>NW_027507788.1:117037311-118525406 GCF_037356315.1 Lithobates pipiens
ATAAAAGGGCCGGGGGTGTGATTTTGGACCCAATTAGGGATAAAAGGGCCGGGGGTGCGATTTTGGTCATTTTTGATGCATTTTGGGATAAAAATGCTGGGGGTGCAATTTTGGTCATTTTGATGCATTTTGGGATAAAAATCCTGGGGGTGCAATTTTGGTCATTTTGGACACATTTCGGGAAAAAAAAAGGTTCGGGTGCGATTTTATGTAATTTTGGACCCATTTCGGGATAAAAGTGTCAGAGGTGCGATTTGTCATTTTTGATGCATTTTGGGATAAAGGGCCGGGTGTGCTTTTTCCTTCATTTTTGAAGCTTTTTGGAATAAAAGGGCCAGGGGTGCGATTTTGTGTCATTTTGGACCCAATTAGGGATAAAAGGGCCGGGGGTGCGATTTTGGTCATTTTTAATGCATTTCGGATAAAAGGGCCGGGGGTGTGATTTTGTGTCATTTTGAATCAATTTTGGGATAAAAGGGCCGGGTTGCGATTTTGTGCTATTTTGGACCCATTTCGGGGTAAAAGGGCCGGGGGTGCAATTTTGGTCATTTTGGATCCATTTGGGGTAAAAAGTCCAGGGTGTGATTTTGTGTCATTTTGGACCCAATTAGGGATAAAAGGGCCGGGGGTGCGATTTTGGTCATTTTTGATGCATTTTGGGATAGAAGGGCCGGGGGTGCGATTTTTGTCATTTTGGGATAAAAATGCTGGGGGTGCAATTTTGGTCATTTTGGACCCATTTCGGGGTAAAAAGGCCGGGGTGCGATTTTATGTAGTTTTGGACCCATTTTGGGATAAAAGGGCAGGGGGTACGATTTTGTGCTATTTTGGACCCATTTCGGGGTAAAGGGGCCGGGGGTGCGATTTTGGTAATTTTTGATGCATTTTGGGCTAAAAGGGCAGGGGGAGCGATTTGTGTCATTTTGGACCCATGTTGGGATAAAAGGGCTGGGGGTGCGATTTTGTGCTATTTTGGACCCATTTCTGGGGAAAAAGGGCCGGGGGTGCGATTTTGTTCATTTTTGATGCATTTTGGGATAGAAGGGCCAGGGGTGCGATTTTGTCATTTTGGACCCATTTTGGGATAAAAATGCTGGGGGTGCAATTTTGGTCATTTTGGACCCATTTCGGGGTAAAGAGGCCGGGGAGCGATTTTATGTAGTTTTGGACCCATTTTGGGGTAAAAAGGCCGGGGGTGCAATTTTGTGTCATTTTGAACCCATTTCGGAATAAAAGGGCCGGGGGTGCGATTTTGGTAATTTTTGATGCATTTTGGGCTAAAAGGGCTGGGGGTGCGATTTTGGTCATTTTTTATGCATTTTGGGATAAAAGGGTTGGAGGTGCGATTTTGGCCATTTTTGATGCATTTTGGGATAAAAGGGCCAGGGGATGCGATTTTTGGTCATTTTTGATGCATTTTGGGCTAAAAGGGCCCGGGGTGCGATTTTGGTCATTTTTGATGCATTTTGGGATAAAAGGGCCGGGGGTGCGATTTTGGTCATTTTTGATGCATTTTGGGATAAAAGGGTCGGAGGTGCGATTTTGGTCATTTTTTAACTCATTTCGGTGAATAAGGGCCGGGGGTGCAATTTTGGTCATTTTGGACCCTTTTCGGGGTAAAAAGGCCGGGGTGCGATTTTATGTAATTTTGGACCCATTTCGGGATAAAAGGGCCGGGGTGCGATTTTGGTCATTTTTGATGCATTTTGGGATAAAAGGGTCGGAGGTGCGATTTTGGTCATTTTTGATGCATTTTGGGATAAAAGGGCCGGGGTGCGATTTTGTGCTATTTTGGACCCATTTCGGGATAAAAATGCCGGGGGTGCGATTTTGGTCATTTTTGATGTATTTTGGGATAAAAGGGCCTGGGGTGCGATTTTGGTCATTTTTTATGCATTTTGGGATAAAAGGGTTGGAGGTGCGATTTTGGCCATTTTTGATGCATTTTGGGATAAAAGGGCCGGGGGTGCGATTTTGGTCATTTTTGATGCATTTTGGGATAAAAGGGCCGGGGGTGCGATTTTGGTCATTTTTGATGCATTTTGGGGATAAAAGGGGTCGGAGGTGCGATTTTGGTCATTTTTGATGCATTTTGGGATAAAAGGGCCGGGGGTGCGATTTTGGTCATTTTTGATGCATTTTGGGATAAAAGGGCCGGGTTGCGATTTTGTGCCATTTTGGACCCATTTCGGGGTAAAAGGGCCAGGGGTGCAATTTTGGTCATTTTGGATCCATTTGAGGTAAAAAGTCCAGGGGTGCGATTTTGGTCATTTTTGATGCATTTTGGGATAAAAGGACCGGGGTGCAATTTTGGTCATTTTTGACCCATTTCGGGGTAAAAAGGCCGGGGTGCGATTTTATGTAATTTTGGACCCATTTCGGGATAAAAGGACCGGGGGTGCGATTTTGGTCATTTTTTGACCCATTTCGGGATAAAAGGGCCAGGGGTGCGATTTTGGTCATTTTTTATGCATTTCGGGATAAAGGGCCGGGGGTGTGATTTTGTGTCCATTTTGGACCCAATTAGGATAAAAGGGCCAGGGGTGCGATTTTGGTCATTTTTTTATGCATTTCGAGATAAAGGGCCGGGGGTGCGATTTTGGTCATTTTTGATGCATTTTGGGATAAAAATGCTGGGAGTGCAATTTTGGTCATTTTGGACACATTTCGGGAAAAAAAAAAGGTTTGGGGTGCGTTTTTTTGTAATTTTGGACCCATTTCGGGATAAAAGTGTCAGAGGTGCGATTTTGGTCATTTTTGATGCATTTTGGGATAAAGGGCCGGGGTGTGCTTTTTCCTTCATTTTTGAAGCTTTTTGGAATAAAAGGGCCGGGGGTGCGATTTTGTGTCATTTGGACCCAATTAGGGATAAAAGGGCCGGGGGTGCGATTTTGGTCATTTTTGATGCATTTTGGGATAAAGGGCCGGGGGTGTGATTTTGTGTCATTTTGGACCCAATTAGGGATAAAGGGGCCGGGGGTGCGATTTTGGTAATTTTTAATGCATTTTGGGATAAAAGGGCCGGGGTGCGATTTTGTGTCATTTTGAATCAATTTTGGGATAAAAGGGCCGGGTTGCGATTTTGGTCATTTTGATGCATTTTGGGCTAAAAGGGCTGGGGGTGCGATTTTGGTTATTTTTTATGCATTTTGGGATAAAAGGGTCGGGGGTGCGATTTTGGTCATTTTTGATGCATTTTGGAATAAAAGGGCCGGGGGTGCGATTTTGTGTCATTTTGTACCCATTTTGGGATAAACGGGCAGGGGGTACGATTTTGTGCTATTTTGGACCCATTTCGGGTAAAGGGCCGGGGGTGCAATTTTGGTCATTTTTGATTCATTTTGGGATAAAAGGCCTGGGGTGCAATTTTGGCCATTTTTGATGCATTTTGGGGTAAAAAGGCCGGGGTGCAATTTTGGTAATTTTGGACTCATTTCGGTAAATAAGGGCCGGGGGTGCGATTTTGTGTCATTTTGAACCCATTTCGGAATAAAAGGGCCGGGGGGTGCGATTTTGGTCATTTTTGATGCATTTTGGGATAAAAGGGTCGGAGGTGCGATTTTGGTCATTTTTTAACTCATTTCGGTGAATAAGGGCCGGGGGGTGCAATTTTGGTCATTTTGGACCCTTTTCGGGGTAAAAAGGCCGGGGTGCGATTTTATGTAATTTTGGACCCATTTCGGGATAAAAGGGCCGGGGTGCGATTTTGGTCATTTTTGATGCATTTTGGGATAAAAGGGCCGGGGGTGCGATTTTGGTCATTTTTGATGCATTTTGGAATAAAAGGGTCGGAGGTGCGATTTTGGTCATTTTTTAACTCATTTCGGTGAATAAGGGCCGGGGGTGCGATTTTGGTCATTTTTGATGCATTTTGGGATAAAAGGGTCGGAGGTGCGATTTTGGTCATTTTTGATGCATTTTGGGATAAAAGGGCCGGGGTGCGATTTGTGCTATTTTGGACCCATTTCGGGATAAAAATGCCGGGGGTGCGATTTTGGTCATTTTTGATGTATTTTGGGATAAAAGGGCCTGGGGGTGCGATTTTGGTCATTTTTGATGCATTTTGGGATAAAAGGGTCGGAGGTGCGATTTTGGTCATTTTTGATGCATTTTGGGATAAAAGGGCCGGGGTGCGATTTTGTGCTATTTTGGACCCATTTCGGGATAAAAATGCCGGGGGTGCGATTTTGGTCATTTTTGATGTATTTTGGGATAAAAGGGCCTGGGGTGCGATTTTGGTCATTTTTTATGCATTTTGGGATAAAAGGGTTGGAGGTGCGATTTTGGCCATTTTTGATGCATTTTGGGATAAAAGGGCCGGGGGTGCGATTTTGGTCATTTTTGATGCATTTTGGGATAAAAGGGCCGGGGGTGCGATTTTGGTCATTTTTGATGCATTTTGGGATAAAAGGGTCGGAGGTGCGATTTTGTGCTATTTTGGACCCATTTCGGGGTAAAAGGGCCGGGGGTGCAATTTTGTCATTTTGGATCCATTTGAGGTAAAAAGTCCAGGGGTGCGATTTTGGTCATTTTTGATGCATTTTGGGATAAAAGGACCGGGGTGCAATTTTGGTCATTTTTGACCCATTTCGGGGTAAAAAGGCCGGGGTGCGATTTTATGTAATTTTGGACCCATTTCGGGATAAAAGGACCGGGGGTGCGATTTTGTGTCATTTTTGACCCATTTCGGGATAAAAGGGCCAGGGGTGCGATTTTGGTCATTTTTTATGCATTTCGGGATAAAGGACCGGGGGTGCGATTTGTGTCATTTTGGACCCAATTAGGGATAAAAGGGCCAGGGGTGCGATTTTGGTCATTTTTTTATGCATTTCGAGATAAAGGGCCGGGGGTGCGATTTTGGTCATTTTTGATGCATTTTGGGATAAAAATGCTGGGAGTGCAATTTTGGTCATTTTGGACACATTTCGGGAAAAAAAAAAGGTTTGGGGTGCGTTTTTTTGTAATTTTGGACCCATTTCGGGATAAAAGTGTCAGAGGTGCGATTTTGGTCATTTTTGATGCATTTTGGGATAAAGGGCCGGGTGTGCTTTTTCCTTCATTTTTGAAGCTTTTTGGAATAAAAGGGCCAGGGGTGCGATTTTGTGTCATTTTGGACCCAATTAGGGATAAAAGGGCCGGGGGTGCGATTTTGGTCATTTTTGATGCATTTTGGGATAAAGGGGCCGGGGGTGCGATTTTGGTAATTTTTAATGCATTTTGGGATAAAAGGGCCGGGGGTGCGATTTTGTGTCATTTTGAATCAATTTTGGGATAAAAGGCCGGGTGCGATTTTGTGCTATTTTGGACCCATTTCGGGGTAAAAGGGCCGGGGGTGCAATTTTGGTCATTTTGGATCCATTTGGGGTAAAAGTCCAGGGGTGCGATTTTGTGTAATTTTGGACCCATTTCGGGATAAAAGGGCCGGGGTGCGATTTTGGTCATTTTTGATGCATTTTGGGATAGAAGGGCCGGGGGTGCGATTTTGTCATTTTGGGATAAAAATGCTGGGGGTGCAATTTTGGTCATTTTGGACCCATTTCGGGTAAAAAGGCCGGGGGTGCAATTTGGTGTCATTTTGAACCCATTTCGGAATAAAGGGCCGGGGGTGCGATTTTGGTAATTTTTGATGCATTTTGGGCTAAAAGGGCTGGGGGTGCGATTTTGGTTATTTTTTATGCATTTTGGGATAAAAGGGTCGGGGGTGCAACAATTTTGGTCATTTTTGATGCATTTTGGGATAAAAGGGGCCGGGGGTGCGATTTTGTGTCATTTTGGACCCATTTCGGGATAAAGGCCTGGGGGTGCGATTTTGGTCATTTTTGATTCATTTTGGGATAAAAGGCCTGGGGTGCAATTTTGGCCATTTTTGATGCATTTTGGGGTAGAAAAGGCCGGGGGTGCAATTTTGGTAATTTTGGACTCATTTCGGTAAATAAGGGCCGGGGGTGCGATTTTGTGTCATTTTGAACCATTTCGGAATAAAAGGGCCGGGGGTGCGATTTTGGTCATTTTTGATGCATTTTGGGGATAAAGGGCCGGGGGTGTGATTTTGGACCCAATTAGGGATAAAAGGCCGGGGTGCGATTTTGGTCATTTTTGATGCATTTTGGGATAAAAATGCTGGGGGTGCAATTTTGGTCATTTTTGATGCATTTTGGGATAAAAATCCTGGGGGTGCAATTTTGGTCATTTTGGACACATTTCGGGAAAAAAAAAGGTTCGGGGTGCGATTTTATGTAATTTTGGACCCATTTCGGGATAAAAGTGTCAGAGTGCGATTTGTCATTTTTGATGCATTTTGGGATAAAGGCCGGGTGTGCTTTTTCCTTCATTTTTGAAGCTTTTTGGAATAAAAGGGCCAGGGGTGCGATTTTGTGTCATTTTGGACCCAATTAGGGATAAAAGGGCCGGGGGTGCGATTTTGGTAATTTTTAATGCATTTTCGGATAAAAGGGCCAGGGGTGTGATTTTTGTGTCATTTTGAATCAATTTTGGGATAAAAGGGGCCGGGTTGCGATTTTGTGCTATTTTGGACCCATTTCGGGGTAAAAGGGCCGGGGGTGCAATTTTGGTCATTTTGGATCCATTTGGGGTAAAAAGTCCAGGGGTGTGATTTGTGTCATTTTGGACCCAATTAGGGATAAAAGGGCCGGGGGTGCGATTTTGGTCATTTTTGAATGCATTTTGGGATAGAAGGGCCGGGGGTGCGATTTTGTCATTTTGGGATAAAAATGCTGGGGGTGCAATTTTGGTCATTTTGGACCCATTTCGGGGTAAAAAGGCCGGGGTGCGATTTTATGTAGTTTTGGACCCATTTTGGGATAAAAGGGCAGGGGGTACGATTTTGTGCTATTTTGGACCCATTTCGGGGTAAAGGGGCCGGGGTGCGATTTTGGTAATTTTTGATGCATTTTGGGCTAAAAGGGCAGGGGGAGCGATTTTGTGTCATTTTGGACCCATGTTGGGATAAAAGGCTGGGGGTGCGATTTTGTGCTATTTTGGACCCATTTCGGGGGAAAAAAGGGCCGGGAGTGCGATTTTGTTCATTTTTGATGCATTTTGGGATAGAAGGGCCGGGGGTGCGATTTTGTCATTTTGGACCCATTTTGGGATAAAAATGCTGGGGGTGCAATTTTGGTCATTTTGGACCCATTTCGGGGTAAAAAGGCCGGGGAGCGATTTTATGTAGTTTTGGACCCATTTTGGGGTAAAAAGGCCGGGGGTGCAATTTTGGTCATTTTGAACCCATTTCGGAATAAAAGGGCCGGGGGTGCGATTTTGGTAATTTTTGATGCATTTTGGGCTAAAAGGGCTGGGGGTGCGATTTTGGTCATTTTTTATGCATTTTGGGATAAAAGGGTTGGAGGTGCGATTTTGGCCATTTTTGATGCATTTTGGGATAAAAGGGCCAGGGGATGCGATTTTTGGTCATTTTTGATGCATTTTGGGCTAAAAGGGCCCGGGGTGCGATTTTGGTCATTTTTGATGCATTTTGGGATAAAAGGGCCGGGGGTGCAATTTTGGTCATTTTGAACCCATTTCGGGGTAAAAGGGCCGGAGGTGCGATTTTGGTCATTTTTTAACTCATTTCGGTGAATAAGGGCCGGGGGTGCAATTTTGGTCATTTTGGACCCTTTTCGGGGTAAAAAGGCCGGGGTGCGATTTTATGTAATTTTGGACCCATTTCGGGATAAAAGGGCCGGGGTGCGATTTTGGTCATTTTTGATGCATTTTGGGATAAAAGGGCCGGGGTGCGATTTTGTGCTATTTTGGACCCATTTCGGGGTAAAAGGGCCGGGGGTGCAATTTTGGTCATTTTGGACCCATTTCGGGGTAAAAAGGCCGGGGGTGCGATTTTGGTAATTTTTGAAGCATTTTGGGATAAAAGGGCTGGGGGTGCGATTTTGTGCTATTTTGGACCAATTGCGGGGTAAAAGGACTGGGAGCGCAAGTTTTGTAATTTTTAACTCATTTCGGGGGATGGTGTCAATAGAGCAGTGGACAGTGTCAGTAGGGCAGTGGGCAGTGTCAGTAGGGCAGTGGGCAGTAGACAATGTCAGTAAGGCAGTAAATGGTGTCAGTAGGGCAGTGGGCAGTAGACAATGTCAGTAAGGCAGTAAATGGTGTCAGTAGGGCAGTGGGCGGCGTCAGTAGGGCAGTGGACGGCGTCAGTAGGGCAGTGGACGGCGTCAGTAGGGCAGTGGACGGCGTCAGTAGGGCAGTGGACGGCGTCAGTAGGGCAGTGGACGGCGTCAGTAGGGCAGTGGACGGCGTCAGTAGGGCAGAGGACGGCGTCAGTAGGGCAGAGGACGGCGTCAGTAGGGCAGAGGACGGCGTCAGTAGGGCAGAGGACGGCGTCAGTAGGGCAGAGGGGTGTGTGTATAGTGTATGGTGGGGGAGGGGGGTGGATGTATAGTGTATGGTGGGGGGAGGGGTGGATGTATAGTGTATGGTGGGGGGAGGGGTGGATGTATAGTGTATGGTGGGGGGAGGGGTGGATGTATAGTGTATGGTGGGGGGAGGGGTGGATGTATAGTGTATGGTGGGGGGAGGGGTGGATGTATAGTGTATGGTGGGGGGAGGGGTGGATGTATAGTGTATGGTGGGGGGAGGAGAGGTGAGAGTACTTTGAAATCCTGAAAATGGAAAAAAAAAAAAAAAAATAAAAAAATTACCTTACAAGCTTGGCTGCAGTCCCAGCACGATCTCTGCACACATTCCAGAGCAGCAGGGAATGGAGAGGCTCCGCCCACCTCCTTGTCCCTTCTACAGCCAGCCAGAGGATTGGAGGAGAGCACCATGGAGGCTCCGCCCACCTCCTTGTCCCTTCTGCAGCCAGCCAGGGGATTGGAGGAGAGCACCATGGAGGCTCCGCCTCTGTCTCTGTGTCCCGACTCCCGTCCTGTACTCAGAGTCTCAGACAGCTAAACAGGAGCAGAAATTAATAAGCGCTACGCCGCTGCAGACCGCGAAATTGAGGAGACACGGCCACGCAGGAAGGGAGCCACTGACAGGTCTGAAATGAATAATGTGCCCGGGTCTCAGGTGGTCAGAGACCGGGCACATGTTTCAAAACCCGTTCTGTCCGGGTGAATCCCTACCCCCAAACCATGTACACTGAATCACATACGGGTATGTGATTTAGCACAGCCAGGCCACCCTGCCACAGTATATAGGCGTGGAGCAGTCTGAAAGCGGTTAATTCCACTGGTCCCCCCAAAAAAAAGTGTAAAAAGTGGCACTTAGTGTCCGATTTATCCACCATTTACTTATTTATTTTTTTACCAAAAATATGTAGCAGAATACATATTGGCCTAAATTACTGTAGAAAAAAAAATTACATTTTTTTATCGGATGTGTTTTATAGCAGAAAACGAGAGTTAGACTTACCGGTAACTCTGTTTCTAGGAGTCGTCCAGGACAGCACTAGAGAGATAGGCTCCACCTCCAGAGGCAGGAAACACAAACAAGATCTTTAAAGGGCGGTCTCCGTCCCTTCCCCTTCAGTCTTGTAAACGAGAACTTCCCCGGAAACGGCTTCTGTAATGACAAAAACACTTGTCCAGCATTAGAACAGCATATAGGGAGGGAATCCATGCTGTCCTGGACGACTCCTAGAAGCAGAGTTACCGGTAAGTCTAACTCTCGTTTTCTCTAGTCGTCTGTCCAGGACAGCACTAGAGAGGATCAACGAGAACTTACCAGATTAGGGGGGGGGACTACCGCTTGAAGGACCTTTCTCCCAAACGCCTGGTCTTGCGCTGAGAAAAGGTCCAATCTGTAATGCTTCATAAACGTCGAGTAGCTTGACCAAGTTGCTGCTCGACAAATTTGTTCTGGTGTTGCTCCAGCTCGCTCTGCCCAAGAGGTCGATAGCGCCCGTGTGGAGTGAGCCATGGGGGAAAAAGGACATTCCATTTTCATTCCTTTGTAGGCTTCTACAATAGCTTGTTTGATCCACCTTGCAATTGTATTTTTTGAAGCTTGTGACCCCAATTTTTTACCCGCATGTAAAACAAATAATGCATCTGATTTTCTAATGTTTTTTGACATCTCCAGATATTGTAAGACACAGGCTCTCACATCCAGTTGGTTAAACTCTACCTCCTTAGGATTAGTGGGAGACCCACAGAACGAAGGCAAAACAATTTCCTGCGTTCTGTGGAACTTTGTCACTACTTTGGGTAAAAACCCAGGGTCCATGCGCAACACCAGCCTATCCTCAAAAATTTGTAAAAACGGCTCTTTCACCGAAAGTGCCTGAAGCTCGCTAATGCGTCTGGCTGTAGAAATAGCCACTAGGAACACCGTTTTAAGCGTGATCCATCTCAAGGAAGGTTCTTCTTCCAGAGACTTTTTTTACCCATCCCTGTAACACAATTGACAGGTCCCATTTGGGTAAAATTTTGAAAGGAACAGGTTTAATCCTGGTCAACCCCTTAAAGAACCTGCTAACTAGCGGGTCTACCGCCAGAGGTTGATCCAAAAAAACAGACAGGGCTGCAATTTGTACCTTTAAGGTACTAATGGCCAGTCCCTTATCCACACCGTCTTGTAAAAATTCCAAGACTGTCGGGATACTTATAGACACCTTTTTAGTGTCCAACCATGAACAAAAAAAACTTTCCAGTACTTAACATAAATTGCTTGGCTTACCTTCTTTCTACTAGAAAGAAGTGTTTTAATTACCCTATCCGAGAGTCCCTTAGACTTCAAGAGACTCTCTTCAGACGCCAGGCCGATAACTTTAGGGTCTGCAGTTCTGGTAACAGAACTGGACCCTGGGACAGCAGATCCTCTCTCTCGGGCAGTATGAGGGGAGGTTCGTCTGTCAGGCCCAGCAGCATCGAGAACCATGGCCTCTTCGGCCAATACGGAACCACTAGTATCAATGTGGTCCGTTCCTGCAAAAATTTCCTCAGGACTAGAGGAATTAGCTTGAATGGGGGGAAGGCGTAGCAAATGTGAAATGCCCAGCTTTGTGCCAAAGCGTCTATCCCTTTTGCCCCTGCCTCCCTCTCTAGAGAGAAGTATACTGGGACCTGGGTGTTCGCTTTCCTGGCGAACAAGTCCACTTCCGGAAGACCCCATTTGCGTACTAACAGCTGGAAAATCTCCCTGTTTAGTGACCATTCCGATTCGTACACCCGGTGTCGACTCAGAAAGTCTGCCAGGTGGTTGTCCACCCCCTTTAGATGGACCGCTGAAACCGATTTTAGGTTTTCTTCTGCCCAATGCATGATCGTACTTGTTAGCTTGATCAAGGACGGGCATCTTGTTCCTCCCTGCTTGTTTAGGTAGGAAACCGCCACTATACTGTCCGAGAGGACATGTACATGGTGGTCCTTCAGATCCCTGGCAAACACCCTTAAGGCTTCCCAGACTGCCTGCAACTCCCTCCAATTGGCCGACCTCTGGGACTGTGTCTTCCCCCAGCATCCTTGGGCTACTTTCGACCCCAAGTGGGCCCCCCAGCTCCAAGCACTGGCATCCGTGGTGATGCGAACAGACACTGGAGGAGACCACCATAGACCCCGTACTAGGTTCTCCTCTCTCTTCCACCACCAAAGAGACCTTTTGGTCTTTGAGGATAGATGGATAGTCCCGTCCAGGGACTCTTGTGTCCCGTCCCAGCTGCTCAGAATATTGGCCTGGAGACACCTGAAATGAGCTCTTGCCCAAGGAACTGCAGGGATTGTTGCCACTAATAGGCCCAACCCTGCCATAGCTGACCGGATGGAAATTGTCTGATTGGACTGCAAAAAGGTTACCATCTCTTTCACCTTTTCCACTTTTTCCCCTGTGAGGAAGACTTTCTGTGACACTGAATTCACCAGAAAACCTAGATACTGTATGGCCTGTGTTGGTATCAGGTGCGACTTTTCTTGGTTTATCAACCACCCCAGCCTTTTTAGGCAAGAGATAGCTACCCTCAGATCTCCCTGCAGTTGGAGCTTTGAGGGGGCAAAGAATAAAAGGTCGTCCAAGTACGGTATGACAGCGATCCCTTTCAGTCTTAGGGGAGCCAATGCTTCTGCCAGGACCTTGGAGAATATCCTGGGGGAAGAAGACAGACCGAATGGCAGAGCCCTGAATTGGAGGTATCGAATCTGACTTCCCCAAAGAATCGCTATACTCAAACACTTTTGAGAGTCTTCTCGAATCGGGATGTGTAGATACGCATTCCTTAGATCGAGAGAGGCCATGAAACAATCTGGAGGGAGTACTGATCTCACTGTAAAAAAATTTTCCCTCCGGAATTTCTTGTAAGTTACCCACTTGTTCAGTAACTTCAGATTCAAGATCAACCGGAATTTGCCTGATTGGTTTCCTTACCATAAACACGTGTGAATAGAAACCGTGATTTATTTCCTGTGGCGGAACTGGCACTAGAACCCTCTGATCTATTAAATCGCCAATTTGCGACAGCAAAGCTGACGCTTTCTGGGGGTCTTTGGGAGGCTTGGTCAGACACATCCTTGCAGGTGGGATGTGTTTGAACTGTATTTTGTAACCCTCCCTGATGATCCTCAGAATAAAAGGATTTGGGGTAGCGTCTTCCCACTGTGGGAGGAACCGCCCCAGTCTCCCCCCCACAGGAACCGTGTCACTGGGATTTAGTGGTTTTTTTAGAAGAGGAAAAGAGATTGCTTTTCTGTTTTCCTCCCATCCACTGTTTCTTAGGGGTTGACTCCTTAGAGGTCTGCCCTTGTGACTGTCCCTGCCTTTGAGGACGAAAAAAGCGTTTACCTGTAGTCTTTTTAGATTTGACAGGAAAGGCCTTCTTCTTGTCCGCAGTACGGTCCAGGACTTTCTCAAGGTCCTGCCCTAATAAGAGGTCTCCCTCAAAGGGGATGCCACATAACCTCACTTTTGAGGCAGAGTCTCCCGACCAAGACTTCAGCCAAAGTGCCCTGCGAGATGAATTTACGAGGGCAGCGGTCCTGGCTGACAATTTAACAGACTCCGCAGAGGCATCTGCTATATAACCTGCTGCTTTATGTAGCATAGGAAGGGAATCCAGAATTTCCTTTCTGGAGGTACCCCCTTCTAAATGGTCTTGTAATTGTTCCAGCCAGACCTCCAAGTTGCGAGCCACTATTGTCGTGGCCATTGCAGGTTTTAAGTTATTCATGGTTACTTCCCATGACCTCTTTAATAGTACCTCCATCCTTTTATCCATGGGTTCCTTTAGAACACCCATGTCCTCAAAGGCGAGATCTGTTGACTTTGCACACTGGGAAAAAGCTGCGTCTACCTTGGGCACTTTATTCCAAACACAAGAGGGGTCCTCGCTGAAGGGGAATCTCCGCTTCATGCTTTTAGGGAAAAATAACTTTTTCTCTGGCTCCTCCCACTCTTTTTTGATTGAATCTATCAGTGTGCTATGAACCGGAAAGACCCTAACTGAATCTGTTTTTAGGGTCTGATACATCCGGTCATGCAAGGACAGGGAGACTGGCTCCTCTCTGATTTCGAGCGTCTCATAAATTACCCCCAGTAAGGCATCAACCTCCTCGAGTGAGAGCCTGTATCTGGGAGAGCTTGACCCTTGAACAGGAACATCTCTGGATGATGCCGCCTCACTTAGGCCATCCAGAGAATCAAGTTCCTCCTCCTCTGATTCATCACCTTCAACTGGGGTGGAAGCAGAGGGAACTGCGGCTGGTTTTGGGGTTTCAAGGTTCGCTAACATTGCTTTGATGGACTCCATTTCTTTCTGTACTCCAGAAATCAAATCCTTACAAGCTCCCGTAGCTTCCTTATAGACCAATTTGTCTATGCATGGTTTACAAAGGGGCTTAGACCATCCTTCTTTTAATTTACTCATACATGAAGGACATCTCTTCTTCCCCCCTGACCTCTCTGGTTCTTTGGGCAGAGCCTAAGGCAAGAGAAGGAGAGAAGAAGGAAGGGAAAAAAACAGACAAGCCAACCTTTAGTAAAATAGGACGCCTTCACCAAACACCTATGTGCACCCCACCAACCGCTAACAGGATTCACAAGACTCTTTAGTCCGGATCCTGTTTGAGAGAGGGAGGGAGGAAAAAGTACACCTGGACCTTTTCAAAATGCCTTTGCATTGATTAGTCCATTACTCCCCCCCCCCTCTCTCCCAGCCCTGTAGGTACAAGACACCTCTGTGTTTGCCTACCTGAGCTGGTTCGGCTCCACTGCCACTCTCCACTGCATCCATATTCGAATGGAACACGCCTAACCGCCTGGAGGCTTCCCTTCGTAATGGCGATAAAGCGATGCAGCACGAACGCCTCGTGGCTGCGGCTTTTTAAAATAGCCGCCAAGGTCCCGAACGTCCACGCTCGCCACGCGACCCGGAACCGGTAGTGGATTGCCGGAAGTCCTCTATCCTCCTCCTGCGTTGCACAGGCCGGAACTCGAAGCCTGTGCCCGCCCCCCACCTGACTTCGTGCCCAATTTTGAACCTATTGTCAGATGGGGAAACGAACGCCCTCCCCGGGCTTCAGAAGGAGAATGCCGGTTCGAAGCTGCAGTCAACCCGACCGGAGGACTTCAAACGTCCGTTTACCAACAGGTAACCAGAACTCCTTCCCCGTCTCTTATGGGCTATCCCACCGTCAGGGGAAGGAGAGCTCCTGATCCAGCCTCCTCCTCCGGTGGAGGAAACACAAAAGACTGAAGGGGAAGGGACGGAGACCGCCCTTTAAAGATCTGGTTTGTGTTTCCTGCCTCTGGAGGTGGAGCCTATCTCTCTAGTGCTGTCCTGGACAGACGACTAGAGAAAATTTGATTTTTTTTCCCCAAAATTGTCAGCCTTTTTTTGTGTACATCGCAAAAATAAAAATAAAAAAATTAATAAAAAACGCAGAGATGATCAAATACCACCACGAGAAAGTTTTATTTGTGGGATTAAAAAAAAAAAAAAAAAAATAATAATAAAAATAAAAAAAGGACAATATTTGGGGACAACGTCGCTCCTATTGTATGCAAATTTGCGTTCGTGGCTTGAAGGGGTTAATTTTTTTTTTTTTTTTTTTTTTTAGAACACGCGGTTGGCTTTTTAGTGATAACAACCAAGGCGGCTAAAAGCCGCTCGAGAGGGGATGTCAAACCCCCCCCTCACACCTCTCTTCCTGGTAGACCTGAGCCACCAGTCGGCACATCCGCCACCTAGGCTGAGACCCGAACAAAGCCGGATTTGGTTTGGATCGGGTCTCCGATGTAAAATCCCAATGGCACCGATTTCTAAAAAAAAAAAAAAATAACAGTATTCAGAATTGCTGATTTTGGCGATCTGAATACTTGGAAGTGCAAAAGGAGGGTCTTTTAGACCCCTGATCCCTCCATAAAGATTACCCGTCACATGCCTATTACTGTCACAAGGGATGTTTACATTCCTTGTGACAGCAATAAAAGTGACCAGAAAAAAAAAAATGGGACAATGCAAAAAATAAAAAAAGGTACCAGTTACTTACCGGTAACTGTCTTTCTGGGAAATCTTCCAGGACGGCACACCTGAGAGATGAGAGGCTCCTCCCTACAGGAAACACAATCAATCGACAGCTGTTTTAAGTCCCCACCCTTCCCCTTGATCCTCAGTTTGTAGAGAAGTAACTCCTGAACCAGGTTCACAAGGGAAATCATTCCTCATAGGTACTCACCTTCTAGTGTTCTAGAATTTTCCCTCTTCCAACGGGCGGGAAGTAGGCCTGCCGTCCTGGAAGATTTCCCAGAAAGACAGTTAGCGGTAAGTAACTGGAACCTTTCTCAAGTCATCTTCCAGGACGGCACACCTGAGAGGATAAACAAGTACCTCAGGCCTACCTTAGGGTGGGGCCACTGAAAGACCCTCTTGGCGAACCTTGGTTCTGCAGTGAGCTTTACCTCCACTCCATACACTCATATGCTTGATGAAGGCATCTTAGCTGGATCATGCGGCCGATCTGCAGGTCTGCTCCACAGATGTTCCTGCCTTTTCCGCTTCGGATGCAGTATCTAGGTGAAATGGGCTCTTAAAAATGGAATCAGAAAACATGTTAAACTTGTAGGTTAGCAATGTTGCCTATCTCACACATCTAACAACCATGGCCTATTGTGCCTGTAGGTGCTACTTAGAACCACTAAAAAGATAAATAAGAGACCTGTGTAAGACAAGGACACTACATTAATCAATAAGAGGGCCTGTCTTAACACTACCCTGTAGAGGGAAATAAAACTGCAACTGTTCCTTTTTATCTTTATGTCAGCAAAAGACTAAAGGGAAGCCTACTTAAGGGAAATAGATTAACAGAAGCTTGAGCCCTGGGATTAAGGCATGCCCAATCTATGTCCTTACTTACGCCTGAGAGCCTACTTCAGGAGATTAAAGTCCCTAGCAGAAGTAGACTACCCATATTGCTACGTCTAGTTTTGCTAAAAGGGCGAAATGAAGGCCATGCACCGAGCCGAAACCTATTCGATCGGGTATACATCTTTATACTCCATCCTCAGGCCCTAATACTCCTCTGAACAGAACTCTCCAAGTTCTTACTAAACAGGGCGATTCATTATCCCCTTCCTCCAGTGTCCCATAACCCTACAGGGCTTCAACCCTAGGAAATGGTTCTGGCATCCCTGAATGTAAGTGGTCAAGGTTTTCTGACATGTGGCATCTGCAGCCCGAACTCCTGGCCCCTCCATGGAAAAGAAGGCTGAAATACAAAAAGGTGATACATGTATTATTAATATCACAAATAAAATGATCATAGATTGTGGGCACGGCACAATAGATTTAGACAGAAAGGACACAAGCATAGACAACAATGTTGTGTGCCTGAGTGTGACTAGCTAAACCAATATATCAAATATGGGAAGAGACCCAAATCTGAACCTCAATGTAGACAAACAGTCCTCACAGTCTGGTTTTCTGATGTGCTGCCAAGACGTAAAAACATTAAGACACAAGCAAACCTTAAATGCTGCGCATTTCTTTAGTGCAGCTAGCTAGTTCATAACTGATATATAAATACAGAAAGGACAGGAACCCCCTTTACTGTTGTGTTTTACCTATGTACAGCAAAACAAGGCTATAAACATAAAGACAGAAAGACCCAAACTTCTATGTTGTGTACCGTATTTCTGACAAACCACCAAATACAGTTATAAGATTAATATGAACACCAACTCCCGTGTTGTGCATTTCTGCTATGCCACAGGGAAAAATATGGAACACAAGACAATCCTTTCTGTCATGCACTTCTGTGGTGTAGTTCAGATAGAACCAATACTGAGAAAGGACACAAGCAACCTGCAGCATTGTGTTTTTCTGAAACAGAAAGCACCAACAAGCTTCAATCTTGAGTATTTCTGCTGTGCAACAACATAAAAGCAGACACTGAGGAAAAAGACAGACAGCCTTTACAGCTGCAATCTTTCTGGTCTGCTGCAAAATAAAACAATAACGCCATGATGAGTATTCCTGCTGTGTAGCAAAACCTCAATCAGAAGGGACAGATAAGTTTAGGGTTCCCACACCCGTGCGACCCAACCTGCGACTTGGGACTGCAAGACGCATGAGAAGTCATATACTATGGCTTCCAATGGGTACCATTTGTGTCTGTGCGACACCAGCAGTCCCTGATTCCTGGATCCACAGACCTCAAGATTACACAGGTCGCAGGGAAAAAATTGCAATTTTCAGGTTGAACAAGTAAGGGGTCCCCAATGCTGTGACTCCCTGGAGGATTGCAGCCAACAAACCCCTGCTGTGTATCCTTAAGATGCAGAAAGGTAGATCCATGAGAAACACTGCTCACTGCTGTGCCTGATATACAAACGATAAGGCAGTAAATATAGGACATACAGGACACAAACATTCAATCTTTGCGTATGTCTGATGTGTAGCAATATACCAATACTGAGCAGAGATGCCACCATCCTCAATGTGTCTCAGCTGAGCAGCAAAAACAAAAATCAGAAAAAGACAAGCAATCTTCACTGCTGTGTCCTTTCTGATATGCAGCCAATAAGGCAGTATATGCAAGACATAAAGGACAGACAACCTTCAATCTTGTATATGTCTGATGTGCAACAATATAACAATTCTGAATAGAGATAGCACATCCATATTGAAGCGATTTGGCTTTGCGACTCAACATGTCAAATCGCATGGCTAAAATCATCACAACACCACTTTGGGGTGCTACACGGATCACCAAAGGCAGTATATGTACTACACCTGGCAGGGGTTCAATTTGTATTTCTCCTATGTAGCCCAACAAATTCGAACCATCAATTTTCACTGCTGCCTTTCTGATAAGGCAGTAATACAGGACACAAAACCTCACAGACCTTAATGCTGTATATGTCTGATGTGCAACAATAAAACACTCTGAATAGAGATAGCACATCCATATTGAAATGATTTGTCATGCGACTCAACATGTCAAATCGCATGTTTAAACTCGGCAGCCATTGCCGTTAATAGCACTGTCTGAATCAGCACAACGCCACGCAAATCAGGACCATCAGACTTCACTTCTGCCTTTCTGATAAGTAACCAACAAGGCAGTAAAACAGGACACAAAGCCCCACAGACAGACCTCAATCTTGTGTATGTCTGATGTGCAGCAATATAACCATTATGAGCAGAGATGTCACAAGATGTGCATTTCTGCTGTGCAGCACAAAACCAGAAAGTACAGACCACCTTCACTGTTGTATTTTTCTGATCTGTAGCCAAACAAAGCAGTACCTTTAGTATATAAAGGACAGCAAACAAGCTTCAGTGCAGCACATTTCTGATGTACAGCAATATAGCCCTTATAAGCAGAGATGTCACAAATCTCAATGTGTATTTCTGCTGTGCCACAAAAACATCCCAGCAAGGACAAACTTTCACTACTGATCTACTGGTGTGCAGCCAATGAGGAGTCATGGTCTATCCCTTTATGAAATAACCAACAGGCAATTTATTTTATGGGCATAGCCTGGGCTGTAGATACTAAACCTCACCACCAGTGAAGGAACAAATCCTAAAATGGTTGGACACCCTACTATTAGTAGTTGTCCTACCTTACCTCCATAGACTGAGCAAACGCTAGCCAGCTCAAACCCAGGTGGTGCTGATTAGCAACTAAAGTCTCAATGAGCCCAGCCCTAGAGACCAATTTAAGACAGCCTCAAGAAGAGGTGGTTACCAATTTAGCCTTGGGGGGGGGGGGGGTAAATAGTTATTTGCAGGCTTCAAACAAGCAATTATGTAGCTCTTGCATAGGTTTGCACAGAAAATCCTCAATTAAAAGGATGTAGGAAGCGATCTATGGTGAATCGCCTTTAGATCTGCCACTGAGTGGATTGTAGCCCAAACCAACAAAAAAGTTTTTTTTTTTTTTTTTTCTTACCTCCTACACTATAATATAACCACAGTGTAAAGGTGGAGTGGGAGGTTGGAGCTTATGAAAGTTAACCATAGCAAGCAACCCCCAAAAGGAGGATCTGTCACAAGGGAACCCCTACTGTGCCACACAGAAGCTTGGTCTCTGCCCATCCTTGAATGTTAGGTCAGCTTTTAAACTTCGTGAAGCAAATTCAGATTCCTAGCAGCTGGGTTAATAGGGCCGGTAACCTAGTGCACCTGCTGACCAGGGGAGCTTCTGAATCCACCAACCACTGCCCAATTAATAACTTGTTCAGTGGTATACCTGGCCTGTAAGTAACTTTGTAGCTACCAGGTCCCCTCTGTATGCTATATTCATCCCTACTAATGTACCACAACTGGGCATGTAGGGAGAGGCTGGCAACCTACTGCTGCGATAACCACAGTGTCTCTGCTGTAAGAGGGAGCGGTGGCTGGTGGTTTTAGCAGTTGCGTCTGCGCTATTTGTATCCCGACCCCAGGTTCTGCACTGCACCAGTCAGTATATACACAGGGAAGGGGGAGCAATGGCCTACCTACCTCTTTCCCATCTGAGGTGGTTTAGGCACACTCGTTCCTCTGCACCACCTGTCCACCATACAGCTTCTCTGATGTAAGAGGGGCTGCAGCTGGTGTTTTTAGCAGAAGCTTAAGGGCTATTTGAATCCAGACCCCAGGGGAGATCTCAAATGCCCAGAAACCCTCTGGCTGGAATTGGGGATTTTGCAGCTAAATTCCCACGGCAAAAGGAAAGTACTCACCATTGTCGTCTTCCTTTTTTTGCCACAGCCAGCGGGCTTGCTTTTCCATCCTTATGGTCCACACGCAAGGAGGATAGCCGCCAAAGTGCCCCCCCCCCCAACTGCTGTCCCCATAGGGAGGTGCCAGGTTAGGCTGTGTCCTGCACTGTACCAGTCAGTCTATATACATGGGGGGGGGCAATGCCTTCCATTCCTCATTCCCATCTTCCCATCTGAGGTGGTTAAGGCAGACATCCACCGTAGTAAACTGGTGCCTCCTCGCTCTAGAGAAAGGAGGATGTGGGCGCCTGCTCCTACTGACTCTCAGCCTTCCCTCCTGGGTAAGAACGCCGCCGCCATTTTCCCGAAGTTTGAAAATGACGCGGGTGCTTGTTGCCACGCCCTCTCCGGCAGCCCACGCGAGCTACCGGGGACCCAGGAGTCGGGGACATGATCCCTCTGGAAAGAGCCGATGGCCAGCACCCCCGTCTGAACAGCCACCTGTACAGGTAAGGAGGGGAGACAGGATAATGGCCCCTGAAGTTCTGGGTACACCACTGTACCCAGGGTCCTTCAGCTCTCAGGGGGGCTCTTCCAATTTCTGCTGCCCCCCCTGAGGAAAAGATAGGGGAACCCCCCCCAGGAAGGACAAGAATATCCTACCAGACCCAGAGGCTTCCCAAGCTTGTGGTCCGGCTCCCAGGGGGAGACCACCAGCCCCAGGCTTCGGGTCATTTGGAAAAAAAAAAAACAGTTTCACTGTGTAGGGAGAAACACAATCAAAAACTGAGGATCAAGGGGAAGGGTGGGGACTTAAAACAGCTGTCGATTGATTGTGTTTCTGTAGGGAGGAGCCTCTCATCTCTCAGGTGTGCCGTCCTGGAAGATGACTTGAGAAAAATAAGATTTTTTTTTTTTTTTTAAAGCACCCCCTTCCCATCTTCACATGCTTGCGCAGCAAAGAAAATGCATACATAAGTCACTCCGCATATATAAATGGTGTCCAAATCACACATGTGAGGTATTGCCATGATCGTCAGAGTAAGAGCAAAAATACTAGCACTAGATCTCCTCTGTAACTCTAACCTGGTAACCTTTACATTATTTTTAAAAGCGTTGCCTATGGAGATTTATTAGGTACTATAGTTTGTTGCCATTCCAGTAGCGTTCACAAGCATGACATGTTAGGTAGCTATTTACTTGGCGTAATATCTTTCACATTATAGAAAAAAATTGGGCTAACTTTATGGGGTTTTTTTTTTTTCATAAAAGGTTATTTTTCCCCACATAAAATGTGTTTGAACGAGCGCTGCGCAAATATCATGTGACTAAAAAAATGTCAACGATCACCAATTTATTCGCTAGGGTCTCTGCTAAAAAATATATATATATTAATGTTTGGGGGTGCCACGTAATTTTCTAGCAAATAAAATCCTGATTTTAAATTGTAAGGAACAAATGTCAGAAATAGGCTTCGGGATGAAAGGGTTAAAGTAACGCAGTTCCATATCGCAAAAAAATGGCCTGGTCATGAAGGGGGTTAAACATCACACACATTAATGTGTGTGTATATATATAATACACAGGGGTCAAGGAGGCCTGAAGATAATTTAGTTACACACAGCATTTGTCAAAACTCACCTCCAAAGTAAATTTACAAGCGGCACCATAGTATTGTACATTAGACTGTAGCAATGTAGAAGTTTCATCATTAACCAGTAGCCGACTACTGCACGCCGATATACGTCGGCACAATGGCAGCAGTGGGTAAATGGGTGTGCCTGTACATCCCCTTTAACTGTACGGGCTGGGCTAGCACGTACAGCATGACCGTGCCCTACGGAACTGGCGAACTCGATGTCTGCCGGTCTCCCGACGATTGTGTCACGGAGTGGCAGAACGGGGAAGTGCCTATGTAAACAAGGCATTTCTCTGTCATCGGGAGCAGTGATCGCTGCCATGTGAGTAGTAGCCCCCCCCCCCCCCCCCCACACACACATACAAACACATTTAGAATCACTCCCTAGGACACACTTAACCCCTTCATTGCCCCCCTAGTGGTTAACCCCTTCCCTGCCAGTCTCATTTACACAGAAATCAGTGCATTTTTATAGCACTGATCACTGTATAAATGCCAATGGTCCCAAAATAGTGTCAAAATTGTCCGATGTGTCCGCCGTAAAGTCACAGTCACAATAAAAATTGCAGATTTTACTGCTCTGGTCAGGAAGAGGGTAAAATCTTCTAGAGCTGAAGCTGTTCATTTAGGTTTTCATTGATGAGTAATCAGTAGAGGAAAATCAACTGTTTCAGAGATAGTTATTGAAATCTGAATGGGATCGGTAGCTTTGAATGCCACTTTGTGGCCATAAATTGCAAATGGGTACGCAATGTGGAGAGTAAGGATGAGCTCAGGCATGTTTGCATGGTCCACGTGCAAAGGCCACCAGGAAGTCGGCGCAGTGCTGCGCTAATCACAGGCAGTGAGACATTGCCCCGATGTGCGGCTGCAGAGATTGGGCAATGTAATTGTGATTGTGTGTGCCTGTGATTAGCACAGCACTGCGCTGACTTCCTGGCGGCTCTGCATGTGGACCATGCAAACACACCTGAGCTCATCCCTAGTGGAGAGGGTGATACAGGGACAAGGTTGCAAGCCAAAGCTTTGAACTTTTACTATATGCTGCAATGGTATAACTTGATATAATATACAAAGCTTGGTTTAGTTTCATGGTGGTAGCTGGATGGAGGGCAAGCAGACTTTATTGAAAGGCGTGGGCCATAGTACATGGAAATAGTTTGTGATCCAAATCTAACATTGTCTTACCTTCTTGATGTCAGGTGGCCATTGTACCCTTAGACAAACTGAATGTGAGGATCCACCTTCTCCAGCACATCCCTGAACCAGTGAGTGAGTATCTGATTCATTACTGGTGTTGATGTTGCTAAGGTTAACCCTATAACCCAGCACAATGTTCTGCCAGATTTGATTTGTTTCTAGGTCTTATAATATAAATACTATATTGTCAAAAGTATTGAGACACCTGCCTTTACACACACATGAACTTTAATGGCATCCCAGTCTTAGTCTGTAGGGTTCAATATTGAGTTGGCCCACCCTTTACAGCTAAAGTTGCCACCCCATCCCTTATGCCTCATCCACATATGAATTACACAGGTTCTGAGACTAATTTCATGCAGATAAGGCACCAAGTGAGTTTAATTATCACCTTAATCAGCCACAGAAACTGTGCAATTAATATGTGTTCGGTTTAAAGGGATGAGGTGGCAACCCTACTCCATACCAGAGCCGGTCACAATCTCCTTATATGCAAATTCGCAGTGGGGAAACCCGCTTCCAGTTCGCACTAGTGCAAACCCAGCTTTCCTGTCGCATCATGGCAGCATACACCTATGGGTTGTGGCTCCGCCCCCGCAACCTGATAGGACCGATTAACTATTAAATCTTGAGAGGGCCCCTGCTTCAGCATTCTCCTTTTTTTCCTCACCTGAGAAGACCGGACATCACCCCTTACCGCTATCGCCCCAGCCAGGTTCAAGCCTCTCCTGGGTGGAAGTCCTACCTGTACAGCCTCTAAATGAGCTTAATGGAGGAATCCCCACTCTGATGGTCTCAGGGGTATCGTTATTTATCTTTACAAATCTTAAACAGATTTATTATGCAGCGGCCTCTAACCTGTGCTTTCTAGGTATTTTCTGTTCCTTTCTTGTCAAGCTCTGTAGAACCTCGCTCCTCGGGCGCCGATGATTGAACTCCTCTGCGCATGCGCTGGCGTTCAGTGCCTCGTTGTCTTGTCGGTTCGCCACTTTCCAAAATGGAGCCGAACGTCGTGGGACATTTCTGCGCATGTGCGGGATGACGTCGACGTTACGACGGCATTAGCGCGGGGTTTAAAAATTGCATTTTTGCTTTGTGTACCGTGGCTGCTACTGCTTCACGACCAAGATCGTCTTCGTCATTCCGATCGTTTCTTACATATCGTTCCCTTCGGATCTCAGGTCAGTCTCTTCGTTTCTAAAGTTCTTTTTCTGCAACTGGCATATCTCCCTACCTGTCTTTGCACACTGATTTCCGTTCGTTTTTAGGATTCACTCTTCATGGAGGCCGCTGCCCCAGCAGACCATCGCCAGCCTATTAGGCAAGTGGGGTCAACTTGGTAAGTACGAAGAGGAAAAAGAGAGCCTGTCACTAACGCTGTCTAAATTGCACAGCCCTATCAGGTCATCCAGATCGTCGCACTCAAGGCGCTCAAGAAGAAGCCGCTCAAGTCATAGACGGGACCGAGACCATAGCAGAAGCCGCTCAAGGCGCAGAGAGAGCGGAGATCACAGGAGGAGGCGATCAAGGTCCTACTCTCGACATGGACACTCCTACCACAGAAGATCCCCTACTAGCAGACACTCTTCTCGCGCTCAAAGTCTCCATCCCTCTGGAAACTCATGCTGGGTTTGTGGCGCAATAGCACTCCCAGATAAGCTGGCCTGTCGTTCATGCTTCAATGAAGCAACAAAAGACAGGGAATTAGATCCTAGTATTCCAGCTACTGAATTGCCCCTCCAAATCGCAGGGCCGGAAACTAGCAGACCTTTGCAAGGCACCACATCTGCTGTTCCCTCCACTTCAAGGATGTCAGATCCTTTGTCAGATAATGATGACATTGACGCCTCTACCGGCTTCGACTTTGCACTAGTTGAACCCTTCATTAAATCAGTGAAGGAAGCGATCAATTGGGTGGAAGAGAAACAAACTCCTCAGAAGCTGAGGAAATATTTTCCAAACCTCAAGAAAGATCCTGAGACCTTCCCATTTATTGAGGAACTAGAGGATTTGATTAAAGAGGAATGGCAAAAGCCGGATAAGAAGATCAGTCTATCTAACAGGTTAGCAAAACTTTATCCCCTGAAGGAGCCTAGTGTCACTCCATTAGTGACCCCGCCAGTGGTGGATTCTTCTCTGATGCGTCTTGCCAGACATGTGACACTTCCAATCGAAGATGCGGTTACATTTAAAGATGTACTAGATAGGAAAATTGACCTAGATCTGAAAAGATCTTACCTATCAGCAGGAGGCGCATGCAGACCAGCTGTGGCCCTAGCAGCTGTCGGTAGAGCCATTTCCAACTGGTCCGCCAATACCGAGAGACTGGTGTCAGAAGGAGGGGAACAAGAGAAGGTAATCTCAGCCCTACAGGAACTATCTCTCGCAGGCGACTTTGTCGCAGAAGCCTCTGTAGATATAATTAAATCTACATCTAGAGCAATGCTGAGCTCAGTAATGGCCAGAAGGGCACTTTGGCTGAAACCCTGGTCTGCAGACCCATCCTCGAAGACAAAATGGTGCAAGATTCCCTTTGACGGAGCAAATCTCTTTGGAGAAAAGCTAGATTCTGCGATTTCTAAAGTTACCGGGGGAAAATCGGGTCTGATCCCTTCAGATAGAAGATCTAAACAGCAAAGACCGTCAGCCCCCAGACGTAACCTCCCAGACAAATATAGGGAGGCAAGATCCTATAGACCTGGCAAGGAGTACAGGAGAAACTGGAAGAACCCTCAATCATCCTTCCTCAAGCTCCAGAAAGCCAAGACCCCTACTTCAGGGGATCAAAAGTCTTTTTGAAGGTGCGCCCGCCCAACCAGCTGTAGTAGGAGCCAGGCTAAGGTTGTTCAAGCAGGTATGGGCGGGGACAATAAAGGATCCATGGGCAGTGGCGACTGTCCAATTCGGACACAGATGGAGGTTCCGAAAGCACCCAAGGGACCATTTCCGAATAACAAGGATACCATCATCTCACCAAAAGAGAGTACTACTGAACGGATATGTTCAGGACCTAATCCAGAAGCAAGCTATAAGGGAAGTTCCTCTACCACAGAGAGGGAGAGGATTCTATTCTCCTCTATTTCTGGTAAAAAAGAAAACAGGAGACTTACGTCCTGTCATGGACTTAAAGAAACTCAATCACCGAATCCTGGTGGAGGCATTCAAAATGGAGAGTCTGCAGACAATCCTCCAGGCCATCAACATAGGAGATTGGATGCTCTCCATCGATTTACAAGACGCCTACCTGCACGTTCCCATTCACACCTCATTTCAGAAATTTCTCCGTTTTGTTGTAGGTCATCAACATTTCCAATTCCAAAGTCTCCCGTTCGGAATATCCACTGCTCCAAGAACATTTACAAAAGTGTTACTGCCAGTAATTGCCCTATTAAGGGAGCAAGGCCTGAAGGTGCACCACTACCTAGACGATATCCTTCTCCTGGCCGACAACCGAGATTCCCTCCTACTTCATCGCGCAATCCTAATTTCCACCTGCAAAAATTTGGGTGGCTGATAAATTGGGGGAAGAGCAGTCTAAATCCCACACAGCGAATGATTTTTCTGGGGGCAGAGCTGGATACCCGACTCAATACAGTAGAACTCCCGGAGGAGAAAGTTCCCATCCTAATCCGGAAAGTAAAGAGATTACTCGTGGCCACTACCATCCCCGCCAGGGAATGTCTCAGTATTTTAGGGTCATTCTCGGCAACTATCCCAATGGTACAATGGGCCCAGTGGAATGCCAGGCCTCTCCAAATATCATTCCTCAAACAATGGAACGGCGTGTCAATGACCCAGCCGATAGTGATCCGGGAAGAGGTGAAGCAATCGCTATCATGGTGGACAAAACCACACAATCTGAAGAGGTGCAAACGCTTAGTCCTTCTCTCTCAAGAAGTAATCACCTCGGATGCCAGCATGGAAGGATGGGGAGCACACTATCGTCACCACGCAGCCCAAGGTTGTTGGCCATTCAAGACACACGATGTGGTTTCCAACTTATTGGAGATGAAAGCAGCATTCCAGGCACTACTAGCCTTCAGCCCATTTCTGGAGGGAAAAGATGTCCTACTAAAGATGGACAATCGAGTGGCTGTGGCCTATATCAACAGGCAAGGAGGCACCAGGAGTCGCTCCATGTTGCAAGAAGTCCAACCAGTCTTCCAATGGGCGCAACTGAATTTAACCAGTCTCAGGGCAACATACGTGCCAGGTGTCCAGAATCAGATAGACACCTTGAGTCGACAGTTCGTATCCAACCACGAATGGGCCCTAAGCAGTCAGGCCTTTTCTCTGATAACGAAGACTTGGGGGGTTCCGGATATCGATCTGGCAGCAACTCCAAACAACGCAAAGTGTCAGAGGTACCTGGCGAGAGCTCCCTTTCCTTCGGCGGAAGGCACGGATTGTTTACAACACAACTGGAATTTCCACCTAGGTTACGTGTTTCCACCAACTCCAATCATATCAAGGCTTCTACTCAGACTCAGGAAATCAAGTTCCACAGTTTTAGCAGTCCTGCCCTTTTGGCCGAGGAGGCCGTGGTTCACGACCCTACTCCAATTGAGTACAGCAGAACCATTGCCGCTCCCTGTGACAGCGGATCTACTCTCTCAAGGTCAATTCCTCCATCCATGCCCGGAGAAGTTACACCTAACAGCATGGAGACTGAAAGGGCTAGGTTCATAGCTCACGGATGTTCCCGCAAAGTGATAAACACCCTTCTCCAAGCCAGAAGGTTTACCACTAATAACACTTACAAGAGAATCTGGGATAAGTTCCTCTCGGTCGCACAACAACAAGCCTGGGACCCTTCATCCCCTACAGTTGCTCAGGTCCTAGAGTTCCTTCAGCTAGGTCTTGACAAAGGTCTTGGTTCAAGCACCTTGAAAGTACACGTATCAGCTCTATCTGCCATAACGGGGGTGAAATGGGCTCAAGAACCTCTTATTTCTCAATTCCAGAAGGCTTGTCTAAGATTGAGACCTCCCAGAAAGCCCTCATTTCCAACTTGGGATCTTTCGATAGTACTGGACTTCCTATCCCATGACCCATTCTTTCCAGTTGAAAAAGCTTCCCTTTGGAATCTAACCCTCAAAATCACCTTTCTGATAGCGATTACATCAGCCAAGAGGGTGTCGGAAATGCATGCACTAATGGCAAAGGAACCATACCTTACCATCTACCCAGACAAGGTAGTTCTGAAACCTTCAGACCGCTTCGTCCCCAAAGTGGCTTCCTCCTTTCATTTTAATCAGGAAATATGCCTTCCCACTCTTTCTACAGAGCAGGGCGACCCTCATCCACTGGATGTAAAATCTAACTTACTGGCCTACCTCTCGAAGACCAGTGACTTCAGGAAAGTGGATAACCTCCTAGTCATCCCTCATGGCTCCAGAAGAGGACAGGCAGCTACTTCCCGCACCATCGCAGCATGGCTTGTGAAAATCATAAAGAAATCCTACTCTTCTAATCAAGCTCAGATACCTGAGGGCTTAAAGGCGCACTCTACAAGGGCAATGGCAACCTCCTGGGCAGCTTTCTGCAAAGTCTCCTCAGAAATAGTGATGGACGAACTTCCGACGGGACGTTTCGCGAAAGCGAAATGCGAACGGACCCAAACGTTCGCGAAACCGAACGTTCGCCGCGGGCCCCATTGACTTCAATGGGAGGCGAACTTTGCAAACCTTCATGTCGAATTTGCGGCCACGTGGTAATTATTAGGGGGTAAAACGTAGTCCCACCATCTGGACAATGACATAATACATGTATGAGGTGAATTTGGGATCGATAACTACAAGCATTTTTATTTTATTTGGGAAATTGTTCTAACAATTCAGGACTATGGAGCTAATGAAGGCAATGGAGGAGAGGGAAGGTCAGGGACCAGGGTAGGCAAAGAAGAGGGTGCAGGAGATGATCACCAGCAGCGTGACATACCGGAATGACACATGCACCGTGATAGAGGCATCTGACAGCAGCACCGTGACATACAGCGCTGACAGCAGCACCGTGACATACAGCGCTGACAGCAGCACCGTGACATACAGCGCTGACAGCAGCACCGTGACATACAGCGCTGACAGCAGCACCGTGACATACAGCGCTGACAGCAGCACCGTGACATACAGCGCTGACAGCAGCACCGTGACATACAGCGCTGACAGCAGCACCGTGACATACAGCGCTGACAGCAGCACCGTGACATACAGCGCTGACAGCAGCACCGTGACATACAGCGCTGACAGCAGCACCGTGACATACAGCGCTGACAGCAGCACCGTGACATACAGCGCTGACAGCAGCACCGTGACATACAGCGCTGACAGCAGCACCGTGACATACAGCACTGACAGCAGCACCGTGACATACAGCACTGACAGCAGCACCGTAAGCAGCCCCAGGAGGAAGTCAGCACAGCACAGGGATGGTGTGATCCCCTCATAATAAGAACCCCCAGGAGGAAGTCAGCACAGCACAGGGATAGTGTGATCCCTTCATAATAAGAACCCCCAGGAGGAAGTCAGCACAGCACAGGGATATCATAAGCAGCCCCAGTAGAAATATGACACCGCTCAACCTCTTCAAAGAGGAGGGTAGGGGCATATAGTACGGTGTGCTTTTTTGGGTCAAGGAAGTGAGCCAAATGAATTAAGAAGGTCTGTGTGCTTGATTAAAAAAATAGTTTATAGACATATACATGGTCTACTGGTCACATGTGTTGAATTCCTCCGAGATCCATGCCTCATTCATTTTTAGAAATGTGAGGTAGTTAACACTGTGGTGAGCTAGGCGAGTACGCTTATCGGTCACAATCCCCCCTGCTGCGCTGAACGTCCTTTCGGACAGGACACTGGATGAGGGGCAAGCCAACAGTTCGATTGCAAATTGGGCAAGCTCTGGCCAGAGGTCAAGCCTGCCCACCCAGTAGTCTAGGGGTTCATCACTCCTCAGAGCGTCCACATCGGCCGTTAACCCAATGTAGTCGGACACCTGACGGTCTAGGCGTTCCCTGATGCTGGATCCGGATGACACCTGTCGATGGGTCGGCTGAAAGAATGACCTCATATCCGAAGTCACCAACACATCTTCAAACCGGCCTCTTCTTGCAGGCGCTGTTGGATTGGTACCCGCAAATCCTTCTCTGGGAGTGGGAATTGCTCCTCTGCCAGCGCACGCAAAAGCAGAATGCAGCATTTCTCGAAGCAAGGCCTGGAAGTGCTGCATTCTGACAGCCCTCTGCGACGGCGGTAACATTTCCGCCATTTTGTGTTTGTACCGGGGGTCTAAGTACGTTGCCACCCAGTACTGGTCCTTGACCCTCATGCTTTTTATACGGGGGTCCCTATTAAAACACTGGAGCATGAAGGCCCCCATTTGCACTAAAGTGGAAGCGGTGTGGTGGCCTGGCTCCTGCTCATCATCCAGGATAATGTCGTCCTCTTCATTCTCCTCTCCCCATCCTCGCACAACAGGGATCCCAGAAAGGTTTAAAGCATGCTCTTCTTGCTCCTGCTCATCCGCCCCGGCACCATCCTCCTCTGACTCCTCATCAGACTCCTGTTGTTGACTTGTCTCAGATAGAGTAGCCCCCCCCTGGGAATTCATCCAGCATTGCGACTTCCTCATCTTCCCGCTCCTGCTCCTCCACAGCCTGATCAATGACACGACGCAATGCACGCTCCAGAAAGAAGGCATAAGGTACCATGTCACTGATGGCGCCATGGCTGCGACTGACCAGTTTGGTGATCTCCTCAAATGGCCGCAGAAGTCTGCATGTGTCGCGCATGAGCAGCCACTGGCGCGGTGAAAAAAAACCCAGCTCCCCAGAACCGTTTCTTTCGCAGAGTTCATACAGGTAGACGTTAACTGCACGTTTCTGCTGGAGCAGCCTATCAAGCATATAGAAGGTTGAGTTCCATCGCGTCGGGCAATCGCAAATAAGACGTCTGACCGGCAGATGGTGTCGCCGCTGAATGTCAGCAAGGCGAGCCATGGCCGTGTAAGATCTTCTGAAATGGGCCGAGATTTTCCTTGCCTGCCGCAAGATGTCCTGGACCCCAGGGTATTTGACAAGGAATCGCTGCACGACCAAGTTTAAGACGTGTGCCATGCACGGCACGTGCGTGATTTTGCCCTGTTTCAATGCGCTAAGCAGATTGGCACCATTGTCACACACCACTTTACCAACTGTCAAATTGAGCGGTGTTAGCCACTCATCTGCCTGTGAACGCAAAGCTGAAAGGAGTGCCGGGCCAGTGTGGCTCTTTGCTTCCAGGCACAACAGACGCAGCACGGCATGGCAACGTCTCACCTGGCATGTGGAATAGGTTCTGGGGAGCTTGGGCGGTGCAGTGGAAGAGACGCTAGCAGCGGAAAAGGAGGAGGCAGCTGAGGAGGAGAGGGAGGAGGATGGAGTAGGAGGAGGAGAAGAAGAGTCAGGCCTGCATGCAATCCGTGGCGGTAAAACCAAATCTACACGGGTGCCACGGGTTACATGCTTGACGGCCGTCAGAAGGTTCACCCAGTGGGCAGTAAAACTGATATACCTTCCCTGCCCGTGTTTGCTAGACCACGTGTCTGTGGTCAGATGTATCTTGGCACCGACACTGTGTGCCAGAGATACATTCACTTGCCGCTGAACATGGCCATATAGCTCTGGGATGCCCTTCTCTGAGAAATACTTCCTTCCTGGGACCTTCCATTGTGGTGTTCCAATGGCCACAAATTTGCGAAAGGCCTCCGAGTCCACCAGTTTATATGGCAGTAGTTGGCGGGCTATGAGTTCTGACAAGCCAGCCGCCAACCGTTGGGCAAGAGGGTTATCCGGCGTCATCATTTTTTTACGCTCAAACATTAGGCCCACGGAAGCCTGCCTTTTTGCAGAAAAATGTGAGCTTGGCGTGATGGAAGGTGGAGTGGAGGACAATTGTGAGGAGAGAGGAGAAGGAGAAGTAGAAGACGAGGCTGGACGGTGAGAGCCTGCAGTGTGGCTTTGTGTGTTCCGTTGCTCCCACTGGGCTCGGTGATGGCTGCTCATGTGCCTTCTTAAGGCGGTCGTCCCTAGGTGAGTATTGGGCTTACCGCGACTAACGCGTTGACTGCAAAGATTGCAGATGGCAACGCTATTGTCAGCAGCGGACACGTTAAAAAAAGCCCACACTGCGGAGCCATGTGCCGGTGTCCTGGGAGCGCCAGATGTGACCGTACATGGTCGATGACTCGCTCCTGATACATTTGCAGTCTGCTTTGTCCCTGCTGTGCAATGTAAGTCATTGCTGCTTCTCCTCCCTATCTGCTGGTCCATATCTCCCTCTGAACTCCCCTCCTCTTCCTCTCTTGTGGGCACCCACGTGACATCACTAGACACGTCATCATCAACGTCACCTTCCCCACCGCTATAAGTAGAGATCTCGGAGTAGGCAGCAACACCGGGGACCAACCTCCTCCTTGGGCTGATCTGGGTACTGGCGTCAGACTGCTGAGTAGCGCTTGTTGCTACCTCCTCTTCCTGATCCAATACCAAGAGTGGCTGCGCATCAGAAATGTCCTCTTGATATGGATCGGAAAATAATTCCAGTGACTCAAGCGGAAGGTATGTGGTGGTGGTGGTCGTGTTGTTGGTGGTAGTGTCTTTGGGGGTGCACATAGCAGAGAGTGAAGAAGAGGGTGCAGATCGAGAGGATGAGGAGGGTGCAGAAGAGTAAGGCTGAGCGAGCCACTCAACCAAGTCTGGTGCATCCTTTAAAGTAATTGAACGCACCTTCTGCAACTTCCCACTTTGGCTCAAGCCTGTTGCTCCTGCCCTACCCCTACCACCCCTGCGGAAGGGCCTGCCTCTTCCTCTGCCTGTCATTTTTTAAATGACCCTGTGACAAAACTCTTAGTCCCTATACCGCTGAAGGACTGCTGCAGTATAGGGCAGCGGTCAGCAGTGGTGCACGTCAACCCTATCTATTGTGGACCGATAGCGGTCCTTACAGAACAGCAGACTGTACCGCACTCAAGCCTATGTACCGTAGCACCCTATACCAAGTTACCAGTCCTTATAAGAACTTTTGTGGACCAAGCAGGTTGTGTATTAGTGTTTAGCAGACTGTACGTCAGTCCCTATACCGCTGAAGGACTGCTGCAGTATAGGGCAGCGGTCAGCAGTGGTGCACGTCAACCCTATCTATTGTGGACCGATAGCGGTCCTTACAGAACAGCAGACTGTACCGCACTCAAGCCTATGTACCGTAGCACCCTATACCAAGTTACCAGTCCTTATAAGAACTTTTGTGGAACAAGCAGGTTGTGTGTTAGTGATTAGCAGACTGTACGTCAGTCCCTATACCGCTGAAGGACTGCTGCAGTATAGGTGAGCGGTCAGCAGTGGTGCACGTCAACCCTATCTATTGTGGACCGATAGCGGTCCTTACAGAACAGCAGACTGTACCGCACTCAAGCCTATGTACCGTAGCACCCTATACCAAGTTACCAGTCCTTATAAGAACTTTTGTGGACCAAGCAGGTTGTGTATTAGTGTTTAGCAGACTGTACGTCAGTCCCTATACCGCTGAAGGACTGCTGCAGTATAGGGCAGCGGTCAGCAGTGGTGCACGTCAACCCTATCTATTGTGGACCGATAGCGGTCCTTACAGAACAGCAGACTGTACCGCACTCAAGCCTATGTACCGTAGCACCCTATACCAAGTTACCAGTCCTTATAAGAACTTTTGTGGACCAAGCAGGTTGTGTATTAGTGTTTAGCAGACTGTACGTCAGTCCCTATACCGCTGAAGGACTGCTGCAGTATAGGGCAGCGGTCAGCAGTGGTGCACGTCAACCCTATCTATTGTGGACCTATAGCGGTCCTTACAGAACAGCAGACTGTACCGCACTCAAGCCTATGTACCGTAGCACCCTATACCAAGTTACCAGTCCTTATAAGAACTTTTGTGGACCAAGCAGGTTGTGTATTAGTGTTTAGCAGACTGTACGTCAGTCCCTATACCGCTGAAGGACTGCTGCAGTATAGGGCAGCGGTCAGCAGTGGTGCACGTCAACCCTATCTATTGTGGACCGATAGCGGTCCTTACAGAACAGCAGACTGTACCGCACTCAAGCCTATGTACCGTAGCACCCTATACCAAGTTACCAGTCCTTATAAGAACTTTTGTGGAACAAGCAGGTTGTGTGTTAGTGATTAGCAGACTGTACGTCAGTCCCTATACCGCTGAAGGACTGCTGCAGTATAGGTGAGCGGTCAGCAGTGGTGCACGTCAACCCTATCTATTGTGGACCTATAGCGGTCCTTACAGAACAGCAGACTGTACCGCACTCAAGCCTATGTACCGTAGCACCCTATACCAAGTTACCAGTCCTTATAAGAACTTTTGTGGACCAAGCAGGTTGTGTATTAGTGTTTAGCAGACTGTACGTCAGTCCCTATACCGCTGAAGGACTGCTGCAGTATAGGGCAGCGGTCAGCAGTGGTGCACGTCAACCCTATCTATTGTGGACCGATAGCGGTCCTTACAGAACAGCAGACTGTACCGCACTCAAGCCTATGTACCGTAGCACCCTATACCAAGTTACCAGTCCTTATAAGAACTTTTGTGGAACAAGCAGGTTGTGTGTTAGTGATTAGCAGACTGTACGTCAGTCCCTATACCGCTGAAGGACTGCTGCAGTATAGGTGAGCGGTCAGCAGTGGTGCACGTCAACCCTATCTATTGTGGACCTATAGCGGTCCTTACAGAACAGCAGACTGTACCGCACTCAAGCCTATGTACCGTAGCACCCTATACCAAGTTACCAGTCCTTATAAGAACTTTTGTGGACCAAGCAGGTTGTGTATTAGTGTTTAGCAGACTGTACGTCAGTCCCTATACCGCTGAAGGACTGCTGCAGTATAGGGCAGCGGTCAGCAGTGGTGCACGTCAACCCTATCTATTGTGGACCGATAGCGGTCCTTACAGAACAGCAGACTGTACCGCACTCAAGCCTATGTACCGTAGCACCCTATACCAAGTTACCAGTCCTTATAAGAACTTTTGTGGAACAAGCAGGTTGTGTGTTAGTGATTAGCAGACTGTACGTCAGTCCCTATACCGCTGAAGGACTGCTGCAGTATAGGGCAGCGGTCAGCAGTGGTGCACGTCAACCCTATCTATTGTGGACCGATAGCGGTCCTTACAGAACAGCAGACTGTACCGCACTCAAGCCTATGTACCGTAGCACCCTATACCAAGTTACCAGTCCTTATAAGAACTTTTGTGGAACAAGTGAGTTGTGAATGTTTAGCAGACTGCAGCAGAAGGGCAGCAGTCAAGTATAATATCCTTTCTATATTTGGAAGAAAGAATATTATACATGTACAAGCCTATTACTGTACCACTGATACCAGTCCTGAAAAGAACCTTTGTGGAACTAATAATAACAGCAAGTCTTTAAAATTACCCTCACTGCCTGACAACACTGCTTCCTTCCTGTCCCTATACAAATTGGCAAAAAAAGAGAACGATTAGTGGTTACTGGAACAGCTCTTTTGTGGACCTTGATAGTAACAGCTAATGATGATGATGATGATGATGATGATGAAAGACTAATCTGGCTGTCCCTGTAGCATACACCGTCCTTTCCCTTTCTCTAAACTAACAAAAGACACTCAGGCTGCTGCAAGAATCAGCAGCACAGCAAACCTATCAACACCTAACACCTATACCAGTCCTGAAAAGAACTTTTGTGTACCAAATAGCTAGTGGTTTATCTCTCCCTACTCCACACAGGAACCTGTCCCTATCGTAACAGAAGAAAGAATGTAAAATGGCCACCGGATCGGGTGTATTTATAGGTTAGGGGGAATGTCCAAGTGTCCATGTGCTGTCATGTCTCAATTGGCTGTCCTGTATCACATGATAAACGTGTCACCAAAGGTTAAAGTTCTTGTATACATTAAACACGTAAGTCCGCCGCGGCGAACGACGGAAAAAGGCGTTCGAACGTGCGGACCGCGAATGTCGGAAATTCGCCGCGAAACGACCGCCGGGCGAAACGTTCGTCCATCACTACTCAGAAACCATCTGCAAGGCAGCCACATGGTCTTCAAAAAGTACTTTTATATCCCACTACAAAGTGGACTCCGCTAGGTTGTCCACGGTGGAATTTGGTAGAGCGATTATTCAGTCCAATTCCTCCATTCCTTGTAAATAAACTTTTTCTGCTTAGACCCACCCAGTTTTGCGAGTTATTCCCCATAGGTGTATGCTGCCATGATGCGACAGGAAAACGGAAAATTGTATACTCACCTTTCCGTAATTTTCCTTTCCTGTTGCATCTCATGGCAGCATACAGATGCCCACCCGTCTAAGGTGAGGTATCTATATATTGAGAATGCTGAAGCAGGGGCCCTCTCAAGATTTAATAGTTAAACGGTCCTATCAGGTTGCGGGGGCGGAGCCACAACCCATAGGTGTATGCTGCCATGAGATGCAACAGGAAAGGAAAATTACGGAAAGGTGAGTATACAATTTTCCGTTTTATAGCTGTAAATAGAGTTGCCACCTCATCCCTTTAAACCCGAACACATATGAATTACACAGGTTCTGAAATGAATTTAATGCAGATAAATCACCAAGTGAGTTTGATTACCACCTGAATCAGCCACAGAGCCCATGAAATTCACATGTGTTTGTTTTTAACTGGACCCCTGCTGCAAGCCGCATCTGTCTACCAAGCCTTAAGCCTCGTACACATGATCGGATTGTTGGCCAACAAAACATCAGACTTTTGCCCGAAAGGCGTATGCCGTGAACTTGTCCTGCATACAAGATTGTACACAATTGCCGGCCAACAAACACAAACGTAGTGATGTACTATGTGGAATTTCAGCTTTTGAGCGCCACCCTTTGGGCACCTTCTGCTAATTTTGTGTTTGGTGAGCATTGATTTCAATAATGCGTGTTTGTACTTTGGACTTTTGTGTGACGAGCTTGTGTACATACGATACAAAAATCTGACAACTGACTGTTGTCTGCCAAAAATTTTCTAGCATGTCATCTAACATTTGTTGTGATTCGTGTGATCACGTGGTAAAGAACCTATGTCAGGGGCTTTTTAGCTCGATCGAAGATGTGGTATGTCAAACTGACACACCACACCACCGATTGCCTTGATGCACGCCCTCATGGGCACACAATTGCAGCTTATCCTGTTGGATGTCATATGTCACCCAGTCAGGATAATGAAACCACTTCTCAGACGTCATTTTGTTATATGGCGGGTGGGAAGGGGTTAACCACATGCTGACCACGCTATAGCCAAAATATTGGTCTTGTGTTTGTGGACCTAGGAAAGACACACTACACTATAATCCCACCATACTGAAACACTACACTGGCACACTACACTGAAACTACATAATATTGACACACTATACTCAAACTATACTCACACTATACTAACACTCTCCACTGAGCCATAATAACACACTAACTCTCTAGTAGCAAACTGAGCCGTGCTCTATCTATCACCACTCCAACAACACACTGCAAAAGCTTCCTGTGGGAAGGAACCTTTTATAGTGTGGGGTGGGACTATGATCACTGAGAAATCATTGGGCAAAGTCATCATGACTTTGTCCAATCATGGCTCTGACAGTGTTCTGTGCACCGATTAGGTGAAGCTTTGCACCTGACCAGTGGCCACATGCGTTGCTTCAGCCAATTTAGGGCCCTAGTATGCACTGTGCATTGTAGGGTGCTTGGCGGGTGAACATCCCACAGAGTGCCCATGCAAATTTAGGTGTTCGCTGAACAGGCAATGTTCAGGCCGAACTTTTGCTTGGCTCAAACTGTTCACCCAACTCTAGCTGCAAACTCGGGTCTTCTACCCCTTAAATTCCTTTCTTGTGGACTAGTTCCCTAATCTGCTTCCAGTGATGTTCTCCTGAAGAAGATCCTTGGGTGAGGCCTAGTGTCATGTGGCATCACTACTATGGAGGGGCTCCTCCTTCACAAACTTTTATGTACAAAGTTTTTTTTGTCTGCCAGCAGGATTGTAACATCCTGTTAGCAGAATGTACAGATAATTAGTTTAGTGTGAGGATGTATTTTCTTCTGTTTCTTGCAGTACCATCATGAACGGCTGTCGTCCTGCCTAGTTCTGGACTTTTAGGACTGTCCCTGCTATTCTTACAGTCATGCTGGGAGGGATTCTCTTTTGGTATAGGTGCTCCAGAAAACATGTACATATGTTGACTTTGACAGATCTTTGTAACTACAGGGACCTGTAGTCAGGATGTACACATTATGTATATGTATAAAGCGTATTTCTGGCCAGGAATAACCAGTCATTAAATTGGGTCTGGGTTACTAGAGGCCAGGGCTGGATGACTCTTCTTGGCAGCTCCCTGGTGCCTCCCCATGGTGTCTAGAAGGTTGAAGAATCTTCTAGAACTAGAAGGTAGGGGTTAGGAAGGGCTAACATGAATGTTTATGGGCTCCCCAGAAGTGGGTTGGCGAAGGACTGAGACAACCCCATAAATAGACATGGGCCATACCAGCAGGGGAGTTGGGTGGAAAATGGAGAAACAGTGCTGAGGAGTGGCCCTTGAGGAAACTCCTGTCGGGAAGGGGTGGTAGCTCAGGCCAGGGGCTCAGGAAAGCTGGCCCTTGGAGGATCCTGACTCAGAAGGCAGTGAAAGAATACATGCCGGAGAGGCAGAGGGAAGGAGCAAGGAGAGACAGTGAGTAGATCAGTGTTTTGCAGGGACGGACAAGGTGAGAGCCTGCCATCTGCAGCAGGCCTCTCTGGAAGACCACATGGTGCCAAGTCTTCATCTATCCTTGCCCTAGGACAGTGATGCCGAACCTTGGCACCCCAGATGTTTTGGAACTACATTTCCCATGATGCTCATGCACTCTGGAGTGTAGTTGAGCATCACAGGAAATGTAGTTCCAAAACATCTGGGGTGCCAAGGTTCACCATCACTGCCCTAGGAGATCTCCATGAGTGTGTGTCAGTGGGCAGGACTGGGCAGAAAGTCAGTCAGGAGGACTGGGAAAAAGGGAGGCTGGGTGCAGCTGGTGGCAGCCAGGCGGGCTAGAATTTTTATGCAACCAAGTGGAGCTGGTATCAGTGACCACAGGGAAACAGAAGAAGGAATATTATGCTGTTTGCTCACTCTGCACTACTTTGTCAAGGGACTGAGAGTTCCTGCCTGTGATGGGCCTTTGCTGAACTAGCAACAAAACTGTTAGTTTCTACCTGAGTGAGCAGCAGGTGCTGTGCTGAAACCACGTTTGTGCAGGAGGAAGGAAAAGAGGACTTTTGTGTTAATAGCTTTGTTCATAGTTCTGGACATTTTTCAAGTTGGACATCCCATAATTCCCTACCCTATCCCAGTTATCAACTCCTAATACAACATCAAACACAAGCCAAAGATTGTTCACTGTGTTTGAATGAATGAAGGAAATGCTATGTGACTGACTGTGCAGCAGTGGGGACCTGGGACACTAGCAACTCCTACAGGGGTAGTGCTACATATGTGTTTTACCACCAGCCTGGAGAGTTGTGGGCATCACATCGAAGAACAATTTCTCTTGTTTACATGCCTGAAAGCCAAAGCCCACAATGAGGAAGTCACAAAGGTGACTGGTGAGCCTGGACTTTTGCCACTAACATTTGTTGCACCCTCTATTGTATGCTAGATGTAGACAGGTTTTTGTTAGAGTTGGCAAAACAAAGTTAGCTCAGGGGTATGCCTGGACTGTGTAATCTGGGTCAGGGTTACTTTGGGTCTGGCTGGATGATTCATTCTGACAGCTCCTCTGGTTCCTCCCCCTGGTCTAGAAAGTTGTAGAAACTTCTAGAGCGTTGTAGAAACTTCTAGAGCTGGAGGGTGGAGGTGAGGAGGGGCTGTTTAGAATCTTTATGAGGGTGTCAGCCAATCTCCAGCAAACTGGGCTGGCAGGGGGCAGGTTTGCCTCACAAATAGGCATGAGCCATGCCAACAGGAGCAGTCAGGTGAAAGATGGATATGGAGTGCTGAGGAGGCTGTTGGTAGCCTTTGTAGGGTGCCCCCTAGTCTGCGGGGGGTGACCTTGGACTGGGGCTCTGGTGTTTGGAGTATTCTGCTGAAAACACAAGGAGGAAGCTCTTCCTGGAGGAACAGGAGCAAGGATAGAGGACAGCAGGAGCAGGTCAGCAGGTAGGAGAAAGCTCCTGAGAGTCAGCTGGGTGAGCTGGGGAGTGTCAGTTTGGAGGACTGTGCTTAAAGTGGAGCTCCACCCTCTTTTTGAATTCCTTTGCATCCCCTGCTTCTCTGTCCCCTTAAACACATTTGGCATATATATATATATATATATATTTTTTTTTTTTTAAACTCACCGTTTCATTGATAAATTTCTTCTTCACTTCCTGCTTCCGGCCGCGGCCTGAGCGCGTCATCCCCGTCCGCTATGCCTCCTGGGAGATGTTTTTTATCAATCCCAGGAGGCAATAGGTGTGGGCTGGGCCATAGCATCGCGTTATTTCAAAACCGGAAATGACGCGATGCACGGCAACGCCCGGCGCCATTTTACACAAGGGCAACCAGGCTTTTGTTGCCATTGTTACCCAAGCTTCTCTTGCAGGTACAAGCGCCCCTCGTACACTGCAAAGAAAGAAGCATCTGGCGATGCAGTGAACAGGAGGTGGGGGAGGTTAGCAGTGGAGAGTCTTATCACCGAGCAGGTCTGTAAAAGAACACACACAGTAACAGATGGATACAGGGGTTGGAGCAGGGACACTAAAGCCCCGTACACACGAGCGGACTTTTCAACATCCAAAGTCCGACGGACTGATTCTGTCAGACTATTCGATCGTGTGTGGGCTGCAACGGACTTTTGACTCGCCAAAGTCCGAAGGACTTTAGAATATGGAACATGCTTCAAATTTTTCCGAACTCCGCCGGACCCGGTCCCTTCGAAAAATTCGATCGTGTGTATGCTATTCCGACGGACTAAAACCAACGCTAGGGCAGCTATTGGCTACTGGCTATGAACTTCCTTATTCTAATCCAGTCGTACGTCATCACGTTCAAATCCGTCAGAGTTTAGTGTGATTGTGTGTGGCCAAGTCCGCTCAGCCGAAAAGTCCGTCAGAACTCTGTCGGAACTCCGGCAGAACTCCGACGGAACTCCTTCGGAAGTCTGTCGGACATAAGTCCTCTCGTGTGTACGGGGCTTTACTCTATTGGCCATGAGTGAGATCTGCAGGACTTCCACACACACCAATCCCATCTCATCCCACCCCACCTCACCTCATGCCATCCCATCCCACCTCACGCCATCCCATCCCACCTCATCCCACCCCACCCCATCCCACCCCACCTCATCCCACCCCACCTCATCCCACCTCATGCCATCCCATCCCATCCCACCCCATCTCATCCCATCCCACCCCATCCCATCCCACCCCATCTCATCCCACCTCACCTCATGCCATCCCATCCCACCTCACGCCATCCCATCCCACCCCACCTCATCCCACCCCACCCCACCTCATCCCACCCCACCCCACCTCATCCCATCCCACCCCACCTCATCCCATCCCATCCCACCTCACCTCACCCCACCTCACCTCATGCCATCCCATCCCATCCCACCCCATCTCATCCCACCCCACCTCATGCCATCCCATCCCACCCCACCCCACCTCATGCCATCCCACCCCATCTCATCCCACCTCACCCCATCTCATCCCACCTCACCTCATCTCATCCCACCTCACCTCATCTCATCCCACCTCACCTCATCCCATCCCACCTCACCTCATCCCATCCCACCTCATCCCATCCCACCTCATGCCATCCCACCCCATACCACGCCATCCCACCCCATTCCATCTCATCCCATCCTACCCCATCCCACTCCACCTCATCTCATGCCATGCCATCCCACCCCACCTCATCCCATCCCACCCCATCCCATCTCATCCCATCCCACCCCATCCCACTCCACCTCATCCCATCCCACCCCACCTCATCTCATGCCATCCCATCCCACCCCACCTCATGCCATCCCACCTCACCTCATCCCACTCCACCTCATCCCATCCTACCTCACCTCATCCCATCCCATCCCACCCCACCTTATCCCATCCCACCTGCTGTGGGCGATGCAATTCGATATGTTGGGGGTGATGCAATGTGCTTTGGGCTATGCGATTCAATGTGCTGGGTGTGATGTGATTTGATGTGCTGGGGAGATGCGATGAGCTGGGGCAATGCGATGTGATGTGCTGGGGGCGATGCAATTTGATGTGTTGCGGGTGATGCAATGTGCTTTGGGGCGATTCGATGTTCTGGCGAGATGCGATACGATTGGGCGATGGGATTCGATGTGTTGGGGCGAAGCGATTCGATGTGCTGATGCGATTCGATGTGATGATGCGATTCGATGTGCTTTGGGAGATGCGATGTGCTGGGGGTGATTCGATGTGCTGGGGAGATGTGATTCGATGTGCTGGGGGAGATGCGATTCGATGTGCTGGGGGCAATGTGATGTGCTGGGGGCAATTCGATGTGCTGATGCAATTTGATGTGCTGGGGTGATGCAATGTGCTGGGGGTTATGCGATTCCATGTTCTGGGGAGATGCGATTCGATGTGCTGGGGCGACGCAATGTGCTTGGGTGATGCGTTTCGATGCGATGTGGTGGGGCAAAGCGATTCGATGTGCTGATGTGATTTAATGTTTTGGGGGTGATGCAATGTGCTTTGGGCGATTCGATGTGCTGGGGCAATTCGATGTGCTGGGGCAATTCGATGTGCTGGGGGAGATGCGATTCGATATGCTGATGCAATTCGAAGTGTTGGGGGTGATGCAACGTGCTGGGGTGATGCAATTCGATGTTCTGGGAGAGATGCGATTCGATGTGCTGGGGCAATTCAATGCGATGTGCTTGGGTGATGCGATTTGATGTTCTGGGGGAGATGCGATTCGATGTGCTGGGGCGATTCAATGCGATGTGCTTGGGTGATGCGATTTGATGTGATGGTTGATGCGATTCGATGTGCTGGGGTGATGCAATGTGCTGGGGGTTATGCGATTCGATGTGCTGGGGCGATGCAATGTGCTTTGGCGATGCGTTTTGATGCGATGTGGTGGGGCAAAGCAATTCGATGTGCTGATGTGATTCGATGTTTTGGGGGTGATGCAATGTGCTTTGGACGATTCGATGTGCTGGGGCCATTCGATGTGCTGGGGAGATGCAATGTGCTGGGGGAGATGCAATGTGCTGGGGGAGATGCGATTCGATTTGCTGGGGTGATGCGATGTGCTGGGGCGATGCGATTCAATGTGCTGATGCAATTCGAAGTGTTGGGGGTGATGCAATGTGCTGGGGTGATGCGATTCGATGTTCTGGGGGAGATGCGATTCGATGTGCTGGGGCGTTTCAATGCGATGTGCTTGGGTGATGCGATTCGATGCGATGTGTTGGGGGCGGCGCGGTTCGATGTTCTAATGTGCTTTGGGCGATGCGATGAGATGTGCTGGGGGCGATACGATGTGCTTGGGCGATGCATTTCGATGCAATATGGTGGGGCGACGCGATTTGATGTGCTGATGCGATTCGATGTGTTGTAGGTGATGCAATGTGCTTTGGGCGTTTCGATGCGCTGGGGGTGATGCAATGTGCTGGGGGAGATGCAATGTGATGGGGGAAATGCGATTTGATTTGCTGGAGCGATGCGATGTGCTGATGCAATTCGAAGTGTTGGGGGTGATGCAATGTGCTGGGGGTGATGCGATTCGATGTTCTGGGGGAGATGCAATGTGCTTGGGTGTTGCGATTTGATGTTCTGGATTCATTACTGATCCGTCCCGTGTGAAAGGGGCCTAACACCAAAACGGGACATACTAAAAGGAATGACAGAATGGAATGCCCATAGACTTTAACAGGGAGATGGAATGCCCATAGAGAATAATGGAACAAAGTGGAATGCCCATAGAGAATAATGGAAAAAAAATTCAGTTTGTGAAAGACTCTTTTGACATATAAATGTTTTTTTTTTTTAAAGACCTACTTTTAAATATCAGTGGCCATGTTTAATATTAGATTAGATGGGATTAATGTTGTTTTTTATGGCATAACAAAGGTAAATGACAGAGTGGAATGCCCATAGAGTATAATGGGAAGTAAAATATAAACTCATTTTCAGGCAAATCTGAGAGACATAGCAATTTATCCTTTACCACAGCTGTTCCTCAAGTAGAGTAGAAGATTGTAATATTGAGATTATTTGGGATTACGGCTGTTTTATATTGAATTACAAACATATGACAGAATGGAATGCCCATAGAGTAAAATGGGAAGCAAGATGTGTCCTGGAGTCAAAACCATTGGTCATATCAGATCAATCTTTAGCAGACATACTCTCTATGTTCAGCAGTGATGTCCAAATTTCAAATTAAACGGGATTATTATTGTTTTATATGGAATGACAAGACATATGACAGAGTGGAATGCCCATAGAGTATAATGGGAAATAAAATCTAAACTCATTTTCAGGCAAATCTGAGTGACATAGCATTTCATCCTTTACCACAGCTGTTCCTCAAGTAGAGTAGCAGATTGTAAGATTGGGATTATTTGGGATTACAGCTGTTTTCTATGGAATGGCAGATAAATAATAGAAAGGAATGCCCATAGAGTATAATGGGAAGCAAGATGTGTCCTGGAGTCAAAACCATTGGTCATATCAGATCAATCTTTAGCAGACATACCCTCTATGTCCAGTGGTGATGCCCAAAATTCAGATTAAGTGGGATTATTATTGGTTTCTATGGAATGACATACATATGACAGAGTGGAATGCCCATAGAGAATAATGGGAAGCAAGATGTGACCTGGAGTCAGAACCATTGGTCATATCAGATCAATCTTTAGCAGACATACTCTCTATGTTTGTTAGTGATGTCCAAATTAGACATTAAGTGGGATTATTCTTTTTTTCTATAGAATGACAGATAAATAATAAAAAGGAATGCCCATAGAATATAATGGGAAGCAAGGTGTGTCCTGGAGTCAAAACCATTGGTCATATCAGATCAATCTTTAGCAGACATACTCTCTATGTTCAGCAGTGATGTCCAAATTTCAAATTAAACGGGATTATTATTGTTTTATATGGAATGACAAGACATATGACAGAGTGGAATGCCCATAGAGTATAATGGGAAATAAAATCTAAACTCATTTTCAGGCAAATCTGAGTGACATAGCATTTCATCCTTTACCACAGCTGTTCCTCAAGTAGAGTAGCAGATTGTAAGGTTGAGATTATTTGGGATTACAGCTGTTTTCTATTGAATGGCAGATAAATAATAGAAAGGAATGCCCATAGAGTATAATGGGAAGCAAGATGTGACCTGGAGTCAAAACCATTGGTCATATCAGATCAGTCTTTAGCAGACATACTCTCTATGTCCAGTGGTGATGTCCAAAATTCACATTAAGTGGGATTATTATTGGTTTCTATGGAATGACAGATAAATAATAGAAAGGAATGCCCATAGAGTATAATGGGAAGCAAGATGTGTCCTGGAGTCAAAACCATTGGTCATATCAGATCAATCTTTAGCAGACATACTCTCTATGTCCAGTGGTGATGTCCAAAATTCACATTAAGTTGGATTATTATTGGTTTCTATGGAATGACAAACATATGACAGAGTGGAATGCCCATAGAGTATAATGGGAAGCAAGGTGTGACCTGGAGTCAGAACCATTGGTCATATCACATCAATCTTTAGCAGACATACCCTCTATGTCCAGTGGTGATGTCCAAAATTCACATTAAGTGGGATTATTATTGGTTTCTATGGAATGACAGATAAATAATAGAAAGGAATGCCCATAGAGTATCATGGAGAGCAAGATGTGTCCTGGAGTCAAAACCATTGGTCATATCAGATCATTCTTTAGCAGACATACCCTCTATGTCCAGTGGTGATGCCCATAATTCAGATTAAGTGGGATTATTATTGGTTTCTATGGAATGACATACATATGACAGAGTGGAATGCCCATAGAGAATAATGGGAAGCAAGATGTGACCTGGAGTCAGAACCATTGGTCATATCAGATCAATCTTTAGCAGACATACTCTCTATGTTTGTTAGTGATGTCCAAATTAGACATTAAGTGGGATTATTATTTTTTTCTATAGAATGACAGATAAATAATAAAAAGGAATGCCCATAGAGTATCATGGGGAGCAAGATGTGACCTGGAGTCAAAACCATTGGTCATATCACATCAATTTTTAGCAGACATACCCTCTATGTCCAGTGGTGATGTCCAAAATTCACATTAAGTGGGATTATTATTGGTTTCTATGGAATGACAGATAAATAATAGAAAGGAATGCCCATAGAGTATCATGGGGAGCAAGATGTGACCTCGAGTCAGAACCATTGGTCATATCAGATCAATCTTTAGCAGACATACTCTCTATGTTCAGCAGTGATGTCCAAATTTCAAATTAAACGGGATTATTATTGTTTTATATGGAATGACAACACATATGACAGAGTGGAATGCCCATAGAGTATAATGGGAAGTAAAATCTAAACTCATTTGCAGGCAAATCTGAGTGACATAGCAATTTATCCTTTACCACAGCTGTTCCTCAAGTAGAGTAGCAGATTGTAAGGTTGAGATTATTTGGGATTACAGCTGTTTTCTATGGAATGACAAACATATGACAGAGTGGAATGCCCATAGAGTATAATGGGAAGCAAGGTGTGACCTGGAGTCAAAACCATTGGTCATATCAGATCAATCTTTAGCAGACATACTCTCTACGTTCAGCAGTGATGTCCAAATTTGACATTAAACGAGATTATTATTGTTTTATATGGAATGACAAGACATATGACAGAGTGGAATGCCCATAGAGTATAATGGGAAGTAAAATATAATCTCATTTGCAGGCAAATCTGAGTGACATAGCATTTTCACCTTTACCACAGCTGTTCCTCAAGTAGAGTAGCAGTTTGTAAGGTTGAGATTATTTGGGATTACAGCTGTTTTCTATGGAATGACAGATAAATGATGGAAAGGAATGCCCATAGAGTAGAATGGGAACCAAGATGTGACCTGGAGTCAAAATCTTTCAGCATACCAAATAAATCCTTAGCAGATATAGTATCCAAGTTTAGTGGCACGATTTTAAATCGAGTGTGTATGGATTTTAATTGTTTTATAAGGAATGAAAGAAGAAAATGCCCACAGAGCAGCCCTCAAAAATTACACTCGCCTGCTCACATTTTGCGAGTGGATTTTGAGGGCTGGCAGATGTGGGCTGCCTGGGGGGGCCAGCACCACCAGTGGCGGCCCGCCCATAGGGGGCGCCCGGGCGCCGCCCCCCCCCTAGGTGTAAAAAAAAAAAGTAAAAAAAAAATAAAATAAAAAAAACGGGCCCTTTAAGACATAAAAAAAAAAAAATGTCATTTAACAATTTAACATACCGTATATACTCGAGTATAAGCCGAGATTTTCAGCCTCTTTTTTGAGGCTGAAAGTGCCCCCCTCGGCTTATACTCGAGTCATCGCTGTCTGCCCGCTCGATCAGCGTGTCGAGCAGACAGACAGCGGCCATTCTATTCAAAAGCCGCGCCTCCGGCGCCGCCTTCGCCTGTGATAGGCGGAACACTGAATTTCCCAGCAGCCTGTGTTCCGCCTATCACGGACATCGTATCATCCTCGTACTACGGACGAGGATGATACGACGTCTGTGATAGGCGGAACACAGGCTGCTGGGAAATTCAGTGTTCCGCCTATCACAGGCGAAGGCGGCGGCGCAGCTTTTGAACTTTACAATGGCCGCCGACGAAGAGGGCACGGGACGGCACGGCACGGGACGGGACGGGACGGGGGCAAGGCAAGGCAAGGCAAGGCAAGGCAAGGCACGACACGGGACGGATGCAAGGCGGCAAGGCACGGGACGGAGGCAAGGAGGCAAGGCACGGGACGGAGGCTCGGGACAAAGGTAGGCTGGACACACACACACACACACACACACACACACACACACACACACACACACACACACACACACACATGGATGGAGACACACACAGGGATGGATGGATGGATGGATGGAGACACACACACACAGGGATGGATGGATGGATGGAGACACACACACACAGGGATGGATGGATGGATGGATGGAGACACACACACACAGGGATGGATGGATGGATGGACACACACACACACAGGGATGGATGGACGGACACACAGGGATGGATGGACGGACACACAGGGATGGACGGACACACAGGGATGGACGGACACACAGGGATGGACGGACACACACACAGGGATGGACAGGCATGTCTCACCCTCGGCTTATACACGAGTCAATAAGTTTGCCAGTTTTTTTGGGGGTAAATTGGGGGCCTCGGCTTATATTCGGGTCGGCCTATACTCGAGTATATACGGTAGTGTACTGTGGCGCCGGTCACAGTGCACTATGAGAAGCGCCACGTCGATGCAATCACAAGATTGCATCCATGGCGCTTCATTTGCGGGTTAAAAACCCGCCTTGCGGCGCTCTGCAGAACGCCGACTAGCTTCCGCCCGTAAAATCATTGTGATTCTACGGGCGGGAGCATTGTCAATCTTAGACAAGCAGGTCACTTCCGGCTTTCAGCTGCTTCACGAAACCCGGAAGTGACGTCGGCAGCTCCGTTCCTCAGCCCGAGCGGAGCTGCAAGACAGTGAGGCAGGAGGTGAGTCACCGCATAAAGGCTTTCTAGTTTCTACTTTGTTGAGAATGTTCATGCATTTAGCTGAATGAATGGAAAAAAAGCTTTCACAGCCAGAAAGCTTTCCCCAGGCAAGGCGACTTTTGCGGTGGCCAATCAGAGAATGAGCTCTGAAGGGGGAACTCCACGCCAAATTTCTGAAAAAAAATTTGACGTGGGTCCCCCCTCCGAGAGCATACCAGGCCCTTAGGTCTGGTATGGATTCCAAGGGGAACCCCCTATGCCGAAAAAGCGGCGTGGGGGTCCCCCCCAGATCCACACCAGACCCTTATCCGAACACGCTACCCGACAAGACCCCCGAAGTCGGAAGAAGAGGCCGGCGGCGAGGAAGAAAGCCGGGCTCCTCCGCTAGCAAAAGAGCTACAAGAAGATAGCGGAGGAGTCCAGCGAGAAGACCCCCGAAGACGGAAGACCCCCGGAGCTGTGCAATAAAATATTTTAACCCTGTGTTGTGTTTTTTTTGTACTTTTTTTCACAGGTGAATGGGTAGGGGTACATTGTACCCCATACTCATTCACATAGGGTGGGGGGCCGGTATCCAGGGCCCCCTTATTAAAGGGGGCTCCCGGATTCCGATAAGCCTCCCGCCCGCAGACCCCGACAACCAACGGCCAGGGTTGTCAGGAAGAGGCCCTTGTCCTCATCAACATGGGGACAAGGTGCTTTGGGGTGGGGGGGCCGCCCGCCCCCCCTCCCCCAAGGCACCCCCCCATGTTGAGGGCACGTGGCCTGGTACGGCTCAGGAGGGGGGGGGGGCGCCCGCTCGTCCCCACCCCCTTTCCTGGCCGGCCGGGTAGTGTGCTCGGATAAGGGTCTGGTGTGGATCTGGGGGGGACCCCCACGCCGTTTTTTCGGCGTAGGGGGTTCCCCTTGGAATCCATACCAGACCTAAGGGCCTGGTATGCTCTCAGAGGGGGGAACCCACGTCAAATTTTTTTTCAGAAATTTGCCGTGGAGTTCCCCCTTCAGAGCTCATTCTCTGATTGGCCACGGCAAAAGTCGCCTTGCCTGGGGAAAGCTTTCTGGCTGTGAAAGCTTTTTTTCCATTCATTCAGCTAAATGCATGAACATTCTCAACAAAGTAGAAACTAGAAAGCCTTTATGCGGGCACTCACCTCCTGCCTCACTGTCTTGCAGCTCCGCTCGGGCTTGTTAAATGACATTTTTTTTTTTAAATGTCTTAAAGGGCCCGTTTTTTTTTTTTTTTTTAACTTTTTTTTTAACTTTTTTTTTTTACTTTATTTCTTTTTTACACCTGGGGGAGGGATGGTTCTGACTCCAGGTCACATCTTGCTTCCCATTATTCTCTATGGGCATTCCACTCTGTCATATGTATGTCATTCCATAGAAACCAATAATAATCCCACTTAATGTGAATTTTGGACATCACCACTGGACATAGAGGGTATGTCTGCTAAAAATTTATGTGATATGACCAATGGTTTTGACTCCAGGTCACATCTTGCTCCCCATGATACTGTATGGGCATTACTTTTTATTATTTATCTGTCATTCCATAGAAAACAATAATAATCCTAATTAATGTCTAATTTGGACATCACTAACAAACATAGAGAGTATGTCTGCTAAAGATTGATCTGATATGACCAATGGTTCTGACTCCAGGTCACACCTTCCTTCCCATTATTCTCTATGGGCATTCCACTCTGTCATATGTATGTCATTCCATAGAAACCAATAATAATCCCACTTAATCTGAATTTTGGACATCACCACTGGACATAGAGAGTATGTCTGCTAAAGACTGATCTGATATGAGCAATGGTTTTTGACTCCAGGACACATCTTGCTTCCCATTATACTCTATGGGCATTCCACTCTGTCATATGTATGTCATTCCATAGAGACCAATAATAATCCCACTTAATGTGAATTTTGGGCATCACCACTGGACATAGAGAGTATGTCTGCTAAAGATTGATCTGATGGAACCAATCGTTTTGACTCCAGGACACATCTTGCTTCCCATTATACTCTATGGGCATTCCTTTCTATTATTTATCTGTCATTCCATAGAAACCAATAATAATCCCACTTAATGTGAATTTTGGACATCACCACTGGACATAGAGGGTATGTCTGCTAAAAATTTATGTGATATGACCAATGGTTTTGACTCCAGGTCACATCTTGCTCCCCATGATACTCTATGGGCATTCCTTTTTATTATTTATCTGCCATTCCATAGAAAACAGCTGTAATCCCAAATAATCTCAACCTTACAATCTGCTACTCTACTTGAGGAACAGCTGTGGTAAAGGATAAATTGCTATGTCACTCAGATTTGCCTGCAAATGAGTTTATATTTTACTTCCCATTATATTCTATGGGCATTCCACTCTGTCATATGTCTTGTCATTCCATAGAAAACAAAAATAATCCCATTTAATTTCAAATTTGGACATCACTGCTGAACATAGAGAGTATGTCTGCTAAAGAATGATCTGATATGACCAATGGTTCTGACTCCAGGTCACATCTTGCTCCCCATGATACTCTATGGGCATTCCACCCTGTCATATGTTTGTCATTCCATAGAAAACAGCTGTAATCCCAAATTATCTCAATCTTACAATCTGCTACTCTACTTGAGGAACAGCTGTGGTAAAGGATAAATTGCTATGTCACTCAGATTTGCCTGCAAATGAGATTATATTTTAATTCCCATTATACTCTATGGGCATTCCACTCTGTCATATGTATGTAATTCCATAGAAACCAATAATAATCCCACTTAATGTGAATTTTGGGCATCACCACTGGACATAGAGAATATGTCTGCTAAAGATTGATCTGATAGGACCAATCGTTTTGACTCCAGGACACATCTTGCTTCCCATTATACTCTATGGGCATTCCTTTTTATAATTTATCTGTCATTCCATAGAAACCAATAATAATCCCACTAAATGTGAATTTTGGACATCACCACTGGACATAGAGGGTATGTCTGCTAAAGATTGATCTGATATGACCAATGGTTCTGACTTCAGGACACATCTTGCTTCCCATTATACTCTATGGGCATTCCACTCTGTCATATGTATGTCATTCCATAGAAACCAATAATAATCCCACTTAATGTGAATTTTGGGCATCACCACTGGACATAGAGAGTATGTCTGCTAAAGACTAATCTGATATGACCAATGGTTTTGACTCCAGGTCACATCTTGCTCCCCATGATACTGTATGGGCATTACTTTTTATTATTTATCTGTCATTCCATAGAAAACAATAATAATCCTAATTAATGTCTAATTTGGACATCACTAACAAACATATAGAATATGTCTGCTATAGATTGATCCGATATGACCAATGGTTTTGACTCCGGGTCACATCTTCCTTCCCATTATACTCTATGGGCATTCCATTCTGTCATATGTTTGTCATTCCATAGAAAACAGCCGTAATCCCAAATAATCTCAATCTTACAATCTGCTACTCTACTTGAGGAACAGCTGTAGTAAAGGATAAATTGCTATGTCTCTCAGATTTGCCTGCAAATGAGTTTAGATTTTATTTCCCATTATACTCTATGGCAGTGGTCCCCAACCTTTTTGGCCCCGGGGACCGGCTGCGTGGAAGAAAATTGTGCCAAGGCCCGGCGAGGGACTGGGGGTGATGTACGCACACACGTGGGGGGGGGGGGGGGGGGGAGTGTAAGCGAATTTTGCCGGCAATTTATCGGGCAATAGCTGGTATTCGGCTGTTGGTACTTCAGTCATCATGGCACCATGGTTGGTATGGTGTCAGAATGATTGAAGCGCATTATTTCTTATATTACATTGTAATATAAATGAAATAGTTCAACTCACCATAATGCAGAATCAGTGGGAGCCCTGAGTGTGTCACTTTCCAAGTCGCCTGCCACCAGATGAGAAATGCCACTTGTCACGCTGCCTGCCACCAGTTGAGTAATGCCACTTGCCATGCTGCCTGCCACCAGTTGAGGAATGCCACTTGCCACGCTGCCTGCCACCAGTTGAGGAATGCCATTTGCCACATCACCTGCCTGTGCGACCAGATGAGGAATGCCACTTGCCACGTCACTTGCCTGTGCCATCAGATGAGGAATGCCACTTGCCACGCTTGCCTGCCACCAGTTGAGAAACGCCACTTGCCACGCTGCCTGCCACCAGTTGAGGAATGCCACTTGCCACATCACATGCCTGTCACCAGTTGAGGAATGCCACTTGCCACATCACCTGCCTGTGCGACCAGATGAGGAATGCCACTTGCCACGCTTGCCTGCCACCAGATGAGGAATGCCACTTGCCATGCTGCCTGCCACCAGTTGAGGAACGCCACTTGCCACGCTGCCTGCCACCAGTTGAGGAAAGCCATTTGCCACATCACCTGCCTGTGCGACCAGATGAGGAATGCCACTTGCCACGTCACTTGCCTGTGCCATCAGATGAGGAATGCCACTTGCCACGCTTGCCTGGCACCAGATGAGGAATGCCACTTGCCGCGCTGCCTGCCACCAGTTGAGGAATGCCACTTGCCATGCTGCCTGCCACCAGTTGAGGAATGCCACTTGCCACAACACCTGCCTGTCACTAGTTGAGGAATGCCACTTGCCACATCACCCGCCAGTGCCACCAGATGAGGATTGTCACTGCATTGGTGACACTGGTTCAGTGGTCTTTCTTAAATGAGGGCAAGAGAGCAGAGATGTGGGGCGGGCAGTGAGAGATGATGTCATCTCTCTGCTCCCCGCTGCACCTCCGACACTCTGTATGCTGTGAGGGCGGAAGAGCGGTGATGCTAGGCGGGCAGGAAGAGATGATGTCATCTCGCTGCTCCCCGCCGCACCGCCGACATTCCGCACGTTGTGAGGGCGGAAGAGTGGGGATGCTAGGCGGGCGGAGAGAGATGTCATCTCTGCTCGCCAGCCCGCTGCTCTTATTCACCCGCCCGCTTTCCTCTCAATCCACTGGTGTCTTACATTCTGCCGCGGCCCGGCTGCAAAGACGCTACGGCCCGGTAGTGGGCCGCGGACCGGGGGTTGATGACCCCTGCTCTATGGGCATTCCACTCTGTCATATGTCTTGTCATTCCATATAAAACAAAAATAATCCCGTTTAATTTGAAATTTGGACATCACTGCTGCAAATAGAGAGTATGTCTGCTAAAGATTGATCTGATATGACCAATGGTTCTGACTCCAGGTCACATCTTGCGTCCCATTATATTCTATGGGCATTCCACTCTGTCATATGTATGTCATTCCATAGAAACCAATAATAATCCCACTTAATCTGAATTTTGGGCATCACAACTGGACATAGAGAGCATGTCTGCTAAAGATTGATCTGATATGACCAATGGTTTTGACTCCGGGTCACATCTTGCTCCCCATTATACTCTATGGGCATTCCATTCTGTCATATGTTTGTCATTCCATAGAAAACAGCCGTAATCCCAAATAATCTCAATCTTACAATCTGCTACTCTACTTGAGGAACAGTCGTGGTAAAGGATAAATTGCTATGTCACTCAGATTTGCTTGCAAATGAGTTTATATTTTACTTCCCATTATACTCTATGGGCATTCCACTCTGTCATTTACCTTTGTTATGCCATAAAAAACAACATTAATCCCATCTATTCTAATATTAAACATGGCCACTGATATTTAAAAGTAGGTCTTTAAAAAAAAAAAAAAAAACATTTATATGTCAAAGAGTCTGTCACAAACTGAATTTTTTTTTCCATTATTCTCTATGGGCATTCCACTTTGTTCCATTATTCTCTATGGGCATTCCATCTCCCTGTTAAAGTCTATGGGCATTCCATTCTGTCATTCCTTTTAGTATGTCCCACCAAAACACAAGCACCATTTTTCAAAATTAATATGCACAGTTTGAACTTCATAAAGTCGTCTTCAATACATCTAGATGCATACATGAATTGTGTTGCTGAGATTATTATTTTTTTAATGATTTTTTTTTCTTTTTAAATGAAAAGCTGTACAGAAAAAAGTATCCGCTGAGTGTAGATATGTGTGTGTATATATGTACAGAACACAATATATATAGTGTGTGTGTGTGTTTCTTGAATAACATTCCTTGTACATGCAGTATATTTACTGGTTCCTGGAGGAAGGAGTGGTTTGCATAGATATGGGTGGCAACTTCCTCTAACACTGCCGTTGCCATGGAAACCTGACCTGAAACTTATTACACTGCTTGTGCAGTATTGAGCATGTGCGAGATCTGCAAGGCTGAAATCCAGGAAGAAATACGGTCTGGCTTCAGATGCCCACACTTAAGATGGCCACAGTCTGCTGCTAGTTTATAAACTTTCAAAATGTTGTAATAACCTAACAAAACGGACCTTCATTTACAGACCAACTTTACTGAATACATTAAGCTTGTGTATTATAGGGATATTTTTATTTAAAAAGTGTAATTTTGGCCGGAGCACCACTTTAAGAAGTCAGTCTGGAGGGCTAAGAAAGAGGCTGCTGCAGCCAGGGGAGATGGCACGACCTGAAGAGGTGGTGCTGGGATCAGTGACCACAGAGAGGAAGTGCTATGCAAGTGTAAGCTGTGTCACTCTTCTGTTCTACGTGCATAGGGGCTGCAAGCAGGGGTGGCCTTTCCATAAAGGGTGTCCTCCCCTATCCATGCCCCTTTCATTACACGGATGCATGGATTCCAATGCGGAGGGGCCAGGGGAGGGCTGGCAGCCTTAGGCCTGGGGGGCAAGTCCAGTCAAGTGGCCCATTGAACCACCTAATCAGCTCACCATCCATCTGCACCACATTGCCCGCACAGAGAGAGAGAGAGAGAGAGAGAGAGAGAGAGAGAGGGAGGGAGGGAGACTGCTCCACATTGCCCCAGAGAAAGAGCAACCACTCCACACTGCCTGCACAAGGAGAGAGACCGCTTCATACTGCCTGCACAGGGAGAGAGACCGCTTCCCACTGCCTGCACAGGGAGAGAGACAGACCTCTTCACACTGCCTGCACAGAGAGAGAGAGAGAGAGAGAGAGAGAGAGAGACTGCTTCACACTGCCTGCACAGAGAGAGAGACAGAACTCTTCACACTGCCTGCACAGAGAGAGAGAGAGACCGCTTCACACTGCCTGCACAGAGAGAGAGAGAGAGACTGCTTCACACTGCCTGCACAGAGAGAGAGACAGACCTCTTCACACTGCCTGCACAGAGAGAGAGAGAGAGACCGCTTCACACTGCCTGCACAGAGAGAGAGAGAGAGAGAGACTGCTTCACACTGCCTGCACAGAGAGAGAGAGACAGACCTCTTCACACTGCCTGCACAAAGAGAGAGAGAGACTGCTTCACACTGCCTGCACAGAGAGAGAGACAGACCTCTTCACACTGCCTGCACAGAGAGATAGAGAGAAACCGCTTCATACTGCCTGCACAGAGAGAGAGAGACAGACCTCTTCACACTGCCTGCACAGAGAGAGAGAGAGAGAGAGAGAGAGACTGCTTCACACTGCCTGCACAGAGACAGACCGCTTCACACTGCCTGCACAGAGAGACCGCTTCACACTGCCTGCACAGAGAGAGAGACCGCTTCACACTGCCTGCACAGAGAGAAAGACCGCTTCACACTGCCTGCACAGAGAGAGAGAGAGACTGCTTCACACTGCCTGCACAGGAAGAGAGACCGCTTCCCACTGCCTGCACAGAGAGAGAGAGAGAGACCGCTTCCTGCACAGAGAGAGAGAAACCGCTTCACGCTTCCTGCACAGAGAGAGAGAGACCGCTTCACTCTGCCTGCACAGAGAGAGAGAGAGAGAGACTGCTTCACACAGCCTGCACAGAGACAGACCACTTCAGACTGCCTGCACAGAGAGACCGCTTCACACTGCCTGCACAGAGAGACCGCTTCACACTGCCTGCACAGAGAGATCGCTTCACACTGCCTGCACAGAGAGACCGCTTCACACTGCCTGCACAGAGAGAGAGACCTCTTCACACTGCCTGCACAGAGAGAGAGAGAGAGAGAGAGAGAGAGAGAGAGAGAGAGAGACTGCTTCACACTGCCTGCACAGAGACAGACCGCTTCACACTGCCTGCACAGAGAGACCGCTTCACACTGCCTGCACAGAGAGAGAGAGAGACCGCTTCACACTGCCTGCACAGAGAGAGAGAGAGACTGCTTCACACTGCCTGCACAGGGAGAGAGACCGCTTCCCACTGCCTGCACAGAGAGAGAGAGAGACCGCTTCCTGCACAGAGAGAGAGAGAAACTGCTTCACGCTTCCTGCACAGAGAGAGAGAGGCCGCTTTACACTGCCTGCACAGAGAGAGAGAGAGAGAGAGACTGCTTCACACAGCCTGCACAGAGACAGACCACTTCAGACTGCCTGCACAGAGAGACCGCTTCACACTGCCTGCACAGAGAGACCGCTTCACACTGCCTGCACAGAGAGACCGCTTCACACTGCCTGCACAGAGAGACTGCTTCACACTGCCTGCACAGAGAGACCGCTTCACACTGTCTGCACAGAGAGAGAGAGACCGCTTCACACTGCCTGCACAGAGAGAGAGACCGCTTCACACTGCCTGCACAGAGAGAGAGACCGCTTCACACTGCCTGCACAGAGAGAGAGACCGCTTCACACTGCCTGCACAGAGAGAGAGAGACTGCTTCACACTGCCTGCACAGAGAGAGAGAGAGAGAGAGAGAGACCGCTTCACACTGCCTGCACAGAGAGAGAGAGAGAGACCGCTTCACCCTGCCTGCACAGAGAGGGAGAGAGAGACCGCTTCATACTGCCTGCACAGAGAGAGAGAGAGAGACCGCTTCACGCTTCCTGCACAGAGAGGGAGAGAGAGACCGCTTCATACTGCCTGCACAGAGAGAGAGACCACTTCACACTGCCTGCACAGAGAGGGAGAGAGAGACCGCTTCATACTGCCTGCACAGAGAGAGAGAGAGAGATCGCTTCACACTGCCTGCACAGAGAGAGAGAGACCGCTTCACGCTTCCTGCACAGAGAGAGAGAGAGAGATCGCTTCACACTGCCTGCACAGAGAGAGAGAGAGAGAGAGAGACCGCTTCACAATGCCTGCACAGAGAGAGAGAGAGACCGCTTCACACTGCCTGCACAGAGAGAGAGAGAGAGAGAGAGAGACCGCTTCACACTGCCTGCACAGAGAGAGAGACCGCTTCACACTGCCTGCACAGAGAGAGAGAGAGAGACCGCTTCACACTGCCTGCACATAGAAGGAGAGAGAGACCGCTTCACACTGCCTGCACAGAGAGGGAGAGAGAGACCGCTTCACACTGCCTGCACAGAGAGGGAGAGAGAGAGACCGCTTCACACTGCCTGCACAGAGAGGGAGAGAGAGAGACCGCTTCACACTGCCTGCACAGAGAGGGAGAGAGAGACCGCTTCATATTGCCTGCACAGAGAGAGAGAGAGAGAGAGAGAGAGAGAGAGAGACTACTTCACACTGCCTGCACAGAGAGGGAGAGAAAGACCGCTTCACACTGCCTGCACAGAGAGAGAGAGACCGCTTTACACTGCCTGCACAGAGAGGGAGAGACCGCTTCATACTGCCTGCACAGAGAGAGAGAGAGACCGCTTCACACTGCCTGCACAGAGAGAGAGACCGCTTCATACTGCCTGCACAGAGAGAGAGAGAGACTGCTTCATACTGCCTGCACAGAGAGAGAGAGAGAGAGACCGCTTCACACTGCCTGCACAGAGAGAGAGAGACCACTTCATACTGCCTGCACAGAGAGAGAGAGAGAGACCGCTTCACACTGCCTGCACAGAGAGAGAGAGAGAGACCGCTTCATACTGCCTGCACAGAGAGAGAGAGAGAAAGAGAGAGAGAGACCGCTTCACACTGCCTGCACAGAGAGAGAGAGAGAGAGAGAGAGACCGCTTCATACTGCCTGCACAGAGAGAGAGAGACCGCTTCATACTGCCTGCACAGAGAGAGAGAGAGAGAGACCGCTTCACACTGCCTGCACAGAGAGAGAGACCGCTTCATACTGCCTGCACAGAGAGAGAGACCGCTTCACACTGCCTGCACAGAGAGAGAGAGAGAGATCGCTTCACACTGCCTGCACAGAGAGAGAGAGAGAGAGACCGCTTCACGCTTCCTGCACAGAGAGAGAGAGAGAGATCGCTTCACACTGCCTGCACAGAGAGAGAGAGAGAGAGAGAGACCGCTTCACAATGCCTGCACAGAGAGAGAGAGAGACCGCTTCACACTGCCTGCACAGAGAGAGAGAGAGAGAGAGAGAGAGAGAGACCGCTTCACACTGCCTGCACAGAGAGAGAGACCGCTTCACACTGCCTGCACAGAGAGAGAGAGAGAGACCGCTTCACACTGCCTGCACAGAGAAGGAGAGAGAGACCGCTTCACACTGCCTGCACAGAGAGGGAGAGAGAGACCGCTTCACACTGCCTGCACAGAGAGGGAGAGAGAGAGACCGCTTCACACTGCCTGCACAGAGAGGGAGAGAGAGAGACCGCTTCACACTGCCTGCACAGAGAGGGAGAGAGAGACCGCTTCACACTGCCTGCACAGAGAGAGAGAGACCGCTTCATATTGCCTGCACAGAGAGAGAGAGAGAGAGAGAGAGAGACTACTTCACACTGCCTGCACAGAGAGGGAGAGAAAGACCGCTTCACACTGCCTGCACAGAGAGAGAGAGACCGCTTTACACTGCCTGCACAGAGAGGGAGAGACCGCTTCATACTGCCTGCACAGAGAGAGAGAGAGACTGCTTCATACTGCCTGCACAGAGAGAGAGAGAGAGACCGCTTCACACTGCCTGCACAGAGAGAGAGAGACCACTTCATACTGCCTGCACAGAGAGAGAGAGAGAGACCGCTTCACACTGCCTGCACAGAGAGAGAGAGAGACCGCTTCATACTGCCTGCACAGAGAGAGAGAGAGAGAGAGAGACCGCTTCACACTGCCTGCACAGAGAGAGAGAGAGAGAGAGAGACCGCTTCATACTGCCTGCACAGAGAGAGAGAGACCGCTTCATACTGCCTGCACAGAGAGAGAGAGAGAGACCGCTTCACACTGCCTGCAGAAAGAAAGAGACTGATTGACACTGCTTGAAGAGAGAGTATTGTAAATAAGGTGGAGTTCAAAGTGAATCGTACCATTAGCTGGAGGGATTGGCATTTAGAAGGTTAAAACAGGCAGGGAGGAAATGTGATGATACCTCCTCACTGCCTGTCAAATTCCTCAGAAAAGTGACCTGAGCATGAATCGCTTTTCAGTGGAGTGGCAGTGCCTGTGACAAGTGAATAGCCCTTGGACTCACACTGGTGTGCTGTTTGGCTGCAGTGCTGGTGTACTGGTGGTTTTCTTTATCCACAGTCCCCCAGATATCTTTTAAGTTGCACATTTTTTGCTGCATTTTCTAAAAGTGCCCCAAAGATGCAGCATGCAGGACTTTTTTTGTGCACTTCAGAACATGCAGTAAACATGTTCAACCTAATAGTGGTCTATGGGGCCAGGGGTAACATGCAGGAAGACTAACAGCTCTGCAGCATACCAGTGTCAGTGTGAACCTCTTCATACCACCTAGGGTACAGTCACAGGCTGCCAGAAAGAAAACTCTTTAGCTTTAGCTTAGAGAAGGAGAGAGAGAGAAATGAGAAGAGAAGAGAGAGAAATGAGAAGAGAAGAGAGAGAAATGAGAAGAGAAGAGAGAGAAATGAGAAGAGAAGAGAAGAGAGAGAGAGAGAGAGAAGGGAAGGATGAGCCACTCGGCCAGCTCAGACACTGCACATACTCAGTTGTGAGCTGGACACCAGCCAAATTATACAGCACATCAGAGCGGCCTGGGGGGCAAATGCATCCCTGCCCCCTGGCCCAGCCCGCCCCTGGGAGGGGCTGTTTTTTGAAGCACCGATTAGAGCCAGAGGCTCTAATAGGCTTCAACATAGGGTGGGCTTGGGTCGCAGAGAGTGCGCTCTGAGCCCACCCAAATGTGTTAAAACAGCGAATCAATATTCGCTATTGTAACACTGATCCTCCTCCCAGCCAACCAGGACACCAGTCACCCAATTGGCTGTAAGGACAGGTGGTCCTATTGGATGCCTAGGAGGAGGGGAGGGGCTGAAAGTTGCCCTGGGGGAGAGGACTCGGAGCTGAGTCGCTGCACCACGCTGTCTGCCACCTGGTGGGGTAAGTGCCGGAGTGACCTGCAAACAGTGGGGGGGGGGGGTGCCGCTTGGGGAGGCTGTATGGTTGTTTGCCCTCCCAAAAAAAGGCACTGGGTGTAAATCTCTACCTGTAATGGGATATTGCTACAATTACCACAGAGTGACATAGCTGGGAATAAAATAAGTGTGTGCTGGAGGACATTTTGGAGCTGCATATAGACTTTATATAGAGACTGTTGTAAGGAAGTTGTCCCTGAAGTTTGAAGTCAAGTTGGCATCCCATAATTCCCAATCTCTATCCACGTTCAAATCCCTAATAAAACACAAATACAACAAAGCTATGTTCTCTGTCTCTTAAGTGTTGGTGAATATTTGGTGTGCCTGGCTGTGCAGAGTGGGAGATCTCTTTAACTTACAGCTCCTATGTGGGGTTTGGTAAACCTTTCTCATACTGGCAGCGCATGCGCCGTAGAAAGCGGCGCGCAGGCACACTGGGTAAGCCACAGATCACGGCGATATGCCGCGAGTGTCGGCTCCCGTGCGCCTGCGCGGGAGTGACATTATCGCTGCTCCGGCGAATCACAGTGCCAGAGCAGCGAGACCCACGGAGACCCATCAAGAAGATGGACGCTCGGAACTACAGGGGACATCGGTGACATCGCTGGCTCCTGTGTCAGGTAAGTGACACATAATGGACTACTATGCGATGCATAGTAGTCCATTATGCTTTACCTTTGCAGGGAATCAAAGAGGAAGTAAGCCAAATATGCAAGTTATTGTCATAAAAAGTGTTTAGGGACCTGGGTTCTGCCCCACGGGACATGTATCAATGTAAAAAAAAGTTTTAAAAATGGCCATTTTTTCCGGGAGCAGTGATTTTAATAATGCTTAAAGTGAAACAATTATTCATTTAAATTTCTTACCTGCTGGGTGTCTATAGTATGCCTGTAAAGTGGCGCATGTTTCCCGTGTTTAGAACAGTCTGAGAGCAAAATTACATTTCTAAAGGAAAAAAAGTCATTTAAAACTACTCGTGGCTATAATGAATTGTCTGTCCCAGCAATACACATAAAAGTCATTGAAAAAAACAGCATGGGATTCCCCCACAGGGGAACCCCGAACCAAAATGAAAAAAAAAAGTGTGGGGGTCCCCCCAAATTCCATACCAGGCCTTCAGGTCTGGTATGGATTTTAAGAGGAACGCTGTGCCAAAGTTTAAAGCAAAATGGCGTGGGGGTCCCCAAAAATCCATACCAGACCCCTAACCAAACATGCAACCTGGCAGAAGAACACTGAAGAAGACCAGAAGAAGAAGCGGGGAAAGAAGAAGATATTAATAAAGGAATTGTCAAAAACCGGCTATTGTCTTTTTTAACATATTTTACACTTTATTTGTACACCATTACCAATTCACACGGGGGCAGGGTCTTGTTAAAGGGGGCTTCCAGATTCCGATAAGCCCCTGCCCGCAGACCCTTGGGGACAAGGTGCTTTGGGGGGCTACCTCAAAGAAACCCTCCCAATGTTGAGGGCATGTGGCCTGGTGTGGTTTGGGGGGTGTTCTCTCCTTCCCCCCTCTTTTTCTGCAACCTGCCAGGTTCCGTGCTCGGATAAGGGTCTGGTATGGATTTTGAGGGGGGCCCCCACGCCATTTTTTTTTTAATTGGCGTGGGGTTCCCCCTTAATGTCCATACCAGACCTGAAGAGCCTGGTATGGAATTTGGGGGGACCCCCACACATTTTTCTTTTAAATTTTGGTTCGAGGTTCCATTGTGGAGGAATCCTGTGCATTTTTTTTTCACTTTAGACTTTTTTTCCTTTAGAAATGTCATTTTGCTCTCAGACTGTTCTAAACACGGGAAACATACGCCACTTTACAGGCATACTATAGACATCCCCCAGGTATGAAAATTAAAGGAATATTACACTTTTATTGTATCACTTTAAGCATTATTAAAATCACTGCTCCTGAAAAAAACGTCAGTTTTTAAAACTTTTTTTTGCATTGATACATGTCCCCAAACACTTTTTATGACAATAACTTGCATATATAAGCCTGTAAAATTAGCACTTTTGATTATTCATGTTCATGTCCCATAGACTTTAAAGAGGAAGTAAACCCTGATGAGTTTACTTCCTCTTTGATTCCCTGCAAAGGTAAAGCACAATGGACTACTATGCATCGCATTGCATCGTCACTTACCTGACACAGGAGCCAGTGAAGTCACCGCTGTCCCCTGTAGTCCGGAGCATCCATCTTCTCGGTGGATCTAGCTGCTCCGCTGCTGTCATTCGGCGAAGCCGCAATGACATCACTCCCGCGCATGGGCACGGGAGCCGCCACTCGCGGCATATCGCCTTTGGACAGCGGCGCGCTCAGTGCGCCGGCGCGCCGCTGTCTACGACGCATGCGCCGTAGACAGCGGTGCCTGTCTTTCGGAAAATATCTCCTAAACCGTGTAGGTTTAGGAGATATTTCTTGGACCTACAGGTAAGCCTTAATCTAGGCTTACCTGTAGGTCAAAGTTGGTTGTAAGTGTTTACAACCACTTTAATGGTGTTCCCGTGTTCAAACTCATTTTTTGCCTGTTCGCATGTTCTGGATCCGAACCGAACCGGGGGTGTTCGGCTCATCCCTACTCATGACTAGTCTGCCACCTGCAACTCCTGGTGGGGTTTGCTTTGTCTCCCTTTTCCTCTGTATGTTGCTGCCATTTTCACAGCTACATTAAAAGTGTATAGCTGTTTAAGGAATAGAAGGATCTGGTTGCCTCTAGAGTACATAGATAAGCCAAATTTTGTGCAGTTTAGTTGATAGACTCTTGTATACAAACACATTTCCTGGTGCCTCCATGGCAGCATACCAGTGATAACTCCGCCCCGGAGTCCTACCCTCAGGATAGTTAATAGCTTATAAAAAGGAAACCCATATCCCCCCCTAGCATTCTCCTTTTTTTCCCCTCATACCTGATGGATAGTTTTGTATGTGTTCTTACCTCTGCCAGGCGCAGCTTCCGTCTGGGTTCTGGCCTCTCCCAGACGCAGTCCCCTGTCTTGGGTGGCTAACAGCACTGAAAAAAGGGGAGCCCCTTCTGAGGGTCTTTTGGGGCAGCAGCAACAGCTTCCTAACAGGGGCTCCAGTTCTGCAGACAGGCTATGCTGGTCTTTGAAGGCAGGTAGGGGTTCTTTCTGCATCTATTTTCCTTTGCTTACCTTTTCCCCTCCCCCTCTCCATTTAAGCTCAAACAAGCTAAAGGTGGCAGGCTCTGATAAAATTGTCCTGCCTGGGAGTGCTTCTGCAACTCTACCATTTCAACTTAGTAAGTGGTCTATTCCTTACCTTTCTCAGAGATGTATGTGGGTATATAGGTGTATATGTATATATGTGTTTTATTTAATTGAATTGAGTGATTAAACCTTTGTAGTTTGTATACTTTGGTATGCAGTAAGGATTAGTCAATATGTTTGTGAATGTACATATAAGTATATATGTATACCTATATAATTCTAGGGAATATGGGGTCTTTGGGGAGTATTTCCTTTTTTCGCTTGCAGTTAGTTAAGAATATATGTGTGTGTGTGTGTGTGTGTGTGTGTGTATATGTGTATATATATATAATGTGTATCTAATCTGTAATAGAGAAAAATAATATATATAAAAAAAATAAAAAATTCGTAGAATTAGATAATTACAATTTTTTATGAGCCTTTTTATTCTTTCCTGTCCATTCTTTTAGCTTCTATTTCAGTCGCCTTTTCCGCCCTTACTTGCCTTCACAATTATGAGCCAGCCGCCGTTTGACCAAGACCCTCGCTTTCTTTAGGAAAGGGCACATACATACTTTATAAAAAAAAAAAAAAGAAGAAGAAAGGAATTAGACTAAAAGAGTGCCTTGGGCTGTTACTCTCGTTTCATCCCTATACACCAGAACACGTCTAACCAGACTTCTGGCCACCAAAATGGACGCTCCAGTCCAAGCTCAAGACACAGCCGTTCGTCTAGCTCTCATCAGTCTAAAGGTCATCCTCCAAAAGGCAGCAGTCAAGCAGCTCATCCAGACGAGAGATCAAAGAGTGTAGGGCATGTGGAGCGGCGCCTTTACCAGATAAACATATCTGCCAAAATTGCTTGCAGGGTTATGCGATTCAGGGGACCGAAGTTGAGCAGGTCACAGACATTATTAAAAGAGTAGTCAAAGACTCCTTAACTGAACTAATGCAGGTGAACCCCTCTCCGCAGGGTTCCTCTGGTGGGAGTTATCTGTTCCTGGCCCATCTTTTGCAGCCCTTGCAGGCGCTACATCAAGCCCACCTACCCGAGCAGGAGACAAAAGTGACTCAGGACTCCATAGATGAATCGGATCCGTGTGGATTCCATTTTTTCGCTAGCGCAACCAGTTGTATTGGCGGTTAAACAAGCCACTGGTTGGGAAGAAGCGGTAGAGCCTCTAAAAAAAAAAAAAAAGGAGGAATCAAAAGATCTAGTGGAGGGTGAATGGGGAAAAAAGCGGACAAACGTTTTTTCCTTGAATAGACTTTAGAAGTTATATCCTCTGGCGGATTTGGATGCGGCTTTCCTGGACACTCCTCCGGTAGTTGACGTGGTGGTAGTGCGGCTAGCAAAGAATATTACCCTTCCTATGGAAGATTCGGCTTCCTTTAGGGACCCATTGGATAGACGAATAGATGCGGACCTGAAGAAGGCCTACCAGTTGGCTGGCGGAGCCTGCAGAGCATCGGTGGCCCTGGCTTCAGTCTCCAATGTGGTCAAAGTGTGGACGGAGAATATCAAGTAGGCTATTTGAGAAGATGTCCCCAAAGATATTATTAAAGCTTTGGATGAGCTTAAAATATCATCAGATTTTATTGGAGAGGCTGCAATAGACACCATGAGATATTCAGCCAGGGCAATGTTCCATGCTGACATGGCCAAAAGAGCATTGTGGCTAAAGCCGTAGGCAGCGGATGCGGCATCCAAACAAAATTGGTGCAAAATCCCGTTTGATGGGAAGGCCCTCTTTGGAAAGAGGCTGGAAAAGGCAATCTCGAGAGTGACTGGGAGAAAATCAGTTGCTCCCCCAGGATAGAAGGGTTAGGCGTTCTCGAGTGGTGTCGTCTAAATATCAGTGGTCTAGAAATAGAAATTCCAGCAACTTCCGGCAAAGTAGGGACTCCAAAAGGACTTGGAGAAGCACTCAGGCTACTTTCTTGAAAACAAATATAGCAAAGAAGTCTCCCCAGCACCCAGGAGGGTGCGAAGTCCTTTTGACAAGAGGTCAGCCCCACCAGTAGGTGCCAGTTTGAAGGAGTTCGCAGAAGCCTGGCTGCACAGATGCAGGGACTTGTGGGTGGTATCTACGGTCAGGTTCGGACATTTATGGACGTTCCAAGAACAGCCCCCACAAGACTCATTCATTCAAACAAAGATCCCAACCTAACCTCAAAAGGCAGAAGCTCTGCAAAGTTACCTTCAACTCCTGCTTGTGCAACAAGCAGTGATACCTGCCCCTCCCTCTGAAAGATTCACAGGGTTCTACTCTCCTCTCTTTCTTACCCCCAAAAGGGGTGGAGAGTGGCGGCCGGTAGTGGATCTGAAAAGGTTAAATCGATTTATTCAGTTGGAATCCTTCAAGATGGAATCATTGCAGACGATCATACAGGCAGTTCAACCAGGATACTGGATGATCTCGGTGGATTTGCAAGATGCGTATTTCCATGTGCCCATGCTGCCTGCCTTCCAAAGGTTTTTGAGGGTGGCAGTAAGATCAACTCACATTCAATTTCAGTGCATTCCTTTTGGTCTGTGCACATCGCAAAGAATATTCTCAAAGGTGTTGATTGCAGTTCTAGCACTCCTCCGAGAGAAGGTACTTTGAGTTTTCCATTGTCTGGACGACATCCTATCGCTAGCATACAGTTCAGACCAATTAGTAGAGCATAAGAAAATTCTTCTGTCCACTCTGAAAGAGTTTGGGTGGCTAATAAACACAGGAAAGGGGGTCCTGATCCCGATGCAAGCAATGGTTTATCTAGGTGCCCTCTTTGACACCAAGGCAGGCACAGTGCGCCTCCCCCCCAGAAAATGACAGCGATCGCTCAGAAAATGGGCCACGTAAGAACGCTATCACACCTGTCAGTGTCAAATTGCCTAAGTCTGATAGGGACCATGTCAGCCTGTATACCGATGGTGCCCTGGTCCCATTGGCATCTGAGGACTTTTCAATGGGGCTTTTTGACACAATGGAAGAGGAACTCTCTGTATCAAAGGATAGTGATATTGACATCCATGAAGAGGGGTCTGTTATGGTGGACAAAGACAACATCTCGAGGCCTCGCCTCCTACAGGGCCCTCTTGGACCATCCTTACCACCGATGCGAGCGCGAAGGGGTGGTGGGCACACTGTGGTCACCTGGAGGTACAAGGGAGATGGGATATCCCCACAGAGGGAATAATATCCCATATCCTGGAGCTGCGAGTGGTGTATTTGGCACTGATAAATTTGGAGGAACATGTACGTCAGAAACAGGTGCTGGTCTGTCTGGACAATAAAGCAGCGGTAGCATATATACAACATTAAGGGGGAACTCACAGCCTCATGCTGTTGAGAGAGGTAGAGTCTATTATGTTGTGGGCAGAGAGAAATCTGGTGGATTTGAAAGCAATCTATCTCCCGGGGCTGTTTGAATCAACAGGCGGCTCTCCTATCTCTCTGTTTTCCAGACAGCAACGAATGGTCGCTCCATCTGGCGGTGTTCAGGTGGATTGCGAAGTTACAGAAACCTCTGGAAATAGACCTATTTGCCTCCTCGACAAACGCAAAGTTGCCAAGGTTCCTGTCCCGCCTACCTCACCCTGGAGCAGAGGCGATAGATGCCTTATCGTGCCCGTGGCACTGCAAGACGGCATATGAATTTCCTCCCAGACCATTGGTTGTGAAATTTCTGCTTAGATTATCGAGGGAGCCGGTCAGGGTTGTGACAGTTCTTCCCTATTGGCCGAAGAGGCCATGGTTCTCTTGGACAATGAGCCTCAGTGTACGTCCTCTGGTCAAGATCCCAGTATTTCCGCAACTGCTTTCACAGGGAAAGTTTTTTTTCATCCAGCCCCACACAAGCTGAACTTACATGCCTGGATCTTGAACAGAAAAGATTCCAATCCCTAGGATGTTTGACGGGCGTAATTTCAACCCTATTAAAGGCAAGGATGCCCTCTACTAATTACATTTACTCAAAGATATGGGATATGTTCAAACAGTTTGCAGAAGACAGACAGTTGAACCCAGCTGTGCTGTCCACCTTAGTAATCTTAGAATTCTTACAATCAGGCTCTGACTTGGGACTCAGCCTAAGCTCCCTAAAAGTCCAAGTGGCAGCTATTTCAGCGAGTACCCAGAAAAGATGGGCAGAAGATGCTGTCAGAAAAGGTTCCCTCCGCTGGTAATATCAATCATTTGGCATGCAGTACTGCGATCCACCAGCAGATGTCTCCTGCTGGAATTATGTAATCTTTGGTCCGCAGTACTGGTGTCCACCAGCGGAGGGATCCTGGCAGTGTGGAGCAGGTATTGCCTTCTACAGTCAGGCGTCACATGACTGACAGCAGCCATTATAAATACCCGGCAGGTGCACACACACCTCACCTTGGTATTGTTCCTTGTGCCCTGACCTGCTGCTGGTGATCCTGATTCTGAACCTAGTCCTGTGCCCTGAACCTGTAACCCATGGTTCTGATCCTGTTTCCCTGTCCTGGTCCCTACCCTGTCCCACCTGTTACCATTATCCCTGTCCTGCAGTCTGATCCGTCCATCCTCTCCCTGTCCTGTGTTCCTTACCCCATTTGCTGATCTCCCCATGTATGACCTTGGCCTGGCTTGTGACTCTGATTCTGGACTGCCCTTGTTTATTTGCTGATCCTCTGTGTATGACCCTGGCCTGCCTACCGTTTACGGTCCTTGCATTTCCCATTTATTGTACATATCTGTCTGTTGTTGTTGTTTGGGGGTCTTTGTTGGTTGGTTTATTGCACTGTGTGGTTGTATTTATATTATTCACTTTCTTTAATAAATCATATTTCACTTATACACGTTTGGGTTTCCTCTGTTGCAGTCCACACAGTTCTGGTCTTATCTGATATATGACAGAATACCAAGGCCATCCCTGACCAGAAGTGGCTACAGAGAGGAACCATCTTGGTTCAGGTTGCTTACAGAAATGAATTTAGAGGTGATTGGTTATTATGCTTTGTTGGCGTCTGAGAGTGGTGATTTTCTCTGCCAGACACTGAAAGGGTGGACCAGTGATCAGCTGTTGGAAACCATTCGTTTAGCTCACTCCTGGGTTGATCAGGGATGTATGTTGTTTGGGGATGTTCAGCCGTTAATTCAAATCTGCACAGAGCTGGCCCTGCCCTGCATCCCAGGGTGCCAGGCGTCTGCCTTACTTTTTTGAGCAGTACACAGCCTGTTCCCAACAGATAATAGAATGTGTTGATTCCGTACAATCCCTTGTCAGACAGGCAGTATGTAACCCGCAGTTTGTACAACCATTACTTTTAGCATGGTCTGGTATTTTGCAATCAGCCACAGCCAGCCCACAACAAACCATCTCTGCTACCAAACACCGGCCTGCCCAAGAGTCTCTTCCTCCATCACCTATGGCAACCTCAGTTTCAGCCCAATACACTCTACTCCCCACCAAATATCAATACCCTGTTTCTTCCTGCTGCACATATCCTGCCTTTAATCCAACTGCCTCTTTCCCGTGGCCCACTATCCCTCAAGATCTTCCCCCCCAGCCACTGTTACCTCTTCCCTGCCATATTCCAACCCTTCTCTCCAGTCTGCTTCATCCCCTACCTATAGATCTGCAGCTATCTACAGGCCTTCAGTAGCTAAATCTAAAAAGACGGAAGTTCTTTCCTACCCATTTGATCCTACCAGTAACGCAACCTGCCTCCACATCAACCAACCTGCTCCAGTCTGCCTGCATGCCAGCTGAACCTGATCACCCACCTGATTCTGCCAATCATCTGCCTGCTATCCAGCCAGACGCCTTGCAGCCTGGTGTCCCGGCCTTCCAGCCAGACGCCTTGCAGCCTGGTGTCCCGGCCTTCCAGCCAGACGCCTTGCAGCCTGGTGTCCCGGCCTTCCAGCCAGACGCCTTGCAGCCTGGTGTCCCGGCCTTCCAGCCAGACGCCTTGCAGCCTGGTGTCCCGGCCTTCCAGCCAGACGCCTTGCAGCCTGGTGTCCCGGCCTTCCAGCCAGACGCCTTGCAGCCTGGTGTCCCGGCCTTCCAGCCAGACGCCTTGCAGCCTGGTGTCCCGGCCTTCCAGCCAGACGCCTTGCAGCCTGGTGTCCCGGCCTTCCAGCCAGACGCATTGCAGCCTGGTGTCCCGGCCTTCCAGCCAGACGCCTTGCAGCCTGGTGTCCCGGCCTTCCAGCCAGACGCCTTGCAGCCTGGTGTCCCGGCCTTCCAGCCAGACGCCTTGCAGCCTGGTGTCCCGGCCTTCCAGCCAGACGCCTCGCAGCCTGGTGTCCCGGCCTTCCAGCCAGACGCCTCGCAGCCTGGTGTCCCGGCCTTCCAGCCAGACGCCTCGCAGCCTGGTGTCCCGGCCTTCCAGCCAGACGCCTCGCAGCCTGGTGTCCCGGCCTTCCAGCCAGACGCCTCGCAGCCTGGTGTCCCGGCCTTCCAGCCAGACGCCTCGCAGCCTGGTGTCCCGGCCTTCCAGCCAGACGCCTCGCAGCCTGGTGTCCCCGCCTCGCAGCCAGACGCCTCGCAGCCTGGTGTCCCCGCCTCGCAGCCAGACGCCTCGCAGCCTGACGCCTCACCTCGCAGCCAGACGCCTCGCAGCCTGACGCCTCGCCTCGCAGCCAGACGCCTCCCAGTCTGATGTCCCCGCCTCGCAGCCAGACGCCTTCCAGTCTGATGTCCCCGCCTCGCAGCCAGACGCCTTCCAGTCTGATGTCCCCGCCTCGCAGCCAGACGCCTTCCAGTCTGATGTCCCCGCCTCGCAGTCTGACGCCTTCCAGTCAGATGTCCCCGCCTCGCAGTCTGACGCCTTCCAGTCTGATGTCCCCGCCTCGCAGTCTGACGCCTTCCAGTCTGATGTCCCCGCCTCGCAGTCTGACGCCTTCCAGTCTGATGTCCCCGCCTCGCAGTCTGACGCCTTCCAGTCTGATGTCCCCGCCTCGCAGTCTGACGCCTTCCAGTCTGATGTCCCCGCCTCGCAGTCTGACGCCTTCCAGTCTGATGTCCCCGCCTCGCAGTCTGACGCCTTCCAGTCTGATGTCCCCGCCTCGCAGTCTGACGCCTTCCAGTCTGATGTGCCTGCTGTCCAGCCTGATGTGCCTGACGTGCCGCTGCCCGCCTTCCAGCCTGACGTGCCGCTGCCCGCCTTCCAGCCCGTTGTGCCAGCTTCCCGGTCCGATGTGCTTCTGTCTGCTGCCCTTCTTGAAGTGCCCGTTACCCAACCTGATGTGACTTTGCTCATAGCCCAGCTTGACGCAATGGACTTTCCCCAGCAACTGCTAGTTGGAGCGTCCGGAGGTCGCTCCTTTAAGGGGGGGTACTGTCAGGAAAGGTTCCCTCCGCTGGTAATATCAATCATTTGGCATGAAGTACTGCGATCCACCAGCAGGTGTCTCCTGCTGGAATTATGTAATCTTTGGTCCGCAGTACTGGTGTCCACCAGCGGAGGGATCCTGGCAGTGGGAGTATTGCCTTCTACAGTCAGGCGTCACATGACTGACAGCAGCCATTATAAATACCCGGCAGGTGCACACACGCCTCGCCTTGGTATTGTTTCTTGTGCCCTGACCTGCTGCTGGTGATCCTGATTCTGAACCTATTCCTGTGCCCTGAACCTGTGACCCATGGTTCTGATCCTGTTTCCCTGTCCTGGTCCCTACCCTGTCCCACCTGTTACCATTATCCCTGTCCTGCAGTCTGATCCGTCCATCCTCTCCCTGTCCTGTGTTCCTTACCCCATTTGCTGATCTCCCCGTGTATAACCTTGGCCTGGCTTGTGACTCTGATTCTGGACTGCCCTTGTTTATTTGCTGATCCTCTGTGTATGACCCTGGCCTGCCTACCGTTTACGGTCCTTGCATTTCCCATTTATTGTACATATCTGTCTGTTGTTGTTTGGGGGTCTTTGTTGGTTGGTTTATTGCACTGTGTGGTTGTATTTATATTATTCACTTTCTTTAATAAATCATATTTCACTTATACACGTTTGGGTTTCCTCTGTTGCAGTCCACACAGTTCTGGTCTTATCTGATACGTGACAGATGCACTCATCGTACAGTTCCTTAAGGCAGTCAAGAAGATTTGCCCACCGCTAAAACGTTCCTTTCCAGCCAGGGATCTACCTCCTGGTTCTAGAAAGTCTCAACCGTTCATCCCATTGGATTCTGCTTCACTTTGGAACCTAACCCTGAAACCTGTTTTCTTGGTGGCTATTACTTCAGGAAGAAGAGCTTCAGGGTTGCAAGCGTTGAGGGCAGAAAAAGAGCACATAACCTTTTTCCAGACAGGGTAGAACTACGCACAGTGCATGGTTTGGTCCCAAAAGTTTCTCCCCGTGCCACACTCTCTGAAGCCTGGGCACTACCAAACTTTACAGACCCACACTCTGGGGTACAAGAACTGGACATTTCAAAAGATTTAACACGCTACTTACAGGTCACGAGTCCCTTTAGGTCCTCGAATAGGCTATTAATAATACCATGGGGTAGGAATAAATGGAAAGAAGCCACATCTAGGACTATCGCCTCTGGAATCTGCAAATTAATTCAAAAGGTGTATAGAGCAAGAGGGTTGGATCTGCTGGCGGTCAGAGCTCATTCCACTAGAGCTGTTTCGTCCTCATGGGCGGCATGGACATGCGTATCTTTAGAGACTATCTGCAAGGCAGCCACATGGACGTCTCCAAATACGTTCATGCGTCACTACAGAATTGACCCAGGGGCACTAACTTTGGTGGAATTTGGTAGGACTATTGAGTCAGCCCTGGCATTGCCTTAAATAAAGTTTTCCTTTGAAGCATTACCCACCCTGGTTTTAGCTATTCATTGTATCACTGGTATGCTGCCATGGAGGCACCAGGAAAACGGAAAATTGTTTCATACTTACCGTAATTTTCCTTTCCTGGTGCTTATCCATGGCAGCATACATACCCTCCCTGGTATTCAGGGAGTCTTGCTATGCCTCATGGGATTTGTAGTTCTGCAACAGCTGGAGGTCTGCTAACTGCGTATCCCTGGTTTAGACTATAGTAACTGTCAGTAAAAGGTCTGGGGATGCAAGTGCAAGGGTTCTCCTACCTTCGTGTATGAGGCCATTTTTTCCTTACGTTTGGCTGTCAAGATTTTAGTGTCCGTAGTTTTAGTCTGGCTTTAGCTTTTGGAGATTTTTAGAGTTTGCCTTTGTAACCATTTGCTTTGCAGCTGTGAATAGATGATTTACAAATAAAAGTCTATATGTCATTGTGCTCAAGTTTGTGATGCAATAAAGTTTTCATAGGGTTCTTTGCAAATGATACAGTATACTTTGTCCCAGAATCTTCACACCACAGGGCATGCATGTCCTTCAAATGTACAAAAATATACCATTCTCAATACAACCCCAAAAACAGGGGGGTGGTTGATACAAAACTTGATAGTCAGCTTGAAATGAGATACCATCAGGTGAGTGTTTCATAATTTGTTTCAACCACCATTTTGAGAGCAGGCCTTTGTGGTGAACCAAATTTTCATGCAGCCTTCCTCTGCTAGTGAAAAGCTTGAGTCTAGTTCCCATTCATTCCAATAGTGGGTAAGGACACATAAGAATAGCTGAGTAGTGTTGAATAGATGGTTCAGACCAGGTAAGTGGTATATAATATTTACAACATTTTGTAATTCGAGATTAATTCAAGTATATTCAGATCGTAGTTTAAACCCATCTGAGTATTCCTGCCAGGAAGCTGTCACTGCATAAAGATAATCATAACTGGCTGAGGCACTCCCCAACAATGGGTTGTGTATATGTACAGCTGCAGGACAGGGAATTCCTTGGTCATTTATGATTTGTTTTGTGCAGTGACAGGTTCCTGGTCGGTAGGATAGCTCAGGTTGGTTAAAATATGAGCCATACACACCTGAGTTTATCCTTATTCGCAAGTAGTAAAAGAACAGTGTACAACGTGGAATAAAAAAGCCTTAAAGAGGAGCTGCAGTCTGCTCATATAATCTGTAATAAAAACATCTTTGCCATTCTGAAGCTTCCCTTCAACCACTTTACATATTATTTTATATTTACTGTGATTCTGTACTTGCCAAATATGCTGCAGAAATCTCCCACTTATACCCCGCACACACGTTCCGATTATCGTAAGACAGATCGTTCACATTTTGTTGCATACAACTAAGATCGAATACAACAGTGCAAAATGTGTGTAAGATTTTTGTCGTAGGATTCTGGAAAAATCTTCCGTTGTGCGTAGCTACGTATTTTAAATGATGTCAAATACGTGTGACCCGTGTGCCCTTCTGGTTTATTCTTGTGTTTCCGATCATGCGTGGTGTTTGTCAAACGACTTTTATCGGACGCATACTGTACTGACTACACGATTGTCGTATGATGGGCTGTCATCCGACCAAAGTTTTCCCGTTTTTTCCTTCGTATTTGGTTGGACGGACTGTCGTGATCGGCTGTCGAAAGCTGCGTACTAACGATCAGATTATCGAACGATCTGTCCGAAAGCGACTTTTGTGGTCCGATAATCGGAACGTGTGTACGGGGCATAAGTCTGGCTGCAACCATTTTAACTATGACAGCTCTCTAGATGCACTGCATTTACAGTGCATCACTTAAAACAAAAGGTGTGGTATACTTATGGCTTTGTTCCCCTCTTTATTTTTACCTGCAGATTTACTCTCTTCACTTATGGTTACCCTTATATTTTGCTCTCCTTTGGAGTCTCTGTACCCACTGATCAAATAGCATATAAAGGCAAGTTCTTTTTCTACACAAGCAGGAACTTTTTAACTGAATAAATTAATATATATAGGGGACTTTACTACAACTACAGTATATTGTTTTTCTTATGCCCTAATGTTATCTCACTTTCAGAGATCTGATCTTGGCCCTATACAACCTAGGTAATCATCGCTGTCAGCAATATAAAATGTAGGCTCCCAGTTATCCATTTCAAAGAAGTCTTTTATATAAGCATATACTTTTTCCTTCTGTTGAAGGATCTAATATACTAAGCATACATATAGACATGCATTAAGGCTGACATGTCATACTAACACTTTGATTGATCCACAGGAAACATTGTTTTAAAATCATATACAAGTCATTGACCTATACCTCTCTCTCTATGTGGGTGATCCGGACAAGTTGGGAGGTTTTTGCGGGCGGGACCCCCTGTGTCCTGAAACTTGCTCTGACCTCAGTTCTTTACTTTAAACCTGGCTCTGAGTCCTCATAACATTGGGACTAGAACAGTGATGGCGAACCTTTTTGAACCTGAGTGCCCAAACCGCGTTGCAAAACCAACTTATTTCTTTCAAAGTGCCAACACAGAATTAAACCTGCCAGCTTTGAATGAGCCCTAAGGGACCAAAAAGAATGCAGAATGCACTGTGCAACATACACTGACCTACCTGACCATTGCATTCACCTACATGACACATGCACTACCTGACACATGCACTTACCTACATGACACATGCACTCACCTACATGACACATGCACTCACCTACATGACACATGCACTCACCTACATGACCATTACACTCACCTACATGACACATGCACTCACCTACATGACCATTACACTCACCTACATGACCATTACACTCACCTACATGACACATGCACTCACCTACATGACCATTACACTCACCTACATGACACATGCACTCACCTACATGACACATGCACTCACCTACATGACACATGCACTCACCTACATGACCATTACACTCACCTACATGACACATGCACTCACCTACATGACCATTACACTCACCTACTGTACATGACACATGCTTCCTGCACTACTAACATGCCCCCACACAGTACAATGTAGATCGGAGGATCCACCCTCCTCCTTACCTTTCTATTGCCTCATCATCCAGCTCTCCCCAGACAGCATTGAAGGAATCCCCGACATCCAGCCACTCCTCGATATCCCCGCCGCCTGGATGCCAGCTAGCAGCCATTGCACCTCTCCCCATGGAAAATCAGCTCCCAGCACCGCCCCTCCCCCTTCTCTTTTTCACAGGCTGCACTAGGACAGACTGAACCAAAGTTGTCCTGGAGCAGGGGGAGCTGGTACCTGCAGAAAGGAATGAAGCAAGGAAGAGAGCCGGCTCCTCCCTGCCTGCAACGTCAGTGCAAGTGACTGCCTGGCTGGGGGATTCCCCTGGCGTGCCGACAGGGAGGGCTTGACGTGCCAGCTGTGGCACGCGTGCCATAGGTTCGCCATCACTGGACGCATATGTACCTTTTTTCTTTTGTTGATTTATCTTTGTATCTATTTATGAGAAATAAAGTCCATGCATTTCCTGAAGAAGCCGCAAGGCGAAACATGTAGGACTATTGCATGGAAAATTGTATGAAGGAAGTGACTTTTTTAATGTTATTCTTTTATTGAAATAAAGATACTTTTTTTTTTTTACGAAATGTATTGTGAGATATCTATTTGTAGTAATAAGCATAAACCTATAAAGTCATCCTATGATGTTTTTATGACTGGCACTCTGCTATTTATATGTAAACCTATATTTCAATTTGGTCGATGAATCAGGTGGCTGAGATATTCTTGTATACTTACCATACCATAATTGATTATTCGAATCTAAGAGGAAATACATTTTCTTAATTATAATTCCCAAGTTCATTTTGAAGATCACTCCTAAAACGTATTATTATTTTTTTGGTATTGCTTATTTATAGTGATTAGGGCACCTCTGGACCAAAGCTTGTATGGGCGTACTGGGCCTTATTATAGTCTTGCATTGATTGATCTACTATTGCTTGGCCATATTTATGTAAGTCCCTATTCTGCTCAGTTTTCTGTTGGCTATTTATGCCTTAAATGATAGGACCTTCTCCCCTCCATATAGAAGCATACTTATGCTCCTCTATGTAGGTGAATGAGATCCTTCGCTGTGGTATTTTAATGAGCAGATGTAGTTGGTCACCGGCATTGCTCCCTCCCACTGGGTTTATCTTGGCGGCGAGTGATTTTATATACTCAATGCCCGCTTTCCCCTCTCAGCTCTTCCATTCTGATCCACGCACAGTATATTGTGGATTTCCCCAGCCAATATGGCATATCCTGTGTGTTGTTGTCATTATTTCACGCAGGTGCAGGAGTTGTACTCTAGGAATCTTCCGTGTTGGCAGCACTGTGGATGGCTATTTGGATTTTCCAAAATGACCGCCGTGCGCGGGCGACGTTGGTTTACGTCACGGCACGCATGTGCGATACACTCCTTGGCTCGTTCTGAGACTGAAAGCTGAGATATTTCCGCCCGCCCACCGGAGGCGTTCCCAGACGCCTCTGTGCTGGGGGGGAGGGCTTCATAAGGCAGCATGTGTCTGCCTTTCACTTGATCTGTGGAGGACTGTGTATGTGCAAGTTCGTTACACCTGTGTAATTAGGTATGTAGCTGTTTGCTTGCTTGTGTGACTTTCAGCTCAAATCTTTATCTCTATCCTGATTTTTTAATACTGAATTTATCTGAACTAATTTGTGGCTATTGCTTGCTGTTTGGTCTTTCTTTTCTGTGCATACCAGATTTGATAAGCCCCAGCATAACACTGAGTCAATTTCACCCTATATAAGAACGGCTAGGTGGACATCTCCCCTGCCCATTTTGGAAATTGCGGTCTAGCTATGGCAGCCCCTGACCCCTATGTGGGGGTTCAGTTTCTTTAACCTTGATCCTACCAGGTAATGAGTTTTAAATTATTTATCAATCTATGCAGTTAATATAAATTTCTCTCCTGAGTCGCATAATTTGATGCGATTCAGGAGAGCAATATTATGCCCTTTTAATCAAAGCGGGATTTTTGTTTTCCTCTTTTTATAGCATATATTTAAACTGCTATTTTGAAGCACCTCCCTGCAAGCATATATGGTCCGGATGGTTTCCCCATCCCTTTATCTTCCACTGAGCCTCTCCATTTTTTGCAATACGGGATTATTTTGATTTATTGTGTAAATATATATTTGGTAAGTATGTGATCTTTCAGCCCCCATGATTCTGAATGACCCAAATGTTTTGTTCCCTAAATACCCATTTATTAGAATTTTGTTTATGGCAATGCTGTATGTAGCAATCATATTGATTTGTTTTGCTTTTCTTTAAAGCTCATTGTGAATAATGAATTTGCACTATTTAATCTTTGTTTGTTTATGTGTTTATCCATGCAGTACTATTCTTGTCAATGATACTCTAAGCTCCTGAAGAAACTTGCTTACGAGTGAAACATGTCGAGCATCATACTACATTGACTGAGTTCACAAATGATTCTTCCAGATCTCTATGTATTGTATGGATGTATATCTGTATTCATGGTGCTGTTTTAGCAAAATCTGTTATGTTTTTGTATAATAAATTTCTAAGAAAATTTGTTTTTAAAAAAACTTTTTTTGATTGCTATGCGATTTTTTTTTTTTTTTTTTTTTTTTTTTTTTTTTTTTTCTTTTTCATATGTAATGTTTGATACCGTTAAAAGTCCCGTTGAGGCTAGTCACCTCTCCCCCTGCTTTCCTTGTTTATATTGAATACTTGGGATGTGGTATCATTTTGTTTGGTTGGCTTCACTTCATCCTTTAAATGATGTTTTTATTAGTCTAACTGGCCCAAATGAACTATTTACATACGTCTGCTCCTGGAAGTAAATTGGGTTGGCCTGAAGGCTTCCCAGCCATTCAGGGGAAGCCTTGTATTTTTACCAATGAATAGGCAGGTGAATGATGTCATGATGTCCACTTCAGCCAAAGAGAGGAAGCCGAGTAATCCTTAAAAAAAATACAAGGCTTGTCCTGAATTTCAGAGAGGCATTAAAGCTCCTACCCTAGGTACCTAGTTTTTACAGGTATCTGCTCCCACTTCTGCTTGGGTCGCCTCTACTCCTCTTTCACCTCGCTCCCTGCAGTCTTCTGGGAGATGTAACAGGTCCCAGAAGACTGGGGGACCATTCACAATGCGCAGCATGGCTCGCACATGCGCAGTAGGCAGCCGACTGTGAAGCCAAAAGCCGCATAGTTGGCTGCCCACAGTTAGTTGAAATATGTATGGATCATATTTTACCAACCTGAACCTGAAGGCTAGTGAAGAACTAGCCCAGGTTGAGGACAGCGCTGGTTCCCTGGACAGGTAAGTGACGTCTGTTGGAGAGAAAACATAGCAGGCAGGTAATTTCTTTCTCTTCCTCTATTTATGGTGTTCCTGTTAGGTTTCTAATATAGAGTTTTACATTTACAAGGTTATCTCTTGTATCTGACTGTGGTTAGGCATGTTGCTATAGCCCGGCGGACCCTGTCCCCTTTCTTTTTTCTAGTTGAATAAGAGTACAGTGGGGAAAAGAAAAGCGAAATTTGGACGGTGCTCCAAAGTGCTAGGAGCAGGAAGGGAGAGATGGTAGAAAGGTGGGGGGTGAGGGATGGTGTATGGGGAGGGGGGAGTGGGGGGGGGGTGCTCGGACATGGGTCTCTAGTTCTTCCCAGTATATGTAAGCCTTCCAGGCTATAATATGTCAGCTTGGTAGTGGGGAAACTATGTAGGTGTGTTCTGGTGGATTTCTCTGAGTGCTTGTCCCTCCTCTGAGTATTTGAACACATTTAATAGCTGCCAGGTCTTGGAGTACGTCTCCTCTCTGTCTTTTCTTGTAAAGATAAGGTCTCTCATTTTGTTAATATCATCTATTTTTTTGAGCCACAAGTCTATAGTCGGCGGGTTTGTTGACTTCCACTTAAGAGGAATACATGCCTTGGCTGCATCGAATAAGTGGCGTACTACTGACTTTTTGTAGACCCGTGCAGGGGTGTCATTTACGTGTAGGAGGAAGTATGCTGGATCATTTGGGACTGTACGGTCTGTAAATTTTTGTGTTATCCGACTTTGGATCCGGGGTCCTGGCAGCACCAGCATAAATCTGATGTTGCCAGGAAAATTTTGTTTAAAACCGCTGGTGTTCTGTACCACCGTGTGAGGATCTTGTAATTGGTCTCTTGAATTTTGGTGCATATGGATGATTTGTGTGTGAATGTTAGGATATGTTGTTGTTTGCTGTCGGTAAAGTGACAGTTCAATTCTCTTTCCCATTTGTTAAGGCATGGGAGCTGATATTCTCACGGTGTTGCAATTAGTATGTTGTATGTAAGGGAGAGTGTGTGTAAAATTATTCCTGTTTCTGTACAAAGCTCTTCCAAAGTCGTGAGGGATTGGTTTGTAGCGCTAGGAGGAGTCATGGTCTTGAGAAAGTGGTTCAGCTGTAGGGCTCTCAAGACGTCAAGTCTGTATTGGCCTGAGGGGTCTAAGAATTCTGCCATTGTTTTCCATCGTCCTATGGTGCTGAAATGAGAGGCTTGGTATAGTCCCGATTCACTCAGGGTGCGGAATTTCATGTCTCGCATGCCCGGGTTTAATCGAGGGTTGGTTTTTGATATCAGTTGTGAGCAGATTTTGATGGTGTTACCTATCAGTGGTTGTCGTTTAACATATGATGGCATGTCTGCGTGGCACCATGGAGCTCTATGTAGAGGAATTTAACTCTGAGCTTGTTCTAGCTGCGTCCAAAGTTTGGTCTCCCTATGTCGACACCAGTCTGCTTAGATGTATCGCATGGTAATAGGTGCGGACGTCTGGCATTGCCAGGCCTCTGTGCTGTTTTGGGAGGGATAGTATGTTCTTATGTAGTCTGGGTTTTTTCCCTGCCAAAAGAAATGTTATGAATGTTGAGTGCACTTGTTTGAAGTATATTGCGGGGATATGTATGGGGAGTGCCTGTAGTAGGTAGAGGAATTTTGGTAAGATTGTCATTTTGAGGATGTTACAGCGGCCAAACCAAGAGTGTAGGCCGCTGTCCCATTGATTTAGTAATTTTTGGACTTTTTTTAGTAAGGGTGGGAAATTGAGTTTGAACAATTGGGAGAATTTTGGGGGAATATATGTTACTAGATATTTCAGTGCTCTGTCTGTCCATTTTAAGTTAAAACTGGCTTGAAGATGTGTGAGTTGTGGTACTGGAATACCTATGTCCATCACCTCTGATTTATTAAAATAGATTTTTAAATTGGAGAGTTTCCCATAGATGTCGAATTCACGCATTAGGTTGGGGAGAGAGGTAATTGGGTTTGTTATTGAGAACATTGGGTCATCTGCATATGCGGATACTTTATATTGTGAGTTGGCAATTTCTATGCCAGCAATATCTGGGTTTAGTAGTACATGACATAGGAATGGTTCTAAGGACAGCACAAACAGTAATTGCAAAAGTGGGCATCCCTGTCTAGTCTCGTTGGTAAACGGGAATGGGTCTGAGATTATACCGTTTACCCTAACTCTGGCTGTCAGGTTCGAGTACGCCGTTGAAATCCAATTTAGTAAATGTCTGTGGGGGATTAGAAAGTAGTCAATACGTGAGTATATCTGGTGTGGTCTAGAGTAGAATATATAGTCTCGTTCCCCAGGGTGGAAGAGATGCCACACATCGATCAATTGCTTTGTATGCAGTGTAGCGGAGATTCTTTTGCGCATTTTTTGCAAAGTCGAGGACAACCCAGAAGATGTGTCGTCATTCAGCGTCAAGGGGATGTTAAGATCTCCTCCAATGATAAGTTGTCCTTCTGTGTATTGTGTGAGCTGTTCTAGGTGTCTTTTCAGAAATACATCTTGATGGTTGTTTGGGGCGTAAAGGCTAGCAAAGGTTACCTTCACTTCTCCAATACGACCTTTTAGAAATGAGTATCGTCCCTCTTTGTCAGTCTATGTGTCTATGTGTGCCCATGGTATCTTAGCTGAGATTAGAATGGAGACCCCTCTGGATTTGGCTTCTGTGTATCTGGAGTGAAACACTGTGGGGTAGTACCTGTTTTTGAGTATTGGCGGGGTATTTTCTCTGAAGTGGGTCTCTTGTAACATAATAATGTCTGCTTTCATGCACGCATGTCATGCAGCAGCATTCACCTCTTTTCTGGTGTATTCCGACCTTTTGTGTTTAGTGAGACTATATTTAGTTCATCCATGTTCATGAGCTTAAAATTAAATATGTTGGGAAAAGAAAAAAAAAGGGGGGGGTGTGGGGTAAAAGGAAGGATAGGTAGGGGAAAGTGTTAGTCAAGTAGGGCACGCAAGCCCTGGGGAGAAGAGATAGTTTTAGAAGGTAGGATGCTGTCACAAAGGCGTGCAGCCTCCAAAGAAGGTGCTACTGTAGCTATTTCCAGCTAGTAGTACAGCAGCACAGTCTTGATCATCATCATGTGTACAGTCAGGTGCTGATCTTACCGCATTTATGGGGACTGACCGCATTTATGGCTGCTGATGTTACCGCATTTATGGGCCATAAATGCGGTAACATCAGCAGCCATAAATGCGGTAACATGCCGGGGGGTGTGGACAGCTGTGGGTCTATGTATGGTCTATGTATGGGTATAGTCCTCTTCAGGGTTTATGGCTCAGAGCCTACTCACGTTGTTCCTCTCCTAGCGTGGTCCAGGGTCTCCTCCTGTTCCTCTGGTGGGGTTGCATCTGCCCTTGGTACGTGGCTGGGCCTGATCTGCCAGCGGGACGAGGGAGTATTTGGAGCCAATCCGGAACTGAGATTGGATCAGAGTCGAGGAACCAGAAAGGACCAAGGAGGTCCACTGGTGTTTGCAGGGTGTAGGCAGACCCGTCCTTCCTGAATGTTACCGCAAGTGGGTATCCCCAGCGGTATGTGAACCCCTTCTGTTGTGCCAGGTCTAGGATGGGTCTCAGCATGGCCCTATGCCTCAGGGTTACCCTGGAGATGTCAGACAGGATTGTGATGTGTGCACCGTCCAACTCTACTTCTCCTTGTTCCCAGGCTCTACGCAGGATGGCATCCTTCTGTGGGTAGCGTAGCAGCCTGCACACTGCCCAGGTCTGCTGATCTGGGTCCTAGAGCCCTGTGCACTCTGTCTATATCGATCGGGCCAGTGGGGTCTTCCCGAATGGTGCGAAAAATCTCCTGTACTGATTCTCTTAGATTTTCTGCCTTTGTAGATTCCGGTAATCCTCGGAGATTATTTTGGCGGCTCCGATCTTCCACGTCCTCCAAATGGAGCTGGAGGGCAATGGCAGTGTCCCGATGGTGGTCCCGATCCCCCTCCAGCTCAGACACTTGGTTTTCTAAGGTTGAGAAGGAGGCTTCTCCCATGGTCATTCTTTCCGCCAGAGCATTCACATCATTCCTCACCTCCTGGATGTCACAGCGGTGTGATTCCTCCAGGCGGAGGATGAGTGTCTCTATGTCAGTCCTTGTAGGGAGGGCCTGTATGAGTGTCCGTATGTCTTGTTCTGTCTGGCTAGACCCTGGGGACTGCATGGGGGTTGCCATGGCAGGCTGTGATGTCTCGGATGTGCTCGGGGAGCGGTCCGTGGAGGCAGGAGAGTCAGGAAAGGGTTGCCACTCATCTTTTCTTGGGCCTCTGGGGGAGCTCCACATGGAGTGCCTCGTGGTGCCGTTGCTCTGACTCCAGTGGAGTTCCTCTGTTTAGGTCTGAAATAGCGGTATATGTCACCGCCGTGTAAGCTGGATCGGGTCTCCCGAGTTGCAGCTTTTCTCCTATGCTTCTTGGTCGAGTGCATTCCGCTTGGTCAATACAATTTTGCCGGGAATGTAAGGCCGGGACGGGAGGTTTGAAAAGATGCAATTTCTTTCAGCCATGTCCAGGCCACGCCCCCCAGACCTTCTCTTTAAGGCCAACTCAGCAGAGGAGGTCGCCAGTACTGCTGAGGAACACCGCATCACATACTGTACATACTCTATACAGCTGATGCCACTAGTAAATCAGCTTGGCCCTAACAAATCGTTTGAAATGGTATTAAACCCAAAACCCAAAAATTTTATATATTGCAGCTTAACAATCCTTAGATGTGGCTTTTTTAAGGCTGTTTTTCTCTCTTCTGTTTTCACCTGTGGTCTAGCCAGTAACACACCACCTTAGTTAGTGTGCCTCCACTCTGGATGAGGGGGCAACTTTGAACAACAGCATTGTCAGTCTGGGGGGAGGGGGGTATTAGGTGTACGTTTCATGAAAAAAAAAAGGAAAATTAGCCCAATTTTTTTGTATAATGTGAAAGAGTTGAGTAAATAGATACCTCACATGTCATGCTTTAAAATTGCACACACTCGTGAAATGGCGCTAGACTTTGGTACTTAAAAATCTCCATAAGCAAAGCTTTAAAAATTTTTACAGGTTACCTGTTTAGAGTTACAAAGGGGGTCTTGTGCTAGAACTATTGCTCTCGCTCTAACATCCACGGCGATACCTCGCATGTGGGGTTTGAATACCATTTACATACCTGGGTCCAACTTTATTTTTTTTATTGTTTATTTGAATTTATTTATATTTACACTTTCCCTTTAAAAAATATGTTTTTGATCACTTTTATTCCCATTACAAGGAATGTAAACATCCCTTGTAATAGGAATCGTGTGTGACAGGTAGAGATTGCCGGGGAACATTTGGCCACTGGAAATCTCTTTGCTGAACTACCGGCGCTGGTGGATTCCTTCTCCGGTTCGCCAAACACACAGGCTAGCCGGTAGAAGCACCGGAGGGCATCGGGAGAGGGACATCCCCTCCCACTTCCGGTAAGAACAATCAAGCTGCTGAACTGCCACAATGATTGTTCTTAAGGTGCAGGGAATCCCTGTCTGAAAAAGATATGTGAATGATGGGTGCAGCTGCAGGCATCATTCAGATATCCCCACTCAAAGTCCAAGACGTCATATGACGGCCTTGGGAGGGAAGTGGTTAAAGTGAATTTCTTCCAAAAAAATTGGGTTTGAAAGACTGCTGTTCAAATACAGTGTGACATAAAATATTACAACAACTGCCATTTTATTCTCTCAGATATCTGCTAAAATAAACACACGGCGGAAAAAAATACCGGCCTCCAGCCTCCCCTCATAGCCAGTCCAAATCACACCTGAAAATAAAATAGCCGCCTCCAGGCTCCCCTTATAGCCAGTCCAACCCACACCTGAAAAAAATACCGGCCTCCAACTTCCCCTCATAGCCTGTCAAATCCACTCCTGAAAAAAATACCAGACTCCAACCTTCCCTCCAGTCCAACCTTGCAGCATTGAGCCAATTTAAAGAGAAAAGCAAGCCAACCCTCAGTGCAAGGAGAGAGCGGCTGGATGTTCATACCTGGGAAAGGAGTGTTTTTGCCCCTGGCAAGGCTGATGCAATGAGGTGCAGTGAGTGGGGGCATGCTGTCTCCAAGTGGCCTTTGTCACAGCTTCCAGTACAAAGTGACTTGGCCAGACAATGGTCTTCAAAGACCTGTTTGGGAAGCCTGATTTGAGTGCCAGGAGTGACCGACAGGCTGACCAGAAGATGCAGAGGTATGTGGTTGCACGTAGCAATGACGGTGATGTCAAGTCTACAGACCACGTGAGAAAAGTAGTGCCTGCAGAGGGTCATGGCAAGTTGAAAGCCACAATGCATCAAAAAGTTTGGGAGAATCAGCAAGGCTCTGTGGGGAGAGTGCAGTCTCCCATGGCAATGGGAGAAAGATTGCCAAAGGAAAGGAGGAGCTACAGGGGATATTTGGCTCAGCATCCACGTAAAGATGCGTATGCATTTCAATATTACCAGGAGGGAGGTTACTAGAAAAAAAAAATGACCAGTACCACGCCTGGAATGTGGACATCTGGGGCACGGCATGTTTTTTTGCCCTAGGTTATGGCATACCGCCTGTGATAGTATTCCTGAGCAAAAGTCTTTATCTCCAGGCCCAGATTCCTGTGCAAATAGGTTTGCAGTCACCCCTGGAAACAAGGAGGAGTTACCTGTTTTTTCTGCAGGGGCTGCTAAACATTTGGAGATGCCTGTTGTAATTTCATCCTGTGGCCACCAGGGAGAGTGGGCCAGTAAAAGTGCAGCAGAGCACTGTGGTTTGTGAGACAACATACTTAAATGAAGATGGTGACCCCCTACTACTGTGGTGGGTAAGACTGTCTTTAATGAAATGATGGCTGGAACCACTGAGTTTAAGTTGAAAAGGACTGGTTATGAAGCTGTCCATGATGATGTGAGAGCTGTGGTTAAAGATGGGCTGTTGCCCATAACAACTGGTGGTAAGACAGCACAGTTGCCCTGAGAAATCTCCAGGAAACTTCAGGTATTGGAGCCGGAGGTTGCCCTGTACAACTATGATGTCACTCTGGTGAGGCAGAGTGGAACGACACCTTTTAATGAGAATGTGTTAGTGCAATCTGCCAATGCTGAAAGTGTGCAGATAAATAGTGGGTTAATACAACCTGTGGAAAATGCAAAGGTGTGTGAGGTTTATAAAATGCCACCCGAGCAAGGTGCTGGATGTGGTGTATTGAAACCTGTTGTGTTAGAACATGTATTACCAAAGTCTGATTCACAATGACTTGTGTAATGAGTCTGCAACTAAGTCCATCCGTTCTTATGTGTCTCCTTGGGTGGATGGATCGGTGCTGAGGAGTACCAGTGAATAACGGATTGAGCCTGGTCATTGTGTTCACACAATGGCCACCTTTTTCACTCTCCCTCTCCACTATACCTTCCCCACTTTATTTATTTTATTTCTGTGTGGTTTGTCACGTTTTATGTTTGTCACTGCACGTTTGGCGAGTAGGGTGTCGGTCCTCGGGCCAACCCTGAAAGTCTTGTGGGATGTCGGACATAGGCCTTCTGGCTTGGTTTGCCCTCTCTTTGGGGGGGTTTCCCTTCGGGGAGCCCCTACACTAGTACCTGGGTGGGTCTGTTTCGGCAGACCTTCCGGAGAAAGGCGGTCGTTCGGCTGGATGGGCCATGTATTGGTACCTCAGTCCCCGTCTGGAGCCTAATGCCCCGGGGGATCAGGGTAAGGTCCTTCCTTGTGGAGGACAGCAGACACCCATTGCACGTTTTTGTGTGTCACTCTTTATGTGTATGCACTTTTTTTTTTTTTTTTAAATAGAATTTTATTAAGCAAATGTACATTCACAGAAACAATATGCAAACTTGTAGTACAGAGATATAATATCGCTAGCATCAGGCGTAAAATTGTCAAAATGCTTAGACACATGAGCTCATAACTGTCTTCCATGAGTAGCCATCTCATTCTATGTGTGCAGAGCCTCTTTCTATACAAAGCTAAATAAAGCCATGGCTACTACTTCTCATTATTACCTTTACTTAGATAGTTGGCATAAATGCAATAGTGTGGGAAATGGGGAGGGGGAGGGGAAGGAGAAAGAGATAAGAAAGATGTGGGAAATGAAATGTAGAGAGAAAGAGGACGAAATATAAAGAAGAAGAAAAAGAGAGAGCAGAGCTTGTCGCCCCAAGGAGGACCGATCGGATGTTAGGCTGTCTTCATCTGAACATGGTTCTAGTATTTAAGCCCGTTATTGCGTACCAGGTTTGATGCCTCATCCAGTAAACAGGTCCCGGAAAGCCACAGAATATTTAAACTGAACCCAGGGAGACGAGGTTTTGTGAAATTTCTCAGCCGTATCTTTCGCAGTGGCAAGCAGTTCTTCCAATGCGAAAATGTGATTAACTGTGTGTACCCATTCTGCTATTGAGGGTACCGTAGGGAGTTTCCAATATCTTGGAATTAGGGATTTGGCCGCTATCAGCAAGTATTTAGTCAAGGATCGGTTGTACTTGCTCAGCGGTAAATTCGATATGTGCAGGAGACAGCACGCCGGTGTAAGCTTTATTGTGGTGCTTGTAATCTGCAAAATTAGTGTACAAATTTTTCCCCAAAAGCTACTCAATCTAGGGCAGCTCCACCAGATATGGAGCATATCACCCGCTGATTCCCCACATCTCCAACAAAGATCTGAGGATGCCGGGTACCAACGTCTCACCTTGGTCGGGGTGGCGTACCACTGCGATAGCAGTTTGTAGAAATTTTCCTGAAATCTGGTGCTAATAGTGCCTTTGTGAGCCAGGATGCAGGCATCACGCCATTGTATGTCCGTAAAATTGGTATGGAGAGCAGACTCCCAGCGTTTCCTAAATTTATCCGGTCCTATATGATCTAGCTGTTGGAGAGATGCATACATAAATGAGGTGGTTTTTTCCACTGGTGCCCCACGCAGACACATCGACTCAAAGGGTGTCAGGTCCCTGAGGACCGCTTCCCTCCTCCCCGGTGTTAAGAGGTAATGACATGCCTGTCTGTAATTCCAAAATGGGAATGTGGCTGGGGGAGGGATATCCCGCAAGTTATCGTAAGAGAGGACTGTTTTATTATGTACCAGATGTGTGGCCAGAAGGGTGACCTTAGTCGGTCCTGTAAAGGCCTTACCCGACAGCCCCGGTGGGAAATCAGGATTACCCAAAAGGGGAGTAAGTGGCCCGGGGGACGACGTAAAGGGGTGTCATGAAGCCAGAGTGTGGAACACCTTCAGCGAGGCCCCAATAAGGGGGTGTTGCGAGAGTTCCTTAGGACACTTGTTCCGTGGGATCCAAGGGGAAAATCTCAATGGTGTCTTTGACACCCTACTCTCTACCTAGGTCCAGTGTTTGCTGCCCGTATGGCAATGCCAATCAATAATTCTTGCTAAATGGGTGGCATAATAGTATAGTTTAAAATTTGGGAAACCCATCCCCCCTGCCTCCTTCGCTTTCATCAACAGGTGCAGCCCAATTCGTGGACGCTTTTGTGCCCACAGAAATTTCCATAATAAAGATTGTAGATGTTTAAAAAAGGTAGCCGGAAGCTCGATAGGTAGTGTGTGAAAGAGGTAGAGCAGACGTGGGAGAGTTATCATTTTAATTAGTGCTGCCCTTCCAAACCAAGAGAAAAGGCCTTGAGACCACTTGGCTAAATCTAGACCTATCTGCTTCAATATGGGTTTGAAGTTGTGCTTGAAAATGCCACTCACCTGAGGGGTAAGATTAACCCCCAGGTATTTCAACGATCCCGTCACCCATCTAAAGGATGTGTTCAAATGTGCCTGCGTCAGCGCCTCCGAGGGGAGCGACAGGTTTATTGCCTCTGATTTGGAATAATTGATCTTGAGGTTTGAAAGATAACCATATGTTGCAAAAGCCTGTAATAAATTTGGAAGCGAAGTATGAGGGTGGGTAAGAAAGAATAATAAGTCATCTGCGTAGGCAGCGGTTTTATAAGTTCTCTGTCCAACGGTAAATCCCGTAATGGAGGGAGAATTATTGACCGTTCGTATAAATGGTTCTAAGGTGAGAATAAACAAAAGTGGGGATAGGGGGCACCCCTGTCTCGTCCCGTTACGTATCTGCACAGGTTCAGACAATGTCCCATTGATCTTCAATTGAGCCGTCGGGTTCTGATACAGGGAGGAAATCCAGGAAAGCATACGAGTTCGTAAGCCAATATGGGCACAGGTCGCGAACAGAAAGTTCCAGCTGACCCTGTCAAAGGCCTTCTCCGCGTCCGTGGACAGGTGCAGGCCCCCGATCCCAGCCCCCTGGCAATGGTGAATCAGGTTCAACGCCTTTGTCACGTTGTCCCTGGATTCCCTCCCCGGCATGAACCCCGCCTGGTCAGGGCCAATCAGTTGGGGCAAAAAATTTTCTAAGTGGTTCGCAATAATCTTGGACATAATTTTCAAATCTAAGTTGAGTAATGAAATGGGGCGGTAATTAGCACATACCGTGGGGTCCTTCCCGGGCTTGGGGATCACCGTTATGTAGGCCCCCAGGAAAGAGGTCGGGGTTCCGGTAGGGTCCGTGAGAGAGTTAAGGGCTCTCAGGAGAGGTTTTTCCAACAAGCCCGAGAAGACCTTGTAGTAATGCGCCGTCAGTCCATCAGGACCGGGGCTTCTGCCTGGTTTGAGGCTCCTAATTGTCTCCAGTAACTCCTCCGAAGAGAATGGACTCTCCAGAGACTCCGCATCTTCAGGGGATAGAGTGGGCATGCCACTCTGGGCTAAATAGTCCTGTATAATTTGTTGTCTATCCCCAAGTAGACCTCCCGGCCTATGTTGGGGAGGAATTTTATAGAGATTAGAATAGAACTGGTGGAAGGTATCTGCAATTTTGTCTACTCGATTCGTCAGGTGGCCATCTTCTGATTTGATCGCTAGAATGTTAGTAGATAGGGTGGCTTCTTTGACCGCTCTCGCTAAAAGTTTACCTCCTTTGTCTCCGTGTTCATAGTAAATTTTTTGTTTTAGAAAAAGTGCCCGTTTACTCCTAGCCTCCATAATGTTTTTCAACTCTGTTCTCGCCCGGAGCAGGTCCTGAGCTGCTGAAACAGCCAAGGAGTGCTTATGTAGGGACTCAAGCTGCGCTATTTTTGAGGTCAAAGTAGTTACCTGAAATTCCGCCTTCCTCTTTCGCGACGCTCCTGCTCTGATGAACTCCCCTCTCATCACACATTTATGAGCTTCCCATATAGATAAAGGGGGGAAGTTCATCTGTGACATTTTCCCTAAAATAGTTGCTAAGGGCTTCCGTCAGAGACAGGAGAAGTTCCACATCTGTTAATAGGGATGGATTCAGTCTCCACATACAAGTTTTCGGTCTCATATCGGGGTGTGTCATCGATAGCGAAATCGGAGCATGGTCCGAAAGGGTCTGGTACCCGATGTGCGAGCTATTAACTTCTAACAGGTCTCGTTGGGAGATGAATGTGTAATCTATGCGTGTGTACTTGTTATGTGGTGCAGAGTAACAAGTGAAGTCCCTACCGTCCGGGTTTAAAGAGCGCCAAGTATCTATCAGTGTCAATGAATGCATCAATTGTTTAATTTGCTTCAGTGTACGGAAGGGCAAACTCGATTTGCACGTGGAGGTATCCTGGATTGGGTTGAGCGGCACGTTGAAATCCCCCCCTAATAAGATACACCCTGTGGCAAAGCTCTTCAGCTCCGCCACGACCTGCCTGCAAAAGGATACGTGGGAACTGTTAGGGAAGTAGACATTGGCCAGGGTTAGCGGCGTGTTGCCCCATTTCCCTTTCAGGAACAGGTACCTGCCCTCGGGGTCCGCCAAATGTTGGGTCACCTCAAACCCCGTCGACCTGTGAATGAGAATCGAAACCCCCTTTGTCTTGGCAAGAGGGTTTGCTGCGTGGAACACCTGTGGAAAATGCTTGCTAAACAATCTGGGGATTTGATTTGCCTGGAAGTGCGTCTCCTGCAGATACACAAAAGAAGGTTTTACCTTATTTAGCTCCCTGAGAATAGAAGTGCGCTTTTCCAATACATTCAGGCCTCTCACATTATGCGATATCAGAGTCGGGCAACGACCCAACGAAGAGTACGCCATGTCTAGTATATCAGTTCCCTCCTCGGGGGACTCAACCTGTAGAAAAAAGAGTAGTGAAGAAAAGATAAAAGTTTAAAAGCAAGGGTACCAAGAGAGGACAAAAGAATAGTAAAAGCGGGGAAGGATAGAGATGATGGTAAGGAGGGGTAGGGAAAACACCCTGATCTCAAGGTGTATCTGAAAACAGCGGTTTCTGACTGCAGGACACTGTACTGCAAGCTAATGAGAGGGTAGGGAAGCGTCCCCAGGATAACCCCGGAAACACCTCCCCACCTCGTTTGGGGGAACGCGGGAGGAGCACTCCCGAGGCGATGGATGCACAGAGTATAACCGGAATGAGAAATAAAATTGTAACAACAAAGTTGAACTAGTGAAATCACTAATGAGAGCAAAGGTTATAATGAACAACTGTGAAAAATAACCAAAAAGGGAAACAAAAAACCCAGAGTCACCAAAAAGGGGAGACCCACTGGCCCAAAATGGTGTAAGACAGTGCTTATACTCTCTCCCTGGCCAGAAGAAAAAAAAAAAAAAAACACTAGGCAGTAACTAAACATGTTTAAGGCAACTTATGATCTCCGAGTTGGGACGGTCAACCTCAAACGTGTACATGTAGCTTGCCGAGGATAATCAAAAAGTCAGCTACTGAGAAGCAAGTAATGAGGTGAGTCTGTGAGAAAAAGACAAAAAATAAAAAAAGCATAGAACGTCCCGTATCAGAACTTGGCCATAGGTGAATGTAAAGATCCGCAATCAAATGGGATAGTCTAGGCGAACCATACGTCAGCATGCTTCAAGTGCGATCACGGCTCCTAGATTGCCGCGCAGACAGGAACAGACGGTCTCCCGAGCTCGAATGCGGCCTACCACCTCTGCTTTTCTTCGTTGGAGGTTTCGCAGGGGATGAGTGGGGAGAAACGTCCGGACTGAGATCAGGTAAAGGGGTCTTAAACTCCGCATACCAGTCAGGGAGGTTTACGATCGGAATGTTCAGAGCGGTACAGAAGTCAGGAAGTTCCTCTGGCAATTTAAGTAGGAATTGTCTCCCATTGACCGTGGCCTGAAGCGCAAAAGGAAAGCGCCATTTATAGACAATTCCCCTCTCTCTTAGTACTTCCAGTAAAGGGAGGAGGGCCCTCCTGTTCTGCAAAGTAATGAGCGACAGATCTTGATAGAGGGCAAGTTCACTGTTATTGAACTGGATCCGAGCGTTCTTTCGGGCCTGATTAAGGATTTCCTCTTTCAAAGGAAAGCTCTGAAGGCAACATATAATGTCTCTTGGTGGTGCAGCTTCTGCAGGTCGTGCTCGCAGGGCCCTATGTGCACGTACAAAATCCATGGGGGTATCAGCTGGATTCTCCAGTAGGTTGTTAAATATGGAGCAGAGTGCAGATGGTATTTGGTCAGGGGCAACTGTCTCTGGGACTCCTCGCACTCTAATGTTGCAACGTCTGCCCCTGTTATCAAGGTCCTCTAAATGTCTATTGATGTTAATTAGGTGTGCGGCATGAGAGGCCATTGTAGCCTCCAGCCTGTGTACAGCTTGGTCTCTCCTGTGTTCTGCTCTCTCCACCGTGGCCATTTTCTCATTCAGGGAAAGCAGATCTGCTTTGAGATCTGTGATCGCCGTAAACAGCATATTTTTTATGTCTGAGGCTATGGAAGTCATGTCGCCTAGCGTGAGGGGCTGATCCGGGTTCCCTGTCCCGCTTACCAGTTCGTCTGCGGCGCTCTGGGAGCCATCGCTCATCTCATCCTCCTCTCCTCGTGGCAGCGCCATCTTGCGCGGCGTGTTGCAGCCTGGTCGGGCTTGAGTCAGGAAAATGTCCTGAATGCTGCGGGTCTGGGAGGACGTCGATTGCTGCCGCGATCTGGTCCCAGCAGCATGCCTCATTTGTTTGCTCATCGTGCGGCGTAAATGTGGCCAGAGAAGTGCTAACGGGCCGTGGGTCTCCGGGAGCTCTGTGTCTATGCGGCCATCTCCTTCGCGCGCCAAGCCACACCCCCCCCATGTGTGTGCACTTTTTATGGCACCGGGTGGAAGTTTTTGGGTGTGTTTTGCACGCCATAGGCTTTTTCAATAGAAAAATTGGGCCTTTTGGCTAAGATCAAGTGTAGTATCTGTTCTTATCAGTTACCAGGAGGTGATGCTTGCTTCCGTCCCTGTTCTACGGTGAGGTGGAGCAGGGGTGGCGGTTGCTATGCAAAACCTGCTGGTGTGAAGGTAACCCGGAGCAGTTCGTAGCCGAAAGGGAAGCCTTCTGATGAGGATGGAGAACCACTGGTCGGTGCCAGGGGAGGGGATCCTGGCCTTCTGGCCTGGATTGAGGCAGCTTTAGCTCTGGTCAGTTTTTCGGGAGAGAACGCTCGTTCCTTCTTTTCTGCGGGGGGAGCAGTTAGTACTTCCCGAATATAATTAGGCTGGAATGATGGGAGTTATGTGAACTAATCTCTCAGATCTCTGCCTTTCTGACTGGGGTGGGGGGCTGCTGTTGTCTGGGCTGGGGGGTCGGGATGCTTTTGTTGAAAAGCCTATGGTGATGTGCCCCTGAAGTGGCAGTTCAGGGGTGCCTAAACATTCACTGTGCTTTGTCACACTGATGTCTGGCACCTTGGTCACGTCACTGTAAACACGCTTTTTCACACCTGCCTCTAGGGCCGGGCCTTTTGGCTAGGCCCAGAGGAATTTTTGATTCCTGGCCGGAGGGTCTGGTCATATTCACAATGGCCACTTTTTCACTCTCCTTCTTCACTATCCCTTCCCCACTTTTTATTTATTTTATTTGTGTGCTGTGTGTCACGTTTTATGTTGTCACTGCACGTTTGACGAGTAGGGTGTCGGTCATCGGGCCAACCCTGAAAGTTGTGTGGGAGGGTGGACATAGGCCTTCTGGCTTGGTTCGCCCTCTCTTTGGGGGGTCTCCCTTCGGGGGAGCCCCTACCCTAGTACTTGGGTGGGTCTGTTTCGGCAGACCTTCTGGAGAAAGGCGGTCGCCCGGCTTCGGCTGGATGGGCCATGCATTTGGTACCTCAGTCCCCGTCTGGAGCCTAATGCCCCGGGGGATCAGGGTAAGGTCCTTCATTGTGGAGGACAGCAGACACCCGTTGCACGTTTTTGTGTGTCACTCTTTATGTGTGTGCACTTTTTTTGGCACCGGGTGGAAGTTTTTGTGGTATGTTTTGCAAGCCATAGACTTTTAAAAAAAATAAAAAATTGGGATATATGGAGTAAAGATCGAATTTCCCTGATAGGCTCCGGTCTGCAGCTTGATACCCTTGAAATGAGAAGTAATCTACTCCACTTCATAAACAGGCAAACAAACAAACGGTCTAAAGACAGAATTCCAGCTGATTTTTTTCCCTATGGCCCCTTTCACACATGCGGACATTATGTCCGTATTTCATCCATCCGTTTGCAGATGAAATACAGGCATACATGCATCCCTATGGGATAGCGGGTGTCTGCGGATGAACATCCGCAGACACCCGCTATCGTCCGCCTCCGCTATTGTCCGATTCTGCAGACGGAGGAAAATCCTATTTTTCTATCCGTCTACAGAGCGGATCGGATGAACACGGACAGACGGTCTGTGTTCATCCGATCCCCCATAGAGGAGAGCGGAGAGCTGACAGGGCAGTCCCTGCACAGTGTGCCAGGACCGCCCTGTTATCCTCCGGCTCAGCGGGGACAACGGAGAGATCCCCGCTGAGCAAGCGGATCATCACGGGGAGGATCATTACTGATCCGTCCCGTGTGAAAGGGGCCTAAAATGTATGGCCAGCATTAGATTTAATAAAGCTGGGGCAGCTGTGCATCGTAGCCAATCAGCGTCCAACTTCAGCTTGTTTAACCCCTTTCACACCTAAGGGTAAAACAAATCTAAATGCCTAAGCGCAATTTTGACAACTACTTTGTGCTTCCAGGTGGATTATATCTTGTTTGTTTTCACTACAGATTGGGCTTTTTATGTGGTAGTAAATAGTTAGTTATGGATATCTCCTAATATATATATATTTTAATTATTATTATCAAAGGAAAGCCGGTAAATTTAGGTGTATATTTCTTGTTACCACCATTACCTACCACTTAATTAAGAACAACCCAAAATAAATTCTGCTCCTGACAATTGAATTGATATCACATATGTGTTGTTTGTACCCGTAGTACAGCCCAGAAACAATAGTGCTTGTTTTTTGGGGGGGTTTGTCCTACCTAAAACACTCTGACATTAAATGACACCGATGCTAATTAAAAAATAAATAAAAAAAATCCTGTCCAGAATATACTGATTTTAAACTTTACCAGTGACCCTTACTTGATCCAAACACTAACCTTGGCACTGACTTAGATGAAACCTTGATCTAGGTATTTTTCTTTCATTTTTATTTTATTTTGTATCATTTATTTATTTAAAACATTTTTTCAAATGATTTTTTTTCTTTCTGCAAGGAATGAGAAAGATATATTGTATCCTTCTTCTCCATTCATAGAAATAAAAAAAACACAGGGCGGGCTTCACCGACCCTGATCACTGTGGGAGACCAATAAGAGGCTACCACCGTGATCAGGTGACACGGAATCGGGAGATCTGGGTCCCGATCATTAGTTTGGGCTCTTAGTGAGACTCCAGTCTGTTCTGGGAGCATACCGTTCAGCACGCTCCCAGCAGAAAGGGAGAAACACATATGTGGCTACATGTAAAAATGACCATCTTTGGGGTGGTGAAGGAGCGATGTATACACTGCCCCTGTCCATTGAAATGAACGGGCACCACTGCAGAAGCACCTCGGCGCGCATTTAACCCATTTGGCCGCTAGTGGGGGTTAAAAGTGCCCTGCTAGTGGCCGAATATCGCTCTTAAAATGCCGGTAAAGCGCCGCTAAAACTAGTGGTGTTTTACTGCCAATGCCTGCCCACCCCCAGTGTAAAAGGGGTCTTACCAAAACCATGTAAAACCAAGGGCAAAAAAAAAGGTAAAAAAAAAGGGTAAAACCAACGGCCTGTCTGATACAAATTAAAGCTATGACCTCATATTATATGGTTTTGGTAAATCTTGGGAAACAAAAATAAATAAACAAATACAATTGCATAGTGTGTAGCCAGCTTTATTCTGAGGTGAGCTGAGTTCAGTCCTCCAGGTCATAGAGTGGAGCGGACAGAGCGGCGCGGTCTCTAGCTGACAGCTTCCTGTGTTGAACTTTTCCCATAAGCCTGTGCGGCCCCTCCTCCTCCTTCCTTTCCTCCCCGAGAAGCCGCTGCTGCCGAAGCCGCCATCATGGTGAGAGACCGTATTGGAAGTGTATCCACAGCCATCCCGCTTCCTCGTCTGTCCGGCCTCGGTCCTTGGGGCCCCACTGGTGTCGGTGGAGTGTGAGGCTCCGGGTCGGGGCGGTATGGACGGGGAATAGGAACGGAGAGGCCGGTGGAGATGTGTGTGAGAGGGGATAGCTGTGTATGGGCGGCATGCAGAGCTCTATGTAGTGATGGAGCGGAGGCCGGGCTCTGTCCTTGATGGGAGCCCCGTCCTTCCCACCACACGACGCCGTACACATCGGCGTCTCTCCTCTAGATTGTATATTATTTAGTTGTAGGACCGGTCACAGCACTGGCAGAGCGGGCATTGGGCTTTCCTGTACTAGAAGGGAATGCTCTGCTTCCTGCAGACACCCATGGGGGGGGGGGGCGCCGCCATGATTGTTATTGGGCATCTAGCAAAGGCACATGTGTTTGTGGGCAGCAGCGCAGTTTGGTGCAATTTTAAAACTCGTTCCTGCCGTACTTTTTGCATTGCAGCATATTTGGGAGCCCATTGAAATGAATGGTGTGGCAAAAACAGGGTTAGGAACATACAAGAACACTTAGGTTTTGGTGTATGCTGGCCCAGAGGCCAGCTTCACATCCCTCTGCCACGTTTGTGCAGACATGGCAGCCCATTCTTTGAACTGTAGTAAGTGCAATGCACTTGTTACACGCCTGGTGTGGAGCACATTCTGGTGCTTGCTGCTGCCACTTTATTATTTGGTCCATGTTCACCATTACAGGAAATCTATAATGGTGAACTGGACCCTCTCCCCCTACCCGCCCCCATTCTCGCTGTACCGGAGTCCTACGATCCCGCACTGGGACATCACTTTACTGGTCTGAGGATTTGAAATCCTCCTGGTTTTTCTCAAGTGCTGACAGGACAGGCAGCTTCTGATTGGTCAGTGCTGACCAATTATAATGCCTCCTATCCATGCACGTTGAGAGGTACAGCTAGGAGACTAAACCACTGGGCTTTCAAATCTCCACACCGGTGAAAAGGCATCATGGTGCCTGACAGTGGGGTTGGGAGGGGGTCCCGTATAAGTTCACCCTACAGATTTTTTATTTTTTTTGTAAACATCAACTTACACTTTAATATTAATTTGTATTTTTGACATTGTTTGGGAGTATAGGAGTTACTCATCCTATTCATTGGAATGGCTTCTGTGCAGGCATTTTCTTGCAGAGAACAGGTCCCTGCACCTTTTTAAATAACAGCCGCACACAAAAGCACCATGTCATTTTTGTGTGCAGGAAACCTCACCGCATGGGGTATGCCTACTGTATGTGCGTTTTGGCTCTGGGAATGTGTGCAATATACATACACTTTTGCACATGTGAACGTAGCATTAGTCCAGTCACGCCGGAATGTGGTGTGGAAAAAGCACGTTTCCTCCACCGCACGTGAACACGCTTCCCTTGCAAGGTGTGCACAGTTGCAAGTTAAATTAAAATGGCACCCCAAACACATCTCAAACGCTGCCTTTTGCAGCCACCAAACCCCATGGTACCATAGTAGCATGCAGTCTGGTGTGGCATATTCCGAAGTATTGCTTGCACTACTTTTTCCATGTACTGCTACGTTTGGCAGCTGTTGAGATGCATGGAAACACATACATTCCAGTGACAACTGGCCTTTAAAGCAGAACTAAAGTTCACAAGGCTTAATTCGGCTTCAAAAGTACAGTACCTGCGAGGTCCCTCACTGGCTTTTTTCAGGGTGTAAGTCTTGATTGGCTGTAATGGGATGTCAGTCTTGTGTATGCACAAAAGTTTAGTCGTTATGGCACACAGGATCTCTGCAGAAAGTAAACTGAGCGTGGGCAGCTCCCTATACCTTCTACAGATAACTGTAGGCAAGTAGGGGAATTTATTTTTATGTCTCTTCTGCTATGCCGGGTTCACTCCCAGCCGAGACAGATATCATGTGTAAATGGGCCACTTGGTGGGGGTCCTTATTGTGCCTGGGGTGTACATGTGCTGTGAGTGAGAGGTGAGGAATCATGTGATGTGTTGTCTCAATTCATGATGATATGGAAGACTTGGTACAATGTGTTTTCTGGCTGTGGCTTTCTCATTCTGTGTGAGCTAAGGCACCATACATAGGCTGCAAATGTGTAGTGTGTTGTCCTTAGCATTGTTTCAGCTCAGACAGAGAAGCATTTGATAGAAGAGACAAATAAGCTATCTTCTGTCATGAAAACCTTACCTGTGACGTTTTTTCTAGCAACATAGAGTGAAGCATGTTTGGTTTACACTCCTCCAACATAAACACGTTGTTAGTGGTCTTTGTATAATCTAAATCTCATGGTAGTTTTGTGTCTGCTTGTTTTTTATATGTTGTCTCATCTTTAATTGCCGCTACTTAAAGTGGAGTTCCACCGAAAAATAGAACTTCCGCTTATCCAGTTCCTCCCCCCTCTGGTGTCACATTTGGCACCTTTCAGGGGGGAGCAGATACCTGTCTAATACAGGTATTTGCTCCCTCTTCCAGCGATAGATCGCCGCAGAGCCTGCGGCAATCTACGCCATGTTCTGGCCCCTCCTCCCCGCCAGCCACTGTCTTCTGGGAGACTCACAAGTCCCAGAAGATGGCAGAGACCAGTCAGGATACACAGCACGACTCAAACATGCGCAGTAGGGAACAAGGCTGTAAGATGCCTGCACCAAGGAGCTGAATGATGTGTCAGCTTAGGGTGAGGACATCGCAGGTGCCCTGGACAGGTAAATGTCCTTATTTTAAGTCAGCAGCTGCTGACTTTTTTTAATTTTTTTTTTTTTTTTTTTTGTGGAACTCCAATATTAAAGCGGAGTTTCACCTAAAAGATGAAGGTGCACTCTCCACTTCCACTTTGGCACTTTTTGGAGGGGGGCTGGTATGTGGTTTTGACAGATGCCTGCTTGTACTTCTGGCTCAGATCACTACTGCGAACTGAGCTGTAAGTTTGCCCCCCTCCTTCCCCGCAGTCTTCTGGGACACATCACAGGTCTCAGAAGACTGTGGGGCCATTCACAGCAGCGCAGCGTGACTCCTACATGCACAGTAGGAAGCAGGCTGTGAAGCCACTAGGCTTCACTTCGTTTCCCTTACTGGAGATGCCAGTGTCTGCACCTGAAGCTAGTTGAAGAATCGGCTTGGGTGAGAACATTGCGGCATTCCTTGGACAGGTAAGTATCCTTAGATTAAATGTAGCTGCTGTTGTTTAATTTTTTTCTGAATGAGCCTGGAGCTCCTCTAAACTGCTTATTGATCACTGGAGTGTTGATTTTGTTTGATATGATTGAATTTATAATGTTTTTGGTTATGAAGTAGTCATTGAGGATCTTGTATCTCTAGGCAAATCATTTTAGTTTTGGATGGAGTTGGGAAAGGTTGGGCTCTGTCAAGTTTTTATTGCTGTATGTGTCTCTAAGGGGGATTAACTTTTTCGGTAGATCTTCCAATGGAGACACCTATGCCAGGGACACCTGATAGGACATTCACTTCACTTTGAGAGATTTCCTTTTGGTGTTTCTGGGACAGGAATTGAAGGGAAATGTCCCCAGTGGTACTAAGGCAACCAACAAATAAGCTCACAAGGGATTTAACCCTTTGCTTTTCTATCAATTTTTTTGGCCATATATACTTTTATTCCCCTAACCATTTTAAAGAGGAAGTAAACCCTGATGAGTTTACTTCCTCTTTCATTCCCTGCAAAGGCAAAGCATAATGGACTACTATACATCGCATAGTAGCCCATTATGTGTCACTTACCTGACACAGGAGCCAGCGAAGTTGCCGCTGTCCCCTGTAGTCCGCCGCATCCATCTTGTTGGTGGGGTCTCGCAGCTCCGCCGCTGTCATTTGGCGAAGCCGCCATGACGTCACTCCCGCGCATGCGCACGGGAGCCGACACGCGCGGCAGCTCCGTCGCTGAGAATGCCACGCTCAGTTCGCCTGCGTGCAGCTGTCTACGGCGCATGCGCCCGTTTTCGGGCAAATATCTCCTAACCCATATAGGTTTAGGAGATATTGCTTGGACCTACAGGTAAGCCTTAAAGTGGTTGTATACCCACATTTTTAACTTTTACCTACAGGAAAGCCTATAATAAGGCTTACCTGTAGGTAAAAAAAATATCTCCTAAACCTGTACGGTTTAGGAGATATTCCCCTCGGTATGCGCTGCTGACTGCAGCGGCGCATGCGCACAAGGGGTTTCTCGCCGTCAAAATCCGGCAGCAGCTGAGCGGCCGGACTGAAATCTCCTGCGCGCATGCGCGGGAGTGACGATATCGTGGCTCCGGCCACTCACAGCGCCGGAGCCGCGATACCCGGAAGAAACGCCGAGGGAGCATGTCAGCTCCCTCGGCGTGGATCGGGCCAGATGTCGGGGCCTCGTTCTAAGGTAAGTATTTCATAATGAGCTAGTATGCGGTGCATACTAGCTCATTATGCCTTTTGCTTTGCAGGTTTAAAAAAATAAATAAAAAATATGCGGGTTTACTACCGCTTTAATCTAGGCTTACCTGTAGGTCAAAGTGGTTTGTAAGGGTTTACAACCACTTTAATACTGTAATGTACCAGCACACAAGGGTAAAGGTTCATGCAGCCAGGAGTATAATTTTCAGTGCATAGATGTGATTTTATGCAAATCTGAATGCAGTAACAATTGTATTCTATGGGACCATTAAGGCTTCATGTACATGGGACATTTTACAACCTCTCCTGAACAATTTAACTTGACAGATGGTAACCCACGATTAAAACGTCCGTTTTGGCGCATTTATGTGTCTGAGTTTAGAAGCGTGTTTTTTTTTTTTTTTTTTTTTTTTTTCTTCTTTCAAAATGGCAAAAAAATAAAAACTCCTGAAAACGAAACACGGCTAAATGCGAGTTTCAGCGTTTAGCAGCTGAAATGCCTAACCCATTTTTTTTTGCTTTACCAAAAAAAGCCTCTAAATTCAACTGCCTAGAAACAACTATAAATGACCCTGTGTACATGGACAGATAACGGAGTAGAGATCAGGAGCAGTGGAAAAAAATGCCCAACCGCTACTAAATGCCTGTTTAGCAGCAGCAGTGTACGTGAGGCCTACACAGCTTTATTTTGGTCTGCTGTGTTTAACTATGTAGACCAGAATTAGAAAATATGTTTGGAGTCCTGCATATGGACCATATTGTTCACTGTATGCTTGCAAGTGTTTATGCATCTGCACTAGAGCTGCATGATTCTGTGAAAAATGAGAATCACGATTCTTTTGCTTAGAATTAAGATCACGATTCTCAAAAAACTTTTATTTGAAAAATTTACAGGCAGGGTATCGCAAGGCAGGGTATCGCAAGGTACTGCATGGTATGGAGGGATGGCTGCTTCCATCTCTGGATCTCTACCCTCCACTGTACAGATTAGTACAGAGGGGGAGAGAGGAACCGGCGTCATGACATAACGCCGGTTTTGTTTACAAGTGATCGCTCCATCGGAGCGATCACAGTGTAAACAGCCTGGGTGTAGAAAGATGGCCGCTGCTTCGGAGCTAGGCCGAGACCGCTGCCTTTCCTAAGGCCGAGATCGCGGCATGTGATCACGGTTCGGTGACGATCCGTTGCACCCCTACTACTGTGTATAGCAGTGCGCACTCACACTGCTGTTTCCCAGCCACTATACCCGCCCACAACCAGGCAGCGGCACGCCACATCGCACGCTCCAATGACTAACGTCAGCTCCGATATCCACCATTTGCGTTCCACGCTGGTTACGCGGAACCGGCGGCACTAAAAGAAAATCGCGGGTCACCCAGAACTTAGATCGCGTGGGGGGGTGAATCGAGATCGTTTCGCAATTATTTGGCGCACCTCTAATCTGCACCATTGATTACACACGGGTGTACAGGCGCACTATCACCGTTAGCAGCAGCTCGCATGCGTGGGGGTGATGTCATCGCTGCTCCGGCTCTTTAAGTGGCCGGAGCAGCGATACCCGGAAGAAGATGGATGCTGTGCTACAGGGGACAGCGGTGACATCGCTGGCTCCTGTGTCAGGTAAGTGATGCATAGTAGCCCATTTATGCTTTACCTTTGCAGGGAGACAAAGAAGTAGTAAACCCATCAGGGTTTACTTCCTCTTTAAGCACCCAGGACAGTGCCTTACTAACTATAGTTTATTACTGAATTTGATCAATCGGCTACTTGTATCCACTCTGGTTGTTGTGATTTAGATCATTTGAAAGAGTAAATTACAAAGGACTTGTGGTCTATGAATACGTTAGGAACTGTTGCTTAATTTTGTGCATCTCTTTTGCAGGGAGTAGATATCCGTCACAACAAAGACCGCAAGGTGCGACGAAAAGAGCCCAAAAGTCAGGATATCTACCTGAGACTTCTGGTTAAGGTCAGTAATGTTTGTACTTAAAATGGAAGTAAACCCTTCCAAACAACTTTGACCTACAGGTAAGCCTAGATTAAGGCTTACCTGTAGGTCCAAGTAATATCTCCTAAACCTATATGGTTTAGGAGATATTTGCCCGAAAATGGGCACCGCTGTCTACGGCGCATGCGCCGTAGACAGCGGCGCGCATGCGCACTAAATGCGGCAAGTCCAAGAATGGATTTGCCAAATTTGTCGACTCCCGTGCGCATGCGCGGGAGTGACGTCATCGCGGCCTCGCCGTATGACAGCGGCGGAGCTGCGAGGCGCGACTCCCGTGCGCATGCGCGGGAGTGACGTCATCGCGGCTTCGCCGCTGTCATTGGTCGGAGCTGCGAGACGCCACCAGCAAGATGGACGCGGCGGACTACAGGGATCAGCGGCGACTTCGCTGGCTCCTCTGTCAGGTAAGTGACACATAATGAGCTACTATGCGATGCATAGTAGTCCATTATGCTTTACCTTTGCAGGGAAAAAAAGAGGAAGTAAACCCATCAGGGTTTACTTCCTCTTTAAGTATTGATGGGCAGCTCTAAATTTCAGTATCGATGACTATATATAATTTTTTTTCTGTTTCCAGTTATACCGTTTCTTGGCTCGTCGTACAAATGCCACCTTCAACAAAGTGGTTTTGAGACGTCTGTTCATGAGCCGTACCAACAGGCCACCCCTCTCTCTGTCCCGTTTGGTAAGAATTGAAAGTGCTGTATGATGGTCCTATTGGAAAAGGGATTTGTTTGACTTTTCACTTGAATATTTGGTACATTTATTTTTAATGGTTAAAGTGGTTGTAAACTCTCCCCCACAACTTTGTCCCATGTAAATCAGCATAAAAACCCCTAATGAACACTGCTTGTAGATATCTCCTTACTTGCTTAGTATTGTAATCCTTTTTGGTCTTTAGAATGATGTCACTGAGCATGCCCAGATCTCCCCTGATTTATGGCACACTCTGTGTACTTGTCTTTTTTGTTATCGGGACTTCCTACGGCACACAACACTGAAATCTCAGGAGACTGCAGAATCATTCAGAGCTTCCTCCTACACCCCATGTGACAGCACATGCAGTGTAAACCAGGGCATGGGACAGCATTACTGCAGTCTTAGCTGAAGCTGATAAGACTGACAAAGGCAAATGCTAGATAATTGGCACAAGTAAATACTATGAAATAATACAAGTCTATGACAGTACAAGAAGTGCTCAATGTAAGGGCGGAAATACACTCCACTGTGGACTCAGAAAACAATACTTAAGATGGTGCTGCCTTACCCCTGGAAACATTTAAACAGTAAGTAATATGCGATTTGGGCTGGATTACAGTGGCTATAGTTTGATAATTACTTATTATAATGGACTAAATGAAAAGAAGCATCAGAGTGGGAGAGTTTACTTCCTCTTTAACTCTAAGAACAGACCTAAACCCATAAAGTAATTTACTGCCACTTTAACCTTCTTGCACCTAAAGAAAGCTAAAATAGAGCCCTTTTTAGGCAGAATGGGTTCCTTGAATTCAAATAACTGGTAAGTGGGATTAGGGACACCCCTCTCTGGCTCTAGCCTGTGACTGATGAGGGATTCTACTGTGAACTTTTTCAGGTCCTAATAATCGAAGGAGCTGTAGGTTTAGGCACCTTTCACACTAATGAAAAGGTCCACCAGCGGGTCCACTTGCTCAGCAGGGGATCTCTCCGCTGATCCCCACTGCACAGGCGGGTGACAGGTAGACACGCATACAGCCTGCTGTCCTCTATGGGATGTTGGATGGAACCAAACGCCTGTCACCTGATGAACCAGACAAATGGGGTCTGTCTCAGAAGTATATAAGCTGGATAGGTCTGCACCAGCAAATTACTATTCTTTGATGGGTGCACTTTAAGTTGACTTTTTTTTTTTTTCTGTTCCCAGAACTGATCTTTCCACCTAAAGCAGTTCTCCAGACCCCCGCTACCATGTTGCAGTGTGATGTGACGCCAAGCCCCACCAGCTCTTCTGGGTTTAGCAGACAGGCCTTGAGATGCACCACTCAGCCCTCCCCCTCCTCCTTTCTCTGAAGCACTGTCTTCTGGGATATGTGACGTGCATATCCCAGGAGCTGTAGCAGGCACAATGCCTGTAATTCGGCTAGGCAAACGATGGACATTAGGGGTGGGACAGAACTTTTTTAAAGCAATTAAAGTGCGTTTTAAATGGAGAGGCGGGAACTTAATAATAATCACAATAAGAGTAAAGTTCCACTTTAAGCTAAACTTCGGGTTTATTTTCACTTTGTTTGGACCAAGCTGGCATACTGTATGTAACTGGTCCTACTAATGTATGATACAGCGCTGACAGCAGCTGCCTCAATTTGTAAAGAAAATAATTTTCTTGGGCCAAGCAAACAATTTAAAGTGTAAGTAAACCTGCAATTAGGCTTTAAGGTGGACAACAGTGACCCCAGGTACCTACTGGCTACTTGTTTTTCATGAGCTCATAAATACCCTCAGAACTCCATCAGTACCATTGTCGTCCCACTCTACCTACTAAATTCAGACCACCAGTAGTATTGCTGTTAGAGCTGCTCCTTTTCTCCACATGTGAGGAAAGAACCTCTCACCAACAGGGACTTGGCAACCAAAAAACTGGTAGGTTTTAACCCTTTTCCTTCACCTCCTAGTTCATTTGGGTTTTACTCCTCACTACAATCTTGGTGACACAACAGGAAGTGAGGGAAAATCTATACAGAAAGGGCACTGACAGAAGTTCTGACTCCTTTCCATCCAATAACGAATTTTTTTTTTTTGAAGTAAAGGGTTTGTAAACCCTTTTTATTTTTAAAAATAAACATGTCCTATTTTGTGCAATAGTTTTGCACAGAGCAGCCCCCATCCTTCTCTGGGGTCCCCGCCGGTGCCTCCACCTCTTCAAGTGCCTGTATAGTAAGCGGCTTCTTGGACCCCTTTCACACTGGGGTGTTTTTCAGGTGCTTTAAGCATCTGTAAAGCTCTTGAAGCCTCATCTGCAATTCCAATGTGAAAGCTCAAGTGCTTTAAGAGCCCTTTCACACTGCTAGCGCCCAAAAAACGCTGTTAAAGCGCAGCTTAAACTAGCGGTGTTTTGCCAGCATTTTTTGAGCGCTACCAGGGAATGCAATAAGGTAAACCTTAAAGGAGTTGTAAAGCAGAAGGTTTTTTATCTTAATGCATTCTATATGTTAAGATAAAAATAACCCTGTGTGTAGCAGCCTCCCCAGCACCCCATAATTACTTACCTGAGCCCCATCTCTCTCCGGCAATGCCCACGAGTGTCTTGGCCATCTGGGACTCTCCTGATTGGTTAAGACATGGCAGTGGTGCCATTGGCTGTGACTTGGCTTGGGTGCCCCCATAGCAAGCTGACTGCTGTGGGTGCCCTCGACAGGAGGGAGGTGCCGGGAGTAGAGAAGAGGAGGATCCGAGCTGCTCTGTGCAAAACCAACTGCACAGAGGTGGGAAGTATAACATGTTCTTTAAAAAAAGACTTTGCAATCACTTTAAGGCTTCACACCCACTTTAACGAGGAAGTAAACCCTTGTGGGTTTTTCTTACTTTGTCTCGGCAAAGTTAAAGCATAATGTGCTAGTATGTATCGCATACTAGCACATTATGTGAGACTTACCCGCAAACAAAGCCTGTGTCCTCACTGCAGGCCGCATCCATCTTTGCCTGGCTTCCTTCCAGGGCCATGGACACAGATCATGGCACACTCTCCTGAAGAAACGGTGTGGGTGGTTGTATCGGCACAGTAAATATCTCCAGAGCGGCATACGTTTAGGAGATATTTACAGTACCTATAGGCAAGCCTTATTCTAGGCTTACCTGTAGGTACAACTTCCCTATGGGGGTTTACAACCTCTTTTTGGTGATCCAGGCTCTTGTGCGCAGTGTTTTTATATTTTGCTTTGCTCTATTGTACCTCAGTCCCTGTTCATGCAAACATTTGATAGGACTTTTACTAAGAGACTCTGTTTTTGGTATTATTGCTGATTCTTTTTTTATTGTAATACATGAGATCAAGCCTAGGTTCACATTCATGCGATTTGACATGTTGCCATTGCCAGCAATAGCTGGCGATTTGACGTCTGAATCTGTGCAATGCATACTGATTCCCAAAAGTAGTTTCTGTACTACTTTTGGCGACTTTGGGGTGCGATTTTTCAACAGACATCAGATGTCTCTGAAATCGTCCCCAAAGTCAGACTGACATGCGAGTATGAAATCGTGCAAGTTCATCTGAACTCGCACAATTTCAAACCTGCTGTCAGTGTAAAAATAGGCTTCAGGTAGTAAGGAAGAAGGCTTGTAACTGCTGCAATCAGGAACACAGAAGACCCTCGGGTCGCTGTCAAAACGCCAACTAAAATGGGTTATGCAAGTTACCTACACTAAAGTATGAAATGTTTAGATGGCTTTTATGAATCCAAATTCACCTTGACCATATGTTAAATGCTGGCTTATTTATTCTAAAAGATTCGCAAGATGAAGCTTCCTGGACGTGAAAGCAAAACTGCTGTGGTGGTTGGATGCATCACAGATGATGTGAGAATTCAAGATATCCCCAAACTCAAGGTAAGTGCTCTGTTTCTGAATTATTACATTTTGCTTATTGCTGTATGTAAAACATTTTCTCATCTCATTTTGTTTAACGGTAGCTTGTGGTTAAATTAAACTTTTAATAAAATCAGGGGCTGCTATTTTGAGAGGCAGAGCCGACCACTTCCTCCACAGCTTAGCACTCCAGAGAGTGAGGAGGGGGCAGAGCAGAGAGCTGTCACTGACAGTCTGCAGCTCTCTGCTCACCGAGTTCTGAAAACTGAGCGATTGGCATTGTTTGACTGCTCAGTTCTCAGTGTTAAGGCCGTACACACGATCAGACTTGTCAGACTTTTGACAACAAACATGCAAATTAGCTGTTTTGGAGCAACACCCTACCGTGTGTACGCTCCATCGGACAAACATTTTCGGTTTTCATCGGACTTTTGTTGGCTGCGCGAACGGACAACCTTTCTGGCAACAAGTCTAATGGAGCAAAGTCTGATTGTGTGTACAGAAAACCATAGGACTTTTGTACAAACACACGCTCAGAACCAATGCAAAAGATCAGAGAACAATACAGAAGTTGATCAAAGGTGGCAGTAAAGAGCAGAAAAAACACGTGATTTGGTGAAAGTTGGCTGAAAAAGTCCTGCTGCGTGTATGCAATACAAGTTCTCGGCCAATGCCCTTTGTACAAAAATCTACAGGAAAATATGTACAAAGTCCAATCGTGTGTATGGGGCTTTAGAGGCACTGGGGGACAGATGCAGCATCAGATTGATGCTGTCTCCAGCTAGGCATGTATGATACTGGGGGAAGAAAAAAACCTTTTTAAGTTACTGACCCATAATTTGGAGTGCATGATTGAAATTGGAACTTCCAGATCTGCATAAAGTTTAAGTTGGGGACTTGGGGCTTAGGTCATAGGGATCAGCTTAACAGCCAGGCAGTTGGCACATTCAGAGGGTGAGATGATTTTTTTTATAAATCCACCTGTGACATAATTGAACTGGTTTTCATTGATAATCATATGAAGGGGGTGTAGTTAGATCTTCACTGTAAGCAGGTGCAGCATCCAAAGTATCGGACGTGGCTGGAAGTGTGTATCTTATTGGTGCTCAAAATGCAGTTGTGTGGAATATAGGAAAGAATGATAGAGATGGGCAGATCTCTCTATTTTGTGTAGAAGTTTCCTGACCAACTTTGGTTTTCTAATGCAAGTAACAAAAATGAAGCAAAAAGGGTTGTTCATGCATGTCATTGCAACACCCCCCTTCAGTTTTTGTCAATGTATTTCATGGTTGCTGCTTTTTGAGATTTGTTTGATTTTATAATTGTACAAAGTAACACATGCATTTTATTTTATTTTTTCCTTCAGGTGTGCGCACTTAAAGTGTCTTCTGGAGCACGCAGAAGAATTCTTAAAACTGGTGGACAAATTTTGACATTTGACCAGTTGGCTCTCGCTGCCCCCAAAGGCCAGAACACTGTTCTGCTTTCAGGTAATGCCACTCCACCAGGCAGTATGTTTTTGCTAAATTGCTGCTACAATAGTTTTGAAAGTGGTGTAATTTCTAAAGCCTCATACACAGGATCAGCTTTTCGGACAGCCGTTCATCCATTTTTTTGTTGCATGTCTCATGTCGAACGTGAAGAGGTTACTCACCATATGAAAAATCTCATACGTCCGAATTCAACTTCAGAAGTGACGTAATGTGTTGAATAGTTTTGTATGTGTTCTTCGTTTTTGAGCATGCGTAGTCTTGCTCTCATAAATTTTTTCAGACGAAAATTGGACATGGAGTTCACGCACACCAAAAATGTTAGTCTGCACATTTAGCTTTTGTCGGACGAAAAATCTGAATCGGCTTTCGAAAGCACCATACTAACGATCTGAAAATCAGCAGGATGTTCGGACGAAATTTTACTTCTGATGATTCGTATTATGTGTACGGGCCTTAGGTCCTCATTCACACTATTGTGTACTCTGATGTAGTTGCTGTTGTGCAGCACTACACCACAATGGAAATCGCATTATTCTCTATATTGCTTGTTCACTTCAATGCAGCAAGCTTTTTTTGAAAAGGTGCGGGGGCTTTGTTGCCGTTTTGGTTCCATAGACTTCAATCGGGGCGCACGTAAACTGCATTAACTACAGTTTTAGTGCATCTTTGGCATGCTTTTATGTATAACATCCAGTCTTCTGGTATTTTAGCAAAAAAAAAAAAATTGCTCCTGCGCTCTGATGTCTAGATACTCAGTATGTGGTGTAACCAGCTTCATAGTCTAGCAGAGTTTCTGAACTCCAGTCCTCAAGGCCCCCCAACAGGTCATGTTTTTCAGGCTTTCCATTATTTTCACAGGTGATTTGATCAGTTTCACTGCCTTCGTAATTACCACAGCCGTTTCATCTAAGGGAAATCCTGAAAACATGACCTGTTGGGGCACCTTGGGGGCTGGAGTTGAGAAACGCTGGTCTAGCGTCTTGCAGCCCTCCTCAGAATAATGGGTATTCAGATACTAAAAGAAAAGGAGGGCGCACCAACCTAGTGCATTACCACTAATGGAGCTTTATTTATTTTGCATCGCCCTCTTTGATGAGATGTTTATAGTGTGTAAGCTGCCATTCTGTGGGCCCGTTGGGTTTACACCGTCCGCATCTATGGACAGTGTCATTGCGCATGCTATCTGTGTTTATGCACCGGCCTGTTGCTCACGCAGGCATACCGCTTGCGTGCGCATATGTGAAAGTGGCGCGTGGGGCACCCGGGAGCTGCGGGTGGAATGCTGTTAAAGATTGAATTCATTAAAAATAATATATATATATTTATTTTTTGGGGGGGGGGGTCGTTCGGGTGGGGCTTGGATTGTGCGGCCGCACACATGCTGCCATTTGGGGTATCGTTTGATCCACTCGATGTCAGGTCCTGGCTTGTCGTTTGGAATAGTGGATTCTGCCTTATTGATTATTCCTTCTATCAATACTCATTTGTGAGCTTTATTCAATAAAACACAGCAAAATATATACTCTTAATGGTAATGCACTAGTTTGGTGCGCCCTCCTTTTTTTTTATTTTATTTATTTTTTTTCTGGTATTTTAGACCATTAGAGATGTTTGACCAGAACAGTGGGACAGGATAAGCAGTAAAACCATACACCTGATCCAACCCTTTTCTTATCAAAACTAAAAAAAATTGGGCTGGACGTAGAATACCTGTTATGATAGTGTTCAGTGTGTAAAAAAATATATTTCTCTCTCTGGTCATCAACCCTGTCCTCAGGGCCCACTAACAGGCCAGGTTTTATGTATCTTGTGGAGATGCAGGCTAGAATACTGCAATCATTGAGCAGCACATTATATCACCTGTGATGTATTTCAGTTATCTTGCAAACCTGGCCTGTTAGTGGGCACTGAGGACAGGGTTGATGACCACCGTCTTAGGTGGATGGAGCATTAATCCCCCTGCCATCTTGAAGTATGAGAACTGAGCAATCAGACCCTGCTGACTACTCAGTTCTGGGTCTTTGGTGAGCAAAAGCCTGGTGAGCTCCTTCTGTGCTCGCCAAAGTGCTGGACTATGGAGGGGGTGGGAGAACGAATTGCACACCTGTGTAAAGCCCACATAGCTCCTCACTTTAATTCTTGTGACATCAGTTGAGACACTGAGATCGTTCAAAATTCACTGACAAGTGCAGTTGACTTCCTGGCCATATCACCATTTCCTCTGTTGCATCACAAATGTGGGGTGAAAGCCTTCTTAGCGATCTGTTTATTGTTGTCTGCTTGTGTCTATCAGATCTAATTACTGTTTAGTTCTCACCTGCATCAGTGCTAGACTGAGACACCCAGGGTTTGTGGGATATATCGCTTCTTCACTGTGTCACTTGGACTACATGGCCCCATGTGAACAGAAGCTACTGACAAAGGAGTGTGGAGACTTTCTGTACTATAGTCTTCTAAATTCAGAAATATACAAAAAGTATTTCAGTTGCTGAGTATTCACCTCTTCCTTTATAAGCTGCTATTATGAGTTTACTTTAGAATCTGATCACAATCATTGGTTGTAGACAGATTCACCTGGTTCCAATTTTAGTTGGTAATCTATGAGCAGTAGCTAATTACTTGTGTTAGGTTTTCTGCGTATATGAATGTAAAATGCTCGGTTCATATCTGGGGCTATTAAATAAGGGTGATGGTCTGTTGTGCTCAGATTATAGTAGTGTGGCAAAAAAGTATTTAGTCAAGTCAGCCACCAGTTGTGCAAGTTCTCCCACTTAAAAAGATGAGAGGCCTGTAATTGTCATCATAAGTATACCTCAACTACCGTATGAGACAAAATGTGGAAACAAATCCCGACAATCACATTGTCTGATTTTTTTTTTTTTTTTTTTAAAGAATTTATTTGCAAATTATGGTGGAAAATAAGTATTCACCTACAAACGATCAAGATTTCTGGCTCACAGATCTGTATCTTCAAGAGGCTCCTCTGTCCTCCACTCATTACCTGTATTAATGGCACCTGTTTGAACTTATCAGTATAAAAGACACCTGCACTCCAAACTCCACTATGTTTAAGACCAAAGAGCTGTCGAAGGACAGCAGAAACAGAATCGTAGACCTGCACTAGGCTGGGAAGATTGAATCTGCAATAGGCAAGCAGCTTGGTGTGACAAAATCAACTGTGGGAGCAATAATTAGAAAATGGAAGACCTACAAGACCACTGATAATCTCCCTCGATCTGGGGCTCCATGCAAGATCTCACCCAGTTGGGTCAAAATGATCACAAGAACGGTGAGCAAAAATCTCAGAACCACACGGGGAGACCTAGCGAATGGCCTGCAGAGAGCTGGGGCCAACGTTACAAAGGCTACCATCAGTGACGCACACCCTGCAAGGGACTCAGATCTTGCAGTGCCAGACACGTCCCCTTGTTTAACCCCGTACATGTCCAGGCCCATCTGAGGTTTGCAAGCGAGCATTTGGATGATCCAGAAGAGGATTGGGAGAATGTCATATGGTCCGATGAAACTAAAGTAGAACGGTTTGGTAGAAACGCAACTCGTCGTGTTTGGAGGAGAGAGAATGCAACCAAAACACCATACCTACTGTGAAGCACGGGGTGGCAACATCATGTTTTGTGGCTGTTTCTCTGCAAAGGGAACAGGACAACTGATCTGTGTACATGAAAGAATGAATGGGACCATGTATCGTGAGATTTTGAGTACAAACCTCCAATCGGCAAGGGCATTGAAGATTAAACGTGGCTGGGTCTTTCAGCATGACAATGATCACAAACACACCGCCCGGGCAACAAAGGAGTGGGTTCGTAAGAAGCATTTCAAGGTCCTGGAGCCAGTCTCCCGATCTCAACCCCATAGAAAACCTTTGGAGGGAGTTGAAAGTCCGTGTTGCCCAGTGACAGCCCCAAAACATCACTGCTCTAGAGGAGATGTGCATGGAGGAATGGGCCAACATACCAGCAACAGTGTGTGACAACCTTGTGAAGACTTACAGAAAACGTTTGACCTCTGTCCTTGCCAACAAAGGATATATAACAAAGTATTGAGATGAACTTTTGATATTGACAAAATACTTATTATTATTTTCCACCATAATTTGCAAATGCATTCCTTCAAAAATCTGACAATTTTATTGTCTGGATTTGTTTCCACATTTTGCCTCTCATAGTTTAAGTATATCTATGATGACAATTACAGGCCTCTCATGTTTTTAAATGGGAGAACTAGCACGATTGGTGGCTGACTAAATACTTTTTTGCCCCACTGTATCTGCATTTCTGCATAAATCTGGTTGCTAAATTTGTACCCTGAGAGATGTTTGGGTAAACTCTTCAAAGGAAACTTATGAAAGAAATGCTTAGCAGTTGCTGGCTGCCTTTTTGAAAATTAATGGCTACCTGAATATCTGTTTACTTCACTGCCTGCAGACTTGTTCTCGTTCTATGATTCGGGTAGTTTGGGAGTTGATGTTCAGTTTACTTGTTCATGTCTGTATAGAAAGTATTTGGTCATGGTGGCATTCAGCTTTTATTTTTTTTTTATTTATTTTTTTTTTATTTTTTTTTCTCCAGGAGTGCTTAGCAGTGGTAGCCTGTAAGGTTTCCTTCTGAGTGGAAATTGTTTTTTTTTTTTTTTTTTTTTTTTTTTTTTTTTTTTATATATTTCTTGTAAATACTAGAGCAAGCAAATCAACATTTTAGGTCTATTTTTACTGAGTATCTGAAGAAACACCTTTATGATATGTAACTTTATTAGGTCTAACCTCTGCATATCCAGAGACACCATGTTGAACTTATTCAGAACAGTTTTGCTAACTGATGTAATGTTTGTTTCAGGTCCTCGCAAGGGACGGGAGGTGTACAGACACTTTGGAAAGGCACCTGGTACTCCACACAGTCACACCAAGTGAGTTAACTAAGCTAATGTGTATTAATAATTTTCCTGTTCAGAGAACAGTATAAGGTCTGGTGGATGGCTAGAAGTCTGCTCTTTGCCCCACTTCCAAGAATAAACATTAAGGTATCGGGAAAGATGTCTTCCTCTCTTGCCTCCCCCAATACATCACTCAAGTCCTGATATGGGGGAGAGCATGCTTTGTAGGAAGTCGCAGCTGTCCGTTTGGTTTTTGAGGAGGTGGGAGCAGGGCCATGGCTTGCTCATCCTAATGCTTTTGGGCAAGAGCATTTCTGTGGACATATGCGGCTCCAGCCAGCAATGGCAGAGTGATGCTGAATATAGGCCACAGGAGAAGTAGGGCCAAAAGAGCTTTAGCCCGGTTTATCCTTTTTAAAATGACTGCATTATCTTTATGATTTATGTTCAATGTGCCCAAACCAGAACTAATGGGTCCTTTTTAAATGCTTCAGCAAGTTGTTGGAATCTAGCTAAAAGCTTTGTAAATGCGTTGTAAATAAAAACTTGGCACAACTCATACAGGCTATAGCCACTATGTACAAGGCCTTGCTGCTGCTACAGAGAAAAATGTGCTGCCCTCCACCATTTACAGAACTATTACTACGCACTCATTGCATCATGTTCTGTGAATGGACAGTGGAAATCTGTCATGCTGCACCACCAATTACAGAATGTGATGTATTATAGGAGTGCAATATGAGTTTTGTGAATGACTGAGAAGGGAAGTGCCCTAAACGTTAGCTTTGCAGGTATTATAAACCTATTGGTATTTCAGGTTCATGTTATAAATTTTTTCTTTTTTTTTCCCCCCCACTTTTTAGGCCCTACGTTCGTTCTAAGGGTAGAAAGTTTGAGCGCGCTAGAGGTCGCAGAGCAAGCAGAGGATACAAGAACTAAACACCGTCTGTGCTTTGTACTCATTAAAGATGTTAAATCTTGATTCAGTCTTCATGGTTTTTATTTATAAAAACATTGCTGGTTTTTCTGAGTGGATGCAGAACCACTCTTAAAGGTAAAATGTACATCATATCTTCATTTGTCTTCAGGGATGAAAATTATACTTTTACATGTATTATGGCTGCTGGTAGATGGATTCTACAGAAATGGATGTACTGAAAAAACTACAGATGAATGGCACTGTATGGCAAAAATGGTGCTTCTATGTAGTGCGCTTTTGAGTAAAAAAAATGATGGTTTTAGCCAGCTCCTATCTCATACCTACAGGATGCTGTATTTAAAGTGGTTGTAAACCCTTACAACCAACTTTGACCTACAGGTAAGCCTAGATTAAGGCTTACCTGTAGGTCCAAGAAATATCTCCTAAACCTATACGGTTAAGGAGATATTTACCTGAAGACCGCCACCGCTGTCTATGGCGCATGCGCCGTAGACAACGGCGAACTGGGCAGTCCGCAGATCGCGGCGATATGCTGTGAGTGTCGGCTCCCATGTGCATGCATGGGAGTGACGTCATCGCTGCTCCGGTAAATCACATTGCCGGAGCAGCGAGACCCGGAAGTCACTCCGGGATCCTTGGCAGCGGTGGACATGAAGACTGAGGACTCAGGTAAGTTATTCGTAATGAGTTAGTATGCTAAGCATACTAGCTCATTATGCCTTTACCCTTACAGGGTATGTTTTTTTTTTTTTTTTTTTTTTTTTTTTTTTTTTGCCTTTACTTCCTCTTTAACCTCCTCCCGCCCGCCCTATAGCCGAATGACAGCCTTAGAGCGGGCGGCTTCCTTCGCCTGGACGGTCTGGTGTTTACTTCCGCAATGCGCGCCGCCGGGGGGCGCGCATCGCGGAAGTATTGTATTTGCCGTGTCTCCCGGAGACAGGCAAATACAGATCGCCGTGAACGGCCAATCAAAGCGGCCGTTCACAGCGCGATCGCAGCTGCCAATGGGAGATGATCTCATATGTAAACAGTCTCTCCCTCCTCACACAGAGACAACGTGTGAGGAGGGAGAGCGATCTATGCGTCAGCCCCAGTGCCGCCCGTCAGCCCCAGTGCCACCTGCTAGTGCCAGCCCCAGTGCCGCCAGCCCCATCTGCCTCCAGTGCCACGTGGGGTCACTTTGTGGGCATTTCCATTGTCCTGGTGCTCCAGGGCCTTCAAAACTGTAATAGGTGGTTGAGAAATAAGATGTGTAATTTATGCTCCTAGAACGCCTGATGGTGCTATTTCAATATTGGGCCTCTGTATGTGGTCAGGCTGTGTAAAAGTCTCACACATTTGGTATCGTTATACTCAGGAGGAGTAGTAGAACGTATTTTGGGGTGTCATTTTTGCTATGTATATGCTATGTGTTGGAAATATCTTATAAATGGACAACTTTGCGTAAAAAAAAAAATGCGTTTTCATTTTTTTTCCACATTTTCCCAAAACTTCTGGGGAAAAAATGAACCATTCAAACGACTCATTATGCCTCACAGATTATACGTTGGGGTGTTAGCTTTCCAAAATGGGGTCACTTTGTGGGCATTTCCATTGTCCTGGTGCTCCAGGGCCTTCAAAACTAATAGGTGGTTGAGAAATGAAATGTGTAATTTATGCTCCTAGAACGCCTGATGGTGCTATTTCAATATTGGGCCTCTGTATGTGGCCAGGCTGTGTAAAAGTCTCACACATTTGGTATTGTAATACTCAGAAGGAGTAGCAGAACGTATTTTTGGGGTGTCATTTGTGGTATACACATGCCATGTGAGAGAAATAACCTATTACATTGAAAAAGAAAAAAAAAAGAAAACTTCATTTTGCAAAGAATTGTGGGAAAAAGATGACAACATCAAAAACCTCACCATGCATCTTAGTAAATACCTTGGAATGTCTACTTTCAAAAAAGGGGTCATTTGGGGGGTATTTGTACTTTCCTGACTTGTTCGGGTCGCAAGAAATGAGATAGGCCACCAGTACATCAGGTGTGATCAATTTTGTGCAATTCGCACCACAGATTGTAGACTCTCTAACTTTCCCAAAGACCAAATAAAATAATATCCACTAATTTGGGTTATTTTTACCAAAGATATGTAGCAGTATAAATTGTGGCCAAAATTTATGGGAAAAAAATTATAATTTGCAAAATTTTATCACAGAAACAAAGAAATATGCGTTTTTTTTTTCAAAATTTTCGGTCTTTTTTCATTTATAGCGCAAAAAATAAAAACCCCAGAGGTGATCAAATACCACCAAAAGAAAGCTCTATTTGTGGGGAAAAAAAGGACACAAAATTAATTTGGGTACAGTGTTGCATGACTGAGTAATTGTCATTCAAAGTGTGAGAGCACCAAAAGCTGAAAATTGGTCTGGTCAGGAAGGGTGTTTAAGTGCCCAGTAAGCAAGTGGTTAAGAATTTGATTCCTGTAGTCATGTTTGTGTATATGTAGAAAAGAACAATTCTACATCATTCCATTGAGATTTTTGGGCTCCTTTTTTAAAGAAGAAATGGCATCGACTTTTAAGTCCCTCCGGGAATTAATCACAGATGTAGGCACAGCTGCCTCCACTAGTAGAACTGCGATTTCCTCCTCACCATGCCTTACAACACCCAGCTCTGGGGAGCCCCGTATAGTCAGGGAGCCTAGCCCCACGTTGATCCTGATTCCTCTGATGCAGATTCAGATCAGGATGTCCGTAAGGAGTGGTCTGAACCGGATTAGGTTTTCTTTCCTAATTCCCTTTGAGAGCCCAGAGGCGGTCTGGAATAAAAATCCTAAACTAGACGCCCCTCTGTCCAAAGTCTCAAAGCAAGCTGATCTGACTTTTTAGGATATGGGCCATTTAAAAGACCCAATGGACAGGAGAACAGACAGTCTTAATGAAACCAGCTCTGGCCACTTCTTGTGACAACCAGAACTCCAGGTTTCTAGCAGGAACACTTAAAAGCAGGCACTCCTAGGGGGGAGCTTTTGAAAACCTTCCCTATGCTTTTCAAGGCCGCTAGTTTCATCTCTGACACATCCACTGATTCCGTAAAATTTACTGCTAGGTCAGCAGCACTTTCAGTGGCAGCAAGGAGGTCAGTATGGATGAAAACTTGGGGGGGGGGGGGGGGGGGCGTCTAAAATTCGCCTGTGCAGTGTCCCTTTTACAGGAGACTTGGTCTTCCGGTCTGAGTTAGATACCGCCTTAGAAAGGATGGCGGATAAAAAGAAAACCTTTCCCACAAAAAAGAAAAATTTTCAAAGGAAGATTTTTCGTCCCTCTAAGGAACCCTCCAAGTCAGAGAAGGGCTCCATCCCCAAAAAACACTGGTTGGGACATAAGGGAAAAGGGGGGCATACTTTTTAGCCGCCCCAATCGGACCCCAAACCCCAGTGACGTCAGGGTTACTGTGGGAGGAAGATTGAGCAAATTTATTCCACAGTGGGAAAAGACACCCTCAAACGAGTTTGTCTTAAATATAATAAAAAGGGGTCACGTGTTGGAATTTCACAGCAGCCCTCTCTCAAAGTTTTTGGTGGCAAAACTCCCAAGTCACTCAGAAAAAGCCAGGGCATTACCATTACTGATAAGGGAGGTGGTGGATCAAGAGGTACTGACACCAGTCCCTATTCAGGAACGGGGGGGCGGTTTTTACTCGCTCGTTTTCGTGGTAAAAAAGCCGTTGAAGTTCAGACTAATTATGAACCTCTGAACTACTCCATCCGTTAAGAGATTTCGGGTAGAGTCCGTTTATTCCATAAAAAATCTTCTCCAGAAAGAGTTATGGCTAACCTGGATCTAAGGGGTGCTTATTTGCATATCCCAATAAGGAAGGAATGCCAAAAATTCCTTCGGATGGCAGTGCAGATAGACACGAAAGTTTATCACTTTCAGTGCAGAGCACTCCCCTTCGGACTGTCGTCCTCCCCGAGGATCTTTGCCAAGGTTCTCGGGGAGGCACTAGTTCCGTTAAGACTCCAGTCAGTCTCGATTATTCCCTATCTAGATGACCTACTCCTAACGGCACACTCGGAGAGTCGTCTTACTCAGGATTTAGAGTTGACACAGCTCAGCCTGAGTCGATTGGGGTGGATTATCAGTCAGGAAAAATCCAAGACTACCCCAACACAGGAGATCCTGTATTTAGGTTACAGGATCAGGTCTCTAGACCAGAGTATAGTCCTGCCAGAAGAAAAGATATTGAATCTGTGGCAGAGAATTTCTTTTCTTCAATGCAGCCCCAAATGTACAGTAAGGGAGGTAATGTTAGTACTAGGTCTTATGACAGCAGCCATTCCAGCCATACAATGGGCCAGGTTCCACCAAAGAGACCTTCAGAGGTTCTTTTTGGAACAGTTAAAGGGCAGAGTTTTGGAGGAGGTATCGATCCCCCCTCAAAAATAAAACGCTCCCTCTGGTGGTGGAAGGACGGGGAGAACCTAAACAAAGGGGTTCCTTGGGTCCTGCCTATCACATCAACACTGACCACAGATGCGAGCAGCTGGGGCTGGGGAGCCCATCTTGGCTCGAGCTGGGTCCAGGGCAGGTGTACCCCGAAAGAGAAATGTTTCTCCTCCAATTGAAAGGAGCTATCAGCAATCCTAAGAGCTATTCTAGCTTTTCAGACCACAATATAGGGTCACCGTCTAAAAGTCCGCTCAGGCAATATGACGGCTGTAGCTGCTATAAACAAACAGGGATGTACCAGAAGTCCTCGTTTGTCAGTGGCCAGACGCATATTCAAATGGGCAGAATCCAATCTAGGATCAATTTCTGCAGTACACCTGAAAGGGGAGCTGAACAACACGGCGGACTTCTTGAGTTAACACAGAGTTTCGAATCAAGAATGGTCTTTGCACCTGGAAGTATTCAATCTTATAACAGCTCACTGGGGAAAACCAGTAGTGGACCTTTTTGCAAGCAAGGAGAATGCAAAGGTTCCCAGTTTTTGCTCGCTAAGCCCAGGAGATCAGCCCCTGGCTGTAGATGCTTTGCAGACTCCGTAGACCTTCAGTCTGGCATATGCATTCCCCCCTCTTAACCTCATTCTGAGGGTCCTAGCAAAATTCCTCACAGAGGAAACCTGTTTAATCCTAGTAGCACCGTTTTTGCCCAGGAAACCGTGGTTCACAACCTTGCTACAATTGACAGACCTTCCTCCTCTAAGACTTCCCTGCAGACGGGACCTCCTGTCGCAGGGACCTCTGTCATCCGCAGGTGGCCACGCTGTAGCTTTCAGCATGGTTACTGAGGAGAAAATTTTGAGGCGTAAGGGCCTGACAGATGAGGTAATTGCGACCTTACTACAGTCATAAACCAGTCATGAGAGCTATTGACAAAAAAGTCTGGAGAAAATGTAATAGCTGGCTGAATAGCCGCAAGGAGAAAAACATGAATACGGCTAATATTCTACAGTTTCTCCAGGAGGGTATAAACAAAGGGTTAACTCTAAGTACTATTAAGGTACAGATAGCTGCCTTAAGTGTGTACCTAGATGAAAGGTTACAGGAAAATCCTTTTGCCACTAGATTCTGTAAGACAGTTGCTAGACGTAAGCTGGGCAGTCAACAGAGTTCCATGCTGGGATTTAGCAATTGTGCTAAAGGCTTTCTTGGGGTCACCCTTTGAGCCCATCTCAGAAGCCTCCCTAAGGCTTATTACGTTTAAGACAGTACTCCTGGTGGCAATCACCTCAGCTCGTAGGGTCAGTGAAATCCAAGCCCTCCATCAGAGAACCGTTTTTACAGATTCTACAGGACAGTCATTCTAAGGACAGACCCTGTGTTCTTACCAAAGGTTGCATCTAGTTTCCATAGGTCCCAAGATATTGTCCTCCACTCATTTTGTCAGAATGCATCAAATGAGAAAGAAGAACGTTTTAGTTTATTAGATGTAAGGAGGTGTATTCTAGAATACCTAAAGGTGACAAATCCATTCAGGATTTGACTTCCTTTTTTGTTCTTTTTTACGGGCAGCGTAGGGGGCAAAAAGCTTCAGCGGTAACCATATCTAGATGGATTAGGCTAGCTATAGCAGAGGGGTATAAATCCTTGAACAAGGATCCTTCCGGGGGTGTTAAAGCTCACTCCACAAGAGCCTTATTGGCATCCTGGGCAGAAAGAGCTGGTGCCACCCCGGAGGAAGTTTGTAAAGCCACATGGTCAAGGTTTTCCACTTTTACAAGGCATTATTGACTGGACCTAATGTCTAGTCAGGATCAGGCTTTTGGAAGGAAAGTCCTCCAGGCTGTGGTCCCCCCCCTAATCTGGTGAGTGCTTGGGTATCCTCTCAAGGGCTGTCCTGGAAGAACACTTGGGAAAACTGGAGTTAGTACTTACCGGTAACTCCTTTTCCGGTGGTCTTCCAGGACAGCACGATCCCACCCTTTCTTTGATTATATTGATGTACTAATGTTATTCCCTGTTGTGGTTTATATGTTTTGCAGTTTCATCCTTCAGTTCTTGGTGAATGACTGACCAGGGACCTGAGGGACCGCCTTTTGAACTGTGGCAATGTGTTTCCTGGGTCCATGGGAGGGACTCCATCTCTCAAGGGCTGTCCTGGAAGACCACCGGAAAAGAAGTTACCGTTAAGTACTAACTCCAGTTTTTCCTTTGAACAGAAATTGTGCTGAGCCGCCATTGCTTCTGTTTAAAAACATTGATAGGCCTCGCTGTCCTGGTTTCTGTGGTTGATCTGAAACAAGTGAAAAGATCAGGACTTTACTTCAGCCAGTGGCTCGCACTATAGTACTCCATGAGAACACCAAAATGCACAATCTGAAGCTCATGTACAGTGTTTTTTATTTATTTTTATTTTTTTACCTTCCAGAATATTTGTAATTTTGTACTTCTACTTTTATTTAACCACTTGCTGACCACCCGCCGCAGTTATACTGCGGCAAGGTGGCTTGGCTGTCCAAAACAACCTACTGGTATGTAGTTTCGCTCACTAACCTATGTGAGTACACGCATGCCGTTGGAGAAAAGCGGCAGGTCAGCAGACTCGATGGCCGCCCATGATCGTTCCACACAGAGACAGAACAGGGATCTGCTGCTGTAAGCAAATCTCCGTTCTGACTGGATGACACAGGATCTATGTGTTCCCAGTGGGCTGTCCTCCATACAGTTAGTAAACAAACCCGGGAACACAACCCCTTGTCTGTTAAACCCTTCCCTGCCAGTGTCATTTATACAGTGATCAGTGCATATTTTGTCACTGGTCCCACAAGTGTCCGATCTGTCCGCCGCAATGTTAGTCCTGCTAAAACTTGCTGATCACCGCCATTACTAGTAAAAATAAATAAAAATGGCATAAATCCCCTCTTTGTATACACCATAAAACCTTTGCCAAAACCAATAAATATAGGCTGCTTGGGATTTTTTTTAAATCAAAATATGTAGCAGAATACATATTGGCCTAAATTGATGAAGAAATTTGACTTTTTATTTTTTTTTTTTTTTACCTTGGATATGTTTTATAGCAGAAAGTAATAAAATGTTATTTTTTCCAAATTGTTTTAATTTTTTGCGCTATAAGCAAAAAAAAAAACTGCAGAGGTGATCACATGCCACCAAAAGAAAGCTCTATTTGTGGGGGAAAAACATGATGACAATTTTTTTTAGTGTACACCGTCGCATGACCACGCAATTGTCAAAGGAACGCAGTGCCATATTGCACAAAATGCTTCCAGTCCTTAAGTGGTTAATGCACAGTTACGTGACCCGCTGGTTTAGCAATGCTGCTTATAGTGTTCCCTCTCCTTTATCATTAGTCATCCACATAATCACTACAGTTCAGTGGTTGGAAGCTGACTTGGTAATAGTAAACCAGGAATCTTCCTGGCTAGCAGAGATGTGCGGCATAAATGGCCATTCAAAATTACAAATCCCTTATCGCAAAAAGCAATCACCCTGTGTACTTGGAAATTAGAATTTCCTCTCTAAGTTTTTTTTTTTTTTTTTCACCTAATCGTCTTTCAGGACAGCCACCTGAGAGACCTTGGCTCCTCCCCTCTGTAGGAAACACCTGCGCTAGCCTTCTTATAAATTTCCTCCTCCCTTCTCCTCTTCAGTTATTTGTGTTTCCTCCAGAGTGGAGACACCAAGGAAACCCAGGCAGATGTCCTGAAAAGCAGCAGAGGCTGCTGGGCAAAGGAAAAACTAACCTCGTATGCCGCCCCTGCATCACTGAGCACAGATAGAGGTCGGGGGGATGCCTGTTCAGCTCCGAGGGGGGTGCATGCCGGCTGTCTCATGCCCCCAACAGCGTGTAGCACTCATCAGTGCAAATCACACCGGGTATGATAGGCGGTGCCAGTGGCGGGTGACGTCACGTCCGGCAAAAGGGGCATGCACTTCCGGGTTCGCGGTTTCCGGCCGCAAAAGATGAACAGGTGTCAGGCATGGGCTGGAGAGGAGCCACATATGCTGTAGAGACTGAACAGGGCAATGATTTAGCGGCATCTGTTAAGGAACTATCCAGTACCTTTGAATCTTTCAAAACCTTTTTTTTAAGGATTTCAGATCCCACAGCTGCAGACTGCTCCTTCAGTACTATAGTCACTACCAAAGACGCAAGCACTACCTTCCACTAGTGCAAGTCCTTTAGTAGCCCCTATGGAGGAAGCAGAGGATGAGCCTGACAGAGCAGCGTCTGGCTCCCAAGAATCTGAGGGTGAAGCACTGAAAGGGGATTCCAGAAAACCCTCTCGATACAAGCTCTCATTAGAAGAGGTAGATCAGCTTTTGGGAGCCATTCAGACCACATTAGGTATACAAACAGAAAATAAACCTTTATCCCTACACGATCAAATGTATGAGGGTTTAGGAGAACAGGAAAAGAAGACTTTTCCTGTGCACGAGGTCCTAATAGAGGCAATTAAAAAAGAATGTCAGGAACCAGAAAGAAAACCATTTTTTTTTTTCTAAAGCTTTAAAGAGACGGTTTCCATTTGCTGAGGACGAATAATCAGTATGGAACAAAACCCCAAAGCTAGATGCAGCCTTCTCACAAGTTTCCCGGCACACAGATTTAGCTTTTGAGGATATGGGGGTCTTATCCGAAGCAATGGATAAGAGAATGGACTCTATTAAAGAAGTCTTGGGACTCCACAGTGGGAAGCCTAAAACCAGCAATGGCAGTCACTGTGGTGGCCAGGAATGTAGCGTTTTGGTTAAACCGTATTCAGGTACGTATTGAGGAAGGAACTGCAAAGGAGCAGATTTTATCCTCATTTCCCACTCTTCTATGAGGCATTGCGTACATCGCAAATGCATCGGCAGAGCTGGTACGCGTGGAAGCCAGATCTTCGGCTCTAGCCAATTCTACCAGATGGGCCCTATGGCTAAAGACATGGCAGGGGGCCTGCGCATCCAAAGCCAAATTGAGCAGGATCCCGTTTTACAGGGGACCTGCTTTTTGGGCCGGGATTAGAGAAGGTACTGGACCGTACAGTGGGCAAAAATAAAGCGTTTCCGCTACAGCGGAAAGCAGCTTGGAGTCAACCTCAACAAAATAAAGAGGGGACACCAAAGCCAGTTTCTCAACACCCAAGGCAGATAACCAAAGAAAACCTTGGGTCCAGAGAGGGTAAAGCAAGGGAGGAGCGATTTTTTTTTTTTGTCCTGAGCAAACCCGTAATAAACAATGAAGTCATCTCGGTGGGAGGAAGACTGGGGGCCTTCATCTCACAATGGGGAAAAAATATCATCCAATCAGTTTATTTTAAGGACAATAAGAAGGGTATTTTCTAGAGTTCTCAAAATCACCCCCAAACAGACTTTAAACCACCAAACTTCCAAAAAACAGAGAAAAGGCCAGAGGGTAAAAGAGGTCCATAAAGGATCTCAGGAAACCGGGTGTAATCATCAAAGTACCAAAAGAGGACAGGGCTTCTACTGCCACATATTTTGAGTACAGAAATCCTCAGGAAAGGTCAGGCCAGTCCTCAACCTCAAACCTTTAAATCTATCCATAACTTACAAAAGATTCAGAATCGATTCCATAGTAAAGGCTCTGTTACCCCCAGACTGTTATATGGCTTCACTAGATTTAAAAGACGCGTACCGATACATCAAAGTTGTCAGAAGTTTCTAAGGTTAGCAATAGAAACAGGAAAGGAGACCATACACCTTCAATTCCAGGCTCTACCCTTCGGCCTATCATCTTCGCCCAGAATTTTTACAAAAATTCTAGAGGAAGCTCTGGCACCATTGCGACTAAAGGGCATATCCATCATTGCCTATTTAGATGATCTTCTCCTGTTTGCAAAGACTCCCGGGAGGTTATTAGAAAACCTCAAATACACAAGGTCATTCTTAGAAAGTCTAGGGTGGTTGGCAAATGTAGCAAAATCAAACTTGCAACCCACGCAACAAATAAAGTATTGGGATATATAATCGACTCAGTCCATGAAAGAGTTTTTTTTACCCAAGGAGAAAATAGGGAAAATTCAAAAAGAAATAAGAACTATGCAGACCAATCTACCATGTTCAATAAGGAAAATAATGTCAACGCTGGGGTTGCTAACGTCTGCAATTCCAGCGGTACAGTGGACAAGTCTACATTTTCGGCCACTGCACATGTTCCTATTAGTGAGATGGGATCACAGGCAAGAGTCGCTGAATACACAGGTGTTAGTACCAGCAAAAGTAAAAAAGACCTTATGGTGGTGGAGAAGGGCAGAAAACATAAACAAAGGACTGCTTTGGATCCTTCCCATTTCCCGAATCCTAACCACAGATGCAAGTGGCACAGGGTGGGGAGCACATTTAGACTCCCAGATAACACAAGGGACTTGGGGGAAGGAACGAGGTCATCCAACTGGAAAGAGTTGAAGGCAGTATGGTTCGCACTTCAGTCCTTCCAGAAAGAGTTGAGGGGACCTCATATACAGATCAAATCGGACAACTCGTCGGTAGTAACCTACATAAACAAACAAGGGGGAACCAGAAGCGGAGCTCTATGGTCTTCAGCAGAAAAAAATCTTGAAATGGGGAGATAAACATATGTTTTTCAGCAGTCCACTTAAAAGGGGATTTAAACAAAGTGGCAGATTTCCTCAGCAGGAAAAAAGTAAGAGAAGGAGATTGGGTACTAAAACAGGAGGTATTCGACCAGATTACAAAAAAATGGGGAATACCTCAAGTAGACTTATTTGTGTCAAAGGAAAGCAGACAAGTTCAAGCATTCTTCTCCCTGAGAAGAGAGGATGGAGCGCTCGGAGTAGACGCATTAGTGCAAAAATGGGCATTCAGCACATGTTATGCCTTTCCCCCACCAGTGCTACTACCAGCAGTAATAAGAAAATTACGTACAGAAAACACATTAATTCTCATAGCACCTCACTGGCCCAGGAGACCGTGGTTCCCTATGCTCAAAGAACTCGCCATAGAGCCCCCTTGGTTGCTACCAGTCCAGGAGGACCTACTATCCCAGGACCCAATGTACTGTCCGCAGGTGGACGTTAGCCGCCTGGTTTCTGAGGAGCAGCTGCTAAAAGCAAAAGGGTTCTCAAGCCGCTTGATAGAAAAATTGCTGAAAAGCAGGAAGGTTGAAACATGTAATATATACCAGAAAGTATGGAAATGTTTTAGCAGATGGTGCACAGAGAACAACTTCAAAACACAGAGCTCAGCAGCAGTTTTAGAATTTCTAAAGAGTGGTGTAGACAAAGGACTAAGCCTAAATACGTTAGAGTCAAGTGTCAGCACTGTCAGTTTACCAGGAAAGAAGTTTAGCTTCAGTTCCATGGATAATCAGACTCTTTAAATCCGTGAGCAGACAGAGGCCGATACAAGGTACGGCCTTTCCAAAGTGGGACCTGTCACTAGTGTTGCAAACTATGACAGCAGACCCCTTTGAACCACTAAGGAATTGCAGCCTGAAGATGCTGACGCTTAAAGCAATCTTCTTGGTAGCAATTATTACAGCCAAAAGGGTCTGTGAGATAGAAGCACTATCAATCAGACCCCCCCTTTTGCCAGACATTCCTGGATCATATAGTCTTTAAAATGGACCCGGGATTTCTGCCTAAAGTGGCCTCAAGATTTCAGAGACCAAGAAATTGTGTTACCATCATTTTGTCCAATTCCTTCTCAGGAACAAGAAGTAAAATTCCATAATTTAGATGTCCGGAGATGTATCTTACATTATTTAGAAGCAACAAAGACAATTAGAAAGACGGAGTCTTTATTTCATATTCTGGAGCTAGGCTAGGGCACAAAGCTTCAAGAAGCACAATAGTCAGATGGCTAAGAGAAGCCATAGAACAGGCTTACAAGTTAGGAGGTATGCAGATCCCAGAGGGGATCAGGGCACACTCCACGATAGCAATGGCAGCGTCGCAGGCAGAGAGAGCTGGAGCAACGCCGGAACAGATTTGTAAAGCGGCAACATGGTCCAGTTTCACCACTTTTGTAAGACTATAGAGTGGACTTATGGTCAGCTAAAGATCAGACCTTTGGATGCAAAGTCTTGCAAGCTGTAGTCCCACCCTAAGGGTAAGTGCTCGGTTATCCTCTCAGGTGCCTGTCCTGAAAGACAATTAGGGGAAAAACTAAATTACGTACCGGTAACGTTCTTTCCCGGAGTCTTTCAGGACAGCTGGGTACCCACCCATATGTATATCAAGACGTAAAGATTTCCTTACAGGAAATGTGATATTGGTTGTGTGTATCATATGTTCTTGTGTCTCCCCAGCAAACTGGAGGTGCTCTTTAAAGAACTGAAGAGCAGCAGGGGAGGAAATTTTATAAGAAGGCTGGCGCAGGTATTTCCTACAGAGGGGAGAAGGCAAGGTCTCTCAGGTGGTTGTCCTGAAAGACTCCGGGAAAGAACGTTACCGGTACGTAACTTCGTGTTTTTTTTTTTTTTCTAGGAATAATATGGGGTCTTGTAATTGCTGCCCTCCATGTTTAAATTACTTGTTTGATTTACTAAAGGAATAGAGGCTGTTCATTGAAATTAGTAAATTAACTGATCGTGTGCTAGCAAATTATAAAAAAAAAAAATCCTGGATTATAACTCCTGGACATATGACTAAACTCAGAGTCAGGAGCAATCCCCAGGATTCAAACGCCATGGGGTCTGTAGATTCTTAAGTTGAATTTGTAAGTTGGAACAAGTTCATTTTTTTTTTTAATGTCGCTCCAGCCAAAAAAACTTTTTTTTTATTTTTTTTGGGCTACATAGGGAAGGTTAATACCCTTATAACCTTTGTTTTACTGTCTGTGTGTCTGTTCAGAAGATTTCACCTCACTTTCTATCCCTGTGACAATTGGATTTTGAAAATTTTGATTTGTTGTGGAAACCAAGGATCGGTGATAAAGCTTCAGTAGAGACACCTTTTTCCCATGGTAACTTACAGGAGTGGATTTCCCTTTCATGGCGTAGATTTCCTCTCACTTCCAGTTTTCTTCCTCCGTTTGTAAGCATGAGATGTATGTAACTAGGTGACTGCCTGTACACAGATCAGCCATAACTGACCACTGATAGTTTAAGTAAATAAAATAGTATTGAGATAATCATGTTATCTAAAAGTCATTGGGATATATTAGGCAGCAGGTAACATGTCCTTGAGGTAGATGCGTAGAAGGAAAAAAAATGGGGCATCTCAGTTGTGTTTAGGCTGGGTAGCCACAGACTGGTCAAGGTGCCCATATCCCGTGTCCACAGCTAAAAGCCCCTACAATAAGCACATTATCATAAGAACTGGTTTACAGAGCAATAGAAGGTGGTGGGGTCTGATAAATCATATATTTTCACATGTGTATGGCTGGGTGTGTGTTTCCTTATGAGGAGTTTGAGTAATCTCTTTTAGCAACTGGGAGTATTTGTCTATAAATGTTTCTCTTTTGTTCATTGACTGATGCAACTCCTTTATTTCTTGACCTTAGGGTTATCACACCACCTTCAGGAGAGGACTAAGCAGAACATGTACCGCCTGTAAAAACGGCAAGACTGCACAGCACTGCCCAGGAAGTGGTCCCTCTGGCTATAACCCCCTCACCCTGCTTCCTGCAGCTGTTTTTTTCTGCCTAGTGTAGAAGGACCTGGCTCACTGAGGGGACCATTGGTCCTGGATTTTTTGTTTGTTTTTTTTCTACAAATTTTTTGATCCTACGATCTACTATCAACAGCCGGCTTGGTGACAGGCTGGATAATATAGATCCTTGTAGTCTCCCCAGCCTAGCCATCCAGCATGATCAGACCTTAGCTATACTCTGGTCGGCCACGACATGCCCCTTCTGCTCCAGGGGCGGCCGGTGAGCTATATGCTCCGGAGCACACATATGACCAGGCTACTGCTGTCCATGTCAGTGTGCCGTGGCCAGCAGCCACTCCTACTGCTCGGGTGATGGGTCTGTGGTGGAATGCGTCCAGCAATCCCGACAGAAAGGGTAAGTACTGCTCTACCTGCCTCGGCAGGATTGAGCAGATGGGCATTCCCTCGGAGGTCAACTAGGGGGTCTCTCACTCTCCCTATTCCTCATTCCCTCCTCCCCCTGCTGGGGCCGCTGTGTGATGGGGCATGAGGTGTGTCGTATGTACCTGGGCGGGGGGGGGGGGGGCTCTGAGCTTTGGCAGGGCTGCGCTGGCTGTTGGGGTCTGTTTTTGCTTTTCTGACCCTTTTTTCTGCGCTATGAGTTACCTGAGAAAATTTAACTCAGGAGAGGCTAGAAGATTGTGTGGCCATTTTCTTGTATGAGGTTGAGCATTTTCTTGTAGCCTCAGTGCATTTTTCCCCTCTAGTGCTGGGTCTGTGTACCTCCCAGAACAGCGCAGTTTTCACTCTGAGCACTTTGTGACTGAAACAGGGCAGAGCAGTCAGTGGCAGCGCAGCACTTGGTCAGGGTGGTGAGTCCTGCGGAGGGGCCCCTTAGTCTGTGAGCAGCTAGGAGGGTGGGATTTGTGTACCTTGCCTTAAGTCCCTAAGTTGCTATTGCAACCGGCTCACCCGCAAAAAATGTGCCTATGGACGCTTTGTCGGCGGTCCTAGAGACCTTTGTTGCTAGGGTGGAAGCAGCCTGCGGGTGCAAAAGGGTGTAATAAACGCTCCCTGACACAACCCCCCCCCCCCCCCCCCCATCTTCTGGGCAGAGCTCTGATTCAGACTCGGGTCCCATGGTGACTGGCGGCCCCTGTTCTGACGTGTTGAAGGATGCGGACCAGGACCGTTCAGACGATGAGAATGACTCTGTGTCCGGGTTAGCGCAGGAAAAAGCACTGGTAGGAACACTAAACACTTCGGTACGGGATACCCTGAAAATACAGGATGCAGCAGGAACCTCTTCTGAGGTGGCGGTCCCTTTTGGGTCTTGCAAGCCGCCCCACACGGCTAAAGTGTTTCCATATTTGACTTATTTTGATAAGTTCATCTACAAGGAATGGGGAAGTCCGCAGCAGGCCTTTTCAGTCCCATGAAGAATGGAGGTGCGCTTTTGAGGAGAGCCTCCTGAAAAAAATGGACGTCTCCTCCAGTCATTGACACCCCCCCCCCCCCCCCCCCCAGTATCCAGGTTAAATAAAGTAACCACGATTCCGGTAGAAGGGACTCCTGCCTTCAAGGACCTTGCTGACAGGAGGGGCGAAGCAGTGGCCCGGTCCATGTTTACAGTAGTGTGGTCAGTGTTACGACCTGTGCTGGCCTCGGCCATAGTGTTGCAGACGCTTACTGAATGGGCAAACTTGTTGCACCGTGAATTGGAGAAGCAACGGTCTCTCCCGGTCTGCATAGAGCTGGCAGACCAGTTGATGCATGGCCTTAAGTATGTGTGTGATGCGGCCCTGGATATGGTCCCCCTGCTCTTTAGAGCATCAGTATAAGCATCGATGCTACGGTGCCTGATTTGGCTGAAATGCTGGACTAAGGACCAGGCATCTTAAAAAACAAAAAAAACTGGTGGCTTTGCCCTTCCAAGGTGAGAGGCTTTTTGGAGCTTTGCTGGATGATATTATTGAAAATGTTACCGTGGGAAGAGTACGTTGCTCCCACAGCCCAGGAAGTTTAGGCAAGGTCCCTCTTTTTCCGCTCAAACGTTTTTTTTGCTCGCCCGGGTCAATGGATAAGCGTTCCCAGTCCGACAAGGTGCCTGCTGAATGACAAAAGCGTAACCTAAAGAAGTTAGTGTTAGTGCCGACTCAACGCCTGGAGTACCTGGCCTTGCTGTTGGATTCCTCAGAAGAGAGTTTTTCTCCCTTCAGACAAGCTGCGGGGAAGTTGATGATGAACTGCAGGTAGTTGTCACTGTGCTTCTGCATGTGTGTTCTGGGCCTCATGGTAGCCACGTTCGAGGTGGTACCGTACTCTCAATTTCACACTCGAGTCTTGCAGAAGGAGATTTTGTCAAAATGGACCAAATTTCAGTTATCATTGGATAGTCCAATTCGGGTGAGCCAGTTAGTCAGGGATTCCCTTCCCTGATGGCTGAGGCCTCCGGGCCTTCGGTCTGAGAGATCGTTCCTTCCTCTCCATTGGACGGTGATCACAACGGACGCCAGCCTGACCGGTTAGGGGGAGTGCTGGGAGTACAGTTGGCCCAGGGCCTTTGGTCGCAGGAAGAATCCCAACTGCCGATCAATGTGCTCGAGCGATCAGGCTTTGCCTCTCCACATGGTCAATGAGGCTACAAGGGCGTCCGGTCAGGATCCAGTCGGACAACGCCATGGCGGTGGCGTACATCAACCATCAAGGAGGAACAAGGAGCTCAGCTGCAGCACGGGAGGTCGCTCACATCCTCCAGTGGGCAGAGCGACACGTGCCGGTCCTGTCAGCCATATACATACCGGGCGTATAAAACTGGCAGGCGGACTACCTAAGTGGTCAGATACTGGACCCAGGGGCATGATCGTTTCATCTGGAGGTATTCAGGCTCCTTTTGCCTAAAGTGGGCCATACTAGATGTGGACCTCTTGGCCTCCTCAGCTCAATCGGAAGGTTCAGAGGTTTGTGTCCAGGACAAGAGACCCCTGGGCGGATGCATCAGACGCGTTGGTGGCTCCATGGGGGCATTATCGGTTGATTTATGCCTTAAGCACCATCAAGGGACAGATATTAGCCTTGGCTGTCTTTTTTGCAATGCCCCTTGGCAACTCACTAATTGGTGAGTACCTTTTGTGCAAGGAGTTTGACACGTATTCCCTCCGGTTCGACTACCGCTACAAAAGTGCCGTGGGATCTGAATCTGGTGCTATCAGCGCTTCAGAAACCACCATTTAAGAACATTAGGGAAATTCTCTTTTTTTTCTCAGAAAGTAGTCTCTCGTGGCTATTACATCTGCCAGGAGGGTTTCTGAGTTGGCAGCCTTGTCATGCAAGTCTCCCTACCTGGTCATCCGCAAGGATAAGGTGGTGCTACGTCCGCCGCCCTCTTTCCTTCCAAAGGTGTTACCACCTATGTCCTAAGCCGACACACCTGAAAGAGGCTGCCTTACAGTCCCTGGACGTGGTCCGGGCTTTACGGGTGTATCGGTCTGCTACGACTCCCTTCCGGAAGTCAAACTCTGTCTCGGTGTCTAGTCTAAAAAAAGGTCTGGCGGTCTCGTCCACATTTCTCGGATCAGACAGATCGTGGTTCAGGCCTATGCCTTAAAGGGGCCGGTCAAGTCACGAGGTATGTGACGTAACTCATAGGACGCAAGCACGCAAACGGAAGTAATCGCCGCAAACCAGAAGTCGTTACTGTTGACCGGAAGTAAACATCGCAATACCAGAAGAAACGTAGGTGGTGGTGGCGAACGTTAATGTACCATTTGTCTGGCCATTTTGTTATATGTTGAATGTAAGCAAATGCTTTTTAACCACTTCGCATCCAAAATTCCTAATTTTTTTGCTAGATAGAACCCCCAAACATTATATATGTTTTTTTAGCAAAGACCCTAGAGAATACAATGGCGCTCGTTGCTTTTTATCTCGCACGGTATTTGCGCAGCAATTTTTCGAACACTTTTTTTCATAAAAAAAACTGTTTCATGCTTAAAAAAAAAAAACAGTAAAGTTAGCCCAATTTTTTTGCATAATGTGAAAGAGGAGGATACGCAGAGTAAATAGATACCCAACATGTCCCGCTTCAAAATTGCACACGCTCGTGGAATGGCGCCAAACTTTGGTATTTAAAAATCCCCATAGGCGACGCTTTAAATTTTTTTACTGGCTACATATTTTGGGTTACAGAGGAGGTCTAGGGCTAGAATTATTGCTCTCGCTCTAACGTTCGCGACGATACCTCACATGTGTGGTTTGAACAACGTTTTCATATGTGGGCGGGACTTACGTATTCTGTGTGCGAGCTCACGGGGACAGGGGCGCTTAATTTTTATTTTTATTGTTAATTTTATTTTTTATTTTTTAGTTTTACACTTAAAAAAATAAAATAAAAAATTGATGACTTTTATTCCTATTACAAGGAATGTAAACATCCCTTGTAATAGGAATATGGCATGATCGGACATATTTACTGTGAGATATGGGGTCAATAAGACTCCATATCTCACCTCTAGGCTGGGAAGAATAAAAATTAAAAAAAATTAAAACCGATCCTGGCTTCCTAACCAGATCGGCGCCGTTAATTTGCATACAGAGGCCGGGCGTGACGTCATAACATTGCGCCCGGCCTCCGAACGATCATAAAGACTCGGAGACGATCTAGTCCGCCGGAAATCTCTATGGTAACTTGCTGGGGCCGGCGGATCCTGTGACCGACTCACCGATGGAAACGGTGAATCGGTAGAAGCACCGGAGGGTGCCGCCCGTAAGAACGATCAAGCGGCGGAACAGCCGCTATGATCGTTCTTATGGTGCAGGGAATCGCCGGCTAAAAATGGCAATATCTGAATGATGTCTGTGGCCTCAGGCATCATTTAGATATAACCACTGAAAGCCCATGACGTGAATAGACGTAGTATGGGCGCCAAGTGGTTAAGCTTATTAAACCATTTTGTTTATTGGGGTAATACACTATTGGAGCCTTATTCATTTTTACTGTTCATCTATGTGAGTATTCATCTAACACTTATATATAGGTCAGTTAGTGTTAAAGCTAGTTGTAGCAGCGCTTTACTGCTGGTCAAGGTATTAGCAGAAGCGCTACAGGCTTTAAGAAGATCCTGATAATACAGTCTTTGGATGGCCTACTCTTATTCGCAAAAAGGACAGCGGAATTGGAAAGGTCCTGTGTTATTGCTTGGATCACCTGCTGGTGGCACTGCTTCTTTTTTTTTTGCGCTCCAAAGGGTGTAGTTCTGGTGGTCACCAACAGGTGTCTCCCAGCAGATGTACATACTGATAATCAAGCTGCACCTGATGTGGAACTACTTGAAAAATAGTTATATATATATGTATATTTATTAAATTTTACTTCACCAACTTAGACTATTGTGTTCTGATCCATCATATATAATTCAGATTAAAAAAAACATTTAACTAAAGGCTGCAATGTAACAAAAATGGGTACAAAGCCAAGGGGGTGTGAATATTTTTGCAAGGCACTGTAGCTAGTGAGTTGGGTATCATTTGAGGTTTTCTTTGTTCATATACCTTTCATTTACTTGTTTATCGTTACTGGTGTTGGTTCTAACGTGTCATTATCTTTAATAAATATACATTTTATTAGCCAACTGATCTGATCGTCCCTGCTGGATGCCTGCATGTGGTATCCGTGACACTCTGATTCCCACAGCATCCATCAGAAAGATAATGAGGTTATTGGGACTGATGACAGCTGTGATTCCGGGATTGACTTGGGCCCAGACTCGGATGAGAGCTCTTCAGGGGTTCATGTTGTCTGTATGGGACGGTTACTAACAATGGCGTAACTAGAACCCTTAGGGCTCCGATGCAAGAAACCATGGAGGGCCCCCCTGAGCCCTGGACAGGGCTCTTTTCTCCGAGCCTGATGGCAGAACACCAGGGCCCGGTCACAAGTGGGTGGCTGCATATAAAGTAACCAATTTTCCCATGCTTCTCTTCCTCTCCTTCCCACAGGCATTCAGTGGCTGCAGGAGGAAAATGGAGAGATCGGTTCCTCTATGTCGGTGTTTCACAATATTTTTCCAGTCAGGGCACCCTTGAAGTACACCCCTAGGTGAATGGGGCTGCACTGCAACTGTGTGCATTGCATGCAGTTTCAGCATAGTAAGGATGCATTTAAGGGGTTAAAACAGGTGGTCAGTAGGCAACATATTGCCTCTCTACCAGCTGTCAAATGCCTCTGAAAAGCGATCTTAGCATGGATCGCTTTTCAGAGGAACAGCATTTTTTTGCTGGTACTATGAACAAGCAAAAAAAAAAAATCGGTCCTGATTACACACATGGGGTCAGGATAAAAGCGCATACATAAAATGTGCATACTACATGGAAACACACGTGCATAATACGCACACATCTACTATCTATACACACACGCACACGTATAAACCAGTGGCGGCTGGTTCTCAAAATTTTTAGGGAGGAGCAAACAAACAAAAATTCTTAAAAAAAACATCAATTGCAGCCACTGTGTCCATCAAACTCTGCCGCTGTGCCATCAAATGCCACCAGTGTGCCCATCAAGCTCTGCCACTGTGCCATCAAATGCCCGGCACTTACCCTGTCTCGTGGGGCAGCGGGTGACGGCCATGAGCGGGGTCTTCCATGCATCTCCTGCCATCCTCATCTCCCGTCCTCTCATCCTGATAGGCATCCAATAGCTGTGCCTATCGTTTCAGCCAATCGGGTGATGGGTAACAGACCCGCACACCTGATTGGTGGAGAGGCGGTTCAGTGTTAGGAAAGTGAATATTAATTTGCTTTTCTAACACACCTGTTTGGACTGTGAGCGTTAAGCATGGCGCTCTCAGTTCACCTATTTTGAAGCCTATTAGAACCTATGGCTCTAATCAGGTGCTTCAAAAACACCCGTCACTGTAATTCAGGCGCCCAGCTCCTGAAAAGAGGCCGGACACCTAAATATGGGGGTGGCAGCGGTGGCCATAGATTCATGCTACGCATGAATCTATCCATTGGTCATAGAAGGGGTGGCTGGAGAGAGGGGGCGGGGCCTCATGCCTTTTTGGATGCACCGCCACTGATAAACACATTCACATACATGCACACTCACATACATATTGTGAGGGGTTAGCTCGGTAGCGGGTGTGTGTGACCCCCTGGATGGGTTCACAACACGAAGTCAGGCACAGCAGACAGCGGTGTAGGTTCAAAAAACAAAAGATCCGGTTTATTTTTGCTACATGCAGTGATACAAATAACAGCCAAACAAAATAAAACAAGAAAATAAATCCTGGTCAGCTTGACCTCTAACTACACACGTAGACTCCCTGTCTAACAACTGGGTGCAGCCTTGTGCTGCCCCAGTCCCTGTCTCTATTGTAGGGGTTTGCCACACAGGCGTTAACTCACCGCACAGAACAGATCTCAGACTCCCCAGTCTATACACACAAAACTGGTTCCAGGATGGAGCATCTCCCTATGCATGCTGGGGTTTTTTGTAGAGGTCTTAATGAGCCCACTTACTACAGCTGGGCTCATTAACTCTTCCCCTCTAATTGTAAAAGTCTGCATAAAGCCTGAATCTAGGACACACATATTTCCCATCCTGGATACAACCAGGTGATTTTACCTGCGTGCTGCCACATACCCCCCCCCCTCTTGTTTCAACCTTGGGGTTGTAACACAAGCAGCCAGACACGCATGTATCCGAGACAAAGCATCCACATTCCCCATTTTAACACCAGGGCGATGCTTAACTGTAAAGTTAAATTCCTGTAGGGCCAGGAACCACCTATTTACCCTTCTATTGGTCTCCTTGTTTTGAGCCATCCACTTTAAAGGAGCGTGATCAGTCACCAGGTCAAAGTGCCTACCTAGCAGATAGTACCGAAGGGAATCTAGAGCCCACTTCACTGCTAAACATTCCTTCTCAATCGTGGAGTAATTTACCTCATGGGACTTCAACTTCCTGCTGAGGTAAATGACTGGGTGCTCTTCCCCGTTCCAGACCTGGGATAACACTGCTCCTAACCCAACGTCTGATGCATCAGTTTGTACCACGAAGTCCTTAGAGAAGTCTGGTGAGTACAACACTGGCTGGCTACATAAGGCTGTTTTTAAGGACTGAAATGCTTCCTCAGCCTCTGGGGACCATTTAACCATAACCGACTCTTTCCCTTTTGTCAGGTTGGTGAGGGGCACAGCCTGAGAAGCAAAATGGGGAATGAATCGTCGATAATAGCCAGCGATTCCCAGAAAGGCTCGTACCTGTTTCTTGCTGTTGGGACGTGGCCAACTCTGTATGGCCTCGACTTTATTGACTTGGGGTTTTATCACCCCCCTCCCAATAGTGTACCCAAGATATTTGGCCTCCTCCTGTCCAATGGTACACTTCTTTGGATTGGCCGTAAACCCAGCTTCCCGGATAGAGTCTAGGACTGCTTGTACTTTTGGCAAATGTGAGACCCAGTCTGTGCTATGGATAATCACATCATCCAGGTAAGCTGCAGCATATTTCTGATGGGGCCTCAGAATCTTATCCATTTTCCGCTGGAATGTTGCCGGTGCATTCTGTAACCCAAACGGCATTCTCTTATATTGGAATGCCCCATCTGGGGTTACAAACGCAGTTTTCTCCTTGGCCGACTCGGCCAGGGGAATTTGCCAATACCCTTTGGTGAGATCAAGAGTTGTCATATATCGGGCTGTTCCCAGCCGGTCAATCAACTCATCTATACGCGGCATGGGGTAGGTGTCTGCTATTCCAACCTCAGGAACTAAGCAATCAGGCTGTACTTGTGACAAAGTCTCTGCGACTAGGGATTCCCTATCCCTCCAGGCTTTCAGCAGATTGACGTGATAGATCTGCTCCGGCTTTCGCCTTCCTGGCTGTCTAACCCTGTAGTTCACCTCACTAATTTTTTCAATTACTTCATATGGACCTTGCCATTTGGCCAGAAATTTGCTTTCAACCGTAGGGACTAGCACCAAGACCCTATCCCCCGGGGAAAAAGTACGTGTCTTGGCCCCACGGTTGTACACTCTCTGCTGTGCTAACTGCGCTTGGGTTAAATGTTCCTTTACAATTGGCATTACCTGTGCAATTCTATCTTGCATCAGGGCAACATGCTCAATCACACTCCTGTGAGGAGAACTCTCATTTTCCCAAGTTTCCTTGGCGATATCCAGCAGCCCTCTTGGGTGTCTCCCATAGAGCAACTCGAAGGGTGAGAAACCCGTAGAGGATTGGGGTACCTCCCTAATGGCAAACATCAGATAGGGTATTAGACAATCCCAATTCTTTCCATCTCTATCCACCACCTTCTTTAACATTTGTTTTAGGGTTTTGTTGAATCTTTCAACCAACCCATCTGTTTGGGGGTGATACACAGATGTACGCAATTGCTTCACTTTGTACAACTTGCATAATTCTTTCATAACCCGGGACATAAAGGGTGTACCTTGGTCCGTAAGCAGTTCCTTACAAATACCCACGCGGCTAAAAACAAGAGATAGCTCTTTGGCTATGGTTTTGGCCGAGGTATTTCGGAGAGGAATTGCTTCCGGATAACGGGTGGCATAGTCCAATATAACCAAAATGTACTGATGCCCCCTGGCGGACTTCATTATCGGACCTACCAAATCCATTGCGATCCTTTCAAAGGGGACCTCAATGATAGGAAGAGGTACCAGTGGGTTACGGAAATGTGGCATAGGTGCCGACTTCTGACACACAGGGCAGGAGGAACAATAATTTTCTATTTCCTTCATGACCCCAGGCCAATAGAATCTCTGCAATACCCTCTCTCTGGTTTTCTCTGTCCCCAGATGACCTCCCAGAATGTGCCCATGGGCCAATTCTAACACCAACTTCCTGTAAGGTTTGGGCACTACAAGTTGCTCAATGGTTTCTTCTGCCCTTTGAGCCACTCGATATAGCAGGTCCCTTTCCATCGTGAAGTAAGGATAAGGGCAAGTCTTATCTGGGTTCACTAACTCGCCATCTATTTTCACCACATTTTCCTGTGCCTTTATTAGGGTGGGGTCTTTTAACTGTTCTGTGGCAAAATTTTCCCTGTGAACCTCAAGATCCGAAAACTCCACAGACGGCATGTTTTCATCTGAGGATGTTGGCTCCTCCCCAGTTTCTCGAGTTTCCCCTGCCAATACCGACAAGGGAAATTCAGGAGAGTCCTCACCACTCCCAGAGGAATTCTGGTCATCTTCCTGGTTTATTGGGGCACCAATGGGGGCCTCAGGACAATCCCAGAATTTTGGAAAATCCCTTCCCACAATAGCATCATGTGGTAAGTGAGACACCAACCCCACCTGATGAGAGAGGTTACCTTTGGGGGTCTCAAAAAACACTGAAGTTACAGGATACTCTCGGGTGTCCCCATGCACACAAATAACAGCCACCCTGTTCCTCCCAGAGACCTCTGTAGTAACTAATTCAGCTTTTATCAATGTTACCAGGCTACCTGAATCCAGCAACACATCAACATTTCTACCATTAATACACATTTTACATAAATGTTTCTCAGGTCCCCGAATGGCAGTGCATGCAACTGTCGCAAACAGCGACTGACGTCTCTCCCTTATAAAGTCACATTGCATAGGCTCATCCACAACGGGGCAATTGGCTGCAATATGTCCCTCTTGCCGGCAGCGGTAGCAAACAATCTTTTTCGCTGTCTCTTGCAGCATGGGCTTCCTGGGCGGCTCCCGCCAGACCTTAGGTAGAACTCCCACCCTCTCACTCTCTCCACCCTCACCCCTTGGAGTCATCTTACCCGCCACTGGGGATGATCTGGTCTTAGGGGGGAAAGTCCGTGAGTCCCTGGAAGAGGTGGTCAAGTTCTCTGTAGCCAAGTACCTCTCAACCAGATCCACAAGTTTATCTGCATTTTCTGGGTCTCCATGGCTTACCCATTTTTGGATGGCAGTAGGAAGAGCTCTCAGGAAACGATCCATAACCACACGCTCCACAATGTTTGGTGCAGTCAAAGTCTCTGGCTGCAGCCACTTCCTGCTCAGGTGAATGAGATCATACATTTGAGACCTGGGAGGTTTTCCAACCTGAAAAGTCCAGTTATGCACACGCTGAGCCCGGACGGCCAGGGTGACACCCAGCCGTGACAATATTTCTGCTTTTAGCACCACATAGTCTTTTGCTTGGTCAGGCTCTAGGTCATAATAAGCTTTCTGCGATTCCCCAGTTAACAGAGGGGCCACCAGTCCAGCCCATTGCTCCTTAGGCCACTTTTCCCTTTCAGCAGTCCTTTCAAATGTGGTCAAAAACACCTCCGGATCATCCTCTCCAGTCATTTTTGTCAATAAACGTCTCACACCAAAGGATGCGGTATTATTGTAACCACTTGCTTCATTGGTCTGCGGACGTTGCTGTATTAATGTCTCTATTTTCTGTTGAAAATTCTGCTCTTGTTTCTGCAATAGGTCTATAAAGCGGGCTTCAGATTGCTGCAGTGCTTGTTGCTGAGCTTCCAGGCTCTGCTGGTGAGCTTTCTGCTGGGCTGCAAGGCTCTTTTGTAAAGCTGCATTTGTTTGCTGCTGATTTGCATTTGCTTGCTGCTGGTTTGCATTTGCTAGAGCCAGCTGTGTCAGTATCTCCTCCATGCTGGCCTTTTAAAAAAAACTTGAAAAAAAAAAAAACTGCCAAAATTCTCCACCAACTGTGAGGGGTTAGCTCGGTAGCGGGTGTGTGTGACCCCCTGGATGGGTTCACAACACGAAGTCAGGCACAGCAGACAGCGGTGTAGGTTCAAAAAACAAAAGATCAGGTTTATTTTTGCTACATGCAGTGATACAAATAACAGCCAAACAAAATAAAACAAGAAAATAAATCCTGGTCAGCTTGACCTCTAACTACACACGTAGACTCCCTGTCTAACAACTGGGTGCAGCCTTGTGCTGCCCCAGTCCCTGTCTCTATTGTAGGGGTTTGCCACACAGGCGTTAACTCACCGCACAGAACAGATCTCAGACTCCCCAGTCTATACACACAAAACTGGTTCCAGGATGGAGCATCTCCCTATGCATGCTGGGGTTTTTTGTAGAGGTCTTAATGAGCCCACTTACTACAGCTGGGCTCATTAACTCTTCCCCTCTAATTGTAAAAGTCTGCATAAAGCCTGAATCTAGGACACACATATTTCCCATCCTGGATACAACCAGGTGATTTTACCTGCGTGCTGCCACAATATGCATACACGCACACTCGCATACATGCGTACACACACACACACACACACACATGTACACACGCGCACATGCATACACACACATATATAAACACACATACAGTAGATAGATAGTCTAATACAGCCTTTCTCAACCTTTTCAACACAGAGGAACCCTTGAAATAGTTCTCCGGTCTCGAGGAACCCCTGTATAAAAAATGTATAAATCTACAACTCATGATACATTAGTGTGATGGTCAGTGGGAGGAATGGTCCTTACACTTGTGGTCATTGGGAAGCATTTTCTCCTTAAAGATAGCTAAAAAAGATCAATGGTGTCAGTGGGAACTTACCTGAGAGGCAGAAATTGCCCAATGCTGAAGGAACCCCTAGCAATCTCTGGAGGAACCCTGGTTGAGAATCACTGGTCTAATATATAAAACGGCAGTCCTTTACCATAGCTCTTCCTGCCGGGTACTGCACTGTAGGGGGAGACAAAGAGCACAGCATGCACTGCTTTCACTTTAGGTTAATGTGACAAGCTCCCTGCACGGTGCCGATTACAGTTCAGAATCGGCTGACGATTGGGGAGCTCCTCTCAGCTGCCCCTGCCGTTCCTCCTATTGAAGAGTACAGGGGGCCCTCAGAGGCACCTACAGCAAGGGGCCCGGTCACCATGGCGATCTCAGCCACCCCTATATTTCCACCACGGGTCACCAACATTAACTGAACAATCTGGTGGAACTACTGAGTCAAGTGAAGAAATCCTTACAGTGGTGGCTGCAAGAAAAGAATCTGTCCCTGGGATGCTGCTGGACACAGACCCGTTAAGAATTACAACAGATGCAAGTGCATGGGGCTGGGGAGCTCACATGGACCACCAGGCAGCACAAGGAAAATGGGATCAGTCCTGGGCCAAAAAGTCTTCCAATACAAGAGAACAATATGTGAAGCCCTAAGCAACTTTGCATCATAAAGGGAAGATACGTATTAATCCTTGCAGACAATATCGCTGCAGTATCCTATATCAACAAACAAGGAGGCACGCGCTCAGGAATCCTCAGAGAAATAGCAGAGTTAATATTTGCCTGGGCAGAGGAGAACGTTCTTTCCCTTGCAGCAATACACATCAAAGGGAAGGTAAATTCATTAACAGATTTTCTGAGCAGGGAACAGATCTCGCAAACAGAATGGAGTCTGAACCAAGAGGTGTTCTCGCTAATCGCTCAAAACTGAGATAGAGATAGATCTTTTTGGTTCTTCAAAAAATGTGAAAAGTAGGGAAATTCTTCTCGATACACAGGGATTTGAGCAGTTTAGGGTTGGATGTGTTCGCTCCCCCCTCAGGGAAGCTATTGTATGCATTTCCCCTCCTTCAGGCTCATTCCGAAAGTCTTACAGAACATCCAAACTACAGATGCAAAGGTCATAGTGATAGTTCAGTTCTGGCCGAAGAGAGCATGGTTTCCTGCTCTTCAGAACCTCTCTATCCCTGCAAACTTCCAGTAAAAGAGGACTTACTAGTACGGGGGGAATAATTTCACCCGCTACCTGGCCGGCTTTCTCTGATCACCTGGCTACTGAGGAACAATTGCTAAAGAACAAAGGTCTGTCACAGAAAGTGATTTTTACTATATTAGATAGTAGTAAAAAGTTCACCAATCTAATTTACTTCAAAATTTGGAAGAAATTCTGCTACTGGCAGAAGGATAAAGGCAGGGCCTTTGGTTCTATAATCCCAGCCGTACTTGATTTTTTACAGGACTGTACAGATCTAGGTTATGCACTGTTAACCACTTCAGCCACTGAGTATTTGATTGCTCAATGACCAGAGCACTGGTCTGACCTTCTTTTACAATTGCTGTTGCTTGCGTTAGCCTTTGCGCCTGAGGACAGGGGTGTTTTTTTTGTTTGTTTTTTAGTTATTTATTTTGCTTTTATTATATTTTTAAACTGTTCCTTTAATTTTTTATTTTTTTTTGTTAGCATTTTTACAGTTTTTTTTTTTTTTTTTTTATATATTCTTTCTTTTTTCATTTTAGATAACATTTACCAAATACAGATTGTACGAATAGTTCACTGTCCCAGCTTGGACGTACATTTATATTTATCATCCATTAAACAATCCATTCCCCACCCCCTCCCAAAAAAATAAAATAAAAAAAACACCCCCCCCCCCCCCTCTTCTCTACTCCTCTCCCCTCTCCATCCCCATTACCTTCCAACATTTCAAGATATTCCTTATATAAGAATGTTCCCCATTGTTGCCATTTCTCTTGGTATTTTTGCCCTGTTTCTTCTAGTTTCTGTATAGACTCCTCTATTACCCTTATATGTTCCACTTTCCGCACCCACTCTGGTATTGTTGGCACCTGCACGGTTTTCCAGTGACGTGGGATCAGGGATTTAGCTGCGTTCAACAGGTCTGGAATCAATGTACGTCTGTATTGTGTAATCCCTTTCTCTGTATCGTGGAACAAACATTCCCATGGGGATTTTCCGATCCTTTCCCCTGTTACTAAAAATATCATTTCTATTATTTTCTCCCAGAAAGGTACTATTTTAGGACAATCCCACCATATATGCTTAAAGGACCCTGGTGCATTACATTCCCTCCAACAGGATAACCGATTTTCTCCTCCAAACCTCTGTACTCTTTGGGGAGTCATGTACCACCTCGCTAGTAGTTTGTAGGACATTTCAATCGTCATCCCTTGGGAGTGAGTGGGTCATTTTAATTATTTTTTCCCTGTGCTCCTCATTTCTTAATGGGCCAATCTCCCTTTCCCATTTCCCCAAATAAGCCGGAAACTCTGAGTCTGCCTCTTGCCTTAGTATTTTGTATATTTTAGAAACCCTTTTCTCTAAATATTGCGCTTCTTTAAATAATTTCTCCAATGGTCTAAGTAGTGTCATTCCTCTCAATGGCTGTGGTAACTCTTGAATAAAGTGTGCAATTTGAGTATATCTCCATCTACCTAATGGCTTGTGCCCCCATTCTTGTGTAATTTCCCTGTAGGTGCTTATCCTATTTCCTTTCATCACTTCCGCTAGTGTTATTTCCTCTCTATTTGCCCACCTACTAAAGTATAAACGCTCCTCTTTCCCTGGAAAAAAATAATTTGTGTCCAAAAGTGACATTAACTGGTTGCTGACCGCCGGCTCTCAAATGGCGGCCAAGCGGCGCAGCTTTTGTGGCGGGAGGCTGTCATATGAAGGCCTCCCGTTTAAACAGGGAATGCGCGCGATTGTGCACGCGCATCCCTGTTTCTTCGGTGGTGGCGTGTCACGGAGACACTGCTCGCCACCGAAGGGGGTGAACAGCCATTGGTTATGGCTGTTTACCACGTGATCGGCCGTGATGAATTCACGGGCGATCACAGATGGTCACACCCCGACTGTGCACGGCGCATGCGCGCGATCGTGAGCGCGCTGCGTGTGCACGTCGGTGACACTGCTCGTCACCGACCCTGGTAAACAGCCATTGGCCGGCTGTTTACCCACGTGATCGGCTGTGATCCTTTCACAGCCGATCACTAAAATGTAAACAAACCGCGGTAACGAGATGTTACCAGGTTCTCCTCCTCACACACCTATCGTGTGTGAGGAGGAGATTGCGGTAACATCTTGTTACCGCTTACAGTACACATCAAGCACACTGATTGCCCCCCCCCCAATAAAGAGGACCTGTCACCACCCCTCATAGTACCTGTTAATCACAGTCCATCAGAGTATTTGAGTACCTGTCACAGCCCATCAGAGTACCCGAGTACCTGTCCCAGCCCATCTGAGTACCCGAGTACCTGTCCCAGCCCATCTGAGTACCCGAGTACCTGTCCCAGCCCATCTGAGTACCCGAGTACCTGTCACGGCACATCAGAATACCCGAGTACCTGTCACGGCACATCAGAATACCCGAGTACCTGTCACGGCACATCAGAATACCCGAGTACCTGTCACGGCACATCAGAGTACCCGAGTACCTGTCCCGGCCCATCAGAGTACCCGAGTACCTGTCACGGCCCATCAGGGTACCCGAGTACCTGTCACGGTCCATTAGAGTACCGAGTACCTGTCACAGTCCATTAGAGTACCGAGTACCTGTCACAGTCCATTAGAGTACCGAGTACCTGTCACAGTCCATTAGAGTACCGAGTGCCTGTCACAGTCCATTAGAGTACCGAGTACCTGTCACAGTCCATCATGGTACCCGAGTATCTGTCACGGTCCATCCAAGTACCCGAGTACCTGTCACAGCCCATCAAAGTACCCGAGTACCTGCCACGGTTCATCCGAGTACCCGAGTAGCTGTCACAACCCATCAAAGTACCTGAGTACATGTCACAGCCCATCTGAGTACCCAAGTACCTGTCCCAGCCCATCTGAGTACCAGAGTACCTGTCCCAGCCCATCTGAGTACCCGAGTACCTGTCCCAGTCCATCTAAGTACCTGAGTACCTGTCACCGCCCTTCAGAGTTCCCAAATACCAGTCACCAGGCCATCAGAGTACCCGAGTACCTGTCACCAGGCCATCAAAGTACCCGAGTACCTGTCACCAGGCCATCAGAGTACCCGAGTACCTGTCACCAGGCCATCAGAGTACCAGAGTACCTATCTCCAGCCCATCAGAGTACCCGAGTACCTATTTGCAGCCCATGTCTCATAGAATATACGTTGGGGTGTTTGCTTTCCAAAATGGGGTCATTTTGTGGGTAATTTCATTGTCCTGGTGGTCCAGGACCTTCAAAAGTGTGATGGGTAGGAATGAAATGAGATGTGTCATTTATGCTCCTAGAACGCCTGAACGTACTACTTCAATGTTTGGCCTCTCTATGTGGCCAGGCTGTGTAAAAGTCCTACACATGTGGTATCGCCATACTTGGAAAGAGAAGCAGAATGTATTTTGGGGTGTAATTTTTGCTATATACATGCTATGTGTTAGAAATATCTTATAAATTGACAATTTTGTGTAAAAACAAAAATTAACCATTCAAAAGACTCATTATGCCTCACAGATTATACGTTGGGGTGTTTGCTTTTCAAAATGGGGTCATTTTATGGGAAATTCCATTGTCCTGGTACTCCAGGGCCTTCAAAAGTGTAATAGGTAATTGAGAAATGAGATGCGTAATTTTTGCTCGTAGAACGTCTGAAGGTACTACATCAATGTTGGTGCTCTGTATGTGGCCAGGCTATGTAAAAGTCTCACACATGTGGTATCGCCATACTCGGGAAGAGTAGCAGAATGTATTTTGGGGTGTAATTTGTTGTATGCATATGCTGTGTGTGCGAAATAACCTGATAATGACAATTTTGTAAAAAAAAATAATAATAAAAAATGTTTTTTCATTTTGCAAAGAATTGTGGGAAAAAATGACAACTTAAAAAAACTCACTATGCTACTTACTTAATACCTTGGAATGTCTACTTTGTAAAAATGGGTCATTTGGGGGGTATTTGTACTTCCCTGACTTGTTAGTGTCTAAAGAAATGAGGTAAACCTGATGTACTGAAGGCCTGATCAGATGTGATCAATTTTCGGTGATTGGCACCATAGTTTGTAGACTCTATAACTTTCACAAAGACCAAATAATATACACTAATGTGGGTTATTTTTACCAAAGATAGGTAGCAGTATAAATTTTGGCCAAAATCTATGAAGAAAAATTACTAATTAGCAAAAATTTATGACAGAAACAAAGAAAAAGGCATTTTTTTCACAAAATTTACATTTTATTTTATTTATAGCACAAAAAATAAAAAACCCACTAGTGATTAAATACCACTAAAAGACAGCTCTATTTGTGCGGAAAAAAGGACGCAAGTTTCATATGGATACAGTTTTGGATGACTGAGTAATAGAGCGCTGAAAGCTGAAAATTGGTCTGGTCAGGAAGGGGGTGTAAGTGTACTGTATTGAGGTGGTTAATGGGGAATTATAATTCCAATTGTGCCTCTTATTAATTTTATCCCATATTTAAGTATGCCTTGTTAAAGTGCTAGTGCTAATCCTTAAATCCCTATAGTGAGGGTGGTATCCATATCATCTTTTCTAACTCCGTACAGCTCAGTGTGGCTTTCAATTCTACCCAACTCTTCTCTTGCCTATTATGGCTCCAATCCTACCCTTGAGATCACTATCGCTTCGTAGTATTTTTTTAAATCTGGCAATGCTACTCCCCCTCTATCTTTCTCCTTCACTAAAACATTGTAGGCTATACGCGGGTTTTTACGTGCCCATATATACGACACAACCATTGATTTTAACTTCCTAAAGTAACTTGGGGATAGGAGGACTGGTATCATTTGAAACGTGTATATTACCAATGGCAATATAAACGTTTTAATTGCATTTATCCTCCCCATCCATGTAAGGGCTTTATATCTCATTTATTAATATTATCTTTAATTTTATTCAGCAAGGGTAGGTAATTAGCCACATATAAATTGGACACTTGTGCCGTCAATTTTATACCCAGGTAGGTCAGTTCTCCTTTACACCACTTAAAGCGGGATTCCACCCTAAAGTGGAACCTCCGCTGATCGGAACCCCCCCCCCCCTCCGGTGTCACAATTGACACCTTTCAGGGGGGAGGGGGGTGGAGATACCTGTCAAAGACAGGTATTTTCACCCACTTCCGGGCATAGACTCCCACGGGAGTCTACGCCATTTCCTGCCCTGCCGCGCTGTCTGCTGGGACACACACGGGTCCCAGTGACAGCGCGGAGATCTCCTATTGCGCGGCGCGGCTCGCGCATGCGCAGTAGGGAACCGGGAAGTGAAGCCGATTCGCTTTACTTCCTGATTCCCTCACCTCGAATGGCGGCGGCAGCAGCCGAGGCCCGAGCGGTCGATCGGCCTCGGCTGCCGGCATCGCTGGAACCCGGGACAGGTGAGTGTCCATTTATTAAAAGTCAGCAGCTGTAGTATTTATAGCTGCTGGCTTTTAATATTTTTTTTTGGGGCGGAATCCCTCTTTAAATGGGAGATGAGTGGCCATTACTCTCTGTTCTTCCTCTGTTAAATTCAAGTTTAACATCTCCGACTTGGTCATGTTAATTTTGAAATTAGACAATCGTCCATACTGCTCTAGCTCTTTAAGGAGGGATGGAATTGTTGTTCTTGGATTGGCTATATATAACAATACATCGTCTGCAAATGCAGATACCTTGTATTCCCTCTCACCCACCTGGATACCCCGAACATCCTGGTTCCTCCGAATTGCTACCAAAAGAGGCTCCAAGGTGATCATGAACAGGATCGGTGAGAGGGGACATCCCTGCCTCGTCACGTTGAACAATTCCAGGGGGTGGGACAGGGATCCGTTCACTCTAATTCTAGCTGTCGGGTGTAAATAAAGGGATTTAAGCCATCTCATCATCCTCTCTCCCAGTCCCATATATTCTAACGTCTCATATATGAACTCCCAATCGACTCTATCAAAGGCCTTTTCGGCATCTACCGATAACAGTACTGTAGGGATCTCTCTCCTAATAACCTCCTGGATCAGAACTATGGACTTCAGGGAATTATCTCTCCCCTCCCGCCCCTGAACAAACCCTACCTGGTCTGAATGCACCCATTTCGGGAGGAGTATTTTCAATCTATCTGCTATTATTTTCGCGAATATCTTTGTATCGGTATTTAACCACTTAACAACCGCCCATTGCCGATTAACGGCTTCAGGGCGGTTGTTTATCTCTGAGAGGCCGTTAATTAACGGCCTCCCAGAATTCTGCTCTCGCGCGCCCCCTGGGGCGCGCACACGAGAGCATCTGTGACCGCTGGGTCCAGTGGACCCGGCGCATCACGAATCACGGTAAACGGCCGCTCATCGCGGCCGTTTACCACGTGATCGCTCAGTCAAATGACGGAGTGATCACTTGTAAACAAACCGGCGTCATGTTATGACGCCGGTTCCTCCCTCCCCCTCTCTGTACCGATCGGAACAGCGGAGAGGGAAGAGATCGGTGTCAGCAGCGATGTGGGCTGCATCTGCAGTGCCCACATCGCTGCTCACCGAAAATTAACCCCTCAATTCCCTGCCAATACTCTGCAATACCCTGCAACACTCTGCAATACCCTGCAACACTCCGCAATACCCTGCAACACTCCGCAATACTCTGCAATACCTTGCAACACTCTGCAATACTCTGCAATACTCTGCAACACTCTGCAATACCCTGCAACATTCTGCAACACTCTGCAATACCCTGCAACACTCTGCAATACCCTGCAACACTCTGCAATACCCTGCAACACTCCGCAATACTCTGCAATACCTTGCAACACTCTGCAATACTCTGCAATACTCTGCAACACTCTGCAATACCCTGCAACATTCTGCAACACTCTGCAATACCCTGCAACACTCTGCAATACCCTGCAACACTCTGCAATGCTCTGCAACACCCGCCAATACCCTGCAACACTCTGCAATGCTCTACAACACCCGCCAATACCCTGCAACACTCTGCAATGCTCTGCAACACCCACCAATACCCTGCAATGCTCTGCAACGCCATACTCTGAGATACCCAGCCATACTCTGAGATACCCAGCCATAGTCGGTGATACCCTGCAATACCCAGCCATAGACATTCCCCCCCCCCTCCCGCCGCCCTCCAGTGCTTCTACCGAATCGCTAATACGATCAAAGCCAGAATATTTTTTTTTTTCAGGCTTCCCAGCTTAGAGGTGAGATGTGGGGTCTTATTGACCCCACATCTCACTGTAAAGAGGACCTGTCATGCCATATTCCTATTACAAGGGATGTTTACATTCCTTGTAATAGGAATAAAAGTGATCAAAAAAATTATTTTTGAGGAAAAAAATGTCAAACTAAAATAGATAAAGTAAAATGAACAATAAAAAAAAATGTTTTTTTTTTAAAGCGCCCCTGTCCCCATGTGCTCGCATGCAGAAGCGAACGCATACGTAAGTCCCGCCCACATATGAAAACGGTGTTCAAACCACACATTTGAGGTATCGCTGCGAACGTTAGAGCGAGAGAAATAATTCTAGCCCTAGACCTCCTCTGTAACTCAAAACATATAACCAGTAAAAAAAAATTAAATCGTTGCCTATGGGGATTTTTAAGTAGCGACGTTTGGCGCCATTCCATGAGCGTGTGCAATTTTGAAGAGTGACATATTAGGTATCTATTTACTCAGCGTAACTTCATCTTTCACATTATGCAAAAATTGGGCTAACTTTACTGTGTTTTTTTTTTTTTTTTAAGCACAAAACTTTTTTTTTTCCAAAAAAAAGCATTCCAAAAATTACTGCGCAAATACCGTGCGAGATAAAAAGTTGCAAAGACCACCATTGTATTCTCCAGGGTGTTTTCTAAAAAAACATATATAATGTTTTGGGGTTCTATGTAATTTTATAGCAAATAAATGATGATTTTTACATGTAGGAGAAAAATGTCAGAATTGTCCTGGGTGCTCCAGAACACCTGATGGCGCTCCCTGCATGTTCGGCCTCTGTATGTGGCCACACTGTGTAAAAGTCTCACACATGTGGTATCGCCATACTCGGGAGTAATAGCAGAATGTGTTTTGGGGTGTAATTTGTGGTATGCATATGCTGTGTGTGAGAAATAAACTGATAATATGACAATTTTGTGAAAAAAAAAAAAAGTAATAAAAATCTTGATTTTGCAAAGAATTGTGGGAAAAAATGACAACTTCAAAAAACTTATCATGCCTCTTACTAAATACCTTGGAATGTCTTCTTTCCAAAAAGGGGTCATTTGGGGGGTATTTGTACTTTTCTGGCATGTTAGGGTCTCAAGAATTGAAATAGGCCGTCAGTACTTCAGGTGTGATCAATTTTCAGATATTGGCACCATAGCTTGTGGACTCTATAACTTTCACAAAGACCAAATAATATCCACCAATTTGTACTTATTTTTACCAAAGATATGTAGTAGTATAAATTTTGGCCAAAATTTATGAAGAAAAATTACTAATCTGCTAAATTTTCTAACAGAAACAAAGAAAAATTATTTTTTTTACAGAATTTTCGGTATTTTTTCTTTTATAGCACAAAAAATAAAAAACCGAGCGGTGATTAAATACCACCAAAAGAAAGCTCTATTTGTGTGAAAAAAAGGACAAAAATTTCATATAGGTCCAGTGTTGCATGACTGAGTAATTGTCATTCAAAATGCGAGAGCACCGAAAGCTGAAAATTGGTCTGGTTATTAAGGGTGTTTAAGTGCCCAGTGGTCAAGTGGTTAATAGAGAGATCGGCCGATAGCTCTCTAGAGCTGCTGGGTCCTTACCCTCTTTCAGGATCAATGCTATGTGGGCACAAAGGGCCTCATCCCGGAACGTCTCCCCTACTCCCACTCCATTGAAGAATTCGCAGAGTTTCGGTGCTAAATACTTCTGAAATTTTTTATAATATAGGATGGAGTATCCATCGGGGCCCGGTCTACCCCCGAGGGCTGTGTTTTTGATTACTCTCTCTACTTCCTCTATTGTTATGGGGGCCTCCAGAGCCTCCATCTCCTCCTTCTCCCCTCTTGGGAAGTCCAGACTCCGTAGATACTCCTCTATTACTCCTTTCCTTTTTGCCTTATCACCCCCTTTCCCCCCTATATTATACAACTCACTGTAATAGGCGTGAAAGTTCTCTATGATTTCTGGGGTGGAAAACTGCATCTCTCCCCTTCTGTCCCTAATCATTGGAATGTGGGTCCTGTTTTTATATTCTTTTACTTTGTTCGTCATCCATTTAACTGACCTATTTCCCCATTGATATCTTTCCTTATTTATATTGTGAAATGCTGACTTCCTTTCTTGTTCTAGGGCTTCTTCCAGTTCTCTTTTTTTCTCTGTTAACTCCTGCCTTTCCCGCACCCCCTTTGGTCTGGTTTTCTGCTCTAGTTCAGGATCCCTCTTATTACTACCTTGTGTGTTTCCCAAAGGGTTGCTCTGGAAATTTCTGGCGTATCATTTAGCTCAAAAAAGTACGACAGCTCCTGTTGAATGAATGAATGAAATACTTGTATAGCGCACAATGCGAACTGAATCGCCTCTAGGCGCTGTGGCGAGCTTTGATCATCTGCTAAAAGAGGAAGGTCTTGAGTTTTTTCCTAAAAGCCAGGTGATTTTCTTCCAGACGGATGTTGATTGGTAGAGCATTCCATAGCCGAGGCCCTTGGACAGCGAATCTCCGATCCCCCTTGGATTTATACCGGGCTTTGGGCACGAGGAGGAGGTTTTTGTTGGCTGATCGAAGACTGCGGTTTGGTGTGTAATGATTTATTTTCTCCATTAGGTATTGCGGAGCTTCTCTATGCACACATTTGTGGGTGAGGCAAAGGGTCTTGAACGTGATCCGATTTTTTTACAGTTAGCCAATGTAAGCTCCTCAGCGAAGGAGAGATTGATTCCTAGGGTTTTTTTCCTGTTATCAGCCTTACCGCCGTGTTTTGGATCAGTTGTAATCGCGCAAGTTGATATTGTGGTAATCCTATATAAAGCGAGTTTGCGTAGTCCAGTCGTGAATTAATGATTGTTCCAACTACCACTGCTTTGTCATTCTTTGGGATAAAAGGAAGCATGCGTAGCAGATGGTGAGATCCACTGACTACAACAGATCCGATTTGCGCATCCATTGACATTTGTGCGTCTAAAATAACCCCGAGACTCTTCGCTTTGGTCTTTGGGGAGATAGTCTGCCCAAAGACGGTTGGTGGAGACCAGGAGGTTTTGGTTGTGACCTTTTGGGTGTAAGATAAGAAGCTCTGTCTTTGATTCGTTAAGCTGGAGGGAGTGTTCAATCTTACCAATAGCTTCCTGATCCTGTATAAGTGAGTCATTTAATTTCCATGTTCTCCCTATTCCCCTATCTCCCTGCACCTCAAGCTGTATAACTACTGGGGCATGATCTGACAGGGTGATTGGTTTTACATCTGCCTTTTTAAGGTTTGTCACGAGTTGGTGTTCTAACAAAATATAGTCCAATCTTGCAAAAGAATTATGGGCTGCTGAGAAGTGAGTATAATCCCTCTCTTTTAAATGGCAGATTCTCCATGCATCCAGTAACTGCGCATTGGCCAAAACTTTCTTTAATACTCTATGCCTGAGCTCAAACGCCCGGGTACCTCCCCCCGAAGTGTCCAGTTTGGGATCTAGGGTCCAGTTCAAGTCCCCTGCTATAATCAGTTTACCTACTATAAAGCCCTCCAGCTTCTTTATTACTTTCTTTAGAAATGTATCCGGGTTTCTGTTGGGTGCATATACATTCACTATTGTACATTTCATGTCAAACAATTTGCCCTTTATAAATAAGTACCTACCTTCCGGGTCAGCCAAGCGCTCCTCTATTTCAAATCTGGTTGACCTGTCAAACCCCGTAGCCACTCCTCTTGAGTGGGCTGATGGCGTATCCCCATAAAACCAAAGTGGAAATTGGAATGATGCCAATTTTGACATTGATACATTGGTAATGTATGTCTCTTGGAGGCATACTACACTCCCTCCCAGGAATTGGAGTTCTTTATTTATTTTATACCTTTTTTCCTTCGTATTTAATCCCCTCACGTTGTACGATATTACATTAATTACAACCATCAATTGCTATTACCGAGGTTCGGAGCTTCACGTAGGCTGACCCAGAGGAACGCACATTGTGGGATAGAGAGGGAGTGAGAGAGAGGAAAAAAAAAAACCCCTCCACACAATCTTCATAACACTACCCCTCCAACCCCTTTCCACCCCTCTCTGCAACAATACCCCTAAAAAGGTTGGTCGGAGACCCCCCCCTGTCTTTGTTGCTCATATGGACTAGACACATATCTCGTTGGTGTCCTCTCCTCTCCATATTTGACCCTCTGAAGACCTCCTCCCGCTCCCCTCCCCCCTTCCCCCCGTGTCTTTATACACTTTAGGACTCCTCTATTCCCCTATTTTTTATTTTATTTTATTTTCTGAGACTATCATTTGACTATCTTTTGGCTTCCCCCTCTGCATTAAGCTCCACTCCTCTCCCTCTCCTCCATCTTAACTTCATTTGTGTGGGTCTAACTTCCTTATCTTCTTCCCCCCACACCGGTAGTTGAGGAGGGGGTATATCTAACCTTTCACAGAACCCTTTCAAGTCCTCGGGGAATCGCAGAACTGCAGAGCGTCCATCTTTTTTCCCTTTAAAGCAAGCTGGAAAACCCCATTGATAGGATATTCCTGATGCAGCCATCCGTTGTGTTAGGGGTTTTAATAATCTCCTTCTCATTAACGTTTCTGTTGCTAGATCAGAGAACACCTGCAGTTCTGCGCCCTCGAAGGACACCCCTGATAGTGTTCTCAAGTTCTCAATTTCTCCATTATTAGCCCTTTCTCTTCTACATAATGGAACCTCACTATAACATCTCTAGGGGACTCATCCCTTACTGCCATCCGCCTTGTAATCCTGTGCACTCTGTCTATCTTTAGGGTTTCAGTGAGCTCTCTTTCCAGTAACGGGTTGAATATCTGCTGCACTATACTGACAAGTTCCCCACTACTATATTTCTCTGGGAGGCCTTTAATGCGGACATTCTTCCTTCTGCCCCGGTTCTCTTGATCCTCCAGTTTATCTGGAGGTTTCTATTCGCTATCTGGAGAGTTATAACTTGTTCTGTTATCTCGTCCAACCTTAAATCCTAATTGTCTAATCTTTCCTCTATCTCCTCTACCCTCCCAAGGACCAAGCCTATGTCTGCCCTTACTCCTGCTATTTCAACTTTTAAGGACTCCTCCATTTTAGCGAACATCTCCGCCAGCATCTCCTTTACTGGAGCGGTTTCTTCTCCCGAGGTGCAAGTTGCGGGCTGCCTTCCCCTCTGATATCCTCTTCTACCACTCTTGTCTCTTCCCTTTCCTGGTGGACTTTAAAACTGCTCTGCTTGGGGTTACTTACTTCTTTCAGCCCCCCAGTCTTAGCTCCATTTACCTTCCCCCCCTTTGCTTTCTTCTAATATCTTCTGCCTATTTAAACCCGATCTCCGCGCTGTTCCTGACTTGAGACTGCTTGGTCTATCTTCTGTTATACTGGTGTTGCTTGCCATATACCGCTGAATACCCCCTGGGCTGGGTACCGGTGGTATATTTTTACCTGTTTTAGCTTTCCCTCTCATTCTTCTCTTTAGCTCCTCCCAATTATTTTCTATTCCTCTCCCTCACCTTCCTTCTCCTCCTACCCCCTCCCTCCTGACTTTCTGAGGGGATCCTAGAACCTCTCACTTCCTCCCTCCAGCCTCCCTCTCTTCCTCAGTCCACCAGAGGAACTCAAGGGATACCGGGTCAATAATAAGGGGGCAGTGGGCGGGGGGGCCACACCTCGACCAACCCACTAGCACGCAGGACACCCTCCCAATTCACCACCCACCCCTCCCTCCTGGTGTTATCCTCCCCTCTCCCTAGCCCGAAGGGGCAAGAGGAAGGGAGACAGCAAGGGAAACAAAAAGTAGGGAGTTATCTGCTGCTCTGGCAAAATTCTACCAAGTTCTAATTCCCCGCATCTCTTCTTCCCACTCCAGCGTCCCCTTACTTCAGTATACTGCACAGGCCCTTTATACAGTAATTAAATACACACAGAACAGAAAATGTATTCACACTTTAAATTATGGAAGTTATTCTGCAGTGTCTTTGTCCGTATAACTAACTTCTGTCGCGGGTTTGTCCTTTGTCTTCCTTCCTTTAACTTAGGAACAGAGATTCTCCGTATGTTACCACGATACCTACTGCGGTCTCTGTATTTCAGTTCTACTGCCCTCATTCAGGGCGAACTCGATGTGCTAACAAACTGGCCCATAATGTAGCGGAACAGAGCTGGAAGCCACGGTGGTAGTATGAAACTGTTTTCGGGCCCCTGTTTACTCTAGTTGATGACCTCAGCACTTTAGCCCCTTAACGTTCACCCTCTCTGCATTCAACCTTTAGGCTGACCATATACTTTACGAGGTGGATACTGGGGTGGTCAACCTTTCTCTGCTTCCGTGTCTGTGTTGTCCACTGCCAGAATCTAGGGTGTCATGATAGTAGTAATGTCTCTGTTGATGCACCCTAACCGGATCTCTCCAGTCCAGTATCTGTACGGGACGTCAAAGCCTTGACTTTAATTTACGGTTGCACTCCCCTCCCCACCTCGTAAAATTCCTTCCGTGGTTCCTCCAAACAGACTCCTCCGTTATCGAATACACAAGCGAAGTAGCAGTTTAGAGCTTAGAGCTTAAAGTTTGAGGTTACTCTGTGAAGTATAATGGAAGTAAAGCTCCTTATTAAGTTTACCCAACTACTTCTCCGGGGTACTGTCTATTACGCTAGACAGCAAGCGAGGAAAATAAACAGCGGTACTATTATGGCATTAATAATGCAATGCATGCGGGTCCTTTTAAAAAGGGGAGTTTAACAATTTTTTTAACACCATTCCTCCGCTGCTATTGGACCTTTCCTTATTATATTATCTTGCTTAGAAAGTCATTGATGCTTAAGATGGAGTCTATCTTGTAGCAGCTGTTATAGTTACTAGGCACATTTACATGCGACGAGATTCACTGCTCAGGTATTTCACACACCGCTCCAAGCCCTCTCACACACCGATTCTCCTTCATCCCAGCATTAACTCACGTTTTGTTGATTGTAGCCTCAAAGATCAGCAACATCCAGCTTCACACGCCGGGTACTCTCTCACTCTCACTGGGGGTAGATGCCTCTCTCCTGGCTGTTTGTGGTGTCCCGATGTGCTGTTCTGTGCTATCGCGATGGATCGGACAGGGTTTCCACTCCTCTGTGCGCACGGAGTACTCAACCCCAGGCCACCTAAACACTCGCAATAGGTGGTAACAGGGTCCATTAGAACCTAGATCTCTCCTTTTCCCTCAAAGCATCTGACAACACCAAGATCGGTGTGATAAAATGCTTTGCCAATTTCCCAATGGTACTGTTTATATCCAACGAAACCTAAGTTATGAAATGCTCGTAGCTTCCGGTTTCTTAGGCCATAGAGATGATTGAAGCCATTCTGGTCTCTGGTCAGCTCTATGGTCAGCTGGTGGAACCACCAGCTGCATTCTCAGGTTCACTGTTGGGACAGGAGAGCCCAAGAAAAACATGGAAGATGGTGGGGGGGGGGGGGGGGATGTTCCCTCCCACTACTTGTAAAAGCAGTCTAGAGGATAATTAGCCGCTAGAATTTATTTTACATGAAAGCTGACCGCTGGCTGAAATGAATGATACCAAGATAATACCTAAACCTGCAGGCATCATTCTGGTATAACCACTCAAAGTCCAGCAACATACCAATACTGTTGCTGGTCCTTGTTGGGCATACATTGTAATGTTCTTTTTTTCGAGCAGCCTTTCGAGATTGATCGGTGGGTATGCCCACCATTAGAATACCACCCTTCATCCACCCACTTCTAATGATGGGCATAAATGCACCAATTTATTTTTTAACTGTGGTGTTGAAATCACCTCCTACATCGCTGGAGTCACTGATTTATGGATCATAGGAGCAAACGCTGTTGCTGTCCAAGATAAGTAAATCAGTGCTGCAGCTAAATGGCGTACTTGGTAAGCAAGTGATGGTTAACAATAAAACAAAGTAACATTACAGTATAACAGTAATGCCGTGTACACACGACCAGACTTTCTGGCAGACTAGGTCCAAGGGTCTTCCCGAAAGACTTCCGAATGAATGTATTTGGCCACACACGAATGGGCTAAGTCCGTTCGAAAGTCCGTTCTTTTTGAACGTGATGACGTAAGATGGGACTAAAAAAGGAAGTTCAGTAGCCAATAGCTTCCCTTGCGTTGTATTTGGTCTTTCAGACCAGCATACAGACGAACGGTTTTCCCAATAAGAGTCCATTGGACAGGTTTGAAACATGTTCTATTTCTAGGTCTGTCGGATTTTTTTAAATGAAAAACGATTGAATTAGCCCATAAACGATCGGATTGTCCGACGGACTTATCCCGTTGGACCTAGGCTGCCGGAAAGTCCAGTCGTATGTACGCGGCATAAGACTTACCATACCTGCAAAGCAAATACAGTAGAACATAGTAAAAAAAAAAAAATGATGCAATCTGTGGCTAAAAAATATATGCTGACGCATGGGGGGGGGTAATCCGCCTCTAATGCTAGGGGCAAATCAGACAGTGAAATCACCTTCTACAGTGCTGGAGTGGCTGATTTGCATATCGTGTGAGGAAAAGCTGTTGATGTCAAGATAAGTAAATCAGTGCTGTAGCTGAATGGCGTATCAGAAAACAAAAAAAGTTTAACAATAAAACACAGTAAACAGTAAAGTATAAAAAAAATTACATACTTGAAAAGCAAACATGATAAAACATAGTAACAATAAAACATTGCATTGTAGAATACAGTAAAAAAAAAAGCAGAACAATTGAGAGAACAATAAAACGACAATTTTTTTTCTATTTCATACACATATATAATATAAAAAAAAATTAAACTTTTTTTTGTTACACTTTTATTTGTAACTGTAACGGTTGTAATGGTTCGGTTCCAGGTCTCCCAAAATCAAATGACGGAGCGATCACTTGTAAACAAACCGGCGTCATGACGTTCCTCCCTCCCCTCTCTGTACCGATCGGTACAATGCGAGGGGAGAGGGGGAGAGATTGCAGCAGTGTAGTGCCCACAGCGCTGCTCAGTGACAATAATCTGCAGTACTCTGCCCATACTGTGCAATACTCTGCCAATACTCTGCAATAAATTTGAACAGAAACAAAGAATGATTTATTTTTTACCTAATTTCTTGATTTATAGAGCAAAAAATAAAAAACCCAGTGATAATTAAATACCACCAAAAGAAAGCTCTATTTGTTTGAAAAAAAGGACAAAAAATTCATATAGGTACAGTGTTGCATGTCTGAGTAATTGTCATTCAAAGTGTGAGAGCATTGAAAGCTGAAAATTGGTCTGGTTAGGAAGGGGATTTAAGTGCCCAGTGGTTAAGGAAGGATCCAGTTCATCCTGAAGCTTTGTATAGCACATAAGCATTCAGCAGAGCCAACTGAAATAAGTATACAGACACTTTTTTTGTACCAGCATGTGGCCATACGGGCAATTAGGTACGGCGCCAACAACTGGTCATTTAGGTCCACCCCTCCCATATTAAGGTTATATTCGTGGACACAGAGAGGTTTCTCCACAACACCAATCGCCATAGGAATTTGGATCATCGTGTCTGCGTGAACGGAGGACAGAACAAAAACATTCAGATTATTTCTCCACTTCACAGCGAGCAAATTATTACACTTCAAGCAGGCTTTCTCCTCCAGCCTAGGATGGGAAACTACAAGCCACCGGGGTAAGCCCCGGCGATTAGATCGCACGGTGCCACATGCGCCAATTCCTTGATAAAAAAGTGGCACGCTCGTGTAATAATCGTCCACATACAAGTGATACCCCTTTCCGAATAAGGGTGACACCAAGTCCCACACAATCTTATCTCTCCCTATATAATCTGGGCAGTTCTCCGGCTCTATGTGACTATTTCTCACCTCGTAAACCATAAAACTATATGTATAGCCTGTGGTCCTGTCACAGAGCTTATACATCTTGACCCCATATCTGGCACGCTTTCTGGGAAGATACTGTTTGGCCAGAAAACTTAATCAGAGACTCATCAATGCAGATAACTTGCTGGGGGAGTAAACAAGAGTCACCCCAAGGACAACAGAGTTCATTGTCATTGAAGTGCATGAACCGCAAGATCTGCTCGTATCGCACCCTGGTCATGGAGGCAGAGAACACAGGTATATAGTGATTTGGGTCAGTGGACCAATATGACAGCAACTCACTCTTTTTAGTTATGCCCATGAGGAGGGATAGGCCCAGAAAGGTCTTAAATTTGGAAACCATAATAGGTTTCCAATCTCTGGCAAGGGTCAAATGGGGATTAGTGGCGATGAATTGACCAGCACACAAATTGCTTTGGTTTCACAATAGATCTATAGAGATCTTCTGTGAAAAACAGCGAATAAAAATCAAGTGACGTAAAATCAACTGTTTCCATCTGAATTGGCCAGTGAATAGGGGAAGTACGGGTGCTGCAAAAGTAGTGGGCTCCCAAATAGGATTGGCAAATGCAGCAGGAAGTGCACTATGGGCTCAACGGGCCTCTCTTTGTCTTCTTGGTGGCTGCAGGACACTAGTTGTGCTATTCACCTCACCAGCTTGAACTGCACTTATGGGACTCGTCACATCACCACGTGTTACTGCGGTGCTGGTTTGACTACGACCAGGGTGTACTAGGCTGCTGGTGCTTGCTAGTTCACCAGAAGGATGAGTGGCACTAGCACTGGCTCTTTGCTTCATACGAGAGCCCTGTGGTTTTTGCATATCAATGGCAGCAGAAAAATGGGGTTGGGTATACCTGACCCTGGCAGGGACCACAAATCGTCAGAGCTATTTGTCAGGGTGCCGCTGTCTACAGGATCATATTCTGAGCCTGAATCTGACAGATGAGTGACTTCCTCTTCACTATCTGTCATGCTCAGAAACATGTAGGCTTCTTCACTAGTGTACCTTTCGATTTTACATTTTGGTCTCTAAATTTACTGGTACACTAGTGAGACTCACTAGTGTACCAGTTGGACTCAGCGACCGATTCAAACACTACCAAAAAACTGTTATGCCCCGTACACACGAGAGGACTTATGTCCGACAGACCTCCAAAGGAGTTCCGCCGGAGTTCCGACGGAGTTCTGGCGGAGTTCTGGCGGACTTTTCGACCGAACGGACTTGGACACACACCATCACACCAAACTCCGACGGAGTCGAACGTGATGACGTACGACTGGATTCGAATAAGGAAGTTCATAGCCAGTAGCCAATAGCTGCCCTAGCGTCGGTTTTAGTCCGTCGGAGTAGCATACACACGAGCGGATTTTTCGAAGGGGACCGGGTCCGGCGGAGTTCCGTCGGGAAAATTTGAAGCATGCTTCATTTCTAAAGTCCGTCAGAATTTGGCGAATCAAAAGTCCGTTGCAGCCCACACACGATCGAATAGTCTGACGGACTCAGTCCGTCGGAGTTTGGATGTTGAAAAGTCCGCTCGTGTGTACGGGGCATTAGCGTTTGTAGGGATCAGACCTGACTCTGAACGCTGCAGTTATGTGGGTTTAGCGTTTTGTAAGTGACAGTGATTGATTTATGCTGCAATTGGGTGGGCTGTGCGGAGGGGCTAAATGAAGGTGCTAACAGGTATCTGGGCTGATCCTGCTAACACTGCATTTTTGGGAACCCTAAACTACTGGGGACGCTAGTATAAAGCTGATAAGATATCAATCCGTTCAGACACTATACTACTAAGGGAGGTGTATGGTGCTGGCATGGGTGTTAGCGCTAATGGCACTAATCTGACACTTGCTGGAGTGACATAGACCCTGACTGATGCTAAAACCTAACTGATATCACCCGCTGGGCGATCAGGGGGTTAAACCTTTATTGGGTAATATATGGCGGGTGTCCTAATGCTATAAAAAACAAACTAACCAGGGTCACCTGTAACACTAATACAGTGATCACTGGTGACAGGGTGAAAGGGTTAACTAGGAGGCAATCAGGGGGTTAAAACCTTTATTAGGTAGTATATGGGGGTACCTGACACTGAAAACCTGACAGTGAAACTAATCAACTAACTGGCTAACTAGCGTCACCCGTGACACAAATATGAGGATCGATTAGTGACACTGGTGACGGGGTGAAAGGGTTAACTGAGGGCCAACAAGGAGTTAAACCTTTATTAGGGGGGTAACCTAGACTTAACGGGGGCTACTACTAACTGCTCTAACACTTATTTCAGTCACAAACGACACCAATGCAGTGATCAGTGAAAAATCTGAAAACTGCAATTGGTGACAGGGAGTGAAGGTGTTAACTGAGGGGGGGGGGTGACAAGTGTACCTGTGTTAGTGTAGTGTTGGTGCAACTCACAGTTAGATGTTATCTCTCCTCTCACTATAATCGAGAAAAGATTCCACGAGGTGAGATGACATCACTTCCTTCTGTCTGTGTTTACACTTAGGCTACTTGACACACTGAGGCGGGCGGACGCTGGCAGTTAAGCAGCACTATTTTTAGCGCTGCTTTACCGTCATTTTAGCAGTGCTATTCGGCCACTCCCGTTAGCAGCCGAAAAATGCTTTTTTCACTGGAGACAGGGCTTTTACACTGGAGACATAGGAGAGGCTCTTTGCGGGCGCTATTTTTATCGTTGTTGCACCTGTAAAGCGCCTCAGTGTGAAAGTAGCCCGACACAGACAGGGGAAGGTTTCATCCATAAATCATTGGTCTGGCCCTGGGGACTAATCAGTCCTCTAACGAATCTGACCGTGCGCAGGGTGGGTGCGATCGCGCCCCTCACCCACAGGGAGGAAGGGACATACAGGTAATGCCCATTTGACCACTTGTGCCATTCTGCCGACGTTCATCGGTGTGCAGTGGTCGGGAACCGGTTAAAGTGCAAGTGGTGGCATTATCCAACTAGTTAGTCATGCAATTAGCAGACAACACTTTGATAAAAAGGATCATTAAGGCAGTCTAGGAAAAGACCTTCTCAACAAAGGAGATGTCCCTCTTGGGATCTATCGGCAGTACTGCAGAGTTTTATAAAAGAACCATTTGAACCTCTAGAAGAAAGCTCTCTAAAACTCCTAACATAAAAAAAACAGCTACTGGTAGCCCTGGTGTCAGCCAGGAGGATGAGTGAATTACAAGCATTATCAAATGCTGAACCTTACTGCCTAATTTTTCCAGACAAAATCATTTTGTCCATGGATTCAGGGTTCCTACCAAACGTGTCCACCAATTTTCACAGGTCTCAGGACACAGTAATTCGATCTTGCTGCTGGCAAGCGCGCAATTTAAAAGAAGAAAATTTTCACAAATTGGATGTCAGGAGATGCCTGTTATGATACATCGAAAGTACAAAAGAATGAAGAGCTGTTCCGAATCTGTATGTGTTGTACTCAGGTCCTAGAAAAGCACAAGGAGCCTCAAAAACAAATATCACTAGGTGGATGAGATCTTCTATTGAGGAAGCCTATTCCATAGCAGGACTGCCAACGTCGCCAAAACTGAATGCACATTCCACTAGAGCAGTGATGGTGAACCTTGGCACCCCAGATGTTTTGGAACTACATTTCCCATGATGGATGCTCATGCACTCTGCAGTGTAGTGGAGCATCATGGGAAATGTAGTTCCAAAACATCTGGGGTGCCGAGGTTCTCCATCACTGCACTAGAGCCTTGGCCACCTCCTGGGACCGGAGAGAGCAGGGGCTACCCCGATCCAGATCTGCAAAGCAGCCACCCGGTCGAGTTTCCAGACTTTTGTAAGACACTACCATCTGGAATGTCTTGTCATCTACCGACCAGGCTTTTTGGAGAAAAGTGCTACAGGCAGTTGTCCCTCCCTAACAGGTATTATTTCTTTGATGTTGCTCTCATGAAGCTGTCCTGGAAGATGACTTGGTAAAACTAAGTTATTATCTGTTAACTTGATTTCCAGGAATCTTCCAGGAAGGGACTGTTCCCACCCTATGATTATGTAATTGTAATAATGATTATTAGGGGTGTATGTTATAGGCCTTAGGTTATTTGTTATTACTGAGGGACCATGCATAGTACTTGTTCTTTTATACTAATGTGGATTTGTGTTTCCTGTGCTAGGTGGGAGGAGCTACTCTCTCATAAGGCCATCCTGGAAGATACCTGGAAATCAAGTTTTTTAATTTTTGCTGTAATACATATCTCCAAAAATGTTTTTAAAAATCAAATTTCATCAGTTTTGGCCAATATATATTCTTCTACATATTTTTGGTAAAAAATAAATAAAGCGTATATTGATTGGTTTGCACAAAAGTTATGGCATCTACCAACTATGGGATAGATTTATGGCATTTTTTTTTTTTTTAAGTAATGGCGGTGATCAGTGATTTTTAGTGGTACTGCGGCGGACAGATTGGACACTTTTGACACATTTTTGGGACCACTGACATTTATACAGCGATCAGTGCTATAAAAAATGCACTGATTACAGTATAAATGTCACTGGCAGGGAACACTAGGGACCGATCAATGTGTTCCCTCATTTGTGTTTCTAACTGTGGGGGGGATGGAACTGACTAGGGGAGGAGACATATCATTGTTCCTAGCTAGTAGGAACAGACAATCTGTGTCTCCTCTCCTCACAGAACATGGATTTTTGTGTTATATATATATATATATATACATACATACATATATACACACACACACACACACACACACACACACACACACACACACACACACACACACACACACACACCTGTTCTGGCTCTTGTGCCCACAATTGTGGCCCACAATTGTGCGTGGCCAGCAGTCATCGCGACCGCTGGCCATACACATCGGTTCCCCCGCAGTGCAGCGGGTGCACGTCTGCTTATAGGCATTTAAAGTGCCAACGTACAGCTACAATGGTTCGCGGGATCATGCCGACCTGCGGCAGTATAATGATGGCGGTTAGTCGGCAAGCAGTTAAGATATTTAAGTCTACTTTAAGTTATGTGTAAATCTCAACATTTTCTGCAAATAGTGAGCTTGGGATGTCACACTACCACCTCATGAACCTCCTACTGGTCAGTAAGGCACGATCCACATAAAAAAAAAAAAAAAACAATAAGGAGAGTTTGTGTGCTGCCCTTCACACTTTAACAGGAGCGTTCACACGTTTTTATGTGTTACTGCCAGCCCATAAATTTAAATTGGCAGGCAAAATTAGCAAAAAAAAAGTAGGCAAGCGTAACTTTCAAAACCTGGGCAGTTTAAAACAGTAAGACCCCTTTCACACTAGGGCAGGTAGGCGTTCACGGTAAAGCGCCGCTAGTTTTAGCGGCGCTTTACCGTCATTTTAGCTGCACTGTTCGGCCATTAGAGGGGTTCTTTTAACCGGTGCTAGTGGCTGAATAAAGGGTTAAATGCACCCCATGTATTGCCGCTTTTGCAGCGGTGCCCATTTATTTCAATGGGCGGGAGCAGTCCTTTACCGCCCCAAAGAAGCTGCTTGCGGGACTTTTTTTTAACGTCCTGCAAGTGCATCGCCCCAGTGTGAAAGCACTCAGGCTCTCACACTGGGACTACAGAGGTGGTGTTTTTCAGACACTTTACAGAAGCTATTTTTAGCCCAAAAGCACCTGAAAAACGCCCCAGTGTGAAAGGGGTCAAAGAGTAGATTCCTTCATGGAAGGAAATAGAGTTGCATATACGGTAGAAAAAAACACCCCTTTTCTGGCAACCTTACTGTTTTTATATTTAAAGCATAAGTTCACCTTTTGTAAAAATGAAAATGAAATAAAAAAAATAAATGCACATGCAAAAAAAAGTGCATATATTTTATTTACACTGTAGCTTGTAAAGCACTGCACCCACGATCAGTATAGTATATACATATATACTCAGTATAGCTGTCTGCCCATACCTCTCATACAGGCAGAGAGCTTTTTTTTTGTCATAAGCAGACCAATGCAAAAAGAGGATTGTCCACTGTACTGAGAATATGGATCTATTCGGATCATCATTCTGTAAAACTGTCCCAAACAAACTGGAATAAAAATCTTTTAGTGCAAAATTATAAAACTGGACCCAAGGAAAGCATTGTCTGTTAGATGGTTATATCCCACAGTCCATTTCAGGATAACCCCATGGGATCGTGGAGCAAACAAGCCAAGTAGCAACAGATTATCCAAGCTCGATCCACCTGTACTTCCATATTCTGTGGATATATACACTTTAAAAATCGGAAGTTTAATGCTTTGTCTATGAGGCTCAGGAGACTGAGAACTTGTCTGCTCATTTCCTGCTGCTGATGGGTCAGCTGGACTGGAGAATTTTGCATGAAATTTGGAAAGTGCAACAGCTGGCTAATTCCACCAACTATTTCTTCCTGTGGTTGTCCATCCATGACCTTGGTAGCTATTCCAAATGGTAAGCTAGATGAAAAGGTGATGAATCCATTGGAAGAGGCAATGGCGTAACCTCGCCTTAAATAATGGTTTCTGGAAGGGTGTGTAGAAGATGGCTTAGTGCGGTCCTTGGCCTGGACTTCAAAGAACAGATCTGTACAGTCCATTACAGTACAGTTGAGTCCTTGATACTGAACTGTTCTCTTGGGTTCAAAGAGCTCTAGGTATCTTGTACTGTATAGGATGGGTACCTAGAAATGGGAATAAACAATTGTGAACAAACCAATCATCAGCTGTCTAGTCCATAATTGTTATAGGCATACAAGTCATATGTACAATTCTAAGTTTGAGCCCACATTCACACGGTAAGAAAAAAGGGAAGGTCATCCTTCCAGTGAAGAACTGGGAGTTTGATAAAGCAACCTTGACACCCTCATACATTAATACTAAGATGTAAAAAAAAATCCCAGCAACCAGAATTCTGTTTAAATGTCATATTTGTGAAATCCGAATTCTAGCTGAGCTTTACACACTGCCATATAAAAAGTTAACTTTCCAAGAGATCAATATATAGACTGTCATTCCTCCCCTCTCCTTGTAAAAATGCTGTTTACCTGCCTGTAGCACTGAATATATAAGTCAGGTTCTAATTTCACGGGCTGATTGCTTATTTTGGGTCATTGATTCAAATGATTGAAGCCAGAGACATCCAGGCAAGTAGCAGTTTCAGAAGAAGGTCCTCAATAGCAGCTTATGTTTCTCAGTATTGTTATAAAAGATATATTTTTTTGGTCTGTTTTATTTTATTGACTATTAGTTTTTTACAGTTATAGGTTTTGAAACTTCTGTTTACAGCACATTTCTAACATAGTCAGATTGAAAAAAAAAAGTCCATCTAACTACCGTATATACTCGAGTATAGGTCGATCCGAATATAAGCCGAGGCCCCTAATTTACCACAAAAAAAATGGGAAAACTTATTGACTCGTGTATAAGCCGAGGGTGAGACATGCCTGTCCATCCCTGTGTGTCCAGCCCTGTGTGTCCAGCCCTGTGTGTGCAGCCTACCTGTGTGTGCAGCCTACCTGTGTGTGCAGCCTACCTGTGTGTGCAGCCTACCTGTGTGTGCAGCCTACCTGTGTGTGCAGCCTACCTGTGTCCTGAGCCTGTGTCCTGAGCCTGTGTCCTTCTGCACATACGGTGGCCATGCCAGGATCGCCGCACCTCTTCTCGTCTGTGACAGACGGCGGCCATTCCACTGTTCAAAAGCCGCGCCTCCGTCTGTGATAGGCGGAACACTCAATTTCCCAGCAGTCTGTGTTCCGCCTATCACGGACATCCTCTCATCCTCGTCCGTAGTATGAGGATGAGCGGATGTCCGTGATAGGCGGACCACTGACTGCTGGGAAATTGAGTGTTCCGCCTATCACAGACAGGGAGGCGCGGCTTTTGAATAGTGGAATGGCCGCCGTCTGTCTGCTCGACACGCTGATCGGGTAGACAGACGGCGGTGACTCGAGTATAAGCCGAGGGGGGCACTTTCAGCCTAAAAAAAAAGAGGCTGAAAATCTCGGCTTATACTCGAGTATATACGGTAATAAAAAATAAAATAAATTGTACAATCCCATATACACAAAACTATACCCACAGTTGATCCAGAGGAAAGCGAAACACCCCAACATATGACTGGGCTTTCGGTGAAGGGGCAGCTAAACCATCAACGTCTGTGTGTAAATTTTAGTTTGAGCTACTGTGTTCTCTAACAGACTTTTTTTTTTAAAGGATGTAAAGAGCTAAACAAAAATATGTGCAAATGAATTGATGAGTTCACCTTTACTTCACTGTCTAGTAAATAGAGCGGACCTGGGACCACCTGGGTTCAGAGAGAAGTAGATTGAATAATGCTGGCCCGACATCTAGCAGCAAATAAAAGTACTGGATTTAATATATGCAGAAGGCGGTAGCAAAAAACCCTTAATACAAGCACTAACAGTTGACACTTATGAAAGGAAAAAAAGAAATGCTGCCCTGATAGCCCAAAAAATAAATACTGTATTTATCGGCGTATAACACGCACTTTTTTCCCCTTAAAATCAGGGGGAAAAAAAAATTGCAGGTGTGTGTTATATGCCGATCCTCCACGATTTCTGCGCGATTTTTGGGCTCTGGGCGGCTTTCAGCCCTTCTCGGCGGCCGAAAACCTCACAGAAGGGCCAAGAACGGCCAAAAACCACCGAGTACGGCCGAAAGCTGCCGAGAACTACAGGGCACCGGCGAGATACACAGGACATCTCGGTGGCACCATTTTTAAAAATAAAAGCTGACATCACTGAGGGGACAACGATGCACAAGGTTGCAATGATGGACAGGCTGCATTACAAGGCTGCAATGATGGACAGGCTGCATGACAAGGCTGCAAATTACACTGACAAGGCTTCAGATGGACACTGATAAGGCTGCATTGATGGGCATTTAAATGTAAGTTTTTTTTCCTTAAATTTCCCTCCTAAACTTGGGGTGCGTGTTATACGCCGATAAATACGGTACAATGTTTTAAATATTTAAAGCAGCCATGTGCATCAACAGAAGTCAGTGAATCGTGGAAAATCTGGAATCAACAAAATACCATGAAATATACATAAATAGTAGAAATTGGAGACTGTTCAACAAAACATAGCAAGCACCCACAGAAATGGGAGAAATTTTTCATGAATAATAAGAGGACAAGGGCGGAGGGTTTTTAACGGTGCAACAGATTATTCATATTTTATCACATACTATTGCCAAAAAATAGTTTTTATATTAAATATTTATTGAAATCAAAGTTAAAATTCATTTCCATATATTCCATGAAATGTACAAACAATAAAAACTTTGGTCATAAACAGTACTGGACAACAGTATTTTCCTATATATATATACACTATCCCGACATGTTTCGCAAAAATTTGCTTCCTCAGGGGATGTGCGAATATTCCAGCATATGAGATTCTAAATTAGACAAAAATTCACAAGGTTACAATCAAATTTACATAGGAATAAGTGAATAAACAATTATGCAAAAAGCAGCGCACTGACTAAAAGCACCAACTAAGTTGGCGGACAGCAAAGGACCCCAAAGACACAAAACCCACCTTCAAAACTGTGCACATGATTAAACAGTTATTTGATCCACCTCACAAGTTGCCCGTTGCCATAGTAAACCGTAGAGGGCAAAAAGTAAATCTCTTATGCTGGAATATTCGCACATCCCCTGAGGAAGCAAATTTATGCGAAACATGTCAGGATAGTGTATATATATATATATATATATATATATATATATATATATATATATATATATATATATATATATATATATATATATATATATATATATATATATATATATATATATATATATATATATATATATATATATATATATAGGAAAATACTGTTGTCCAGTACTGTTTATGACCAAAGTTTTTATTGTTTGTACATTTCATGGAATGCATGGAAATGCATTTTAACCTTGATTTCAATAAATATTTAATTTAAAAACAATTTTTTGGCAATAGTATGTGATAAAATATGAATAATCTGTTGCACCATTAAAATCCCTCCGCCCTTGTCCTCTTATTATTCATACATAAATAGTAATCTCACACTGATATATGAATAAACAGTGAACCTACAGGATGATCAGGTAGGTGCATCAATAAAAGTCTGTGCACCATGAAAAATCACGAATCAACATAGTACCATGAAATATACATGAATATGAATCTCACACTGATAGGTGAGTAAACCAGATTGGATACTGTGATGAAAGGTGAGTAAACACAAAAAAGAAAAACTGTAGAAGGTATCAAATCAAAATAAGTCCACATAGGTGAAGAACAGGTGTTGAAATGGATCCAAAGAAAGGAGGGCAAGTCCTTATGGTATCAGCAGGCATCACGTGTGTGAAAAAGACAACCACCACCAACTTTGAGAAAATGTACCCCCCCCCCCCGTTGCCATATTAGCCACCTTTTGGGGGGGAGCAGGTACCTGGATTTAACAGGTACCTGCTCACACTTCCGGCTGATCTTGCCGTGGTGAGATCAGCCGAAAAATTGACCCCCCTTCTCCTTCTCCCACCACTGAGCCATTCACAAAGCACAGCGTGCATGTGTAGTACGTAACTGCCTGTGAGGCTTCACCGATGGTTTCTCTTAGTGGGGATGGTGATGGCAGCACCCAACAGGCGACTGGGAAATCAGCTGGGGTGAAGACACCGCTGGATTTGTGGATAGGTAAGTGTCCTAATATTCAAATTTAGTAGCTACAGTATTTGTATTTGTCAGATTTTTTTCTGAAGGAGCCTGGAAATATGCTTTAAATACTTACATGAACCCACAACTAATTATGCTATAGACCAAGGATTTCCAAACTATGGCCCTTTGCGGAACTACACATCCCACGAGGCATTGTAAAACTGACATTCACATACATGACTAGGCATGATTAGAATTGTAGTTCCTGAACAATTGGAGGACCATAGTTTGGAGACCCCCTGCAGTATAGACAATAAGAGCAGCTGTACTGATTCACTAGGAAGAGGGTCTGCTGTGCTGGGGGGAGAGGTTTATGGTAAGACTGGATGAGTATTTAAACTAGCATTGAGGGGGGAGGGTGAACTAGAATTCAATCAGGCAGACAGGTGAGTTAGGTGTCAGACATTACTGGAGGGTAAAATGGGAATGGATGGGGTGGGGGTTATGGCAAGTGATAATAAGGTTCCCACATTACAAACAACTATTGGAAATGTTCATACTATTGTACTACTAAAAAAGATATGCAAAACACAAGTACAAAATGTGACAATGAATTAAAGTGTTTGTTCACCAATGCCAGAAGTCTACCAAGCTAAATAGAGTTGGAAGCTTTGGTGCACAAAGAACTATGATTTTATTGGTATTGCTGAATCTTGGCTTCATTCTTGACATGACTGAGCTAATAATATTCCTGGCTATGCACTCTTTCAGAGAGACAGGATAAAACGTAAAACGTGGTGGTGTCTGTATGTGAGAAGTGAAAGAGGACCTAGTTGATGGAGAGAGAGCGATGAGGCTGAAGAATTATGGTTGGAACTGCATATGCATAGTTCAAAGTTAATCATTGCAGTCTGTTATTAGCCACCCAGTGTTAATAAGAAGCTGGAGACTCAACTCCATGCACAGATAGAAAGGGCTGCAAGAGCTGGGACAGTTATAATAATGAGGGATTTTAACTACCCTGACATTGTCTGGAGTAATGCCACTGCAGCAATATTTACAGGACAAACATTTATAAACCTATTACAAGACAATTTTATGGTACAGTTCACAGAGGCACCCAAATAGAATGATTACTAATGTTAATATAAATGTACAACTGATTAGCAGTGACCATAACAGGATTTAATTGAATGTAAGCTGTAAGCAGCCACAGTGTCCATCAATTGTTGCCTCATTATGCTCACTATGCCCGTCAATTGTAGCCTCACTGTGCCCATCAAATGCAGCATCACTGTGCCCATCAATTACAGCCTCACTGAGCCTATTATGAGGGGTTCCCACTATCCCTGTGCTGAGTTCCCTGGTCTGTACATCTGTGCCTATCAATTGCAGCCTCACTGTGATTTTTATTGTGACTGCGACATTATGGTGGACACATCGGAAACTTTTGACACCATTTTGGGACCATTGTCATTTATACAGCGATCAGTGCTATAACAATGCATGATTACTGTGTAAATAACAATGGCAGGGAGGGAGTTAAACACTAGGGGGCAATCAAGGGGTTAAGTGTGTCCTAGGGAGGTGTCATAACTGCAGGGGGGATGGGCTTCCACTGACACGACAGCGATCACTGCTTCTGATGAGAGAGCAGTAGATCCCTGTCATGTCACTAGGCAGAACGGGGAAATGCCTTGTTTACAAAGGCATCTCCCCATTCTTCCAATCCGTGACACGATCGCGGGCCCCTGGTGGATATCGAGTCCATGGGACACGCGGGCACGGTCACAGAGCACACGGCGGGCATGTGCCCACAATGCCGCAATTTAAAAGGGACATACCTGTATGCCCATTTGCCCAGCAGTGCCATTGTGCCAATGTACATAGTCGTGCACTGGACGGCTAGTGGTTAAGGGGGGATATGATCAATATGTATAAATACAAAAGTGGTCCATATAGTGAACTTTTGTTCTGTAGACATAGTTATCCACTTGAAGGTCATCATAGAGTACGGGGGGGGGGGGGGGCACTATGTCTGGAGGAAAATGTATCTCCAAATACAGAAAGGCTTCTTCACAGTAACAATGTGTAATAGACTCCCTCAAGAGCTGGGGCCAGCTCAGTAGATTGTTTTTAAAAAAAGGCCTGGATTCTTTCCTAGATATATATGATATAACTGGATACTAATATTTATAGGTTACGTTGTTCCAGGGAGTATCCTATTGCCTCCTAAGTGATCAGGAAGGATTTTTTTTCCCCAGCTGGAGCAAATTGGATCATGCTTTATTGGGATTTTTTTTTTGGCCTTCCTCTGGATCAACTGTGCATATAGGATTCTGTATATAGGATCGTATAATATTTTTTCCCTTCTATTGGTTGAACTGGATGGACTTTTTTCAACCAGACTAACTATGTAACTAACTTGTCTGAAAGAGTGAATAAACCCTGTAGGAAAATGGCCACTTTTCAGAATGTTACCTGAGTAAGTCTTGCATGTAGAAGATCTGTCCAATTCAGCCAGTAACGGGAGACAGTGGACTCGGATACTCTGAATCGAAAGGATAAATCCTGAAGCAACAACCCCAAACGCAGCCTTGTGAGGACAAGCAGGAGCTGGTCTTCTGAACTCAGAGCACTTTGCGGTCCAACCTCTGACCTTTTCCGAATTTTGCCAGAACACAGTTTTTGGTCTGCAGTCAGAAAGCTGAGGAAGTCTGTGAGATGCTCATAGCTGTCAAAGCCTGTATAGAAACGTATCCACTTGCCATCACTTTTGATGCTGTTCATACAGAATCCACCATCATTCCTGCTGTTCTCCTGTTGCTTTACTTGCTGGCCCAAGTACAGAACTGTTCCTGAACTTCTCTCGAGTTGTTCTTCTAAATCTTTGTTTTTCTTCTCTAGAATCTCATTCTCACAGCGCAAATTTCTTAACTCTGATTCCAGCTGGGAAATTTGCTGACCCATGTCAGTCATCAACGTCCATCTCTCATTCTCCCACTGCTCCTTTAATCGAGAATAGAAGTAGAAAATGTTATATTAAGCCTTCCACTTTGCGTTTAGCTGACAGGAAGAGGAAGCAGAGTGATAGAGAGAAGAGCTCATCAGTCTTCTTCTGCTCCTTCTTCACAGTTCATTGACAGGCTATTAGCAGGGATAAGACCTAGTTAATAATACCTTACCGCAGTAGAGGAAAATTTGGTTTCCAGGCTTGACTGTGCAAGCCCAGGTTCCCACTGACAGCAGGAATGAAATCATGCGAGTTCAGCAGAACTGGCAAGATTTTATTCCTGCATGTCAGTCCTGACTTCAGGGGCAATTTCAGAGACATCTGTGCAGGTTTCTGCATAGGTATCTATTGAAATTGCACCCTGATGTTGCCAAAAGTAGTACAGAAACTACTTTTGGGAATTGCGCGGCACCGCACATGCGGCATCAAACCGATTTACACGGTGTCATTGCCGGCAATAGTCACCGTTTTGGCATGCGATTTGACATGTCCAATTCAGATGGTTGCAGCGATTTGACATGTCAAATTGCATGCCAAATCGCTGCAACCATCTGAAATCGGTCCCAAAAGTAGTTTCTGTACTACTTTTAGAGACTTGGGGGTTTGATTTCAATAGACACCTGTGCAGAAACCCACACAGATGTCCCTGAAATTGCCCCCAAAGTCGGGACTGACATGCGGGAATGAAATCGTGCCAGTTCCGCTGAACTCGTTTCATTCCCGCTGTCAGTGTGAACCTAGGCTAAATCTCAGAAATGAGAAGTCATTGGGCAAGTTAAAAAAAAAATTAAAAATTCTTATATATGTTCTGCTTTAAAAAGACAGGCTTGTTATTGTGCTACAATAGAGTACATTGCATGATTTCACCAAATGTGAAAGAAATTTATAAACCTTTATTGCAGAATCCTCTCTGATTGTGTTCAGGAGATGATATTCTTAATTGCTATCATTATTTAAAACAAATACCAAATAGAAGGATCTGGTCATTCAGCCAGTGATTCATTATAGAAGATGACTGCTCAGTGCTCTCAAGCTGTCAGCAGTGTATCTATTGTAGCTTGCACCAATCATAACTATTCAGATGATTTTAACTAGTTTTCTTTCTGCAACCTTGTGCAGCTTTGTTATTCTTCTTTTGTGGACAGATCGGTTTAGTTCATATATTTATTATTATTATAAAGGATTTATATAACTTCAACAGCTTTCACTGTGCTTTAGATAATAATACTGTTGCAGTACAATTCAAGACAAGAGAGTTATGAGGGTTCAGCTTGCAGGGATCTTCAAACTGCAGCCCGTTACAAGATTTTACTCAGTCCGCAGTTGATTGGCACAGTCCCTTCTTCCCATGCTGAGGTGCACATTCTCCCCTGCCCTGCAACAGCAGATGTTCCCCTACTTCAATACCACTGCTGGCTTCCTTACAAACAATGATTTGATTTGCAATACAGTATCAAACAAAAGTGAGTACACCCCTCACATTTTTATAATAAAATATTTACATCTTTTCATGTGAGAACACTGGATAAATGACACTTTTCTACAATATAAAGTAGTGAGTGTACAGCTTGTATAACAGTGTAAATTTGCTGTCCTCTCAAAATAACTCAACACACAGCCAATATGTCTAAACTGCTGGCAACAAAAGTGAGTAAACCCCTAAGTGAAAATGTCCAAATTGGGCCCAATTAGCCATTTTCCCTCCCTGGTGTCATGTGACTTGTTATTGTTAAAAGGTCTCATGTGTGAATGGGGAGCAGGTGTGTTAAATTTGGTGTTATTGCTCTCACTCTCCCATACTGGTCACTGGAAGTTCAACATGGCACCCCATGGCAAAGTACTCCCTGAGGACCTGAAAAAAAGAATTGTTGCTCTACATAAAGATGGCATAGGCTATAAGAAGATTACCAAGACCCTGAAACTGAGCTGCAGCACAGTGGCCAAGACCTTACAGCAGTTTAAGAGGACAGGTTCCATTGGTTCCATGGTCGACCAAAGAAGTTGAGTGTATGTGCTCGGCATCAATAGACGTTTGAGTGCTGCCAGCATTGCTGCAGAGGTTGAAGGGGTGGACCTAGTTAATAATACCTTACTGCAGTAGAGGAAAATTAGGTTTCCAAGCTTGACTGTGTAAGCCCAGGTTCACACTGACAGTGGGAATGAAATCGTGCAAGTTGAGCTGAACTCACACAATTTCATTCCTGAATGTCAGTCCTGACTTTGAGGAGATTTCAAAGACAAAAGTAGTACAGAAACTACTTTTGGGAATCTGTGTGGTGCTGCAAATGCAGAGTTGCACCAATTCGGACATTGCTGGCAAATGGCATAAATCGGTAGCTATTGCCGGCAATGGCACCTTCTGAATCGGTGCAATGCTAATTGCAATTCTTTTTCGTTTTTAACACAGGGTGAAAAAGGCCTTTTGCCCAACAGTGATATAGTAGTATGGTACTCCTATTTGTACAGTACCTGGAGTGTACGGCATTGAATATCTTTGCTGCTGAGCGCTTCTTGCAGTGAGAGGAGTAGTTGGCTCTGCTGATGAGATACCTTCTTTAGCTCTCTCACCATCTTTTTCAGGAGCTCAGGATCATTGGGTACACAATAATCTCCATGGTCATGTATAATGTACTCATTTACTGCACCTGGGTCTTGGAATGTTGTTTCACTTGCTTTCTCCATCATCTCTGCTGCCAAAACCAGGTCTCCAATACTGGACTGAACTTCCACTGATGGAAGAGAAGAGAGAAGAATAAACTGCAGCATTATAAAACAATAACCTCAAACATAAGTATTTAAACAGATTTTTTGGAATAGGTTTTACTTTACAAAGTGGTGACCATCTTACAAAGACTTATAAACAGCGGCACTGACACTCAATAATTGAAATACAATGGGGATAATTTAGCAAAAATAGAGCAGACAGATTCCAAGCAGCTGGACATGGCAACCAATCAATGTCTATCTTCAACTTTTTCACTTAAGCTTTAAAAATGAAAGAAGTTGATTGGTTTCCATGCCCTGCTGCTCCAGATTCTGGCCATGCGAGTTCTGATAAGTTTCCCTCAATGAGTTCAATATAAAACCTTTATAAACTGTCAGAAAAGGGAGCACAAGGAATATTATCAAAATCATTTTTAAAGTATAACTAAAGTCAACACTTTTTCTAGATTTGAATAGAGTGCTGAGGTGTTAGAACCATGGTCAGGTTTTTATTGCTGTCCATGTCCCAAACCGTACATGGATCGAAGTTCAGCCAATCTGTGCTGAACCAGATCAATGTCAATCCATTGGTTGGGCTCCCTGGTTGTACAAAAGTCAATCTACCAATTGACTTCTGTTTAACCAGGCTGTCAGGTTTTTCCTGATCGATCAGTGCCACAGGCTATAGCCAGCAACACTGATCATTTTATTCTGATGCAGGGAAGTCTCACTGCCAGAGCACAATGGCACAGCTGGAGGATTCCCCTCATCCACATTGAATGTGTGGATGGGGAAATCGGATCATTTTTTTTATTCAACCAGAGTTATTTAAATTGTGGATAAACCCAATATGTTGATTTGTCACCAGACTAGAAATGTAGGAGAAATCTTTCCACGGGACACTTTTTTCCATGATAACTATGTAAGGGGAGGAGTTCCTCATGTTGGAAAGATATTATCTAACTTCCTGGTGAGAGTCTAGGATATGAAGTGAAGGGAAATCTGCCGATGAGGCAGAGTTGTTAGAGAACCAATGACTAGAGCAGAAGACCAGGTACAGGTCTGGCCAGGAGGAGTATGTTAGGTAATACCTTATACCAAATTACTGCAGCTAACCTCATTAAGGTATACTGGATAAACAAGTGTCAGCTATCCTCGAGGGCCAGAATAGATTGGCTATTCCAAGAAAGATGGGTGGGCCATCAGTCAAGTCTTCATCAGTTGTGGTTGAGGGCAACAAGACAGGCACATGAAAGGCTCAGTTCACTAAGATGAATGAGCTCATGTTTCTGCACACTGAAGAGATTAGCTAGAAAGCCTTGAAAGACTTAGAACTTGTTTGACATGGTGGGACTTTCAAGGCACAAGACTTAGCGCTCATGCACACTGCATCTCAAAAGAAGCAACCCCTACAATCTTTTGAGCTTTTTTAGAGCTCTGAGCTTGAGCTCTCATTTTTTTCTGCCTGGAAACTCCCCTCCATGTTACCCAATGTGTCCATGTACACAATTTTGCTTTTGCAGGAGTCAACAGGCATATGCTCCTACATGCAGTACCCCCCCCCCACCAAACTCGCTTTTTCTTGAGGGGCTTTCAAGCAGAAAAGATGCCCAAGTACCCAAAAACACAACAAATTATGGGAAAGATTTATGGCATTTTTATTATTATTTTTTACTAGTAATGGCGGTGATCTGTGATTTTTAGCGGGACTATGATATTGTGGCGGACATTTATACAGCGATCAGAGCTATAAAAATGCACCGATTACTGTGTAAATGTCACTGGCAGGGAAGGGGTGTACACAAGGGGTGATCAAGTGGTTAAATGTGTTCCCTTGTGCGTGTTTCGAACTGTGGGGGAGGGATTGAACTGACTGGAGGAGGAGAAATATCGCTGTTCATAATTACTACAAAGAGCAGATCTGTCTCTTCTCGCCTGTCAGAACAAGGATTTTGTGTGTTTACATGGCTCATGCTGGCCATGAGCATTTGGTCCTCTGCCGTGCAGCACACATGCCTGCTATGGCTCTTAAGGGAACTGACGTACATGTATGGCGTTTCACGGGAATGAACCACTTTGCCAATGTATATATGCATGAGCCTGTCAGTAAGTGGTTAAAAAACCAAACCTGTTATACTTACCTGCGCTGCAGAGAGCAGCCCTGATCCTCCTCTGCTTGAGTTTTCCGGCGGTGCTCCTGGCCTCTCCCTTCTGCCGAGTGCCCCCAGAGCAAACAGCTTGCACTGGGGGCACCTGAGCAGGCATGAAAAATAAAATATTTTGTTGCCTAAATAAACGTTATATATTTTTAACTGTTATGCCACGTACACGACCGGACTTTGAGGGACTAGGTCCGACAGACTTTTGACGGAGTTCTGACAGAGTTCTGACGGACTTTCCGAATGAACGAACTTGGCCACACACAATCACACCAAAGTCCGACGGATTCGAACGTGATGACGTACGACCAGACTAGAATAAGGAAGTTCATAGCCAGTAGCCAATAGCTGCTCTCGAGTCGGTTTTTTGTCCGTCGGACTAGCAAACACACGGGCGGATTTCTCGGTAGGAACTGGGTCCGGCGGAGTTCCGGCGGAAAAATTTGAAACATGTTCCATTTCTAAAGTCTGTCAGACTTTTGCAAATCAAAAGTCCGCTGCAGCCCACACACGATCGAATGGTCTGCCGGAATCGTTCCGTCGGACCTTTGATGTTGAAAAGTCCGGTCGTGTGTACGCGGCATAAGTCTTGTTGTGCCTTGAAAGTCCCACCATGCCAAACAGGTTCTAAATCTAATGCCATGTACATACGATCGGAATTCGAGCCAGGAAAAGACCGATGAGAGCTTTTCATCGGAAAATGCGACCATGGGTATGCTCCATCGGAATTTAGCTGTCCGAATTTCCGCCAGCCAAAAATTGATAGCAGTTTCTCAATTTTACAGACGGAAAAACTTTCTATCGGTAATTCCGATCGTGTGTATGCAATTCCAACACGCCAAAAATCACGCATTGCTCAGATTCAACTACGAGAGAGAAGCTATTGGCTACTGGCTATTGAACTTCCTTTTTCTAGTCACGTTGTACGTGTTGTACGTCACCGCGTTATAAATGATCGAAATTTGATGTGACTGTGTGTAGGCAAGACAGCTTGAGCCGAATTCCATCGGAATTCCGTCGGGAAAACCATCAGAGCTGTTTCCTACGAGAATTACGATCGTGTGTACGAGGCATAAGTCTAAGTTTAAGTATAATAGGGATGTGGCGCGTATAGGTCAAACTGATCCATTCTATAAGTCCTTGACGTTTTCACTACAAATAGAGGCAGCTTTGGTGGTACCTGAAAAGTACAGTCTCTGCTGTCACATACAGGATAGGTATGTGACAGCAGAGACTGGGGGGTATCTGAATCGAATTTAGGGTACATACACACAGATGTGTAGACACAAGGAGGTCTATCTTAAAATTCCTGGCGTTTTCCCTTGCCTGTGGAGTCGCGGGTGACCCGTACAGCTGGCCACTTATGCTCATGTTACATGTAAGTACAATGCTTTTTTTTTTCATTGGCTTTTATCCACGCATTTGATTTATTTCCTGAACGTAAAACCTCCTTGTTTCGTACATACGTCATATGCACAGGTAAGCATGAGTGCATCCTTTGCAGCTCACCAGGTGTGGAAAAATGCTGGCGTTTCACGTTAGAGTTCCCTTGCACCTGCAAACATCCATGCGTGTATCCTTTTATATAACACTGGTTCATACCTGCCTCTTTTGACATTTGAGGAGAATAATTTTGTGCTCTTTTTCTAATGCTTTTTCCATCCTTTTTTCTCCGGTTCAGCTTTCTCTTCGAAATGCACATGTCTTCTGCAACTTCTTGTTCCATGACGTAATCAAGAGGACTCATGTTAGAGATTTCAGTGTCCTGATTGTAAGGAAGATAGCAGGTATGTACACACTTATAGAAATCAGATACTGTAAATATATATTGTCATAAAAACTTAGGGACCTTGAAGTAAACCTCTTCAAAATAAGAAAATTACCAACCCAACCCAGCCCCCTATAGTGCCACTTGTCCCCTTGAAATGCAGCACTTTACACATTACACGAGAGTGTAATGTGAGAGCTTAATTTCAATGGGATGCCATACATGCAACAGATGTGGCAAAGTAAGGGTACCTTTTGAGCTTCGCTGTGGTTGTAGTACCATTCGTTGTTTTGCACGCGTAAGCATGCTCTGCTTGCTTGGTGTCTTTGGGATGCCATAAATAAATTTCGCTGCAAGCATGCACTTTTTTTTCTGTTCATGTTTCATGCACATGTGAAAATTTGTAGGATTTTGCAAGATTTGTCATGTGACAATAGTATGAATAAGATCTGAGAAGGATGACAAGGGGGTTTACAATGGTCAACTTTTATTTATTTATTATTTATTTTATTATGAACTCCAGGAAAAGTAGATATTCTCCCTTGTGGTCGGGCTGGCCCCACACTGCAAGGGTTAAATGCTCATTTAGGTCTTGGGGACCAGAAAAAGCAGTTTTACTTACAAATCCTCCGCTCATGCAGACTTTCTCCAGGCTGCAAGACTTACAGTATACTTGCAGCATGAGGCTGTTGAGGAAGCCAACTGGCTTCAAAACATATTTTTAGTCTACACTGCATGTATCTACAGTGACATTGGGGATTCCAGTCTTGAGTTAAACACCAGTTGCAGTGACAGTGGCTTCCCCCATCTTCAGCATCTTTCATCCCCAGCTGGTGGCCAAAGCTGGTAGTTCTCTGGCTGCCTCTTGGACATTTCTGGCTTCCACATTACCTTTATGCTTGACAAATTTGCTTGGAATCTAGGAGCCAGCTAAAAAAGTTAAGAGCCAGGTCCGTAACGGCGATCTGGACCTGTCCCTGGCCTGACATGGAGACGAGTGAGGGGAAGATAGCCCACCCAACCCCCCCGCCACCTGTCTCCAAGTTATTGCCCGTAGCTCTTAAAAGGAACATTTTATTTATTTTTCAAATGACAATTTTTTTTTAATTGCATTTTAGTGTAAATATGAGATCTGAGGTCTCTCTGACCCCAGATCTCATATTTAAGAGGACCTGTCATGCTTTTTTCTATTACAAGGGATTTTTACATTCCTTCTAATAGGAATAAAAGCGACACAATTTTTTTTTTAAAAGAACAGTGAAAAAAAAAAAAATCTAAATAAAAAGTTAAAATAAGAAAAAAATAATAATTTTAAACGCGCCCTGTCCCGCCCGCAAATGAAAGCGGTGTTTAAACCGCACATGTGAGGTATCACCGTGATCGGTAGAGCGAGAGCAATAATTCTAGCCCTAGACCTCCTCTAACTCAAAACGTGCAACCTGTAGAATTTTTTAAACAACACCTATGGAGATTTTAAAGGGTAAAAGTTTGTCGCCATTCCATGAGCGGGCGTAATTTTGAAGCATGGCATGTTGGGTATCAATTTACTCTGCGTAACATTATCTTTCACAATATAAAAAAAAATTGAGCTAACTTTACTGTTTTATTTTTTTATTAAATAAATTGTTTTTCCCCAAAAAAGTGCGCTTGTAAGTCCGCTGAGCAAATACGGTGCGACAGACAGTATTGCAACGACCACCATTTTATTCTCTAGGGTGTTAGAATAAAAAATATATAAAATGTTTAGGGGTGCTAAATAAAGGGAAGGAGATAGGCAGGCAATGAAAAAAAGAGGCAGGTAAAGCTCCATTAGCATTGCTGGTTGTCATACCAACGGCCACCACAAGAGGGCACCAGATTCCAGAAGGAATCATAGGACCGCAGAAGGCCTCAAAGCCGCGGCCTCAATTGCCGGCGTAACGGCCCGGCGTGATCACGCCAGAGGGTCCACGGAGACAGGATGCCCCCAGCTGTGCTGCGCCAGGTCACTAATTCTAGTCGCAAATGCGACCCGGCGCCTGGGTTTTGCAGAGCCCTGCTTTATGCCATGCCCTACACATGCATACTTTTTTGAGTGAATTTCTATTTTTCAATAGATTGTAATTTATTTTATTTTTTATGCTGCACTATGGGGTTGCGCTGTTTCTTTTGTTTTCTTCCTATACTTGCAACATCTGCTCTTCTATGCTCTGCCAGTTGCAGGTCCTCTGATGTCATCATGTCCAGAGCGGTCAAAATCTAAGCTGCACCTCAAAAACTTTTAAATCACATGAACTTAATTCATTTATTTATTTGAATCTGTGGACTTTATTATCTATTCATTGTCATATATTATTTAGTTTGAGTGCATTATGAATTTATTTAGTGATAATTAGTGATGGACGAACTTCCGACGGGACGTTTCGCGAACGCGAAACGCGAACGGGCACAAACGTTCGCGAAAACGACCGTTCGCCGCGGGCTCCATTGACTTCAATGGGAGGCGAATTTCGCAAACCTTTAGGTCGAATTTGCGGCCACGGGGTAATTATTAGGGGGTAGCACGCAGTCCCACCACCTGGACAATAGCATAATACATGTATGAGGTGAATTTGGGATCGATAACTACAAGCATTTTTTTTTTATTTGGGAAATTGTTCTGACAATTCAGGACTATGGAGCTAATGAAGGCAATGGAGGAGAGGGAAGGTCAGGGACCAGGGTAGGCAAACAAGAGGGTGCAGGAGATACAGAGCACTGACAGCAGCACCGTAATACAGAGCACTGACATCAGCACCGTGACATACAGCGCTGACAGCAGCTCCGTGACATACAGCGCTGACAGCAGCTCCGTGACATACAGCGCTGACAGCAGCTCCGTGACATACAGCGCTGACAGCAGCTCCGTGACATACAGCGCTGACAGCAGCTCCGTGACATACAGCGCTGACAGCAGCACCGTGACATACAGCGCTGACAGCAGCTCCGTGACATACAGCGCTGACAGCAGCTCCGTGACATACAGCGCTGACAGCAGCTCCGTGACATACAGCACTGACAGCAGCTCCGTGACATACAGCGCTGACAGCAGCTCCGTGACATACAGCGCTGACAGCAGCACCGTGACATACAGCGCTGACAGCAGCTCCGTGACATACAGCGCTGACAGCAGCTCCGTGACATACAGCGCTGACAGCAGCTCCGTGACATACAGCACTGACAGCAGCTCCGTGACATACAGCGCTGACAGCAGCTCCGTGACATACAGCGCTGACAGCAGCACCGTGACATACAGCGCTGACAGCAGCTCCGTGACATACAGCGCTGACAGCAGCTCCGTGACATACAGCGCTGACAGCAGCTCCGTGACATACAGCGCTGACAGCAGCTCCGTGACATACAGCGCTGACAGCAGCTCCGTGACATACAGCGCTGACAGCAGCTCCGTGACATACAGCGCTGACAGCAGCTCCGTGACATACAGCGCTGACAGCAGCTCCGTGACATACAGCGCTGACAGCAGCACCGTAAGCAGCCCCAGGAGGAAGTCAGCACAGCACAGGGATGGTGTGATCCCCTCATAATAAGAACCCCCAGGAGGAAGTCAGCACAGCACAGGGATGGTGGGAGCCCCTCATAATAAGAACCCCCAGGAGGAAGTCAGCACAGCACAGGGATGGTGGGAGCCCCTCATAATAAGAACACCCAGGAGGAAGTCAGCACAGCACAGGGATGGTGGGAACCCCTCATAATAAGCAGCCCCAGTAGAAATATGACACCGCTCAACCTCTTCAAAGAGGAGGGTAGGGGCATATAGTACGGTGTGCTTTTTTGGGTCAGGGAAGTGAGCCAAATGAATTAAGAAGGTCTGTGTGCTTGATTCCAAAAATTGTTTATAGACATATACATGGTCTACTGATCACATGTGTTGAATTCCTCCGAGATCCATGCCTCATTCATTTTTAGAAATGTGAGGTAGTTAACACTGTCGTGAGCTAGGCGAGTACGCTTATCGGTCACAATCCCCCCTGCTGCGCTGAACGTCCTTTCGGACAGGACACTGGATGAGGGGCAAGCCAACAGTTCGATTGCAAATTGGGCAAGCTCTGGCCAGAGGTCAAGCCTGCCCACCCAGTAGTCTAGGGGTTCATCACTCCTCAGAGCGTCCACATCGGCCGTTAACCCAATGTAGTCGGACACCTGACGGTCTAGGCGTTCCCTGATGCTGGATCCGGATGACACCTGTCGATGGGTCGGCTGAAAGAATGACCTCATATCCGAAGTCACCAACACATCTTCAAACCGGCCTCTTCTTGCAGGCGCTGTTGGATTGGTACCCGCAAATCCTTCTCTGGGAGTGGGAATTGCTCCTCTGCCAGCGCACGCAAAAGCAGAATGCAGCATTTCTCGAAGCAAGGCCTGGAAGTGCTGCATTCTGACAGCCCTCTGCGACGGCGGTAACATTTCCGCCATTTTGTGTTTGTACCGGGGATCTAAGTACGTTGCCACCCAGTACTGGTCCTTGACCCTCATGCTTTTTATACGGGGGTCCCTATTAAAACACTGGAGCATGAAGGCCCCCATTTGCACTCAAGCGGAAGGTATGTGGTGGTGGTGGTGTTGTTGGTGGTAGTGTCTTTGGGGGTGCACATAGCAGAGAGTGAAGAAGAGGGTGCAGATCGAGAGGATGAGGAGGGTGCAGAAGAATAAGGCTGAGTGAGCCACTCAACCAAGTCTGGTGCGTCCTTTAAAGTAATTGAACGCACCTTCTGCAACTTCCCACTTTGGCTCAAGGCTGTTGCTCCTGCCCTACCCCTACCACCCCTGCGGAAGGGCCTGCCTCTTCCTCTGCCTGTCATTTTTTAAATCACCCTGTGACAAAACTCTTAGTCCCTATACCGCTGAAGGACTGCTGCAGTATAGGGCAGCGGTCAGCAGTAGTGCACGTCAACCCTATGTATTGTGGACCGATAGCGGTCCTTACAGAACAGCAGACTGTACTGCACTCAGGCCTATGTACCGTAGCACCCTATACCAAGTTACCAGTCCTTATAAGAACTTTTGTGGACCAAGCAGGTTGTGTGTTAGTGATTAGCAGACTGTACGTCAGTCCCTATACCAATGAAGGACTGCTGCAGTATAGGGCAGCGGTCAGCAGTAGTGCACGTCAACCCTATGTATTGTGGACCGATAGCGGTCCTTACAGAACAGCAGACTGTACTGCACTCAGGCCTATGTACCGTAGCACCCTATACCAAGTTACCAGTCCTTATAAAAACTTTTGTGGACCAAGCAGGTTGTGTGTTAGTGATTAGCAGACTGTACGTCAGTCCCTATACCAATGAAGGACTGCTGCAGTATAGGGCAGCGGTCAGCAGTAGTGCACGTCAACCCTATGTATTGTGGACCGATAGCGGTCCTTACAGAACAGCAGACTGTACTGCACTCAGGCCTATGTACCGTAGCACCCTATACCAAGTTACCAGTCCTTATAAAAACTTTTGTGGACCAAGCAGGTTGTGTGTTAGTGATTAGCAGACTGTACGTCAGTCCCTATACCAATGAAGGACTGCTGCAGTATAGGGCAGCGGTCAGCAGTAGTGCACGGCAACCCTATGTATTGTGGACCGATAGCGGTCCTTACAGAACAGCAGACTGTAACGCACTCAGGCCTATGTACCGTAGCACCCTATACCAAGTTACCAGTCCTTATAAGAACTTTTGTGGACCAAGCAGGTTGTGTGTTAGTGATTAGCAGACTGTACGTCAGTCCCTATACCAATGAAGGACTGCTGCAGTATAGGGCAGCGGTCAGCAGTAGTGCACGGCAACCCTATGTATTGTGGACCGATAGCGGTCCTTACAGAACAGCAGACTGTAACGCACTCAGGCCTATGTACCGTAGCACCCTATACCAAGTTACCAGTCCTTATAAGAACTTTTGTGGACCAAGCAGGTTGTGTGTTAGTGATTAGCAGACTGTACGTCAGTCCCTATACCAATGAAGGACTGCTGCAGTATAGGGCAGCGGTCAGCAGTAGTGCACGGCAACCCTATGTATTGTGGACCGATAGCGGTCCTTACAGAACAGCAGACTGTAACGCACTCAGGCCTATGTACCGTAGCACCCTATACCAAGTTACCAGTCCTTATAAGAACTTTTGTGGACCAAGCAGGTTGTGTGTTAGTGATTAGCAGACTGTACGTCAGTCCCTATACCAATGAAGGACTGCTGCAGTATAGGGCAGCGGTCAGCAGTAGTGCACGGCAACCCTATGTATTGTGGACCGATAGCGGTCCTTACAGAACAGCAGACTGTAACGCACTCAGGCCTATGTACCGTAGCACCCTATACCAAGTTACCAGTCCTTATAAGAACTTTTGTGGACCAAGCAGGTTGTGTGTTAGTGATTAGCAGACTGTACGTCAGTCCCTATACCAATGAAGGACTGCTGCAGTATAGGGCAGCGGTCAGCAGTAGTGCACGGCAACCCTATGTATTGTGGACCGATAGCGGTCCTTACAGAACAGCAGACTGTAACGCACTCAGGCCTATGTACCGTAGCACCCTATACCAAGTTACCAGTCCTTATAAGAACTTTTGTGGACCAAGCAGGTTGTGTGTTAGTGATTAGCAGACTGTACGTCAGTCCCTATACCAATGAAGGACTGCTGCAGTATAGGGCAGCGGTCAGCAGTAGTGCACGGCAACCCTATGTATTGTGGACCGATAGCGGTCCTTACAGAACAGCAGACTGTAACGCACTCAGGCCTATGTACCGTAGCACCCTATACCAAGTTACCAGTCCTTATAAGAACTTTTGTGGACCAAGCAGGTTGTGTGTTAGTGTTTAGCAGACTGTGCGTCAGTCCCTATACCGCTGAAGGACTGCTGCAGTATAGGGCAGCGGTCAGCAGTAGTGCACGTCAACCCTATGTATTGTGGACCGATAGCGGTCCTTACAGAACAGCAGACTGTAACGCACTCAGGCCTATGTACCGTAGCACCCTATACCAAGTTACCAGTCCTTATAAGAACTTTTGTGGACCAAGCAGGTTGTGTATTAGTGTTTAGCAGACTGTGCGTCAGTCCCTATACCGCTGAAGGACTGCTGCAGTATAGGGCAGCGGTCAGCAGTAGTGCACGGCAACCCTATCTATTGTGGACCGATAGCGGTCCTTACAGAACAGCAGACTGTACCGCACCCAAGCCTATGTACCGTAGCACCCTAGACAGACCAAGTTACCAGTCCTTATAAGAACTTTTGTGGAACAAGTGAGTTGTGAATGATTAGCAGACTGCAGCAGAAGGGCAGCAGTCAAGTATAATATTCTTTCTATATTTGGAAGAAAGAATATTATACGTGTACAAGCCTATTACCGTACCACTGATACCAGTCCTGAAAAGAACCTTTGTGGAACTAATAGTAACAGCAAGTCTTTAAAATTATCCTCACTGCCTGACACACTGCTTCCTGCCTGTCCCTATACAAATTGGCAAAAAAGAGTAGGCTGGAACGATTAGCTGGAACAGCTCTTTTGTGGACCTGATAGTAACAGCTAATGATGATGATGATGATGATGATGAAGAAAGACTAATCTGGCTGAGCTGTCCCTAAAATAGCAGCATACAGCGCTCTGTCCCTTTATCTAAACTGACAAAAGAAACTCAGGCTGCTGACCTAACACCTATACCAGTCCTGAAAAGAACTTTTGTGTACCAAATAGCTAGCGTTTTCTCTGTCCCTACTCCACACAGGATCCTTTCCCTACAGTGACAGAAGAAAGAATGTAAAATGGCCACCGGATCGGGTGTATTTATAGGTTAGGGGGAATGTCCAAGTGTCCATGAGCTGTCATGTCTCAATTGGTTGTCCTGTAACACATGATAAACGTGTCACGAAAGGTTAAAGTTCTTGTATACATTAAACACGTAAGTCCGCCGGGGCGAACGACGGAAAAAGGCGTTCGAACCCGCGGACGGCGAAAGTCGGAAATTCGCCGCGAAACGACCGCCGGGCGAACCGTTCGGCCATCACTAGTGATAATTATACATTAGTAATTATAAAAGTAGAGAATACCATGCTAAATACCAATAAAAATAAACAAAAAAACAAAGCAGCTGTTAAAAACGTTAAATACACACATATACAAATATAAAGTTGAATAAAGCAGTGCTATAAAATAGCAATAAAAAAAAATTGGATAAATGAAAAACATAGAAAATAATATGAATATAATGCAAAAAAAACAAACCCATAATGAATATGTATGACCTTCCAACACAACAGCAACCAATGTGTTTCAAAAATTCAGTCCATATAGTGTGCACCAGTGTATAATCTTGTAATAAACACCACTAATGCCACGTACACACGATCAGACTATATGGCGGACCAGAGTCCACCAGACAATCTGCCCATGTGTGGGCTCCGGCGGACTTAAAACGAAGTCTTGATTCAAAATTGTCCGGCGGACAATCCGCCTGTCTGTACGCTAGTTTGCCGGACTTTTGAAATAAACGGACTTGTCCACACACGGAGTAAAGTCCGTTAATTTTGAACGTGACTCCATTTAGATAAGACTAGCGAAGGAAGTCAATGTCGCCGCCTCCATCGGTGAGACTGACACCTCGCGAGCCCCGTCGCCTGGTATGGTTTTAAAGGGGAACCCTTTAAGTGAAAAATGGCGTGGGGGTCCCCCCAAAGTCCATACCAGACCCTTATCCGAGCACGTAGCCTGGCCGGTCAGGAAAGGGGGTGGGGATGAGCGAGGGGTCTTCTCACTTCGGGGTCTTCTCCTGCTCTTTGGTTCTTCTTGCTGGGCCTCCGCTATCTTCTTACAGCTCTTTTACTAGCGTTGGCTCGGTCTTGTCGCTGTCTTTTTCTTCTTCATTCTTCCGCCTCCTTCTTCTCTTCTTCCTTCCGATGTTGACACAACGCTCTCTCCGGGCCTTAATGGCAGGGACGCGGTGTGCGGCGACTTATATAGGCATAAGGGGTGGGGTCACCGGGTGATGTCACAGTTCCAGCCAGGGTTGTCGGGAAGATGTCCTTGCCCGCATCAACATGGGGAAAAGCACCCCCCATGTGAGGGCACGTGGCCTGGTATGGCCCAGGAGGAGAGGGGCGCTTTCTCGTCCCCACCCCCTTTCCTGACCGGCTGGGCTGCGTGCTCGGATAAGGGTCTGGTATGGACTTTGGGGGGCCCCCATGCCATTTTTTGGTGTACGGGTTCCCCTTGAAATCCATACCAGGCGATGGGGCTCGCGAGGTGTCAATCTCGCCGTTGGAGGCCACGACATTGACTTCCTTCGCTAGTCCCGTCTACCTGGAGCCACGTTCAAAATGAACGGACTTTACTCTGTGTGTGGGCAAGTCCGTTCTATATCCGTTGCTATAGTCCGGCGGATTGTCCACCAGACCTAGTCAGCCGGAAAAGTCTGGTCGTGTGTGGGCAAGTCTGCTCATTCGGAAAGTCCAGGGACCTCCGTTGCAAAGTCCGCCGGATAGTCTGATGCAGCATAAGAGACAGTGCACCTCCACCACATAGAGTGCATGCTTACCAGAAGGCAAGCTCTAATGAGCCTGTGGCTATAAACCCAGCTAGGGTCTCTGTCCAGGGGAGTGTTGATAATTCACAGATATTGAATGGGAAGAATCTTGGATCAAGCACCAGACGACCAGGGAGACTCGATCATCAACCAGCCGGGGGGTAGGTCAAGCGTTGCCCAAAAATGTAAACAGACTCACCATGTGTAAAACGTACCATATAAGGTTTATTGAAGCTAAAAATTGCACTTACAGAAATGCTGATTAAAATCATCAGGAAACAGCCGGGCGGCTTGCTAACACCCGTCCATTGCATTACAGCATGATGACGTCAGCATGTCAAACCTCCCATAGCACGTTTTGTCAGAATCTGACATCTCAGGGAACGTCAGATTGTGATGAAATGCTCGAGTCTCCCTGGTCGCCTGGTGCTTGATCCAAGATTTTTCCCATTCAATATCTGTGCATTATCAACACTCCCCCTGGCTGGGTTTATAGCCGCAGGCCCATAAGAGCTTGCCTTCTGGTAAGCATGCACTCTATGTGGTGGAGGTGCACTGTCTCTTAGGCGGCGTACACACGCGGGGACTGTCTGCCGAAACTAAGTTCGTCAAACAGTCCGCTCAAACTTTTGAATGAACGAACACGCCCACACACGGCACTTTTTGAGCGGACAAATACGGCAAACTTTGTTCGTCGTACTAAGTCCGCGCAACTTTTGAAATGAGCGGACTCGCCCACACACGAGGCAACAGTCCGCTCATTTCGAGCGCGTGTGCAGGTAGGCGGGGCCCGCGACGGAGACGTCGCGGGCTCCGCCGCCTGGAATGGACTTAAAGGGGAACCCCAACGCCGAAAAAAATCGGCGTGGGGGTCCCCCCAAAGTCCACAACAGACCCTTGTCCGAGCACGCTACCCGGCCGGCCAGGAAAGGGGGGCGAGCGAGCGCGCCCCCCCTCCTGAGCCGTACCAGGCCGCGTGCCCTCAACATGGGGGGTGCCTTGGGGAAGGGGGGGCCGCGCGGCCCCCCCACCCCAAAGCACCTTGTCCCCATGTTAATGAGGACAAGGGCCTCTTCCCGACAACCCTGGCCGTTGGTTGTCGGGGTCTGCGGGCGGGGGGCTTATCGGAATCCGGGAGCCCCCTTTAATAAGGGGGCCCCCGGATACCGGCCCCCCACCCTATGTGAATGAGTATGGGGTACAATGTACCCCTACCCATTCACCTGTAAAATAAAAGTACCCAAAAAAAAAACACAACACACGAGATAAAATATTTTATTGCACAGCTCCGGGGGTCTTCCGTCTTCAGGGGTCTTCTCGCCGGACTCCTCCGCTATCTTCTTGTAGCTCTTTTGCTAGCGGAGGAGTCCGGCTTTCTTCCTCCCCGCCGCCGGCCTCTTCTCCCGACTTCGGGGGTCTTGTCCCCCTCTTCGGTTCTTCTGCCGGGCCACCGCACCTTCTTATAGCTCTTTTGCAGGCGGTGGCCCGGTCTTCTGTCGCCGCTGTCGCCGCCGCCTTCCGTTCTTCTTCTTCTTGTTCTTCTTGTTCTTCTCCAGGAGATGTTGACACGTCGCTCTCTCCGGCCGGAATGCCAGAGCCGCGCTGAGCGGCCACTTATATAGTGACAATGGGGCGGTGTCACATGGGTTGGTCACATGGTGACCCCGCCCCATTACGATGTCATAGTCCCCATGTGACATCAACCCATGTGACCAACCCATGTGACATATACCATGTGACACCGCCCCATTGTCACTATACAAGTGGCCGCTCAGCGCGGCTCTGGCATTCCGGCCGGAGAGAGCGACGTGTCAACATCTCCTGGAGAAGAACAAGAAGAACAAGAAGAAGAAGAACGGAAGGCGGCGGCGACAGCGGCGACAGAAGACCGGGCCACCGCCTGCAAAAGAGCTATAAGAAGGCGCGGTGGCCCGGCAGAAGAACCGAAGAGGGGGACAAGACCCCCGAAGTCGGGAGAAGAGGCCGGCGGCGGGGAGGAAGAAAGCCGGACTCCTCCGCTAGCAAAAGAGCTACAAGAAGATAGCGGAGGAGTCCGGCGAGAAGACCCCTGAAGACGGAAGACCCCCGGAGCTGTGCAATAAAATATTTTATCTCGTGTGTTGTGTTTTTTTTTTGGGTACTTTTATTTTACAGGTGAATGGGTAGGGGTACATTGTACCCCATACTCATTCACATAGGGTGGGGGGCCGGTATTTAATAAGGGGGCCCCCGGATTCCGATAAGCCCCCCGCCCGCAGACCCCGACAACCAACGGCCAGGGTTGTCGGGAAGAGGCCCTTGTCCTCATCAACATGGGGACAAGGTGCTTTGGGGTGGGGGGGCCGCGCGGCCCCCCCTTCCCCAAGGCACCCCCCATGTTGAGGGCACGCGGCCTGGTACGGCTCAGGAGGGGGGGCGCGCTCGCTCGCCCCCCTTTCCTGGCCGGCCGGGTAGCGTGCTCGGACAAGGGTCTGTTGTGGACTTTGGGGGGACCCCCACGCCGATTTTTTCCGGCGTTGGGGTTCCCCTTTAAGTCCATTCTAGGCGGCGGAGCCCGCGACGTCTGCGTCGCGGGCCCCGCCTACCTGCACACGCGCTCGAAATGAGCAGACTTCCCTCCGAGCGGGAACAGTTTGCTCATTTCGAAAGTGGCCTACACACGGGCGGACTGTTCGCTCAAACCAAGTTTCAGCGGACAGTTTTTCGGAATTTCCGAAAAACTTTGTTCGTCAAACTGTCCGCTGAAACTGTCCGCTGAAGCCCCACACACGAGCGGACTGTCCGCTGAAACACTGTTCAGCGGACAAAGTTGAGCCAACAGTCCGCCCGTGTGTACGCGGCCTTAGTGGTGTTTATTACAAGATTATACACGGGTGCACACTATATGGACTGAATTTGTGCAACACATAGGTTGATGTTGTGTTGGAAGTTCATACACATTCATTGTGGGTTTTTTTTTTTTTTTAACTATATTCATATTATTGTCTATATTTTTCCATTTATCCAATTTTTATTTTATAGCGCTAATGATGTATTAGTATAGCACAAGGTAGCGCTTTTATTTTGACCACATATGTAAAGGCACATGCACTTTTGAGAGCAGCAACCCTGAACGTTAGTGATCACTCATCTTTATAATTCATTATCAATGATTCCTTTTGTAGTCACTTGTTTGGCGCAGGAATTCACGGTGTTATACACATTAACTTACCAAGTCCAGTGCAGAGCCCAAAGCCCTGCAATGGATGAAAAGATGCCAAGGGACAATCCACTGCTGGGGCATAGAAGAGTAGAGAAGAGCGCCAGCTGCCAGGGAAGCGGGCAATCTGGTAAGTAAAATTTGCTTTTTGAAGCTGCCTAGACCTAAATGAGCATTTAACCCTTGCAGTGTGGGGCCAGTCTCACTGCAAGGGAGCATTTTTTCTTTCCCAAGAGATGGGCTTTAAATCTCATCATTCAAAAGGAAAACAAAATGGGTTTCCGTACCTGCTTAAAAAAGTGCAACCTGGGGTCAAGATTACATTTTTTTAGTCAATTATTAGAAGTTTATCTAAATCAATATCTAACACTAACCTCCTCACAGGTTGACAATGCAGCTCCTTTGTATAGTACAGCGAGTGATTGTAGCCACCCTAAAGATGGCAATACGCAGAAAATTTTGTCTGGTTCCCGAGGAACTGGCTGAAATTCGATCAGCGTGTGGTCCTCTTGGCCACCTCCTACCTAATATCTTTCAATTTAACCACTTGCTTACTGGGCACTTAAACCCCCCTCCTATTCAGACCAATTTTCAGCTTTCAGCGCTCATGCACTTTGAATGACAATTGCGTGGTCATACAACACTGTACCGGTGGTATTTGATCAAAATTACCAAATTTAAAAAAAAAGCTCCCTGTGATCGGGAGCTATGATCAGTGATGTGTTACACACAGCCACTCCCCCAATAGTTAGAATCATGCCCCGGACACACTTAACCCCTTCACTGCCAGTGTAATTTTTACAGTAATAAGTGAAATTTTATAGCACTGATCTCTGTAAAAATGACAATGGTCCCAAAAATGTGTCAAAATTGTCCGACGTGTCCGCCATAATGTCACAGTCCCGATAAAAATTGCAGATTGCCGCCATTACTAGTAAAAAAATAAATAAAATCACTATAAAACCCCTATTTTGTAGACGCTATAATTTTTGTGCAAACCAATCAATTAATGCTTATTGCATTTTTTTTTTTTTACCAAAAATATGTAGAAGAATACATATCGGCCTAAACTGAGGAAAAAAAATGTTTTTTTTTTAATATATATTTTTTGGGGGTATTATAGCAAAAAGTAAAAAAGAATGCTTTTTTTCAAAATTGTCACTCTATTTTTGTTTATAGTGCAAAAAATAAAAAATGCAGAAGCGATCAAATACCACCAAAAGAAAGCTCTATTTGTGGGGGAAAAAAGGACATAAATTTTGCCTGGGAGCCACGTCGCATGACCGCTCAATTGTCAGTTAAAATGACCCAGTGGCGAATCGCAAAATGTGCTCTGGTCTTTGGCCAGCAAAATGGTTTGGGACTTATGTGGTTAATCAGATGCTGGTACCTCTGACCGCTCTCCTCAGACAGCCTTCCTCAAATCTTCTGTCAGCACTCTCTCTGTAGTGTACTGCTGTGTGGGAAAATCTCTCTCTCCCTCCCTCCTCTGCACTTCCTGAAACTCCCCTTTTTTCAGTGTGCTTAGAGTCTCTGTGTTTCTGTCTCCATCTTGGGGCCAAAATAAGAAATGTCATTACAACATGCCTGATATAGATACATATCAGTTTGCGGCCTGTCCATAGGGGGCGCCAGGGTTGCTACCCCCCCCCCCCACCCCCAAAGTTACTCATCAGAAAAAAGATTTTTTTTTGTACATGTCCCTTTAAGTGTGTGTGTTTGGGGGGGGGGGGTGCGGGGCGTCAGACACAGAGGTGCTATCGGAAGCATTACATAATCGTAAACATGTGATTGCGTGCAAGCAAATCTAGCTCTGCGCTCTGTGGTTTCTGCACTACCACTCTGGCATTATCTGTCCTGTTGGTGGTTAGTGATTGGCTGGTCCATAAAACATAGGGCGGTGCTTTTAGTGGACCAGCCAATCACTTTCGGTTTTCTGAATGACTCATTCTGGCTGGTCTGAATACGAGCAGAGGAGTCGGCCGGTGATCGTGACACATCACTGAAGCTGCTAGCAGGTAAGGCCTCTTTCACACGGACGATCTGTATGGGTCCACCTGTCAGTTTTTTAGGCGAACCTGAACAGATACTCCATAGACCTCTATGGAGCGGTGGGTGTCAGTGGGGACATGTCCGCTAACATCCGACACGCTCCGATCCGGAAAAGTGTGACGCAGGAAAAGCCTACTTTTCTATCCGTCTGAGAATTGGATCGGGTGCCGACGGACTCTACGGTCCGTCATTATACGATCCCCCATAGGGGAGAGCGGCGCTCTGACAGGTCTGTCCCTGCACAGTGTGCAGAGCGGGCTCCGTACACAGACACGGATGTCAGTGGACAGGGACAGGTCACCACTGACATCCATCCCTGCATAGACCTCTATGGAGTGTCCGTTCAGGTCCGACCTAAAAAACTGACAGCCACACTGTCTGTGTGTACAGACAAAGACAGGATGGCTTGGGAGCGAGCCCAGACGAGTTCCCCCATAAAAAAATGGCTTTCTATGGAGCTGTGGCCGAAGAGGAGGCATCAAGAGCACTGGGGTAAAAGAGGATTGGGGCTGCTCTGTACAAAAGCTTTGCACAAAGCAGGAAAGTGTGACATGTTTGTTATATTAATAATACAAAAAAATGATAGCTTTTCAAACACTTTAATGGAAGTCCAGTGACATGCATACAGTCAGTGGGGTTGGGCAGCACTTTTACCTGTAGCATTTGACATGTGTACAGACAGTGGAGTTGTAGCACTGTTATCTGCATCAGTCAGTTTTTGGGGGATGGACCCCAGCATTACCAGAAACAGATGTGTAAGTCAGCGTCAGTGGATGGGTAGCACTGTTAAGCCCCTTTCACACGTGCGGACCGTATGTCCATATTTCATCCATCTGTTTTCGGATGAAATAGGGACATAAATGCATCCCTATGGGATAGCGGGTGTCTGCGGATGAACATCCATCTTCACTATGGTCTGATTCTGCAGACGGAGGAGAAAAAATTGGATTTTTTATATACAGCTTACCTGTAAAATCCTTTTGAGTACATCACGGGACACAGGAGCTTCATTACATAGTGGGTTATATAGGCACCTCTGGTGATTGGACACTGGTTGACCCCAATTAAGGAGAATTCCTCCCCTATATAACCCCTCCCATATGGGAGGCACCTCAGTTTTGTAGCAAAGCAATAAGAAACCACGTAAAACCCAAGAGGGGCGGGAGCTCTGTGTCCCGTGATGTACTCAAGAAAAGGATTTTACAGGTGCTGTATATAAAAATCCCATTTTCTTGATCATACATCACGGGACACAGGAGCTTCATTACATAGTGGGATGTCCCATAGCAATGCTCAGATTGAGGGGGAGGGAGACACAGATCATAATTATAGACCGCCAGGGACCGGAGGACCTAAACTGCAGCCTGCAGTTCGCTGCGCCCCCAAGGCGATATCCTCTTGCCCTCTGACATCCACCTGATAGAATCTGGTAAATGTGTGGACTGATGACCAAGTTGCAGCCTTACAGATCTGAGCCAGGGAGGCCTGGTGATGCACTGCCCAAGAAGCACTTACAGCCCTAGTAGAGTGCGCTTTCACTTGAAAAGGAGGAATCTTCCCCTTTACACTATAGGCCTGAGAAATAACCTGTCTAATCCACCTTGAGAGAGTGGATTTTGATGCCGCCTGGCCCTTCCTAGGGCCATCCGGCAAAATAAATAAGCAATCAGTTTTCCTTATCTGAGCAGTTGCTTGAAGATAAATACTGATTGCTCTAACCACATCCAAAGTGTGCAAAGATTCTTCTTCTGCGGACTGTGGGTCCGGAAAAAAGGATGGTAGGATTACATCTTGATTCAAATGGAATCCCGAAACCACCTTAGGTAGAAAGGACCTGTTGGGACGCATTACCACCCGGTCCTTATGAATAATTAGATATGGCTCCTTGCTGGAAAGAGCTGCTAGCTCTGATACTCTTCTAGCCGTGGATATGGCTACTAGACATGTGCATTCGTTTTCGTCCGAATGCATTTTCGTCCGAATTTCAGCTATTTTCGTTTTGACAAACGATAACGAAAGCACAGAATCCGAAAAACGAAAGATCCGACATAAATAAATGCTTTATTTTCGTTTTCATTGTTACAACAGTTCGATATAGAATAGGAGATTCGATGTGCTTCTGACAATAACAATCTGTCTATAGAACCTGTGGTCGAATGTGCCTAACCTCACCTCTATTAGTCCAAGATTATATAGAGAAAATATTCGACAGAGAAAAAAGATTTGATAAGCCCCCTGCCCGCAGACCCCCACAACCACCGGCCCTTGTCCTCATCAACATGGGGACAAGGTGCTTTGAGGGGTCACAGACCCCCAAAGCATCCTCCCAATGTTGAGGGTATGTGGCCTGGTACGGTTCAGGAGGGAGGGGGGGGCCGATCTCTCGCCCCCCCCTCTTTTCCTGCGGCCTGCCAGGTTGCGTGCTCGGATAAAGGGTCTGGTATGGATTTTTAGGGGGAACCCCACATCAATTTTTTTTTAAATTTGACACGGGGTTCCCCTTAATATCCATACCAGACCTGAAGGGCCTGGTAATTGAATTTGGGGGACCCCCACGCTTTTTTTTAATTTATTTTTTATCAATGACTTTCAATGAGTGTTCTCTGTATTACGGAGCCGACAATTCATAATAGCTGCGAGTGATTTTAAAGGACTTTTTTTCCTGCATAAATGACACTTTGTTCAGGGACAGTTCTAAGCACCAGAAACATGCGCCCCTTCACAGGCATACCATAGACAACCCCCCCCCTTACGAAATTTAAAGGAATATTACACTTTTATTGTTTCACTTTAATCATTATTAAAATCACTGCTCCTGAAAAAACTGCCGTTTTTAAAACTTTTTTTTGCATTGATACATGTCCCCTGGGGCAGGACCCGGGTCCCCAAACACTTTTTAGGACAGTAACTTGCAAATTAGTCTTTAAAATTAGCACTTTAGATTTTGAACGTTGGAGTCCCATAGACTTTAATAGGGGTTCTAGAGTATGCTATATATTAGCTCCGTCGAATCTTCTTTATACATTCGACAGACACCATAAGCCTTCAAAGACAGATTCGACCGTAATTCATGTGGATTTTCGGACGAATGCAATTTTTGAACGAAAAACAAAATAAATAAAAACTAATTTCGGGAGTAACTAAATAAATTAAGTTTTCGGACGAAAACGAAGTTCCGAAACGAAATATTTTACTCTGCACATGTCTAATGGCTACCAAGAAGACCAATTTTTTAGTCAAGAGAACTAATGAAGCCAGATGCAAAGGTTCAAATGGTTGCCCCTGCAAAGCCGAGAGAACCAAATTCAGATCCCAAGGGCATACCGGAGGTGTGACTGGCGGTCTTATCCGCATGGCCCCCTGGATAAAAGCCCGCACCAGGGAATGCGATGCAAGTGGCTTTTGAAAAAACACTGACAGGGCCGATTCTGCACCTTGATAGTACTTATGGCCAAATTCATTTCTAGGCCTGACTGGAGAAAGGCCAAGATCCTGCTAATGACATACTTTCTAGGATGCCATTTCCTGAGTTCACACCAGGAAACATATGCCCTCCAGATTTTGTAATAAATAAGCCTGGAGGCTGGCTTTCTGGCATTGACCAGAGTAGAAAGGACTGGCCCCAAAAGGCCACGGTCTCTCAGAATGTGGGTCTCAGCAGCCAAACCGTCAAATTCAGACTGCGTAAAGCAGGATGGTAGATTGGACCCTGCGAGAGCAGGTCTGGCTGGAGAGGGAGGATCCATGGCCTGCCTACTGCCAACTTCATGATCTCCACGTACCGTGGTCGCCTGGGCCAAGCCGGGGCCACCAAAAGGACCGACTTTGTCTCCCTCTTGACTCTTCCCAGGAACCGTTACAGAAGCGGGCTCGGGGGGGAAGGCATAGATCAGATTGTACTGATCCCAGGGAACTGTCAGAGCATCTGACCCCTGAGCAAGTGTATCTCTTGTCCTTGACACAAAATTGTCCAGTTTCCTGTTGAACCTGGATGCAAACAGATCTACGTCTGGAGTACCCCACCTGTGACATATGTTCCAAAACACGCCGGGGTGCAGAGCCCATTCTCCTGGGCACAACTTCTGGCGGCTCAGAAAATCTGCCTGCCAATTTTCCACTCCTGGAATGAAGACTGCAGAAAGACACGGAACATGCTTTTCTGCCCAGACAAGTATGCGATTCACCTCTTTTTGGGCCACCAGACTCCTGGTACCGCCCTGGTGATTGATATAAGCCACTGCTGTGGCATTGTCGGGCTGAACCCGAACCGGGAGACCTCGTAGTCGGTAAGACCACTTTATGAGAGCCATATAAACTGCCCGGATCTCCAAGATATTTATGGGCAATAGCTTCTCGATCGCAGACCATTTCCCCTGCGAGCACGTCTCCTCCAATACTGCTCCCCAGCCTGTCAGGCTGGCATCTGTTCTGATAATCTTCCATGGAAGAGGAAGAAAAGTTTTGCCCTTCAGCAAATTCTTGGTTTGTAACCACCAGACGAGACTCTTGCGTGTCCCTGGGGATAGACGCATAGGAAAATCCAAGGCTTGGGGCTTCCTGTTCCGAGCCGCAAGGATGCATCTTTGCAGAGGCCTTGAGTGGAACTGGGCGAATGGGACGGCCTCGAAGGAGGCGACCATTTTCCCTAACAGTCTCATGCACAACCGAATGGGGGGAAGATCTTCTGTCCAGAATTAGGCGCACCAGATCCCCAATGGCCAAGGCCTTTGGCCTTGGAAGAAACACCTTGCCCTGAGCGGTGTCGATGATCATGCCCAGGTATTCCAACCTGGTAGCAGGCTGTAGGGATGACTTTTCTAGGTTTATGATCCAACCTAGGCGTTCCAGGTGTTCTAGCGTTCTGGTGACGCTGTGGTTCAGGAACGCTGCTGTTTTCTCCATGAGAAGCAAATCGTCTAGATAAGCCATGACGGTTTGCTAAGAGAGGGTCCAGAATCTTTGTGAAGACTCGAGGGGCCGTAGCAAGCCCGAACTGCAAGGCCACAAATTGAAAATGGCACCCCTCTACCGCAAAACTTATGCCGCGTACACACGACAGGACTTAAGTCCGGCAGACTTTCGACGGAGTTCTGACAGAGTTCTGACAGAGTTCTGACAGAGTTCTGACAGAGTTCTGACAGAGTTCTGACAGAGTTCTGACAGAGTTCTGACAGAGTTCTGACAGAGTTCTGACAGAGTTCTGACAGAGTTCTGACAGAGTTCTGACGGACTTTCCGAATGAACGGACTTGGCCACACACAAAGTCCGACGGATTCGAACGTGATGACGTATGACTGGACTAGAATAAGGAAGTTCATAGCCAGTAGCCAATAGCTGCCCTAGCGTCGGTTTTAGTCCGTCAGACTAGCACACACACGAGCGGATTTCTGGGTCCGGCAGAGTTCTGTCGGAAAAATTTGAAACATGTTCCATTTCTAAAGTCTGTCAGACTTTTGCAAATCAAAAGTCCGCTGCAGCCCACACACATTCGAATAGTCTGCCGGAATCATTCCGTCAGACTTTTGATGTTGAAAAGTCTGGTCGTGTGTACGGGGCATTAGAAACTTTTGGTGTGCGGGAAAAATTGGCACATGGAGATATGCATCTTTGACATCTATTGATGCCATAAATTCTCCCCCTTACAGGGAGGAGACCACAGTGCGAATTGACTGCATTTGGAAGGACCGGATGCGTAAAAAACGGTTCAGATCCTTCAGATCTAGGATAGGTCTGACACTTCCATTTGGCTTTGGAACGGTGAAGAGATTTGAGTAAAACCCTGAACCCTGTTCTTTTGGGTCCACTTCTACTATCACCCCCTGGGATAGTAAGTGATCTAAGGCCAGAAAATGACCAGTTACACTTACCGGTAACGGGTTTTCTAGGAAATCTTCCAGGACGGCACACCTGAGAGATGACTGGTCCACCTGACAGGAAACACAATCAACAACAAAGTCAAAAGTCCCCACCCCTCCCTCAGACCCTCAGTTATGGCAAAGGAAAAACCCCACACCAGTGTCAGAGGGAACATTCTGTGAGGAATGAACATACCACACCAACAAAACAAGGGTAGGGAAGTAGGCCTGCCGTCCTGGAAGATTTCATAGAAAACCTGTTACCGGTAAGTGTAACTGGTCATTTTCTCCAGTCATCTTCCAGGACGGCACACCTGAGAGGATGAGCAAGAGGTTCAGGCCTACCTTAGGGCGGGACAACCGCTTGTGAGACCTTCCTGCCGAATGCCAAGTCCTGAGGAGACAACAGCTCCACTCTGTAGTGCCTCAGAAATGTATTGTGGCTCGTCCATGTTGCTGCCCTGCAGATCTGGTCGATTGAGGCGCCTGCCCTTTCTGCCCAGGAGGTCGCCAGGGACCTGGTTGAATGCGCCTTAAGGTGGGTAGGCACTGGTTTACCTGCCTGCCCATAAGCTATAGTTATGGTCTGTCTGATCCATCTCGCTATCGTTGGCTTAGAAGCTTGCAAACCCTTTCTCTTCCCTGAGAAGGTGATTAGTAAGTGACTGGATCTCCTAAAGTCTCTTACTCTCTCTAAGTACGCTAGGAGACAGCACCTGACGTCTAAGAGATGGAACCTTTCCTCTTCCTTATTCTTAGGATTCAGGCAGAAGGACGGGAGAATAATCTCTTGTGTTCTGTGAAAACCCGAAGCTACCTTCGGCAAATAAAGGGGATCCTGATTGAGGATTATCCTATCCTCTAGGATACGCAAAAATGGCTCCTTAATCGAAAGAGCCTGTAAATCACTAACCCTTCTGGCCGTGGTAATGGCCAGAAGGAAGGCTAACTTAAATGATAATAATCGAACGGAAACCTGAGCCACTGGCTCAAAGGGCCCTCTTGTCAGGGCATCTAACACCAGGGATAAGTCCCACGGAGGGCACCTGACCGACCTGACTGGGGTCATCCTTTCCCTGGCCAACAGAAATCTTTTTATCAGGGGTTCCTGTGCTAGTCTCCCGTCAAAAAACACAGACAGGGCTGCTACCTGGACCTTAAGAGTGCTAACTGCCAATCCCTGGTCCACCCCCTCTTGAAGAAAATCTAGGATGGTAGGTATCATCTGGAGAGCCCCCTGCTTAGACTGTAACCAACGGGAGAAAACTTTCCAGACCTTTGCATAAATTCTCCTGGTGACTCCCTTTCTACTGAGGAGAAGTGTATCTATCACTTTCTCCGACCACCCCCTATCACGGAGGATTTCCCTCTCAAGAGCCATGCTGTCAGAGAGAGACGTCCCAGGTTGGGGTGAAAGACTGGACCTTGAATGAGCAGGTCTCCTTGTACCGGCAGATGCAGCGGGGGAGCTACTAAACGGTTCTGAATGGAGGGAAACCAAACCCTCTTCGGCCAACAGGGTGCTATCAACACCAGGTCTGTCCTTGACTGAGCCAACTTTTGTAGAACTCTGGGAATGAGTGCTAGTGGGGGAAAGGCATAGGCCAGCCTGAAATCCCACATCTGTACAAAGGAGTCTACTCCCTCTGCCCCCTGTTCCTTGAAGAGGGAGAAAAACCTGCGGACCTTCGCATTCCTCCGGGAAGCAAATAAATCTACTTCTGGTCTGCCAAAATGTCTGCACACCAGGGCAAAGACCTCCTTGTTCAGCCCCCATTCTCCCTGAAGGATGGGTTGTCTGCTTAGGAAATCAGCCTGAAAATTGAGGGACCCCTTTAAATGTACCGCTGAGAGCGAGAGGATGCTCCCCTCCACTTCCTCTAGGATCTCCTGAGTCAACTTCCTCAGCCTGCCTGATCTTGTCCCCCCCTGGTGGTTCAGGTAGGCAACCGTGACCAGGTTGTCCGAGAGGATCTGGACCTCTCTGCCCTGAAGCTGCTCTTGGAAGGAGCTTAGCGCCTTGCCTACTGCCAGAAGTTCCCTGAAATTGGAGGACTCTCTGGCTTGGCTGCAGTTCCAGGACCCTTGGGTATACCGATCTCCCAAGCGAGCACCCCAACCCCAGGCGCTGGCGTCCGTGGTTAGGACCAGCGGGTCTATCTGGAACCAGGAGCGACCCCTCGACAGATTGTCTGAGTCGAGCCACCACCGTAGAGAGAGAGCAACCTCTTCTGTGATAGACACTCTTCTTTCCAATGCTTCTTTTCTTCCTCCCCAGGAGGCAAGAAGGAAGGCTTGGAGTTGCCGAGAATGGAGTTGCGCCCAAGTCACTGCCGGTATACAAGAGGTCATGAGACCCAAGAGTCTCATGATATACCTCAGGGAGGCTACCCCCCCTTGGAGGAGGGTGATAACTGCGGCCTGGACTTTCGCTACCTTTTCTGCTGGTAAGAACACCCTCTGTGACTGCGAGTCTATCAGGTAGCCCAGGTAAAGCTTGGTCTGAGATGGAGTAAGCGAGGACTTCTCCCGGCTGACCATCCAACCCAAGGACTCCAGGGTCCTCAGCACTGTGTCCCTGTCTCTCAAGGTCTGCGTCTGATCCACCCCGTAGACCAGTAAATCATCCAGGTAGGGTATCAAACCTATTCCCTGGAGATGTAGGTATGCCACCACCTCGGCCATTACCTTTGTGAAAACCCTTGGACTGGCTGCCAGACCAAAGGGGAGTGCCCTGAACTGCCAGTGCTCTATCTTCTGCTGCATCTGTATTGCGAAGCGTAAGTATTTCTGGTGTTCTGGAGCAATGGGTATATGCAAATATGCGTCTTTCAGGTCCAGAGTGACCATAAACACTCCTGCCTGAAGATGTCTCCTTACAGAATAGATGCTTTCCATTCTGAACTTTTTGTGTAATAAGTAACGGTTGAGACCTCTTAAATTTATTATCAACCGAAACTTGCCCGAGGGCTTCGGAACCACGAAAACATGTGAGTAAAAGCCCTGGGTCAACTGACTGACTGGTACCGGAGCAATAACGTCTTGCTCTGCCAGTTCTCGTATACTTCCCAGCAGACCCTCTGCCTTGGTAGGATCCCTGGGGAGAAAGGTGACAAGAAAATTTTGTGGAGGAGACAGCTGAAACTCTAGTCTGTACCCCTCTCTTAAGAGGCTTAAAATATATGGACTCTGCGTAACCTTCTGCCACTCGGAAAGGAAACCGCGGAGCCTTGCGCCTACCTTTACGGGGGCGTCATTTGGCTTCCTTATGGGAAGGAGCAGAACCGGAAAAAAGGATCGCACCTTTTTCCTTTCCCTTCCCAAGACCCCACTTCTTCCTCTGGTCGCTTCTACCCTCTGAGGCATAGATGGCTTTTAATAAGCCTTCCATATCGTCTGTCGAGAATAAGAGACCTCCAGGTTTAGCCTCTCCCTGGCTATCCTGGTCCTAATCCTCCTCCCCAGTACTAAAATCTGGGACCTGACCTTCCTCTGCCTCGGATAGAAAAGAGACCTGGTCCTGGGAACCCGTGTAGGACGTAGATAAGTCTTCTTGTGAAAGAGGGGTATCCCTCCCAGAGGGACCCTCATCCCGACCTTTCTCCAGTGTAGCACGGAAGGCCTGAAGGGTAGCTAACATCTCTGACTGTAAGGCCCGACAATCCTTCACTACCTGAGCGGTCTCCTTGCCAGCGAGCTTAAAAATGCACCTATCGCAGAAGGGCTTGCTGTGGTCTTGTGGCAGCTTAGAGTTACAATACCCGCAGCGCCTGGACTTAGAAGTAGCCTTACCCTTGGACCTACTGGCTGACCCCTGGGCAGAATCCTAGGTCCCTAGAGACAATAAAAAAGTCCCCATTAGCTACACATGTCCTAAAGGAGAAGGGGGGTCTCACAGAGTACCTTGCTCCTACAATAAACAGCCGGATCACTCACCCCCTGTGGCGACCTCACTGGCTGTCTGCTCGGATGCCCCTTCCATGTCCATGGCGTCTTCACTGCCCCGCAGGATTGCTAAAGTGGACCGGGTGCTGTCCTTAGCGTCCCCTCCTGTTTGCTGCCAAGGTAGTGTGGTCGTGGGTCTGGATCTGCGGTCAACCCGTCTCCAGCCCTGTCCGTGCTGCCTGGGTGCTTTCCACTGCGCCAGCTACAGCGTCTTGTCCCGGTGATTGGCGCCATTTTTCAAGAAGTCCGTCGCCCGGAAGTGACGTTCGGACGGTGCGACGGACTTCTGGGCATGCGCACAGACGCTGCAACGCACGCCGTTGTATCCAGCACTATGCACCACAGATGGAGCCTTGCTCCTACACCGACGCTGCCCGAGATCCCTAAGGTAAAGGGGGGCAAACAGTACCAACGGGGAACAGAGCTGCAGAAAACAACTCCCCTGTTTATGCAGCCTGAACTATTCCTGTAACTAGGCAGGAACTCCCCCCGATTGTCTCCGGTGACCTCTCTGGACTAACGCAGGCTCCCTGCCTACTTGAGCCCAGCTGGGGAAAAAAAGGGGTTTAAGAAAAACGAGAGGTCCCCGACCCCCTTTTCTAAGGGTCCCCCCCTCTAGGTAAGAGAGGCAAAACCCTCCAGACGGGGAGCAGCGCTACCAAGACAACTCCCCTGTCTTGTGAGCCTGTAATTAGTCTCCCTCAGGAGAAGATCACCCCATGGAGGTCAGCATCCGACCTTGCTTGAGACTACCGCAGACTCCCTGTCTGCTCGAGTCTCAAAGTCTGGGGAAAGATTTAGAGGAAAAAGGTCCCAGACCCCTCCAATTAAAAAACATAAAAAAAGAAAAAACTTGGTTTCCCTGCCACTTGTGGGAAACACAATCAATAACTGAGGGTCTGAGGGAGGGGTGGGGACTTTTGAACTTGTTGTTGATTGTGTTTCCTGTCAGGTGGACCAGTCATCTCAGGTGTGCCGTCCTGGAAGATGACTGGAGAAATAGCGGTTTTTGCTTTACTGGATCCCTGGGGATACTTGACCTTAGAAAGTGAGAAGGTGGAATCTCCTGAAACTCTAGCCTGTTGCCCAGAGATACTGAAGAGATCACCCACTTGTCCCGGATCTCTTCCAGCCAGGCTCCTGCAAATCGCAGGAGCCTTCCCCCCACTCGGCCGAGCGGGGGCGCCCCTTCACAGGAAAGCTTTTGGGCTCTGCTTGGCAGGCTTTCGCCCCCAAGTCTTTTTCTGTCCCTGGGCTCGGCCTTGAGCCTTTCCTGTAGAGGAGGGTTGAGAAGGCCATCGCCACTGCTTAGAGCTTGATGCTCCGGGAGAGAGAGCACGCCTGAATGAAGGACGCTTGCTCCTTTTGACTGGAAGGAGAGTAGATTTACCCCCTGAAATTTTTTGGACGAATTTGTCTAATTCTTCTCCAAACAAACGTTCCCCTTTAAATGGGAACCCAATCAAATGTTTCATGCATGACAGCTCAGCTGAAAAATTCTTTAGCCATAGGGCCCTTCGCATGTGTACCAACATGAGGGACAAACGTGATGCTTGTTGAACAGAATCAAAAATCGCATCAATCATGAAACACAGAATATGAGGCAGTTCTGCATAATTTTCTACTTCCTCACTGGGAAGGAGCCCAAGCATCCGCTTAACCTGTTCCTTGAGGAACTGACACAACCCCACGGCTGCGACTGTAGGTTGCACCACAGCGCCAGTCATGGAAAAGGAGGCTTTTAATAAGGTTTCCAGCTTCTTATCAGTTGGATCCTTAAATACCTGCGCATTATCCAAGGGACAAGTCAGGCTTTTATTCACGCAAGAAACAGCCGCATCAACAGATGGGACCCCCCACTTCTTGGTGAAAATTTCCTCCAGAGGATAATGCATAGAAAACCTTTTAGGAGGAGCAAACAGTTTATCGGGATGTCCCCAATCCTCATACAACAATTCATCCATTAAGGGATGGATTGGAAAGGAATAGGCAGTCTGTGGGGCTTTCCTGACTCCCAGGGAAAAAACAGAGGAAACAGAGGACGTAGCGACTTCAGCAGCAGGCATTCTGAATGTGGTACGCACCAATTCAGTATAATACTGCACCTGTTTTCTGAGCGCCTGGGAGGAGGGGACTCTCCTCTTCCTCTGATTCATCCAACTGCTCATGATCCCTGTCCCCAGACAGGGATCTCTCCTCATTTTCAGAAGAATCATCTGAGAGAGGAATTTCAGCAGAGGGAGGGGATCTACCCCTTTTCCTGCTATCTTTCAGGAAAGCAGAAATAAAATTCATTATTCTCCCTTCAAAACCCTCCAATGTAGCCCTAAGGGAGTCCTCAGTGACATAAACCGGGGCTGGGACATTAGGAGAGGCTGCAAAACCTGACAGGGGCACTGACTCGTCTTGAGAGGCTGGCTCCAGTCTTGCAGGGGGGGGGGGTGGTAACTTACAGGCACTTTTAGAACCCCTGGACCTAGGCGGTGATTTACCAGTGCCCTTGCTACCTCCCCCTGAGACCCTCTTACGAGGAGACATAGTCCTAAGCTACAAAGCAGAGGTATTAGTACTAGTGCAATCACTGTTGTGCTTAAAGTCTCACAATAAATATATATGCTTAAACTGCACAACCTGATGCTGAGTAGGTGTCTTAGGTTTGCCTGGATCCAATCCCTTGGGATGCTTACTGCCCACAGCTCCTGTGTCTCCACTAACAGCCCCCTGACGCTCTGGGCTTTTTAAAACTGCCGCCTGCGCAGTACAGCGCCGTGCACTCCAACATGTACGACTCACAACCACACTCCCCCCTCCTCCATTAGGCCGGGAACGCGCCCGCGCGCATGCATGAGGACCGCAGGATCCAGGGGGGGGGAAGGAGAACTCCACCGGAGCTGCGTGGGACCCCCAGGCTACGTGGGACCCCTGTGTTACCTTGTTGTGGCAGGGATTGCAGTGGAGATGTGAGACAGCTGGAGAACCAGGCTTCACTGAGCGTGTGTACTGAAAGGCATGCAAGTATGCATCAGGCTGCTCTTACTCCCTCTAGTGGTGGAAACCAGGAAAGACATACAACTACTCACAATGAAGAAATCCATCATATAATAAACATATATAGGATTAACTTCCCTTACCTGTCCCCGCCACAGGAATTGCTGAATCAGACAAATTTCAGCCTTCACCCATCACGGCGGGCAGTGTTAGCCAACCTTCGGGTTTATCTGGGGCTCTTTCTCTGAAGAGCCTCCTACCTGGACCATGTAAAGACTCTGCCAGAAACTTTTGTGCGCTCTGTGTAAACAGTACACCAAGTCTGGTTTTCCCAGAGCCCAGTCTTCCAATGGAGAGGACTTACAGGCCAAACCTCGTTTCTTCGGCTGACGAGGCCCGGGTACCATACCATCTTGGGAGTCAAATATCGGCCCGAGGTATGGATCCGGTTTGTTGTAGCCCTTAGGCCCCTGCAGGGACCTGCACAGAGCTAAAGTTTTACGTGACCAACCACCATAGATACTGGCGAAAAAACTGATGTGCCTCCCATATGGGAGGGGTTATATAGGGGAGGAATTCTCGTTAATTGGGATCAACCAGTGTCCAATCACCAGAGGTGCCTATATAACCCACTATGTAATGAAGCTCCTGTGTCCTGTGATGTATGATCAAGAAATCCTATTTTTCTATCCATCTGCAGAGCGGATCGGATGAACATGGACAGACAGTCCTTGTTCATCCGATCCCCCATAGAGGAGAGCGGAGATCATCCGCCGGGTCAGCAGGGATAAACTGAGCGATCCCCACTGAGCAAGAGGATGTTCACGGGGCCGATCATCGCGGATCCGTCCTGTGTGAAAGGGGCCTTAAGCTGGCCATACACCATACAATTTTCTTATTCAATTTCCTTTAGATTTACCTTCAACTGTGTGGTACAAGGGCCTGTCTGATTGCACACAAATTGAAAGTGTTTAGATTTGACCTCATATTATATGGTTTTGGTAAATCTAAAGGAAATCTATAGAAGAAAATTGTATAATGTATGGCCAGCATTAGGCCTCTTTCACACAGGCATTCCAATCAGGTCCACCTGTTAGTTTTTCAGGCAGACCTGATCAAAGGGTCCATGGAACCCTATGGATAGGCAGGTGTAAACTGACTGGTATCCAGGCCCAGTAAAAAAGGTTGCATCCATTTCGGTCACATAGAGCTCAGCGTAAACTGAGCGGGAATGTCAGCATCCTATAGTCTGCGCTAATGGATAACTGGGCGGCTAGCAAAGGAACCAATATATGTTATTTCCAAATACCTCTGAGAAAACGGCAGCCTCAAAACTCTAAATCCAGATTCCATGTGCCAAACAATTATATATGCATAGAATAAAATAAAATAAAACACAGTAAAAATACGGTGTAAATAAATCAACAAAACCATTACATTAATTTAAAAATGAAATAAATATAGTGACTGAAATAATCATATAACACCCACAACTAGATAAATTAGTAATCCCATGTGCTAACAGAAAAGTGTCCATCACAACATTTGTAAATAAATGGACAGACAGCATGTGTGTAACAAGCCCAGGGATAGACGGATCTCTCCCTCTGTTTCTCTATCACTCTGCAGCCTGGATCACAACAGCTCTCCTCTATCAGCTCTTCACTGGATTCCTTGTCTTGCTGGTTATGTGCTGTTACCTAAATCTGATGACATGTATAGCCAGTGTCGTCAGATGAATAGCACTGTTACTTGAATCAGATGACATATGTTCAGGCAGTGTCAGTGAAGTTGTAGCACTGTTACCTGCATTAGATGATATGTACAGTCAATGAAGGTGTAGTGCTGTTATGTGTATTAAATGTGTACAGTCACTGAAGGTGTAGCGCTCTTACCTGTATTAGATGACATGTGTACAGTCAGTGAAGGTGTAGTTCTGTTACCTGTATCAGATAGCATGTGTCTAATCAGTGTTGGTGGATGTGTAGCACAGTTTACAGTATCAGATGGCGTGTGTACGGTCAATATCAGTGAAGGTGTAGCTGTTACCTGTATTAGATAGCATGTGTATCATCAGTGTTGGTGAATGTGCAGTACAGTTTCCAGTGTCAGATGGTGTATGTAAAGTCAATGTCAGTGAAGGTGTAGTACTGTTACCTGTATTAGATGACATGTGTAGTCAGTGAAGATGTAGCACTGCTACCTATATTAGATGAGGTGTACAGTCAGTGAAGATTTAGTACTGTCACCTGTATTAGATGACGTGTACAGTCAGTGTCAGTGAACACTGTTATCTGTAACAGATGACATGTGTACAGTTAGTGTAGCACTGTTACCTGTATCAGATGACAGCTGCTCTTAGGTTCATTGCTAGGCAGGACTGTGTCGCTCTCTGCAGTCGCTCGCTCACAGATCTCATTTTCACACTCAGACTCCATGTATAAACTTTGTGGCACCCAGATGTGCAAACGTGATCTAAAAGTAAAGTATCTGTACACAACCCAAAGAGAAAGACTGTATATTCAGCCAGGATTGCAGTAAGGAAGTTGATTGTAGCCTCACTTTGAAAACAAGATGGCATGGGTGAACCTGCCCTATAGCTGACTGTTTGCCAGATTGAAAGATGGTGCTTTCTGTCTGATGTATTGGCAAGAAATAATAGTTGACAGTGTGGTTACAGATGTGACGGTTGTTTTTGGAAGGTATACATTCTTGCACACCTCACTTGGTATTTCCTCCCACACTCCCTGAATATAGAGAGAAGGAGAAGAGGTTGAGTGCACACGGTCTCTGTCAGCCATGCTCGTCTTATACAACCCCTCCTTTCCCTGTGTCAGCCATACTCCTTTAATACAACCCCTCCTCTCCAGTCTGCTCTCACACAGACATCCTCTCCCCTTACACTCAACACACATTCACTTCCTGTCCACCATAGTAAGCACAGATAAGGATTACATTGCCAGCATGCCCTTTCCTCTGTAATCTTTTCCAAACCTTTCACACCATGACTCTCTCCTTCATGTGCACACTCTTCCACTGTCCACAGCAATAACCTTTCATTAACGTTTAGCAATATTAACCCTTTTTTGCCATTTCCTCAACCACTTTATGATTCCAAACAGTGCTTCCTTCTCAAAATGTTCTACACATTCCTCACACGTAGAAGGTGCCCGTAGAAGATGTGCAGCCATGCCATTGTTATGCATCTGCATGCAGTTCAGTGTGGTACATTTTTTCTAAAACAGTTGGACTTTTCTGTATTTCTTGCATCTAGTGCAGCCCAAATAGAATTAATTGACTGCCCAACACACAACACGTGGGAACGCATCCACTCTTTGACACCTGTAGGTTTGAACTAAGTCTAAAGCCTCGTACACAAGCTTAGATTTTCGGATGACCGAATGTCCGCTTTTTTGTGGCATGCTAGTCTCGTGTCAAAAGTGAAGAGGTTACTCACAATATGAAAAAAAAATTCATACGACAAAATATAACATCAGAAGTGACGTAATATGTTGAATGTTTGTGGTGCTCCGTAGGCGTTCCAGGGGCTACGCAAGTACGCAGGCAAAACTATGCCATGCCGTGCTTGCGCTGCAGGAGCCACACTGGGGCGGATGTTTTGTCAGCTCTGCAGGGGCAGGCCGAGAGGTGGTTGATGCCACGCCAGCTTAAGCCAGGAATGGTGGTTTGCGACAATGGCACCAACCTCCTCTCCGCCCTCCGACAGGGACAACTGACCCATGTGCCCTGTGTAGCTCACGTCCTTAACCTGGTGGTGCAGCGGTTCTTGGGCAGGTACCCGGGCTTACAGGATGTCCTGAAGCAGGCCAGGAAAGTCTGTGTGCATTTCCGCCAATCATTTAATGCCTGTGCTCAGCTGGCTGAGCTCCAAAAGGAGTTGAACCTGCCCAAGAACCGCCTTATATGTGACATGCCCACCAGGTGGAACTCAACGTTGGCCATGCTGCAGCGGCTGCACATGCAGCAGAGGGCCATCAATGAGTACCTGTGTGACTACGGCACCAGGACAGGGTCAGGGGAGCTCGGATTTTTCTCACCACGCCAGTGGGGCATGATCAGGGATGCATGCACTGTCCTGTCACTGTTTGAGGAGGCCACAAGGATGGTGAGCAGTGACAGTGCATGCATCAGTGACACTGTACCTCTTGTCCACCTCTTGGAGCATACGCTGCATGGAATAATGGACAGGGCACTTGAGGCAGAACAGAGGCAGGAAGAGGAGGACTTCCTTGCCTCTCAAGGCCCCCTTTATCAGGACAGTGTTCCTGCTGTGCCACCCATCACACAGGAAGAGGATGAGGAGGAGGAGGAGGAGGATGATTGTGTCAGCATGGAGGTGGATGCTGGCACTCAGCATCAGCAGCAGCATCTTGTAGGGATGATTTACAGTCCCAAGAAACCCGTGGACTTGTACGTGGCTGAGAGGTGGTAGCTGCAGATCATGTTGTCATTAGTGACCCAGAGGACTCTGGACCGAATGCCTCAGCTACCCTATGCTGCATAGCCTCCCTGATCTTGCAAAGCCTGCGGAAGGATCCTCGTATTCTTCGGATCAAGGAGAGGGACCATTACTGGCTGGCCACTCTCCTTGATCCACGGTACAAGGGTAAGGTTTCCGACGTTATCTTGCCGTCGCAGAGGGAGCAGAGGATGAGACATCTCCGGGAGGCCTTGCAGAAAGGTCTGTGCAACGCGTTTCCAGAGACTGGGAGGTTACAAACTCCTGGTCCTGGACAACGTGTTGCTGAGGCATCGGTCAGAAGGAGCGGTGGAGAAGGTGGCCGTCTGACCGATGCGTTCAGACAATTTTTTAGTCCGCAGCCCTAAAGTATGATCGGTTCCAGCAACCATCGCCAGCGTCTGATTTACATGGTGCAGGAATACCTAGGGGCAAGGTCAGACTTGGACACCTTTCCCACCGAAAATCCTCTGGCTTACTGGGTCTTGAGGATGGATCACTGGCCAGAGCTTGCACAGTATGCAATTGAGCTACTAGCCTCTCCTGCATCCAGCGTTCTTTCGGAACGCACCTTCAGTGCTGCTGGTGGCTTTGTTACCGATCACAGGGTGCGCCTGTCCACCGACTCAGTTGATCGACTGACCTTCATCAAGATGAATCAGTCTTGGATCACCCACAGCTACCAAGCACCTGAAGCTGATGTAACCGAATAATTTTTTTTGAAATATCACATCCCTTCAAGACTACCTATGCTGATGCTGAGTGACTGTCCTGTTATGTTGATTGTCTATCCTCTTCCTCCTCCGCTGATATGTTGGAAGAACATTTTTGGTTCTGGGTGATGCCACCAGCCCAATTTTACAGCCCCTGTTTAACAGGGGCGTTTAATTACAATTTTTGATGCAATGCTTTGCAGCAGGGCTCATTCCTGCACCACAACTAGAGTATATGGGAGAGGTTGCAGTGTCGTGGCACCAGCACCAGTGCCTAAGGCCCAATTTTTCAGCCCCTGTTTAACAGGGGCATGTAATTACAATTCTTGATATAATAGTTCACAGGAGGGCCCATTCCTGTGCCCACCCAGAGTAACTGTGAGGACTTATAGTGTTGTGGCACCAGCACCACAACCACCAAAGGTCAATTTTTCTACCACTGTTCAACAATGGCATGTAATTACAATTCTTGATATAATCGTTCACAGCAGGGCGCTCCAGCACCCACCAAGAGTCACTTTGAGGGCTTACAATGTTGTGACAACACCAACACCTTGTTCCGCCATTTCTGCAGAGCATATAGGGCAGGCCCCTACTTTCAAACATCCAACTTACAAACATCTGCTACTTGCAAACGGAAGGAGACAACAGCAAGTGAGATGAAAAAAGATGGACGACAAAACAAATTATACAGGGGTGATAACCCTTCCCTATGTTTTCCAAAAAGCTTAAAAATAGATTTTTTGACTGGAGCTACACTTTAAAAATGTACCAGTTGAAAATTACAAACAGATTCTACTTAACACAACAAACCTACACAGTCCCTGTCTTGTTTGCACCCCCTGTATACTGCTGTTCTGAGTATATAGGGCCTGGTGTCCCCACGTCTTTCCTTTTTGTAATATGGGTACGGGGTTCCCCTTAATATCCGTACAAGATCCAAAGGGGCTGGTAATGGGCGGGGGGGGGCTACCCATGCCATTTTTCTCAATGATTTTCATCCATATTGCAGGAACCAGATATAACATTAAAACCGCAAGCAGTTTTAAATGATGTTATTTCCGTTTAATGTCATTTTGTGCAGGGACTGTTCTAAACACGGGAAACACGTGGCACTTCACAGGCATACTACAGACACCCCCCAGGCACGATATTTAAAGGAATATTTCACTTTTTTTTCACTTTAATCGTCATTAAAATCAGTGCTCCCGCCAAAACGGCCATTTTTAAAAACATTTTAGGCATTGACCCATGTCCCCTGGGGCAGGAGCCAGGTCCCAAAACCCTTTTTAGGACAGTATCTTGCATATTAGCCATTAAAATTAGCACTTTTTATTTCAAACGTTTGAGTCCCATAGACTTCAATGGGGTTCTAACGTTCGTGCGAATTTGCGGTCCGTTCGAAAGTTCTGGTGCGAACCGAACCGGGGGGTGGTCGGCTCATCCCTAGTTTAAAGCATTTCTGTATGTTACTACAATGATTTTACATTCTGGCTACCCCTGAACAAAGGATGTATACAGTACATAGGGACATCAGTTATTAACACAACTAGTGTTGCCACCTGACCACTATATTAGGTTGATGTGCTAGTATTGCAAAAAAAATTGTTTGTATACACACAGCAAACACACGATCACCTATTCCAAATGTATTATTTTCCCTGCAATTGAATACATTGCATAATTATTAATAATAACTAAAATTAAAGATGTTAAAAATTAATTTACCCTGGATTCCCTGAGCTAGAATGAAACCATCAAGCAAAAAGTTGTTTGAGCTCCAATGCTGCCTTTTCCAGGGTACAGTATGAAGTGCAGGGCTCGGCACAGTGGGAGGAGCTTTACATTAAGGAAACCCAAGCTGAGTATAGGTTCTGTAAGTTCTGTATGTAAGATGTAGTAACAAGGTGTAAAGTCAGTGTGGTTTCACAACATATAACACACAATATCTCCACAACCAAAGCGGCACAAACGTTTATTTTTGCAGCACAAACGCGGCACAAACGAATGACGCGTTTGTTTTTCAAATTCGGTAACGTGGGATGTAAAGTGGGCGGGGTTTCACAACATATAACACACAATATCTCCACAACCAAAGCGGCACAAACGTTTATTTTTGCAGCACAAACCAGCACAAACGCGGCACAAACGAATGGCGCGTTTGTTTTTCAAATTCGGTAACGTGGGGTGTAAAGTGGGCGGGGTTTCACAACATATAACACACAATATCTCCGCAACCAAAGCGGCACAAACGTTTATTTTTGCAGCACAAACGCGGCACAAACGAATGGCGCGTTTGTTTTTCAAATTCGGTAACGTGGGGTGTAAAGTGGGCGGGGTTTCACAACATATAACACACAATATCTCCACAACCAAAGCGGCACAAACGTTTATTTTTGCAGCACAAACCAGCACAAACGCGGCACAAACGAATGGCGCTTTTGTTTTTCAAATTCGGTAACGTGGGGTGTAAAGTGGGCGGGGTTTCACAACATATAACACACAATATCTCCGCAACCAAAGCGGCACAAACGTTTATTTTTGCAGCACAAACCAGCACAAACGCGGCACAAACGAATGGTGCGTTTGTTTTTAAAATTCGGTAACGTGGGGTGTAAAGTGGGCGGGGTTTCACAACATATAACACAATATCTCCACAACCAAAGCGGCACAAACGTTTATTTTTGCAGCACAAACCAGCACAAACGCGGCACAAACGAATGGCGCTTTTGTTTTTCAAATTCGGTAACGTGGGGTGTAAAGTGGGCGGGGTTTCACAACATATAACACACAATATCTCCACAACCAAAGCGGCACAAACGTTTATTTTTGCAGCACAAACCAGCACAAACGCAGCACAAATGAATGGCGCTTTTGTTTTTCAAATTCGGTAACGTGGGGTGTAAAGTGGGTGGGGTTTCACAACATATAACACACAATATCTCCACAACCAAAGCGGCACAAACGTTTATTTTTGCAGCACAAACCAGCACAAACGTGGCACAAACGAATGGCGCTTTTGTTTTTCAAATTCGGTAACGTGGGGTGCAAAGTGGGCGGGGTTTCACAACATATAACGCACAATATCTCTGCAACCAAAGCGGCACAAACGGTTATTTTTGCAGCACAAACCAGCACAAACGCGGCACAAACGAATGGCGCGTTCGTTTTTCAAATTCAGCAACGTGGGGTGCAAAGTGGGAGGGGCTTGCATTAAATTGAATGTTTAATATCTCAGAAACCGAACCGGCACAAACGCTAATTTTTGCGGCACAAATCAGCACAAACGCGGCACAAACGAATGGCGCTTTTGTTTTTCAAATTCGGTAACGTGGGGTGTAAAGTGGGTGGGGTTTCACAACATATAACACACAATATCTCCACAACCAAAGCGGCACAAACGTTTATTTTTGCAGCACAAATCAGCACAAACGTGGCACAAACGAATGGCGCTTTTGTTTTTCAAATTCGGTAACGTGGGGTGTAAAGTGGGCGGGGTTTCACAACATATAAAGCACAATATCTCCGCATTCAAAGCGGCACAAACGTTTATTTTTGCAGCAGAAACCAGCACAAACGCGGCACAAACGAATTGCGCGTTCGTTTTTCAAATTCAGCAACGTGGGGTGCAAAGTGGGCAGGGCTTGCATTAAATTGAATGTTTAATATCTCAGAAACCGAACCGGCACAAACGCTAATTTTTGCGGCACAAACGAATGGTATATTTTTATTCAGGTTTTACAAACATGGGGTGCCAACTTCACACAGCTTATCATCAGTGTTCCTGATAAGAATTAATACTATGACTATAATTGAAAAAACTTTTTTATTTTAGTATAGAGTGGAGAGGGATTAGAACATTTTTCATTGTTTTTGTTGTTAGTGTTGCCATTAGGAAGATTCTCCACTTGCCCTGTTTACTGTTATCACCGAAAGCGAAAGAAAATCCCAAATTTGGGGTTGTCACCAGATAATGAATAGAGTGGAAATTTTCCAGTGGTGACACTAGTTCTAGTGGCCCTGGTGACAATCAGGGATTCCCTCCCTTTGGAGGGATTTCCTCTTGCTTTCTATTTTGGCTATGGGGCAGGAAGTAAAGAGAAATCTCCCCAGTAGGAGACAGATAGCAAAAAACTGAGAGGTGTCCCTAATGCCTAGTACACACGATGAGAAGATTAGACAAAAAGTCCTATTATGTGATAGCAGCAGAAGTTTCAGCATCAACAGGTATTGGAAGATGTTCATATAGGAAAATCTCTAGGGCTTTATGCACACAGACACTTTCAGGCATTCAGTGTAAATTGCGGGAGCATTTCCACACCTGGGAGGGACACTGGCTGCAGCACACCGCTGTCCGTAGTAATGAATGACTGTACATGGATATACACCATGCTTTTCTAAACATTGCACACAGGTGTAAATCCCTTGATGAACAAAAGCCATGTTCAGGAATTTACGCCCATGCAAGAGTTTACGCAAGCTCGGTGTATACTTGCATATAGATAGCGTACATCCATACATTACATACAGGTTGGTGGTATGCAGCAGAATTCTCTCCCAGGTGCCGAAATATGTCTTTAGTTTACACCCGATGCCTGAAAGCATTTATATGCACGAGGTTTATCTAGAAGAAGTTGTAGGATAACATAGGTACACATGGCTTCCAACTGTCTCTGATTTGGATGTCCCTCCCACAAAGCCCTTGTGGATTTAACCACTTGACCACTGGGCACTTAAAGTGGTTGTAAACCCTTACAAACCACTTTGACCTACAGGTAAGCCTAGATTAAGGCTTACCTGTAGGTCCAAGAAATATCTCCTAAACCTATACGGTTTAGGAGATATTTACCTGAAGACAGCCACCGCTGTCTACGGCGTATGCGCCGTAGACAGCGGCGCGCAGGCGCACTGGGTAAGCCGCAGATCACGGTGATATGCCGCAAGTGTCGGCTCCCATGCGCATGCGCGGGAGTGACGTCATCGCTGCTCCGTCGAATCACAGCGCCGGAGCAGCGAGACCCACCAAAAAGATGGACGCTCGGAACTACAGGGGACAGCGGTGACTTCGCTGGCTCCTGTGTCAGGTAAGTGACACATAATGGACTACTATGCGATGCATAGTAGTCCATTATGCTTTACCTTTGCAGGGAATCAAAGAGGAAGTAAACCCATCAGGGTTTACTTCCTCTTTAACCACTTCAGGACCGCCGTATTGCCAATGTACGTCAACACAATGGCACAGGCAGGCTCAATCACGTAGATGTACGTGCCTGCCTTCCAGCGGGTGGGGGGTCCGATCGGACCCCCTCCCGCTGGTTACGGCGGTCCGGTTCGCTCCAGGAGCGCTCCGTGATGAGGGGATGGCCGTTGGTTTTCGGCCACCCCCTCTGGATCGCTCCTGGCCAATGAGAAGCTTCCTCCCACTGTGTATTGTTTACACAGGAAGGAGGAAGTGATGTCATTCTCCTTGGGGCGGTCTTTTTGACCGGACTACGAGGAGAAGACTAATAGTAAGTGTGCACCAACACTACACTGACATGTAGGTACACACAGGCACACAAACCCCCCCCCCCCGATCGCCCCCCGATCCCCCCGCCCCCCCTCCCCCCCCCAGTCACAGTGTCACTGATTGCATTGATCATTTCTTTACTGATCAATGCATTCAGTGTCAGTTGTGACAGTAAAAACTGTCAGGACAGTTAGTGTTAGGTCCAGGGTAGCCCCCTATCACCCCCCAATAAAGATTTAACCCCCTGATTGCCCCTAGAGTTAACCCTTTCACCCCCTTTTGCCAGTGTCACTAAGCGATCATTTTTCTGATCGCTGCATGTGTCGCTAGCTAGCTATTTTTTTAGGTTCACCGCCAGGTTTTTATATCGCTAGGTACCCCGATATACTACCCAATAATGGTTTTAACCCCCTGATTGCCGCTAGTTAACCCTTTCACCCCCTTTTGCCAGTGTCACTAAGCGATCGTTTTTCTGATCGCTGCATTAGTGTCGCTACAGTCGCTAGGTAGCTAGTTATTTTTTTAGGTTCACCGCCAGGTTTTTATAGCGCTAGGTACCCCGATATACTACCCAATAATGGTTTTAACCCCCTGATTGCCGCTAGTTAACCCTTTCACCCCCTTTTGCCAGTGTCACTAAGCGATCATTTTTCTGATCACTGCATGTGTCGCTAGGTAGCTAGTTATTTTTTTAGGTTCACCGCCAGGTTTTTATATCGCTAGGTACCCTGATATACTACCCAATAATGGTTTTAACCCCCTGATTGCCGCTAGTTAACCCTTTCACCCCCTTTTGCCAGTGTCACTAAGCGTTAATTTTTCTGAACGCTGCATCAGTGTCGCTAGTGTCGCTAGGTAGCTAGTTATTTTTTTAGGTTCACCGCCAGGTTTTTATAGCGCTAGGTACCCCAATATACTACCCAATAATGGTTTTAACCCCCTGATTGCTGCTAGTTAACCCTTTCACCCCCTTTCACCAGCGATCACAGTATAAGTGTCACTGGTGACACTGGTTAGCCAGTTAGTTATTTAGGTTCCCCGTCAGGTTTTTATATAGCGCCAGGGACCCCCATATACTACCTAATAAAAATTTGAACCCCCTGATTGCCCCTAGTTAACCCTTTCACCACTGATCACCGTATAAGTGTTACGGGTGACTCTGGTTAGTTTGTTTTTTATAGCATCAGGGCACCCACCATTTATTACCCAATAAAGGTTTAACCCCCTGATCACCCGGCGGGTGATATCAATTAGGTTTTAGGGTCAGGGTCTGCGTCGCCCCAGGCAGCGCTAGGTTAGTGCCAGTACCGCTAACACCCACACGCAAAGCATACACCTCCCGTAGTGGTATAGAATCTGAACAGATCAATATCTGATCTGATCAGATCTATACTAGCGTCCCCAGCAGTTTAGGGTTCCAAAAAAACGCATTGTTAGCGGGATCAGCCCAAATACCTGCTAGCACCTGCGTTTTGCCCCTCTGCCCAGCCCACCCAAGTGCAGTATCGATCGATCACTGTCACTTACAAAACACTAAACACATAACTGCAGCGATCGCAGAGTCAGGCCTGATCCCTGCCATCGCTAACAGGTTTTTTGGTAGCATTTTATATTCAAATCCGGAAGGCAGTGCTTGGTTTTCGGGGTCCCGTACGTGGCTAGGCTCCCAAAAAGTCCCCCACATGTGGTATCCCCATACTCGGGAGAAGCAGCAGAATTTATTTTGGGGTGTAATTTGACTTCTGCCCATAGCATGTGTGAGCAATATATCATTTAGTGACAACTTTGTGCAAAAAAAAAAAAGTTTGTAATATTCCCGCAACTTTTGGCAAAATATAAAATATTCCATGGACTCAACATGCCTCTCAGTAAATAGCTTGGGGTGTCTACTTTCCAAAATGGGGTCATTTGGGGGGGGGGGGGTTTGTGCTATTTTGGCATTTTATGGCCTTCGAAACTGTGATAGGTAGTGAGGAGTTAAATCAAAAATTTGCACCCTTAGAAATCCTGAAGTAGGTGATTGGTTTTCGGGGTGCCGTGCGCGACTAGACTCCCAAAAAGTCCCACACATGTGGTATCCCCGTACTCAGGAGAAGCAGCAGAATGTATTTTGGGGTGTCATTTCACATATGCCCATAGCATGTGTGAGCAATATATCATTTAGTGACAACTTGGTGCAAAAAAAAAAAAAAAGTTTGTAATATTCCCGCAACTTGTGGCAAAATATAAAATATTCCATGGACTCAACATGCCTCTCAGTAAATAGCTTGGGGTGTCTACTTTCCAAAATGGGGTCATTTTGGGGGGTTTTGTGCTATTTTGGCATTTTATGGCCTTCGAAACTGTGATAGGTAGTGAGGAGTTAAATCAAAAATTTGCACCCTTAGAAATCCTGAAGGTAGTGATTGGTTTTCGGGGTGCCGTGCGCGACTAGACTCCCAAAAAGTCCCACACATGTGGTATCCCCATACTCGGGAGAAGTAGCGGAATATATTTTGGGGTGCAATTCCACATATAACCATGGCATGTGTGAGCAATATATCATTTAGTGACAACTTTTTGTAAAAAAAAATTTTTATTTTTTTTTGTCATTATTCAATCCCTTAGGACAAAAAAAAAAAATATTCAATGGGCTCAACATACCCATCAGCAATTTCCTTGGGGTGTCTACTTTCCAAAATGGGGTCATTTGGGGGGGATTTGTACTGCCCTGCCATTTTAGCACCTCAAGAAATGAGATCGGCAGTCATAAATTAAAAGCTGTGTAAATTCCAGAAAATGTACTCTAGTTTGTAGACGCTATAACTTTTGCGCAAACCAAAAAATATACGCTTATTGACATTTTTTTTACTAAAGACATGTGGCTGAATAAATTTTGCCCTCAATGTATGACTAAAATTTAGTTTATTCGATTTTTCTTATAACAAAAAGAAGAAAATATCTTTTTTTTTCAAAATTTTCGCTCTTTTTCCACTTATATCGCAAAAAAAAAAAAATCGCAGAGGCAATCAAATACCATCAAAAGAAAGCTCTATTTGTGGGAAGAAAAGGACGCAAATTTCGTTTGGGTGCAATATTGCATGACCGCGCAATTACCAGTTAAAGCAGCGCAGTGCGAAATTGCAAAAAGACCTCTGGTCCTTAAGGTGTTTATTGGTCCGGAGCTGAAGTGGTTAAACACCCTTAATAACCAGACCAATTTTCAGCTTTTGGTGCTCTCACATTTTAAATGACAACTACTCTGTCATGCAACACTGCACCCATATGAAATTTTTGTCCTTTTTTCACACAAACAGAGCTTTCTTTTGGTGGTATTTAATCACTGCTGTTTTTTTTATTTTTTGTGCTATAAAAGAAAAAAAGACAGAAAATTCTGTAAAAAAATGAATTTTTCTTCGTTTTTGTTATAAAATTTAGCAGATTAGTAATTTTTCTTCATAAATTTTGGCCAAAATTTATACTACTACATATCTTTGGTAAAAATAAGTACAAATTGGTGGATATTATTTGGTCTTTGTGAAAGTTATAGAGTCCACAAGCTATGGTGCCAATATCTGAAAATTGATCACACCTAAAGTACTGACGGCCTATTTCAATTCTTGAGACCCTAACATGCCGTAAAAGTACAAATACCCCCCAAATGACCCCTTTTTGCAAAGAAGACATTCCAAGGTATTTAGTAAGAGGCATGATGAGTTTTTTGAAGTTGTCATTTTTTCCCACAATTCTTTGCAAAATCAAGATTTTTTTTCCTTTTTTTTTTCACAAAATTGTCATATTATCAGTTTATTTCTCACACACAGCATATGCATACCACAAATTACACCCCAAAACACATTCTGCTATTACTCCCGAGTATGGCGATACCACATGTGTGAGACTTTTACACAGCGTGGCCACATACAGAGGCCCAACATGCAGGGAGCACCATCAGGCATTCTGGAGCACCCAGACCAATTCTGACATTTCTCTCCTACATGTAAAAAATCATCATTTATTTGCTAGAAAATTACATAGAACCCCAAAACATTATATAAGTTCTTTTTAGCAAAGACCCTAGAGAATACAATGGTGGTTGTTGCAACCGTTCTAACCCTTTTTATCTCGCACGGTATTTGCGCAGCAATTTTTCGAACGCTTTTGTTTGGGGGAAAAAAACAGTTTTGTGCTTAAAAAAAAATAAAACGGTAGTTAGCCCAATTTTTGCATAATGTGAAAGATGAAGTTATGCTGAGTAAGTAGATGCCTAACATGTCACTCTTCAAAATTGCACATGCTCGTGGAATGGCGCCAATCTCCATAGGCAACATTTTAAATGTTTTTACTGGTTGCATGTTTTGAGTTACAGAGGAGGTCTAGGGCTAGAATTATTGCTCTCACTCTAACGTTCATGGCGATACCTCACATGTGTGGTTTGAACACCATTTTCATATGTGGGCGGGACTTACGTATGCGTTCGCTTCTGCATGCGAGCACATGGGGACAGGGGCGCTTTAATTTTTTTTTCTTTATTGTTCATTTTACATTATTTTATTTTGACAGTGAGGATGCGTGTCTGCGCAAGACAAAGCACTAGTTTGAGCACTTATCACAGCTGTGCGTAATACCCTGAAAATTCAGGATACAGCAGGATCCTCTGTTGAAGTAGCATTCCCCTATGGGTCCTATAAGCCAGCCTCTACACCTAAGTAAGGATGATACGAACACCCCCTGGTTCGGTTCGCACCAGAACCTGCGAACAGACCTAAACTTTGTGTGAACTTTAGAACCCTATTAAAGTCTATGGGACTCAAACATTCAAAATCTAAAGTGCTAATTTTAAAGGTTAATATGCAAGTTACTGTCCTAAAAAGTATTTGGAGACCTGGGTCCTGCCCCAGGGGACATGTATCAATGAAAAAAAAGTTTTAAAAACGGCCGTTTTTTCGAGAGCAGTGATTTTAATAATGATTAAAGTGAAACAATAAAAGTGTAATATTCCTTTAAATTTTGTACTTGGGGGGTGTGTATAGTATGCCTGTGAAGGGGTGCATGTTTCCCGTGCTTAAAGTGTCCATTTCTGCAGGAAAAAAGTCATTTAAAATTGCAGACCCCCACAGCCACCGGCCAGGGTTGTGGGGATGAGGCCCTTGTCCTCATCAACATGGGGACATGTGCTTTGGGGAGACCCCAAAGCATCCTCCCAATGTTTAGGGCATGTGGCCTGGTATGGTTCGGGGGGGGCGCTCTCTCGTCCCCCCTCCTCCTCTTTTCCTGTGGCCTGCCAGGTTGCGTGCTCAGATAAAGGGTCTGGTATGGATTTTTAGGGGGAACCCCACATAATTTTTTTTTTTTATTTGACGCGGGGTTCCCCTTAATATCCATACCAGACCTGAAGGGCCTGGTAATTGAATTAGGGGGAACCCCACACTTTTTTTTTTAATCAATGACTTTCTCTGTACGGGAGCCGACAATTCATTATAGCCACGAGTGATTTTAAATGACTTTTTTTTCTGCATAAATTACGCTTTGTGCAGGGACAGTTCTAAGCACGGGAAACATGCGCCCCTTTACAGGCATACTATAGACACCCCCAGATATGAAATTTAAAGGAATATTACACTTTTATTGTTTCACTTTAAGCATTATTAAAATCACTGCTCCCGCATTGATACATGTCCCATTGATACATGTCCCATGGGGCAGGACCCAGGTCCCCAAACACTTTTTAGGACAGTAACTTGCATATTAGCCTTTAGATTTCTCCCATAGACTTAGACAGGGTGTACCGCAGCTTTTCGAATTTGCAGCGAACACCCCAAATTGTTCACTGTTCGCCGAACAGGTGAACAGGCAATGTTTGAGTCGAACATGAGTTCGACTCGAACTCGAAGCTCATCCCTACACCTAAGGTGTTTCCGTATCTGACTTATTTCGATAAGTTTATATACAAGGAATGGGGAAGCACGCAACGGACCTTCTCAGTCCCCAAAAGAATGGCGGCGCGTTACCCCTTTGGGGAGAGCCTTCTTAAAAAATGGTTGGCTCCTCCGGTCATGGACCCCCGGTAACCAGGTTAAATAATGAAACCACGATCCCGGTAGAGGGGACTCCTGCATTTAAGGACCCTACCGACAGGAAGGCCGAGGCAGTGGCCCGTTCCTTGTGTATGGTTGTGGGGTCAGCAATACGAGCAGTACTGGCCACAGCACTAGTGTTGCAGACACTTACTGAACGGGCAAAACTTTTGCACCACGAATTGGAGAAGCAGCAGGCTTCTCTTGTCTGCGTGGAACTAGCAGACCAGTTAATGCACGGCCTTAAGAACGTTTGTGATGCGGCCCTGGATACGCTTCATTTGCTCTCCAGGGCTGCAGTGTCAGCAGTGGTGCTGTGGCACCTGATTGGGCTAAAATGCTGGTCTGCGGACCAGGTATCTAAAAAAGCCTTGACGGATCTACCCTTCCTTGGGGAGCGGCTATTTGGAGCCTCGTTGGATGACATTATTAAGAATGTCACAGGTGAGGAGAGCACTTTGCTCCCACAGGCCATGAAAAGTAAGGAGCCACGCCGCAGGCAAGGGCCCTCATTTTCTGCTAAAAAGAGACTTTTTCGTCCACCCGTGACTTCGGCTAAACGTTCCCAGTCCGGCAGGGCGACTACTGAGGGACAGAGGCGTCCCTGGACTCACAAGCCTAACAAGCCAGCGAGCAGAAATGCTTCTGCATGAAGGTTTGCCCCCACCCGTCACTTGGGTGGGGGGTCGCTTTCGGAAGTTTGCAGCCCGGTGGGCCTCTGGGTTGTCCGACCAATGGGTCTGCAAAGTGATTTCATCGGGCTACAAGATAGAATTCCCCTCTTGGCCACCAAACAGATTCTTCCCCTCCAGCATACCCAGCTCACCGGGAAGCCCTGTTGGGGGCGGTAAGGGACCTGCTAAGCAGCAAGGTGATAGTGCCTGTTCTGGAAACTGAAAGGCTTCATTGGTTCTACTCCAATCTGTTTGTAGGTCCCCAAAAAGGAAGGGGTACGTCCAATCTTGGACCTGAAAGCCCTCAATTGCTTTGTAAAAGTACAGAAGTTCAGAATGGAATCAGTTCGCTCAGTTGTCGCTGCACTCCATCAGGGGGATTTCCTGGCGTACCTGCACATACCCATATGCCTCCGGCATCAGAGGTTTCTACGATTTGCAGCAGGGGAAGCCCACTAGCAGTTTGTGGTTCTCCCCTTTTGGCTTGGCTTCAGCACCCCAAGTCTTTACCAAGGTATTTGCTCCAATTTTGGCATTGTTGCAACAACGCTGGATCGCAATTGTGGGTTACCTAGACGATCTCCTCCTGAGAGCAGCTTCTGCCTCAGAATTAAAGGAGGATGTGGCGATCACCATGCAAACCCTGCAGGAATTTGGGTGGCTGTTGAACCTAAAGAAGTCGGTGCTTGTACCTAGGCTTACTGCTGGACTCCGTGAAAAAGAGAGTGTTTCTCCCTTCAGACAAGCTGCAGACTCTCAGAGCCGCGGTGAAGCTGTTGATGAACTGCAGGTGGTCGTCGCTGCGCTTCTGCATGTGAGTCCTGGGCCTCATGGTGGCCTCCTTTGAGGCAGTACCGTACACCCGGTTTCAAACCAGAGTCTTGCAGAAGGAGATATTGACAAAATGGGACAATCCCTGGTTCGGCAGAGTCGGGTGAGCCAGTCAGTCAGGGACTCCCTGCTCTGGTGGCTGAGACCCCCGGCACTTCGGTTAGGGAAGTCGTTCCTACCTCTGCATTGGACAGTGCTCACAACGGAACGCCAGCCTGACCGGATGGGGTGGAGTACTGGGAGTACAGTCGATCCAGGGCCTCTGGACGGGGGAGGAATCCAAGTTGCTGATCAATGTGCTTGAGCTCCGAGCAATCAGGCTATGTCTCTCCATATGGTTGATGAGACAAAGAGGGCGTCTGATCAGGATCCAGTCAGACAATGCCATGGTGGTGGCATATGTCAACCATCAAGGAGGAACAAGAAGTTCGGCTGCAGCACGGAAGGTTGCTCACATCCTTTGGTGGGCAGAGCGACATGTACCGGCCTTGTTGGTCAATTACATTCCGGGAGTAGAAAACTGGCAGGTGGACTATCTAAGATGCCGGATTCTGGACCCAGGAGAATGGTCTTTGCATCCGGAGGCATTCAGGCTTCTGTGCCTGTGGTGGGGCACACCAGAAGTGGATCTACTGGCCTCCCGGCTTAATCGGAAGGTGCCGAGGTTCGTATCCAGGACAAGAGATCCTTGGGCGGACGCGTCAGATGCATTGGTGGCTCCATGGGCTCAGTACCAACTGATCTACGCCTTTCCTTCGCTAAAACTGTTACTACGTCTGCTCCACAGAGTGGAGGCAGAGGGCATTCCAGTGATACTGATTGCCCCAGATTGGCCTTGGTGTCCCTGGTACACCGACCTAGTACGCCTGGTTGCGGATGCTCCCTGGTGGCTACCGATGTGGAATAACCTTCTGTCTCAAGGTCCAATTCTCCATCCTGCTTTACCATCGCTGGTTGTAACGGCATGGCTGTTGAGAGCCAGGTGCTAAGGAACTGAGGCCTGTCTGACTCTGTGATTTCAACTATGTTGAGGGCATGGAAATCTTCTTCTCGGAAGCTATACCATTGTACATGGAAGGCTTATATCTCCATGTGTGAGGAGATGGGGTGGAGTCCGCACTCCTATTCTGTTTCCAGGATCCTGCTGTTCCTACAGCGAGGAGTAGACCAGAAACTGGCTTTAAGCACCATTAAGGGACAGATATCAGCTTTGGCTGTCTTTTTCCAATGACCCCTGGCGTCTCACTCTCTAGTGAGCACCTTTGTACAAGGGATCCGGCATGTAGTCCCTCCGGTGCGTCCACCCTTGCCCCCGTGGGATCTGAACCTGGTGCTATTGGCGCTTCAGAAACCGCCGTTTGAGAACATCAGGGAAATTCCCTTGTTGACTCTCTTTCTCAGAAAGTGGTCTTCCTAGTGACCATTAAATCGGCCAGGAGGGTTTCGGAACTGGCAACCTTGTCTCGCAAGTCTCACAAGGTAGTGTTGCATCCACAACCTTCTTTTCTACCGAAGCTGATTTCGGCTTTTCACATCAATGAAGACACCATCTCTGTGTCCTAAACCGTAATCATTCCCTGGACGTAGTCCGGGCTGTAAGGGTATATCTGTCTGCCACGGCTTCCTTCTGGAAGTCAGATTCTGTTAGTTTTGGTAGCTGGTCCGAAAAAACGGATGGCTGTCTCGTCGGCCACCATTTCCAGGTGGATCAGATAGATTGTGGCCCAGGCTTACGCCTTGAAGGGGCAGGTGCCCCCCTTTCCTGTCACGGCCCATTCCACCAGGGCAATTGGGATCTCTTGGGCTTGCCGACATCAAGAGTCAGTCGCTCAAGTGTGTAAGGCGGCGACTTGATCGTCCGTTCACACCTTTACAAAGTTCTACAAAGTGGATGTAAGCGCATTGTCTGATGCCTGCTTTGGCCGCAAAGTTTTGCAGGTGGCCGTGTAATGTTGCAATTTTACACTCTTTCTTCTGTTAAGAAAAAGTTACTTTTTGAATATTAATGCACTTGCTGCATTTGTTGACGGCAAGTTCTGATGCGGTTAGTTCAGATGGTGACCCCCCTGTTAGGGAGTACTGCTGGTTGTGCATGAAGTTATGTTGCGTTTCCCACCCCTCGTTATGACACTGCTTGGGGACGTCCCTATGGTCAAGATTACTGAAGCTGTGTGCGTCAACGAACGAAAGAGAAAATAGGATTTCTGTACTCACCATAAAATCCTTTTCTCTGAAGTTCATTGACAGATACAGCACCCTCCCCTCCTATTGGTTTACGTTATACTGCTTGTTGACGTACTGAGCTGCAGGAAGCAGGCTGAGGGGTTATTACCAGAGGGACCACCCCCGGGCGGAACTGTAAATTCTGTTGTTTTTCACATATATTACATGTTCTGCCTAGTCCTCTCCTGAAGGTGGCGTAATAACCCTACAGTCAAGATTACTGGAGTGTCCGTCAATGAACTTCAGAGAAAAGGATTTTACGGTGAGTATAAAAATCCTATATTTTTTTTTTTTCATTTTTAGGAACAACTTCCCAGACCAAAGTGCCGGGGATCTCAGCCACCAGAGCAGGGAGTCCCTGACTGACTGGCTCACCCGAATCCTATGACCTGTTTCCTGGGGTGCAACTCCTGGTTTCACACCAGGAGACATGTTTCCCAGACTCCATAATATATAATTATGGAGGCCGGCTCCCTTGCATTAACCAAGGTAGAAACTACTGAATCTGACAGACCACGCTTCTTCAGAGTGTGGGTCTCAATAGCCAGACCGTTAGATTTAGTGTTTGTAAAGTAGGATGGAACACCAGACCTTGCAAGAGAAAGTCTGGCCATGATGGTAGGGTGCATGAGTCCCCTACTGCCATCTTTACGATCTCTGCATACCAAGTTTTCCTGGGCCCCACTGGGGGCCACAAGAATCAACAACTTCCCTTCCTACTTGATCCTGTGAAGAAGTTGTGGACGCAGGCAGAAAGGAGGGAATGCATAAAACAGTAAGAACCGATTCCACAGGAATAGCAAGTCATCTGTTCCGCATGCTAGCGGATCCTTTGTTCCTGACACAAAGTTGTTGAGACTGGACACAAACAGATCTATATCTGGGATCCCCCATTTTTGACATATTGACAGGAAGATATTGAGGTGAAGGAACCATTTTCCCAGGAACAACTGCTGGTGACTTAAGTAGTCCGCCTGCATATTTTCTATTCCTAGAATGAAGACTGCCGACAGGCAAAGTACATTCTTATCTGTCCAAGATGGGATATGATTCACCTCTCTCTGGGCTGCACAACTTCTTGTGCCCCCTTGGTGATTAATATAGGCCATTGCTGTGGCATTGTCGGATTGAATCCTGGCAGGACAATCCCGTAAACTGAACGTTCAGGCCCTCAGGACCAAGAGCTCTGCCTGAATTTCTAAAATGTTAATGGACAAGGCCATTTCTAATCTGAATGGCCTCAAATGAAGCCACCATCTTTTCCAACAACCCCATGCAAAGTTGAATAGAAGAACTTCATCTTGCTTCGACCACCTAAATCAATTCCTTTATGGCGCTGATCTTTGCCTGGGGTAAGAATACCCTTTTCTGGGTGAACCTATGAATGGACCCAAGAATTTTAGCCTTCTTTATGGTTTTAAAGAAGATTTCTCCTAGGTTGAGAATTCAACCTAGCTATTCCAGGTAGTTGAATGTGGTTACCATACTTTGGTCTAAGTGGACTACTGACTGGCCTATTAAGAACAGATCGACTAGGTAAACCATAATCGTTATAACTTGGGCCCTTAATCTGGCTAGAAGAGGGGCCAGAACCTTTGCAAACACAACAAGGTGCAGTAGCTGGGCCAGAAAGCAGAGCTACACACTGAAAATGAAGATTATCCACCTTGAAAATAAGATATTACTACAGAGCATCGATTGACGCCAGAAGTTTGCCTCCTTGTAGGATGGAGATAACTGATTTGGATTGACGCCATACAAAAAAAGAGTGGTTATATACGGGAATTTAATTTAGAGTTTTGAGTCCAGAATGTCCATCCAGATTTGGCACAGTGAAAAAAAGAGGTTCAAATCAAACCCCAACCTGTTCTTACATGGAGACCCCCATGATCACTTTTTTCTTTTTCTCTGGATCCTTAGAAACGTTTGATCTGAGAAAACGAGGAGATGGGAACTCTTGGAACTGCAATTTGTACCCTGGAGCTATTGAGGAAGTCCCCCATTCGTCTCGACACTCTTCCTGCCAGATCCTTGAGAACTGCAGAAGAATTACCCCTATTTGATTGAACCTGATGGTGGAAGCTGCCCTGACTGCCTGAGGCTGATGCCTCTGACACAGGAGAAGTATCTTTAAAACAAAAATACATTTACTCCTTTTCTTAAATGCAAATAATGGGTGAATTCCACTAGAATTTATTTGGATTTATTATCCAAAACATCCCCAAATAGTTGTTTCACCGCGAAAAGGAATAATAGCCATTGGCTTCTTACAAGGCGCTTGGCGAAGGGCGCAAGGCCTGAAGGATAGAATCCTCTCATAGCAACTATTGCAAACAAAGCTTCCTCCTGACCCCCTGCACTCTGTGTGTTATTTAGTTCTGATCCCTGCACTCTTTGTGTTACTTAGTTCTGATCCCTGCACTCTTTGTGTTACTTAGTTCTGACCCCTGCGCTCTGTGTGTTACTTACTTCTGACCCCTGCACTCTGTGTGTTACTTACTTCTGACCCCTGCACTCTGTGTGTTACTTACTTCTGACCCCTGCACTCTGAAAGTTATGCACTATTGACCCAAAGCAGTGTAGGCTAAAGTCATAGGCCTGTGCACAGGATGTGCCACTTATTCCTAGGCACCTCCTTATCACCCCATGCCCATTAGCATTATTGCTCTGTGTGCCAGTGGGAAAATTGGAAAGATCTCATGGGGCCCCCCTGATGATGCACAATCGTGACAAAACGTTGGGTGTATGAGGGTATAGTGACATGCAAAGGAGTGCGGGAGTGGCTTCCATTTTTTATGCTGGATGTATTTTTATCTACATGCTGGTAAAACTTCATGCAAAATGTGAGTGTAATTTTATTGGAGTTTCGTATTAAAGAATGTTCAATTTTTTTATGGTATCTGGGCAATGAAATCATTTTTGTCATTTCTGCATGTGGCCATTGAGTTTTTATTGAGGATATACCTGACGAAGTATAGAGGGATATAAACCTGCTCTCTGACGATATATTCCGGATTGAGTTGCTGTGTCGAGATAAGGAAGAGCTTGGGGATTCGATCATTAAGGATCGTACCTTATGTGCATGTGTTATATGCACTGACGGTAAGAGTCAGTTTTGTCGGGTGCTGGTGATGGTCCCTTCTCTCTCTCCTTTGGACTGATGCATAATGAGTCTTCCTTAATTGGATATTGGATTTTACCAACTATATATATGAACTTTGGTTTCATTGTGTGTTTATTAATGTTCTAAGCGCTACACCGTACTTTCCGTTTTAATTTTGTTGCCTTTTTTTTTTCCATTTTTTTAGTCTATTTTCTAAAATTTGCTTTATTTAAAAATTAATACAAAAATGGGGTTCCCCTTTAAGTATTCCCCTATTTGTGCCCTTATTGTATAGATCTCAGATGTCATAAAACAAAACATTATGCCACATAACTTTGGATTTATATTCCTGAAGAGAAGAGCAATGCTTCCTGCCATGTAGTTTCAAAGGAGAACAATAGTACAGTATGAGTAAACTAATTATGTGCCCACACACCTTTCTGATGATGCTAATAAAGATAAACTGTTAGATCCCCTCCCTCAATCAGCACATTAGACAACTGCTGGCGTGTGGAAAAGTCCATAATTCTTCATGAGCAAATGAATATAATCGTTTGATCTTGGCAGCCAGTGAAATGTCAGCTATTTTCTAGTTCTTGTGCCGCGTACACGCGACCGGACTTCTCATCGGACTAGGTCTGACGGTCTTCCCGATGGACTTTCGGCGGAGTTCCGACGGATTTTCCAAATAAACGAACTTGGCCGCACACAATCACACCAAAATCCAACGGATTTGAACGTGATGACGTACGACGGGACTAGAATAAGGAAGTTCATAGCCAGTAGCCAATAGCTGCCCTAGCGTCGGTTTTTGTCTGTCAGACTAGCATACACATGAACAGATTTCTGGATAGAAACTGGGTCCGGCGGAGTTCCAGCCAAAAAATTAGAAACATGTTCTATTGAATTGTCCGATGGATTCGTTCTGTCGGACCTTTGCTGTTGAAAAGTCCGATTGTGTGTATGCGGCATTATTTCCAAGAAACCAGACCTATAACTGGTTGACGGAGAATATACTTATGATTAGTAAAAATATCCCTATTATTTAGAAAGCTGGACACCTGATGAGCCCAGTTTTTCAGAAACATAGTGAGAATGTACATCTAAGTATATATGGGATTTCATCCCTTGGCAAATAAAACTGCTGTCTTAATGCTGACTAAGGATGAGCCGAACACCCCCTGGTTCAGTTCGCACCAGAACCTGCGAACAGACCTAAACTTTGTGTGAACTTTAGAACCCTATTAAAGTCTATGGGACTCGAACGTTCACAATCTAAAGTGCTAATTTTAAAGGCTAATGTCAGGAAGATCCTCTTCACGGACGTCCGAGCGGCGAAAGTCGCAGAAGATCTTTTGCCCAGTTTCAGGAGCGTTACCGCGATCAGCGGTGCGCGCGTGCACGCGGGTGCGCGCACGGCCGTTTGACGCAAATTGGCGCCAATAGCGCTATTTAAACTGGAGCCATGCTTCAGTGCTTTGCTGCCTGATCAACAGCGTTCCTGTGCTTCCTGGTGATCCGTATCTGAACCTGAACCTGTACCTGTACCTGTACCTGTATCCTGATCCGTATCGAACCCGGCTTGTTCCCGACTCTGCTTTTTGCTACCTGCCCCCCGACTTTGGCTTTGTACCCGACTACTCTTCTGGATTCCGTTTCTGTACCTGATCTGCCCGCCTGTGCCTGACCTGGACTGTTACACCATCCGTCAACTGTAAGTTGCTTGCTGTTGTACTACAGGACACCTCCCAGTCCTCCGCAATATTTGGCTGTACTCCTTCTGCGTTTGTAGCCTTCTACCTCTGGCCGCAGACTACGGGACTCTTCCACTTCCGCTTATCCATTGCACCTGCATCCGTTGTTGGACTACAATACCCCTCCGTTGTTTGTCACTTCCTGCAATCACTTGTATGCCGTTGCTGGACTACAGGAACCCTTCTGCTGTCTGCTGAACCTTATCTCACCTTGCCTGCATTCTGACACCGGACTACAATACACCTCCTCCTTCAACGGTCTTCTGCCTCTACCACCTGCTATCCAGTCAGGCACTTGTGCCCCTCTGTGCTCCTGAGCCCCTGTCACCACTACCAGGGTCTCTCGAGTCAGAGGTCTACGAGAGGCCACTCCCTGCACTCCGGGCTCTGCTTAAAGGTACGTGACAGCTAATATGCAAGTTACCGTCCTAAAAAGTGTTTGGGGACCCGGGTCCTGCCCCAAGGAACATGTATCAATGCAAAAAAAAGTTTTAAAAACTGACGTTTTTCGGGAGAAGTGATTTTAATAATGATCAAAGTGAGACAATAAAAGTGTAATATTCCTTTAAATTTCATACCTGGGGGGTGAGTATAGTATGCCTGTGAAGGGGCGCATGTTTCCCGTGCTTAGAACTGTCCCTGCACAAAGTGTCATTTCTGCAGGAAAAAGTCATTTAAAATCACTCACATAATGAATTGTCGGCTCCCGTAATACAGAGAACACTCATTGAAAGTCATTGATAAAAAAAAAAAAAAAAAAAAAAGTGTGGAGTTCCCCCAAATTCAATTACCAGGCCCTTCAGGTCTGGTATGGATATTAAGGGGAACCCTGCATCAAATTAAAAAAAAAATGACGTGGGGTTCCCCCTAAATATCCATACCAGACCCTTCAGGAACCCTGCGTCAAATAAAAAAAAAAATGACGTGGGGGTCCCCCTAAAAATCCACACCAGACCCTTTATCCGAGCACACAACCTGGCAGGCCGCAGGAAAAGAGGGGGGGGGGGCGAGAGAGCGCCCGCCCTCCTGAACTGTACAAGGCCATATGCCCTCAACATTGGGAGGATGCTTTGGGGTCCCCCCCAAAGCACCATGTCCCCATGTTGATGAGGACAAGGGCCTCATCCCCACAACCCTGGCCGGTGGTTGTGGAGGTCTGCGGGTGGGGGGCTTATTAGAGTCAGGAAGCCCCCTTTAACAAGGGAACCCCCAGATCCCACCCCCCCTGTTTGAAATGGTAAGGGGGTACAAAAGTACCCCTACTATTTCACAAAGAAAGTGTAAAAGAATGTTAAAAAAGACAAACACACTTTTGAAAAAGTCCTTTATTAAAAATGAAAAAATAAATAAAAAAAGATTCCAGCAGTGGTAATCCACTCTTGCTATCCAGCGACAGATGATCATCTCTCCGGGGTCCAGTGATGGCTGATCTGATCCAGCGACGGGTGATCTCTCAGTCCAGTACAGCGCAGTCCATCCATCCTTCCTCTATGTCCACTGGCGGAGACACTGCGGGATCCCGGCAGCCTGGCATTCCTTATATGAGGAGAGCGGGGCCACCCGTCACCTGACCCCGCCCCCCTCTGACGCAAGTGGGGAAGCCTGGCTTCCCCAATGATGTGTGGGTGACTCCGCCTCCTCTGATGTAACGGAAACCTGCCAAATCCTCCCAATGTCTAGGGCATGTGGCCTAGTACGGTCTGGGGGGGGCACTCTCTCGTCCCCCCTCTTCCTGCGGCCTGCCAGGTTACATGCTCGGATAAAGGGCCTGGTATGGATTTTTAGGGGGAACCCCACGTCATTTTTTTTTTTAAATTGACGCAGGGTTCCCCTTAAAGTGGAGGGCTACCCAGAAAAACAAAAATACATAAAAATTTTGCAAAAAAATCGGAAAAAAAAAAATGAAAAATATTTTTTTTAAACTTACCAGAAATGCCTGTTGCTAGGCATGTCATCCTAATCTGCCTCTTCCTACTCCGCGGTGATGTTCAGTCTTCTCTCCTCCGTGCGGCATGTTCTGGGGAATGGGGTGCTGTGTGTTCTGGGAACTGTCTTTCCCAGAACACAGCGTTCATCAAATTCATCCATTCACAAAGCTCTGCGCGACTCGCACATGCGCAGTAGGAAACGGGCAGTGAAGCCGCAAGACGAATGGCGGCGCCGGGACCCAAGAGCCAAGGGATGGGTTAGCCTCGGGTGGCCGACATCGCGGGCACCCTGGACAGGTAAGTCTGCTTATTAAAAGTCAGCAGCTACAGTGTTTGCAGCTGCTGACTTTAAAAAAAAATTTTTTTAAGCTGGCCCTCCTCTTTAATATCCATAACAGACCTGAAGTGTCTGGTATGGATATTTAGGGGGAACCCCACGTGCATTTATTTTATTTTTTGATGCGGGGTTCCCCTTAATATCCATACCAGACCTGAAGGGCCTGGCAATTGAATTTGGGGGAACCCCAGGCTTTTTTTTTTTTTTTTAATCAATGACTTTCAATGAGTGTTCTCTGTATTACGGGAGACGACAATTCATTATAGCCGAAAGTGATTTGAAATGACTTTTTTTCCTGCAGAGATGACACTTTGTGCAGGGACTCTTCCAAACATGCACCCATTCGCAGGCATACTATAGACACCCCCCCCCCCCCCCCATATGAAATTTAAGGGAATATTACACTTTTTTAGGACAGTAACTTGCATATTAGCCTTTAAAATTAGCACTTTAGATCCCAATTTGTTCACTGTGCGCCGAAAAGGCAATGTTCGAGTCGAACATGAGTTTGACTCTAACTGGAAGCTCATGCTGACTTATACAAAGGTGTAGTGTATTTGGAGACTAGGACAATGCATATCCCTGGATCATAACGTTTGAAGAAATCTGAGAAAATGGATCTGGTCTGATGAGCCTCTTTATTAGGTACAACTTGCTAGTACTGGGTTGGACCCCCTTCTGCCTTCAGAACTGCCTTAATTCTTTGTGGCATAGTTTCAACAAGGTGTTGGAAACATTCCTCAGAGATTTTGGTCAATATTGACATGATAGCATCACGCAGTTGCTGCCGATTTATTGGCTGCACATCCATGATCTTAATCTTCCATTCCACCACATCCCAAAGGTGCTCTATTGGATTGAGATTTGATGACTGTGGAGGCCACTGGAGTACTGTGACCTCATTGTCATGTTCAAGAAACCAGTCTGAGATGATTTGAGCTTTGTAACATGGTGCATTATCTCCTGCTGGAAGTAGCCATCAGAAGATGGGAACTCTGTATTCATAAAGGGATGGACATGGTCAGCAAAAATACTCAGGTAAGCCATGGCATTTAAACGATGCTAAATTGGTACTAAGGGATCCAAAGTGTGCCAAGCAAATATCCCCCACATTATCACATCACCACCACCGGCCTGAACCGTTGATACAAGGCAGGCTCCATACTTTCTTTTTTTTTCCTCATGCTGTGACATGGTTGTAGATGGTCGGGAAAGAGTACAAGCCCTCCCAAATCCCTCCTTGCACCTCCCCTACCTGCTCTCAAATCCCCTTCTTAGTACCCCCCCAAAAAATTACAAAATTACCCTCCTACCACAATTCCCTCTCCTAGCACAACCCACCCACCTATACCCCAATTCCCCCTTCTAGCACATAGTTGTAGTTGTTTTGGAAAGAGTTCTAGGTCGCCCCCCCTAGCACAAACCCACCCACATCAACCTGCTCGCACAAACCCAGCCAAATCCCTCCTATCACCCACTCACCTGCTCTCAAATACCCCTCTTAGCACAATCCATCCCCCTCTACCCAAATTCCCCTTTCTAGCTCATGGTTGTAGATGGTTTGGAAAGGGTGCTAGGTCCCCCCTCCTAGCACAAACCTTCCCAAATCATCTCCATAGCACAACCCCTCCCTCTTCCTCCAAATTACCCTCCTACCACAATTCCCTCTCCTAGCACAACGCACCCACCTCTACGTCAATTCCCCCTTCTAGAAAATTAAAAAATGCATAGAAAATACCATATAACTACCAAGTACAAGGGCATATGCATCAATATTAAGGTGGCATCAAAGGGATATATAGTTGCACACAGACTGAAATGAAAAAACCTACCCTCACTGATGATGCAAGGTGTATCTAATCACAGGTGTGGACCCATCTGCTGAGACCAGGCCTGGAAAATCCCTCCACAGGGGCAAAAGCCACCGATGTCACCACACTTAAAAAGTGTGGTGTAATCAAAGTCTGAAAGAATCAGATATAGACAAGCAAATTAATAGCTCCATCCTCAGAATTTGACAGACCTCTAGTTAGCCTTACCAGGCCGGTCTCTGTGTATCCCAAACCCGTGATCAGCTGCAAGCAGGACAAGGCACTTGTGATCAGCCTGTTATATACAGGTGTCACACAGTGCCATGAATTAAGTTAATTCAGTTCAGCTGTGTTTGATATATTTGAATATCATTGGAGCAAGGTGCGTCCCAGCTCATCAGGTGCCCCCCGAGCAGATGACGTGCGACACTCCACCCCCGAATTCGCACGTAATCCAATGATGGTAGATGTCGCCATTCTCGAGCCGAGACGCCGGGGGAGCGTGCCTGCTTTCGCGACGCTCCGCAAAAAGCGGAACCTCAAGGCGCATGCGTGGGGTCAGCCCACGTCATTCTCCCGCGACGCAGATCCAGTGTGTCCGCATGCATTGAAACCATGCGGACAGACTGCTGGGAAAAAAGGTCGGGCACGCCCATAGGACGGGCAGCGGCCACCGGCCTCCCGTGCGCCGAGTGACACCATGGATGTAAAGAGAGACCCAGAAAAGAATGGAAGTAAGGTATGAAATGCAGTAGGGTCATTAGAAGTATATTATATCACCCACCTCAAAAGACCTCTGATCACACAGCAGCTGGGAAGAATCGATCATAAGTTCTACTGGATGAAATTTACAATTTTCACATAACACATTTATAAATGAGTAAAAAAACAAAACCATACGCTTACAAAGGGGAAGGAGATTTATATTGGGAGGTGCATTAATCCTGTTGTAGGCTTTTTTAAGGCAGGTTTTTCAGTAGCCCCGTAAAAGTAATCTGTCCCTAAGGGCATTGGCCTCGTTTCTAAATATTAGATCATCTGTACAATTTCTGAGAAGGTTGTGTCCCACCGTTTAATCTATTACACATACTTAGACTTACTAATAGGCCTTGCTGGAACCTGTTGTTCCACGGAAGCGTAATTGAGCAACTGACACTTAGTAGGCTCAAAGCCCGTTTACACTTTAGTACCTAAGTGTGATTACAAGTTTCTGGAATTATACCTGGAGTGTTCTAAGTTAACTTTCTCTACTTACCCCTTTGGATTACAATTATTTGAGGAACTATTTAAGCTAGCGAAGAAAGAAGATAAAGGAGGAAATACATTAAGTGAGGCCTCACGTTAGACTTTAAATAAGGGGAGCTCCCAGGTCTAGATAGTAACATACTTGCATGTTGTTTATTGTATTTGCCTGTTGACTTATGTTGTGCTGACGTTCTACATTGGAATAACAGTGCAAACTCTGTAACCACCTATTTGCTATATTTTCAGTAAAAGTATTCCTGTTTAAGAGTACAAATGTGTGGTTTACTGTCTTTCCCCACCAGGTGGAGCCAGAGAATCCTGAGGGATAGACACAGGTACATTATACTGTTTACACTGTATTGTATTACTTTACTGTATTCTTATTGCCCCACAGCTGTGCCAAGGGGACAGAGTCATTCAGAAGGGGGGTTTCTCAGTAGAGTGCAGGCCCAACTCAAATCAGCAGCTCCTTCGGGGGTCAGTGCTACAAGTGTCTAACGATGTGTGACAGGGATTAGCTTGTTAAGCATTTGGGATTCTGATTGCATTACCCCACACCTGTTAAGGAGGAGGGAGCCTTTATAAGGCTGAATGCTTCAGTTGTGCCCTAGGTTTGAAGACGCACTATTGACTTCTGGTTTTGGCTCTGTGGATGGAGAAGCCAGGTAATGTATTCTAACCCTGTAATTGTCTGGCCACTCTACCCATATACAGCAGCACCTTATGCTGTATGTAGTCTTCTCATCCTATGATCGGACTGAGGGTGGAGTGAGGGGGAGAGTGCCCTGCTTCACCTCTGCCCCCCCCCCACCCCGGAATCAACCTCCTCTCCAGCCTTTCACCCGACAATCTGCTGGAACATTTCATTACACATCTCCGGTATGTGTATACCACAGACATCTCAAGTCTCCTGCATTTCTGCGGCAGGTCCTGCACACCCACAAGTGCCTCCCATTCTCCTGGGAATGATTGATGTGGCGGAGAACAGCTATGAAGGCAGACTTTGTCCCCGCAGATGTCTCTGCAAACAGCTTCTGCTCCTAGCATCCCCATCAACACTAAACAATCTGTCCTTGTAATTAGGGCTCCGGCTGGTGGCCATTTTATGGTGGACCAAATTGCATTGTTTTTAATGGGAGAAATCTCAAGCACTAGAGAACAAACGTTCTTGTGTTTGAGTGTCCACCACTCTCTCCTGCCCTACCAACACTCTTCACTGCCCCAACCCCCTCCCCTCAAAAAGCATTGTGAAAAAATTTTTAAGAAGCAAATTAAATTGTAAAAAAATCTATTATTAAAAATAAAAAACTACTGACACCGTACACTGCCACATACCACCCACCCCCTTCCCCAGAAGCACTGTGGAAAAATATTTAAAAAGGGGATTTAAAAAATATTTTGCAACGCGGGGGTGGGGGTTGCGGGAGCAAAGCGCCACCTCCCTGAAATTAGTTTACCACCTCCCTGAAATGAGTTTTTGCAGGTTGGGATGTCTGATGCCATGCTTTACAGGCTTGTATCATATGTAAATGGACAAATACATTTGTGTACCTAATAAATCTGATTGATCCTGACCTAGAGGTGCCTTTTTCTGTTTTTTGCATGTCTTTGGCGCTGGCTTCTTGCTTGCCCTGGAGTATGGCCTGTTTACACAAAGGTGTTTTGTATATTTGCCTTTATATTACCGTTCTTAATTCGATATACTATTATTGACTAATTTCAAGTGGACACTTTTTGTGTATTTTGTTCAATCCAGCAACATCGCTACTAACCACTGTTTTCATGCTTTACAGGTGTCTGTCCTATCTAATCTATCTCCCTTTCTGTCTGTAGGCCCCATCACAGCACCCGAACACAGTGCACTTCAGCCCCGGACCATTTGGCTGGCCAAAGACCAGAGCACTTTTTGCAATTTGGTACGCTTTAACTGACAATTGTGCGACGTGGCTCCCAAACAATACTGACGTTACCCCCCCCCCCCCCCCCACAAATAGAGCTTTCTTTTGGTGGTATTTTATTGCCTCTGTGGTTTTTATTTTTTGCACTATAAACAAGAAGCGACAATTTTGATAATAAATATCAACCAAAAATATATAAAAACATATTTTTTTTCACTCAGTTTAGGCCGATACATATTCTTCTACATATTTTTGGTAAAGAAAAATGCAATAAGTGTTTGTTTGTTGATTGTTTTGCGCAAAAAGGTGTGTATGTATATACACACAGATAGTTTTATGGCGCTTTTTTTTCTGCCTTTGGAAGAGATCCAGATCCTTGCATACCAAAAACAGTGAGTAGCAAGAAACTGTTTTGCAGCAATGCTGTGAGGAGCAGCTAATGTGAACCATTGGAGTCTGCATGTGAAAGTGTGCTGTTTGCAAGTCTTAAAGAAGACAGTACGCAAAATTTTCCTGTGTTAAAAGGAACTGTGTTAAAAAGCATTGTGTGTCTGACTGCAGAGATGGGGCAGTCAAAACACAAAAAGGAAGCAATGTTTGCTGAGATGAGACAGAACCTTGAGGCTGAAGGGGTTGTTACCGCCAGAACAAGCCCCAGACTGGTGCAAGATGCATTTGGCTGCACTGGAGCAAAGGAAAAAGGAAAGCAAGCCGTCACACAAAGAGTGAGTAGATGGGTGCCGTTGTCCATGGCAACAAAGCAGAAATCCGTACAGCTGACTTCATACGGCCTATGCTGCCTTCTGAACATGTTGAAGACTTTTTGGATGATTTTGCGATGATTGCTTCCTACAGAGGATGTCCCAAAAGTCGCTGGGTTGAGTTGGTGCAACCTTTTCTGATGGAGGAGCACCAAAAGGTGTACCGTGGGATGTATCATAACCGAGATGACTACGACAATTTCCTAGGAGCAATCCAATCTAGAGAGCACTGGAAAAGATCAGAGGGGAGAATGTGGTCTCCCATAGAAACCAGAGAAACTCTGTTTCCAGAAAGGAGGAGCTACAGCAGAGGTGTGGCTCAAATTCTGAGTGAAGAGGTTTATGCAAAAGTGTCTATTGTCACCCCAGGCAACAGTGAAGGAAATTTTGTTCAGCCTGCAGAGGGTGATGGAGAACACAATAAACCAGTGGTTTCAAGTTATGGCTGCTTCTGTGAAGTGGTCAGCCTAGAGAAGAAGGCACAGTGTCCAGCATCCTGCAAGGGGTATGACCATGTGTATGGGTCTGCTGTTACCCCTGGCAGCAGGAAATCTGTTTGGCCTGCAGGAGATGTTGGAAAAGAAGGATGCAATGTTGCTCTGTGTCCATGTGGGGGCATTAGCTTGTGAGCACAGCAAAGAAGGGACAATGCCCTCAAATGAAGCTTTCAACACCTGCCAAATGGAATGGTAAGTCTGTTGCAGTTACAAATGTGAGAGAGACTGGCTATGGGACTATTCCTTGTGAAGTGGGAATAAGTCCAGCAGTTGTTCATAGCAACACCTATGATGTCAGGTCAGAGGACCGCAAGACAAAGATATTGACTATAGAGAATTGTGGTAAGTTTAACCACTTGCCAACCAGCGCACGACGATGTACGTCGACAGAATGGCACGGGCAGGCAAATGGGCGTACATGTACGTCCCTTTAAATTTGCTGCCCTGCCATCGGGAGCGCGCCGCCGGCGGCGCCCTGCCATCGGGAGCGCGCCGCCGGCGGCGCGCTCCCCCGCTGGTCGGGACCCCCGTGAGTCCGGTCGCGGGACCCGCGGACTCGATCGCCGCGGGCATCCCCGCGATCGTCTCACGGAGCGGCCGAATGGAGAAGTGCCGTTGTAAACAACATTTCTCCATTCTGCCTAGCAACTAGTGACGCTGATCTCTGCTCCATGTGATTGGAGCAGAGATCACTGTTCACTAAATGAAAGCCCAACCCCCCCACAGTTAGTAACACATCCCTAGGAACACTTAACCCCTACACTGCCACCCACTGGTTAACCCCTTCACTGCCAGTGTCATTTACACAGGAATCACTGCATTTATATAGCAGTGATTACTATATAAATGACAATGGTCCCAAAAATGTGTCAAAAATGTCCGATGGGTCCCCCACAATGTTGCAGTCACAATAAAAATCGCTGATCGCCGCCATTACTAGTAAAAAAAAAATAATAAAAAATTATTAATAAAAATGCTATAAAACTATCCCTATTTTGTAAACGCTATAACTTTTGCGCAAACCAATCAATAATCGCTTATTACGATTTTTTTACCAAAAATATGTAGAAGAATACGTATCGGCCTAAACTGAGGAAAAAATTTTTTTTATATATATTTTTGGGGGATATTTATTATAACAAAAAGTAAAAAATAATGCGTTTTTTTTCAAAATTGTCGCTCTATTTTTGTTTATAGTGCAAAAAATAAAAACCGCAGGGGTGATCAAATACCACCAAAAGAAAGCTCTATTTGTGGGAAAAAAAGGACGTCAATTTTGTTTGGGAGCCACGTCGCACGACCACGCAATTGTCAGTTAAAGCGACGCAGTGCCGAATCGCAAAAAGTGGTCTGGTCTTTGACCAGCAAATTGGCCCGGTCTGAAAGTGGTTAAAGTGACACCGCTTCATAAAGAAAGAGGTCTACATGTTGGAAGAGTGCCATCTCCCTTAGCAACAGGAGAAAGTCGCCATGTATCATGCCTGGAATGTGGTCAACCGGGGCATGGGATCTTTTTTTGTACTAGTTTGTGGAATACAGCTGCTGATATTGTTTCTGGGCTTAAAGGGGTTGTAAAGGTAAATGTTTTTTCACCTTAATGCATTCTATGCATTAAGGTGAAAAAACATCTGACAGTGCCTGCGCCCCCAGCCCCCACGTTTTACTTACCTCACCCCTCGAAAATCCCGCGCTCGCCCCCGTCGTCCTTTCCACCGTTCAGCCTGGCCACTGATTGGCTGGAGTGGATGGATGGAAAGCAGCGCAGCCATTGGCTCGCGCTGCTGTCAATCACATCCACTGACGCGGAGCGCCGGTGGGCGGGGCCATGTGATACAGCGAGCGGCTATAGCTGCCGGCTGTCTCACGGGAGAGCGCCCACAGGTGCTTCTCACCATGCGAGGGAGCTTGCATGAACGTGAGAAGTACCTGCGGGAGGAAGCCGAGACAGCCGTCGAGGGACCCCAGAAGAGCAGGTTCGGGGCCACTCTGTGCAAAACGAGCTGCACAGTAGAGCTGCCACGACGCGTCGACGTAATCGACTACGTCGACTAAGAAAATACGTCAACGTGCGTGCAGGGCGTCGATGCGTCACAGTGGGGGCAGTGCTTAGCATTTACCGCTCTTCGCCGTCCCCCTCTCTTCTCCACCTCCGTGCCGCCGTCCCTAGGGGTGCAACGGATCGTCACCGATCCGTGCGCACATGCCGCGATCCGCGGTCTCGGCCTTAGGAGAGGCCGCGGCTTCGGCCTAGCTCCGAAGCGGCGGCCATCTTTCAACACCCAGGTGTTTACAATGTGATCGCTCCGATGGAGCGATCACTTGTAAACAAACCAGCGTCATGACATGACGCCGGTTTCTCTCTCCCCTCTCTGTACTGATCTGTGCAGTGGAGGGGAGAGGTCGGATGGATGCAGCCATCCCTCCATACCCTAAAAAAGCAATACTCTGCCCTTCCCTACCATGCCATGCTCTACTCTGCCCTTCCCTACCATGCCATGCTCTACTCTGCCCTTCCCTACCATGCCATGCTCTACTCTGCCCTTCCCTACCATGCCATGCTCTACTCTGCCCTGCCCTACCATGCCATGCTCTACTCTGCCCTGCCCTACCATGCCATACTCTGCCCTGCCCTGCCATACCCTGCCCTGCCATGCCATACTCTGCCCTGCCATGCCATGCCCTGCCCTGCCATACCCTGCCCTGCTCTGCCCTGCTCTGCTCTGCCCTGCCATGCTCTGCTCTGCCCTGCCATGCTCTGCTCTGCCCTGCCATGCTCTGCTCTGCCCTGCCATGCTCTGCACTGCTATGCCCTGCTATACTCTGCCCTGCCCTGCAATACTATGCTATACTATACTCTGCCCTGCCCTGCAATACTATGCTATACTATACTCTGCCCTGCCCTGCAATACTCTGCCCTGCAATACTCTGCCCTGCCCTGCAATGCCATGCCCTGCCATGCCCTGCCCTGCAATGCCCTGCAATGTAATGCCCGCCAATACTCTGCCCTGCCCTGCAATGCCCGCCAATACTCTGCCATACAATACTCTGCCATACAATACTCTCAAGGTTATCCAAAGGATGAATTAGCTAATCAAAAAAAAAAAAAAAACACTAGATTCATTAAAAAATAAAAAAAATAATCGGATAGTCGTTGACTAATCGAAGAAATAATCAATAGATTAGTCGACAGACAAATTAATCGTTAGTTGCAGCTCTACTGCACAGTGGAGGTAAGTATAACATGTTTGTTATTTAAAAGAAAAAAAAAATCACTTTACAATCCCTTTAACTCTTCGCCTGGATTCCTGTATTAAAATGTTTGCAGTCACCCCTGGCAACAGAGAAAATTCCTGTTGTGCCTGCTGTAGTTTCATCCTGTGGCCACCAGAGGGAGTTGGCCAGTAGAAGTGCAGTGCAAGAAAGTCAACATACTCAAATGAACATGGCAAGACTTGTTACTCGGATGGGTAAGACTGGTGCTGTTGAAGTCATGGGAAAGACTGACTGTGGGATTGCTCATGTTACCGGCCTCAAAATGTGAATTAAGAGAGCCGATGATTGTAGACGCGATGAGATAAGGTGATCAGCTTAGCGTGGACTGCAAAGAATCACACAAACAGCATGAGATATGACCACTGACTTTATGGCTGGAAGTAGTTTAATTTCCAGTCACATGGTGTGTGGCCTTATTTAGACTCTGTTTGCGTACCTTCTCTGCCATCTACTGGTTATTAATAGAATAAAAGGGAGATATTTAGAAATAAAAATAAAAAAAGGAATATGTACTTTGCTTTGGGGTGTCTGTTTTGTGACCATATAAACCCCAGTCCGTCACACTCACACTGAAGTGGCAGTGATCCCAGAAGGGAGATCCACTGTTGGTGCAGGAAAGGATATGCCTCACTGCAGTGCCCTGTCCAGTGGGGAGGCAAGTGTTAAAATTTAATGTGATGATGTGAAACGTATTAAGGAATATGTTCATACTGGTATTGAGTTGACTAATGCTGACAATGTGATGCTTAATGAGAGAGGGGTGATCACTATGCAGGATATGCTATTCCGCTTAGCAACAGTATATAAGGCTGCAGAACTGTCCCTAGAAACCTCCAGGGAGCTCTCTGTGTTTGAGCCAGAGGTTGCCTGGGACAACAGTGGTGCCACTCTGATGGATAAGAGGGTATTTGACCTTGCTGATAATGTGTCAAATGGTAAAACTAAAATGACGGAAATTACTTGTGGTGATAATGGGTTACTGCAGTCTGTCACTGCTGACAGCAACAGTCTTCATGAGCTTAATGAAGCACCACCCGAGCAAGGTGGTGAAGTTATGGTATTGCAGCCTGCTGTGTTTAAAAATGTTTTGCCACAAGTTAGTTTAAACAAGTGATATGTGTAATATGCCTGATGTGGAGCCACTCTGTTCTGTGTCTCCTTCGGCAGTTGGAGCGGCACTGCATAGTACCTCTGATGGGAGTCCAGAGAAAGTGGACTGGGACAGATAGGCAACAAGTCTGTTGGCTTTATTAAAGGAAATTCCTGACGTTAATAGTACGCTGGACACTATGCCTATACCTCTCCCTTTGTCACAGCAGCAAAAGCCAGTAGACACTGGTGCATTGGCTGTTGCAGAACTTAACCCCCTCCAGGTGGAAGGATCGGAAAAGGGTGCATACATGGCAGAAGTTTTGTCCACAGCAAAAGAGATGAGTAATGTTGAGTGTCAGGAAGGTGGGATAATGGATAAGGACTTGGAAGGGCTCAGTATTGCTGAAAATGAGAGGATAAATGTGACACGTTTTGTCAGTTGCCTCTGAGGTGGAAGTCTCTGAGTGTCTAGACCTCTCAAACCTTAGCAAATGAGCCCCACCAAGTCGTTGGTAAAGGAAAAGTCCCTAGTGTTCTGTGTTTAGATGCGGCGTGTCTAGAAAAAACTGAAATGTTGTTGGAATTGGTGAAAATCTTTCCAATGTACACCTGCATGTATCCACAGCAGAGGGGTGACCTGACATTGCGTAGTACCAATTGGTGGAAGCAGGTGGTACAGGCGATGTTAAGCAATGTTGATAAAAATTGGTTACTGCAATGTTGGTTACTTTTGTGGAAATTTGTCTCGCAGTTCTCTGCGGGAGTGCTTCCAGCTGCAGTTATGTGCAGAAGGCGCTCAAGGGAACTTCTCGAGGAATCAGAAATAATAGACATGGTGGAAGCCTCTCTCTGTGTGGTGGGATGCATTCCTGCTGGTGCGGTCCGAGGTGTGGATGAGCAGTGGTTGGTACATGGCACGTGTACTGTCTTACCCGTTAGTCCTCATGAAAAGGAAGGGCCCGGAAAAGACATGGCAGTAGTGGGAATTCAGTCCATCACTCGCGGGGAAGTGCAGTTTGAGGTACCCGGAGACACATTGACAGGAAATAACAGTGTTTGTAACTGTAATGAAAAACTGTATGAGAAGCACTGTCGGACAGCTCAGAGGTATTGGTTGAGGTACCAATGGACACAGAAATGGTTAGAGATTGGTGAGGAAAAATGTGGCGAAAAATGTGCTTTGGTAGGACAGTCGCTATTGGAGTGTTGGACAACAGGGGGCGATGTGAAACTGCAGGAATGTCCCATAGGGAGTAACTGCTTGCCTGTAGATGGTCCCTCCCTAGACACTGTCCTAGCAAACAAGGTAATAAGAGGTCCTGATAATAATATTGAGTTGAATAACCCCTTGTGGAACATTGCTATTGAGGTTAACCACTTGACTACTGGGCACTTAAACACCCTTAATAACCAGACCAATTTTCAGCTTTCGGTGCTCTCACATTTTGAATGACTCAGTCATGCAACACTGGACCTATATGAAATTTTTGTCCTTTTTTCACACAAATAGAGCTTTCTTTTGGTGGTATTTAATCACCGCTCGTTTTTTTATTTTTTGTGCTATAAAAGAAAAAAAGACCGAAAATTCTGTAAAAAAAAAAAAAAGAATTTTTTTTCGTTTCTGTTATAAAATTTTGCAGATTAGTAATTTTTCTTCATAAATTTTTGCCAAAATTTATACTACTACATATCTTTGGTAAAAATAAGTACAAATTGGTGGATATTATTTGGTCTTTGTGAAAGTTATTGAGTCCACAAGCTATGGTGCCAATATCTGAAAATTGATCACACCTGAAGTACTGACGGCCTATTTCAATTCTTGAGACCCTAACATGCCAGAAAAGTACAAATACCCCCCAAATGACCCCTTTTTTGGAAAGAAGACATTCCAAGGTATTTAGTAAGAGGCATGATGAGTTTTTTGAAGTTGTAATTTTTCCCACAATTCTTTGCAAAATCAAGATTTTTTTACTTTTTTTTTTCTTTCACAAAATTGTCATATTATCAGTTTATTTCTCACACACAGCATATGCATACCACAAATTACACCCCATTCTGCTATTACTCCCAAGTACGGCGATACCACATGTGTGAGACTTTTACACAGTGTGGCCACATACAGAGGCCCAACATGCAGGGAGCACCATCAGGCGTTCTGTAGTACCCAGGACAATTCTGACATTTCTCTCCTACATCTTAAAATCATAATTTATTTGCTAGAAAATTACATAGAATCCCAAAACATTATATATGTTTTTTTAGCAAACGCCCTGGAGAATACAATGGTGGTCGTTACAACTTTTTATCTAACACGGTATTTGCGCAGCAATTTTTCGAATGCTTTTTTTTGGAAAAAAAACAATTTTGTGCTTAAAAAAAAACAGTAAAGCTAGCCCAATTTTTGCATACCGTGAAAGATGAAGTTACGCCGAGTAAATAGATACCTAACATGTCACTCTTCAAAATTGCACACGCTCGTGGAATGGCGCCAAACGTCGCTACTTAAAAAATCTCCATAGGCGACACTTTAATAGTTTTTACTGGTTACATGTTTTGAGTTACAGAGGAGGTCTAGGGCTAGAATTATTGCTCTCGCTCTAACGTTCGCAGTGATACCTCACATGTGTGGTTTGAACACCGTTTTCATATGTGGGCGGGACTTATGTATGCGTTCGCTTCTGCATGCGAGCACATGGGGACAGGGGCGCTTTAAAAAAAAAAATTCTTGTTCATTTTACTTTATTTATTTTAGTTTGACATTTTTTTTCCCAAAAATGTATTTTTTGATCACTTTTATTCCTATTACAAGGAATGTAAACATCCCTTGTAATAGGAATATGGCATGACAGGTCCTCTTTACAGCGAGATATGGGGTCAATAAGACCCCACATCTCACCTCTAGGCTGGGAAGCCTGAAATAAAATAAAATAAATAGAAAAATAAACATATTCTGGCTTTGATTGTATTGGCGAGTCGGTAGAAGCACCAGAGGGCAGCGGGAGGGGTGTGTGTCTATGGCTGGGTATTGCAGGGTATCACCGAGTATGGCTGGGTATCTCTGAGTATGGCTGGGTATCTCTGAGTATGGCTGGGTATCTCTGAGTATGGCTGGGTATCTCTGAGTATGGCTGGGTATCTCTGAGTATGGCTGGGTATCTCTGAGTATGGCTGGGTATCTCTGAGTATGGCTGGGTATCTCTGAGTATGGCTGGGTATCTCTGAGTATGGCTGGGTATCTCTGAGTATGGCTGGGTATCTCTGAGTATGGCTGGGTATCTCTGAGTATGGCTGGGTATCTCTGAGTATGGCTGGGTATCTCTGAGTATGGCTGGGTATCTCTGAGTATGGCTGGGTATCTCTGAGTATGGCTGGGTATCTCTGAGTATGGCTGGGTATCTCTGAGTATGGCTGGGTAACTCCGGGTATGGCAATTTATGGCAGGGTATTGCAGAGTATTGGCTGGAATTGTACTGCAGAGTATTGGCGGGCACTGCAGAGTATTGGCGGGCACTGCAGAGTATTGGCGGGGAATTGAGGGGTTAATTTTCGGTGAGCAGCGATGTGGGCATTGCAGATGCAGCCCACAGCGCTGCTGACACCCATCTCTTCCCCCTCCGCTTTACCGATCGGTATAGAGAGGGGGAGGGAGGAACCGGCGTCATAACATGATCCCGGTTTGTTTACAAGTGATCACTCTGTCATTTGACGGAGCGATCACGTGGTAAACGGCCTGATGGGTTTACTTCCTCTTTGATTCCCTGCAAAGGTAAAGCATAATGGACTACTATGCATTGCATAGTAGTCCATTATGTGTCACTTACCTGACACAGAAGCCAGCAAAGTCACCACTGTCCCCTTGTGTACGGAGCCTCCATCTTCTTGGTGGGTCTTGCTGCTCCGGCGCTGTCATTTGACGGAGCCGCGATGACGTCACTCCCGCGCATGCGCATGGGAGCCGTCACTCGCGGCAAAACGCTGTTAACTGCGGTGCGCTCAGCGAGCTGTAGACAGCGGTGCATGTCTTTTGGCAAATATCTCCTAATCCGTGTAGGTTTAGGAGATGTTTCTTGGACCTACAGGTAAGCCTTAATCTAGGCTTACCTGTAGGTCAAAGTGGTTTGTAAGGTTTTACAACCACTTTAAAGCGCACACATACAATAATGGCATTTATCCTGCAAGGTTAGTTTATCTCCCATGGTTGAGACACAGGTTCTTTAGTTCTATTACTACGGTAGGACCCACTAATTTGGGGTACTTTGTCACAGTAAGTGGGCTTGGCACTATATGACCATCATAGTGAATGAAAGGGGATTATGGGACTTTAAATGCAGCATGGATATGTTTGAAATGGTCTAGGATACCTAAAATGTTATTCATTGTCACTGTCCCTGTGGGGAAAATCTGTATACCCATAAAGAGTTGCTAATGAATCCAATAAATTAAATGCAGATACTGAATAGTAGGTATATATAATACATGGGTCATGCAACAAGAAGCATAATTAATTGTAGTAATAATCATATTGACATATTTAATGTATATAATGGATAGACATAATTGGTACAAGCAATCACAATAAAAAAATTTAATGGACATACAGAGCAGGGGAACATGGTTATCCTAATAAATATCACTATAAATGAGTAAAAGAAATTCATGATTGTAGCAAACTTGACTTGGCATCCCTGAGTATGGACTCTACGCGTTTCATGGTGATTTCAGCCAATCATCAGGAGTGGGATGCATCAAAAATCGCTAAATAAAGAGATGAAATAAATGAGTAAATTGATCGGTCACAGTCTCAAATGAAAAATCATTGCTTTCAAAAAGAGAGCAGGTGTTGAATGTGAATGCATTACCTTTGGCCACGTTCAGATAAGTAACCCAACAGACCCAAAAAGGGAATAGGATGGTGGCACTGAATGAACCGTCTCCCCCGGGGTTGAGGCGGGGACAGATCCCCTTCACCCTAAGCCATAGCTCTCCAAGGAACATGGAGGAATGGAGAAGGGGCAGTGGGAAACAGCGGCCAACGAGAGAAGCGAACATCCACACCACAATGCCAGAGTATGAGGTATGCACATATAGGCCACAGATCAGAATCTAAAAGAGTAAATAAATAAAATAAAATAAATAGTGAAGTAAAATAAAATAAAAATTGGATGATAAAAGCTATGATGAATAATAATGTTTTAAATGGGGAAAAAAAAAAAGTGTTATAAAATGTGTGTGAAGTAAGGGGTGGTTGCAAAAAACAACACTGTCCACCTAGGCTTAAACACCTATCAAAAAGTGACTAGGTGATGAAAAACATATTGCAAATAGGTGAGTGTAAACATAATGAAATGAACTAAGTGGTAAGTGATAGAAAAAAGGGGTTAAATAGCCTATATATTCACAAAGGTCTGAGTATTATGCAAGCATGTGTCTAGATTGATCCTTAAATAGGACCTCCTAATTACCTAGAGTGTAGCTCAGAGCCCATAGAACCTCTCCTTCTGATGGAATGTGTGAAGTGAGCTGCTGGCCTGACCCTGCCTTTGTATCCACAGATATGGGGCGTGTCACCGCCAACGTCATGCGATTGGACAGAGTGGACACCACACCCGCGGTGCAGAGAAAAGTCTGCTCATTTTGAGCATGGCTCCAGGTAACCGGGACCAGCGAAGGAGGCATCGATGGCCCCGTCACCTGTTATGGAGTTAAAGGGGAAGCCCTACACCGAAAAAACGATGTGGGGGTCCCCCCTAGGTCCATATCAGACCCTTATCCGAGCACGCTACCCGGCCGGCCAGGAAAGGGGGTTGGAATGAGCGAGCGCCCCCCCCCCTCCTGAGCCGTACCAGGCCACTTGCCCTCAACATGGGGGAGTGCCTTGGGGAAGGGGGGCCGCGCGGTACAATGTACCCCTACCCATTCACCTGTGAATTTTTTATTAAAAACACAACACACAAGGGTTAAAATAGTTTATTGCACAGCTCCGGGGGTCTTCTTCCATCTTTGGGGGTCTTCTCGCCGGACTCCTCCGCTATCTTCTGCTAGATCTTTTTCTAGCGGAGGAGCCTGACTTTCTTCTTCGCCGCCGCCCTCTTCTTCCGACTTTGGGGGTCTTGTCCCCCTCTTCGGTTCTTCTTGCCGGGCCACCGCTTCTTCTTCTAGCTCTTTTACAAGCGGTGGCCCGGTCTTCTGTCGCCACCACCGCCTTCTGTTCTATTCTGTTCTTCTGTTTTTCTCTTCTTCTTGAGCTGTTGCCTCGTCGCTGTCTCCAGTCACAATGACAGACACTCTCTTTAAGAGAATTAAAATGGATTTTCAAATTACAAGCTACAGTTTTCCCAGGCTTAAATGAGGCAGTGAATTATAGACCTTTTTTGGAAGGTTTTGTATCGGGGTATGGATAAATAGATATGTGAACACCATATGTATTCTCCACCCCATAGAAACACATATTTGTATAATTTTAATATGTACAAAAACGTTTTGCTTTTCTAAATTTATTACATTTTTTAATTTTTATTTTCATCTCTATTTTCAATTGTGGTATTTTATTTTTGTATTGTATATGGGTATAATTATTATGTTTTGGAGTGTGAGTGGGGGACACACGCATATATTGTGACATCGGAATATTTTTGAATTATCAATTTCCTCTTTTTTTCTTCTTCTTGTTCCTGATGGATGGAATTTTTTTTGGCCTTGTGGGGTCTGTCCTGGGTGGGATCCCGGCACGCGTAGGCCACTACGGGGAGGAGGGTGCGGGTATGGCATGATGTCGATCCGTATGCTCTCCCTGTCCGGGTGGCCTTTTATTCGCTATCCTGTTTCACCCATCGAGCTGTGGCTGATTGGGTGTTTATATTGCCTTTATCTCCCCACCAGTCTTTTTTTCCATCTACTATGCACGATGTCTCGGACGGATTTTAGGACATAGTGTTGGCGCCTCTAACATGGGAGTGCAGCGGCCAACCTTGTGTTGCTGATGCTGTGCACCATGGGGGATGTGGTCCGCTCATTGTTCCTCTTCCCTTCTGATGCCTTTGGCGCGGCGTGAGCAGACTGCTCATGCGTGTCGGTGGGAACGTGACGCACGTCGTCACTCCTCCCACTACACCATTTTGGATGTGGGCAGGGGGTGACGTCGTGCACTCAGGGGACCACTCAGCTGTATGGCTGGATAGGTAGAGGCAGGCAATGGTTATCGCCTGCACCCGGGAGGGGGATGTGGGTGGGCGGGGTGGATGGAGATAAAAGGAGTAAGGATTGCAGCATTAGATAGTACGATGGTCAGGGAAGAGGCAGCATGTTTGACAAAGGTACAAGGTAAAAAAACAGTCTATTATGTCAGCTGGGAATGAACGCCTATATGGCGTTTTATGATTGATTGATATACACTTCTTACTGAAAATCGTCATTTTCTGTTGTATATGGAAAATAGCTTGTGACAACCACACTGTATGGTGGACTTGGGATCTTGCTTATTCTTTGAGGCTGTGGATGTGCTTCTTTGCATATTGAGCATTGGGAGCAATATTCTGTGAAACTCTCTCCTGATAGGCTGCTCCAGCAGAAACGTGCAGTTAACGTCTACCTGTATGAAATCCGCGGCAGAACAGGTTCTGGGGAGCTGGGGTTTTTTTTCACCGCGCCAGTGGCTGCTCATGCGCAACGCATGCAGACTTCTGCAGCCATTTTAGGAGATCACCGAACTGGTCAGTCGCAGCCATGGCGCCATCAGTGACATGGTACCTTATGCCTTCTTTATGGAGTCGTGTCCTTGATCAAGCCATGGAGGAGCAGGATCTGGAAGATGAGGAAGTCGCAATGCTGGATGAATTCCCAGGGGGGCCTACTCTATCTGAGACAAGTCAACAACAGGAGTCTGAAAAGGAGTCAGAGGAGGATGGTGCCGAGGCGGATGAGGAGGAGCAAGAAGAGCATGCTTTAAACCTTTCTGGGATCCCTGTTGTTGTGCGTGGATGGGGAGAGGAGAACGAGGAGGACGACTTTATCCTGGATGGTGAGCAGGAGCCTGGCCACCACACCGCTTCCAGTTTTAGGGGGCCTTCATGCTCCAGTGTTTTAACAGGGACCCCCGTATAAAAAGCATAAGGGTCAAGGACCAGTACTGGGTGGCAACGTACCCAGTACAAACACAAAATGGCGGAAATGTTACCACCGTCACAGAGGGCTGTCAGAATGGAGCACTTCCAGGCCTTGCTTCGACAACTTCTGCATTCTGCTTTTGCGTGCACTGGCAGAGGAGCAATTCCCACTCCCAGAGAAAGAGTTGTGGGTACCAATCCAACAGTGCCTGCAAGAAGAGGGTGGTTTGAAGATGTGTTGGTGACTTCTGATATGAGGTCATTCTTTCAGCCGACCCATCTACAGGTGTCATCCGGATCCAGCATCAGGGAACACCTAGACCGACAGGTGTCCGACTACATCGGGTTAATGGCCGATGTGGACGCTCTGAGGAGTGATGAACCCCTGGACTACTGGGTGGGCGGGCTTGACATCTGGCCAGAGCTTGCCCAATTTGCAATGGAACTGTTGGCTTGCCCCTCGTCCAGTGTCCTGTCCGAAAGGACGTTCAGCGCAGCAGGGGGGATCGTGACCGATAAGTGCACTCCCCTAGCTCACGACAATGTTGACTACCTCACATTTCTAAAAATGAATGAGACATGGATCTCGGAGGAATTCAACACATGTAACCAGTAGACCATGTATTTCTCTATAAACGATTTATTTAATCGAGCACACAGACCTTTTTTCTACATTAGGCTCACTTCCTTGTACAAAAAAAGCACACCATACTATATGCCCGTACCCTCCTGTTTGAAGAGGGTGAGCGGTGTCATATTTTTGGGGCCCAGCAGAGAGTTGCTGGTATCAGTGCTGCTGTCAGTGCTCTCTATCTCGGTGCTGGTGTCGGTGCTCGCTATCTTGGTGCTGGTGTCGGTGCTCTCTATCTCGGTGCTGGTGTTGGTGCTCTCTATCTCGGTGCTGGTGTTGGTGCTCTCTATCTCGGTGCAGGTGTCGGTGCTCTCTATCTCGGTGCAGGTGTCGGTGCTCTCTATCTCGGTGCAGGTGTCGGTGCTCTCTATCTCGGTGCTGGTGTCGGTGCTCTCTATCTCGGTGCTGGTGTCGGTGCTCTCTATCTCGGTGCTGGTGTCGGTGCTCTCTATCTCGGTGCTGGTGTCGGTGCTCTCTATCTCGGTGCTGGTGTCGGTGCTCTCTATCTCGGTGCTGGTGTCAGTGCTCTATATCGCGGTGCTGGTGTCAGTGCTCTATATCGCGGTGCTGGTGTCAGTGCTCTATATCGCGGTGCTGGTGTCAGTGCTCTATATCGCGGTGCAGGTGTCAGTGCTCTATATCACGGTGCTGGTGATCATCTCCTGCACCCTCTTCATAGCCTAGCCTGACCTTTCCTCTCCTCCATTGCCTTCATGCACTCCTGAGTCCTGAATTGTCAAAATTTCACATATAAAAAAAGAATGCTTGTAGTTGTCGATCCCAGATTCACTTCATACACGTGTTATGTCAGTGGCCATCTGGTGGGACTATGTGTGCACAGCTAGTAATTATTTTGTGGCTGGAAATATGACCTGTAGGTTCTTAAAGTTCGCCTGCCATTGAAGTCAATGGGACCCACTGCGAACTTTGCGGTTCGCGAACTTTCGCCTGCGTTTGCGGTTCGCGAAACGTCCCGTCGGAAGTTCGTCCATCTCTATTCACCAAGGGGGCACAAGAAGTTGTATGGCCTAGGAAGAGGTGAATCATAATCTATCTTTGCAGAAAACATTCCTTTCCTATTTACAATTTTCATTCCATGAATAGGAATTGACAGGCGGACTACTTGAAGTTGCCAACAATTGTTACTGGGAGAATGGTCTTTTCACCCTGACATATTTCTGTTGATATACCAGACTATGGGGAGTTCTGGATGTGGAACTTTGTGTCAAGGACAAGGGATCTGTTGGCATACGAAATGGATGCCTTGTGTTTTTTTTTGGATCAGTTTTTTACTGATCTATGCATTCCCTCCTGTTCTGCTGCTTCAGCACCTTCTTCACAGGATCAAGCAAGAAGGGAAGGGGGGAATTCATGTGGCCCACGAGATCTTGGTTTGCCAAGATTGTAAAGATGGCAGTGGGGGACCTTGGACCCTACAACTATGGCAAGACCTTCTCTCGAGAGGTCCGGTATTCCATCCTACCTTACAAATGCTAAATTTAGCAGTTTGGCTATTGAGACCCACATTCTGAAAGATCGAGTGTGATTAGCCTTAGTAGTTCTACTTTGGTAAATGCTAGGAAGCTGGCCTCCAGAGTCCAAGAATCTGGAAGGCATATGTCTCCTGGTGTGGATCCAGGGGTTGGCACCCCAAAAAATGTCATAGGTAGGATGCTTAACTTCATATAGATGGGCTTAGAATTGAAGCTGGCCTTGAGTACTATCGATGGCCAGATATTGACTTTATTGTTCTTTTCATCAACCACTTGTTTCTCTCTGGTTCGTAACTTTATTCAGGGGGTAATGCGGATTAATCCTCCAGTTTGGTCACCCCTGAACCATTGGGACTTAATTTTAGTCCTGTTGGCTTATAGAAGCAGTCTTTTTTTTTTTTTTTTTTTTTTCTGAGCCAGTACAAGATATTCCTTTGGTCCTCCTGACAGGGGAACACATTTCTTGGTTGCCATATCTTCTGCAAGAAGAGTATCAGTGTTGGCTGCTCTTTCTTGTAAGGAGCCGTATTGGTGGTTCATATGGATGAGGCTGTATTGCAGTCTCGTCCTGAATTTGTACCAAAGGTAGTATCGGGTTTTCATTTAAACCAGGATATTCTGCCGCCTTTTTTTTTTTTTTCAGAACTTCGTTTCTGTGGAAGAAAAGTCACTACATTTTCTTGTGGTGAGAGCGGTCCGGGTCTATTGAAAGTGACCGCTCAGATTCGTAAACAGGTTTTGCTTGGGTTGCCAGATGGTCAGGCAGCATTGAAATCTACTGTTTCTAAGTAGATGCGTCAAGTGATTGTTCAAACTTATGGGTTTAAGAGGAAAGATCTTCCTTTTTCATTATTTTTTAAATTTTTTTAACCAAAGATTTTTATTGAGTTTTGTAGTTTATATGTGATAAAGAAAACAATACATGTATGTTAGGTACATATTTTGAATAGAAAACATTGGATTAGCGAGCTTGCAACCACAGCTCATATTTGAGCTACTTAAAGTATACAAGGGATTGTCCTCTCCGGAGGCAAAGGCTGTCACCCCTTTTGGGTACACACTGTGATCAGGCTCAGGGCATGCATTGTTTGTTTTAAAGTAGCTCCCCTTAGACCATATTGAGGGTCTCGGGAGATGATACAATGGGCACGTTCCATACATAACCGATAAATGATTTGTAGACTTGTAAACTAAAAGCTTATAAACAATGATATGTGTTCAGTGCTTGGTACTACACATGAGTCAGCACATAGGGGTGGTTATGCCCATTGTACATTCTGTGAGTTACTGAGCTGGTACCACCACTCCTATGATTGTTGTTGTTCACTCCGCCTAATGGACAAATAGGTACACATGGCAGCTATTAATAGAATTCACCAATCAAAAATCACAAGTGTGGAGAGGCATATTTAGAAGTTCTCCATTTTTCCCAATATTTGTGGAAAACTGGAGCTCTTTCTCTATGTGCTAGAAGTTTTTCCATGAGAAATTGGTTGTTAACTCTGGATTTTACTACCTCTAAGGGAGGAGGTAATGGCGAGCACCATTCTTTCGACAGGGAGATGCGGGCAGCAAACAAGATATGTACAACTATTTTCCTCAATACAGGGGGAAACTGTTCAATGGCAATGCTAAGCAGTGCTAAGGCTGGATCAAGGGTAAATGTGGTATGCGTAACTACATTAATTAAGGACGATACCTCTTTCCAGAATGATTCTATGATTCCGCAGCTCCACAAAGTGTGGAGTAAGCTACCAGTGTTTTGGCAGTTCCTCCAGGATAGTGGGGTTATGTTTGGATTAATTTTATGAAGTCATAACGGTGTTAGGTTCCACCTGTGTAGGATTTTTTGGGCATTGTCCCAGTGGTCTATGCAAGCTGAGGATTTACTGTTTTATATTTAACTGCTAGGTGCCACTGACTTAGTGGGTATTCTCTTTTTTTTTAATTCCTGCTCCCATTGAACCATGCTGGATAGTTTGGAATTCAGAGAGGGTTAGTGAGTTTATAAAACAAGGAGATCCCTTTCTTATTCTTAGGGTATTTACTGAGAAGGAAGTCCCAAAGTGCTTGGGGTATTTCCACTGGTCTGGGTGTGTTGGACAAATTATAGTGTTTTATCTGAAACAGTTTGTAGGTGTCTGACATCTCTTGTTCCTTCAATAGGGGCGCAAGGAAGTAATTCGCTTTCTGTTTCCAGGTTTGGGTCGACATGTTAGGTATAAGGTACTGGTAGGTCGCTAGGAGGATTTGTAAAGTGCACATAGGTGTGTCGGAGGGTTTCTGGTGAATTAGGTCTGACCATGCAGTAAGTGTGGCTTGCACAGTAGGATATGGTGGGATGTCTGGTTTGTGGTGTATACTAGCTGCCATAGCCAGAGCTGGGAGATCGTGTCCGGGGGTAATAGGGCACTCCAGGTCTGACCATCTATTATCGGATTGGCATGAGAACCAGTATGTCATTTGGTCCAGTACTGCTGCTCGGTAATATATTTGTGCGTTGGGGAGACCCATTCCACCCAAGTGCTTGGGTTTGTATAGTTGTGCTAATGCTATTCTAGGTTTTTTTCCACCCAGATAAAAGCGTTCAGCATTTTAGATACAGGTATAGGCAATGTTCTAAAATGGTACAGTAATTTAGTATCTGCATTTGGTATGCAGCTATCCTCCCCACCCACGAGAGTTGCACTTTGGCTCTGTGGTTCATTTCCTCTTCCAGTCTGCTTAACAGAGGAGGGTAATTGTGGAGATAGGTGGTAGCAGAGGAGGGGGCAGCTGCACCCCCAGATAGGTGATGGAGGTGGGGTTCCAATTGCATGGGAATATGTTTAATTTTGTTTTGGGTACCGGATGGTATATTAAGTGCTAGTGCATAGCATTTATTGGTGTTGACCTTTGTAGAAAGACACTTTCCCAATGTGATGTAGTCATTTTTGTATGGATGTAATTGAGGATTCTGGATTGGTGACAGTTAGGATTACATCGTCAGCAAATAGTCCTATTTTGTGGGTCTCTGTTCCTATCTTGATGCCATGTATTGATTCAAAGGTTCTGATGCTTTCTGCTAGGGGTTCTATGACAAGTGAAAATATGACTGGGGATAGTGGGCAGCCTTGCCGCGTGCCATTCGTGAGATGGAAGGGGTCAGAGAGTAGACTGGAGGTGTAGACTCTTGCTGAAGTTTGGGAGTAAAGGGACGTTATAGCTGTATGTATTTGGCCTGTTAGTCCAAATTTGCGCAGGGTCTTAGATATGTCCAGTGCACCCTATCACAAGCTTTCTCTGCATCCAACTAAGAAAGTGCTACAGATTTTATTAAGTTCAGTGTACCGTAAGAGATTGAGCATCCTTCATGTCCCATCCTGTGCCTGTCTGCCTTTTACAAAGCCCACTTGGTCCAATTCTATGAGGTAGGGGGTGACTTCCATTAATCTATTAGCGAGCACTTTAGTGTATATTTTAAGATCCAAATTCAATAGTGAGATTGGCCTAAAGTTCTGGGGATGCATACTGTCTTTACCTGGCTTTGGGATTGTTACTATAATAGCCTTTAACATTTCTTTTGGGAAGGAGTCCGAGGCAATTGCCGAGTTGAAGATCTCTACCAGCTTTGGGGCTAGTAATGTAATAAATGTCTTATAATATTCAGCCGAAATGCCGTCCGCCCCTGGTGATGTGTGCATGGGCAGGGACCTAATTACTGCAATCACTTCCTCACATGTGATAGTGGAGTTTAGCTTGTGCAAGGTAGATGGATCTACTGTGGGTGAATTTATATCTTGAAGGAATGTGTCAATTTCCTCTTCCGAGGGTTGATAGGTAGTTGAGTAATTGCTAAGGCTGTAAAGGGAGTCATAGTAGTCCTTGAAGGTGTTCACTATGTCCTTAGGGTTGTGAAATACCGTATGGGAGCTGTGGTGCTGGATTTTGGGGAAGATTGGTTTTAGCTTGCCTTTTTTTAAGTTGGTAGGCCAATAGTTATTCTAAAAGTTCTTTGGTGTGGGCCTTTTTTGAGACGAGTGCATCAGATCGCACCACTGCTATTTGCAACATATGTCTCAAGCATATCTCTCGTGGCCAAAACATCAGCCGCTTGGGCACCACATGCTTGACCAGACATATGTTGACCTGCCATGCAGCTCATTGGCAAGCGTACCTCAAAGACCCACACCAAAGAACAAAGCGGACCTCTCCTTGCTCCTCATCAGCTGGGATCTCCAACCCCACTAGACCTTCAGTCCTCTCTGAAACCTGTTCCTGAGAGGAATGAAGGTGTAGAATTAGGTGTGTCACAGCCAAGTGCTTCTGGGCACTCTGCTAGCAGTACATCCACGTCCGATTATAGCAGGCAAATTTCCCTGCCCCAGCTGCTGGACCGGCGAAAGAAGTTCACTCCCAGCCATCCACATGCCCAGCAGTTGAATACTAGCTTGGCTAAATTGCTAGCACTTCAACTGCTGCCTTTTCAGTTGGTAGACTCGGCCCCCTTCCGTGAGTTTGTACAATGTGCGGTTCCTCAGTGGCAGGTCCCCAAACACCACTTTTTCTCACGGAAGGCGATTCCGGCTCTCTACCGGCATGTGGAAGGCAATGTCCTTGCCTCACTGGACAGGGCGGTCAGCGGTAAGGTGCATATTACCGCTGACTCGTGGTCCAGCAGGCATGGACAGGGACGTTGCCTGTCTTTCACGGCCCATTGGGTCACTCTTCTGGCAGCTGGGGAGGATGCAGGACAAGGTGCAGTAGTGTTGGAGGTTGTTCCGCCACCACGCCTCCAAAATGCTACTACTGGTTGTGACACACCTCTCTCCTCCACCCCCCTCCTCTTCTTCTTCCTCCATGGCCTCTTCCAGTGCTCTGTCCTCAGAACCAGCGGTGCTCCGTATGCGTTCCAGGGGCTACGCAAGTACGCAGGCAAAACGATGCCATGCCATGCTTGCGCTGGTTTGTTTGGGGGACAGGAGCCACACTGGGGCAGATATTTTGTAAGCTCTGCAGGGGCAGGCCGAGAGGTGGTTAACGCCACGCCAGCTTAAGCTGGGAATGGTGGTTTGTGACAATGGCACCAACCTCCTCTCTGCCCTCCGACAGGGACAACTGACCCATGTGCCCTGTGTGGCTCACGTCCTTAACCTGGTGGTGCAGCGGTTCTTGGGCAGGTACCCGGGCTTACAGGATGTCCTGGAGCAGGCCAGGAAAGTCTGTGTGCATTTCCGCCGATCATTTAATGCCTGTGCTCGGCTGGCTGAGCTCCAAAAGGAGTTGAACCTGCCCAAGAACCGCCTTATATGTGACATGCCCACCAGGTGGAACTCAACGTTGGCCATGCTGCAGCGGCTTCACACGCAGCAGAGGGCCATCAATGAGTACCTGTGTGACTACGGCACCAGGACAGGGTCAGGGGAGCTCAGTTTTTTCTCACCACGCCATTGGGGCATGATCAGGGATGCATGCACTGTCCTGTCACCCTTTGAGCAGGCCACAAGTATTGTGAGCAGTGACAGTGCATGCATCAGTGACACTGTACCTCTTGTCCCCCTCGATGATAGCCTCATATTTTCCACCACACAGATGTCTGTCGTGTACTTCAGAAACTGAGAAAACAATCTCTATTGTAAACTGGAGAAGTGCGAGTTCCATCGTGAACAGGTTACATTCCTGGGCTATGTCATTTCCACTGCTAGTTTTTCTATGCACCCAGAGAAACTTTCGGCAGTCCTACAGTGGCCTCAACCCGTGGGTTTACGTCCTCTGCAGCATTTCCTGGGCTTTGCCAACTACTATCGGAAGTTTATTCGTAACTTCTTGTCTCTGGTCAAGCCTCTGACTGATATGACCAGAAAGGACGGTAACCCACAGAGTTGGTCTCCAGAGTCCATTAAGGCCTTTGAGACTCTCAAGGCTGCCTTTGTTTCTGCTCCTGTTTTGGCACATCCTGATCCTACGTTGCCTTTTATCCTAGAAGTTGATGCTTCTGAGACTGGAGTTGGCGCCCTTCTGTGTCAACGGCCTAACTCTGAGAGTGCTATGCATCTGTGTGGCTACTTTTCCAATAAATTGTCCCTTACTGAGTGCAATTATGAGATTGGTGACAGAGAGCTTTTGGCGATCATTTTAGCCCTGAAAGAATGGAGACATCTCCTTGAAGGTACCACTGTGCCCGTTCTTGTTCTTACTGACCATAATAATCTTACATTCTTGTCTGAGGCTAAGTGACTCTCTCCCAGAAGGGCGCAATGGGCTCTTTTTTCATCAAGCTTTAATTACACTTTGGTGTAATTACACTTTACACTTTAATTACTTCACTTTGGGGGAAGCTATTGCTGGGGGCACACTTGCAACTGGGGGTCTTTCTCCAAGTGGGGGTGATTTTAATAAGTGGAAGCACTTCTGACTCTGCACTTCAGCGAATGCACAAAGCGAAGGTACACAAGAAAATACTTTGAAAAACACAGCAAAGACAGCAGGTGACCTCGTTTAACCCTTTAGCACTTTCTCCTTATAACATGCATTCTCTACCACTCCTTCTGACAGCTCTGTCCTCTATACTAAAATGATCTCAACTCCGCCCCACTTCTCCCCCCCACAGCATATATATATCACCCTCACTTCTGTCCTCTCCTTATTACTGCACCCACCAACTCCTGCTAATTCTAAATCCACACACACTAAAAATCTCCAAGACCCTGGGGCACGTCCCTTCATATAAATCTCACTCCCATATTGCCTCCCTCACCCTCCTGCTTCTTCTAACCTCTGGAGATATATCCCCAAACCCTGGACCTCCATCATTAAACTGTACCCATCACCCTGCACCCTCTGGCAGCAGCCGCAATCAACACAATTTAGTTCCCATTTCTATTCTTCCCAAGACCAGACTCCCTTTCTCTTGTGCCCTTTGGAACTCCCGCTCTGTCTGCAACAAACTCACCTCTCTACATGTCATCTTTATCGCCAACTCATTTAACCTACTCGCCATCACCGAAACCTGGCTCCACGAATCAGACACTGCATCTTCTGCGGCCCTATCCCATGGTGGTCTTCTTTGGACTCACTCCCCTAGATCCAATGGACATAAGGGAAGAGGTGTTGGAATCCTTCTAGCCCCACATAGCACCTTCCAGGTACTTCAGCCACCTCCCTCTCTGTCACTCTCCTCTTTCGAAGCACACTGCATTCGTCTCTTCACTCCAATTTCTTTAAGAATAGCCGTCATCTACAGGCCCCCTGGACCAGTTTCAACATTTTTTGATGACTTCTCTGCCTGGCTACCCTACTTTCTTTCTTCTGAAATCCCCACAATCATTCTCGGGGACTTCAACATCCCTATTAATACTAACACCTCTGCTCCTTCCAAACTTCTCAGCCTAACCTCCTCCTTTGACCTGAAACAGTGGATACACGATCCTACTCACTCCGAAGGCAATATCCTTGACCTCGTTTTCTCTCACCTTTGCACTCCATGCAACCTCTCTAACTATCCATTCCCTCTCTCTGATCACCACCTTATTAGTTTCACTCTCTCCCTCTCCTTCACCTCCTCTCCCTCCAACCACATTAAAGTTACCCGCAGAAACCTACGTCATCTCAAGCCTTCTCTTCTCTACTCTGCTATTGACAACCTCTACCACAAAATCTCACCCCTATCCTGCACCAACCTAGCCACTTCTGTCTACAACACTTCACTTCTGGCCTCTCTGGACTCACTGGCTCCCCTCACTACACACAGAATCAAGCCCCGACCCCTTCAACCTTGGCAAACAGATGCCACTAGAAGTCTGAAAAAACTTAGTCGTGCTCATGAGCGCCTGTGGCGCAAGACCAAGTCTCAGAGAGATTTCAACCAATATAAATCTGCCCTCCAAAATTACAATTCTAGCCTCCTCTCTGCCAAGCAGAACTATTTTATCACTCTCATCAGCAACCTATCATCCCGTCCCCGTCAACTCTTCTCTACTTTCAACTCTCTACTTCGTCCTCCACCGCCTCCACCCGCCAACTCACTCACTGCCCAGGAGATTGCTAATCACTTCAAACAGAAGATTGATACAATTCGCGTGGAGATTTCTACTGTTCTGATACCCTCCACGCTTTACACATCATGCCCACAGGCACAATCATTACTTCCCTCTTTCAACCCCACCACTATAGACGAAGTTGCTAAACTACTTGGTAATGTCCACCTTACCACCTGCCCTCTGGATCCTGTTCCCTCGCAAATGCTGCGTTCACCCTCTGACTCTATGCTACACTCTCTAACTCACATCTCCAATCTCTCCCTCTCTTCTGGCATCTTCCCCAACTCTCTAAAACATGCACTTGTCAAACCCATACTTAAAAAACCCTCACTGGACCCATCCAATCCAAACAACCTACGCCCCATCTCCTTGCTCCCCTTTTTATCCAAACTACTCGAACGTCTGGTCTACAACCGACTGAGCGTCCACCTCGCTGATAATAGCCTTGTTGATCCCCTTCAGTCTGGATTTCGTCCTCAACACTCCACATAAACTGCTCTCCTAAAACTAACAAACGATCTACTAACGGCAAAAACCAATCAACATTATTCTGTACTCCTCCTCCTGGACCTCTCTGCTGCCTTTGATACGGTTGACCACCCCCTCCTTCTCAAAAAACTCCACACCTTAGGTCTCCGTGACTGTACTACGATGGTTCTCTTCCTACTTATCCAACCGCACCTTTAGCGTTTCTTACAACTCTACTTCCTCCTCTCCTCTTCCTTTCTCTGTTGGGGTCCCCCAAGGTTCTGTTCTTGGACCACTCCTATTTTCAATCTATACCTCCTCCCTGGGTCAACTGATAGCCTCCCACGGCTTCCAATACCACCTCTATGCTGACGACACCCAAATCTATTTCTCTACCCCTCAGCTCACTCCATCTGTCTCCTCACGTATCACTAATTTACTATCAGATATATCAGTCTGGATGTCACACCACTTCCTCAAAATCAATCTATCCAAAACCGAACTTGTAATTTTTCCTCCACCATATGCCCCTTCCCCTGATCTCACTGTCAAAATTGATGGCACAACCATAAGCCCATCCCCTCATGCCAAGGTTCTAGGTGTAGTCCTGGACTCTGAACTCTCCTTCAAGCAACACATCCAATCACTGTCCAAATCCTGCCGCCTCAACCTCCACAACATCTCCAAAATACGCCCCTTTCTAACCAATGAGACAACAAAGCTCTTAATTCACTCGCTGGTCATCTCTCGCCTCGACTACTGCAACTCCCTTCTCATTGGCTTACCTCTACATAGTCTATCACCTCTTCAATCCATTATGAATGCCGCTGCCAGACTCATCCACCTTACCAATCGCTCGGTGTCTGCTACTCCTCTCTGTCAATCCCTCCACTGGCTTCCACTCAGCCAAAGAATTAAATTCAAAATACTAACAATTGCATACAAAGCCATCCACAACTCTGCCCCCAGCTACATCACTAGCTTAGTCTCTAAATACCAACCTACTCGTCCTCTTCGTTCCTCTCTAGCTCCCTCATCACCTTCTCCCATACTCGCCTCCAGGACTTTTCCAAAGCCTCCCCAATCCTATGGAATGCCCTACCCCAATCTGTCCGCTTATCTCCTACTTTATTAGCTTTTAGACGATCCCTGAAAACACTTCTCTTCAGAGAAGCCTAGCCCACCCACACATAACTGTATTTTCATTTTCTCCATCAGCTCACCCCCCACAGTTATTACATTTTGTTTCAACTTGACCCTCCCTTCTAGATTGTAAGCTCTAACGAACAGGGCCCTCTGATCCCGCCTGTATTGATTTGTATTGTAAGTGTACTGTCTGCCCTCATATTGTAAAGCGCTGCGCAAACTGTTGGCGCTATATAAATCCTGAATAATAATAATAATAATAATAATAATAACTACATTGTCTCATTCTTACCCGGTACTAAGAATGTAAGGGCTGATGCCTTGTCACGACAATTTTCCTCCACTTCCAAGTCTGAGTCGGTTACAGTTCCTTTGATTCCTCCTGATAGTATCTTGGCTACGGTTCGCACCAGTCTTACTTCTCCTTTGGGTGACAAAATTCTTGCTGCTCAGGTCCATGCTCCTCCTGATAAACCTTGTGACCGCTGCTTTGTCCCAGAGAGTCTCCATACTGCTGTGCTCCAGCCTTACCATTCTCCCAAGGCAGCTGGCCATCCTGGGAAGAATCAACTCATTTGTGCCATCTCCCAACAATTCTGGTGGCCTAGTCTATGGGCTGATGTTACTGCCTTTGTAGCTGCCTGTCCCGTGTGTGCTCAGAGTAAGACTCCACGACACCTTCCTGTGGGCCTCCTACAATCCATACCCAATGGAGAGAGGCCCTGGACTCGCCTGTCTATGGATTTCATTGTGGAATTGCCCAACTCCCAAGGCAACACTGTTATCCTTATGGTGGTTGACCGGTTCTCAAAGATGTGTCATTGTATTCCACTTAAGAAGTTGCCCACCTCTAAGGAACTGGCTTCCATTTTTGCTCGGAGATCTTTCGCTTACATGGGCTACCCAAGGTGATTGTCTCGGACAGGGGCAGTCAGTTTGTCTCCCGCTTCTGGCGAGCCTTTTGTGCACAGTTGGGAATCCAGCTTGCGTTCTCTTCTGCGTATCACCCACAGTCTAATGGGGCCGCAGAATGAGCCAATCAGTCCTTGGAGCAATTCCTACGTTGCTATATTTCTGACCATCATAACAACTGGTCTGACCTATTACCTGGGTTTTCTCCCAACAGTGCCTTGAATTCTGCCTCCTGATTGTCTCCATTTATGGCGAATTATGGTTTCCAACCTGCCATGTTGCCTGACTCATTTGTTCCGCAGAGTATTACTGCGTTAGAGGAGCATCTCGGTGGTCTTCGTTCCACTTGAGTACAAGTCCAGGAGACTTTGCGTCATGCTAATGATAGGTACAGACTCCATGCTGCCCGCAGACTCCTGCCTGCGCCTTCCTACCAGGTTGGAGACAGGGTCTGGCTGTCATCTCGCAACCTCTGTCTTCATGTTCCCTCACTGAAGTTTGCACCTTGGTTTATTGGGCCTTTCCGTAACCTTCGCAGGATTAACCCAGTAGCTTACACGTTGGACCTTCCTCCTAGTATGCGCATCTCAAATGTGTTTCATGTCTCCTTATTGAAACCGTTGGTCTGTAACCGATTTACCACCTCGGTGCAACGTCCTCACCCTATTCAGGTTGAGAACCATGAGGAGTATAAGGTACAATCCATTGTTGACTCCCGTAGGTTCCGTGGGTGCATACAGTACCTGGTGCATTGGAAGGGGTACGGTCCGGAGGAATGCTCCTGGGTTTCATCCTCTGACGTACATGCCCCTTTCGTCCTCTGAGTTCCATAGACTGTTTCCCCTCAAGCCCGGTGGCCCTCCGAGGGAGAGGGGTCATTGAGGGGGGGGGGGGGGTACTGCCAGGGCTGGCTTAGCCCTTCACCCTCTGGGCTGGTCGCTCAGCTGTCTGCTAATTGCCAGCTCTCTTCTCTCTCCACAGTTACCAGCTGTTCCCGATGATGCTCGTCTGACCTGCCTATTTAAAGCCTTCCGGCTCACTTCTCCTTTGCCTTCGTTGGTCAAATCACAAGGAACCATCTCCTGCTGTTTGTTTCTAGACTGGCTTGCTGACATCCCTCCTGGCTCCTTATCCTTTGGACTGGCTGACTACCCGATCTGGCTACTGGACTCTGGCTATGCTTGACTATGCTTTTCTATTTACCGTTTTATGTTTATTAATAAACAAGTGTGATTTAAGTGTACTTCTGTCTGTCTGATTCATGGTTTCTGACAGTGGCACACAAGGCCACGATTAGGGGCCACTTGATCCAAATCTCTTTCAGGTTGCGCAGGGCTCGCAAAGCAGACATCAAGAGGTTAGAAATGGATTTTTGCAGCATTGAGCAAACAGCATAAATCTAAGCCCTCCTCTAGCTCAGCTGACAAACTAGACGCAGCACACACTGCCTTGAATTTAGTGCTCACCGCTATAGCAGAAAAGGACCTCCGATGGGAAGGAGGACACTTTTATCACCAAAATAACAAACTAGTCTCTTTATTAGCAAGAAGACTTACCCCCAAAACCAGAGCTTACGCTCTCCCCAAAATAAAATTGAAAGACTGTTCCCTATCACAGAACCCCCAAAAAATAATGGAAGCATTCCATGATTTCTACCTAGACCTCTTAAGCAAATCGAACAAGGTCCCTCCACTAGATAACATTAACTCTTCCTAAACTCCATCCACATCCCCAGGTTAAAAGTCCAGCATAGAGATGAACTTGAATCCCCTATCACCGCAGAGGAAGTAGAGCAGGTCTTTAACCACCTCAATACAGTGCAGTTACACCCCCTTCCTGACCAGACCAATTTTCAGCTTTCAGCGCTCTCACAGTTTGAATGACAATTACTCAGTCATGCAACACTGTACCCATATGAAACTTGCGTTCTTTTTTCCACACAAATAGAGCTTTCTTTTAGTGGTATTTAATCACTAGTGAGTTTTTTATTTTTTGTGCTATAAATAAAATAAAACGTAAATTTTGTGAAAAAAATGCCTTTTTCTTTGTTTCTGTCATAAATTTTTGCTAATTATTAATTTTTCTTTATACATTTTTGCCAAAATTTATACTGCTACATATCTTTGGTAAAAATAACCCACATTAGTGTATATTATTTGGTCTTTGTGAAAGTTATAGAGTCTACAAACTATGGTGCCAATCACTGCAAATTGATCACTTCTGATCAGGCCTTCAGTACATCAGATGCATCTCATGTCTTGAGACACTAACAAGTCAGGAAAGTACAAATACCCCCCAAATGACCCCTTTTTACAAAGTAGACATTCCAAGGTATTAAGTAAGTAGCATGATGAGTTTTTTTAAGTTGTAATTTTTTCCCACAATTCTTTGCAAAATGAAGATTTTTTTTTTATTATTATTTTTTTTTACAAAATTGTCATATTATCAGGTTATTTCTCACACACAGCATATGCATACAACAAATTGCACCCCAAAATACATTCTGCTACTCTTTCCGAGTACGGCGATACCACATGTGTGAGACTTTTACACAGCCTGGCTACATACAGAGCACCAAAAATTGATGTAGTACCTTCAGATGTTCTACGAGCAAAAATGACGCATCTCATTTCCCAACCACCTATTACACCTTTGAAGGCCCTGGAGTACCAGGACAATGGAATTGCCCATAAAATTACCCCATTTGGAAAGCAAACACCCCAACGTATAATCTGTGAGGCATAATGAGTCTTTTGAACGGTTAATTTTTTTTCCAGAAGTTTTTGGAATATGTGGAAAAAAATTAAAACGCATTTTTTTTACACAAAATTGTCAATTTATAAGATATTTCTAACACATAGCATGTATATAGCAAAAATTACACCCCAAAATACAATCTGCTACTCCTCCCGAGTATGGCGATACCACATGTGTAGGACTTTTATACAGTCTGGTCACATAGAGAGGCCGAACATTGAAGTAGTACGTTCAGGTGTTCTAGGAGCATAAATGACACATCTCATTTCATTTTAGGAAGCAAACACCCCAACGTATATTCTATGAGACATGGGCTGAAAATAAGTACTCGGGTACTCTGATGGCCTGGTGACAGGTACTCGGGTACTCTGATGGACTGGTGACAGGTACTCGGGTATTCTGATGGCCTGGTGACAGGTACTCGGGTACTCTGATGGCCTGGTGACAGGTACTTGGGTACTCTGATGGCCTGGTGACAGGTACTCGGGTACTCTGATGGACTGGTGACAGGTACTCTGATGGCTTGGTGACTGGTATTTGGGTACTCTGAAGGGCGGTCACAGGTACTCAGATGGACTGGGACAGGTACTCGGGTACTCAGATGAACTGTGACAGGTACTCGGGTACTCAGGTGGACTGTGACAGGTACTCGGGTACTCTGATGGGCTGTGACAGGTACTCGGGTACTCTGATGGGCTGTGACAGGTACTCGGGTACTCTGATGGGCTGTGACAGGTACTCGGGTACTTTGATGGGCTGTGACAGGTACTCTGGTACTCTGATGGACTGTGACAGGTACTCTGGTACTCTGATGGGCCGTGACAGGTACTCGGGTACTCTGATGGGCCGTGACAGGTACTCGGGTACTCTGATGGGCCGTGACAGGTACTCGGGTACTCTGATGGGCCGTGACAGGTACTCGGGTACTCTGATGCGCCGTGACAGGTACTCGGGTACTCTGATGGGCCGGGACAGGTACTCGGGTACTCTGATGGGCCGGGACAGGTACTCGGGTACTCTGATGGGCAGGGACAGGTACTCTGGTACTCTGATGGGCCGTGACAGGTACTCGGGTACTCTGATGTGCCGTGACAGGTACTCGGGTATTCTGATGTGCCGTGATAGGTACTCGGGTACTCTGATGTGCCGTGACAGGTACTCGGGTACTCTGATGGGCCGTGACAGGTACTCGGGTACTCTGATGCGCCGTGACAGGTACTCGGGTACTCTGATGGGCCGTGACAGGTACTCGGGTACTCTGATGTGCCGTGACAGGTACTCAGGTACTCTGATGTGCCGTGACAGGTACCCGGGTACTCTGATGGACTGGTGACAGGTACTCGGGTATTCTGATGGCCTGGTGACAGGTACTCGGGTACTCTGATGGCCTGGTGACAGGTACTTGGGTACTCTGATGGCCTGGTGACAGGTACTCGGGTACTCTGATGGACTGGTGACAGGTACTCTGATGGCTTGGTGACTGGTATTTGGGTACTCTGAAGGGCGGTCACAGGTACTCAGATGGACTGGGACAGGTACTCGGGTACTCAGATGAACTGTGACAGGTACTCGGGTACTCAGGTGGACTGTGACAGGTACTCGGGTACTCTGATGGGCTGTGACAGGTACTCGGGTACTCTGATGGGCTGTGACAGGTACTCGGGTACTCTGATGGGCTGTGACAGGTACTCGGGTACTTTGATGGGCTGTGACAGGTACTCTGGTACTCTGATGGACTGTGACAGGTACTCTGGTACTCTGATGGGCCGTGACAGGTACTCGGGTACTCTGATGGGCCGTGACAGGTACTCGGGTACTCTGATGGGCCGTGACAGGTACTCGGGTACTCTGATGGGCCGTGACAGGTACTCGGGTACTCTGATGCGCCGTGACAGGTACTCGGGTACTCTGATGGGCCGGGACAGGTACTCGGGTACTCTGATGGGCCGGGACAGGTACTCGGGTACTCTGATGGGCAGGGACAGGTACTCTGGTACTCTGATGGGCCGTGACAGGTACTCGGGTACTCTGATGTGCCGTGACAGGTACTCGGGTATTCTGATGTGCCGTGATAGGTACTCGGGTACTCTGATGTGCCGTGACAGGTACTCGGGTACTCTGATGGGCCGTGACAGGTACTCGGGTACTCTGATGCGCCGTGACAGGTACTCGGGTACTCTGATGGGCCGTGACAGGTACTCGGGTACTCTGATGTGCCGTGACAGGTACTCAGGTACTCTGATGTGCCGTGACAGGTACCCGGGTACTCTGATGGACTGGGACAGGTACTCGGGTACTCAGATGGACTGGGACAGGTACTCGGGTACTCTGATGGACTGTGACAGGTACTCGGGTACTCTGATGGGCCGTGACAGGTACTCGGGTACTCTGATGGGCCGTGACAGGTACTCGGGTACTCTGATGGGCCGTGACAGGTACTCGGGTACTCTGATGCGCCGTGACAGGTACTCGGGTACTCTGATGGGCCGTGACAGGTACTCGGGTACTCTGATGTGCCGTGACAGGTACTCAGGTACTCTGATGTGCCGTGACAGGTACCCGGGTACTCTGATGGACTGGGACAGGTACTCGGGTACTCAGATGGACTGGGACAGGTACTCGGGTACTCTGATGGACTGTGACAGGTACTCAAATACTCTGATGGACTGTGACAGGTACTCTGATGGACTGTGATTGACAGGTACTATGAGGGGTGGTGACAGGTCCTCTTTATTGGGGGGGGCAATCAGTGTGATTGGTGTACACTAGGCGGTAACGAGATGTTACCGCAATCTCCTCCTCACACACGATCGGTGTGTGAGGAGGAGAACAACCCGGTAACATCTCGTTACCGCAGTTTGTTTACATTTTAGTGAAAGGATCACAGCCGATCACGTGGGTAAACAGCCGGCCAATGGCTGTTTACCAGCGTCGGTGACGAGCAGTGTTCCCGGGGAACACGCCGCCACCGACGTGCAGCGCGCTCGCAATCGCGCGCATGCGCCGTGCACAGCCGGGGTGTGACCATCTGTGATCGGCCGTGACTTCATCACGGCCAATCACGTGGTAAACAGCCATAACCAATGGCTGTTCACCCCCTTCGGTGGTGAGCGGTGTCTCCGTGACACGCCGCCACCGAAGAAACAGGGATGCGCGCGCACGATCGCGCGCATTGCCTGTTTAAACGGGAGGCCGTCATATGACGGCCTCCCGCCACAATAGGTGCGCCGCCTGGCCGCCATTGGATGGCCGGCGGTCAGGAACTAATTAAGAACCTCAAAACTACTTTAGCATCCAGCCCGGATGGCTTCTCGGTACCATACTACAAACACTTTTCCCAGATTCTTTCCCCTTACCTAGCATGCTTCTTTAACCATCTCAGATCTGGAACCCCACTGGAGGCTTCCATGAATTTTGGCGTTTGTGGCCGTGATTCCAAGCCCAATAAGGATCCTCACCATGCCTCTAATTACAGACCTATATCCTTGATAAACAACGATCTTGACTAAAATTTTAGCAGCTGGAATCTCCAATTTCAATCGCCTCTACATACACGGGGATCAGGTTGGCTTTATCACCGGGAGACAGGGACCAGATCAGATCGGGAGGGCAGTGGATGTTGTCTCGCTCTTGCAGTCGGGTTGGGACAGAGGCCCCCCACAACAGGGATTATAGCTCTCCCTTGATCTTATGAAGGCATTTGATTCAGTCTCCTGGTCTTTTCTGGTCCCTACCCTGGAAAGATGGGTTTTGGTCAATCCTTTTTGAAAATAAATAATGCACTTTACTCTTCCCCATCAGCCAAAATCAAAATGTAGGGATATTACTCGAACCCTTTCCCAATCTTCAGAGGTATGAGATAGGGATGCCCCCTATCACCGCTGATCGTGCCATGGTCATCGAAACACTGGCCATCGCTATCAGAGCTAATCCCGATATAAAGGGAATCCAATGCAGGCCAAAAACCCATATAAGTGCCCTCTATTTGCAGACGATGTACCTATTATTTGCAAATTATTGGATGACTTTGGCAGTTTCAGGACTCACTGTCAACTATTCCAAATCGCTGGCACTCAACATTAATTTGCCTGCCCAGCTGGTTTCACAATTAAAAGACAATTTCAGGTTTAGTTGGTCGGATTCAGTGCTCCCCTATTTGGGGATTAATTTGATGTCTTCTTTTGACAGACTGTACGAGGCCAACTAACATTTACATTTAGGAAGCTGGAAGATGATCTGGAAGATGATCTCCTCTCTTGGGATCGATTGGGCATTTCTTGGCTGGGTAGAGTAAATTCTATAAAAATGACATTACTTCCATTACATTGAAATCAATGGGGCAGCTATTGCGGCGTATTGCCGGTGGTTTTAACCCTTTCGTGGCCGCTAGCGGGGGTAAAAGCGGCCCGCTAGCGGTCGAAATGCGCCACAAATCCGGCAGTAAAACGCCGCTATTTTTAGCGTTCATGCAATGGGCGGTGTGGTGTGAAAGGGGTTTTACTCTCTGGCACTATCTCAGAACCCGAGCCATGCCTAGACTCGAGCTGGCTTCCACTCCCTCATATTTTCAGAAACCCCCTATTTCCTCCTGATGAAGACATTAGGGCCTTTCAATGGTGGTTAGATAAGGGGTTATACAGGATATGTCACTTTTTAACCTCTTCAGGCCCCAGTACTTTATCGCATTGCCTTAATAAACTTGACATGCCACTATCGGAAAAATTCTGATTTCTACAAATTTCCTATCAGACTCTAAAACGCTCTTCATGTGGGAATGGGAAACTGATCTGCAACAACAATCTCTAGTGGAATGGCATAAGGCATCAGTCTCCGCTTGGAAAGGTCTACTTAACACAACTTTGGTAGAAGCTAACCTAAAAATTCTGATGCGGTGGTATGGTGCCTCTAAAGCCCCATACACACTACCAGTTTTTCTGCTGAGTTTTTCCTTCAGATTTACCAAAACCATATAATATGAGGTCAAACCTTAGGAGTTTCAGTTTGTATGCAATCAGGCAGGCCCTTCTACTACATAGTTTTGTTAAGTCTGAAGGAAAAACTCAGCAGAAAAACTGATAGTGTGTATGAGGCTTAAGATTAGCCAGAATTGACCCTTCTGCTTCCTCCTTGTGTTTTCGCAACTGTGGTCATGTGGGCTCACTTATACACATTTGGTGGGAATGCCCTAAAATTAGGAGTCTATGGAGCACCGTATTCCATATCATCAGGAAAATCACCTCACTTCCTGTTTATAAATCTCCTCAGTATGCTCTACTTAATTTTCCCCAACAAGGTATTCCGAAATCATATCAAACTCTTATTAGGTTTATCCTGATAGGAACGAAACTGAACATTGCTTGGGCCTGGAAGCAGCCCAAGGTGTCTCTTATGCCGCGTACACACGAGCGGACTTTTCAACATCCAAAGTCCGACGGAATGATTCCGTCAGACTATTCGATCGTGTGTGGGCTGCAACGGACTTTTGATTCGCAAAAGTCTGACGGACTTTAGAAAATGGAACATGCTTCAAATTTTTCCGACGGACCCGGTCCCTTTGAAAAATGTGCTTGTGTGTATGCTATTCAGACGGACTAAAACCGACGCTAGGGCAGCTATTGGCTACTGGCTATGAACTTCCTTATTCGAGTCCAGTCGTACGTCATCACGTTCGAATCAGTCGGAGTTTGGTGTGATTGTGTGTGGCCAAGTCCGCTCAGTCGAAAAGTCCGTCAGAACTCTGTCGGAACTCCGGCAGAACTCCAGCAGGACTCCTTCGGAAGTCTGTCGGACATAAATCCTCTCGTGTGTACGGGGCTCTTTAGGCAAGTTAAACAGAAAATATCCTGGATTATGGCCCAGGAAAAAACTGTCAGCATCTTCTTGGACACTGTGGATAAACACACAGCAGTGTGGTAACCATGGCTCGGCTACATCTCTGGTCCTAGTTGTGGCGTTGCTCTGCCGGTCTGATCCTGGGTGTGAGAGATTCCACGCCATTTTACAGCCAACGACAGGCGCCTTTTTCTCTCCTCTTCTTTTCCCTTTTCCCTACTGTATCGCTTTCCATTTTTTTTCTTCCCTATACTCTACACACTCAGTAACCTTATATCGCTTCAAAGTTGAGGTTTTGAGATATGATCTTGTTCTTAACAGAATACTTATGGCGTAGCAGGATAAATGGCCATAACTAGCAATAGTCTTGTTTTTATGACTTCTTCTTTCAGTAGGGCCATTGCACCACACGTGCTTTCTCTCAGAGGCCTCTAATATATCATCAGGTACTAGACGATCCTACATTACGGAGGGTTGGTGATGGGGGGGGGGGGCGTTGTGCCCTCGCTCCCAGTACAGTTAGTTCCCTTTAGGGGTGCTGAGGCAAGGATACCGCTCCCTTCCTGATCGGTGTGATGTCCCTGGTTGTTTGTCAGGTTTAATGTTCACTATCCTAAGTTCACTATCCACTATACTAAGTTTTAGGAGTTACACTCTAACAAGGTTTATGCTGTTATAAAGAAGATGCTGTTAAGGAGCCTGTGGCGGAACAATGTCTGTTTGCGTGACATTTCATTTAACCACTTGCTTACTGGGCACTTAAACCCCCCTCCTGCCCAGACCAATTTTCAGCTTTCAGCAATGATGCACTTTGAATGACAATTGCGCGGGCATACAACACTGTACCCAAATGAAATTTTTATCATTTTTTTCCCACAAATAGAGCTTTCTTTTGGTGGTATTTAATTACAGCTGGGAGTTTTATTTTTTGCTAAACAAACAAAAAAAGATGCAAAAAATAAAAAATAAAAAATCATGTTTAATAGTTTGTTATAAAATTTTGCAAACAGGTCATTTTTCTCCTTCATTGAAGTGCGCTGATGAGACGGCACTGATAGGCTGCACTGGTGGGCACTGATAGGCTGCATTGGTGGGCACTGATAGGCTGCATTGGTGGGCACTGATAGGCTGCACTGGTGGGCACTGATAGGCTGCACTGATAGGCATAGTTAAGGCGGCACTAATAGGCTCAGATAAGGCGGCACCGATGGGCACAGATAAGGCGGCACTGATGGGTGGCACGGATGGTTGGCACGGATGGGTGGCACTAAGGGGCACTGATAGGTACCACTGATAGATGGGACTGATGGGCACTGATAGGTGGCTGTGATAGGTGGCACTGCTGGGCACTGATGGGCGGCACTGATGGGCACTGGTAGATGACACTGATGGGCACAGATATGTGGCACTGGGGTGCAGCACCTTTCTTGAGGCAGATTGTGGGCACTGCTGGGTGGCACTTTTTTGATCACTTTTATTACAAGCAATGTAAACATCCCCTGTAATGGGCAAAGATGGGCACAGAAAAGATGGCACGGATGGGTGGCACTAAGGGGCACTGATAGGTACCACTGATAGATGGGACTGATGGGCACTGATAGGTGGCTCTGATAGGTGGCACTGCTGGGCACTCATGGGCGGCACTGATGGGCACTGGTAGATGACACTGATGGGCACGGATATGTGGCACTGGGGTGCAGCACCTTTGTTGAGGCAGATTGTGGGTACTGCTGGGTGGCACTGTGGGCACTGCTGGGGGGCACTGCTGGGTGGCACTGTGGGCACTGCTGGGTGGCACTGACGGGGGGCACTTATTTTTTTAATGAGGTGGCACTGGCAGGGGGCAGGTGGGCACTGGCAGGGCTGGCCGTGATCGGGACTAATGTCGCGATCACGGCCGCCGGTGATCGGCTCTTTTTGTTCTCCTCGCACTGTCAGCGCGAGGAGGAATAATAGCCGATTACCGGCTCCATTGTATCACATGATCAGCTGTCATTGGCTGACAGCTGATCACGTGATAAGGGGTCGGGATCGACCCCTTGCTCGGATCGGTGATCAGGCGAGTCTCATAGACTCTCCGATCACAGAGCGCGCCACGCGCGCCCCTCAGGGGGCGCGCAGGCCGCTCGTGCACGGGACGACGTCAATAAACGTAGTCCCGGCAAAGGAGGTCCGCGCTGTAGCCGTAATTCGGCTATAGCGCGGGTCTCAAGTGGTTAAGCCTACTCAATTTTGTAATGGTCCTTCTCTTTTGTATGCTTGATTCATTCAATAAAAGTCTATTGAAAGAAAATTTAGCAAATTAGTATTTTGCTTCATACATTTTGGCCAAAATTTATACTACTACACATCTCTGGTAAAAATAAGTACCAATTGGTGTATATTTGGTCTGTGTGAAAGTTAGAGTCCACAAGTTAATATCTGAAAATTGATCACACCTGATTTCTTGAGACCCTAACATGCCAGAAAAGTACAAATACCCCCAAATTACCTCTTTTTGGAAAGAAGACATTCCAAGGTATTTAGTAAGAGGCATGGTGAGTTTTTTTAAGTTGTCATTTTTTTCCCCACAATTCTTTGCAAAATCAAGATTTATTTTTTTTCACAAATTTGTCATATTAGCAGGTTATCACACACAGCATATGCATACCACAAATTACACCCCAAAACGCATTCTGCTATTACTCCTGAGTATGGTGATACCACATGTGAGACTTTTACACAGTGTGGCGACATACAGAGGCCCAACATGCAGGGAGCACCATCAGGCGTTCTGGAGCACCCATGACAATTCTGTCATTTCTCTCCTACATGTAAAAATCATCATTTATTTGCTAGAAAATTACACAGAACCCCAAAAAAATTATATATATATATATTTTTTTAGCAAAGACCCCAGAGAATACGATGGCGGTCGTTGCAACTCTTTATATCACATGGTATTTGCGCAACAATTTTTCGAACGTTTTTTTGGGGGAAAAAATAATTTTGTGCTTTAAAAAAACAAAACAGTAAAGTTAGTCCAATGTTTTTGCAAAATGTGAAAGATGAAGTTACGCTGCGTAAATAGATACCTAACATGTCACCCTTCAAAATTGCACACACTTGGAATGGCGCCAAACTTCGCTACTTAAAAATCCCCATAGGCGACGCTTAAATTTTTTTTACTGGTTACATGGTTTGAGTTAGAGGAGGTCTAGGGCCAAAATTATTGCTCTTACTTTGTTTGCAGCGATACCTCACGTGTGTGATTTGAACACCATTTTCATATGTGGGTGGGACTTACGTATGCGTTCGCTTCTGCATGCGAGCACACGGGGACAGGGGCACTTTAAAAAAATTGTTTTTTTTTCTTTTGTTCATTTTACTTTATTTTAGTTTGATACTTTTCCCCCCAAAATTTTTTGATCACTTTTAGTACAAGGAATGTAAACATCCCCTGTAATAGGAATATGGCATGACAGGTCCTCTTTACAGTGAGATATGGGGTCTAGGCTGGGAAGCCTGAAATAAAAAAAAATTAAACGATCCTGGCTTCGATCATAGCGGTGAGTTGGTAGAAGCACCGGAGGGTGGTGGTGGGGGGGTGTCCCCTCGCCTCCCCTAAGAACGATCAAGCAGCAGAACAGTCACTATCATCATTTTTATGGTGTAGGGAATCGCCGGCTGAAAAATTATATCTGAATGATGGTTTTTATTTTTTGCGCTATAAACAAAAATAGAGCGACAATTTTGAAAAAAACACATTATTTTTTACTTTTTGTTATAATAAATATCCCCCAAAAATATATAAAAAAAACTTTTTTTTCCCCTGAGTTTAGGCCGATACGTATTCTACTACATATTTTTGGTAAAAAAATCGCAATAAGCGATTATTGATTGGCTTGCGCAAAAGTTATAGCGTTTACAAAATAGGGGATAGTTTTATAGCATTTTTGTTAATCATTTTTTTTTCTAGTAATGGCGGCGATCAGAGATTTTTATTGTGACTGCCACATTATGGCGGACACATCGGACATTTTTGACACATTTTTGGGACCATTGTCATTTATACAGCAATCACTGCTATATAAATGCAGTGATTCCTGTGTAAATGACACTGGCAGTGCAGGGGTTAACCAGTGGGTGGCAGTGTAGGGGCTAAGTGTTCCTAGGGGTGTGTTACTAACTGTGGGGGGCTGGGCTTTCATTTAGTGAACACTGATCTCTGCTCCAATCACATGGAGCAGAGATCAGTGTCACTAGTTGCTAGGCAGAATGGGGAGATGCTGTTTACAACGGCATTTCTCTGTTCAGCTGCCCCGTGAGACGATCACGGGTATGCCCACGGCGATCGAGTCCGCGGGACTCGTGAGCAGACTCACGGGGGTCCCGACCAGCACGTGAGCGTGCCGGCGCGCTCGCGATGGCAGGGCGGAAAATTTAAAGGGACGTACAGGTACGCCCATTTGCCTGCCTGTGCCATTCTGCCAACGCACATCGGCGTGCGCCGGTCGGGAACCGGTTAAAATGCGTTTGTGTTAAAAAAAAAATTTGTTAATTTATACAATATTTCTAACACATAACATGTACATTAAAAAATGACACCCCAAAATAGATTCTCCTACTCCTCCTGAGTATGGCGACACCACATGTGTGAGACTTCCACAGCCTAGCCACATACAGAGGCCGAGCATGGCTGGGTATTGCTGGGTATTGCAGGGTTAATTGTCAGTGAGCAGTGCTGTGGGCACTACAGATCTAGCCCACTTTGCTGCTGCCACCAATCTCTCCCCTCTCACACTGTACTGATCGGTACAGAGAGGGGAGGGAGGATCCAGCGTCATGACATGGTGCCGGTTTGTTTACAAGTGATTGCTCCGTCATTTGGCTCATCGCGGCCGTTTACCGTGATGTGCCGGGTCCGGCGGTCATGGATGTTCTCGAATGCGCGCCCCAGGGGGTGTGCGAGAGTGGAACTCTGGGAGGACGTCAATGTACGTCCTCTGAGTTAAGCAACCGCCTAGTAGCCGTCATTCGGCTATGGGCCGGTTGTTAAGTGGTTAAACTTGCTGCCCATGGGAATATACTTTTTTCAGTGAGTTTGCATATAGTCTTTTTGAAGTGTTTCCCATCTCTGTTCTGTGTCCATTGATGCCAATATTCCCCCCCCCAGCCCTCATCCTTGGAAAATTTGCTCTCAGTCTCAAAGTTAAATGTTTTTGTCTTTCCCGTTTTTACAGCTAACATTAAATTAAATTGTGTTATGGTCACTGCTACCCAAATGTTCTTTTATATGAATATTGGTAGTAATCTCTGCATGGTTTGAGATTGTCCAGGTCCAGCAGAGCTTTGTTCCAAGTCAGAGCCTCAACCTGGACCATAAAGTAACTGTCCCAGCAGTGCCATTACTCCAGTCAATTTCCGGGTAGTTAAAATCCCCCATTATCACCATCCCAACCCTTAGCATCTGTACAAGAAGCAGAGTCTCCACCTCCTCACTAACACTGGGCGGTCTATAACAAATTTCAATGACAACCTTTGTAGTACACACACCCATGTACAGTTCCACCCATAATGCTTCAGACTCAACACACTCACTTTGAGATCACTTCTCACATAGAGACAGACACCCCCCCCCCCCCCCATTTTACCCTGTCTTTCCAAAAGAGCATAGCCAGGAATATTAATAGCTCAGTCATGAGAAGAATGAAGCCAAGATTCAGCAATACCAATTTGATCATATTATCTTTCTGCACCAGAGCTTCCAACTCACCTGTTTTGCTTGGCAGACTATTGGCATTGGTGAACACTTTAATTCACTGTCACATTTTGCAAACGTATGTTGCATATTTATTTTAGTAAAAATAGTACCATTTCCAATGGTTGTTTGTAACATAGGAACCTTCATATCTGCCATAGCGCCCCCCCCCCCCCATCTTTCCCCATTCCACCCACCAATAGGGGATGGTGTGCCCTGCTGATGTCCAGCAGGAGTACAATACAAATGTGGGTAGCTAATGCATTTGGGAGCTCAAATCTCCTCTTTCCTCAGGGATCATACCGATTGAGCACCAGTGCAACAGCTGCTTCTACTAGACATATGCAATAGTTATGGTTCTCGTGTGTTTAATTTTCCTCATGGGCTACATCAGCATTATGGCTGCTCTCAAAAGGCCGATTGTCTCGTTAAGAGTAAATATACATTTATCCAGGGCTTTTTTTTCTTTCTCGGAATAGGTGCAAGAACTCAACCATGTACAGAATGCAGGGTTGAGGAGTGCGCTACATGCAAAGTGCGGAGTTTAGGGCTGTGCATGCCTCGGCTCTTTCACCGGCTGTTCACTTTTCACTTCCACCCCCTCCTCAGATCTGACATCTGCACACATCTCCCTCCACAGCTCTCACACCACCCCCCCCCCCCCCCAAAAAAAAAGCTTCCTTTCATCTCACCTACATGGCCTGGCTCTAGTACCTCCCAGCAGTGCAGGCTTCTCTGCCATTGTGCACATGGGCACAAATGGGGATCACAGTGCAGCTTACAATGTGATGCCCCATCCCACACTGCAACTCCCTTGTCCCCTCCATGAGTGCAGGGCAGGCAGGGATCTAAATGCAAAAGGCTTCTGTGTTTACAACTGACGTTGTTGAGCAGGGAGTAGAAGGCTGGAGGTGGCGGAACAGTGTTCCAGCTGAAAAAATGCCCTGGGTAAGAAGAGCAACATGAAATCCCTGGTGGGTTGGATTCGGCTCATGGGCCTTGTGTTTGACACATGTGCTGAACACTTTTCCTGGGGACTTCGTATGATACATCATGTTGATGAAGAGTAGCCTCAAAAGGCTTTACCCTGTACATCATTGAATCCTGGTCTCCTTGGAATTTAGAGCTCCTATAACAAACATATAACACATGAAACATGACAACTGTGTAATTACAAGGAGTGACAGTTTAAAATAATGGGTGTGGCTACGCTTTTCTCCAGCTTATACCAAGGTTTTTGTTGTGGCAGACCACATGAGTAGACACAGAAAGGAAAGCAATGATTAATGGATGGGTGTGGAGGAACTGGATTTCAATTTTAACAGTTAATTGTAGTTAGGTGAGAAGTGCCTGCGTTCTGTCATCTGGGAGTAGTGATGGACGAATTTCCGATGGGACGTTTCGCGAACGCGATCCACGATCGTGCACAAATGTTCGCGAACTGCGGCGGACCCCATTCACTTTAATGGCAGGCGAACCTTAAAAACCTCCAGGTCATATTTTCAGCCACAAAATACTTACTAACTGTGCACACATAGTCCCAAAACATGGACACTGACATACCAGAAGTATTAAGTGAAGCTGGGATCGACAACGACAAGCATTCTTTTTTTATCTGTGAAATTTTGTCAATTCAGGAGCGCATGAGGGCCATGGAGGAGAGGCAAGGTCAGGCCAGGCTATGAAGGGGGTGCAAGAGATGATCAGTGCCACAGTCAGGGCAGCACAGTCCTGTGCCAGCGTCCCAGTGTGCCAACCTGTGCTTGAGCCCCTCCCTCTGCCCGGCCCTTACCCCCACCTATGCAGGGATCCACTGCGGTGGTCCGGAGGTGCCAGTCCAGTGCTGATCCTCGGCCATGGTGCTGGCACTGCCTGCTGATTGGCTTCACCACTGCTATCTCCCTCACTGTCTGATATCAGCACTGAGATAGAGATTGAGCACTGACACCAGCACCGTGATAAAGAGCACTGACACCAGCACCGTAGGAGAGCACTGACACCAGCACCGTGATAGAGAGCACTGACACCATACCAGCACCGTGATAGAGAGCACTGACACCAGCACCGAGATAGAGAGCACTGACACCAGCACCGAGATAGGGAGCATTGACACCAGCACCATGATAGAAAGCACTGACACCAGCACCGTGAGAGAGCACTGACACCAGCACCGTGATAGAGAGCACTGACACCACACCAGCACCGTGATAGAAAGCACTGACACCACAACAGCACTGTGATAGAAAGCACTGACACAAGCACCGTGATATAAAGCACTGACACCAGCACCCTGAGAGAGAGCACTGACACCACACCAGCACCAAAATAGAGAGCACTGACACCAGCACCCAGATAGAGAGCGCTGACACCGGCACCGTGATAGAGAACGCTGACACCAGCACCGTGATAGAGAGCACTGACACCCGCACCGTGATAGAGAGCACTGACACCAGCACCGAGATAGAGAGCACTGACACCAGCACCATGATAGAAAGCACTGACACCAGCACCGTGATAGAGCGCGCTGACACCAGCACTGTGATAGAGAGCGCTGACACCAGCACCGTGATAGAGAGCGCTGACACCAGCACCGTGATAGAGAGCGCTGACACCAGCACCGTGATAGAGAGCACTGACACCACGGCAGCAATGTGATAGAGAGCACTGACACCAGCACCAAGATAGAGAGCACTGACACCAGCACTGATACCAGTAACTCGCTGTGGGACCCAAAAATATGACACCGCTCAACCTCTTCAAACAGGAGGGTACAGGCATATAGAATGGTGTGCTTTTTTGTACAAGTGAGCCAAAGGTAGAAAAAGGTCCGTGCGCTAGATTATATAAATTGTTTATAGAGTTATGCATATACATGGTCTACTGGTCACATGTGTTGAATTCCTCCGAGATCCATGCCTCATTCATTTTTATAAATGTGAGGTAGTCAACACTGTCGTGAGCTAGGCGAGTACGCTTATTGGTCACAATACCCCTGCTGCGCTGAACGTCCTTTGGGACAGGACACTGGACGAGGGGCAAGCCAACAGTTCCATTGCAAATTGTACAAGCTCTGGCCAGAGGTCAAGCCTGCCCACCCAGTAGTCCAGGGGTTCATCACTTCTCCGAGCGTCCACATCGGCCGTTAACCCGATGTACTCGGACACCTGTCGGTCAGGGCGTTCCCTGATGCTGGATCTGGATGACACCTGTCGATGGGTCAGCTGAAAGAATGATCTCATATCAGAAGTGACCAACACATCTTCAAACCGCCCTCTTCTTGCAGGTGCTGTTGGATTAGTACCCGCAACTCTTTCTCTGGGTGTGGGAATCCCTCTGCCAGCAGCCACACAAAAGCAGAATGCAGCATTTCTCTAAGAAAGGCCTGGAAGTGCTCCATTCTGACAGCCCTCTGTGATGGTGGTAACATTTTCGCCATTTTGTGTTTGTATCGGGGGTCTAAGTACGTTGCCACCCAGTACTGGTCCTTGACCTTTATACTTTTTATATGGGGATCCCTGTTAAAACACTGGAGCATGAAGGCCCCATTTGCTCTAAACTGGAAGCGGTGTGGTGGCCTGGCTTCTGCTCATCATCCAGGATAATGTCATCCTCCTCGTTCTCACCCCCCCCCCCCCCATCCACAGACAACAACAGGGATCCCAGAAAGGTTTAAAGCATGCTCTTCTTGCTCCTCCTCATCCGCCCTGGCACCATCCTCCTCTGACTCCTCTTCAGACTCCTTGTTGACTTGTCTCAGATAGAGTAGCCCCCCTGAGAATTCATCCAGCATTGCAACTTCCTCATCTTCCTGCTCCTCCACGACTTGATCAATGACACGATGCAATGCATGCTCCATAAAGAAGGCATAAGGTACGATGTCACTGATGGCGCCATGGCTGCGACTGACCAGTTTGGTGATCTCATCAAATGGCCGCAGAAGTCCGCATGCGTCACGCATGAGCAGCCACTGGCATGGGAAAAAAAAACAAGCTCCCCAGAACTTGTTCTGCCGCAGAGTTCATACAGGTAGTCAGGGGCGGGCTGGGCTGGGGGGCAGGGATGCATTTTCCCCCTGGGCTGCTCTGATTCGCTAGAAAAAGGCTGATGTGCTGCCAGCTGAGCTGGGAAGTGCACATGATGTGCAGTTCCGCAGTTGGCCACATGTTACTGCTCGGTCCGGAGGGAGGCTGACAGGGCTGGATAACAGCCCAGAAGCGCAGGAACGTTTGTGCTGTGAGCGGACATCTGTCCTGTCACAGTGCTGTCCCTGGCTTCTGAGCTGACAGTCTGTGTCCATTGCGAGCACAGCCGAATGGAAGAGGGTGGATCCGCTCCGCCTCCTCCAGCCCCCTCTCTCTCTGTGCCCGCCCACACTCTGAGCAGCCTATGTGCTGCGTCTGAATAGGATGTGTGGGCGGGAACATTTAAACAGAGCAGACAGTCCTTTCTATGGGACGCTGTGGAAGCTGTGATGACTGAGCCTCATGCTGGGTCCTTCATTCCAAGTAAGTGAGCTATGGCCAGTCTCTCCCCCTCTCTGCAGATAAGGAAGTTTCTTTCAGCAGCATGTGCATTAGCTGGTCCTATGATGTGGGCTCACACTGGTGTGCTGCAGTGTTGCTGATCTCACTGTCTTCCTGCATGTCCCCCCGTCACATGCAGCCACACTGTGCCCACCAAATGCAACTTCACTGTGCCCACCAAATGTAACCTCACTGTGCCCACCAAATGCAGCCACACTGTGCCCACCAAATGCAGCCACACTGTGCCCACCAAATGCAACTTCACTGTGCCCACCAAATGTAACCTCACTGTGCCCAACAAATGCAGCCACACTGTGCCCACAAAATGCAGCCACACTTTGCCCACCAAATGCAACTTCACTGTGCCCACCAAATGTAACCTCACTGTGCCCACCAAATGCAGCCACACTGTGCCCACCAAATGCAGCCACACTGTGCCCACCAAATGCAGCCACACTGTGCCCACCAAATGCAGCCACACTGTGCCCACCAAATGTAACTTCACTGTGCCCACCAAATGCAGCCACACTGTGCCCACCAAATGTAACCTCACTGTGCCCACCAAATGCAGCCACACTGTGACCAACATATGTAACCTCACTGTGCCCACAAAATGCAGCCACACTGTGCCCACCAAATGCAGCCACACTGTGCCCACCAAATGCAGCCACACTGTGCCCACCAAATGTAACTTCACTGTGCCCACCAAATGCAGCCACACTGTGCCCACCAAATGTAACCTCACTGTGCCCACCAAATGCAGCCACACTGTGACCAACATATGTAACCTCACTGTGCCCACAAAATACAGCCACACTGTGCCCACCAAATGTAACCTCACTGTGCCCACCAAATGCAGCCACACTGTGACCACCAAATGTAACCTCACTGTGCCCACCAAATGCAGCCACACTGTGACCAACATATGTAACCTCACTGTGCCCACAAAATGCAGCCACACTGTGTCCACCAAATGCAACCTCACTGTGCCCACCAAATGCAACCTCACTGTGCCCACCAAATGCAACCTCACTGTGCCCACCAAATGCAGCCACATTATGCCCACCAAATGCAGCCACAAAGTGCCCACCAAATTCAGCCTCACTGTGCCCACCAAATGCAGCCTCACGGTGCCCACCAAATGCAACCTCACTGTGCCCACCAAATGCAGCCACACTGTGCCCACAAATGTAACCTCACTGTGCTCACCAAATGCAACCTTAATTTAGCACGCCAAATGTAACTTCACTGTGCCAACCAAATGCAGCCACACTGTGCCCACCAAATGTAACCTCACTGTGCCCACCAAATGTAACCTTTACTGTGCCCATGAAATGCAACCTCACTGTGCCCATGAAATGCAACCTCACTGTACCCACCAAATGTAACCTCACTGTGCCCAGCAAATGTAACCTCACTGTGCCCACCAAATGCAGCCACACTATGCCCACCAAATGCAGCCACAAAGTGCCCACCAAATTCAGCCTCACTGTGCCCACCAAATGCAACCTCACTGTGCCCACCAAATGCAACCTCACTGTGCCCACCAAATGCAGCCACACTGTGCCCACAAATGTAACCTCACTGTGCTCACCAAATGCAACCTTAATTTAGCACGCCAAATGTAACTTCACTGTGCCAACCAAATGCAGCCACACTGTGCCCACCAAATGTAACCTCACTGTGCCCACCAAATGTAACCTTTACTGTGCCCATGAAATGCAACCTCACTGTGCCCATGAAATGCAACCTCACTGTACCCACCAAATGTAACCTCACTGTGCCCACCAAATGTAACCTCACTGTGCCCACCAAATGCAGCCACACTGTGCCCACCAAATGCAACCTCACTGTGCCCACCAAATGCAACCTCACTGTGCCCACCAAATGTAACCTCACTGGGCCCAAATTCAGCCTCATTGTGCCCATCAATTGCAGCCTCACTATGCCCATCAATTGCAGCCTCACTGTGCCCATCAATTGCAACCACACTGTGCCCACAAATGTAACCTCACTGTGCCCACCAAATGCAACCTCCCTTTGCCCACCAAATGCAACCTCACTATGCCCATCAAATGGAGCCACATTGTGCCCATTAAATGCATCCACCCTGTGCCCAAATGCAGCCTCATTGTGCCCATCAATTGCAGCCACATTGTGCCCATCAATTGCAGACACATTGTGCCCATTAATTGAAGCCTCACTGTGCCCATCAAATGCAGCCTCACTGTGCCCATCAAATGCAGCCTCACTGTGCCCATCAAATGTAACCTCACTGTGCCCACCAATGTAACATCACTTTGCCCACCAAATGCAACCTCATTTTTCCCACCAAATGAAACCTCACTGTGCCCATCAAATGCAGCAAAACTGTGCCCATCAAATGCAGCCTCGTTGTGCCCATCAAAGGCAGCCTCACTGTGCCCATCAAATGCAATCGCACTGTGCTCATCAAATGCAGCCTCACTGTGCCCATCAAATGCAGCCGCATCGACCCCCCCAGCAGCATTTAACCAGCACAACCCCTGCCCGCTCGCTTTCTGACTGCCACTTACCGCATCTTGGTGGTGGGTCAGGCAGCAGATGACGGGGGTGAGCTGTGGGACGGGCAGAGGGTCAGGCAGTGGCTCCTGTGTCCTCCATGCTTCCTCCTGCTAGATGTCCAATAGGAGCGCCTGACCTTCCAGCCAATCAGGTGATGGGTATTAGACCTGCGCTATCCTGATTGGTGGAGAGCCGATTCAGTGTTAAAAAAAAAGCAAATATTCATTTGCTTTTCTAATACACCTGGGTGGGCTCCAAGTGCAATGCTCTGCGCTCTGAGTCCACCCTATTTTGAAGCCTATTAGAGCCTATGGCTCTAATCAGGTACAGGTAAATGTGGAGCAGGGTCTCTCTCTCGCTGTGCAGGGAAATGTGGAGCGGTGTCTCTGTGTGGCATAGCTTTACTCACAAAGTGACTCTGCTGGCCAAGATGCGTTTGTTCCACTGCTGGCCGCTATCATCTGCAGGGGTTGCTAGGATTGACTGGCATCTAGCAACCAGTGATGTCACAGTCCCCAGGAGGAAAGGATCTTCCACCTCCACCACGCCTATTAGTGTTTTATCCACTCACCTCCTCCCTCCATCTTCTCCTGTGTGGCGGCATGCGCCTCGGAGCCTGCCTGAGGGAAGGGAACGGTCACTGACTGACAGAAGCACCTCTGCCTGAGGTGAGGGAGCAGTGAATGAATTAGAACATATGTGTAATGTGGAGCATATGTGTCATGGGAGAATGAGCTGGTAGCAGAGGAGGAGATCACATCCTTAAATCTCAGCCAGGGGTCATGCTGGCACTTGTAGTCCTTTACTTTTGGGGATGTGATATCCCAAAAGTAAAAGGCTACAGGTCCCAGCATGAACCCCTCAGAGCTCAGGACCTACGGGGAAACATCCTTAGATCTCAGGGTTTCATGCTGGGACTTGTAGTCCTTCACTAGTTGGGGGGGGTCAAATCCTTAAATCTCAGGCGGTAATGCTTGGACTTGTAGTCCCTCACAGGTTGGTCTGGGGGGGGGGGGGTCAGGTCCTCAACTCTGAGGGATTCATACAAGGACTTGTTTGCACTTTAGTTCTTGGAGGCTATGGTGGTACAAGTCCTCCACGGGCCCTGGGGGGCCACATTGTCCTCCCTGACCCTCCCCCCCACCTTTGTGATCATGGAAAACCTTAGTCTGTTTTCCCTATCCATCACTTTGCCACCACCGGTTATATGGGCCACTTGACTGGACTTGCCCCCCTGGCCTAGGGCTGCCAGCCCTCCCCTGCAGGTAGTCATTAACTGCACGTTGCTGCTGGAGCAGCCTATCAAGCATATAGAGGGTTGAGTTCCATCGTGTCGGGCAATCGCAAATAAGACGTCTGACTGGCAGATTGTGTCGCCGCTGAATGTCAGCAAGGCGAGCCATGGCTGTGTAAGATCTTCTGAAATGGGCCAAGATTTTCCTTGCCTGCAGCAAGATGTCCTGGACCCCAGGGTGTTTGACAACGAATCGCTGCACGACCAAGTTTAAGACGTGTGCCATGCATGGCACGTGTGTAATTTTGCCCTGTTTCAATGCGCTAAGCAGATTGGCACCGTTTTCACGCACCACTTTACCAACTGTCAAATTGAGCGGTGTTAGCCACTGATCTGCCTGTGAACGCAAAGCTGAAAGGAGTGCAGGGCCAGTGTGGCTCTTGGCTTCCAGGCACAACAGACGCAGAACGGCATGGCAACGTCTCACCTGGCATGTCGAATAGGTTCTGGGGATCTTGGGCAGCGCAGCGGAAGAGAGGCTAGCAGCGGAAATGGTGGAGTCAGCCGAGGAGGAGAGGGAGGATGGAGTAGGAGGAGGAGGAGAAGAGCCAGGCCTGCATGCAATCGGTGGCGGTAAAACCAAATCTACACGGGTGCCACGGCTTACAAGGACTTTTGTGGACCTAATAGTAGCTAGTGAATTGCAGACTGTCTCTGCTCCAAACACTAAACTGTCCCTCCCTAATGACAGCTGCAGAATCGGTCAGCAGCACTGCATGCATTCAGTGCACTATAATATGCTTTCTATATTTGAAAGAAAGTATATTATAAGTGTATTACAACCCTATATACTGTACACCTATACCAGTCCTTAAAAGGATCTTTGCGGACCTAATAGTAATAGCTAGTGATTACTGACTGTCCCTGCTCCACACAGCGTCCTTTCCCTACATTGACAAAAGACAGAATGTAAAATGGCCGCCAGATCAGGTCTATTTAAAAGGTAGGGGGTATGTCCATGTGCTGAAATGTCTCAATTGGCTGTCCTGTACCTCATGATGGATGTGTCATGGGTCAAAGTTCTTCACATCGTAAATGTAAACGAATATGTCCGCCACAAACAGCGCCAGAAGTCTGCTGGTTTGGCGAATCGCGAACGAGCAAAGTTTGCCACAAACCGAATGCCGGGCGAACCGCAAGGCCATTCCTATCTGGGAGTATTCTGCCTATCGGCAGTTCTGAACTTATGAATTGAAGCAACATTTTATTTTAAGGAAAACCTGGTCAAATAGTATTTTAGAAGAAAAACATGCTGTATGTGTCCCCATGACTCAGAATCCAGAAACAGCGATTCAGCACTGCGTCGCTTTAACTGACAATTGCATGGTAGTGCGACGTGGCTCCCAAACAAAATTGACATTTCCCCCCCCCCACAAATGGAGCTTTCTCTTGGTGGTATTTGATCACCCCTGTGGTTTGCGCTATAAACGAGCGTCAATTTTGGAAGAAACGCAATATGTTTTACATTTTGCTATAATATCCCCCAAAAATATATAAACTTTTTTTTTCTCAGATTAGGCCGATACATATTCTTCTACATATTTTTGGTAAAAAAAAAATCGCAATAAGCGTGTGGTTTGCGCAAAAGTTATAGCGTTTACAAAATAGGGGATAGTTTTATGGCATTTTTATAAATTTTTATTTATTTTTTCCTGATGGATATGCAGATTGTATACTCAGTATAACTTTACATTACTTACAGCAGGGACAGGCAACTGATGCCCTAGTCCAACAATAGTGCCCCCTTTTAGCCTTCATTGCTTTACTGACAAGATATATTGGGGTTCATTTACTAAAGGCAAATATACTGTGCACTTGCATCAGACCTTAGTAAATTAGCTAAATCTCAATTTTTTTTCTTGCATATAATTGGATGATACAAATCAGCAGAGCTTCCCCTCAGATCTAGAGCAACTGCATTTAGAGTTCACAGTACATTTGCCTTTTAGTAAATCAACCTCTAAGACTCAAAGTGCTGAAAGTAAAACAACAGTTTAAACAAAATACAAATTTTTCTCCCAGGTCAGCCCCATGCCAGAAGCTGCAATGTATAACACACCTGTGCGGTTCCCTGTGGCTGCATATGCACAGGCACAGCAGCCCAATCATTTGAATGGGCTGCTGCCTCTGCAGGAAATGCTGGGAAAAGGTTCCTGACTATTTTGGCACTAATGCGTTTTTGTGCACAAGAAAAGCTCCAATTTTTCCAATGCATAGGGGTGCGATTAGCAGGGGTGTCAGCAATTCCTAAACAGTTGTATATTTTTGCTGTAGGAACACATGTAATTCACATGCCATTCCACACCAGCAATAGTGTGAATCTAGCAGTAAAAAAAAAGAGAGAAAATGTATTTTATTTACCTAACAGATTGGGCATAGATCAGAATAAGGCAGGGGTGCCCAACCTTTTGAGGAGCAAGGGCCACTTTAGCAACTTGGTAACCAGTCATGGGCCACAATGAGCAAACCTATGACAGGTCTGTGTCCACTCTGCATATAGAGTGCAGACTTGGACGCAGCCCACTATATCCTATGGGCCCCTGATCTGATCCGCCCAGACAGAAGGGGACGAAACCCCTTCTGTTTTTTAAAGTGGACATCTGCCACTCTATAGAGGTGAATGGAGGGTCAGATTGGGTCCACCTGAAAATCAGACAGGCCAACCCGATTGGACTGATTGTGTGAAAGGGACCTAAGGCTGCTTTCACACTGATGCACTGCGGTTTACCTGCACCTCAGCTGACTTCAATCTTCACTTTTTCCTCAAGATTTGTGCAGGTATCGCTGGCTGTTGATGTTCCCCATCTGGGTATGGCTGGTGGCTATTGCTGGCTGTCCTCCAGGATGGGTACTGCTGGTGGGTATTGTTGGTGGGTATTGCTGGCTGTTTCCCAACTCGTCACCCCCAAGCATCAGTATGACAGGAGCCGGAACTAGAGGAAGCATGCGGCTAGAGTAGAGAGCAGAGCCAATCCTTGTATTTCTCCTGTCACAGGTGGAGTACATTTGGTATTACACCACCAATGACATGAGCTGGCGCTATACAGGAAGTGCCAGCGCCATTCTTCACACTGATGCTCGGGATGGCGGATCAGGACCTGCAATCTGGGCCAACCCTCTATCACAGAGCAGGAGATGGAGGGCCACATCAGAGGGCGCCGCAGGCCACATGTGGCCCACGGGCCAGCATTTGGGCTCCCTTGGAATAAGGCAACTGACTGAAGAATTTGATTTAGAAATGAGGGAGCCTCATAGAAGTCTGTGGAACTGTAATGCCACGTACACACGACTGGACTTTCTGGCAGAAAAGGTCTGACGGTCTTCCTGGCGGAGTTCCGACTGAACGGACTTGCCCACACACAAACGGACCAAAGTTCGTTCATTTTGAACGCGATGACGTATGACGGGACTAGAAAAGGAGGTTCAATAGCCAGTAGCCAATAGCTGCCCTTGCGTCGTATTTGGTCTGTCAGACCAGCATACAGACTAACGGCTTTCCCCGATAGAACATGATTTCATCGGAAAGATTTAAAGCATGTTCTATTTCTAGGTTCATGTGAATTTTTTGAAGAAAAAAATGATCAGAATATCCCACACACGATCAGAATATCCGACGGAATGATCCAGAGTGGATTTGCCTTTGGTAAATAAACCCAAGTGCCTCCATCAGCTTGTCATCTTCTCGCAGTAAATCCTGATGCCATCTCTTCCCCAGGCAAACCTATAAAGACATCTCTCATCTTGAGGATAGCTGGGAGTTTCCATTCCAGCCATCTGAAGGTTCCAGTGTCCATTTCTATTGGTTGTACATAGAACACAAGCCTGTTTGACTAACAGAACATATGTTCTTGTGCGTTCATATACTCCAGTAAGCCTCCCAAATCTTTGGTGGTACCTTTCACTTTTGCTATAAATCCTGGTTCACTGTTGGGACATACACAAGAAGTTTTGAATTGTTCAAGTATATGAACTATATGTTGAAAATCGTTATTTTGGTTTTCCTTTGCACATTCTTCATATGTTTTTGTGTCCATCCCATTTGGATATGCTTTTTTGTATTTTTACGTCTATTTTCATGTGTTGTGATTATTTGGGTTTATTACCCCTTATCTGACCCATGCGTCACGTTATGTTTTAAGCGCAACACTATATTTGCCTTTCTTTGTTTCGCCATTTATCCAATTTGTTGTGTTAGCTGCTATCTTTAAGGGCAGCGCTGAATTATTTGTTACACAATGTTCCTCAGCGCTCTTATGATCCGGCCGCCTGCTCTCCTCTCTCTTCCCTGGGGCAATTGCTGGGAGTTTGTCTTTATTCCACAAGCGTGCACAAGTTTAAAGCGTGACATGTTATGAATCTAATTACTCGCGTGACATCATCTTTTATATTTTACAAAACATGGGTTGGGACTCTGCTGCAACCTTGTTTTATCTTGTTAAGTGCACAAACCACTTTACACATGTGTTTTGTACTTTTATTTTTTATCTATTTCTATAAAAACGGAATTACGCTATGTTTGGTCCCTGCTTCTCTTTCTTATGTTCCTAAACCGTTTTTGGATATATCTGGTTGGAGTTAAAATACCTTGTAACCTATGAAGAGATCATCCATACTTGGGGTCCCCCTGGTTAACTACTGCTGTGATGACTTGCATATAGTTACAAAAGCTTGTATGATCCCCCAAATGTAAATTTGTGAGGATCCAACATCTCCGGTAAGCCTCCAATTCGCTTGGTGATGGGAACTGTACACGACAAATATATGAATCTTTGAAAGGAGGTGCAATTTATTTCACGTTTGTGGATCATACCAAGACATCACACACTAAAGACTTTGTTTTTTGGGACTTTGTTCTTCTATTTGGTTAAAAAAATTTTCTTTTTACTTATTTTGGATATTCTTTGAGTCACTTATATATAGAATTTATATCAAAAATTTATATATTTTGAGCACTATTTTACAGTATAATCTTACATCTATATGTAAGATTTATGTGATTTATCGATTGATGGTATGAGAAGCGCTACACTTTTTTACAATATCAAAACATGGGTTAGCTATGGTGTTTTTTACCATTATAATTCATGTGTATGTTTCCCCAAAAAATTACATTTGAAAGACCACTGCGCAAATACTGTGACATAAAACATTGCAACAGTTCATCATTTTATTTTTTAGAGTCTCTGCTAAAAACAAAATGTTTGGGGGTTCTAAGTAATTTTCTAGCAAAAAAACAGAAAATTTATGTCAAATACTTACCGTAATTTTCCTTTCCTGATGGACTCCATGGCAGCCTACGTGTGGGTTTAGTCCCGCCTCCATTACCCTATGGGACGACACTCCCATAAATCTTTGCTCCCTGCCACAGGCCGTGTTCGGTAACTATCCTACTCCAGCCATTTGGGAGGGAACTCCTGCTGCCATGGAGTCCATCAGGAAAGGAAAATTACGGTAAGTATTTGACATAAATTTTCAGTTTTCCTGACAGACTCCATGGCAGCCTACGTGTGGGAAATAACTCGCCAAGACACACCCGGGTGGGCAAAAATGCTGCTTAACAAAGATTTATTTGACACTGTCAACTGACAAAACTTTAACTCCAAAATCAACTGAGGATAGAGCCGCTGGCTCAACACAATAATGAGATATAAAGGTGTGAATGGAAGACCATGAGGCCGCCCTGCATATCACGTCAGGGGCCACATGGCGAGAAGCTGCCCATGAGGTAGAAAGACTTCTGGTCGAATGTGCCGTCACCGCCTGAGGAGGAGCCAAGCCCTTTTCTCTGTATGCCCACTGGATTGCTTGAATTATCCATGCTGCAATTGCCCTGACTGATGCTCTAGTGCCCTTGTTCTTCCCACAGAACAGAAGGAACAGGAAGTCCGACTGCCGGAACGGAGCTGTAGCTTCCAAATAGAGCTTTAATGAGCGTCCAACGTCAAGAGGATGAATTTCCGAGGAATTCGAAGATCTGAATAAGGGTAGAGAGATTTCCTGATTTTCATGAAAACCGAAGTGACCTTAGGGTTTGACCCCAACATTGGAACTAGGACCACTCTGTCCGGAAAAAAAGTTAGAAAAGGCTCCTTGACTCCTAGAGCTTGAATCTCTGACACTCGTTTCGCTGAGGTGACCGCCACCAGGAACGCGGTTTTCAAGGTGAGTTCTCTGATGGAGAGAACCTTACTGAGCAGAGAAAAGAAGTCCAGAACTAGAGGCAGATCCCATTTAGGGAATCTGGGTTTTCTTTGGGGTCTCAATCTTACTGCGCCCTTGAAGAACTGCTGGATAAGGGCATGCTTGGCCCACTGAACCCCTGTAAAAGCGAAAATAGCCAAGACTTGAACCCGAAGGGAGCTAACTGATAAGGGTAAGTCCAAGCCTGATTGCAGGAACCCCAACACGTCTTGAACTGTGGGTGAAACATAGGAACTGGTTCTGGAGGACACATAAGAAACAAACTTGGCCCAGATTCGTTCATACACCTTATTAGTGCTTCTTCTCCTTGCACTTAGGAGAGTGGGAATAGCTTCCTTAGGACACCCTAGTGCTTCCAGCCTTCCCCTCTCAAGAACCAGACCTTCAACCGAAGGTGAGCCGGACATGGATGGAGAACCGACCCTTGGGAGAGAAGGTCCCGTCTGGATGGAAGAGGAACCGGGTCCCGAAAGCTGAGGAGGGATAGGAGAGGAAACCAGGGCCTGTTGGGCCAGTACGGGATTATTGCCAATACTTCTACTCCTTCCCATCTGAGTCTCTTCAGGAATTGGAAGATGATTGGCGTTGGAGGGAAGGCATATGCCTTGTGGAATCGCCACTGCTCTGTTAGGGCATCTATCCCGTAGGCCTGTGGATCCTTGAACCTTGAATAGAACCTTGTTAGCTTCTTGTTGAAACGAGAGGCGAATAGGTCCACTACTGGAGACATCCCCAGGGATAGAACCCACTGAAACACCTCTTCGTGAAGGGTCCACTCGTTGTTGTCCAAGTGGACTCGTGATAGAAATTCCGCTTGGACATTGAGGACTCCGGGTACATAGGCTGCTGTTAGGTTGGCCAGGTTCCTCTGGGCCCAACGCATTATTGGATCCACTTCCTTCAGCAAAGACCGACTTCTGGTGCCCCCTTGCTTCCTCACGTATGCGACCGCAGTCGTATTGTCCAGCCTGAGGACTACGGATGCACCCACTATCAGATGTGGAAACGCCAACAGCGCTAGGAAGACTGCTCGTAGTTCCAACACATTCGACACTATTCCCCGAGAGGGAAAGTCCCAAATGCCCTGAGCCACTTCCGAAAGACAATGTGCCCCCCAGCCCTTGTTGCTGGCATCTGACGTTACTGAGATCCATTTGATTGGCAGAAGAGAATGACAATTCAGTAGATTCTCCCGACGAAGCCACCAAAGTAGGGAACCTCTCATGGTCCGAGTAACTTCGATGGACTGGGCCTTCTCTCCCGACCATTGACGAAGAAACCCCGCCTGAAAGGGGCGCATCCTCCATTGTGCCCACTTCACCATCGGTATAGTAGACACCATGGTGCCTACGATCTTTAGGCAATGAAGAGCACTGAGACGAGATGAGGAGAGAGCCAGGTGGATCCTGTCCCGTACTACTGCAATCTTCTCCTCGGGCAGAGAGATGGTACCTTTTGCCGTATTGAACAGGGTGCCGAGGAACACGAGAGACTGTGTAGGAACCAACTGGCTTTTCTCTAAATTCAGGAGCCAACCGAATTCCTTGAGGGTTGCAATGACTTGATCCCTGTGGCTCAAGAGACAATCCTTGTCCTGAGTGAGAAGAAGCAAATCGTCCAGATAATGATGAATCCGGATCTTTCTGACTCTCAACAAGGCTACAACTGCTAGAAGGACCTTTGAGAAAGTGCGAGGGGAGGTTGACAGACCGAAAGGAAGGCAAGTAAACTGTAAATGAAGCTGGCCAATGGAAAAACGAAGAAACTGTTGGAACTCTGTGGCCACTGGGACGTGAAAATAGGCGTCTTTGAGGTCTATTGAGACAAGCCAGTCCCCTGGCTGCACTGATTGTTGAATCGTGGACAGCGTTTCCATTTTGAACTTTTCCTTTTTTATGCAGCGATTTAGACGCGTCAGGTCTATTACGGGTCTCCATGTACCGTTCTTCTTCTGGACCAGGAAAAGAGGCGAATACATTCCCCTGCCGCGCTGGACATCTGGAACAGGAATAGCGGCGCCTTGATCCAATAAAGATTTTATGTAAGTTAGAAGAATTTGTCTTTTTCCTTCCGACTTTGGAATGGATGTGGGAACACACCTGAGTTTGGGTACACTGCTGAACGTCCACGTGTGTCCGGAGGAAACCGTCTTGGCGGTCCAAAAATCCTGGATCAAGGCCGCCCAAACGTGCCGAAAGTGGAACAAACGTGCTCCTACCCGGACCGCCTGGACGGGCTCGATCTCAAAAGGACTTAGTCGGCTCCTTCTCCCCCATCGAACTGCTTTTCGCAGACTTTTTGAGAGATGTCTGTCTGGACCTCCAAGATCTGGAAAATTCCCGTCCAGGCATGTAAGTGCGTGCCTCCCTGGCACGATCTTGACCCTGCTTCCTAGGGAACAATCTTCTTTGATTCTGCAGGCGTCTATCCTGGGGAAGAAACCCCGACTTACCCCCAGTGGCTCGAGTTATGGCACTATCCAGCTTATTGCCGAAAAGGGAAGAACCATCAAAAGGAATACGGCACCAAACCTGCTTAGAAGCGGGATCGGCCAGCCAAGGACGGAGCCAAAGGGCACGCTTGGCAGTTACAGATGAGAGCATAACTCGAGCCACCAGACGGATAATGTCGATCGAGGCCTCTCCCAGGAAAGCTGAAGCCAGTCTCAGTTCCTGAATGGGAGAACTCTTGGCCAGATCTTCAGAAACATTCCTGAGTGAATCATCAACGCTATTGGACCAAACTTCCATTGCTCTAGACAGAGCCACTAAGGCCAGAGCCGGCTTACAGGCCATGCCAGCCGTAAGATAGATCCTCTTTAGATCAGAATCAATTTTCCTATTCAAAGCGTCCTTAAAAGAGACTGTGTCTTCAAGGGGAAGGGTCACATGTCTGACCAATCGCATTACTGCTGCGTCCACTAGAGGGGAAGACTCCAAGTTCTTAACTTCTTCCTCCTTAAAAGGGTAAAGTCTCTGAATCTTAGATAGAAGAGAATTCTTTTTCTCTACCTTACTCCACTCATCCGAGATCACTTCTCCCAGTTCTGAGAGGAAAGGGAAGCTAATACGCTCTTTCTTCAATTGTTTGAAAAATTTTCTTTGTTTTGCCGGGGCCACTACCGGCTCTTCCCAGTTCAGTGTTTCCTTAATGGCTTTGACCAAGGGAGGGAGCAGGGCAAAGTCAAAACCTGAACCAGACTCTTCTTCCTCAGACTCACTCTCTGAGAGGACAGCAGACGGATGGCTAGGCAACGAGGAATCCCAAGTGTCCTGGGCCTGAGCATCCCTCCCCGGAGACCTTGGAGACTCTATGGGAGACAACTGGGGGGCTTCAAACTTCTTAAGACTGTCTTTAACCAATCTTTCGACCATAGACCTTAGGTGTTGGTCAGAGTCACTCCTTTCACCCGTCGCTTTAATATAACAGGCATCACAAAGGGACTTGTCAGCAAGAACCTGCGTCTTGCACCCCCAGCATACACCTTCAGCTACGTGACTTGGGCAAGCTGTTGAAGGGCGGGAAGATTCCCGGCTACGGAGACTGGTTCTCGCAGGAGAATCATGTCGTCTGGACCTGGAAGAGGAATGCCGGCGGTGGGACTTAGACGAGTCACTTCCTTGGTGAGAACTACGTCGTTGAGTAGACCTAGAAGGGCTGAACAGGTAGAAAAAAAACAGCAGTGTTAGTGGAACATTCCCTAATGTTCCACTGCTTCGCCCCCCCCCCCCCCCCCCCGGCAGGTAACCCCAAAAAAAGTACCTTCTCTGAGAGGGCTGGCCACTAGCAGGCGGTGAGGCATCCAAAGAATCCATCAGGGCTGGAGAAAAAACAGCCTAATTTAAATACAGAAAACAGCTAAGGAGGCAGAGATAAACTGATCCCATAAAAGACACATACCTAACACTGAAGAATCAGAGCTCAGGAATGGTGCTGCAGGCTTCACAAACATCCCAGGAACACTACAAGCTGTTTTCCGTTTTTAAAATTGCCGCCATAATGACGTCACGATTTTCGTCACTAAAAAGCTAGTGCGCATGCGCGAAGCCCGCATCGCGCATGCGCGAACCAAGCCTCGTCCTCGCTCCGGTCTCGCGCATGCGCAGAATGACCGAGCGGCGAACGAGGAAGTAACTGGGCGGCTGGAACGCACGGAAACCAGCCGCCCAACAAGCCAGATACACCGCACGGCGCTGTATGGGGAAACAAAAAGGGGCACTGCACAAGAAGGACAATCAGACAGAAAAGACAAATAAAGGCTGCCATGGAAAAGAAACAGCTCACCACTCCTGTAGACGGACACCAGCCGAGGTAGGTCCCCACACATGCCGGACTTCTGGGAGGAGGGGGGGGCGAATAGTCACCTGCTAGTAGCAAGGCTCACGACTAACACGCGGTTTCACCTGTCAGTGACCAGGCACACACCTCTTCAGCGCCTCTTCCATATGCCCCTTTTCCATACTCCGCTAGTAGCTAGAGCTTATCGGAAATTTGCGACTCCAAGTCGCACGGCTGGTCCGTATCGCAGAAAAAATGTAAGTCTTCAGGGTAAAAAGACTCGTTAGGTCCTATGGAGGAGGACAAAAAAAGAACACGGCCTGTGGCAGGGAGCAAAGATTTATGGGAGTGTCGTCCTATAGGGTAATGGAGGCGGGACTAAACCCACACGTAGGCTGCCATGGAGTCTGTCAGGAAATACTGATTTAAACTTTTAAACACAGTTCCAGAAAAGACCTGGTCAGGAGGAGTAATTGTGCAACTGACCACCAATGGCGGGTATTGTGTTGTAGGGGGTTTGTGTTGGAGGGGGTTTATATCCCACTGACAAATAATTGTGAGATTGTTTTGAGGGGGTTTAAAGCCCCAAGGACCACCAGTGATTGTGTGAATTTTTTGGAGTGGGGTTTAAAGTGATTTGGGTTTGTCCGCAACATCTCAATGTGCAATGCACTTTCATGCTCCAGATGACTATCTTCCACTAATAGAAAACTTGTACTTGTCTTCAGTGGGCAACTTTTAAAGGCTAAGCGCATTTTAAAGATAAATTTAAGGCACAATATATTGCTGCATTGCTCCAGCTTGGCACAATGTAACTACAGTGGTGTGAAAAAGTGTTTACCCCCTTCCTCATTTCCTGTTCCTTTGCATGTTTGTCACACTTAAGTGTTTCGGAACATCAAGCCAATTTAAACAATAGTCAAGGACAACACAAGTAAACACAAAATGCAATTTGTAAATGAAGGTGTTTATTATTAAAGGTGAAAAAAAATCCAAACCATCATGGCCCTGTGTGAAAAAGTGATTGCCCCCTAAACCTAATAACTGGTTGGGCCACCCTTAGCAGCAACAACTGCAACCAAGCGTTTGCGATAACGTGCAATGAGGCTTTTACAGCGTCCTGGAGGAATTTTGGCCCACTCATCTTTGCAGAATTGTCCTAATTCAGTTACATTAGAGGGTTTTCGAGCATGAACGGCCTTTTTAAGGTCATACCACAACATCTCAATAGGATTCAGATCAGGACTTTGGCTAGGCCACTCCAAAGTCTTCATTTTGTTTTTCTTCAGCCATTCGGTGGTGGACTTGCTGGTGTGTTTAGGATCATTGTCCTGCTGCAGAACCCAAGTTCGTTTCAGCTTGAGTACACGAACAGATGGTTGGACATTCTCCTTCAGGATCTCTTGGTAGACAGCAGAATTCATAGTTCCTTTTATCACGGCAAGTCTTCCAGGTCCTGAAGCAGCAAAACAGCCCCAGACCATCACACTACCACCACCATATTTTACTGTTGGTATAATGTTCTTTTTATGAAATGCAGTGTTCCTTCTACGCCAGATATACTTGGACACACACCTTCCAAAGAGTTCCACTTTTGTCTCATCGGTCCACAGAATGTTGTCCCAAAAGTCTTGGGGATCATCAAGATGTGTTGTGGAGAAATTGAGACGAGCTTTGATGTTCTTTTTGCTCAGCAGTGGTTTTCTCCTTGGAACTCTGCCATGCAGGCCATTTTTGCCCAGTCTTTTCCTGATGGTGGAGGCATGAACGCTGATCTTAACTGAGGCAAGTGAGGCCTGCAGTTCCTTGGACATTGTTGTGGGGTCTTTTGTGACCTCTTGGATGAGTCGTCGCTGCGCTCTTGGGGTAATTTTGGGCGGCCGGCCACTCCTGGGAAGGTTCACCACTGTTCCATGTCTTCGCCATTAGTGGATAATGGCTCTCACTGTGGTTCGCTGGATTCCCAAAGCTTTGGAAATGGCTTTATAACCCTTTCCAGACTGATAGATCTCAATTACTTTCTTTCTCAATTGTTCCTGAATTTCTTTGGGTCTCGGCATGATGTGTAGCTTTTAAGGATCTTCTGGTGGACCTTACTGTGTCAAGCAGCTCCTATTTAAGTGATGCCTTGATTGTGAACAGGTGTGGCAATAATCAGGCCTGGGTGTGGCTATAGAAATTGAACTCAGGTGTGGACAACCACAGTTATAGTATGTTTTAACAAGGGGGGCAATCACTTTTTCACACAGGGCCATGATGGTTTGGATTTTTTTTCACCTTTAATAATAAACACCTTCATTTACAAATTGCATTTTGTGTTTACTTGTGTTGTCCTTGACTATTGTTTAAATTGGTTTGATGTTCCGAAACACTTAAGTGTGACAAACATGCAAAGGAACAGGAAATGAGGAAGGGGGCAAACACTTTTTCACACCACTGTATACATCTGCCATACCTAGCATCTTCCATTAGCAGACACTGCTGCTCAAGTGATATCTACTTGCTTCCCCTGTCTTGTGCTGAGTAACTGGACTGATGCAAAGGAATCATTTCAGGAGCTTTGTAAAATACTGGCATCTGCTGATATTCACAGCAACCAATTGCACAAATTGCATACAGAAAATAAATATGTTCCTAACTTGCTCTGTAAATAAAAGAACAAGAGATTAGCAACTGAAAACAACAAGACAGCTTTGTAAAATATCCAACCTTATGTTTTGATGAACCTGGAATGCATTTAATAGATTTGGGGTCCTTGCACACAGTGACAAAACTGCCATGGTTCTCTAGACGTTCAGGCTTTTTTTTTTTTTAACTGATCTAAATGTAGCCTATTGCTTTCAATGGGCATATACACACTGGTGCGTAAATATCACTAAAATGGCACTGTGCTTGGATAATTCAATAAAAAAAATGTTGTCAGTATTTTACACTTGTATATGCAAATGTGCCTGTATCTCACTTATTTAAGTGTTTGTCATTCTGGAAACTAGTATAAATTCTACGTGCGTATTCTTGCATATGCACTGCAAATATCATGTGTAAGGCAGTGTATTGAAATGAATGGGCTGTCCTCTGTGTTACATTACAACGTGCAAAAAAAGTGCATATGTGCGTGACATGTCAAAGTGAGACTAGGGCTTAAAGTGAAAGTTCAGTTGGGCTTTAAAGAGTAACTCCACTTTAGTTGAAAAATAAACATCCCCCTCTACATGATCTATTTACATTGCAAGGATTTTAACAAACTTTGATGCAAATTCCTACCTCTTTTTTGTTCTGAAGAAATCCCTGTGTGTTTTTCAGTGTCCATGTGGAAAGTAAATCTAAAGGGAGTGGTTTGATAATTATCAATCAGCTGCTGCACCTGCAGGGCTCTTATAAGGAAAATTGCATGGTTTGCATCCCTTTAGACGTGATTTGCTATTGGGAGTATCTCACCAAAGATTATATTTTTATTGCAGGGGGTGCCTGAAATCTGACTTGCATCTTAGTGCAGACTTCTGGGAAAATCGGTGAGCCAATCACACAAGCAGGAAATATTTATGGGGAGCGTTCTGTACACATTCTGTGTAAAGAACACCTTCAGGTAGCCATATTGCATTGCATTTTACAGAAAATTACAGCGGCTGCAGATTGAAAAGGAAAGGCCTTTTTTAATAACATTAAATTACAATATGACTTGTAGCACAATTGTATATGCCAGGGCTATGCAATTAGCGAACCTCCAGCTGTTGCAAAACTACAAGTCCCATCATGCTTCTGCCTCTTGGTGTCTTGTGCTTGTGGCTGTCAGAGTCTTGCTATGCCTCATGGGACTTGTAGTTCTGCAACAGCCGTAGGTCCGCTAATTGCATATCCCCGGTATATGCTATATTTTTCCTTTTTTTTTTTTTTTTTTTGTGTGGAGTTATCCTTTAATAAAATTATAATATACACAAAAAGGACATAATTAGGATCGAGCACCAAATAACCGTACCAACCACCAAGTACCACCATAAACTGTGTCCACCCACACCTTTGGGGCGACATTACCCCATTAAAGTTGGGGCTGGAGGGGGAATGACAGTTTGATTGAAAATTCAGAATGTTGTACCAGACCATGGATGTTGGCATCTATAAAGTAAAACATTTCATCCCCATTGGTTGCTTGTTTGACTTTCAAATTTTGTTTTTAAAGCAAAGTTCCAGCCTGGGGTGAAAAAATAAGTCAGCAGCTACAAATATTGTAGTTGCAGACTTTTAATATAACACTTTCCTGTCCAGGGAGCCCACAATGTCGGCACCCAAAGCCAATCCATCCATCGGCTCCAGGTGCAGGTGCCGGCATCCTTACTAAGGGAAATTACGTTTCCTATTGCGCATGGGTGAGTCACGCAGAGCTTTCTGAATGGTCCCATTGTCTTCTGGGACCTGTGTGTCTCCCAGAAGGCAGCAGAGGGGATGGAGGAGGGGCTGGAAGTTTCATAGATGGCAAGAACAATGTGTCAGCATTACATGAAAGGGGGAGTGCATACCTGTTTTTTTACCTGCCCAGGGTCAAAGCAGAGATTAACTCCAGGCAATAGCTGTCTTCTGTGCCTTCTTATCTTTGACCAGGATGTGAGGTGGGAAGGAGAGAGATGTCTCAGGACCTGAAAAAGCTGCCAACCAAACCACTATCTATTATTAGGGAGGGCGGGCGGGAACATCTCTCCTTGCTTGCTGACCCCCAACTGCTGACTTGCCCCACCCTGGCACATGGAAGAAGGAACCACACTCCTCCCACCCTTGTGACCATCCACCAATGGGGTAAGTACGCATGCATCCCAAACCACCCCCACGCTGCCTTTTTTCTAGCCCAGTAATTCTCTTGCACCCTGTCATGTATGTCCTGCGCTTCCTTTTTAATACAGCTCCGTACATGTCTTGACTAGGGTAGCCAGATAACTTACTTCCCCAACAATACATGTAGACCTTAACTATTATCCTTAAAATAAATACTCGGACACCTGCTTGGATGAAAATGGCCTCAACGGCCTTTATTTAAATAACAATAAAAAACTAAACTTTATTTTAAATATTTTAATAATACAAAACTTGTAACAACTTCCAGTTACCCAAAAGACCCTAAGTGCTTTTTGTCTGGTCCCTGACGACCCCTTATTATTTTGAGCCTGTGATCCCCTCTTCGTCAGCATCTGTCCCCAGCCGCCAAACTTACCTCGAGGACTCACTAACTGACCACAGACCCCCAACACATGTTAGCCATTAATCTGGACTGACACCAGCCCAAACATAATGACTCCATCTCTGGCATGGGTCCCAACCTTTTTCAAATGACCCATGCATTTCTACATATATATTTCCATATATATATAGCAGTCGTCAAGGACCCAACGCCACCGCGGAACAAGTGTGAAACCTTACACTTGTGGCCGCCGCCACGCCAACAAAGCCCGGTGTACTCCATCTTCCAGCCCTAAGGCCCACAGATCAATGCCAACAGGGTTCAAATGAACCCCGTCACCCCTCAAATACCTCCAGCTCCCAATGACGAATGACCACCCCTCCATTCCGGGCCACAAACCGTCTCACCTCCTTGTTTACCTTAATCTTGGTTTTATTTAGTTTTTCCCAGGACCGAGCCCCTCTCCAAGACATGCGGGCCACTATATCCGACCACACCACCATCATGTCTGGGAAAGCGGTACGGAGCCTCAAGAAATCCCACTGGATATCTTTGATCACCTGTCGCATAGGTCGGACCCCCAACATGGAGCACCAGAATATCCGGGGACCGGTCCAATGCAGCAAAACGATGCAGCTCGGGGACTACCTTATGCCACATCATCCCCGGAATCCCTATCCACCTGACCGTGCTTTCCTCCCTGGCCACCCTGAGTTGTCTACCTTCAGGCCTGACATCCGCCCTCCTGGCCCCCCAAAAAACAAAAGAATGTCCCATTATCCAAACGAGACATCTTGGGGGATCTGAAAAGACATAACCAAAGGAAAAACATTCAAACCCATCAACATTATTAATAGACAAAACACCAAAATTAACACAGCAAATCAGTACAATAGTTGTGACCTAACATATAACCGGTACCTAGCCGATTCCCACCTACCTATCCTCTTAATGACTTCCGACGGAAGTCCCCATCGAGCTGCTTCAGTAGCCGCCCCTATCCTAAAAGAGTGGGAAGCATACTCACCCGAAGGAAGACCAGTCGCCTCCAGACACTTTAGAAAAAACGCAGAAAATTGAATCCTGGACAGGCAGGATCCATCCTGATGTACAAACAACGCCCCCTCCCCCGGCGGACGGAGCGCCAAAAACTGCTGCATAGCCGTAACTGGACAAAGCTGCTCATCCACCCCTTGAAACAACTCCACCCAGGCCCCCCTTCCTTCCTGGTCCATCTTCGACTTCCTAATCCAGATCCTTACCTTCCCTCCTGAGCACTGAACGTCACTCCCCTGCAGTCCACCAGCCACCCTCCTGGACGGCGAGACCAGCTCCCCAATCCGGAAGGCCCCAAAGAACGCCAACACAAATGCCGCCCAAAACAGTACTACCTCAAAACCAGTCGAACACACCTCCCCCAACACTGCCAGAACTGACCCCAGCACCGCAAAAGACACAGGGCGCCTGGAGTCTCGTTTTTGGGAACCCCTTCTGTAACCCCGCAGAGCCCTGCGGACCAAAAATGCCTTTGTGACATCCACCCTACCTTCCATCTGAAACCAGAACGCCAACGCAGCCATCTTCCGTCCTATGGCTGCCCCAGACACGCCTCTGGCATGATTAGCACATACAAAGAGCAACACCAGCATCTCCATCCCGTCCGGGCCCCCTGTACCTCCTACCTCATTCACCAGGACCAACCTTTCTTGCCAAACTTTTTGATAAGCCTTCCACGTTCCTGCGCTGAGAGACTGTCTGATCAATCCTGCGGTGACTCCAATGCAACTGTCCACAGCTCCTGCGGGCATGGTTCCCCCGCCCGATTTGCCTCCGGTGCCAATTTGCAAAACGTGTCCCACTGGAAACGAGACAAAGCATCAGCTAAGCCATTGTCGACCCCAGGGATATGCACAGCATATATAAACGCATTTATGCGCAAACAGCAAAGCACCAAGCGCCGCAACAATCTTAACACCGGGGAAGAAGAGGTCGAGATGTTAATAATGGCCATCACCACCCCCATGTTGTCGCAATTGAATCGCACCTTCCTGTTCCCAAAGACATCCCCCCACAACTCAACAGCTAAAACGATGGGGAATAATTCCAGCAAGACTACGTTTTTGAGGAAACCCGCCTCCCTCCAACTCTCCGGCCACGGACCCACGCTCCACCTACCCTGACAGTAAGCACCACAGCCACCCGATCCGGCCACGTCCGTGAACAAGACCAGATCTGCATTGCCGACCGGCCCAACCTGCCAAATGGCCCTCCCATTGAATTCCGCCAGAAAGGAATCCCAAATCTTCAAGTCTTCCTGTAACTCCCTCGTCAATCTCACAAAATGATTCGGCATGCGCACCCCCGCCGTGGCCGCCGCCAATCGTCTAAAGAAAATGCGCCCCATAGGGATAATCCTGCAAGCAAAATTCAATTTGCCGAGCAAGGACTGCACTTCCTTCAAGCGAAGCTTACACTTGCCACTGGCCATACCCACCTCCTGTCTCAATGCCACCAATTTGTCTTCCAGCAATCTACACTCCATTGCCATCGAATCAATTGTGATCCCCAGGAAAATCAAGTCCGATTTTGGGCCTTCTTTCTTATCCGCCGCCAGGGGGATCCCAAATCTGTTTGCTAAATGCTGAACTGTCCCGAGCAAAATGCCGCAACAATGAGAATCCGGGGGGCCTATGCATAAAAAATCATCCAAATAGTGGATAATAGAACTCACCCCCGCAACCTCCCTAACCGCCCATTCAAAAAATGAGCTAAACTGCTCAAAATATGCACAGGAAATGGAAGACCCCATCGGGAGACACCTGTCTACGAAGTACGCCCCCTGCCAGCAACAAACACATGCTCTCGGGGTGTACCGGCAACAACCGAAGAGCCGACTCCACATCGGTTTTCGCCATAAGCGAGCCCCTACCATATTTCCTAATCCACGCTACTGCCGCATCAAATGATGTATAGGTAACCGCACATGCCGCACATGCCTGCGGGTCAATACCATCATTGACCGAGCCGCCCTTAGGGTAGGACAGATGATTAATCATCCTGTACTGACTCGGTTCCTTTTTTGGAACAACACCCAATGGGGAAACAACTAAACCTGGCAGCGGAGGATCCACGAATGGGTCCGCCATCCGCCCTAACACCACCTCCTTGGCCAATTTGGCCGACACCACCTCCTGATGGAGATGGGCCGACCTCAAATTATCCGAGATCGGTGGCACCTCCCGCACCTTACTCGGAATCCTAAACCCTTCCCTAAAGCTGACCTCCAAAAACTGCGCCACCGCCCTGTCCGGATACCTACTTAGAAAAGGAAGCACCCTTACCAGACTCACCAGCATCATCCCTTTTTCCAGCATTGTCCCCTGGTCGACCCTTGCCCTGATTAAAGCATTGCAGGAAGGGGTGGCTCCCGCTACAGCCTGAGCACTCTTGCTTGTATCTGCATGATGTCCCAAAACGGCACGTTCCTTCATTGAACTGTCAGCAGACCCCTTTCTTTTTAGGGGCCGGCGATCCCGCGGAGGAAGCACCGCTGGCCCCCCCTGGAAAAAACTGACCCGTCCCTCTCGAAGATGTCATCAACTTCATCCAAAGACTAATGTCTTTGTGATCCCATCTGATGGAGGGGCGAACCGCCTTCCGCTGACTAAACTGTTCATCATACCGAATCCAAGCCAAGCCCCCATAAACCCTATGAACCTCACTGATCGCCTCAAGATAGCAAAACAGTGCAGAGCAATTTTCTGGGGCCTTTTCCCCGATCACACTTGCAAAAATCGCAAACGCTTGCAACCAGTTTGCAAATGTGCGCGGGATTAATCTATACCTCCTCTTCTCCTCCTCATCCTTTTTACTCTCATCTGGCTTCACCCGATCTAAATTAAATTTCTCCAAGGGAAGCAGGGAAAAAATTTCCACAAACTCGTCCTTCCAAATCTTTTCCCGCACCTCCTTCTTCAAATGAGCCCCTAAAGGGCCCTCAAAAACACACGTATACCTCACAACGCGCTGCGTCCGCTAAACGCACCTTGCCCAAGTCCTTGTCTCCCGCCTCCGATCCAGTCTTGGTACCCCCGGCGTCTTTTTCCGTCTGCGTCTCCGCTGTCACCGACACCGACACCGACACCCTCTGCGCTGCTCCCTCCCACCTGACGTCCCCCCTACCACTGTGGGCGGAAGAACCCACGTCGTGACCGGAGCTGGGGGTCTCACCCCCCGTCTAATCGTCGTAGCAGCTCCCTGAGGGACTCCCACAACCCCTGAGACCCTTCCCCCACCCCCCTGAGCACTGCCCTCCCCTACCCCCCTCCCCCCCACAACCTCCCCGCTCCCCTCCTTACAACCCCCCCTCCCCCAATACACCCCCCCTCCCCCCCTACAACCCCCCCGCCCCACAAGACAATGAAGAGTGTGAGCACTCACCAGGCTGTCCCAGGCGATAGGAACCTCCAGCCGCACCACCGGACACTCCTGTAGCCTCCTGGGGATCTTCAGACAGTTCTCCTTCCTCACTGCTGCTGCCAGCCCAGTCCACCGATCGTTGTGACAGCTGATGTCCTTCAGGTCCTCCTCTCCCCCTGGGCACTGCAGCGCTGGGCACTGGAGAAAAGCTGTCTTCCCTCTGAGGGCTCTGTCCAGGATTCAAAAGTGGCGCCGAAACGATGATGTCATCAAGCATCGCCGCACTCACATCCACCGTACAGGCATTCCTACGGCCAGCCCTCCCAGGACCCACACTGAGCCTGGAGGCGGAGCCTCCCGACCAACGCGAATCACTGGCACGATCCCGGACACTGGCAGCAGCCAAAATGGAGACTCCACGAGGTAAGCCCCCAGCTGCCTCAACTCCCGCACTGGTGCCCGCTTGTCTGCTTCTCCCCCGGCGGACCGCCCCCCCCCCCCCCGAACGGAACATCGCCGGAGGTAGCAGCCGAACGGATCTGAGCCACGGAGGTGGCAGGAGGGGGTGGGGGCCCGCCGGCCCCCCGAACCTCCCCCCCAGGGATTTTGCAGTGGACGGGGTGTCCGCTCGGCGGGGGGACCTGAAGGGGCCCAGCTGTGGCTCCCATAACGGCGTTGAGTCCTGGGGGTATTGTCTGGGCTCAGGCACTCCGGGGGTCTAGACCTCCAAGCATGCATTTGGACAGGCCCTGCTGTGGAAGGACCCTGTCCTACCCCCTGCAGCGTGGCAGCAATCTGGCCCTGAAGCCACTCCGTGCCATGAGCCTCCGCTGCTTCCCTAAGCTGCGCCCAAAGATCCTGCAACCCACTCATCCTAACTAACCTCTCTCTATCTGATTGCAGGACACAACGTCTCTCCTCGCTTGCTGACCCCCAACTGCTGACTTGCCCCACCCTGGCACATGGAAGAAGGAACCACACTCCTCCCCCCCTTGTGACCATCCACCAATGGGGTAAGTATGCCTGCATCCCAAACCACCCCCACGCTGCCTTTTTTCTAGCCCAGTAATTCCCTTGCACCCTGTCATGTATGTCCTGCGCTTCCTTTTTAATACAGCTCCGTACATGTCTGGAAGGAAAGGAGGGATTAGCTGTAGGGGGTGACAAGTCCCATGGGGACACTTAGTTAGCCATGTATCCCTAGCAAGAATCGGTTAGATTTTGTCTTGCTCAGATTGTTCTACTTTATTTATACCACGCAGGACATAAAGGAACAGTGATTATGAGAGACAAAATAGACAGCATGTCTTACAGAATTGTATCTTATATCCAATGCAACATGTTCTATTCTTTTCTTAACATTTTGCAGATTGAACATAGTTATTCTACCTTCACTTGTATCCTACAATATATGTATATATTTATTTCTTATCCACTCTGCTTATCTATCTCTTTCCATCCCTACCTGTTTTAATTCTTGTCTTCCCCTACTATAGGTCCAGATCTATCTTAGGCCTCCCTTCCGTTTTATCTTTTTATACCCATTAACCCAACTCATAATCTATACCCATAAAAAAAAGGACCCCCCCTTCCCTTCTCCTCTTCCTAATCCCTTACCCCCATATGGGGCTCAGTATTTTCTGAGCATTTGTAGGAATTCAAACGCATTCAAAGACGTGCAGACTCACTCCTCCACTATGTTCCCTAACAGATTCTTCCCTTCCTGAGTGCACAAATGAGTTCCATGTTGTCCAAGTTTCATCATATTGATCCTTTCTATCTTGGGCTGAGAGAACTAAGTCCTCTATGGCACCAACATTTCTCACTCTGTTGAGCCACATTGCAATTGAAGGTGGCCTAGGGTCTTTCCATCTGAGTGCGATTCCTGCCTTAGCTGCATTGACTAAGTGGCATAAGACGGATTTTCCTATATATCTGTAAAGGTATTTCTGTGCAGTGAAGCAAAAAAAAAAGGGAGGGTCGTCTGGTATCTAAAATGTTGTACATTTTTGGGAGATCTTTTGTACTTCTAGCCAATATTGTCTGATCTTGGGACATAAACAGAATATATGCATCATGGTCCCCCATTCCTTATTACACTGCCAACAGTGGCCAGAAGCCTCTGGAAAGAACTTACAAAGTTTTGACGGGGTATAATACCACTGCGTCCGTACCTTTATAATTAGATTCCTGGGTCCGCGAGCAAATCGATGAATTCAATGCGAGATATATTATTTTCTGCCGTCGTGTGGGTGTGAAGGTCTTTCCTAGATCTCTCTCCCATTTCTCAATTCCAGGCATCTTAAAATCATCTAGGGGGGCACTCAACATTTCGTATATCTTATGCCCTGTACACACGGTCGGAGAATCCGTCGGAATACTTCTTATCGGACCGTGTCATCAGATAATCCGACTGTGTGTGGTATGCATCGGACTGATTCCGTCCGAATCTCCGTCAGACCCAATTTTCCAACATGTTGGAAATATTTCCCGATCAACTGGGCCGGTCGGACCTAATCCGATCATGTGTAGAGCATTTTGATCGGACCAAGTGCCACGCATGCTCAGATCAAATTCCTACATCAAAGCTATTGGCTACTAGCCTGAATGTAGTCCCATCGTAACGAAATTACGTCATCACGTTCTGAAAGATCGGATTTTTCGCCAACTTGGCCCGACCGTGTGTATGCAACAGTTTCGGACACAATCCGTTGGACTAAATCCGACGGACAAAATCTGATGGATTTGGTTGGCAAAATCTCCGACCGTGTGTACGTGGGCTTAGAGATCGTCTGAGAGAGATGTTCTTTCTCCTCACAGTATGTTTCGAACTTGTCAGTTGTCTTTGGTAATTTGTCGCCTGTCCTAATGATTTAAAAAAGTGGCGCAACTGTAGTGCCTGCCAAAAATGTTGGCAGTCTTGCTCAGATTGTACTCCAAAAACTGAAAACTGATCATTCTGGTGTATTTTATTTTGTTGCTTTTGGCAAGAAGAAAAGTTAATTTTGAGAATCTGAAAAGTGTTTTTTATAATACTCAGTGGACTTTTTATATGGCTTTATCATTATTAGTATTATTGTCATACATGATTAATATAGTGCCAACAGTTTGCACAGCGCTTTACGACATGAGGGCAGACAGTACAGTTACAATACAATTCAATACGGGTGGAATCTGAGTGCCCCGCTCGTTAGCACTTACAATCCAAGAGGGAGGGTCAATCATCATAAATGTTCGTCATTCCTATCTGCGCTCTTAATAAACCCCCACGTCATGTTTTTTGGTGTGGGAGTTCCCCTTAAGATCCATACCAGACCGTCTAATTTTTTGCATAGAGACAGAGAAACGCAGCTGAAAGCCAGCGCGGAGTAACATGCATTGAATTCAATGGAAAACGTGTCTATGCTGGCTTTACAGCCCAGTTTTTTAAAACATCCGTGGGCATGTAGCCTAAAGCAGCCACTGGCAGATACAGCAAAAACATACTATAGTATCAAATTGGTAAACTCCAGGCCTCATGTACACTGCTACTAAACGGATGTATGGGCATTTTTTTCAACTGCTCCTGAACTCTCCTCTGTTATCTTATCAGTACATGTACACTGGTTCTTTTTATAGTCATTTCTATGCAGTTTCATTTAGAGGCTTTTTTGGAACCCCCAAAAATGCGTGCAGAAGCTGTGTTAAGAGGCATTTCAAACGCTAAACACGGCTACCCGTGTTTAGGTGTGTTTTTTCCTCCTAGTAGTGTTTTTAAAGGGAAACATTTTATTTATCACTTTTGAGCCTGGAAAATGCTAAAAACACGCCAAAAACTCAATTACCACTGCCTACAAGCTTGATATACCATGTGATATTCTCCTCATCGGCCAATTATGCTGTACAATACACAACTTGCATTACTTGACGCTGAAGTTGAATAGGAATTTCACTCACCCGTCAGCCATTGAGAATTTAACCTGATGACCCCCACATTGATCTTGAGACCCTGATGGTTGGCTGTTTTGCATTTCTTTATGACCCAACGTGTTATAAAGTTTTCCAGCTAGCTAATGAGATTCATACAATTTGTCTTTTCCTTCCCCCAGCCTATAACCCTATATTAATCACTCACGTGCTATCTATAAGCCCTTGTACACACGGTCGGAGATTCCGACGGAATGTGTCCGATCGGACTGTTTTGTCGGATATTCTGACTGTGTGTGGTCTATATCGATCAGACTGTTTCCGTCTGAGTATCTGACGTTCCAAGTTTTCCAACTTGTTGGTAACATTTTCAGACAAAATGCTCCGATCGGACATAATCTGATCATGTGTAGAGAATTACGATCGGACAAAGTGCCACGCATGCTCAGATCAAATTCCTACACCAAAGCTATTGGCTACTAGCGTGAACGTAGTCTTGTTTTAACTAAATAACGTCATCACGTCGGATTTTCCGACAACTTTGTCCGAACGTGTGTATGCAACAGTTTTGGACAAAATCCGTCGGACAAAATCCGTTGAACAAAATCGGACGGATTTGGTTGTTGGAATCTCCAACCGTGTGTACAAGGGCTTACACTGGCCCACCCTTTATCCAAGTTCTGAGCTTATCTATGCATTGTCCTCTTCAAGACTTTGAGGAGACATAGAATTTCAACATCAGCAGAAATGTCATGCTAATGTCTGCTGGACCCCCCACACAACCTGACCCTATCAATCTCTCACAGGTAGAGCTTGCCCTAACCTTCAGACAACTCTAGTTTTTGTTATCCCCAGCATTTGCAGCTGAAGCTGTATCCTTTTGATGATAACCAGATGATCCCAACAGTGAGCATCCCTATGAGTCCTTCAATTTTGACTAGCAGATTCATTTATATGCCCAACCTGTGTGTTTAACCTTTGAGATAATAAAATCATGAACTCCCATTGAGATTGAGACGCTCCATACATTATATTTTCTTAGTCTGGCTGTTTGCATTTCTGTGATCCAACATGTGGTTAAGCTAGCTTTGAGACTGTGGGATTCACAACACTTTCTGCTCCTCCCCTCCTCCCCCTTAAGGTGACCTCATTGTCTCTCCCCCTTAAGGTAACCTCATTGTCTCTCCCCCTTAAGGTGACCTCTGGTTACCTAGGTGATTGACCCAACCTTCAGGCAATTTCTTTAACCAAACATTTCCCTCCCTCCAAGGAACAGACCCCAAACCTTTTCAGACATCTTTTGTACAGGTCAGGATGTCCTCAGATGTGACCTAGTCGCAACTTATAGAAACTGCAACAGTATTCTCAAATTTAGGAAAAATCTCAGCTTTATTCTGATCGTATAGCTAAAGCCTATGTTTTTGTATTTAAAACATCTTTGACACCATACTGGGAGAATCTTTCACCCAAACAGAAAGAAGATCGATGTATATGGGCCTACTGTTTGTAGATGTCATAATTATTAAAATTATAATTTATTTTTAACATTTCTTGATTTATATATTTTTTTCACAGTGAATTTGTTCCAAAAAGTTGGAAGTCGTTGCAGGACCGAATAAAATGCGATCTGCAAAAAGATGAAGAGGTATATACATACACATTTTTTAAATAACAATTTTAAAAACTTTTAATTGTTTTTTTTTTTTGATGTTGCTTTAATTTTACCAAAATATAATTGAAAATGATATAAGATTTTACGATATATATATATATATATATATATAATGTTTTATTTATTTGTTGCCAGTTGTTTAGACATTAATGGCTGTGTTATTTTGAGAGGAGAGCAAATTTACACCATTATACAAGCTGTACACTCACTACTTTACATTATAGCAAAGTGTAATTTCTTCAGTGTTGTCACATGAAAAGATATCATAAAAATAGTTCAAAAAATGTGAGGGGTGTACTCACTTTTGTGAGAAACTGTATGTATATTGTGGCAGCAGGCAGGTAAAGTCACCTGGTTGTATCCAGGATGGGAAATATGTGTGCCCTAGATTCAGGCTTTATGCAGACTTGTACAACTAGAGGGGAAGAGTTAATGAGCCCAGCTGAAGTAAGTGGGCTCATTAAGACCTCTACAAAAAACCCCAGCATGCTTAGGGAGATGCTCCATCCTGGAACCAGTTTTGTGTTGTATAGACTGGGGAGTGTGATATCTGTTCTGTGCGGTGAGTTAACGCCTGTGTGGCAAACCTCTACAACAGAGACAGGGACTGGTGCAGCACAAGGCTGCACTCAGTTGTTAGACAGGGAATCTAAGTGTGTAGTTAGAGGTCAAGCTGACCAGGATTTATTTTCATTTTTTATTTTTTGTTTGGCTGTTATATGTATCACTGCATGTAGCATAAATAAACTGCATCTTTTGTTTTTTTGCACCTACAACGCTGTCTGCTGTGCCTGATTTTGTGTTGTGAACCCATCCAGGGGGTCACACACACCCGCTGCCGAGCTAACCCCTCACAGTTGGTGGAGAATTTTGGCAGTTTTTTTCATCTTTTTTTTTAAAGGCCAGCATGGAGGAGATACTGAGACAGCTGGCTCTAGCAAATGCAAACCAGCAGCAAGCAAATGCAAATCAGCAGCAAACAAATGCGGCTTTACAAAAGAGCCTTGCAGCCCAGCAGAAAGCTCACCTGCAGAGTCTGGAAGCTCAGCAACAAGCCCAGCAGCGATCTGAAGCCCGCTTCATAGACCTGTTGCAGAAGCAAGAGCAGAATTTTCAACAGAAAATAGAGACATTAATACAGCAACGTCCGCAGACCAATGAAGCAAGTGGTTACAATAATACCGCATCCTTTGGTGTGAGCCGTTTATTGACAAAAATGACTGGAGAGGATGATCCGGAGGTGTTTTTGACCACATTTGAAAGGACTGCTGAAAGGGAAAAGTGGCCTAAGGAGCAATGGGCTGGACTGGTGGCCCCTCTGTTAACTGGGGAATCGCAGAAAGCTTATTATGACCTAGAGCCTGACCAAGCAAAAGACTATGTGGTGCTAAAAACAGAAATATTGGCACGGCTGGGTGTCACCCTGGCCGTCCGGGCTCAGCGTGTGCATAATTGGACTTTTCAGGTTGGAAAACCCCCCAGGTCTCAAATGTATGATCTCATTCACCTGAGCAGGAAGTGGCTGCAGCCAGAGACTTTGACCGCACCAAACATTGTGGAACGTGTTGTTATGGATCGTTTCCTGAGAGCTCTTCCTACTGCCATCCAAAAATGGGTAAGCCATGGAGACCCAGAAAATGCAGATAAACTTGTGGATCTGGTTGAGAGGTACTTGGCTACAGAGAACCTGACCACCTCTTCCAGGGACTCACGGACTTTCCACCCTAAGACCAGATCATCCCCAGTGGCGGGTAAGATGACTCCAAGGGGTGAGGGTGGAGAGAGTGAGAGGGTGGGAGTTCTACCTAAGGTCTGGCGGGAGCAGCCCAGGAAGCCCATGCTGCAAGAGGCAGCGAAAAAGATTATTTGCTACCGCTGCCGGCAAGAGGGACATATTGCAGCAAATTGCCCAGTTGTTGATGAGCCTATGCAATGTGACTTTATAAGGGAGAGACGTCAGTCGCTGTTTGCGACAGTTGCATGCACTGCCATTCGGGGACCTGAGAAACATTTATGTAAAATGTGTATTAATGGTAGAAATGTTGATGTGTTGCTGGATTCAGGTAGCCTGGTAACATTGATAAAAGCTGAATTAGTTACTACAGAGGTCTCTGGGAAGAACAAGGTGGCTGTTATTTGTGTGCATGGGGACACCCAAGAGTATCCTGTAACGTCAGTGTTTTTTGAGACCCCCAAAGGTAACCTCTCTCATCAGGTGGGGTTAGTGTCTCACTTACCACATGATGCTATTGTGGGAAGGGATTTTCCAAAATTCTGGGAACTCTGGGATTGTCCTGAGCCCCCCACTGGTGCCCCTATAAACCAGGAAGATGACCAGAATTCCTCTGGGAGTGGTGAGGACTCTCCTGAAATTCCCTTGTCGGTATTGGCGGGGGAAACTCGGGAGGAGCCAACATCCTCAGATGAAAACATGCCGTCTGTGGAGTTTTCGGATCTTGAGGTTCACAGGGAAAATTTTGCCACAGAACAGTTAAAAGACCCCACCCTAATAAAGGCACGGGAAAATGTGGTGAAAATGGATGGCGAGTTAGTGAACCCAGATAAGACTTGCACTTATCCGTACTTCACTATGGAAAGGGACCTTCTGTATCGAGTGGCTCAAAGGGCAGAAGAAACCATTGAGCAACTTGTAGTGCCCAAACCTTACAGGAAGTTGTTGTTAGAATTGGCTCATGGGCACATTCTGGGAGGTCATCTGGGGACAGAGAAAACCAGAGAGAGGATATTACAGAGATTCTATTGGCCTGGGGTCATGAAGGAAATAGAAAAGTATTGTTCCTCCTGCCCTGTGTGTCAGAAGTCGGCACCTATGCCACATTTCCGTAACCCGCTGGTACCTCTTCCTATCATTGAGGTCCCCTTTGAAAGGATCGCAATGGATTTGGTAGGTCCGATAATGAAGTCCGCCAGGGGGCATCAGTACATTTTGGTTATATTGGACTATGCCACCCGTTATCCGGAAGCAATTCCTCTCCGAAATACCTCGGCCAAAACCATAGCCAGAGAGCTATCTCTTGTTTTTAGCCGCGTGGGTATTTGTAAGGAACTGCTTACGGACCAAGGTACACCCTTTATGTCCCGGGTTATGAAAGAATTATGCAAGTTGTACAAAGTGACGCAATTGCGTACATCTGTGTATCACCCCCAAACAGATGGGTTGGTTGAAAGATTCAACAAAACCCTAAAACAAATGTTAAAGAAGGTGGTGGATAGAGATGGAAAGAATTGGGACTGTCTAATACCCTATCTAATGTTTGCCATTAGGGAGGTACCCCAATCCTCTACGGGTTTCTCACCCTTCGAGTTGCTCTATGGGAGACACCCAAGAGGGCTGCTGGATATCGCCAAGGAAACTTGGAAAAATTAGAGTTCTCCTCACAGGAGTGTGATTGAGCATGTCGCCCTGATGCAAGATAGAATTGCACAGGTAATGCCAATTGTAAAGGAACATTTAACCCAAGCGCAGTTAGCACAGCAGAGAGTGTACAACCGTGGGGCCAAGACCCGTACTTTTTCCCCGGGGGATAGGGTCTTGGTGCTAGTCCCTACGGTTGAAAGCAAATTTCTGGCCAAATGGCAAGGTCCATACGAAGTAATTGAAAAAATTAGTGAGGTGAACTACAGGATTAGACAGCCAGGAAGGCGAAAGCCGGAGCAGATCTATCACGTCAATCTGCTGAAAGCCTGGAGGGATAGGGAATCCCTAGTCGCAGAGACTTTGTCACAAGCACAGCCTGATTGCTTAGTTCCTGAGGTTGGAATAGCAGACACCTTATCGAAAGCCCAACAACAGGAGGTTAAAGAGTTTGTACTTCGTAACAAAGAGATTTTCTCTGAGCTTCCGGGACAAACATCTGGCGTAGAGCATGACATTATCACCCCGCCAGGAGAAAGGGTAAAACTAAAACCTTATAGAATACCAGAGGCCCGACGGGAGGCAATACGTGGGGAGGTTCAAAGGATGTTGGAATTGGGTGTGATAGAGGAGTCCCAGAGTGACTGGTTCAGTCCTATCGTACTAGTGCCCAAACCTGATGGGAGCTGGCGGTTTTGTAACGATTTTCGACAATTGAATAAAGTTACAAAATTTGACACCTACCCCATGCCGCGTATAGATGAGTTGATTGACCGGCTGGGAACAGCCCGATATATGACAACTCTTGATCTCACCAAAGGGTATTGGCAAATTCCCCTGGCAGAGTCGGCCAAGGAGAAAACTGCGTTTGTAACCCCAGATGGGGCATTCCAATATAAGAGAATGCCGTTTGGGTTACAGAATGCACCGGCAACATTCCAGCGGAAAATGGATAATATTCTGAGGCCCCATCAGAAATATGCTGCAGCTTACCTGGATGATGTGATTATCCATAGCACAGACTGGGTCTCACATTTGCCAAAAGTATAAGCAGCCCTAGACTCTATCCGGGAAGCTGGGTTTACGGCCAATCCAAAGAAGTGTACCATTGGACAGGAGGAGGCCAAATATCTTGGGTACACTATTGGGAGGGGGGTGATAAAACCCCAAGTCAATAAAGTCGAGGCCATACAGAGTTGGCCACGTCCCAACAGCAAGAAACAGGTACAAGCCTTTCTGGGAATCGCTGGCTATTATCGACGATTCATTCCCCATTTTGCTTCTCAGGCTGTGCCCCTCACCAACCTGACAAAAGGGAAAGAGTCGGTCATGGTTAAATGGTCCCCAGAGGCTGAAGAAGCATTTCAGTCCTTAAAAACAGCCTTATGTAGCCAGCCAGTGTTGTACTCACCAGACTTCTCTAAGGACTTTGTTGTAGAAACTGATGCATCAGACGTTGGGTTAGGAGCAGTGTTATCCCAGGTCTGGAACGGGGAAGAGCACCCAGTCATTTACCTCAGCAGGAAGTTGAAGTCCCATGAGGTAAATTACTCCACGATTGAGAAGGAATGTTTAGCAGTGAAGTGGGCTCTAGATTCCCTTCGGTACTATCTGCTAGGTAGGCACTTTGACCTGGTGACTGATCACGCTCCTTTAAAGTGGATGGCTCAAAACAAGGAGACCAATAGAAGGGTAAATAGGTGGTTTCTGGCCCTACAGGAATTTAACTTTACAGTTAAGCATCACCCTGGTGTTAAAATGGGGAATGTGGATGCTCTGTCTCGGATACATGCGTGTCTGACTGCTTGTGTTACAACCCCAAGGTTGAAACAAGAGGGGGGGGGGGGTATGTGGCAGCAGGCAGGTAAAGTCACCTGGTTGTATCCAGGATGGGAAATATGTGTGCCCTAGATTCAGGCTTTATGCAGACTTGTACAACTAGAGGGGAAGAGTTAATGAGCCCAGCTGAAGTAAGTGGGCTCATTAAGACCTCTACAAAAAACCCCAGCATGCTTAGGGAGATGCTCCATCCTGGAACCAGTTTTGTGTTGTATAGACTGGGGAGTGTGATATCTGTTCTGTGCGGTGAGTTAACGCCTGTGTGGCAAACCTCTACAACAGAGACAGGGACTGGTGCAGCACAAGGCTGCACTCAGTTGTTAGACAGGGAATCTAAGTGTGTAGTTAGAGGTCAAGCTGACCAGGATTTATTTTCATGTTTTATCTTTTGTTTGGCTGTTATATGTATCACTGCATGTAGCATAAATAAACTGCATCTTTTGTTTTTTTGCACCTACAACGCTGTCTGCTGTGCCTGATTTTGTGTTGTGAACCCATCCAGGGGGTCACACACACCCGCTGCCGAGCTAACCCCTCACAATATATAATTTATGATAAAAGTAAGGTATTTATAATTAGATTTATATATTTATGTTGTAAAAATGACAGGGGTGAAGGGGGTGAGCGGGAGGGGGGTGAAGGGATGGCTGAGGAGAGAGAAGGTGATTGGAATGTAAAATTGGAATAATGTGCATTTAAAAATTACCTTTTTTTTTTAATGTAACTATTTAATTTTTAAAAATATAATTGAAATGCGATCATATTTCCATTTTATTTTTTATATAACATTTTGAATAAATTCAGTTTGTAGGGGATTTGGTTCTACAAGAAATGTGTTTAATACATATAAACAGAGAATGTGACATAATACTCTAAGTGAAGATCAAAAAGTACATAAAACTGGGCAGATCCAATGCTTGTAATGATAGTATGTGGGTTTGGCACACCTTTAAAGAAAGCTCCGATCTTTAACATCCTAGTTTTTTTTTTTCTTTTGAACTTGTACTGACAATTAACTGTGTACCTCTGTTCAGAATACTCAGTATATCCCTTGTCACTAAAGACATTGACGGCCACCATAAAGAAGTGGGGCGGTCAGTCAGTATGATGTGGGATGGGTTGGATGCAGCACTTTATTTGAAAAGAAATTGCAGCTAATGTTTGCCTTGCTTGAAGATAATTGACTACTTATTTGCATTAGGACATTTGTGTGCATCCTTGTTTTTTCTGTTTTTTCTTTTCATTGTTTTGAAGAGTTGTGCTGATGGATACAGAATATTTCCAACACAAAGGGATTAACTTTGCTTCAGTCATTTACTCAAAAGAAAGACTTGAGTATCTGGAGAATGAATTTCAAGTTCTGGATGATGATGTCTATATTGTTACCTTTCCTAAATCAGGTAAGGTCTTCTCTTATCCTATGTTTCCATTGTAGAGGAGTTTCTGTAAACTATTGTCTGCCAGATTAGCTGGGTAAATTATTTTTAGTTAGTACACAGGTTGAACGGAAATCTAACAGATCTCTCCATCCATGGTAAACAGTGAGGGTTGTCCAGACTTTGTAAGAGAAGCTGCCTCATCAGCTTCAGCAGCAAATTGTCACTCCATTGCTGTTGGAAACATTGCAAAACCTATGTGGATGCCAAGAAAGCATTGCCTCACTCCTCCAGCCAACCAGGGAGCGACATATGCAAGCAATTAAGCGTTTCGCTGCTTGCATATGTCCCCCTAAAGCTAGTCCTCAAGTACCCCCAACAGGAGCTTGTTTATGAAAACGAGAGCAGAGATAGCTTGGGGCCAGGCCTCTCATAATCTTAAACATAATACAACCTACCTTAAATAAGATGCGATAGTGAGCTGGCAGCCACTGCAAGGCACAGAGAATAGGGGTGATATGATCCCTCAAAAGGACATGCACGAGTAACCTAGCCACAGCATTTTGAATAAGTTGAAGCTTCTGCTCTAGCATTTTTGGCAATCCCAGATAGAGTTGCAGTAGTCTAAGCAGCTACCTATTGTGGCGCAGATGACAGTTTTTCTGTCCCAGATATCCAGATATTTAAACAGCCCCCTCAGGAGTTTTAGCTGCCAGTGACATGCACTGACACCTTTTTTTACCTGAGGAGCCAGCGTTAAATCTGAATCTAGGACGAATACCAAATGTGATTAACAGTGACATTATAGTGTGACATTGCCCCTATAGCTTTTACAAATGACCCACATTGTGGTTCTTCTAAAAATGCTAGTTGCCTGGCTATTATACTGAACCACTAGGTTTAGTAATTTCTTTTATTTAATTTCTTTTTATTGAAAAACTTGATGGTACAACATAATATAGATTGGCACAGATCTAAGGTTTACAGAGCATATATACATTCAACAAATGCTACAGTAAGGATTATTTCATATTGTACACTTAATTTACCATATGGTAGACGGAAATTTACATCTTAACGGTGGAATGGAGGGGTTGCGCCCCCCCCCCCCCACCCCACCAGGGATTACTATTCTGACGAGATGTCTCTTAGTATTCAATTGGGAGTAGTTGAACAGCAATTTTAATATGCTTTATAGACTGTGCCACAAAGGAGGGTCAGTCACCGTTATGGTGTGGCCGAAGCAAAGGAAAAGTTAGAAAGTATAAACTTAAACGTCAAACAATAACAGTACCAGCTGGTACACCCTATGTCCTAGATCAGGTGAGCCCAGCTTTAAGGTAAGCTCACAACCCCATCCTGTAGGGCCTAGATACGGAAAAAGAATTGAAGTTATCCATTCCCCTTAACCACTTAAGGACCAGGCCTCTTTTTCAGACTCTGTGTTTACATGTTTAAAACTTTTTTTTGCTAGAAAATTACTTAGAACCCCCAAACATTATATATATATTTTTTTCTTACACCCTAGAGAATAAAATGGTGGTCATTGCAATACTTTTTTTTCACACCATATTTGTGCAGCGGTCTTACAAGCGCACTTTTTTTGGAAAAAATTTACTTTTTTGAATAAAACAATAAGACAGCAGCAAAATTAGCCCATTTTTTTTATATTGTGAAAGATAATGTTACGCCGAGTAAATTGATACCCAACATGTCATGCTTCAAAATTGCTCCCGCTCGTGCAATGGCATCAAACTTTTACCCTAAAAAATCTCCATAAGAGACATTTGAAAAATTCTACAGGTTGCATGTTTTGCGTTAGAGGAGGTCTATGGCTAGAATTATTGTTCTCACTCTACCGATCATGGCGATACCTCACATGTGTAGTTTGACTACCGTTTTCATATGCGGGTGCTACATACGTATGCGTTCGCTTCTGCGCTTGAGCTCGTTGGGACGGGGTGTTTTTGAAAAAAAAAATTATAATTTTTTTTCTTATTTATTTTACTTGATTTTATTTTTATTTAAAAAAAATGGATCACCTTTATTCCTATTACAAGGAATGTAAACATCCCTTGTAATAGAAAAAACCATGACAGGTCCACTTAAATATGAGATCTGGGGTCAAAAAGTCCTCAGATCTCATATTTGGATTTAAATGCAATATATATATAAAAAAAAAAAAAGTAATTTTGAAAAAATTTCATTGAAAAAAATGTTCCTTTAAGAGGTATGGGCGGAAATGACGTTTTGACGTCGCTTCCAACCTCTTATGGTATAGAGACGAGTGGGGGCCATCTTAGCCTCACTCGTCTCCATACCCACTACGGAAAAGGTCCCGATCGCCTCCGCCGCTACCGACGGCTCCGGTAAGCAGCGGAGAGCGGCCGCGGAGACCACCATTATCGTAAACACGACCGCCTCCTGTAAAGATGGATATCTCCGTTGTGGCAGAAGCCCTCTTCAAAGTGCCAACGTATATGTACAGGAGGCGGTCGGTAAGTGGTTAAACCAGTTGTCCCATATTTGCCAATGCATATCAAACTTATTCCTGGAACAGTTTCTCCTAGCTATAAGTAGCTCATAGGTATAGTGTAATTGAGTGGTCATTATCACCTCCGAGGCACTAGGTGCCTCATCCCTTTTCCAATATCTTGCAATTGAGGTTCTGGCCACTAGAAGAATATGAGAGACTTTCTATACTTTTCTATACCTAGGTTGAGGACAGCTAACCCTGGGTTACGGGCAGTGAGGACACCTGTGATGGTAGAGATGGTACAAAATATGGTATTCCAAAAACTTGTCAAATGCCTGCAGGTCCAGGACATATAGAGGAGGTTGCCCACCTTCCCACAGTTCTTCCAGCACAGTAGAGAGGTGCTTCGACCAAACTTGGACATTTTATATGGTATGAGATGCCATCTAAGGGCGTTTTTTTTTTTATTTGCACTCTTTCCCAGTGGCCCACACCTTTAGAAGCTTTATAGTTAGCTTTAAGTGCATATCTTCATTGCGAATCCGAGATGGGGGTCCCCAAACATGACTCCCATGTCCGATACAGATGGGACTTAATAAAAGTGAGTTTCTGTTGAAAGAAGTTGTAGAAAAAGGCGATGCTCTTAGGGGGAGTGGGCTGTGCATCAAAAAACCGCCATACTACTTCCGCTAGAAGTATTAGGTGTTCTCTGTGGGTTCTTAAAAGATGGGAAATTTGGTGGGATAGATAGATAGATAGATAGATAGATAGATAGATAGATAGATAGATAGATAGATAGATAGATAGATAGATAGATCTCTCAGTGGGTTCTAGGCCAAAACGGCTCAGTAACACTGGAAATGGAATCAGGGATTGTTCCTGAAATCTGCTAGCCACTCTATGCCTCTGTTAACCCACCCCGCTGTGGTGAAATTGGGAATAGGAAGTTCTGTCATATTGGCAGTTTGAGGTGTTAACTTGTGAAGGTCTCTCCATACTGACAAAGAAGCTTGTATAGTGCCTGGGAGTTGCCGTAAAGGAAGAGGGCTGAATATGTCTAAAAGGAGAAGGAGTTTTAGGTTTTTATTAGGGCTTGAGGTTTGTTCAATGCCACTCCACAAGCAGGTGGGAGAAGGATTTAACCATTGTTTTAGTTGGGTGAGGATGGCTGCCCGGTCTCAAATATCCATCAAACCCATACCTCCCGTGAGTCTGTTTGACTAACAGAGCTTTGGAACATCTAGGCCACCTAGATCTCCAAATATATTGAGACATCAAAGCATTAAGCGATTTTAAGTGGTTAGGGTGTGGGGCGATAGGCAGTGTCCGCAAAATATATAGTATCTGGGCAGCATCAGCATTTTAAATGAGGCCAAATGGCCCAACCAGGACAACTCAACCCCAGCCAGCCTGTCCATCTCTTTAGTTAGTTTCCCAATTAGCGGAAGGTAGTTGGTGTCGGCCAGCTTTTGGATATCTGTAGTAAGTTGGAGCCCCAGATAGGATATAGTCTACTTATTCCGCTTGTAAGGGAGATATGCCTGCAAATGAGTGTGAAGAGTGGGCCGGGTTCCTAGGTCCAGGATAATATATTTCGTAAAGTTTACTTTGTAAAAGGAGATTTGGCTAAATTCCTCAAGCAACTTATGAGCGGGAGGCAGTGAGTTGGCAGAGGATGTGAGGAATAAGATAATATAATTTGCGAATTGATTGATGTGGTATGGTCTACCTTGTATGGAGAAGCCTGAAATTTGTGGGTGGTTTCTAATCCTCTCTGCCAGCAGGTCCGATAATAAGATTAAAGATCGTTGGGGAGAGGAGGCAACCTTGCCTCGTCCCATTTGATATGATGAAAGGGGAGGATAGGATGTTTGACGTATACACTTGTGCTGTGGGTGCAGAGTAGAGGGCAAGGATAGCGGAGAAGATCGGCCCTGAAAAGCCAAATCTTTGTAGTGTGTGCGTCATGTAACCCCAATGAATCCTGTTGAATGCCTTCTCCGCATCCAAAGAAAGGAGCAGAGAAGGCGTCCGACAGGTCTTATCGTATTGAATGATGTCAATGTCACACTTTGTGGCATCCGAGGCCTGCCTGGTGTGAAACTGGCCTGATCCGGTTGGATAAGGGTGGGCAAAATAGGGAGTAATTTTTGTGCTTAAATTTTGGCATACAGTTTAACATCCGAATTGAGTAAGGAGATTTTCCTAAACTTTGCAGGGGTAATGGGTTCTTTGCCTGGTTTGGGGATAGTGACCACATATGCTCTAAGCATTTCCAGAGGGAAAGAGGCATAGGACATTGCTTCAGCATATACCGCAGTGAGCGTTGGAGAAAGTATGTTAGAGAAGGTATGGTAATAGTCGTTGATGAGCCCGTCCGGGCCTGGTGATTTACCTAAGGGGAGGGTTTTTATAACTTTCCTGATCTCTGATTCGGTGATGGGAGTATTGAGTGAGGCTAGTTGGTCCTGCGAAAGAGAGGGAAGGCTAATGCTGAAGAAGAAGGCTTGAATATTGTCATCTGTAGGTTGTGGTGTGTTTGGGTCAGATTGAAGATTGTATAGGGAGGAGTAGTACTCTGCAAATGACTCAGCTATTTCCTTTGGTTTGAATCTTTTCTTCTTATCTAAAGGGTGGTAAATATAAGGAATTTTAGTTTTAGTTCTAGTTCTAGAGATTCTCAACCTGTGAGCTAAATATTTGCCTGCCTGGTTACCAGGCAGGTAGTGGGCCAATTTAAGTGACTGGACATGCTTATCATATTGGTCAACAAGTAGGCATCTAAGATCGAGGCGTAGTTGGGAAAGTTTGCTGGCAATTTTTTCTGCGTCGTCAGCCTCTTTTCCCGTGAACACAGTTGCAGGATAATCCCTCTGATGAAAGCCTTGTGGGATAATTCAATGCAAAAAACTCTGTTTCTCAGAAATGGTGCCAGCATGTGAGGGTGTTTGAAACACGCAGGGATTGGCCTGTCATAGGTTCGCCGGACTTTGAGTGTGTTCCTCCGCCACCATCATGGAAACGGGAGCATGGTCTGACCACGATATATCATGAATGGTGGAGGAGGACACTGCTTGTAGTAACCTCTTGTCAACTAGTATAAGGTCAATCCTAGAATACGAGTTGTGTCTGGCCGAATGGAACATATAGTCTTTCTCAGTCACATGCTGGCACCTCCAAACATCATATATGCCTTCAACATTCAAAAGAGGCTGAAGCCCGGGTAGAGGTCTTTTAGACCTGGAGGTAGTGTCCATTAGGTAGTCCACAGTTAGATTGTAGTCTCCACAGACGACCAAGGAACCTACTCTAATCTTGTGGATTCTCTTTCAATAATTTTTATTGAATTTAACTCTTTGGTAAATACATCATGTATAATCAGAAAATAGAAATAAAGCAAAAACATAACATAAAAGACAGAGAATTCAAATAAGGCAGGATGCATCAATCAGAAAAAGACAAGTTATACAAGGTATCTTATACAGATATATTTGGGACTATTATATGTCATGAAAGACTTGGAGTGTAAAGATCCACTTCATTTAAAATTTATAATAATGATATATATAAAAAAAGGGACACAAAAAAAAAAAAAAAAAATATATATATATATATATATATATATATATATATATATATATACATACATACACATAGATAAAAGGGAAATAGGGAAAGAAAAAAAAAAGGATTTGATTAAGGTTTAATTGGGAGGTGTAGAAGATTTAAGTCATAAACATAGCGGCAACTTCTAAGGAGACCCCCAAGGTCACCACTCCACCCCAATGGGCTCACACTGTGGAGTGGGATAGCTCGGGGGACTCCCGCCGAAGAACCCCCCATCTACGTCCCTTTAAACCCCCGGACAGCACCCAGAAATTGTGCTCCCCGGAGGGAAGCGGACTGCCAAACTTCAAAATTCCCAATTCAATTTCAAATGAACTCTTTAGAACTAGTAAACTCCAGTTAGAACCACAAAGGTTAACTGAGGAAGAATGTAGTAGAATAAGGCAACATCAAATCCATAACTAAATATGAAAAATCCTGCGAAAAGAAAAGCAAAAAAAAAAAAAAAGAGAAGTAGAAAATGAATTCAGGAGAACAGAGGGAGGGTAAGGAAGGGAGAGATGTACAGGATTCAGGGTCCTGGCTCCATCCATGTAAAATTTAAGACAGAAGGTGTCCTGGAAACAATTGTACTTTGATGTGTTGGGCCCATGGATCCCATGTCAATTCAAATTGTTGAATGGTATTCTGTAATTTAGCTACTATTTGTTCTTGAACCATAATCCAGGAGATTTTGTGCCTGGTAGCCACAAGGGAAACCCTAGAAGTTTTCCAAGCTTTTGCTAAAGTGATCTTGGCTCCCAAGCACATAAAAAAGATTAGTTGTTGAGTATGTTTAGGGGTATTGTGTAACCTGCGGTTCAGAAGGATATATGAAGGATCTTGTGGGATTGGGGCTTTCGAGACCTTCCTCACTAGATGTATAAAGTTATTCCAAAAATTTCGTATGCGGGGACATGTCCACCATATATGTAACATTGTACCTAAAAGACCACATCCTCTGAAACAAAGCGGTGAAATCTCTGAATACATCTTTGAAAGTCTCACAGGAACATAATACCATTTCGTTAGAATTTTGACATTAGCTTCGATTAAGGAAATATTCAAAATACCTTTGGAAGAACGTCTAAAAATTCGAAACCACATTTCCGTATCTAGTTGGATGTCCAAGTCTTCCTCCCAAGAACGAGCATATGTCGGTTTGTCACTCCTATCTGCCAGGGACGAGTAGATGAGGGAAATACCTCCTTTGCGGTGACCTTGTTTTAAGCACCATTGCTCGTAAATCGTAGCATTGTAGCTATTTGATTTGTCAAGTTCAAGAGAATGTATAAAACGTTTAATCTGTGAAAGTCTCAATTGTTCTGAATCGGGCATCTTTAGTTTGGAGTAGCAGTGTCCCATTGAAATGGGTCCATTTGGTGTAATGAAATGTCCAATTCTGAAAAGGCCCTTGTTCAACCACCATTGAAAATCTTGGGTATTCAGGCCAGGAGGGAAATCAGGGTTATGGAATAAATGTACGAGAGGTTTCAGTGGGGAAATCAGGTGTTCGTTTTTATATAGTCTGTCACATAGTGCTAGGGATTGAGAAAGTGTGGGGGACAATATGGCAGGTCTTTGTTTTGTTGGTCTCCATAATAGGTGATCTAATGTGTAGTCAGGTACTGCCTGGTTCTCAATAGAAACCCAGTCTGGGCTATTAGTTTTAGTATATATTGCTGAAAATTGTGCTAGTTGTGCTGCTTGATAATATAAAAAGAGGTTAGGAAGTCCTAAACCACCTTGGGTTGTCCGGCGGAACAGGATGTCACGCGTCAGTCTATGACCCTGTTTTCCCCAGACAAATCCAACCACTTTTGATTGGAATTTGTTGAGGGTCAACTTTTTAATAGGTATGGGAAGGGCTCTAAATAAGTACAAAATTTGAGGAAATAAGTTCATCTTGACTGCATTGAGCCTGCCCAGCCAAGACAATCCTTCTTTAGACCATTTAGTTAAATCTGCTTCTAAAGATCTGAAGGCGGGTGGGTAATTAACATTGTATAAATTACTGACACATTTGGTGAGAGAAATACCCAAATAGGGAATCCTATCTGTGGCCCAGGAGAAGGGAAAGAAGGGCGCAAGTCGGGAGATGATTAATGAGGGAACTGAAATATTAAGAGCAACTGACTTGGAAGTGTTAACTTGGAGACCTGAGATAGTTCCAAAGTCCCGGAGGAGATGAAGTAAGTTGGGGGTGGAGATTAGGGGTGAGGTCAGAAATATAAGCATATCATCGGCAAAGAGAGCACATTTATGCTCTTCTAAACCACAGCGAACACCTTTAATATTTGTATCTGCTCTAATGGCGATGGCTAGAGTTTCTATAGCTATAATAAAGATTAACGGTGACAAGGGACAACCCTGTCTAGTACCTCTACAGATATCTAATGGTTGAGAAAGGTGGCCTAATAGACGTACTTGAGCAGAGGGGGTTGAATATAGGGATTTTAGAATGTTCATAAAATTTGCCCCGAAACCCCATTTGGTGAGAATTTCAAAAAGATATGGCCATGAAACAGAATCAAATGCCTTCTGTAAGTCCAAAGACAGCAGAAGGCCTTCTTGTGTCGGGCCCCCGTCCCATTGCGAATTCAATAGTGATATTAAGTCAATTGCCCTTCTCACCTGATCCGTTCCCTGTCTCCCCGGGATGAAGCCCACCTGATCCTTATGAATATAATTAGATATAAAACTGGACATTTTGTTGGCTAATATCTTAGTCATAATTTTAAGATCAATTTTTGATCAGCGAGATGGGTCTGTAATTTCCCACTTCACTAGTATCTTTACCAGGTTTCGGTATAACAGAGATAAATGCGGTATTAGAATCATTCGGGAGGGGGGCTCCATCCCGGAGAGAATTAAAGAACCGGGCCATGTAGGGAGCTAATTTTGATCCAAAAGTTTTGTAATATCTGACGGAGAAACCGTCGGGGCCCGGTGCTGATTCAGATTTAAGGGTTTTAATGACGTCAAGTATTTCGGCAGGGGGGGGGGATCCGGGGGGCGTGGCTTGCGCGCGGCCGAACATGGCAGCTTGAGCTGAGAGCTCCGCACACCATCCGGACGGCAAAGCAACTTACCGGGCTCCCACACCGACATCCACGGCACCGACAGATCCCCCGTAGCTGCCCGCATCACCAGCGACCGAGATGTCCCGCAAACGAGGGCAGGAACCGGGCCCGCGGCGCCTCCAATCGTTCGCCTATCAGCCCCACACAGCCAGGCAAGATGGCGCCGCCGGAGGCACAGCGCGCCATTCACTGTCCTTCCCTGAGCCTGCCTCAAACCATCCACACGAAATTAGGCACAGGATGGCCTCAGGAGAACCGCCAGACTACGCTCCAGCGACCCCAGCTACCCAGAGTCCAGCGAAGACAAGGATGCGGATGGATACAGCAGGACAGGCCGCAGATACTGTGAGTACAGGCCTACATAATGACACTGCAATCTCTTCCTTGCAATCATCCATCGCTCAGTTCCCTACCCTGGGGCAACCGGTGCTAGACACCACCATGAAGGACATGTTAGTGTCCCTCCAATCATCCCTCATGTCAAATCTTTCCTCTTTGATCAACAAATTTTCACTTGAAATGAAACACATGGATAACAGGGTGACTTTCATTGAGACCAAAGTGGAAGAGTGTACGGAAACGATTAATGATCTGGTTGATGCCTATCATGACCAAAAAGACGATTCCCTATGGATGAAATCTAAACTCGCGGACCTTGAGGACCGCTCAAGGCGCAATAATGTTAAGATACGCGGCATCCCGGAATCTGTACAGCCTACAGAATTGCATAATTTTGCTAGCACCCTGTTCTCCAGCTTACTACCAGAACTGTCCCCCATAGAACTAACGATTGACCGCATACATAGATTGCCTAAACCACGCCATCTTGAGGCGGATGTCCCTAGAGATGTTCTTCTCAGAGTGCACTTTTTCCAAGCCAAGGAGCAAATCCTCCTGAAAGCGAGAGAACTGTCCCCTCTACCTGCCCCCTACTCGGATATCCAGCTCTACGCTGACTTGTCTCAATACACGCTACAGATGCGCAGACAACTCCGCTCTATCACTAAGGCCATGAATAACCACAAAATTCAGTACAAATGGCGTCACCCGGCCACCATATTGGCCACCTACAACGGCATACCCCACACCATCTCCACCCTGGAAGGAGGCTTGAAACTGCTGCGAGATTGGGGTGTCCTTCTAGATCCACCACCGGAGAAGCGTGATCCCATAGGGACCCCAAATCCATTCTCCTTTGGCGCAGGCCGCGGATCCCGCAAGAATAACCGTCGCTGATAAAGAACCCGGGACACTCTCAACGACTGCCCGTCCGGCATGGTTTGCGACACGAATCATATTTGCTAAACTATACCCCCACCCTGACCAGCTGCCCTTCAGCGTCTGCTGCTGAATTGGCCACTGGCTGATCCATTGTGCATACTGCACATCTCGGATCTCCACTTTTTTTGTTGTTTTAACTTTTTCTTTTTACTCCCCTTTTCTCCCCTCTGGACACATTTGTCCCACCTTCTATTGTTCTCATTGCCCTGCTCCCCAGTTGCAGATACCACAGCTCACCGACCAATATTTTCAACGCCGCTACCAGGAGCAGCGACTAGTGCTTTTATCAGGTGACATCTGAGGACATACCCAGGTCTTTTCCACAACTACTGCCAACTCCAAACGCTTGAGGGGATACCGATTAGAGCTGAAGTTACTTCTACCACATCCTAGATCTGAGCTATCCACCAGCACCCGGGTCCTCAGGACCCCAGGAATCTTCTCCCTTGCCTTTGTTTGCCTATTTTTTTTTTTTCCTTCTCTCTTATCTTCAACATCTTTAAGTGCTAGAGACATCCTCCCCTAAATACGAATATGGGAATCAACATCATCTCAATTAATGCAAGAGGTCTAAATCACCCCGCAAAAAGATCATCTCTATGGTCAACTGCTATGTCCCACCATAGCGACATTATTTGCGTTCAAGAGACACACTTCTCTGCGAAAGCTCCCCCTAAATGCCAACATCGTCTGTACTCACGGGTGTTCACATCCTCATTCCACAAGAAAAAACGGGGAGTGATGATAGCGATCAAAGACTCAGTGAATTTCCAACTTGGATCCTGCGAATCCGACCCGGAAGGAAGGTTTTTAATATTGATCGGTTCAATTGATAATGTTATGTATACCTTTGTCTCTGTTTATGCTCCCAACAATGGTCAATTGGCATTTATCAAAAAAATTGTCCGTAAAGTTAAGAGAATCCATCGAGGCCATATCATCCTATGTGGAGACTTTAACATGGTGCCTGATGTTGACCTTGATTCAACCTCTGGCACCAAGAGACGCCCCTCCCTACTGGGGAGTTATTTGTCCTCAATGGATTTGTATGATGTCTGGAGGTGCTGTCACGCGAGTGAGAGGGACTTTACTTTCCTCTCGCCGCGTCACAACACTTACTCGAGAATTGATCTATTTTTGGTTGATAAGATATTGTTGCAGAGAATAGTTAAATCTGATATACACACCGCCACCTGGTCGGACCATGCTCCAGTGAGCATTAGCATCTCTGATGGCCCCTCCCACCAAAAATCTTTCATATGGAGAGTAAACGACTACTTACTCCGTAATACTAGCTCATGCTCCCATATCAGGGAACGACTAGTAGAATACTTTTCAATCAATCAGGAAGCTGTGTCGGACCCGGTGGTGGTGTGGAACGCTCATAAAGCGGTGATTAGGGGAACCTTCTTGCAACTAGGTGCTAGAGAAAAAAAGGCTAGATCGCAGAAGCTAGATGAATTGACTAATGCATTAGCGAAGGCTGAGTCACAGAACAAACTTGCACCCTCTCCTGCCCTCCAAGCACAAATTTTCACCCTGCGCCACGACCTGCGGGCACACCTCCTTGAGAAACAAGGAAAGCTATACAGGTTAATAAAGGCCAGATCATACACCACTGGCAATAAAGCAGGTAAAGCAATGTCTCTTAAAATCAAAGGATATAGAACCAAGACTAAAATCCCATTTATATTCCACCCTCACTCCCACAGGAAACTTCTTAAACCTCATGACATCGCCAATGCCTTTAGTACGTACTACGGAGATCTATATAACCTTGCTAAAGACCCCTCCGCCACACAGCCCTCCCCGGAGAGTATATCTTCCTTCCTTGACAAACTACAACTCCCACAAGTATCGCCAAACCAACTCGCTTCACTCAATAGCCCATTCACGATTGATGAAATTAGACGAGCCATCCATAACCTCCCAGCAGCCAAATCTCCTGGCCCTGACGGTTTCACAGGCGAATATTATAAAATGTTCCAAGACATTTTAGCACCCTTTCTATGTAATACCTTTAACACAGCTGCCAAATCCGCACAATTTCCCCCTGAAATGCTTAGTGCTCGAATAGTGGCTCTTCCCAAACCGGGGAAGGAGCCAGACTCCCCTAAAAACTTCCGACCCATTTCGCTGCTAAATATTGATATAAAAATTTATGCTAAACTTCTTGCTAATCGACTAGATAACATCCTACCCTCATTGATACACCCAGACCAGTCCGGATTTACGAAAGGCCGCCAGGCATCTGACGCCACTAGACGCATGATAGACCTTCTCCACCATGTCGAACACACCCAAACCCCATCCCTACTCCTATCTCTCGACGCCGAAAAGGCATTTGATAGGGTGCACTGGGGCTATATCTCATTGACGCTTCATAAATTTGGGCTATCAGGTCCAATCCACGACTACATAATGGCTCTCTACTCAAACCCATCTGCCAGGGTACTTGCCTCAGACACCCTATCAGATCCCTTCAATATCACTAACGGGACAAGACAGGGATGCCCGCTCTCCCCACTAATATTCAACTTAGTTATGGAACCCCTAGCAGAAAGCATCAGAACCAATAGCAACATACAGGGCATCCGCATAGCAGACACTGAACACAAGATTAACCTCTTTGCGGACGATGTGATACTTTTAATCACAGACCCAGAAAGAACACTACCAGAGGTCCAAAAGATGCTAGCCTGGTTCGGAGAAATATCATATTACAAGGTTAACAACACTAAATCGTATATACTGGATCTGGGAGTAAGTAAGGACACCAGCGATCGACTCAAACTAATCTTCCCTTATAGTTGGGCGAAGCTCAGCATAACGTACCTCGGCATCCAACTTACCCCTAGAACGAAGCTATTATTTGAAGCAAATTATATTCCACTTCGAACTAAACTTCACTCAGACCTGACCAGGCTGGCATCGGTTGAATTCTCATGGCTGGGCAGACTAGCAGCGTTTAAAATGCTCCATCTCCCCCAAATATTATATTTGTTCAGGACTGTCCCGATCCCCATCCCCGCCAAGTTTTTCCAATCTCTGCAATCTCTCCTCTTAAAATTTGTGTGGCAAGGCAAAAGACCCCATTGCGCAGGGTCCCAACTGACTAAACATCGTATGGCGGGTGGACTAGGCTATATTAACTTCCAAGATTATTACTGGGCTTCCATCCTGACCCAAGCTAAAGCATGGTTCTCCAACGCACCATCCCCTACCCTATGGGAATCCATTGAACGATCCTCAGTCCCAGGCAAGGACCTGGTGCCCTGGCTAATGGCCCTCCCTTTAGGAGGCAAACATCCCCGAACCCTATCTCCCCCAATCCTTGCTACATGCCAAACTTGGTCCAAATTAACAAAACTTTCCTCTGATGACCCTGACTGCTCCAATGTTCCTATCCCCATTGAAACACTTCAACATCTGATCGAAGAATCCGACTTCAAGCGATGGAAAGGGTTAGGAATAACTCACCTAAATGATCTGGTTAGCGAGAATGACATTACACCTTTTCCTATACTATGTGCACAATACCAACTTCCCGGCTCTGATATATTTCTATACCTTCGCACTAAACATTGTATTAATTCCCTCAAAAAACGTACCGTCTCGATCCTCCAGCTTGGCAGTTCCTTTCCTCTTCCTCTAAACTTAGTAAGGGCATATCTCTGTTCTATAAACTATTTAACCACAAATTGACATTTGTCAAATCGACTCCTCTAATCCGCTGGGAGAAAGATCTAGGCCACTCCTTCACCGCAGAAGAATGGGAAAAAGCAGGTAGATCCGTCTACAAAGCCACCAGTTGCTCCACCCTCTGGGAACTAGCATATAAAATAACGTATCGTTGGTACCTGACCCCGGTCAGGATATCCAAATTTGATTCTGCAATATCTGACCTATGCTGGCAAAATTGCGGAATGAAAGGCAGCTTACTCCATATACTTTGGCACTGTCCAAAAATCTCGGAATATTGGAAAACAGTATACCAACTTATAACTGAGGTAACATTAGCTGATGTACCAAAAAAACCTTCTCTTGCCATACTATCTCTATCACTGAACAGGTTCCCCAACCCAACCAGACACATTACAGCTCACATTTTTCTGGCGGCGAGGCTTAACCTTACCAGGAAATGGAAAGATCCACTTCCCCCCACCCTGAAAGAAGTACTTCACACAATACAGACACACTTTATTCACGAATCCACTCTAGCACTAACCCATAAGAGCTCATCACAAACTCTCCTCATGTGGAAACCATGGATAGAATGGACCGAATCCCCAAGGTTGTTACAGATCTTTGAATAAGGTCAATAACATATGGATCTCTAGATTCACTAACGGAGCGGGGGGGGGGGGAGCACCCTACAGGGACGCAGAAGTGATCCCTATACGGGGTGTCCAGGTGGGGTGTTCCTCCTGCACTTCTCCCACAGAACGACTTCCAACACATAATGAAGGTCCGTACTGAGCTCCCCTGCGTAACTTGTATCACATCGCGTAAACGCTAAGCTTCTTGACACATGAAGGGTAACGAATAGGCGGTAGTCCATTCTTGTACTTCCTTGGATATCACCAGTAGACCCAGGTAACGGCATTATAGCATATGAGTCATGGTATCTGTTTCTTTGTTATCTACTGATTTGACGTTATTTCTTTTTCTGTTTTTTATTTTCCTTTCTATTTGTACAATGGAACTGTATATGTTACATGTGCTATGAGACAATCATCTCTGTTCACCATTTGTTTGTAATGAAAATCTTTAATAAAAATCTATTGAGAAAAAAAAGGAAAAAAAAGTATTTCGGCAGGGGTAAAGGATTCATCCATTAGTTCTTTATGAGATTGATGTATGTAAGGTAGATCGAGGTGATCGAGGAACTGATTCCTAGCTTTGGAATGTGTATGAGTTGTCTTAGTGTAGAGGTTTTTATAATAATCATGAAATGATTTCAAAATTTCTACCGGATTTTGAGTGAGGGTACCCGAAGATTGCCTAATTTTAGGGAAGACCGAGGTACGAGTTCGAGGACACAATTTACTCGCGAGTTTGGCACCTATTTTATCCTTTTGGTAATAGAAGCGAGCTCCTGTCCATCGCAGATGTTTTTCTGCTGAGGTAGTGAGTAAAAGATTAAGTGCGATGCGTGCCCTATCAAGTTCAGCCAGGCTCTCTGGGGTAGGATGTCGTTTGTGACTTTTGCTAAGTGTTTGGAATTCCTCTTTGAGTCGTATAAGCTCTGCAGAGTGTTCCTTTTTGAGACGGGCTGAGAGTTGAATTATTTTACCCCGCATAACCGCCTTGTGTGCCGCCCACAGGGAGCCTGGCGAAATTGAGTCTGAATTGTTATCTGTAAAGTAGTCCGAAAGGGCTGAGTTTAATACCTCACAGTGAGCTTGATTGTTTAGTAGAGACTCATTAAGCCGCCATTGGAATGGTCGTTTATCTCCTCCTCCCCCACGAATAATTAAAGAAACGATGGAATGGTCAGAGAGAGAGGAATCATAAATTTTGGAGGATTCGACCAAATAGATGAAATGTGGAGGAATAAAGATATGGTCTATTCTGGTTAATGTATTATGAGGGATAGAAAAGTGAGTATAGTCTTTGGATCGGGGATTCATTTCTCTCCATATGTCTATTAGGCCTGCTGATTGTATGGAATGTGCAACCCTAAGACTGCTTTTAGGAGGTCTTTTGGGCATTGGCTTTGAAGGATTAGATCTGTCTGAGGAAAGGTCAAATGGAATGTTCGAATCTCCCGCCAGTATAATAAATCCCTTCAGATGGGATTTCAGCATCAAGAGAGTCTTTTCAAAAAAATGGTCCTGGTGGGAGTTTGGAGCATAGTAGGAAACAAATGTGTAAGTCACTGTATTAATTGTCCCAGAGACCAGGATGTATCGGCCTTCTGGGTCTCTAATCGTTTTGGAATGATGAAAATGAACTTTGTTGGCAAAGCAAATCGCAACCCCTCTTGTTTTATTGGGAGCATTAGCTAAATAAAATTGAGAAAAGTTTTTGTGTAGGAAAATGGGGTTATAAGAAATGGGGAAGTGCGTCTCCTGCATCAAGATAACATCAGCTTTGAGGGCATGAAATTGTTGCATAATTTTACGCCTTTTCACTGGGGAATTAAGGCCTTGAACATTATTGGACATTATACGGAGATTAGATTGTACCGGTGAAGTAGAGATCAAGGGAAGAGCATGGAAGAGTTTATGCTATGTGCGAAAGGAGTACCTGTCTTTGTGGTGATCCCTGGCAGATAGGAGATGACACCCGTTCTTCTGAAGAAATGCTTGTGGAAAAAAAACGAGGAGAATCCAACCAGCCCCTGATCCTGTACAAGGGAGATAGGAAGGAGGATGTGGGTAGAATGGGAAGGGTAAGAAAGAGAGGATGAAAAGGGGGGAAGAAGAAGGTAAAGAGAGAATAGAGCTAGAAAAAGAGAAAAAAAAATAAAAGAACATCAGAATATGCATTATATAAAATAGCAATTCAAGACAGAAAAAAATTAGTAATGTATACAATAAATAAAATAGGAAGGGAAAAAATCCCAAAGCGGCCCTAAAGGGACGCTGCAGTCAAACCCCGGTAGGAGATTTAGTTCTCCTATCGAAGTAAAGAGGGGGGTGCATTGTACCCACCCTAGACAACCCCGCCGCCGAGGTTGATTATCTCAAAGGTACTGAAACCAGAAAAAAATAAAAATAAATCTGAGCCCCTACTAAAATAAGCATAGGGGATATATAAATAATGAGCAGCTGCCCTCCTCTTCCTCTACAAAGTGGGTGACCATGAATTAATGGCAGAAAGAGCCATTATAAGAAAAAAAAAACAAAACATCAAATATAAAGCCAAAAGGTCAATTGGAGAGAGAAATAAATAATACAATTATAGAGGAAGAGGAGGGTAATACAGGCACCACAGTAAAATTATATGTAAAAAAAGAAAAGATATTTTTAAATTTTCCACATTGGAAGCAAAAAAATAAAGAATAAAAAATAAAAATAATTTCTTCTTGAGGAAAAAAAAAACCTGGAGATTTTCCAAGGAAAAACAGGACCTATTATCAACCCGGCCCGGGTAAAGGTTCGGCCCTGAGGACAAACCCTAAGGAAGTCAATTTTTCAAACAAAAAATTTGACAGTTCAGGTGTATATTCAGGTTGGTGGAGATTCCCTCGACCTCTTGGGCATCTGTTTCTGCCATATTTGCGTCAAGGGGCTTGTCGGTGAGGGGCGTTTGGATGAAGAGGTTCCTTTCGGTGTAGGAGTCTGTGGAAGTTCCTGATTAATCAATCCCAACTGAAGCAGAAGTCGTTCTCCATCTTGGAACGTCGAGAAGTGGTATGATTTATTGTGATATGAAAAATTCAGGCGTATAGGAAAGGCCCACCTGTAAGGGATTTCTTTGCTCGTCAGAACTTGAAGTAGTGGTTTAAGAGCTCGTCGTTTTTGGACTGTGTATGGTGATAGATCGGAAAAAATTTGTATGGAATGATCCTGAAATGACAGACAATCTGAGGTTCTGGAAACTTTCATTATCTCTTCTTTCACTGAATAGTAGTGAGGTTTCACTATAATGTCTCTAGGAAGACCATCTGTGCGAAGAGGTTGCAGAGCCCTATGAGCCCTGTCTAATTCTAGACGATCCTGTGAAATTGTGGGAATTAAACTTTTGATGAGGTCTTGGATAGCGAGATGAATGTCCTTGATAGATTCAGGAATGCCTCTAACACGGAAATTATATCTCCTCGACCTATTTTCGAGGTCGTCAATTTTGGCTGTGGCTGTTTCTAAATGATCCTGGAGTTCTTGAATCCTGGCTGTGTTTTGGTTAATGCGTAGGCATGACTGATCTGATTGTTGCTCTATTGCATCAATCCTGGTTCCTAATTGTTGCAAATCAGCATGGATGGAAGCTGTGATCTGTGTGGCAGTCTGAGATAAACCTCTGGACAACATTTGGGAGAATGCGTTCATCATGGAGGCAAAGTCTGTGGGAGGTGAGGGCGCATCTCTAGGAACTATGTCCCATGGGGCAAAGCTGATAGGTAATATATGCTGTATGGATGGGTTACTTTCCCCCCTAATATGACTCAGAAGGGGGTCCGTGGATGCTGGGGATGGGGTCCCGGGTTGAATTTCACTCACTGTGCCGTTTGAAGTTGAAGTTGAAGTTGAAGAGAGGTGCTTAACTGTGTAGTCTTGGTCCGCTATGGATTCCTCATTGCAGGCTGTGTTTTGTGAGGTAACGGCGGCCATCTTGGATCGGCCTGACCTCTCTAACGCTGTGGAAAGCGCGGGTTTGGGGTTCCGTCGGGACTTAGAACCGGGCATTCGTGTGAAGCCTGTGTTTTCCCCAATCCGATGTGACCGTTTACCGGTAAAAACGAGGGCTCAGAAAGTCGTGGCGGCGAACGTTAGTCCAGGGTGGCGCGGAGCTCCCGGTCTATGCGGCCATCTTGGACGCTTCCGCGCATGCGCCCCCCAAATCTTGTGGATTCTACGGAACAGTTTATTTAAAAAACGTAGTTGTGAGTTTGGCGCATACAGATTCAAAATCATGTAAGGTTTGTTGTTGAGCTCTCCCATTAGGATTACAAGGTGATGCTTGCAAGGTGAAAGCCACTGTATCTTTTTGTCAGGTCACGTTGAGGCGAGGTGACAGATGCACACCGTAGGGATCAGGAGGGCACCGCAAAGTTGTGGACCCTATGGTTGACTGCTGCAGACGGGAGACAGATCCCACTGGGGTTAGAGCGTAAGATTCCCTGGGGCGTGGAGTCTAAGAGCCAGCAGGTGTTCACCAGCGCCTCTAGTGGTGAGGATGGACTTGGCTGCAACTGGCTCCAGGTCGCGACGCCCAGGGTCCCCCAGCTCACACCCACAGTAGGCAACAGGAGGGTAGGGATAGAGAGGGACAAAGCCAAGGTCAGGGCCACAATCAGACAGGAATAGTCAGGGACACGCCAAAAGTTCGGCATCAGCATAGGCAGTCTTGAAGGGATGTGATATTTCAAAAAAAATTATTCTGTTACATCAGCTTCAGGTGCTTGGTAGCTGTGGGTGATCCAAGACTGATTCATCTTGATGAAGGTCAGTCGATCAACTGATTCGGTGGACAGGCGCACCCTGTGATCGTTAACAAAGCCACCAGCAGCACTGAAGGTGCGTTCCGAAAGAACGCTGGATGCAGGACAGGCCAGTAGCTCAATTGCATACTGTGCAAGCTCTGGCCAGTGATCCATCCTCAAGACCCAGTAAGCCAGAGGATTTTCGGTGGGAAAGGTGTCCAAGTCTGACCTTGCCCCTAGGTATTCCTGCACCATGTAAATCAGACGCTGGCGATGGGTGCTGGAACCGATCATACCTTGGGGCTGCGGACTAAAAAATTGTCTGAAGGCATCAGTCAGACGGCCACCTTCTGGCTCCTTCTGACCGATGCCTCAGCAACACGTTGTCCAGGACCAGGAGTTTGTAACCTCCCAGTCTCTGGGAACACGTTGCACAGACCTTTCTGCAAGGCCTCCCGGAGATGTCTCATCCTCTGCTCCCTCTGCGATGGCAAGATAAGGTCGGCAACCTTACCCTTGTACCGTGGATCAAGGAGAGTGGCCAGCCAGTAATGGTCCCTCTCCTTGATCCGAAGAATACGAGGATCCTTCCGCAGGCTTTGCAGGATCAGGGAGGCCATGCAGCGTAGGTTAGCTGAGGCATTCGGTCCGGAGTCCTCTGGGTCACTAAGGACGACATGATCCGCAGCTACCTCCTCCCAGCCACGTACAAGTCCACGTGTTTCTTGGGACTGTAAATCATCCCTACAAGACTGCTGCTGCTGCTGCTGATGCTGAGTGCCAGCCTCCACCTCCATGCTGACACAATCATCCTCCTCCTCCTCATCCTCTTCCTGTGTGATGGGTGGCACAGCAGGAACACTGTCTGGATAAAGGGGGCCTTGAGAGGCAAGGAAGTCCTCCTCTTCCTGCCTCTGTTCTGCCTCAAGTGCTCTGTCCATTATTCCACGCAGCGTATGCTCCAAGAGGTGGACAAGAGGTACAGTGTCACTGATGCATGCACTGTCACTGCTCACCATCCTTGTGGCCTCCTCAAACGTTGACAGGACAGTGCATGCATCCCTGATCATGCCCCACTGGCGTGGTGAGAAAAAACCAAGCTCCCCTGACCCTGTCCTGGTGCCGTAGTCGCACAGGTACTCATTGATGGCCCTCTGCTGCGTGTGCAGCCGCTGCAGCATGGCCAATGTTGAGTTCCATCTGGTGGGCATGTCACATATAAGGCGGTTCTTGGGCAGGTTCAACTCCTTTTGGAGCTCAGCCAGCCGAGCACAGGCATTAAATGATCGGCGGAAATGCACACAGACTTTCCTGGCCTGCTTCAGGACATCCTGTAAGCCGGGGTACCTGCCCAAGAACCGCTGCACCACCAGGTTAAGGACGTGAGCTACACAGGGCACATGGGTCAGTTGTCCCTGTCGGAGGGCGGAGAGGAGGTTGGTGCCATTGTCGCAAACCACCATTCCTGGCTTAAGCTGGCATGGCGTCAACCACCTCTCGGCCTGCCCCTGCAGAGCTGACAAAACATCCGCCCCAGTGTGGCTCCTGTCCCCCAAACAAACCAGCGCAAGCACGGCATGGCATCGTTTTGCCTGCGTACTTGCGTAGCCCCTGGAACGCCTACGGAGCACCGCTGGTTCTGAGGACAGAGCACTGGAAGAGGCCATGGAGGAAGAAGAAGAGGAGGGGGTGGAGGAGAGAGGTGTGTCACAACCAATAGTAGCATTTTGGAGGCGTGGTGGCGGAACAACCTCCAACACTACTGCACCTTGTCCTGCATCCTTCCCAGCTGCCAGAAGAGTGACCCAATGGGCCGTGAAAGACAGGTAATGTCCCTGTCCATGCCTGCTGGACCATGAGTCAGCGGTAATATGCACCTTACCACTGACCGCTCTGTCCAGCGAGGCAAGGACATTGCCTTCCACATGCCGGTAGAGAGCCGGACTCGCCTTCCGTGAGAAAAAGTGGCGTTTGGGGACCTGCCACTGAGGAACCGCACATTGTACAAACTCTCGGAAGGGGGCCGAGTCTACCAACTGAAAAGGCAGCAGTTGAAGTGCTAGCAATTTAGCCAAGCTAGCATTCAACCGCTGGGCATGTGGATGGCCGGGAGTGAACTTCTTTCGCCGGTCCAGCAGCTGGAGCAGGGACATTTGCCTGCTATAATCGGACGTGGGTGTACCGCTAGCAGAGTTCCCGGAAGCACTTGGCTGTGACACACCTAATTCTACACCTTCATTCCTCTCAGAGCAGGTTTCAGAGAGGACTGAAGGTCTAGTGGGGTTGGAGATGCCAGCTGATGAGGAGCAAGGAGAGGTCCGCTTTGTTCTTTGGTGTGGGTCTTTGAGGTACGCTTGCCAACGAGCTGCATGGCAGATCAACATATGTCTGGTCAAGCATGTGGTGCCCAAGCAGCTGATGTTTTGGCCACGTGAGATACGCTTGAGACATATGTTGCAAATAGCAGCGGTGCGATCTGATGCACTCGTCTCAAAAAAGGCCCACACCAAAGAACTTTTAGAATAACGTGCAGAGGCAGCGCTCTGCACAGGCGGAGCTCTGCGGTGTGATTCAGTCGGTGTGCTGCCCCTAAGCTGGCCCCCGGCCTCGTTGGACATGTGCCTCCTCCTCCTCCTCCTCCTCTCTCCTTCCAGGCACCCACGTGGAGTCAGTGCCCTCATCATCCCCTCCCTCCTCATCGCTGTAGCAAACCTGGCAGTATGCTGCAGCTTGTGGAACATGACTGCCAGATTGCTGTCCTTCTTGAGCATCCGCTCTCTCTGCGCTCACGCTACTGCCTTTCTCTAGCTGAGTGTCATCATCAGAGCCCACAAAACACTGGGCATCCTCCTGGAGCATGTACCCAACACTGTGCTCAAAGAGTTCAGGAGACTCCTCAGGAGGACGTGGTGGGTCTAGGGAAGGAGTCACTGATGATGACATTGAGAGGAGGGAAGACGATGCGTTGGCAGCTGCTTTGCTAGTACCCTGAGACTGGGTGAGAGAGGATGAGGAGGATGAAGAGGGCTTGGTCATCCACTCTACCAAGTCGTTGGCATGTTGCGGCTCAACATGTCCAGCTGCCGAAAAGAAGGACAAGCGTGTCCCATGGCCACGTGCTGATGACAATGCACCGCGTCCACGAACAGCACTGTTGTCTCTAGACACAGAGCCTGCTTGCCCTCTTTTATCGGCTCGCGCCTGTCTGCCTCTCCTTGCTGGCCTTCCAGACATGGTAATGGCCTGAAGGGAGTTGGGTAAAAAAGCAGTTGGGTAGTGTATATTGTGCTAGAGGCACACAACACCCACTAACTCCTGCAGATGCCTTTATTATAGAACACCAGAGATAAAGGGGTATATACAGATGTATACTGTGCTGTGCTGGAGGCACACACAACTTCCAATAACTCCTGCAGATGGCAAGTGGGCTCAAATAGAGAACAGCTATGTAGGTGGATATAGCGGTATGTACTGGGTACAGAGCACGCAGACAGCACCCACTATCTCCTAACACTACTGACTGCAAGCTCTATTATAAAAGATAGATCACTATATAGGTGAGGTGAATATAGCGGTGTATACTGCGGTCAGGGCACGCAGACAACAACCACTACACAACAGCAAGATCGAAAATCATCCGAAAACGATCGGTGTGTACTGTGTTGAAGGTACACAGAACACCCATTAACTCCTGCAGATGCCTTTATTATAGAACACCAGAGATAAAGGGATATATACAGATGTATACTGTGCTGTGCTGGAGGCACACACAACTTCCAATAACTCCTGCAGATGGCAAGTGGGCTCAAATAGAGAACAGCTATGTAGGTGGATATAGCGGTATGTACTGGGTACAGAGCACGCAGACAGCACGCACTATCTCCTAACACTACTGACTGCAAGCTCTATTATAAAAGATAGATCACTAGCTATATAGGTGAGGTGAATATAGCGGTGTATACTGCGGTCAGGGCACGCAGACAATAACCACTACACAACAGCAAGATCGAAAATCGGCCGAAAACGATCAGTGTGTACTGTGTTGAAGGTACACAGAACACCCACTGCTTCAGACGCCAACACACTACACAAGGCCGCCGTGCTGGCGGCCTTATATAGTGTGGGGCGTGCACTACACAGCCTGAGCTATGATTGGCCACAGGCATCCTGCCTGTGGCCAATCATGGCTCTCCTCGCTGCTGGCGCTGCGATTGGCCAAGCATGCGGGGTCACAGTGCATGCTTGGCCAATCATGAGCCAGCAATGCACTGCGCCATCGCAGTGCATTGTGGGCCGTGAGCGCCACACGAATTTGGAGCGAACGGACCAAAATGTTCGGACTTCACCGAACGGACGAACAGCCAATGTTCGACTCGAACTTACGTTCGACTCGAACACGAAGCTCATCCCTACTTGTGGACTCTAACTTTCACACTGACCAAATAATATACACCAATTTTGACTATTTTTTACCAAAGATATGTAGCAGTATAAATTTTGGCCAAAATTTCTGAAGAAAAAATACGAATTTGCTGAATTTGAACATAAACAAAGACTTTTTTTATTTTTTTTATTTTTTTTAACAGAATTTTCAGTTTTTTTGTTTTTTTTTTGCTTTATAGCGCAAAAAATAAAAAAAAAAACAGCGGTGATTACATACCACCAAAAGAAAGCTCTATTTGTGTGAAAAAAAGAACAATGGGTGCAGTGTTGCATGACTAAGTAATTATCATTCAAAGTGAGAGAACCAAAAGCTGAAAATTGGTCTGGTTATGCCCAGTGGTTAAAGGGACAGTGTAAAAGTGTGTGTGTGTGTGTGTGTGTGTATATATATATATATATTTCTATATGTGTATATTTATGTATATATATATTAGTGTGTGTGTGTGTATATATATTAGTGTGTGTGTATATATGTATATATATTGAGGCTCCTGAAGAGCATGCGCTAGGCAGGTTTTACAAAGTTAAAGTTTGCCTAAACTGCAGTTTGGTTACAATTGTCTGTTAGACTTCAACATCAGTCTGACTAGACCATGAGATTTTCAGCCTGGCCACAGGGGGCACTGTCTCTTTTGGCAGGCATTGGAACTATGGTCTGGTTAGGTGCTTAAGCTACTCTCTCTCAGAGCCCGCCCAGTGGGAGTGGCGTTCTCGCTGTGTTTGCTGGGAGAGGGTACTTAAGATGCGGACGTCATGTGGTTCGGGGTTCCGGTCCAGAATGATGTACTGACTTCATGATCATGGTCCTCCTGACCAGCCCCCAGGAAGGCTATGGCCTGGGGTGCAGATCCACCCGACTTTAATGTCTCAGGGCTGGCTAGCCTGAGGCAAGAAAACTAACAGAAGGATTCTGAGGTGGTTGGGTGCCGTCTCCGGTTCGGGAGAGACCCAGTGTCTTCAAGCATTCCAGGGGAGGACTCTTCAGAAGAACACCACGTGTGGTTGGTTTTCTTAGCAAGAGCCTGGAAGGGCTGAAGTAACTGAGAGAATCCGGTTTTGTGGATATCGCTAAGCTGGCTGAAAGAACCAGGTATCCTACAAGTGTTCTCAAGCTTAGTTTTCCTACGTGTTCTACAACAACGTCTGTGGTAGAGACATTATCTTGTATGTTCTACAACATATGTGGCAGAGACTTGTTCTAAAGTAAGCACCTTGTTGGCTGCTGAGATGGACTGTCCAACCTGAGTGTGATCATCCAGTTGCGAATGGCTATTCTCTGGATGCAGTCGAAGTAAGCAAGTTCTTTAGCAAATCTGACTTTGACATTAAGAGTACCTGAACTTTCCTTTCCAACCCTCTGATCCCAATTCAAGGAGGTTATAAGTAACTTTGTAGTAAATACTGATTTGAAGTGCCAGAATAGGCTTGGTCTTTAAGTTGTTAAGTAACCTATTTATCCTGGTGCTTTCTTAAAGTGGTCCTGAAGGCTGACATTTTTATTTAATTTTTATTTATTTTAACCTTAATGCACTCCCTGCACTAGGTAAAAAACCTTATGAGTTCAGTTCACCCCTCTAAGCCTCCCCCCCCATACTTACCTGAGCCCGATCTTGTGGCAGCTCTGAAAACACTGTATACAGCAGCTCTCATCCTCCTCCATAGGCTCAGACAGCCGCAGGAGCCATTGAGCAGGGGGCAGCCTGAGCCATGCTCTGTGTCAATAGACCTAAAACGCACAGCTCAGGAGTGAGCCCATGCAAATGCCCCCATAGCAAGCGGCTTGTGATGGTGGGGACTCATCGCAGTGGGGGGGGGGGGGGGAGAGCCAGGAGCACCAGCAGGGGACCCAAGAAGAAGGCCCTGTGTTGATTGCATGCACTCTCCCAAGAACGAGAATCTTTCTAGCAATACACACCAAACGGAGCATGTGCATACTGACTCCAAAAACTCTGTCTCATCAGGAGATGGATTGGGGACACACAATGCAGAAGATTAACCCCTTAGGTTCTGGAGTGAGTATAACGAGCATGCTTTACTGCATATACAGACTGATTTTTACTGTTGTGGGTTTAGTGACACTTTAACCACTTGCCGACCGCTGTCGGCAAATATACGTCTGCAGAATGGCACGGCTGGGCAAAGTAACGTACCCGTACATTACTTTGAATTTCGCGGGCTCCATTATTGTGCCCACGGGACCCGGGGACTCAATCGCCGCGGGGATGCCCGCAATCGTGTCATGGAGCTGAAGAACGGGAGATGCCGATGTAAACAGCATCTCCCCATTCTGCCTAATGACAGGACACTGATCGTCTGCTCCCTGTCATCAGAAGCCGCAATCAGTGTCACATCACACACAGCCCATCCCCCAGAAAGTTAGAAACACTCACCTAGGACACACTTAACCCCTCCCCGCACCCTAGTGGTTAACTCCTTCAGTGCCAATGACATTTTTACAGTAATCAATGCAATTTTAAAGCATTGATCGCTGTATTAATGCCAGTGGTCCCAAAAATGTGTCAAAATTGTCTGATGTGTCCGCCATAATGTCGCAGTCACGATAAAAATCGCTGATCGCTGCCATTACTTGTAAAAAAATAAAATATTAATAAAAATGCCATAAATCTATCCCCTATTTTGTAGACCCTATAAATTTTGTGCAAACCAATCAATAAATGCTTATTGCAATATTTTTTGTAAAAAAAAAAAAAAAAATGTAGAAGAATACGTATCGGCCTAAACTGAGGAAGAAAAATGTTTTTTTAACATATGTTTTTGGGGGATATTTATTATAGCAAATAGTAAAAAATAATGCGTTTTTTCAAAATTGTCGCTCCTTTTTTTTTTATAGCGCAAAAAATAAACACAGAGGTGATCAAATACCACCAAAAGAAAGCTCTATTTGTGGGGAAAAAAGTATGTCAATTCTATTTGGGAGCCACGTCACACGACCACGCAATTGTCAGTTAAATCGATGCAGTGCCGAATCACAAAAAATGCCCTGGTCAGGAAAGGGGGTAAATCCTTCTGGGGCTGAAGTGGTTAAGCACAATTAGTTCTTAATTCTTTCCTTGGCATTCTTTGCTTGTAATCTTTTGTTTTTGTGCATTTTGTTTGCTTGAAAAAAACACATTAAAAAACAAACTTAATTTTATTTGTAAATAACCTCATCATGCTGTAAATCAGAAACAATAATGTATTACCAACTTATATAAAAGAACAATATGAAAAACAAAATCTATACGTTTGTAAGAGAAGGCCCTTTTTAAGCAACTTTACATCCCAGACAAAAGTAAAAAAATACGTTATCAATAAAAACTTGACTCTGTTAATACAAGATTATTGCATGATTATATACAGTATTACACTGGTGGTATCTTGTATGTCACGGAAAAGTACAGAAAAACTGATGCAGTACATTTTTACACAATCCTGCAAGCTCAGAAAAATAAAATATCCATTGATCTACCAGAAATGCACTCAGCTAAGTCTTATTGTGTGCTGACAACACACACTTTGTAGAGGGAGTGGTGTCAACCCTCCCCAGATGTCTTTTTGCTAAACTACTCAGACTCTTCCTTTTATCTTATTCTCCATAACGTATGGACTAACTATTCAGTGGTCCAAGAACTGGGAGGGAGATGACGCAGGACAGTTCTGAATTTCTGATATGGCCAGCTGGTATTTTTTTGCACTTATAGAACAGAAATGACAACATGCTTCCAATGGTATATTTAATAAAATAGGAAAAATGTAAACCGCGCTAGGAAAAATAGTGTAAAATTGACAAACTAACAAAATAGGCGGCAGCAATAAATGTGATATGGCACCCAACAGTAATAAAGTATATATAAAGCCGCGCCAACCCTCCACTAAATATAATATGAAATTTAAAAATAGAATATGAAAATAAAAATAAAGACTAATACAATTATGCAAAAAAACCTCAAATAATGTGTAGATAACCAAAAAAGCCAAAAAATGGCATAAAGTGAAAAAAGTCCAATCTAAGAAAAGTTCATAGGTGAATCCAAATAACGGACGTTAGTGTTCTTAAATGACAACACCACAGTGGTTCAACACTTTCCAAGGCGCGTGAAATGCCCGTCACCATATGTTGAATGCGCTTACCAGAAAATATATGGAATGAAGCATATATAAATGATCAGTGGATAACATCCAGGTTAACCTTCCTCAGCTGGGTCAGTGGTAACTATTCAGTGGTCCAAGAACTGGGAGGGAGATGACGCAGGACAGTTCTGAATTTCTGATATGGCCAGCTGGTATTTTTTTGCACTTATAGAACAGAAATGACAACATGCTTCCAATGGTATATTTAACAAACCCAAAGGGAGCAAATAAGAGAAGTTTGTTGTTAAGGGTTACATGTAATTTTTAAGCCATGCCAACTTTATATGCAGCATGCCATGCTTGCTTATTATCACATTGCACACATGTGCTGCACCACCACTCTTGTTAGACTTGCAGACACAAGCCTAGCACCTATAGCCATTTTTTTTTTTGCTGTCTGGAGCTTTCCTAAAAGCAAATGGCTGTCTCAAGCAGACAGGTATACTTTTTTTTTTTTTATATAATTGTATTTTTATTAAATTTCAAAGCAAGTACAGTATAATCGAGCAATGAAATAATCAATAAGCAGAAGTAAACATAGATTATAACATAAACGTTAACTATAGAAGTTAGAGATTAATGTCCACAAATGCAGGCACAAAAGTGAACTGCATAACTATAACAGGTAAAGTAAATAACATACAGTTTATGAAAGGCAGAAAATCCGTATGACAGTAGGCCGGAGGCCAGAGAGAGACAAAGCAACAAAACATGCATAAGATCATCATGGTGAATCTCGGGGGGGTTACCTGGACTAGTATATAGAGAGAGTAAATGGGAGGGGGAAAGATGGGAGTAGAAGCCAGAAAGGAGGTGCTACCACCAGCAGCTGCGGCCGTTAAGGGTGTACAGACAGGGGAGCCCCATATTCCGACCGATCCCAGGGTTCTCAGACTTTATCAAACTGGGAAACCAAGTCATGCACCGAGGCCGCCAGGTACTCCATTCTCCGTATCTCGGACACTAGTTGGAGAAGTCTAGGCTGGGGGGGTTGCGCCAGACAACCAGCATAACGGGATAAGCCGGGGGTCGATCGGAAGGGACACCCCCGTCACCTCCATCACCAACGATCCCAACTCTAACCAAAAAGAACGTATCAGGGGGCACTTCCGGAAGATGTGGAACAGTGACCCGATGTCAAGCCCACAACGCCAGCAACGCGGCAAGACTGAGGGGTCAAATTTGTGGATGACATCGGGGGTCCTATACCAGAACATAAGAATTTTAATTGCCGATTCCCTTTGCGTGACACACTTAGAGGATTTAAAAGCAGAGGCCCAAATCTTATCCCATGTCTGTAGGGGGATAGGTTTGTCCAACAACTGAGACCATTTACTCATATACAGATGTGTAAGTTCATTTAAGGGGGTCGACTCATGGAGGATTTGGTGGATAGAGGAGATTAGATGTAATTGGTGGGGACCCTGGGCGCAAAGGTGTTCAAAGGCCGTGGGGTTATCAAGGGTTAAAGTCGGAGATTTGGAGCTGAAAAGTTGTCTAACCTGTAGGTAGAAGTAAAACGAATGCTTGGGGATATCATATTTGTCACATAAGGTCTCGAAGGCATGAAGCCTACGCGAAATGGGGTGCACCAGATTTCTAAGTTGGAAAAGGGGGGGGGGTCCAGCCACGCGAAGGTCCTACCCAAAGACAGTCCATCGGGGATACTAGGGTTAAACAACACATTCGTGAGGGGGGGCAGGGTGAGGAAAGGGAGTACTTTTTGTTGCACTTTTGCCATATGTCCAGGGTAAAGGACATTGGGGCCATACATTGACGCCTAAGGTTAGGGTGCAGAGGGGACTGGGCACCCCAGATCAAGGAGCATGGGTGCACCGGATACAGGACCCCCTTCTCAATAGCAGCCCACTGACTCGTGGCGTTGAGAGGACCAAGAGGTAATAATTCGTAAATGAGTAGCATGGTAATATTTCACGATATCCGGAGCCCCCAGACCTCCCCGAGCTCGAGGCGCAAATACCACTGAACTGGCAAGGCGGTGAGATCTGTCAGCCCATATAAATTTAAAAAACGTCTTTGGAGAAGTTTAAGCTGTGGGGTTGGAATGGTGACTGGCAGTGTCTCAAAATGATAGAGCAATCTGGGCAAGACTGACATTTTAAGGACGTTGATCCTGCCCAAGAGGGACAGAGGGTATTTGGACCAGGTCAGTAGGGAGTTATTTATGTCTTGGAATAGGGGAGGAAAGTTTGCACGGAACAGGTGGGAGTATGAAGGAGTAAAAAAAAAACAGGTATTTGAGTGAGTCATTGCACCATCCATAAGGATAAGTTTCTTTAAGCCTAGAGAGTTGTGTAGTGGGTATGTGTATGGGTAGAGCTTCAGTCTTTGAGGTATTCACTTTGTAACCAGAGATCCCCCAAAGGATGAGAGTAGTTTGTGCAATGAGGGGAGGGAGACCAGTGGGTTGGTAATAGTTAGCAAGATGTCGTCTGCGAAGAGTGATAATTTATACTTCCCCTGTCGCATCACCACCCCATGGATATCTGGATGAGAACATATGGATTCGGCTAGGGGTTCAAGGCATAAAATAAATAACAACGGTGATAAAGGACACCCCTGTCAAGTTCCATTCATCAAGGGGAAGCAAGGCGACATGAAGGACGACATCTGTACCTGGGCAGTAAAAGTTGAATATAAAGCCTCGAGTGCATTTAAAAAGGGGCCAGTAAAACCATAGACTTTGAGCGTGGCGAACATATAAGGCCAGCAAAGCCTATGGAAGGCCTTCTGTGCGTCTAAACTAAGTAGCAATGCTGATTTGTTGGTCCTATCCAGAAGGTGCACTAGGTTGATTGTGCGTCGGGTGTTATCTCTGGCATGTCTGCCAGGGACAAACCCCACCTGGTCTCTGTGAAAAAGGTTGGGGGCAAAAACTGACAGTCTAGAAGCAAGGATTTTTGTAAATATCTTGTAATCCGAATTTAGAAGGGCTATAGGCCTATAATTGTCTGGGATGGAGGGGTCCTTACCCGGTTTGGGGATCACTGAGATGTAGGAGTGTGAAAAATGGGGGTGGGGGGTGCCCTCTAGTAGGGAATCGAATAAAGTGAGCATGTGCATCCCAAAATATCCAGGTAGGTTTTATAGTAGAAATAGGGGAGACCATCAAGGCCAGGTGATTTATGCGAAGGGAGCTCCCGTATTATAGCCGAGAGCTCGTCTGCCGTTACAGTTTTATTTAGGGCCTCTAAATCAGTTGACGAGAGCTTGGGAAGTTTCAGGTTAGAGAAAAAGGACTTAAATTTCTCTTGTGTAAAGTGAAAATGGTTTTCTGGGGATAGACAGTTATATAGTTTGTGGTAAAATTCGCCAAAGGTGTTGGAGATTTCACGAGGGCAATGAGCCTTAGTTCCGTCAGGTCGGGAGAGAAACTCAGGGAAGGAGTTGAATGTGCGCGGACGTAGTTTATTAACTAACATTTTATGGGGTTTATTGGAAAATTTGAAACATTTCTGCTTCATCCAGAGCAGCGATTTAGCTGCCCGGTCGAGTTGTGCCGTTTTAATCTGTTCCTTGAGTAGGGTGACTCTCCCCAGTCTCTCCACCGTGGGGGAGCCCAAAAGCCTCTGCTCTGCCGAGAGAAGAGCAGAAGTTAGAGATCGAATATATTTGGTTCTGTCTCTCTTCAGTCTAGAGCTCTCTGCAATGCAAGCACCTCTAAAAACGGCCTTGTGGGCTTCCCACAGGGTGGAAAAATCAGAGACTGACCCACTGTTTAGTTGGAAAAATTCTGCAAGGTTCTGCGCAAGGACAGAGTGGGAGCTTTCAGATTGTAAGAGATGATTATTAAGTCACCAGTGACAAGATCTGGGGTAGGCCTGAGTGAGCAGGAGATCTAGGGTAATGGGGGCATGGTCAGACCAGGTAATCGGCATCACCTCAGAGTCAACCACAAATGGAATGAGAGGGGCAGATATAAAGAAGTGTTCGAGCCGTGAATACATTTTATGAGCTGGAGAATAGAAGGTAAATTGCTGAGTTGTGGGGTGTTTAGTCCTCCATGAGTCGAAAAGGCAGTGGCATCTAATAAGCTGACGGAAGGAGGTAGCTTGAGAGGCAAGCTTCTTGGAGGGCGTTGAAGAGAACAGTGTTTGTCTATCTCTAGTGGGGGACATAACCAAATTAAAGTCCCCGCCGACTATCATAAAGGGCTGTGATGGATAATGGGAAGAGTCAAACGAACCATTAAGGAAGTCAATCTGACCAACATTAGGGGCATACAGGTTGACGAGGGTCAGAGAGGTGTTAAAGTATTGTCAGTCTAGGATTAGGTATCTCCCATGGGGGTCTACATGGGAGTTTTTAACCTTAATGGGGCATGACTTTCTGATCAAAATCTCTGCCTGTGGGGTCAGAGGCTAGGAAGGAGATGGGGAAGTGTTTGGAGGCAAACTTAAGGGAGCCATCTGCTTTAAAATGGGTTTCTTGCAACATAATCACGTCTGCACCAGAAGACCTGAATTCCTTCAGGGCTACCCAGCGCTTACGTATAGAGCCTAGGCCCTTTACATTGTATGACAAGAGCTTTAAAGCCATAAGGGCGATCTAGGTAGGTAAGCATATGTAAGTACCTGGAGGTTGCAATACACCCGACAATAAGTATCAATGAACCAAAACTCTAATCGATATAAGGTGTCATTAGTGTCAGTTATGCCTAGGCGGTGGGGAAAGATTAGGTATACCCAGAGCCAGGATAACCTGAGGCCAAACCAGCATATGCAGTGCATAAGTAAACAATAAAACTGATCTATAGGAATTGACACAGTAGAACAAAAAACATTACAAAGGAACATTAACAAAAGCGTCAGAAAAAGAAAAAAGAAAACAAAAACAAAAAAGAACAGAACATCTTGAGAGCCTGAGGGAAACATGTACCTCAGGAGACCCAGGGTATCAACCCAGGCTATCAACCCAAGCCAAGAGGGTCGTGGCTGGACGATCACCGGAGGTGGCCTTACGTAAAAGTGTGAGGGCCATCTATGAACTCGGAAATTAACAAAGTGCATTAACAACATATAGTCTTTTGTAAGAACAAAACCCATGGGATGGGGAAAACTAGTCCCAGCTTGAACATTCAAGACAAAGGACAAACTTGAAATGATCATTGCAACAGGATCTTATCCTTTCAATTCACAGAGGAAAAAGAAAAGATGGGGGAGTATGAGCAGCATAAATAATTGAACCATGTGGTGTATGGCGGGGGAAGTCAGGGAGGTTGTTTGGAAAACCGTGGACGTTGAGGTGTGGAGAGATGCCACCTGGATTTGCTCCTCACGGGTGTCCAGATGCAGCTTGGAGTATTGGGAAGTGGGCAAGTCTGGGCATCAGCTGGATGCATGTCTTCCTCAAGCAGGGGAGGGAGCCCGAGGCTCTTTAGAAAGTATTCACTCTCTGGAAGATCACAAAGGGTGTACTGAGCTTCATTTTTGGACACAAGCAAACGGAAGGGAAAGCCCCAATAGTATGGGACCTTGTGATGCTGCAGGTAAGAGGTAATTGGCCGAAGGTTCCTCCGTTTAGCCAGGGTGATGGGGGAGAGGTCACTGAAAATCTGCAACTTCACTCCCTTGTAGACAATTTGAGGTTTATTGCGCGTGGATTGGATCAGTGCCTCTTTGGTTTCAAAGAAGTGGAACCGGACAATAACATCTCTGGGGCTAGCCCCTGCTGGAGGCTTAGGGGCCAGAGAGCGATGAGCCCTGTCAAGGCACCAGTCTATGTCCACTACCGTGGGGGCCACAGCGTTAAAGAGGCCTAGCAGATAAGCACATAAAGCAGAAACTCCCACAGTCTCCGGGGTACCTCTAAAGCGCAGATTCTGGCGTCTCTCTCTATGTTCCAGATCCTCCTGTTGGCGCTGTAGTTGAGACACTGAGAGGCGCAGGTTGTGGTTGTCCTCCTCAACAGCCTGAACATAGCTGATCATCTCATCAAATTTGTTTTCAAGCGTGTCCGTGCGGTCACCAAGCTGGTTGATTTCCTTTCGCAGTTCCACCGCAATTTTATTTACCTCGGCCGAGACATTGGTTGTGATCTGTTGAAGCAGGAGATGTAGTTTGGCATCCAGTTTGGCGTCCAATATATCAGGGGTAAGGATCCCCTGCGGGGGTGGCAGACCCGAGTCAGAGGCTTGGGGGACAATAACTGGCAGGGAGCCAGAACCCTCCATTCCCAGAGGCAAGTCCATATTGGAGAAAGGGTCCGGAGGGAAATGGGAGGGAGGCAGCTGAGATCTGGTAACAAAGCGGTCCATAATAGGCCCCATCTGCTGATCAGGGATGTGTTTGTAATATTCCTGTTGCTGACCAATTTTTCCCATGGGGCGCTTTAGCACTGCAATGAAGAGGAATGCTTACCCCCAGAGCTTTTAGTAGCTAGTGTGGCGTGGCAGGGGTCATGGGGAGCAGATAGGCCCTTTAACTCATTTAAAAGTCATGTTGGTAAGTGGTAGTGAGACACATATCGATAGCTGATGATGGATTCAAATGGTTTCAGGAGAATCCACCCCCCCCCCCACACTAGTAGGCTGTGAAATTAGGAGCTGTAAGATGCTGGGTGTAGCAAGATGGCCGACTACATCCAGAGTATGCCGGAGCCAGGGCCTTGCCTAGATAGAGCTGCAGCCAGAGGACACCAGGCTCAATATCAGGTTGGATTTCCAGGCCTGTTCAGGATTCTGCCCCCCTATAAGACCTAGAGGGGGATCCAGGAACAATCCCTGAGGGGACTCACCAAGCCGGAGAAAGTCTGTGCGGGGGTTTATGAGGCAGCTTCCGTCCACAGGGGCCCTGCGACCGGGTGATTCCTCCCCTGATGTCCGCCTGCTGGCGTTGGATCAGCTCCCGGCGGGCTTCGCAGGCGAGCACGGCGTTCCTGGAGGCCTAGTAGGCCGCAAGATGGTGGCCGACGGGTGACCAATGGAGTCCGCAACGGGCCGGATTGTGCGGCCTGCGGGCAGCGAAACACGGCCAATTCCGTATGGGGCTGTAGGGCGAAGCCCGGTAGACAGGGTGGTCAGCTTTGGAACCAAAAAGAGCGAATCACAGCGGAGGATGGCTGTGGATTCCGAAACGGCCAGCAGAGCACAGGCAGAGAGCGTCCTTCCTGAGTTCCGGCTGGCCACGCCCCCAGACAGGTATACTTTTGCACCTCCCGCATGTTTAAGGTAAACCTGAATTTAAAAAAAATGAAGATTCACTGTTTTTATAGGTATAGTGTCCTATGACTCTGGATGACAGTGACCTTATGGCGATGTCACACCCTCTGATACACCAAGGATAAAGAATGACTACTAATTTATGTAATGCACACAGCAAATCAATAACGCTATAAACAACTGGTAGGACCTAATGTCTCTGCCCCAAACCCTGAAACCCGGGGTGGTCCTAATTAAGGGGTGGTACTGGGAACTAAAGGTCCATTGGTCTCCAAACCCCTCCCACTAACCAGTGTGTTAGTAATCGTTGGGGCCCAAAGTTCAGGTATTGGAGTGCTCAGACTTGAGTAGAATAAACAATACTGGGTGTAAGTGCCCAAGCTGTATCCTAAAAATAGGTGTCTCTGTCCCTTTAAGCAGTGGCCAGGAATTTGTGTCTAATGGCCTTTCACCACCAAGCTATCTGGGATTTTTCTCCTCCCATTCTCTGTCTGGACATGGTGATGTCAGCTGTGGCTCAGGCATCCACCATGACAATTTTCCACTGACCCAGTAAAGTGAACAGAGGCACAGGATGATCCCCCATGAACCTGATCTCTCTGGGTACTACATTTGTCAGGCAGTTCCCAGCAGTCCTCTGTCCTCCCAGGCTGCATAGCAGCCAATCAAAGTGCCTTCTGCAACATGGGGGAGTGGGTAGGCTCTCCTCAGGACTCTGTTAAGGCTGTTTATAGCCACATAGTGCCAGTCTGTCCTGTGCCCTCTCCTCCTAGACAGGCAACCAAGGAGAGGGAGAAATGCTTGCGTTGGCAGCTGCAGAGGCAATGAGAACCTCTGCTACAGTCCGGTCCATGCAGTGGTGGGCAGAAATGCTGCACATTGGGGCTACATGGACAACATCTGAAAATGTATATTGTGCCTAAGCAGTACCCTGAAAATGTACTTTATGCCAGCATATCCTCCTAAAAATGGCAGTCCACTTCCTGTGCCTAGGCACTCCAGTGTCTACAGCCTCGTTGCTGTACCCTTTTAATCTAAGGCGGTGTGTGTCTGACTGAATCTCACAAAATTTGTACTTTTATATGTCACTATTGTGCTGCTTGCTGTTTTCCTTGCTGGCGAGGAAGCTGTACCCGAGGAACACAGTGCAAGGGTCTCCCTGCTTCTGCTTTAATCATTCTGTGGATCTATGCTTACTTCGCATCTTTTACTGTTTTTTGAATATTCACTCAGTACTCCTCATCGAATCACCAGACATCAGGGTGGCAGCTTAGACACGATGAAGCAAATGCCTCTACCAAAAGGGCCACCTCTGCACTTGCAGAACAAGTAAAGTAGAGAAAGGAAAGACCATTGGAATATTTGTCTTGTGGTTTGTTACTAGAAGTGGGTAGAGATTTTTCGGTAGCCTTTAAGTCCTAGGGACCAATTTTGGGGCAGTCTGTGAAATCCATGGAAAAAATTTGGAACATAAAGGCTCAGTTGTCCCTATCCTACACCAGCTCAATAGCCCAGTACTCAATTCTATAATGTTGACACCTATTTTCTTTTGTATTTATTTTTAGGTACCAATTGGATGATGGAAATCCTGAGTCTTATCCACAGCAATGGTGACATTTCCTGGTGCCATAAAGTCCCTAACTACATAAGAATCCCCTGGCTTGATGTCTGCGGCCCTGGAATAAAGCTAGTGGATGAATACCAATCTCCTCGATTATTCTCTTCTCATTTGCCCATACAGTTTTTTCCAAAGTCTTTCTTTTCTTCAAAAGCTAAGGTAAGCATTTTTTATACAAAATATTTTCTGGGTTTCAAAATAGTTTGTCAACACAAGGGATGTCATGAATTAAAATGTAATTTGTATGGGGTATTTATGGCAACAAATTCAATATTTATTTTTATTTTCTATGGCAAAATGGAAAAGCGATGTCAATGTTATTGGTTAATATGGGTAATACAAGCACTTTAATGCCTCATTTACACTTGTGGTTGAACTGCCTTTTACCCCCCAAATTATCCCCCTTAAGCTGAAGAGGCAGTGGATGGGGGTGTTCTCATGCCAAAAATGCCTGTTGAATGGGACTTATTCAACTGAATGCTGTGTGAATGATGATGACCTCCATCTCTGTTTTACAATTGTTACCTTGAAATTTAAACCAGCATTCCCTAATGGACAAAGAATTTGAGAACCGTGATAAGAACATACTATCCAATAGCTTGCAGAGAAATAATGATGGCTATTTACTTGAATAACATCTGTTAGTAAATGGAAAAAATGAAATAGTTTGTTTGGACTCTCTTGGCCCAAATTTATTATTTTTAAAGTGAAAGAGAACCTGGAGTTGGGCTTTAAATTTAAAGTGGTTCAATGGTGCCATTATCTTTCTACAGTTAACGTGGTTCTAAAGTCTAAACATTTTTTTACCTTTAATGCACTATTTGCATTAAGGTATCAAATTTTTAGACATTAGTTTTATCTCGCCCCCCCCCCCCTTTACTTACCTGAGACCTCATTCTTTGTTGGCGCATCTGGAACCATTTTCTCGTGTTGCTGTCAATCAAGGCCAGTGACGGGGGACAGTGCTGAGTTGTGTCAATAGATGCAGCACCAGGGCCCAGGAGCGAGCATGCATGAGTGCCTCCATGGGAAATGCCTTCCCATGGGGGCACTGGACAGAGGGGCCAGGAGCACCAGTGGGGGACCTGAACAAGAGGATCAGGGCTGCACTGTGCAATTCCATTACACAGAGCAGGTAAATATAGCGTTATTTTTTGTGTTTTCCTTTTCCGACAACATGATCCGTTCGGACTTTGTCCGATCGTTGTGGAGAATTCCGATCTGACAAAGTGCCACGCATGCTCAGATCAAATTACGAGACCAAAGCTATTGGCTACTAGCCTGAAAGTAGTCCCGTTGTAATGAACGGATGTCCTCACGTTCCGAACGATCGGATTTTCCGACAACTTTGTCCTACCGTGTGTATGCAACACCAGTTTCGGACAAAATCTGTCTGAAAAAATCGGATTTTGTGGTCGGAATTTCCGACCGTGTGTACAAGGGCTTACAGTGCAATAAAATGTCTTTACAAGTACACTGCTTTTCTCAGCATATTGACCCCGATACACATGTTATAGAAAACACCATAGAAACACAAGTACAATAGCTATTTCTCAAATCTTTTTGTGATATAGTTAGTGTTGGTTACAGCAAGGGCAGAAGAAAACTTTATTATACTTAGTTGGGCAACCCCTGTGTTCAAATAGGAGTTTTTCATAGGGTAATACCTGATTCACTAACCAAAGCCATGTATGTATGGATGGAGGTGTGGGCTGGATCCACTTAAGTGCTACAGCTTTACGGGCCATGTCTCCAGTAGTATGGTTCTAATGTCTTGGCCATTGCTCCTTGAGGGCCCCCAGTAGACACATCAGTAGGGTACATGGAACAGGAATTGATAAGACCGCAGATAATATCTCTGTCACCTGTTGCCAGTATCTCACTATAACTGGACAGAGCCACATAACATGCTAGTGCAGGCAGAGGTAGGTATACGGTGCATTGCGTGTAGACTGACCAGTCAGGTATGTTTGATGTAACATATAAAGGTGGATTAATTTATTGACTGTGGGAGATACAGATGGATGGGCGGAGCATGCCTCCTCCCAATCCTAATCAGACAAACCGGGAACATGTTGTTGCCACTTGATGCGCACCCCCAGTGGAACCACACTAGTTGTGGCAGAGAGTAAAAGCAGATACAGAGTTGAGATGTCCCCTAGGGGCCCTGAGATCAAAGCACTCCTATCAGTGGGTATTCAGAGAAGTCAGTGTCACAAATACAAAATTGAGTATCTAGCACCTGTCAAAGTTGTAAATGCCTATAAAAGGTAGATTGAGGCAATTCATATTTCCTTTGCAATCCCTCAAAAGAAGCCAATACAACCAAGCCAATACATTTCCATCATAGATGTTGTCCAGAGAAACCATTCTCCCTACACTCCCGAATCCAGAGTCCACAAATTGCTTTAAATAGGGGAACATTGAATTGTGCCAGAGTGGTAGCACCTCGTTGGTACCCTGAAAATGTGTCAAACAGCGGAGACAGAGGACACCCCTGCCTGGTACCTCTTCAAAGCTGTATAGATGGGGATAGGAGAATGTAAGATTATATTTAATGGTTGCTTTTCCACAATTTCTGTTTTTGTTTTATTTTAGGTTATATATACAGTGAGAAATCCAAAAGATGTTCTGGTATCTCTGTATCATTATGCCCACATGTCTTTTGTCATTAAGAAACCTAATAGCTTTGATGAATTTATGGAGGACTTCTTGGAAGGCAGAGGTACATGCACGAGTGACATTCAAAAAAAGAAAAATGATTACTAAACTATTGTATGTTAACTTGGTAGACAAAATAAAACTGTGAGTTAAAATTTACTCACTTTTGCCCAGCAGAGCCTGTGCCTGAACGAGGATACTTGTATATTGCCTCATGCCAGTTGGTCCTGTTAATCTGAAGCAGACTGGGAGACTGGGGCCCACTGGAGAAAATTAGGCCAACACTGAAGAAATGGCTGCACTCCAAGATCCATCAAAATTCTTTAATAAAGAACATCCCAAGTGTTACAGACAGAACAAATAGTAAACGCCTTTCACACACTAACAGGTGTGCTTATTCATTATTATTATTCATGGATAAGCGTACCTGTTAGTACAAATGGTAGACGCATTTCACACACTGTCTGTAACACTTGTGATGTTCTTTATTACATGAAAATTTTTATGGATCTTGTAGTGCAGCCATTTCTTCAGTGTTGATCATATGCAGAGGCGGGCACCTGTGATATCATTAGGCTTCCTGTCTCACCTGGAGCAGCGAGTTCTTTTGTTTGGAGAAAATTAGGCCTTGGAACTCCACTGGCCAACCCGTGAAATTTTGTGTTCATCCAACAACATGGCATTAATTTGCAGTCAGAAGCTGTACGCTCCTTGTTATATCCTTTACAGGCTTCCCTTAGTGCAGGGGTCTTCAAGCTATGGCCCTCCAGTTGTTCAGGAACTAAAATTCCAATCATGCCTAGTCATGTCTGTCAATGTCAGAGTTGTACAATGCCTTATGGGATGTGTAGTTCCACAACAGCTGGAGAGCCGTAGTTTGAAGATTCCTGCCTTAGTGCCTGTGTGGCTGAAAAAAGGCCTGTTTAGAAAATGCAATTACTAGACCCCCCCAAATAAATGGTCTAATTCCTAGACAGTCCCAACATATAATTACGTTTTAATCAGTAATTTGGTTAAGCATTAGTTATTAAAGTGGTTGTAAACTTCAGACATGAAATTTGAACCAATCATATCCCTCTATTGTGTGTACTCGCCTCAATCCAGAGCACTAAAGGGGTTATTTACGAAAGTAAAATCCACTTTGCACTACAAGTGCAAAGTGCACTTAAAATTGCACTTGGAAGCACAATCGCTGTAAATCTGAGGGGTAAATCTGAAAGGAGGGGAAGCTCTGCTGATTTTATTATATAATCATGTGCAAGCTAAAATGTTGTTTATTTTACCTGCATGTGCCACTCGGATCTACAGCGACTGCACTTTCAAGTGCACTTTGCACCTGTAGTTTGCACTTGTAGTGCAAAGTGGATTTGACTTTGTAAATAACCCTCATATGTGTCATTTTTGTCTGCTGACTCGTTCCTCTATCAGCATTACTCGCTTCTGACAAGTTTTCCTGACACCAAGAGAAAAAATTGTGACACGGGAGGATCTTCCAGCATATTGACAGCCTCAGCTGTGTTCCTGTATGCTGTGTAAAGGGGGTGTGTCCCTTCCCTCCACTCGGCTATTAAACCTCTCCTCACTGAGCTCTGCAGAGTGTAACTTCAGCTCTTCGCTCCCTATCTTCTGACCATGTAGACAAGCTTCATAAATTCTGCACTTTAAATGGCTGTAGAGAAGACTGCTGATCAACACTGTATCCTAGGGCAGCACTTTGCAGGGGGGCAGCATGGAAAGAGTCACCGCCAGTTTGCGCTAAACTAGTTAGTGTAGCGCCAGTCTTATGGGGCGGACTGGGCTGAGAGGCAAATTATTCTAGCGCCCCCATAAAGTGGCTGCACTGCTTTTGGCATGCGGGCAGCCAGCATTCCGCAACTGTGGTGGTGGGGGGGGGGGGGGGGCACGTCGATTCTAATTTTGACTGTCCTATCATCCTGGACCACAGAACTTCTTCACTGTGCTATGTTTTCTTCTGCACCATTGGCATGGTTATATCTTCTTAGTCCTCTCCATAAAATTATCAGAAATTTGGGCTCAACCGCTTGCCAACCAACTCACGCCGATATACGTCGGCAGAAGAGCACGTACAGGCAGATTAATGTACCTATACGTTGCCCTTTAATCAGCAGTTTGCGGGCGCCCACCGCAACTTCCGTGAGTGTGATCGCAGGTCCCGCGGACTCTATGTCCACGGGTATACCTGCAATCGTCTCACGGAGAGGAAGAACAGGGAAATGCTGATGTAAACAAGCATTTCCCTGTTCTGCCTTGCAACAGGACACTGATCACAGCTCCCTGTAATCAGGAGTGGTGATCAGTGTCGTGTCGCGCACAATCCCCCCCCCCACAGTTAGAATCACTCCCTAGGACACACTTAACCCCTACAGCGTCCCCTAGTGGTTAACCCCTTCACTGCCAGTCACATTTACACAGTAATCAATGCATTTTTAATTGCACTGATCGCTGCTTAAATGTGAATGGTCCCAAAATAGCACCAAAAGTGTCTGATATGACTGCCATAATGTCGCAGTCATGATAAAAATTGCTGATTGCCGCCAATACTAGTAAAAAAAATACAATTATTAATAAAAATGCCATAAAACGATCCCCTATTTTGTAGATGCTATAACTTTTGCGTAAATCAATCAACGCTTATTGCAATTTTTTTTTTTTACCAAAACTATGTAGACTACATATCGGCCTAAACTGAGGAAAAAAAAAGTTTTTTTATATTTTTTTTGGGGGGGGGGGGGATATTTATTATAGCAAAAAGTAAAAGCGTTTTTTTCAAATTTGATGCAATTTTTTTTGTTTATAGCGCAAAAAATAAAAACCACAGAGGTGATCAAATACCACCAAAAGAAAGCTCTATTTGTGGGGGGAAAAAAAGCACGTCAATTTTGTTTGGAGGTCACAACGCACGACCGCGCAATTGTCAGTTAAAACGATGCAGTGCCGAATCGCAAAAAACGCTTTGGTCTTTTGCCAGCCAAATGGTCCAGGGCTTAAGTGGTTAAAGTAGAACTATAGGCAACATTTTCCAAGATAAAAAAAATAAAATAAAATAAAAAAAGAATAAGGAAGGGTTATAGCACCTGTCAGTTTATTTTTTTACCATCCCTGTCCTATTGCAGAGATTTTCCTTCACTTCCTGCCCCATAGCCAAACGGGAAGTGAGAGGAAATCTATGCAAATTAAGGGAATCCATTGCTCACCCCCAGGCCCTCAGAACTAGTGTCCCCACTTTAAAATTTCAGGACATGTCTTAAACAGCAAGGGGTGTGGCCTTGACAGGAAGGGGTGGGTCATATTTAAATTAGAGGGTGCACAAGTTTAGTCAGGCCTAGGGCAGCACAAAACCTAAATGCACAACTGCTGCTGATAAACAGGTATAACTTGCTTAGGAGGATTTGTTTTATCCCTGTGTATCACTTAAGGCCAGTTACTTCACTGGGTATATGGAAGCGTTTACAACCACTTTAAATTGCAAAAGATGGCGACAGTCACATGTATTTTCCTGGATTAATTTGACAAGTTGAGGCTTAGTTAGTAACCCACAAAAGATGATGGCCACCCCAATCCCACCAATCCCCTTATCAAATAAATTCAGAACACAATAGCACAGCAGAGGAGATCTGTCAGTTTTTTTTGTCGTTCAGCCTGCTGGGCTTATAGTATGTGCCCTGCATTAGCCATGCCATGGCCTAGAGCTGCTGGGAAAAGTACACAGCCACCCACGCATCGTGTTACAGAATATTAGAGACATTCCAGTTTATACCAAATGGGTTCTAGACTGCTTCTTTGCCTTCCAGTACAGGCTGACTGGGTCCTAAGTGTTACTGTTTCTTCGCAATGTGAAATTATATATATATATATATATATATATATATATATATATATATATATTTTTTTTTTTTAGGAGGAATAATGTATGTGCTTATAATTCACCCACTATACCTTGGGACTGAACTTTTTAGTAGAGATGGTCAACAGTTTCCCTACTCGTATAGTGATAATTCCTGTTTAGCTATGATGTATGATCCGATTACTGTGGTATTAAGACTAGCCAGTGAACTTTAGTAGAAGCCAGGCACTGACACAGCACTGTAAGCAAGTAGGAGAAAAGCCGGGATATGTAGATTAATGTATGAATAAAATTAATTATAAGCTGTAACGTTTGCTAATTAATAGATCAGCTTATGTAAAAAATTATATTTAAAGTCGCTTTTGCAGGGTGCCAAAAGGGAGCCTGGAGCTCATTTTCTCAAGTACATTTTTTTTCAAGCCTGCCATTAGAACAATGAATCAGAGTAGATTTGATGAAGCGGACATTGTTTAAAAAAAAAAATTCCCTGCACAATAAACAGATTTGTCCCTGAACACCATAAAAATGGTTATAAGTAGTTGATGGTTACCAGCGACTATCAGCAAATGTGCCGCAACTAATTGATAACATAGTGCTTGGAAATAACTTGGGCACTATTGGAGCAAATGCAAGAAAGGAGACTCCTTTGAAGAGACCAGCAGCTATACCAATGGCCCTTTATTGTTAAATGTTCAATGCATGACTTATTCATGTGCCTTCTTTTAGGAATGGAAATACATTTTCTTACCAACACAAATACATTGCATTTTTGCAATATTTCCTTGCTGTATAAATTGGTTATGCTAAGATCATAATTATGCTAAAAATTCACTATTCGCTATTCGCTGATTTCTAAATCTTTTCTTCTAACAATATCTTGCAGTACCCTTTGGATCCTGGTTTGATCACATCAAAGGTTGGCATCAGATGAAAGATAATAGTAACCTCTTTTTTGTCAGTTATGAAGATCTGAAAAGGGTAAGGTGTTGTGTGTATCCACTTTAATGTCCATTTCCTGTAAATACTAATAATGCACAGAAAAAGATTGCAGTACTGTAAACTCAAATCTTGAAAGTCATTTAAAAGGTCTCACTGCAAAAAAACGAATGGTTTATTTTGGGCTTGTTCACCGTAACCTGTTAGGTTATACATTTTCTGATTGCTCCCCAAGCCCTGTGCTACAGATGCTATGGTTTCTAATATACTGATGTTGGCTGACAAGTTAGATGCAGTTTGGAATAAATAGTGCTAAAATATTAGGCTGTATCTGTACCCAGTAAGATGAAATGAGGAATAAACACATTATTTTGTGTATTTGTAAGAGACTGAGACATGTGAATACCGTTTTGTTGTAAAAACACTTTGCTTTCCAAAAAAAAAATACAAAAAAAACCCAAGAATGTCCACTAAAAAAATGAAGACATTAAGCTATCTTTTTTAAGGCTCCTTTCTACCTCGGTACCATTTAACAATTTATTATTGTATTTCAGGATCACAGAGGAGCTATAAAAAAGATATGTACATTCCTTGGACATGAGTTGGAAGAACAAACCATTGACTTGGTGGTGGAACAGTCTAGCTTTAATATGATGAAAAGCAACAACATGTCCAATAATAGCTTGGTTCCAAATTACATCATGGATCCAAAAAACAACCAATTTATGAGGAAAGGTAAAATTGTGTGTTTAATTGTCTATAGATTCATTATGAAAGAATAAAAATATTTTTTGTTTGGCATCTTGTCTTGCTGACCAATCATATTACAACTTGCCTTTACGATAATGCAAAACTGATAATGCAAATGAATCTGTAGCCAGGCTACAGACATTTAATTATTTGCATGTAGCTCAAGCCCGGGACTAGCCATTCCCTGATAGGCGCACAGCAGTCAGGCACTGGTATTTCACAGGCACTCGAGTCAGAGCAGGCTGCATGTGTTTTTTTTTTTTTTTATTCCTTTATTGAACCATAAGTTGCATTATACATACCATAACAAGACTATTGCAAAAATACAGTTACATAGTTATGCTGGTAACATACACAGCATTAGTGCTACACCACTAGTTTGACAAGAGGGAGCACATACAAGAATGAGTTCTAAATTGGGCGGATGGGAATATATCAGAAGAGAAAACGCACATAATTCTTCAAGGATATATATGTGTTTGTATATATAGGCTAGCCCCAGCTTAATGAATCAATCTTATGGAAAATACAATGAGAAAAAAACAAAGTAGTAAAGGGAACCCTGGTGGCCATTATATCCTAATAGAAACATTAAATGTAACAACATAATCAAATACAGCAGCAAAAAACTGCATGGAAAAGATTCCAGACTGACTGAAAGCATATATAAAGGGGAGAAACAGAAAGGACATTAAGGAAACAAAAAAGCAGATTCTCTCACCCGGGGACTCATAACACATCCCAGGGGAAATTAATCAGGGTCCAAAACTTAAATAGGCATCCTTAAAGACAAACTGTTGCCAAGGACTCCTCCCTGTTGTGTTTAGCTGTAAGGTCTTCCAGTCCCGGAGTTCATTGATTTTGGTAAACCAGAGAGACCTCGAAGGCGGGTTCACAGACTTCCAACACAAGGGAATGCATGTCTTGCTCGCATTTAATAGCTGAATAGTAAGAAAGGTCTTGTATTTTATAATGGGCCTTCGAGAGGGGTGCAGCAAACTTGCTGCAGGATCGTCTGCCAGATCGACATTAGTCAAGTGTTTGATAGTACTGACCATGTCTTGCCAGAACATTCTAAGCTTTGGACGCTCCCAGAAAATATGTATCATTGTGCCACGATCCGTGCTGCACTGCCAGCACGTGTCAGGTACTTGTGGAAAAATACGGTGTAAGGTCGTGGGAACCCTATACCACCTTGTGAGGATGTTATAATTGGTCTCTTGGACCTTAGTGGCTATGGAGGGTTTCTGGGCAAAGTAAAGAATTTTTTCCTTTTGTGAGTCGGTAAACTGTATAGCAAGGTCGGATTCCCACCAGGAAATGAAGGGGGGATAAAACTCATCTCCGGTCATATCAGGGCAGCATAAATGGTGGAAAGGCAGTGGCAGATTGGTTCCCTCTTTTGGCAAATGCTCTCCAACTCTGAGCTGATGAGATTCCTGGGGAATGAGAACACTGACTAAGAAAGTGCTGAAGCTGAAGACCGTTCCAAATGTCCATGTCCAGCAGAGGCAAATGCTGCAGATGAGAGTTTGCCATTTGTCTCCAGTAAGTCAAACTGAGGGTTCTGGAGGACTGGTTTGAATTCCAGATTACCCAAAATAGGAACCATGGGCGAAGGCAGCAGAGAAATCGAGGAGCCATGGAAGGTGTGCTTAGATACTTGCAAAGTGCTTCCCAGAGTAGGATGGTCATGCAGAACCTTCGGCAGTGGAGAGGCAATCCATGGCTAGCTCTTCGCTGTACCCTCTGAATCCTCCATTTCCATGGCCACCCAATGCTTCGCCTCAGCAGGACAATCAACCTGCCTAGTGAGGTGAGCCACTCTATAATATGCTCATACATCTGGGAGGCCCGCTCCCCCGCTCCCCCCGAATTTTTTGGAGATCAAGAAGCTGGAGTTTAAGGCGTGGTTTCTGATGGGACCATATAAACCCTCGGAATAGGGCGTTTATACGCTTGACGAAAGAAGGGGGGGTGTAAGCGGATAGGGAGAGCCTGCATCACATACAGGATCCTAGCTAGCAACATCATCTTGAGGGCACTACAACGGCTGAATTGTTGATATTGACTAGCAATAGTGGATATTAACTCCTAAGTAACGAATGGCATCAAACGCCCAACAGAAGGCGGAAGAGGAGCGAAGACCAGCAACCACTGCACAGTCTAACAAAAGAGAACAGAGGACTTTAACAGGTTAATTTGAAAATAGGAATGGTTCCCATAGCTACGCAATGATTGAAGCAGCTTGGGTAAAGATACCAGTGGGTACATCAAGAAAAAGATTGAGGACCCAGCACTCGGTGGGCAATTTCCCCAGAAATTGGTTAAGAATTGCCAACACTGTGATGCACAGTTCTGGGCCCATGGTGGCCTCAGGAATCCCTCTCGGGCACAAGTTGTTCCATCTGTTATGATTCTCACCATCGTCCAGCTGCAGCTTGACATCAATGAGATGACAGCAGATGGCCTGTTAATCAGTCTCCAGAGCGGTGAGCCGAGTATCCATGGAAGTGGAAGCTGACCCAAGGTCCGTCCAGTGTTAATTTAGTCTACTAAAATGACTAAAACATTTTGAATACTGAATGAATACTATTTTAGTCGACTAAAATACTAAGGTTATCAGTGGTGTACCCCAAGGTTCAGTGCTGGGATCCTTACTTTTTAATATCTTTATAAATGATATTGGGTCTGGGATCAAAAGTAACATTTCCGTCTTTGCAGATGACACCAAGCTATGCAATGGAATAACGTCCTTACAGGATGTCTCCAATTTACAAGCACGTCACTTGCCACAAGTTGTGGATTGTCCACTTGCCACGTCACTTGCCACAAGTTTTGGATTGTCCACTTGCCACGTCACTTGCCACAAGTTGTGGACTGTCCACTTGCCACATCACTTGCTACGTGTTGTGAATTGTCCACTTGCCACGTCACTTACCACATGTTGTGAATTGTCCACTTGGACAGGTGATATGTTTACATTAAGGATATCAAATGAGCGAGATGAAGAAGTCAAACTAGTGATTAGACATGTGCATTCGTTTTCGTCCGAATGCATTTTCGTCCGAATTTCAGCTATTTTCATTTTCGTTTTGACAAACGATAACGAAAGCACAAAATCCGAAAAACGAAAGATCCGACATAAATAAATGCTTTTTTTTCGTTTTCATTGTTACAACAGTTCGATATAGAATAGGAGATTCGACATGACTCTGACAAAAATCTGTGTCTATAGAACCTGTGGTCGAATGTGCTTAACCTTACCTCTATTAGTCCAAGATTATATAGAGAAAATATTCGACAGAGAAAAAAGATTTGACAGAGAGAAAAGATTCTGCAAGTTACTGTCCTAAAAAGTGTTTGGGGACCCGGGTCCTGCCCCAGGGGACATGTATCAATGCAAAAAAAAGTTTCAAAAACGTCCGTTTTTTCGGGAGCAGTGATTTTAATAATGATTAAAGTGAAACAATAAAAGTGTAATATTCCTTTAAATTTCGTAGGGGGGGGGTTGTCTATAGTATGCCTGTGAAGGGGCGCATGTTTCCCGTGCTTAGAATTGTCCCTGCACAAAGTGTCATTTATGCAGGAAAAAAAGTCCTTTAAAATCACTCGCAGCTATTATGAATTGTCGGCTCCGTAATACAGAGAACACTCATTGAAAGTCATTGATAAAAAAATAAAAAAATAAATAAAAAAAAAAGCGTGGGGGTCCCCCAAATTCAATTACCAGGCCCTTCAGGTCTGGTATGGATATTAAGGGGAACCCTACCTCAAATTTAAGAAAAAATTTGACGTGGGGTTCCCCCTAAATATCCATACCAGACCCTTTATCCGAGCACGCAACCTGGCAGGCCGCAGGAAAAGAGGGGGGACGAGAGAGCGGCCCCCCCTCCCTCCTGAACCGTACCAGGCCACATGCCCTCAACATTGGGAGGATGCTTTGGGGGTCTGTGACCCCTCAAAGCACCTTGTCCCCATGTTGATGAAGACAAGGGCCTCATCCCCACAACCCTGGCCGGTGGTTGTGGAGGTCTGCGGGCGGGGGGCTTATCAGAATCTGGAAGCCCCCTTTAACAAGGGGACCCCCAGATCCCGCCCCCCCCCCTGTTTGAAATGGTAAGGGGGTACAAAAGTACCCCTACCATTTCACAAAGAAAGTGTAAAAAATGGTTAAATAAAACAAACACACTTTTGAAAAATTCCTTTATTAAAAATAAAAAAATAAAAAAAAGATTCCAGCGGCGGTAATCCACTCTTGCTATCCAGCGACGGACGGTCATCTCTCCAGCGATGTCTCATGTCATCCAGCGCAGCGAATACATCCTTCTTCTGTCTCCTCCACGGAGACACTGCAGGCATTCCGGCGGCTGACGTTTCTTATATACGGAGGGCGGGGCCACCTGTCACCTGACCCCGCCCCCCCCTGACGCAAGGGGAAACCCGGGGTTCCCTGTGACGTAGGGGTGACCCGCACCCCTCTGATGTAACACAGGCAGGTTTCCGTTACATCAGAGGGGCGCGGGGTCACCCATACGTCACGGGGAACCCCGGGTTTCCCCTTGCATCAGAGGGGGGCGGGGTCAGGTGACGGGTGGCCCCGCCCTCCGTATATAAGAAACGTCAGTCGCCGGAATGCCTGCAGTGTCTCCGTGGAGGAGACAGAAGAAGGATGTATTCGCTGCGCTGGATGACATGAGACATCGCTGGAGAGATGACCGTCCGTCGCTGGATAGCAAGAGTGGATTACCGCCGTAATTCATGTGGATTTTCGGACGAATGCAATTTTTGAACGAAAAACGAAATAAATAAAAACGAATTTCGGGAGTAACTAAATAAATTAAGTTTTCGGACGAAAACGAAATTCCGAAACGAAATATTTTACTCTGCACATGTCTACTAGTGATACCACATCCCAAATTTTATAAAGTCGAACAAAGAAGGGGGGGGACTGAAGAGGTAACAAACCAGGGGACTTTAACGGTATCAAATGTATAGGTCAAAATACCAGTAGAAATAGGTAAAAAACATTGATTTTTATTATATTACAAAGAAATAAAAACAAAAGGATGACAATAATACATCCAAACAGGATATTGGAATTATCCAGACAGAGTCATAATAAGCACTACCACTCTCGACATGTTTCGCTCATTCGAGTTTCTTCAGGAGATTGGTGGTAAAGTTATTTTGTATGCTGTAATAATAAAGCATAAATGAAAAACATCTTTTTAAGATACATAGTAGCCTGCATATAACATATGTAGGTTTAATTAGAAAATCAAGTACAAATCTATGCTAAACAGTAACAGAAAATAAGAACAAAGGGGCATAGAAAACATATGATCAAAAATAAGGACAACCAGGTCTCACCTCAGGTGCTTGGAATCCACAAGAAAAATATAAAAATATTAAGAATGGAGAACAGCCCCGTGTGCGTGGGAAATTGATAATGCTTGCAGAGAGGGAACACTCAAATTGTAAGGGTCTAAAGTATATGAAAAGGTATATATAAGTTAAAGGCAACCAGACAAAAATGATGCTTAATGCCCCCAATAGCGGTAATGTTACCTCTGGGTGGTTGGTAGTTAGCATTGAATCAATGCGAAGAGATAAGGGCTAAGATAGCCGATAGCTCAAAACCAGCAAACTCAGAGGCGTCAGTAATTGACAACAAACCAAGTATTGACTGGGTCAGAGATCTAAATAAAAAATATATAAGATATGGTTAAAGCAGAGCTCCACCCTAAAGTGGAGCTTCCGCTCATTGGAACCCTCCCCCCCTCCGGCGACACAATTGGCACCTTTCAGGGGGAGGGGGTGCAGGTACCTGTACAGTACAGGTATCTGCACCCACTTCCGGCATAGATATCCGCAGAATCTGTGGATATTTACGCCCCTTTCCGCAGGTCCCCCACTGTCTGCTGGGAAACACATGGATCCCCGAGACAGCGGGGACCATCCTTATTGCGCAGCGCGACTCGCGCATGCGCAGTAGGGAACCGGGAAATGAAGCCGCAAGGCACCACTTCCTGACTCCCATACCCAAGATGGCGGCAGCAGCACCCGAGAGACGATCGAGAGATCGGCTTCGGGTGCCGACATCGCGGGCGCGCTGGGCGGGTAAGTGTCCTTATTTTAAAAGTCAGCAGCTGCAGTATTTGTAGCTGCTGGCTTTTAAAAAAAAAAAAAACAGCGGAACTCCCGCTTTAAGTACTATTATGAACAACATCTATTTCCGAGTAAAAATTTAATACTGGCCCAAAATGACAGTAATAAAGCTCAAAAACGTCTTACCCAAACGTTGAAGAAATAAAGAGAACCCAAATGGGGGGAACAGCCCAACACTGTGTCCCTCAATGGCTGTCTCAGCAGAAAGTAAGGCAGAATACAAATGCCTTTTAAGAGCCCTCTCCGACTCGGAGGCGTCTGAAATTACCGCCGAGTCGCAGGCGGAAGTTAGGCATCTTCACCAGGCCGGAAATCCAGGGAAATCTACTGAGCATGCGTCCGATGACTCTAATCGCGTCACTGATGCATCGCAGCCATCTTTGAACACCTTTGCCCTCAACACTGGAATAGAGGGCAGACACTACAAAGGAGGGATGGGTGGGCCAGAGCCCAAGCCAACCACTTAACACCGGGAAAGAGGAACATTCAAAGTCCTCCAGGAGGCATGGCGGCAAAGCCCAAAAAGTAAGGCAGGCCACCGGGAGAGGTGATTGATTGGAAACCAATGGTATGCCCTTGGCGCCCATACAAGCAAACAGCCGGCATACCCCTAGCACGCTGGAAAAAAGGGGAGGGCTGTGAACAAAAATAATAACAAATTAATTACATTTTTTAAATAATACAATCAATTCACCATTGTCTTATAGTGAGAATTAATCCTGGTTTCCATCTCTATGATCATATGCTTAATCAAATATATAATGCATATAATAATAAATGCATAAATTCTGAGTACAAAGTGTATCAACTGTAAAGATATTTTTTAAAGAAAAGATTTGAAACTCAAGGTGTCATTCAAACAGGGACGGTGGTGGCTCCTAAAGCACCAAAGAGACATGGTCTCTGAAGCGATGGAAGAAGGGACGTTTGGTCTTGCCAATGTAAAAGGCATTACATACAATCACACATCATAATATATACTACACCTATCGATTTGACATGTGGCCAAAAATTTAGGTCTAAAAAGTTGGCCATTGGGCAACAAAATGTGTTTAGATGCATAAATAAAGCGACAGAAATTGCATTTATGGCAAGGTCTGGTGCCAGTTTGTTTTGTCCCAGAGGATACCGATGGGACATAGTGACTCCGTACTAAAGTGTCTCTAAGGGATTGAGATCTTCTGAACACAATTTCGGGGTGATCACCCAAATGTTTGGATACGTTGGGGTCTGCTTTAAGGAGGTACCAATATTTCTTAAAAATATTACGTACTTGAAGGTGTTGTCCTGACAAACGAGTGATTAATCTGATCCCAAGATCAAATTTGGGTGTCTTTTTACCATGGATAAGAGTCAATCTACTTTGTTTTTTGGCTCTAAGGTAAGACCTTTTCAAACATTTATTACTATAACCACACTGACGTAAACGCATCTGGAGTTGCTTAGCCTCTAATTCAAAGTGAGCTTCCTCACTGCAATTCCTTTTAAGTCGGAGGTACTGACCATAAGATACACTGGCTATTAGAGGTACTGTGTGAGAAATTTTTGCGTGTAATAAAGTATTGGCTGCCGAAGATTTACGAAACCAGTGTAGAACCTATGTTACCATTGGAGTTAACAAAAATCTGTAAATCTAGAAAAGTGAGGTGAGATTGACTTCTTTCCCTGGTAAATTTGAGGTTGAAGGAATTTGTTTTTAAACTTTAAAAAAATACTAGATCTTTCTCCGTCCCTGTCCAAATGAAGAATGGAGTATTGTCTCCAGATGGGAATTTGGTCCAAAAATGCCAGCATATCCTCTCTATAGAGAAGGTGCCGCTCCCACCCACCTAGATACAGGTTGGCATAAGAGGGGGCACAATTCGCCCCCATAGCCACTCCTTGCATCTGGAGGTAGTGGGAGCTGCCAAATAGAAAAATTTTGTTGGTTAGGGTGAATTGAAGCAAATTCAAAATGAATTTGAAATATTCCAATGAGGCATTGCAGCTCTCCAAAATGAAGCCCTCCACAACTCCAACATCCAACTCATGGGGGAATGGAGTTGTAGAGGGCCTCAACATCGAGAGCAATGAGCCAGGAGCCTTCAGGGATTGAAATCACATCCAGAACCCTCAACAAATCAAGAGTATCCTGCAAATAGGAAGCTAATCGTTCAACATGGGGATGGAGAAAATCATCAACCAGTGCACTCGCGTTTTCACTTAAACATCCATTCCCCGAGACTATTGGGCGCCCTGGTGGATTGGTGGCGTTTTTATGGATCTTTGGCAAGGCATACAGAGTCTGTGTTTTTGGGGCCTTATCATTAAGAAACACCCAAGTTTTCTTATTGATTAATCCCTTATAGTAAGCAGAATTCAGCAAATGTCTAAACTTGTCAATAGTGTATTTAAGGTGACATTAAGCCACCCATAAAGGAAAGCAGGGTGTGTCTGTGTCCACTCAGACAGTGGGACAGATTTCCCACTGAGCATGCAGATCCGCTGGCTGAGTCCACCCATGTGAAGGAGCCCTAAGTGACAGGGATACTGTATTTCTGGCAATATCGACAGGTATGTACTTGCTGAAAATGTTCTTAACCAGAAAAATTACGAATGCAGCTGCCACATCTGAGGACGTGTGTGTGTGTGTGTGTGTGTGTATATATGTATATTTGTGTGTGTGTGTGTGTGTATGTGTATATATATATATATATATATATATATATATATATATATACAGTGTAGGCTTGTGCAATTTGTTTCATAACGAATCGAAATTCGGCCGACTTTTGCATCTTTCGGACATTCAAATGCATCCGAATAAAATATAATGAATAACAACGAATACGAAAGAAATGCAACGAATGAATTTGAATGAATTCGACATGATTTGGTAATTCTTTAAAGATCTAATGAAACAAAAGGTCATCTCAAAGAAAATCTTATAGTCCAATCAGCTAATTAATTTTTTTTTATTTTTTTTTTTTTTTACTTTAACAATTTTCTTTTATTTAAGAAAATGGTAAACAAGACATGAATAAAACTTTACAAGAACGCAACAGACAAGCGAATAATGTCATCATTACAGAAGAGATCATAAAACTTAATTTTCAGTCAGAGTACAAGCAGAATTTGCACGTAATTTCAGAAGTACAACTGTTGTGCTGAATGTACAAGCCCTTCATTCATAAAAGACAACTCTATGGTATTTAGGGTACACCCAATGAAGTAGAGATAATCATGTGGGCTCAAAGAAGAGCCTCACCTTGAGTTGTCCCTTTCTCGCATAGGGGGGTGCTGACCGCCGGTCCCACTCACATTGGGATCCGCACTCAGCCCCCCCCCATTAGGTACAACCCAACATCAAAAAAAAATAGATGACATGGGGTTCAGAAAATTAAATTGGGAAGGGTGGGTAGGGGGGGTGATAGGGAAGGTGGAAGGAAGGATTGGGAACGTGGGGGGGGGAAGGTTGAGGGGACGTAGCCTCCTGTCCCCTCCGTCTTACCAAATAACAAGCTCATGCCCCCTTGTGAAGGACAAAGCAAGAAGTATATATTAAGGTCTTTAGTCGTTAACGTTTGCTATCATCGCCCCTTACGAGCTATGAATACGAACGAATGAATTCGACACTCTACAAATAATAATGAATTATCCAAAAACGTATTAACGTAACATAACGAATATAACAGAACGAAATGATGTATTTTACGAATGACAACGAACCGAAACTAAACGAAATTTTCTGTTGTGCACAAGTCTAATACGTATTATATAATGTATATATGTATATATATAATCCTCTATAATAATTATAATTTTTTTAAGCTTGGATATACTTGAACCCTTTTACTGTAACCACTGTTTTTCTTGTGGCAGTGGGGGTTTTACACTCTACAAGCTGACTCAACTTTCTGTGCACCCCCCTGCGCATTTGTGTACCCTAAAATTAACTTTAGTCGAATTTTACTGGAACTGTGCACTTGATAACAATTGTAACTAACAACATTTTATTTTCTAAGGTCTGTGCTTTCATAAAATATGTAACATTGGCTTTTAACTAATCTGCAGGCTTGAAATGACTTTTTAAACAATTCTGTTGAATTGGGTCAGACTGCCAGAGTAGAAAGAATTGTACAAAGGTAATGATCTAAATGTCTTTTTTATTCTTTTTTAGGAATTACTGAAGATTGGAAAAACCATTTCTCGCAAAAACAGAAGGAATACATGAATACAGTTTACCAGGACAAAATGAAAGATCTTAATGTTAAATTTACTTGGGATGAGACTGACAGTTTGATATAAAAATAAAAAAGACACAACAAATGTATGATAGAACAAATGAGATTAAAACGTAATAAACAAGTGGAACTGGAAGGATATTGTCTAAGCTCTTATTTTTCAACACTGCTAATACCTGCAACATTTCTGTAGAGTTGTACTTTATACATTTTACAGTTATGTTGATTCCCTGGGATTAAAAAAGGTAGCCACTGAGTTTCTTTTAATCAAAATCAAAACGTGTATTTTTTAAGTACAATAAAAATGTATAAACATTTTTTGCGGTTACAGATCAATTAGCCATAAGAAGATGGTCCACTTGTCATACATCGCATAATAGGTCAACCAGGATAAATGGGAACACCGATGCATTTCAATATTGCCACGGTATCTACTATTGTATAATGTGGATCAAGTGTCTTTGCTAATCATCAAACTGCATGAATTTGTGGGAAATATTACCCACTCAGAGCAGCCGGGGCAGAGGAAAAACACTGTCCACTCAGGAACACTAATGTTGGTAACACTTGAGGGGCTCGAGTCCTGGGTTAGGGCACTGTGTGAATGCACAGGGCCGGTGGATGCAGGTTTTATATATAAAAGTTTGTAATCAAAATGTTTTTTTTACGATAAAAAAACCCTCAGTGGCTACCTTTTTATAATCCCAGTGAATCATTACCTCTATAGGTGTGTGTGTGTATATATAATATGTATATGTATGTGTGTATATATATATATATATATATATATATATATATATATATATATATATATATATATATATATATATATATATATATATATATAATATTATAGATGGTAATGCCCATAGTTACAATGAACACCTAATTTCTAACATAAACCGACAGATCAGTTGCTGGTTTCGGGTGCCGTCATCGTGGGCGTGCTGGACAGGTAAGTGTCCATATTTTAAAAGTCAGCAGCTGCAGTATTACTAGCTGCTGACTTTAAAAAGAAGAAAAATGGTTTAATATTTATCCTGCAGAGGCAGGCTGGATGATCCAACCTGTCCTGGGTTTAGGGTGAGTGCCCCTGCCCAATCTGTGCTGGGATTTGCTACAGCACAATTTTATCGTCAGGTTCCCTGTTAATGATTTTGGCCCTGCACCTGCTGATCAGCTGCAGCATGTTAATGTTTGTAATCGCAGAGACAGGATCTGAATGGAAGAAAGATAAATCAGGTCCTAATGAATAGAATTTGCATACACCCAGTTAGGCACATTTAACCCTTCGCTTGCCCACCAGTTAACACTTTGATTGCCCTGTCAGTGTCATTAGTATAGTGTACAGCATTTTTCCCAAGTGCTCTTCCAGGACAGCCCTTGAGAAATGGAGTCTCTCCCATCAACCCAGGAAACACATTGCCACAGTTCAAAAGGCGGTCCCTCAGGTCCCTGGCCAGTCATTTGTGTTTCCTCTGTCGGAGGAGCATGTTGCCAGGAACCTGGAGGGACTCATCTCTCAGGGGCTGCCTGAAGAGTCTGGAGCCATAAGGGACTGGGTCCTATCTGAGGCTCCAGTGGGGTCCTTGTCGCTTTTATCCAGGGCTCGGGTACCGTCCAGCTGACCGGAGCAGACCTGTTACCCTCCTCCTTCCAGTGCCGAGGTGGCCAGGGGCAGGATGGCGCTGGTTCCCCCCAGGAGTGGTGAGTGGAACCATCCATCTCAGCTCCTTGTTGCGGTGGGGCCGGAGACGCCGAGCGTCATTTCCGGCGGAACCTCGTCATCACTGTGTGCCGAGACTTCCGGTTCCGGGTCTCTAGGGCACAGGGAGGAGAGGGAAAGCCAGCGCTGTGCCTACACAGTCCCGACCAGCGTCCAGCTACACAGGACTAGCGGCAGGATCCAGGGGGACCATGGAGGCTAATCCCCAGGACACTCTGGCGGAGGCAGGCACCAGCCAATCCCAGGTAGGCTGCTGGGCATGCTGGTCTAGGGAGTTTGTGGTGTCGGTAAGGCTGGGATCTGTAGTGCCCCACGATGGTGGTTACCTCACAGTTAAGGATGTATGCAGTGATGGTGATTTTAAGGAGGGACATTGGAGTTGGATGCTGTTGTTTCTTTATTTTCAGACTAAAGAGCTCCCAAAGGAAGACAAGGCAGGCCGCAAAAAGTGCCCTAATTGTGGGAATAGATTACCTTCTGGCTCTAAGAAAGCCCTATGCAAGCAATGCATTGCAGGCTTGCTTAAATCTGAGGCAGACTCTCCTTTGGCTAAATTTTTGGGCTCCTTTAAAGAAGAAATGGCATCAACTTTTAAGTCCCTCCGGGATTTAATCACGGATGTTGGCACAGCTGCCTCCACTAGTAGAACAACTGCAATTTCCTCCTCTCCATGCCTTACAACACCCAGCTCTGGGGAGCCCCGTATAGTCAGGGAGCCTAGCCCCACGTTGATTAGCCCTGAATCCTCTGATTAAGATTCAGACCAGGATGAGGATCAAGCAGCATCTAAAGTCTCAAAATACAAGCTGTCTCTTGAGGAAGTAGATGAGCTATTGAGCGCTATCTATGATACACTGGAAATTGAGGAGGAGGAAACTCAATTAACCATAAAGATGTATGAGGCTCTGGGGAAAAAGAAAGCAAAGGTTTTTCCAATACATAAAGTGCTTTCTGACCTTGTCCTCAAGGAGTGATCTGAACCGGATAAGAAGGTTTTCTTTCCTAATTCCATTAAGAGAAGGTTTTTTTGTGGGAATTGTGGGAATAGATTACCTTCTGGCTCTAAGAAAGCCCTATGCAAGCAATGCATTGCAGGCTTGCTTAAATCTGAGGCAGACTCTCCTTTGGCTAAATTTTTGGGCTCCTTTAAAGAAGAAATGGCATCAACTTTTAAGTCCCTCCGGGATTTAATCACGGATGTTGGCACAGCTGCCTCCACTAGTAGAACAACTGCAATTTCCTCCTCTCCATGCCTTACAACACCCAGCTCTGGGGAGCCCCGTATAGTCAGGGAGCCTAGCCCCACGTTGATTAGCCCTGAATCCTCTGATTAAGATTCAGACCAGGATGAGGATCAAGCAGCATCTAAAGTCTCAAAATACAAGCTGTCTCTTGAGGAAGTAGATGAGCTATTGAGCGCTATCTATGATACACTGGAAATTGAGGAGGAGGAAACTCAATTAACCATAAAGATGTATGAGGCTCTGGGGAAAAAGAAAGCAAAGGTTTTTCCAATACATAAAGTGCTTTCTGACCTTGTCCTCAAGGAGTGATCTGAACCGGATAAGAAGGTTTTCTTTCCTAATTCCATTAAGAGAAGGTTTCCCTTTGATGAGAGCCCAGAGGCGGTCTGTAATAAAAAAAATCCTAAACTAGACACCCTCTGTCCAAAGTCTCAAAGCAAGCTGATCTGGCTTTTGAGGATATGGGCCATTTAAAAGACCCAATGGACAGGAGAACAGACATAGTCTTAAAGAGGGCCTGGGATGCCTCTATGGCAGGCTTGAAACCAGCTCTAGCCACTTCTTGTGTAGCTAGAAACCTAGAGTTCTGGTTGTCAGAACTGCAGGAACACTTAAAAGCAGGCACTCCTAGGGGGGAGCTTTGGAAAACCTTCCCTATGCTTTTCAAGGCCACTAGTTTCATCGCTGATGCATCCACTGATTCCGTAAAGTTTACGGCTAATTTAGCAGCACTTTCAGTGGCAGCAAGGAGGTCAGTATGGATGAAAACTTGGGGGAGACACGGTGTCTAAAACTCGCCTGTGCAGTGTCCCTTTTACAGGAGACTTAGTCTTCGGCCTGAGTTAGATAACAAATAGAAAAAGAGCTGTGCCAAAAAAACATATAAAAAAGGAACTACACCAATAGAAAAATAAATCACAACCAATACTATAAAAGTCCATAAAAAGTTTTGTGTATTGAAGAAAAAGCCGATCACACCACAGTGATTCCACACTTGAGTTAGATACCACCTTAGAAAGGACGGTGGATAAAAAGAAAACCTTTCCCACAAAAATTTTTTTTTCAAAGGAAGATTTTTCGTCCCTCTAAGGAACCCTCCAAGTCAGAGAAGGGCTCCATCCCCAAAAAACACTGGTCGGGACATAAGGGGAAGGGAAAAGGGGGCATACTTTTTAACCGCCCCAATCAAGACCCCAAACCTCAGTGACGTCAGGGTTCCTGTGGGAGGAAGATTGAGCAAATTTATTCCACAGTGGGAAAAGACACCCTCAAACGAGTTTGTCTTAAATATAATAAAAAGGGGTCACGTGCATTTCACAGCAGCCCTCCCTCAAAGTTTCTGGTGACAAAACTCCCAAGTCACTCAGAAAAGGCCAGGGCCTTACCATTACTGATAGGGGAGATGGTGGATCAAGAGGTATTGACACCAGTCCCTATTCAGGAACAGGGGGACGGTTTTTACTCACACATTTTCATGGTAAAAAAGCACTAGGGAGGTTCAGACTAATCATGAACCACTCCATCCGTTACAAAAGATTTCGGATGGAGTCCATTTATTCCATAAAAAATCTTCTCCAGAAAGAGATATTTATGGCTACCCTGGATCTAAGGGATGCTTATTTGCATATCCCAATAAGGAATAAGGAAGGAATGCCAAAAATTCCTTCGGATGGCAGTTCAGATAGACACAAAAGTTTATCATTTTCAGTGCAGAGCACTCCCCTTCGGACTTTTGTCCTCCCCGAGGATCTTTACCAAGGTTCTCGGGGAGGCACTAGTTCCATTAAGACTAGTTCCGTCAGTCAGTCAGACTAGGCACTAGTTCCGTCAGTCAGTCTTGATTATTCCCTATCTAAATGACTTACTCCTAACAGCACACTCGGAGAGTCGACTTTCTCAGGATTTAGAGTTGACACAGCTCAGCCTGAGTCAATTGGGGTGGATTATCAGTCAGGAGAAATCCACGACTACCCCAACACAGGAGATCCTGTATTTAGGTTACAGGATCAAGTCTGTAGACCAGAGAATAGTCCTGCCAGAAGAAAAGTTATTGAATCTGTGGCAGAGAATGTCTTTTCTTCAATGCAGCCCCAAATGTACAGTAAGGGAGGTAATGTCAGTACTAGGTCTTATGACAGCAGCCACCCCAGCCGTACAATGGGTCAGGTTCCATCAAAGAGACCTTCAGAGGTTCTTGTTGTAACAGTTAAAGGGCAGAAGTCTGGAGGAGGAGGTATCGATCCCCTCAAAAATAAAATGCTCCCTCTGGTGGTGGAAGGACAGGGAGAACCTAAACAAAGGGGTTCCTTGGGTCCTGCCTATCACATCAACACTGACCACGGATGCAAGCAGCTGAGGCTGGGGAGCCCATCTCAGCTCAAGCTGGGTCCAGGGCAGGTGGACCCCAGAAGAGAAATGTTAGTCCTCCAATTGGAAGGTGCTAACAGCAATCCTAAAAGCTATTTTAGCTTTTCAGACCACAATACAGGGTCACCATCTACAAGTCCGCTCAGACAATATGACGGCTGTAGCTTATATAAACAAATGGGGAGGTACCAGAAGTCCTCGTTTAATGTCGGTGGCCAGACACATATTCCAGTGGGCAGAATCCAATCTAGGATCCATTTCTGCAGTACACCTGAAAGGGGAGCTGAACAGCACGGCGGACTTCTTGAGTCGAAAAAGAGTTTCGAATCAAGAATGGTCTCTGCACCCGGAAGTATTCAATCTTATAACAACTCACTGGGGAAAACCAGTAGTGGACCTTTTTGCAAACAAAGAGAATGCAAAGGTTCCCAGTTTTTGCTCGCTAAGTGCAGAAGATCAGCCCCTGGCTGTAGATGCCTTGCAGACTCCATAGAACTTCAGCCTGGCGTATGCATTTCCCCCTCTTCACCTCATTCCGAGGGTCCTAGCAAAATTCCTCACAGAGGAAACCTGTTTAATCCTAGTAGCACCGTTTTGGCCCAGGAAACCGTGGTTCACAGCCTTGCTACAATTGACACACCATCCTCCTCTAAGACTTCCCTGCAGACGGGACCTCCTGTCGCAGGGACCTCTCTCATCCGCACGTGGCCACACTGAGGCTTTCAGCATGGTTACTGAGGAGGACATTTTGAGGTGTAAGGGCCTGACAGACGAGGTAATTGTGACCTTACTACTGAGTCGTAAACCAGTCATGAGAGCTATTTACAAGAAAGTCTGGAGGAAATTTAATAGCTGGCTGAATAGCCGTAAGGAGAAAAACATGAATACAACTAATATTCTACAGTTTCTCCAGGAGGGGATAAACAAAGGGTTAACTCTAAATACTATTAAGGTACAGACAGCTGCCTTAAGTGTGTACCTAGATGAACAGTTACGGGAAAATCCTTTTGTTGCTAGATTCTGTAAGCCCACGTACACACGGTCGGAGATTTTGCCAAACAAATCCGTCGGATTTTACCCGTCGGATTTAGTCCGACGGATTGTGTCCGAAACTGTTGCATACACACGGTCGGGCCAAGTTGGCGAAAAATCCGATCTTTCAGAACACGATGACGTAATTTCGTTACGATGGGACTACATTCAGGCTAGTAGCCAATAGCTTTGATGTAGGAATTTGATCTGAGCATGCGTGGCACTTGGTCCGATGAAAATGCTCTACACATGAACGGATTAGGTCCGTCCGGCCCAGTTGGTCGGGAAATATTTCCAACATGTTGGAAAATTGGGTCGGACGGAGATTCGGATGGAATCAGTCCGATGCATACCACACACAGTCGGATTATCTGACGACACGGTCCGATAAGACTCATTCCGACAGATTCTCCGACCGTGTGTACAAGGGCTAAGGCATTTGCTAGACGTAAACCGGTCAGAGTCAACAGAGTTCTATCCTGGGATCTAGAAATTGTGCTAAAAGCATTCTTGGGGTCACCTTTTGAACCTCAGAACCTCAGAAGTCTCCCTAAGACTTATTACGTTTAAGAAAGTACTCCTGGTGGCAATCACCTCAGCCCGTAGGGTCAGTGAAATCCAAGCCCTTTCCATCAGAGAAACGTTTTTACAGATTCCAGAGGACAGAGTCATTCTAAAGACAGACCCTAGTTTCCATAGGTCACAAGATATTGTCCTCCCCTCATTTTGTCAGAGTGCATCAAATGAGAAAGAAGAACAGTTTCATTTATTAGATGTAAGGAGGTGTATTCTAGAATACCTGAAGATAACAAATCCATTCAGAATCTCTGACTCCCATTTTTGTCCTTTTTTCCAGGCAGCGTAGGGGGCAAAAAGCTTCAAAAGTAACCATAGCTAGATGGATTAGGCTAGCTGTAGCAGAGGGGGTATAAAGCCTTGAACAAGGATCCTCCTGGGGGTGTTAAAGCCCACTCCACAAGAGCGTTCTTGGCATCTTGTGCAGAAAGAGCTGGTGCCACCCTGGAGCAAGTTTGTAAAGCGGCCACATGGTCAAGCTTTTCCACCTTTACAAGGCATTATCGACTGGACCTAATGTCTAGTCAGGATCAGGCTTTTGGGAGGAAAGTCCTCCAGGCTGTGACCCTCCCCCCCCTAATCTGGTGAGTACTTGGGGATCCTCTCAAGGGCTGTCCTGGAAGAGCACTATGGAAAACTGGAGTTAGTACTTACCGGTAACTCCTTTTCCGGTGGTCTTCCAGGACAGCACAATCCCACCCTTTCTTTGATTATATTGATGTACTAATGTTATTACCTGTTATGGTTTATATGTTTTGCAGTTCCATCCTTCGGTTCTTGGTGAATGACTGACCAGGGAACCCAAGGGACCGCCTTTTGAACTGTGGTAATGTGTTTCCTGGGTCGATGGGAGGGACTCCACTCTCAAGGGCTGCCCTGGAAGACCACCGGAAAAGGAGTTACCGGTAAGTACTAACTTCAGTTTTTTTACTGATCACTATTATTGTCATAGGCAACTTCAAATAGCATCAGTGACCCTCCCAGTTAGCATCAGATCGCCACACTAGAACCATCCATAGTTGACCCCTTGATTGCCAGCAACACTATTAGTCACACTATAATCACCAGTACTAATATATTTTCTGAATGAATCTGTGTCTTGATTGCGATCAGAACTATACTTGAGCCCCCAATAGTATATTGTCCCCAAAAATGCAGTGTTCGTAGGATCATCCCCGTTCACTGCTAGTACTTTCATTTGATTTCTGATCACTGCCACCTCTAATCCATTGTACACAAAACCCCAGTGTTGGCAAGATCAGGCCTGATCTCTGCTTGCACTGTCAGGTAAGTTTTATTTTTAGTGCACAAGCAGTCCTTGACAGCCAGGAGCTCTTTTTCCATTAATCACACTAGGTACCTGCCAATTTAGTGGTACACTAGTGAAGAGGTGTACAGGATTCTAAACATGACATATGAGAGTGAAGGGGATGCCTCACTGTCAGAATTGGGCTCAGAATATGAACCTGTAGAAAGCTGTTGCTGAGGTGCTAGAAATGCATGATTATGCTCATACTGTATGCATACCTCCCAACATTTTGTGATGGGAATGAGGGACACCTACTAGCAAATGTATGTAGGCATAGGACACGTCCTCCCCTCCACACCCCCTTAAAGGAGAATTAACCAAAAAAGGTTAATTAAATCCACAAGGGCTTTTTCTTTTACCACTACTATTCCTTCATATTGGCTTTTAAAATTTAGAAATTGAATAAAAGGTTTAGCGCTGGGAAACACTTTTTGAAAGAAATAGTGCATCTTATATACATCTATACAGATCAAACCAAAATGAGGGACGAATGAGGAAAGAGGGACATTGCTCCAAATCTGGGACAGTCCCTTGAAATCGGGGACAGTTGGGAGCTATGTGTATGGAGGAGACTGCGAGTACTAGTGCTTCACTACTTTTTGGTGGTCTGGCAAGCACCAGCAGTGTAGTACATGCTGGTCTTTTAGACATTGGCATTTCAGTGTCTCATAGTGAAGTGGTGAGCCCCAGAGAAGTACAAGATGGTAAAGCGGCTAGTAGTAGAATGCAAATTCAGCCACTAAGAATTCAGGCACAGGCCTGTAGACCCCATACTAGCTTTCTAAAGGTGCTTGCAAACTCTAATTGGCTGCCCTCAGATTCAGCAGTACCTGTTATCCCCCATTTACAGTCCATCCTGGGGTTCAGTCTAACTGTGAAATGTGTGAAATGGTGATCTCATGGGAAGTAAATCCAAAACAGGTGAATCCTTACAGTGAAAAGAGGTTATACCAAAACATCAGCCGCTTGGGTACCACATACTTGACCAGACATATGTCAACCTGCCATGCAGTTTGTTGGCAAGCGTACCTAAAAGACCCACACCAAAGAACAAAGCGGACCTCTCTTTGCTCCTCATCAGCTGGGATCTCCAACCCCACTATACCTTCAGTCCTCTCTGAAACTTGCACTGAGAGGAATGAAGGTGTAGAATTAGGTGTGTCACAGCCAAGTACTTGCAGGCAATCTACTATTGGTACACCAACGTCAGATTGTACCAGAGGTGCTCCGTAGGCGTTCAAGGGGCTACGCAAGTACGCAGGCAAAAAAAGATGCCACGTGGTGCTTGAGCTGGTGTGCTTGGGGGACAGGAGCCTCATTGGGCCAGAGATTCTGTCAGCTATACAGGGGCAGGCTGAGAGGTGGTTGACATCATGCCAGCTTAAGCCAGGAATGGTGGTTTGTGACAATAGCACCAAATTCCTCTCCGCCCTCCAACAGGGACAACTGACCCATGTGCCCTGTTTGGCTCACATCCTTAACTTGGTGGTGTAGCAGTTCTTGGGCAGGTACCTGGGCTTACAGGATGTCCTGAGGCAGGCCAGGAAAGTCTGTGTGCATTTCTGCCGGTCATATAATACCAGTGCTTGGCTGGCTCACCTCCAAAAGGAATTGAACCTGCCCAAGAACCGCCTAATCTGTGACATGCCCACCAAGTGGAACTCAGCGTTGGCCATGCTGCCGCAGCTGTACATGCAGCAGAGGGCCATCAATGAGTACCTGTGTGACTATGACACCAGGACAGGGTCAGGGGAGCTTGGTTGTTTTTCCCCATGCCAGTGGGCCATGATCAGGGATGCATGCCCTGTCCTGTCACCATTTGAGGAGGCCACGAGCAGTGACAGTGCACGCATCAGTGACACTGTCCCTCTTGTGCACCTGTTGGAGCACATGCTGCATGGAATAATGGACAGGGCCCTTGAGGCAGGACAGAGGCAGGAAGAGGAGGACTTTCTTACCTCTCAAGGCCTCCTTTATCCAGACAGTGTTCCTGCTGGCCTGCCGATCACACAGGAAGAGGAGGAGAAGGAAGAGGAGGAGGAGAAGGATTGTGTTAGCATGGAGGTGGAGCATAGCATCCAGCATCAGCAGCAGTCTTTAAGGGATCATTTACAGTCCCAAGAAACCCATGGACTTGTACGTGGCTGGGAGGAGGTGGCTGCGGATCATGTCGTCCTTAGTGACCCAGAGGACTCCGGACCGAATGCCTCAGCTAACCTACGCTGCATGGCCTCCCTGATCCTGCAAAGCCTGCGGAAGGATGCTCATATTCATCGGATCAAGGAGAGGGATCATTACTGGCTGGCAACTCTCCTTGTTACAAGGATAAGGTTGCGGACCTTATCTTGCCGTTGCAGAGGGATTAGAGGGTGAAACATCTTCGGGAGGCCTTGCAGAAAGTTCTGTGCAACACGTTCCCAGAGCCTGGGAGGTTACAAATTCCTGGTCCTGGACAACGTGTTGCAGAGGGTTCGGTCAGTCACAGAAGGAGCGGTGGAGAAGGTGGCCGCCTGACCGATGTGTTCAGACAATTTTTTAGTCTGCAGCCCCAAGGTATGATGGGTTCCAGCAACCATCGGCAGCGTCTGATTTACATGGTGCAGGAGGCGTGTAATTACAATTTTTGATGCAATACTTTGCAGCAGAGCTCATTCCTGTGCTCCAACTAGAGTATCTGTGAGGGGTTGCAGTGTTGTGGCAACAGCATCAGTGCCTAAGGCCCAATTTTTCAGCCCCTGTTTAACAGGGGCGTGTAATTTTAATTTTTGATGCAATACTTTGCAGCAGGGCTCATTCCTGTGCTCCAACTAGAGTTTCTGTGAGGTGTTGCAGTGTTGTGGCACCAGTGCCTAAGGCCCAATTTTTCTGCCCCTGTTCAACAGGTGGATGTAATTACAATTCTTGATATAATATTTCACAGCAGGGCCCGTTCCAGCGCCCACCAAGAGTAACTGTGAGGACTTACAGTGTTGTGGCACCAGCACCACCACCAAAGGCCCAGTTTTTCTACAACTGTTCAACAATGGCATGTAATTACAATTCTTGATATAATAGTTCACAGCACGGCGTTCCAGCGCCCACCAAGAGTAACTGTAAGAGCTTACAGTGTTGTGGCAACACCAACACCTTAGGCCCAAATTTCTGCAGAGCATATAGGGCAGGCCCCTACTTTCAAACATCCAACTTACAAACGCCTCCTACTTTCAAATGGAAGGAGACAACAGGAAGTGAGATTAAATCTATCCCTAGAAAGGGAAAGTCTCTCCTGTAAGAGTTGATATGGGAAAAAACGTGTCTCCTCTCCACTGATGCTTTATCACAACTTCTGCGGCCATTTGATGAGATCATCAAACTGGTCAGTCGCAGCCATGGCGCCAGCAGTGACATGGTACCTTATGCCTTCTTTATGGAGCGTGCATTGCATCATGTCATTGATCAAGTCATGGAGGAGCAGGAGCAGGAAGATGAGGAAGTCGCAATGCTGGATGAATTCCCAGGGGGGGCTACTCTATCTGAGAAAAATCAACAACAGGAGTCTGAAGAGGAGTCAGAGGAGGATGGTGCCGGGGCGGATGAGGAGCAAAAAGAGCATGCTTTAAACCTTTTTGGGATCCCTGTTGTTGTGAGTGGATGGGGAGAGGAGAACGAGGAGGACGACATTATCCTGGATGATGAGCAGGAGCCAGGCCACCACACCGCTTCCAGTTTAGTGCAAATGGGGGCCTTCATGCTCCAGTGTTTTAACAGTGGCCCCTGTATAAAAAGCATAAGGGTCAAGGACCAGTACTGGGTGGCAACATACTTAGACCCCCGGTACAAACATAAAATGGTGGAAATGTTACCACCGTCACAGAGGGCTGTCAGAATGGAGCACTTCCAGGCCTTGCTTCGACAACTTCTGCATTCTGCTTTTGCGTGCGCTGGCAGAGGAGGAATTCCCACTCCCAGAGAAAGAGTTGCAGGTACCAATCCAACAGCGCCTGCAAGAAGAGGGCGGTTTGAAGATGTGTTGGTGACTTCTCATATGAGGTCATTCTTTCAGCCGACCCATCGACAGGTCTCATCCAGATCCAGCATCAGGGAATGCCTAGACCGACAGGTGTCCGACTACATCGGGTTAACGGCCGATGTGGATGCTCTGAGGAGTGATGAACCCCTGGACTACTGGGTGGGCAGGCTTGACCTCTGGCCAGAGCTTGCCCAATTTGCAATGGAACTGTTGGCTTGCCCCTCATCCAGTGTCCTGTCCGAAAGGACGTTCAGTGCAGCAGGGGGGATCGTGACCGATAAGCGCACTTGCCTAGCTCACAACTGTGTTGATTACCTCATATTTATAAAAAATGAATGAGGCATGGATCTCGGAGGAATTCAACACATGTATATCTCTATAAACGATTTATTTAATCGAGCACACAGACCTTTTTTCTACATTTGGCTCACTTCCTTGTACAAAAAAAGCACACCGTACTATATGCCCGTACCCTTCTGTTTGAAGAGGTTGAGCGGTGTCATATTTTTGGGGCCCAGCAGCGAGTTGCTGGTATCAGTGCTGCTGTCAGTGCTCTCTATCTCGATGCTGGTGTCAGTGCACTCAATCACGGTGATGGTGTCAGTGCACTCTATCACGGTGATGGTGTCAGTGCACTCTATCACGGTGATTGTGTCAGTGCTCTATATCACGGTGATGGTGTCAGTGCTCTATATCACGGTGCTGGTGTCAGTGCTCTATGTCATGGTGCTGGTGTCAGTGCACTCTATCACGGTGCTGGTGTCAGTGCTCTACATCACGGTGCTGGTGTCAGTGCTCTATATCACGGTGCTGGTGTCAGTGCTCTATATCACGGTGCTGATGTCAGTGCACTCTATCACGGTGCTGGTGTCAGTGCTGGGGGCAGGCGGAAGCTGTGTATACTTGGGGGTAGTCTTTACTGAAAAATTTGGGAGTGGATTGTGACGCAAAATGAGTCTCTTGGAGGCAAACTATATGTGCTTTTTTTGGATGAAAATGTGCGGAAGGCTTTAGTGCGTTTGTTTGGAACGTTTAGTCCCTGAGTATCTAATGATATGATGTTTAATGGGGCCATGGAGTTGGGAAAAGTGAATATATGTTGGTGTTTATGTTAGAATGGGTGTCATATAAGAAATTATTTGTCTCCAGAGTATAGGGGTGGAGGGAGGGAGGGGAAAGGAGATAATGACTGAAAAAGAAAATACAATTAATATACAATATTGAAATATATCTTAACATATCTATGTTCTTAATGTGTCCGTTGGGAGGAAAAAAACTCTCCCTCCAAGGGTACATGAGCCACTGTCAACTGCCCGGTGTACACCGAGCTGCTGAGGGTAGCAAGAGAGGGTACAAGGAACTTCCCTGCAGAACACCAAGAGCCAATCATATAATTTCATTTTTCAAGCTAAAAATAAAAATGTAAGATTAAGGCAACCTCAGAGACTAAGTAGAGAAGAGAGAGAAAAAAAAAACAGTTATAATAAGGTGCCCAAATTATTAGGAACATTTCTTAAATAAGATTATGATAAAAATATTGATTGGAAGTCAGAGAAAAAACTCGGCAGTAGCCATTCTATTGAAAAGGCAAGATAGTAGCCTCAGTACAGGTGTTTATCAGTCCATAGTGTCAGCCAGATCTGAATATGGAGGTGGAGATTGTATGCGACTTCTTTTCTGTGGATTGTAGTCTTCTTCTCTTCTGGAAGCAGAGGAGGGATTATCAGCATATGAGGATGATTTTTGGCGAGTGTCCGCAGCATCTCTTGATGTGTTTATCATCCCTAATTTCTGTAAAGTAGTTTGCAGGTCCTTAGCTGTTCGGCACATATATTTGCGACTTTGGAAAGTAAAACGCACTGAGAAAGGAAAGCCCCATTGGTAGATTATGTCATTTCGCTGTAATATTTGCAGTAGTGGTTTCAGGGTTCTTCTTTTGTTGATTGTAATTTGTGAGAGGTCTGTGAATAATTGATATTTATGACCCTGGAAAATTAGGGGATCTTTATTTCTAGCTGTATTTAGCAGTAGTTCCTTAGTGCGGTAGAAATGCAATTTTGCGATAATGTCATGGGGAGGACAATCTGTTTTCTTTGGTGCTAGGGCTCTATGAACCCGGTCCATTTCAAGACACTCTAGTGCAGGGGTGGCCAACCAGACGAAGACCAAGAGCCACATTTTTTACCGAGTTACCGCAAAGAGCCACATCATACGCATGGGCACACATGAACATCACCCCATCCCTTCCTCATACACACATACTTTTGCTCAGCTGGATTTATTGTAAATGTCACACACTGTTTTAACACTACAAAGACCACAGGTCAGTAATCTTCCTTTGAAAGTACATCCATGTGACAGAAGACAGCAGCTCATCTAATTTCCAAAATACAAATTGTCTTACAAACAGTGAACTGGTCAGGATAACAATAAATAGTTAATGGGTCTTCTAGCCTGAACTAGCAGTAAATTCTTCCAAAAAACATCACAGAAAGCATGCAGCACACACAGAGCTCTGGATAAATAAGTGAAAAGAAGCTGAAATGGTTAACAGCCAGCAGTGTGTCACACTATCAACAGACAGAGAATGTGCTGAGCAGATCTTATCAGTGTTCAGGTGAAACCATTATTAAAAAAAAAAAAAAAAAGTACAGAGCAAGACAGAAGGAGAAGGGAGGACAGATCAGTAACCTGCACACTTGTGGCCATACCTTTTTGTATCTCATCGGCTTCAGATACAGCGTGTTTCTCCTTCCTCTGCCCCCCTTCAGCCTCACTCCAGCGCCTATGTATTCAAATGTGGCGGGCTGGGGACACTACATGCTGATTGGCTGTTGATGTGTGGGAGGAGCGGAGGAGTGCAGAGACTCGGGCTGCCTGTCACCGCAATGAAACAGCCCGAACCAGCCCGAACGCAAGAGCTGCAGGAAACCGATCAAAGAGCCGTATGCGGCTCGAGAGCCGCGGGTTGGCCACCCCTGCTCTAGTGGGATAGCTGGTTGTAATTCTTGAAAAAGTACAGTAATAGCACCGTTTAAATCAGTCACAGATTCGGGTATTCCTCTAATACGTATATTGGAGCGTCTTGCACGATTTTTGAAATCCTCCAATTTGGATTGTAATATGTCATTTTCCGCTTTAAGAAAATCAATTTCTGAGGCAATGTTAGATGTATAATTTTCCAGATCGTCTGCTCTAATTTCCAGTGCTGATGTACGCTGACCAAGTACTCTAATTTCTTTAGTAAGTTTTGTGGTGATGGTATCTGCAGTGGATTTTAGTGATTTTTGAAGCAGATTTTCTATTTGTTTCAGCGTTACAGGAGGGGATAAGTCTTTTTGTGTGGAAAGTTCTAAATTCTCCAGAACTGATATATTTTTCTCAGGTATTTGGTTAGAGAGACTATGTGCCTTTAACCACCTTCAGACCGGACCATTTTGCTGGTATATGACCAGAGGTCTTTTTACAATTTGGCACTGCGCTACTTTAACTGGTAATTGCGCGGTCATGCAATGTTGTACCCAAACAAAATTTGCGTCCTTTTCTTCCCACAAATAGAGCTTTCTTTTGATGGTATTTGATTGCCTCTGCGATTTTTCTTTTTTGCAATATAAACGTAAAAAGACCGCAAATTTTGAAAAAAAATGATATTTTCTACTTTTTGTTATTAGAAAAATCCAATAAACTCAATTTTAGTCATACATTTAGGCCAAAATGTATTCAGCCACATGTCTTTGGTAAAAAAAAAGTCAATAATTGTATATTTATTGGTTTGCGCAAAAGTTGTCACATCTACAAACTAAGGTACGTTTTCTGGAATTTACGCAGCTTTTAGTTTACGACTGCCTATCTCATTTCTTGAGGTGCTAAAATGGCAGGGCAGTACAAAACCCCCCCAAATGACCCCATTTTGGAAAGTAGACACCCTAAGGAAATTGATAAGTGGCATGTTGAGCCCATTGAATATTTTATTTTTTTGCCTCAAGCGATTGAATAATGACAAAAAAAAAATTTTTTTTTTTTTTTACACAAAGTTGTCACTAAATGATATATTGCTCACACATGCTATGGGCATATGTGAAATGACACCCCAAAATAAATTCTGCTGCTTCTCCTGAGTACGGGGATACCACATATGTGGGACTTTTTGGGAGCCTAGCTGCGTACGGGGCCCCGAAAACCAAGCACCGCCTTCAGGCTTTCTAAGGGCGTAAATTTTTGATTTCACTTCTCACTACCTATTACAGTTTTGAAGGCCATAAAATGCCAAGATGGCACAAAACCCCCACAAATAACCCCATTTTAGAAAGTAGACACCCCAAGCTATTTGCTGAGAGGCATTTTGAGTCCATGGAATATTTTATATTTTGCCACAAGTTGCGGGAAAATTACAAACTTTAATTTTTTTTTATTTTTTTTTCACAAAGTTGTCACTAAATGATATATTGCTCACACATGCTATGGGCATATGTGAAATGACACCCCAAAATAAATTCTGCTGCTTCTCCTGAGTACGGGGATACCACATATGTGGGACTTTTTGGGAGCCTAGCCGCGTACGGGGCCCCGAAAGCCAAGAACCGCCTTCAGGTTTTCTAAGGGCGTAAATATTTGACTTCACTCCTCACTACCTATTACAGTTTTGAAGGCCATAAAATGCCAAGATGGCACAAAACCCCCACAAATGACCCCATTTTAGAAAGTAGACACCCCAAGCTATTTGCTGAGAGGCATGTTGAGTCCATGGAATATTTTATATTTTGCCACAAGTTGTGGGAAAATTACAAACTTTTTTTTTTTTTTTTTCACAAAGTTGTCACTAAATGATATATTGCTCACGCATGCCATGGGCATATGTGAAATGACACCCCAAAATAAATTCTGCTGCTTCTCCTGAGTACGGGGATACCACATATGTGGGACTTTTTGGGAGCCTAGCCGCGTACGGGGCCCCGAAAACCAAGCACCGCCTTCAGGCTTTCTAAGGGCGTTACAGTTTTGAAGGCCATAAAATGCCAAGATGGCACAAACCCCCCCAAATGACCCCATTTTGGAAAGTAGACACCCCTAAATTTAGGGGTACACTAGTGAGACTAGGTAATAAATGGTGGGTGCCCTGAAACTATAAAAAAAATAACTAACCAACCAGCGTCACCTGTAACAGTTATATGGTGATCACTGGTGAAAGGGTTAACTAGGGGGCAATCAGGGGGCTTTATGCGGTAGTATATGGGGGTCCCTGGCGCTATAAAAAGCTGCAGCGAACCTAAATACCTACCTGCCTAACTAGCGTCACCTGTGACACTAATACAGCGATCAGAAAAACGATTGCTTATTAGGCTGGGTTCACGCTGGAGCGATGCGGGAACGCCACGAATCCGCGGCGGGTTCCCGCATCGCATGCCTCCCGGCGGCAGTTCACACTGCCCTATGCGAACTGCTGGGAGTGTCAGTGAAATGTTAATGACACCCCCAGATCAGTTTGCATATCGCAGTGCGATCTGCAAACTCGGATCGCATGGTGTGAACACCCATGCGATCCGATTCTGCTGCGGACCAAAAAAAGGGTCCCGTGCGAGTTTGCGGCGGGTGCGGCGGGTGCGACACGAATTCAGCCATACTATCTGTATGGCTGAACTCGAATCGCACAGAGATCAGATGTGATTTGCACTGCAGTGCGGTGCGAATCACATCCGTTCTCATAAACCGCTGCAATGTGAACCCAGCCTTAGTGACACTGGCGACGGGGGGTGATCACGGGGTTAAACCTTTATTGGGGGGGTTAGGGGGTACCTTAGAACTAAAGGGGGCTAACCCTAACTGCCCTAACAGTTATTACAGTCACAAATGACACCCGCCGGGTGATCAGGGGGTTAAACCTTTATTAGGTAATAAATGGCGGGTGCCCTGAAACTATAAAAAAATAACTAACCAACCAGCGTCACCTGTAACAGTTATATGGTGATCACTGGTGAAAGGGTTAACTAGGGGGCAATCAGGGGGCTTTATGCGGTAGTATATGGGGGTCCCTGGCGCTATAAAAAGCTGAGGCGAACCTAAATACCTACCTGCCTAACTAGCGTCACCTGTGACACTAATACAGCGATCAGAAAAACTATCGCTTATTAGGCTGGGTTCACACTGGAGCGATGCGGGAACGCCATGAATCCGCGGCGGGTTCCCGCATCGCATGCCTCCCGGCGGCAGTTCACACTGCCCTATGCGAACTGCTGGGAGTGTCAGTGAAATGTTAATGACACCCCCAGATCAGTTCGCATATCGCAGTGCGATCTGCAAACTCGGATCGCATGGTGTGAACACCCATGCGATCCGATTCTGCTGCGGGCCAAAAAAAGGGTCCCGTGCGAATTTGCGGCGGGTGCGGCGGGTGCGGCGGGTGCGACACGAATTCAGCCATACTATCTGTATGGCTGAACTCGAATCGCACAGAGATCGGATGTGATTTGCACTGCAGTGCGGTGCGAATCACATTCGTTCTCATAAACCGCTGCAATGTGAACCCAGCCTTAGTGACACTGGCGACGGGGGGTGATCACGGGGTTAAACCTTTATTGGGGGGTTAGGGGGGCACATTAGAACTAAAGGGGGCTAACCCTAACTGCCCTAACAGTTACTACAGTCACAAATGACACCAATGCAAAAAAAAAATAAAAAAAAATAAAAAAAAGCAATTGGTGTCACTGTGACTGGGGGGGCAGGGGTAATTGGGGGGTGATTGGTGGGTAAAGGGGGGGGGGTGAGTGTGCCTGGCATGTTCTACTGTATGTGGGGTGTGTTGGTGCAACTCACCGACTCTCTCTCCTCGGTGCCGGAACGAAAACTACCGACACGGAGGAGAGAATACATCACTTCCTCTCCTGTGTTTACATTACAGGAGAGGAAGTGATGTCACCGGACATTTTCATTCGCCGGGAGCGATCGCGAGGGGGTGGCCATGAATGAATGGCCGTCCCCTCGTCCGGGATCGCTCCCGAACGAATACCGACCGCCGCAGGCACCGGGCGGGGGCCCGATCGGGCCCCCGACCGGCGGGCAGGCAAGGACGTACATGTAAGCCCTTATGCCTGCCCGTGCCATTCTGCCGACGTACATCGGCGTGCGGCGGTCGGCAAGTGGTTAATGAGAGAACATCTTTATATAAAGCAGCAGAAGGGGCTGTCTGTTTGTTCTCCTCACTGTGCCTCCCCTCAGAGGGGGAGGGTTTCAGTGCCATACTGCTGTATGTGTGAGGCGGCGCTTTTTTGTTAATTTTCTGCCTCATGAGTCTCCTATGACCCCCCGAATGTCACCTATGTAAGGTAGGGATATTTATCTAATGTTTGGTATGATATATGTGCGGAGGGTCAAGTTACCTCCGCCTCTATATGGCTCCGTTGTCCTGCTGAGAATGGAGCTCTAAGCCAGCATTACCTCTTGGCTCGGCTCCGCCTTCTGCACTTCGACCATTGCAGGTTCATGCTCTCCTGCAATATGGAGTCTCATTACTTGGGTGGCTAAATGCACCAGATAAGTATGGGAGCCCGTTTTTCTGTGGATCTTTTTGGGGCAGAGAGATCCAGGAGCATGTCTTATCCTCAGTCTCCTGGCTGCCTATCACGGAGTCGCCCCCCCCCCCCCAGCGGGGGAGCCGTTAATACCTGTTTCTAATCAGCCAGGCCAATATGCTGCTTCCCTCCTCATGGCTGGCTACCTGGGATGGCCAGCAGCCACCACAGTGCTCTTCCTGCTCCCCCCCCCCCCTCCCCAGACGGGCCATCTTGGTACTCCCAAGCTGAAATTTCCTATTTAAACAGCCTGAAGTATCATTTTAGCCACGCTGTCAGTGGGAAGGTATCTCTGAGTGTCTTATCTACCTTCTCTCTCTAGATGGAGCCTGGCCAAGGTAGAGTCCTGATGTGTATATGTGTATATATATATATATATATATATATATATATATATATATATATATATATATATATATATATATATATAATATATATCTGCGCATATATATATATTTTTTTTTATTTATTTTTTTTCATTATTATTTTATCTTCCCATTCCTAGCTGCCCCAGAAATCACCATGCCGCATAATAAAAAAGATCCTCAACATCCCACTAGATAAGGGCTGCAAAATGTAGGTAAGTCTCAAAAAAAAAAGAAGATCCTTCTCGGGGCATTTGGAAATATCTCATTGTTCTTTTATTTCCACAGCCCACACCGAGAATCATCTCAGAAATCTTCTCACAGAGATTCTGCCGATAGGTCAAGAGGTCACAGAAGCTCTGGACATTCACACTCATCTTCTGCTCATGCTTCCCACAGCAGTCGGAGATTACCCCAACATGTCTCAAGCAGGCATAATTCCCAGGGCAGGTCGGCACATCCATGGAAAAAGGCCTGCTGGGTCTGTGGGAAGCAAGCTCTCCCGGATAAATTGGCATGCAGTCAGTGCCTCTTGGAAGCCACAGCGGATAAGCAGGGATCCATGGATTCAATTAAATATTTAATCAAAGAATCCATCCGGGAATTAGCTCTGTCTGAAGATCAATTAGTTCCGCCTGTGGAAGAGCAGAGGAGGGGCCCTCTCACCAACCCAGTTCGGAGGCTAACTCAGAGGACGAATCAGGTACAGCTGAGAAAAGTTCATCAGCATTTGATTTTGCCTTAGTGAATCCATTTATTACCGCACTTCGGCAAAAAGATGGATATAGCCATTAACCAAGTCACAGGTGGCAAAAGTGGCCTAATCCCTCAGGATAGGAATAGGAAAAGAAGGTTCACTTCATGACCAGCCACCCAGCAAAGATCTAAGGATGCCAGATCATACCGTTTCGGTAAAGAATACAAAAGAGGTTGGAAGGGCTCACAAGCCACTTTCCTTAAGTTGGGAAAGCCTAAGGCTTCAGCTTCAATGGTTGAGAGCCAGAAGTCTTTTTGACTCCTTACCCACCCAAACTGGTCCAGTAAGAGCAAGAGTCTTTTGCTTAGGTTTGGGTGGAAAGTTGCACGGATCCATGGGCAGTCTCCACGGTTCGGCAAGGACATTTCTGGAGATTCAGAAGCCGCCGTCATCCACCTTTTTCATTCCACCCCACCAAGATTACGACCTCCGGAGAAAAGAGACAAGTTCTCTTTCAAAATATCCAATTACTCCTTCTCCAACGAGCGGTTCGGCCAGTTCCCGACTTGAATGTTCACATGGGGTTCTATTCCCCAATCTTTTTAGTTCCTAAGAAATCAGAAGGTTGGAGGCCTGTTATGGACCTAAAGAGGCTAAACCATTAGATACGGGTAGAGCATTTCAAGATGGAATCCCTGAATACAGTAATTCTGTTGGTACAGCCAGGGGATTGGATGGTCTCTATAGTTTTTCAGGATGCGTACCTCCACATCCCCATCCACCATCATTTTCAGGCTTTTCTCCGATTCAAAGTGGGCAATCTGCGCCTCCAGTTCCAATGTCTCCCATTTGGAATTTCATCAGCTCCCAGGACTTTCACCAAAGTTTTAGTGGCCATCCTAGCTCCCCTCCGGGAAAAAGGGGTCAGGGTCCTGCACTACCTGGATGGCATACTAATCCTGTCTGAACACAGAGAAACTCTGGAGGAGCAGGTGCAGCTAGTCCTGAACACTTTGACCAGATTTGGGTGGCTTATCAACTATGCAAAGAGTCAATTGACACCTACCCAGAAAATGACATACCTGGGAGGTTTATTCAACACCCCAGAGAAAGCCGTGTCACTCCCACCAGAAAAGATCCCGATATTGATCCAGAAGGTGAAGCAGGCATTAGGGAGCCGCTCCATGCCAGCATCAGGTTGTCTGAGCCTCCTAATTCCCTTTCATCTTGTATACCAATGGTGAAGTGGGCCAGGTGGCATCTGCGAGACTTTGTCTGGCTTTCTGGCGCAGTGGAGAAGGAAGCACCTGGGGCAATTAATAGTCATCACCTTGTCAATGAAGTCCAGCCTCTGGTGGTGGACAAGACCACCCAACCTTCTGGCTCACCATTCCCTGGGACCCATCTCATGGTCTGTCCTTACTTCGGATGCAAGCCAGCTAGGATAAGGGGCACACTTCCAAAACCAACTAGTGCAAGGGAAGTGGCGATTCAATGCAGAAGGGATGATTTCCAACATCCTAGAGCTAAGGGCAACATGGATGGCAATCTTACATCTGTCACCACTGCTCAGGGGCAAGGCCATATTGCTACAGATGGACAACAGAGCGGCAGTGGTCTATGTTTGAAACCAAGGGGGGACACGCAGCAGGTCCCTAGCCAGCAAGGTAGCCCCAATTATATCTTGGGCTGAGAACAACTTGATCGACCTTCGGGCCGCTTACATCCCAGCCCCCGAGAATCAACTAGCCGATCGCCTCTCGAGGTCTTTCAACAACAACATCGAGTGGTCATTGAATCCACAAATTTTCCGATGGATATGCCAACAGTGGGGTACTCCCCAGATAGATCATTTTGCCTCCCCGCTCAATGTCAAAACTCCTCTGTTTTTTTTGCGGTTCCCAGGTCAGCCGGGGTGGATGCTCTAATCCAGCTCTGGAATTTCCAGAAGGGGGTATGCATTTCCTCCAGTTCCCCTGATACTGAGGTTCCTCCAGCGGCTGACATCGGAGAAGGTCACTATCCTGGCGGTCATCCCATACTGGCCGAGGAAACCATGGTTTCCGCTTCTAATCAAGATGGCTTTGTGCAATCCACTTCCGCTTTCCCACTCGGACAACCTCCTATTGCAAGGCAACTTCTTCCACCTGCATCTGGAGATCCTGGAATTGAGGGCCTGGAAATTGAGAGGAAGAGACTGGGCAGCCTAAGGTGCTCACATGAAGTTATACAAACATTGTTGCAAGCAAGGAAGTCATCTACCAATGCCACCTACTACAGGGTATGGAAAAAATTCACCCAGCTAGCAGAATCCAGCCATTTCAATCCGCTGGATCCTGGATTTCATAATGTTCTACTCTTTCTGCAGTCGGGCCTGGACTTAGGCTTAAGTTTTAACACGCTGAAAGTTCAGGTTTCGGCCTTATCAGTCTTAACAGACACGCGCTGGGCACTGGAGCCCCTCATAGACCACTTCCTAAAAGCAGTACTAAGGTTACGTCCTCCTAGGAAAACCCTTTACCCCAAGTGGGATCTGACAGTTGTCCTCAACGTCTTAGCCAGTCCACCCTTTGCACCCACTGAAGAGTGTACATTGGAAGATATTACCTGGAAAACGAAATTTCTGATCGCCATCACATCGGGGTGCAGGGTGTCGGAAATTCAAGCTTTGGGAGCTAGAGAACCCTACGTCCCGTTTTTTCCAGATAGGGTGGTTCTGCAGCCTATTCACCAGTTTTTCCCAAAGGTACCATCAGTTTACCACCTTAATCAAGAATGGGTTCTCCAGGCCTTCAAAGAAGATCCAACCTCTTCAAAACTACATGAAATGGATGTGGCCAGGTCCCTGAGGCATTATTTAGAGTTGACACAGTAATTACACAAGGATCAACGTCTGTTTATTATTCCCAAGGGTGCAAGGAAAGGAATGGCGGCCTCCAAGACCACCTTAGCCAGCTGGATAGTAAAACTAATTCAGAGGGCATATCAGGCTTGTGGGCTCCCAGTCCCAGTTGCATTGAAGGCTCATTCAACGCGAGGAATGGCCTCTTCCTGGGCAGCCTTGGCGCAGGTCTCCCCTGAGACAGCCTAGATCCGGCAGTCCTCACCTCACGAGATTTTGGGGAAAAAAACGTAGAATTTTCAGCTCTGTAAAATCATTAAAAATCATTATCAAAAGTCATTTTGTAATTGAATGTTAATAAAATTATCTTTCCCTTTCAATCTGCAGCTCTGTAATTTTCTGTAAAAGGCAACGCATTATGGCTACCTGCAGGCCAGATGCATGCACTAAGATACAAATCAGATTTTGAGCATTCCCTGCAACAAAAATGTTTTTGATGAGATATTCCCAAAGGGAAATCACATCTAAAGGGATGAGATTTTATCCATTCATGCGAGTAATCTGTAAGCCCTTGTACACACGGTCGGAGATTCCGATGGAATGTTTCCTATCAGACCGTTTTGTCGGATATTCCGACTTTGTGTGGTCTGCATTGGACTGTTTCCGTTGGAGTATCCAACGAACCAACTTTTCCAACTTGCCGGTAAAATTTGAAGACAAAATGCTCCGATCGGACATACTCCGATCATGTGTAGCCTACTCTGACGGACAAAGTGCCACGCAGGCTCAGATCAAATTCAGTGCAACATCACTTCCGGACCTCTTCCGTAATTAATCCGTCGGAATTACTCCGACGGATTTAATTGTCAGAATCTCCGACCGTGTGTACAAGGACTTAGACTTCTTTAGTTCAGACTGGAGGCTGAACTAAAGAAGTCTATATGTGTATGGCTAGCTTTAGCAAAACACAGACAGTCAGTATACCACTTTTAGGCCCCTTTCACACTGTCGGACTGTTGAGGTCCGCCTGTCAGTTTTGACAGCGGACCTGAACAGGCACTCCATGCTAATCTATGGAGTGACGGATGTCATCGGTGACATATCCACTGACATCCGACTTGGTCTGATCTGCTGAAATCAGACGGATGCCCCTGCATTCGTATCTGTCCCTGGCAGATCGGATCGGGTGAGATCTGATGAAAACGGACATGCTGTCTGTTTTTGTCCGATCTCTCCATAGTAATTAGCGGCACTCGACAATCCCCTCCCCGTTCAGTGAGCAGTGAGGGACCTGTCATCCGCCGCCTCAGTGGAGATCAACGGAGAGATCTCCCACTGAGCTGGCAGACTCCGAGCCAGCGGATCCGCCTCGTGAGAATGAAGCCTTAGGCACTCAGAATCTTTTTGTTCAGCTATACAGTGCAGGTTATAACATTTCCGACTGTGCCTATTGCGTTTTGAACAGTGGTGGCTGGTGCTCAATCAGTTGGGGGGGTGTCAGATGGACCTGACCAGGGGCCCCCCCATCACTCTAGCCCACACCGCGCACCATACCCACACTCCCCCCAGTAGCAAACTCACTCAATCTGTGCTGCCCCAGGACTGACAACTGGAGATGGTGGCAGCGGCTTCCCCCCTCATTCTCCTCCATGCATCTCCTCTGCCTCATGGCAGCCATATGTCTCCCTCCTCCTCCTTTCTCTTCGTAGGCCAATAGCATGGCTTCTCCTTTAGGCCAATCAGGAAACGGGTCTTACAACTGAAGGGATATTTAGCTTAACCGCTTTCATTCTTTAAGAAATTTGGTTTCCATTTTGTGTCTCTCTCTAACATCCACCTCACAAAATGTATGCTCAAGTTTTGCTAGTCTAGTTTCGTTTCCCATGTTACTGTTATCTTATTTAGTTGTTTCGTTTCTTGGAAAGCACATGATTTTGAGGAATTGCTAGTTTCACTTTTATTGTAGGCTGTACTTGTATATGATTGGATAATCTGTATGACACGTTCAAAGGGTGGTACTTTCTGAAAGCCCCCTTTAAATATTCTCACCAAAGAATAAAGATTAGATTTGCTCGGAGAGACTTTGTTGTTTTGTGTCATTGTCTCAATGGGCTAATCTCCCAGGCCTGTGTGGGGATTGAACGTCACACTTTGACAGACATGAAGGGGTTAAGAAATCACCTTTAGACAATCTACATTTCCTTCAGTTTGGGGGCTCGTCCGGGGTCGATTATAATATATGTCTATATGGTGAGTTGAATTGATACATGTATCTCTCACTGTGACATTATTCAGAAATCGTTCTTTGAACCTGTGATTTATGTAGAAGTTGTTTTCAGACCTCGTTGATAAGTTTAACTGCTCTGAGAAGCAGTAAAAAAAGCTGTTCTGAGTTAACAGTGATAAAGCCTTGGGTGGGCTTTAATGGACTCTGAGAAGTTCATTTAATAAGACTGCTTTAAGAAGCAGCACCTGTTCCCGTGTGAACAGGTAGAGAAGCCTTGGGTGGGCTTTAATGGACTCCGAGAAGTTCATTTAATAAGACTGCTTTAAGAAGCAGCACTTGTTCCCGTGTGAACAAGGAGAAAGCTCTGGGGGGGCTTTCATGGACTCTGAGAAGTTCGTAGGAAAATGATTTATACAGTACTGTAATTATAAGAAAAAGTCTGCTAAAGTGTGACGGACAAAACCCTTCTCTTTGCTTATCTTCCTATCGCCTGTAGAAGTTTATAAGATGATCTGTTAACTGTTTGTGTGGAATTTGTCAGCGTTGTAAGGTAAGACGACGCTTTCCACTGCACTGTGTTATAAGAGTACGTAAATAAAAGGCGACAGACGCGTCTTGCGGTGAACTCCCGGCTCCTTTTTGTGATTGATGGAAGTTCCCCAACCGAGACGTAGAGCGATGCTACAGTATCCGGTGATGTATTTATGTTTTCTCTTAATGATTTACATATGAATGTTTTGACTCCAATGTATGAGATAGTGAGCATAGTAGCAGTGTTAATAACACTCTCTTAAGGTAATACATGAATTGGCATAGTCGGTAGTATACTCTGAGGCTAACTTTTGATCAAAACATGCTATTTGAATAATAATTTTGCTACTGACATCTCTTGCACAGGGGAAGTCAGGTGCAAAATTTGGACATTTGGCTTTTTGCCAACAGGGTTCAAGTGCTAATATCTCACTGACCGTAATAGATAGTGAGGAATTGTTTGCGGCATTGGTACTACAGCAATTGAAAGTACTGTTTGAACCTGTTGGCAAAAATTTGAAATATAAATAAAAATTGTTTGGTTATAAAAATAAGAAAAGTAATAATGCACAAAGCTTGCTTGTGATCAGGGGAACCTCTGGCCATAAGGAGTGCTTGTTGGAATTTTGCCAAAAAATAAATAAATAAATAAATAAATAAAAAAGTCAAGGAAATAAAAGTCAGAATGTTTAGAAAGAAAAATAAGGATGAAAATAAACATGCTGTGGAGATCCCCGGCTGGACCGAGGCTCCCTATAGCATCCTAGCCACAACATTGTCCACGATGGGTTTAACAGAGACATGAGAGTGTGGATTTAAGGGTTAAATCAACGTTTTCTATGCATGTACCATGCACCCCCTCCTCCCCCTTACATTCCACAACCAGATAAGAGTTTCATGAAAGACTTCATTACATGAGGACACACAGTAAATATCAGAGTGGGCTACAAGCACAATAACTGATTTCTGACAGCGAAGGATGCTGCAGGATGTTTTGACATCCTTAAACAAACTAGTGCAGACACATTATCAAAATGATTTCTCAGGAAATAAAAGGGGTAACTTTTATAAAAGGGCAAGGACAAAGAGGGGGTTACACACAGAGACAACCAAGAGGGAAATTGTCTCGCCCTACATTAACATTAACCCAGTAAGAAGGCAAATGGTGACTATAGGTTTGTACAAGACCTAAGGGCCATCAATAGCCTAATGGTACCGATTGCTCCAATAGTGCCTGATGTGTCATCAATACTGCCATACCACCGGATGCAGAGTATTTTACTGTGATTGATTTATTGAATGCTTTTTTTATTTCCATCCCTGTGGATGAGGAGACACAGCCAATCTTTGCTTTCTAACGAACATATATGGTGTAGAATGCCCCAGGGCTATGTAGACTCCTCTGCAGTCTATCCCATTGTCCTCCAAACTACTCCCAGAGCTTGGATACCAGGACACTGTTCATCCCTGCTGCAGTATGTGGCTCCTCATCTGCAGTTCTACTCGGTGGCCGCCCTGGAGGATGGGAGGGATCTTTTGAAATGTTTTTTTGAAAGTGGTCACAAAGTGTCAAAGAAATTATTGCAATGGTGTCAGGAAATGGTTGCATATCTTGGTTGTGTACTCTCAAAAGGAGAAAGGAAAGTCAATCACAAAAGAGCTATGGTTCTTGTGGGTCTGCCCCGCCCACTTACTAAGAAAGACATGCTTACCTTTCTTGGTATGATTGGTTACTGCCGCCAATGAATACCTGACTGTTCCTACTATGACAATCTCCTGAGACAAGCCATAGGTTCAGACATGCCAGACTGTATAAAATGGTCAGATGAAATGTGCAATGCTTTTGTGTATTTGAAAAATGCTATGGTAATGGCTCCAGAGCTCGGCCTCCCTAATTATGGAAAAATGTTTTATTTGTTTGCAAGGGAAAATTGTAAGACTTTGTCAGGTGTCCTCGCTCAGGAGCATGGAGGCAAGTTGCGCCCTATTTTTTTTTCCCTCAAAGATGGTTCCGGTGCAGGTTCAGGGCATGCCTGTGTGTCTCGGAGCTCTCGTGTCCTGTGCGATGATGGTTCAGATGACCACTTCTTTCACGCTCTCTGGGGCACGACACGACACTTCACACCACCAACAATGTATCAATCCTATTGAAAAATGTACATACACAGCACGTCTGCTCAGAGGTTGAGTGGCTATGAGGTGATCGTGCTGTCTAATCCAAAATTGCACATCAAATATGCTTCTCCCACTGCAGGACTAGCACCAATCTTAAATGCCCTTTAGAATTAAAAGGAGAGCAGGATGAGGTTGTGCCACAACATGATTGCATAAACCTCATTCACCAAGACACGTCACCCAGGTCTGATTTATCTTTCACAGCACTGCAGAGCACACACAGGCCAACAAACAGATAGCCAAGGGCAATGCTCTGGCTGGTTTAGCTGCTAAACAAGCTGATATTTCACAAAATGCACAGATCTAAATGTCCATGCTAGCCCCAGAATTGCCCTTCTTTGATCAGGTTCTTTCAGATTTGCAGGGATGTGCAGAAGAAGCTGATCTCAGGGATTGGGACAAAATAAGTGTGCAGAAAGATCCAAAGACTGGACTTCTCTGCAAAGAGGGGAAGCCATGTATACCAGTAGCTAGTGCATCACTTTTTATTTCCCAGTACCATGGAATAGGTCACAGAGGCTGGAAGGCCACTTGTGAACTATTGGAGAAAGATTTTTATTTTCCAGAACTTTCCTGAAGGATTAAAGATTATGTATCAAGATGCATCACATGTATCAGGAGCAACCCACACAAGGCCAAACACTCCTTTTACACATTTTCAGACTGACTTCACACACATGGCCAAACTAGGCAAAAGACAGAAATATCTTTTGGTAATTGTGAACATTTTCTTAAGATGAGTTGAACTTTTTGTAACCACAAAAGAAGATGCACAAACAGTAGTGAGGATCCTCATTCAGGAAATCATTCCTTGATGGGGATGCCCACTTCAAATAAACTCAGACAATGGACCTGCATTTGTATCAAGGGTCTGCCAGGACTTGGTAAAAACTCTTAAGATAGAATGGAAGTTTCACATTCCCTACCACCCTCAAAGCTCAGGGATAATAGAAAGAATGAACAGAACAATTAAAAAAAGACAAAATAAGAAAGGCCACAGGAGGAATCTTTGCCAACTGGAAGAAGGTCCTCTCAGCAGTCCTGGCAGAAATAAGAATGACCCCTTCCAAGACAACAGGGTATTCACCTTTTGAAGTCTTGATGGGTCTAACTTCCCCCACCCCATGGGCCAGAGCACCTTTAATGATGGAAAAGGTAGATTTAGACTTAATACAGGAAGAATATGTAAGGAAATTGGTTGAAACATTGGATACAGTTGAGAGAAATGTTGCTCGCACCTCTCCTTTTTCTTCACAGGAAGCTACTCACCTCTTTAAGGTGGGAGACACCGTGGTGGTCCAATAGCTGAACAGAAGTAAGAAGCAAGAGTATCCCTATGGACCTCCTACCACAGTGGTTGCAGTGACCAGAACAGCCATCCCAGTGGAAAATTGCCAGTCCTGGATCCATGCCAACAGAGTGAAAAAGGTTGCCCAAAGCCCCAAGAGCTGGAAGGAGATCTTGGATACAGGAGACCCTCAAGCCGAAGTCCAAGCAGAGGAAGGAGGAGTTCCTGGGAAAGCAGGTCCGGCCAGAGAAGATGACCTCGCTTATTTCACCACAGACTTCTGGCAAGGCATTTTGCCTCCTGATCCTGATCTCTCTGGCAGTGTTCCTACCCACCTGAAGATTTGGGTGCAATTAAAAGTATCTGAGGGAACACACACACACACACACACACACACACATACATACACACAAGAGAGCATTACAGTGACACAAGCTAGAATCAAGAGAGAGACTGGAGATAGTTTTACTGATAAGATGCTTTTGCTAAAATTTAAGTATGCTTATGCTCGGGAAAAAATCAGGGTATGAAGAATGTAGGATATGTAACAAATTACATCCTAGCACTGCCTGAATTTCCCTTTTGTCTGTACCTTTAAATATTTCCTCCTTTCTCAAGGAGACTCCTCCTCCGGTATTCCTGACTAACATATCCACTCTGTACATAAACAACTTTGTTACCTTTCCAATAGCAGGTAGAAGTCATTCCCCTGATTGGTGTTTTAATTTAGGGAATGAAACACAGACTAACCCTTCTTTCTGCAGCAGGTCAATATTTAACATCAAGATGTAGGAATGCCTGCTCACTGTTTCAAGTATCTGACCCAGGGCTAAACTGAACTTTGCATAACTTTTCTTCTTTCCCTAAAAATGTAGGTGAAATATTGCACCAATAATTGCGACACAGGACAAGTACACTCATGAGATTGTCGCTAAGAGACCTTTTGCACTAGGACAAAGTATTTATGTATGTTGTGGGAAAGTGTGTTATCCCTGGGTGCCCCTTCATATTAAGGGATGGTGTTACCTTGCATACTTGGTACCTGTCATGGGAGTGGTAGGGGATGATAAAAGGGGACATCCCTTAGAAGTCAGCTCCAGCAGGAAGCTAGGGACATTGCTAAAACATGGAGCCCATTTGCCAATGCAGGATTTGGGCTTGGAGGTATATTTTCATGGTTAAAAGACATTGTCCTTGTTATTGTTATGATATTTATCCTTGCTCTGATTCTTTACCTCTGCTTTAAGTGTTGCACTTGCATAGTTGCACGCCTTCAATCTCCCGATAAGGTTCTATCCTACATGACATACATGAAGAGTCATCAGGCAATCAATGCCACAATCCCAAAGAAGTATTAAGACACAACATAGAATGTAGAGATCATCTTATATGATCTAAGAGGGGATTGAAGGGATATTTAGCTTAACCGCTTTCATTCTTTAAGAAATTTGGTTTCCATTTTGTGTCTCTCTCTAACATCCACCTCACAAAATGTATGCTCAAGTTTTGCTAGTCTAGTTTCGTTTCCCATGTTACTGTTATCTTATTTAGTTGTTTCGTTTCTTGGAAAGCACATGATTTTGAGGAATTGCTAGTTTCACTTTTATTGTAGGCTGTACTTGTATATGATTGGATAATCTGTATGACACGTTCAAAGGGTGGTACTTTCTGAAAGCCCCCTTTAAATATTCACACCAAAGAATAAAGATTAGATTTGCTCGGAGAGACTTTGTTGTTTTGTGTCATTGTCTCAATGGGCTAATCTCCCAGGCCTGTGTGGGGATTGAACGTCACACTTTGACAGACATGAAGGGGTTAAGAAATCACCTTTAGACAATCTACATTTCCTTCAACAACCAGCTTCCTGATTGGCCAGGAGGAGAATCAGTGTGACAATAGTGGATATTCATTCGCTATTGTCACACAACGGGGGTGGGCTCAGGGGGCAGTGCTCCGCCCTTTTTTGGAACCTATTAGAGCCTCTGGCTTTAACCACTTTCCGACTGCCGCATGTAGATAGACGTCAGCAGAATGGCGCGGCTGGGCAAATGGGCGTACATGTACGTCCCTTTGAATTTGCCGCCATGTGGTCACATGAGCGCCACTGGCGGCGAGCTCAGTGAGTAGGATCATGGGTCCCGCAGACTTGATTTCCATGGGGATACCCGCGATCGTTTCATGGAGAGGAAGAACAGGGAGATGCTAATGTAAACAAGCATCTCCCCATTCTGCCTAGTGACATAGCACCCTGGGATTGGGAGCGGTGATCAGTGATGTGTCACTCATAGCCACGCATCCTAACAATTAGAATCACTCCCTAGGACACACTTAACCGCCTCCTAGCCAGCTAGTGGTTAACCCCTTCACTGCCAGTGTAATTTTTACAGTAATCAGTGCAAATTTTATAGCACTGATCGCTGTAAAAATGACAATGGTCCCAAAAATGTGTCAGAATTGTTCGATGTGTCCGCCATAATGTCACAGTCATGAAAAAAATCGCAGATCGCTACCATTACTAGTAAAATAAAAAAATATTAATTAAACTGCCATAAAACGAACCCCTATTTTGTAGACGCTATAACTTTTGCGCAAACAAATCAATATACGGTTATTGCAATTTTTTTTTACCAAAAATATGTAGGAGAATACGTATTGGCCTAAACTGAGGAAAAAAATATTTTTTTTAGATATTTTTGGGGGATATTTATTATAGCAAAAAGTAAAGACCGCAGAGGTGATCAAATACCACCAAAAGAAAGCTCTATTTGTGGGGAAAAAAAGACGTAAATTTTGTTTGGGAGCCATGTCGCACGACCCGAAATTGTCAGTTAAAGTGACACAGTGCGGAATCGCAAAAAGTGCTCTGGTCTTTGGCCAGCCAAATGGTCCGGGGCTGAAGTGGTTAATCACGCACTTAAAAAAAAAAAAACAAGAAAACCCTAATTAGAATCCATGCTTCTGGCTCCCTGCATGTAGATTAGGGGGTCAGTGCCTCTGCACTCTTAATGGATGGGCCGCCACCGATTTTGACTGTAACCAAAATACGCCCGTGCCAAGAAATTCACATTAAATACCTCTGGTGCTGTGCTTAAACATTTAAAATTATCCAAATTAATTATATAAACTCACCGGCTACTTTATTAGATACACCTTGCTAGGAGGTTGGACCCCTTTTGCCTTCAGAACTGCCTTAATTTTCCATGGCATAGATTTAATAAAGTGTTGGAAACATTACTCGCTAGCATCACACAGTTGCTGAAGATTTGTTGGCTGTATATCCATGATGCAAATCTCTCATGTTTAAGAAACCAGTTTAAGATGATTTGAGCTTTGCGACATGGTGCATTATCCTGCTGGAAGTAGCCATCAGAAGATAAAGGGATGGACATGGTCAACAACAATACTCAGGTAGGTCATGGCATTTAAAAATTGCTCAGTTGGTACTAAGGGGACCACAGTGTGCCAAGAAAATGTCTCCCACACCATTACACCACCAGCCTGAACCATTGATACAAGGCAGAACAGATCAATGTTTTCAAGAGAAGCCCGGCGCCGAGAGGGTTAACAGAACACATAGGCAGAGGGCTGTTAACATTACAGTCATTGGAGAAAGGATTGGGGATGTTAGAAGGTCAGGGATAGGTGGGAAGTTAAGGCAGGGAGGGGTTTAAGTTAAGGATAGGAAACCCCTCCCTTCCACGAGGCAGCAGAAAGCCAGAAAAGTTCCCAGAGGATGTAGGCTGTCTCTGCTCTGTCCCTAGTGCTAATGGCAGCGGTGGAGACCCTTATAGAATGCCTGAGGGGGAAGCAGACACGAGGGGGGCATTATGGCTGAAGCACAAGCTGGCAGAAGTATTAGAACGGCCTGGGGATGCACCCACGATCGGCGGCGGGGGGGGGGGGGCACACATGGCTGTCCCGGCCACCATCTAGATTTTCACCAGAGCCACCTGGCAGGGAGAGGGCACAGATGGATGGTCTGGGGAAGGCTCCATCGGGCCCCCTGGCAATGAGGATGGCCAGGGCGAGCGGGAGGAGGCAGGACAGTCCATCACCCACACGGCAGGGTCTGAGGAGAGGCCCAGATGGGGGTTCAGGTGGGGTACCGAGGCACAGCAGCAGGACAGCAGGATCTTCAGCGGACCCCTCCCCTGGTGGTCGGCCCACTGGGAAGGGGCCTCAGCGGGGGAGAGTGTGGGCTGCGGTGGCGGGCCCTTCTAAGGATGTGGCCTGGGCATCAGCGCCAGTGATGGAGGGACAGGCTGGAAGGTTGGCGGGAGCAGAAACTTGCGGTACTGGCTGGGGAGGACCACACCAATGCGATTGCCAAGTCCCCAGGCGGGTATGCAGCACGGCGTGTGGCAAGGATGGCTGTTTTTAGCCTCGGCAGCCAGGGCCGTGTCCCCTGGTGGGCTGTCTGGAGAGGATGACCCAAGGTCCGGGGCGGAGATTGGAGGGTGAGCTGTCCGGCTCTGAGGAAGACGCTCCAGTGAGGAGGATCCACGTGAGGGAGCCTGCAAGGTCGGCTGGTGGGATCGATCCCGTGCAGCCCGGTAAGTACCCTTTAATTGCTAATGACAGGGGGGGAGCGTCTGCTGGGGCAGATGCAAGCTCACTGGGGTAATGTGCTGAACGCTGGGTGTGAGAGCGAGCAGAGGGTGAGTGCTGCAGTGCCCGCTGAGGCGGGCCAAGGGGCCGGGGGGTGGTCCGGGTGGAGAGCAGGCTGCTGGGGTTCCTGGTAGGCATCAAGGAGCTGGTGGGCAGGTTTGAGAAGCAGGAAAGGGTCACCGCTAGTCCGGAGGTTGCTTGGGTCCCTGCAGCTGTAGGATCGGAGGTAGTTCCGGGTGACACAGGGGAGCGGAGTGGCGCGGCTGTGTCCACTGAGGTGGTTGCGCAGGATCCGGAGGGGCAGGAGGCGCAGGCCCTTACCAAGCCGGTAGGTACGACAAAGTCAGCAGGCAGGCAGGACCTGGTTCGATTGGCAGACGCATCTAAATGCGAGGTGTACGTTTGTTTTGAGTGGCCTTTGGGGGCGCATCCGAAGCCCGAAGTCTGGGAAAATATATGGAAGGGTGAGTATGTGGAGATATTCTCGCTTCTACCCTTGAAAAAATTTAACCTGGATAGGGTCAAACTTGATGACACCAATAAAAAGACGAAGTGGAGGTATAGATTGATACCCAGGACGTTTGATAATTGGTTGCAAGCATTCGCCATCATGGCGAGTGTGATTCGGAAAAAGTACGCTGAACATTGTTCGCCCCCTTTTCTGCTACATGGATTCTATAGGTGAAGTCTATGGGGGCACTGCGTGTCTGAGGTACGACGAGCAGTTCCGCCAGGGAAGAGCTGTTCGTCTGTCGCTGAGATGGGACCATAAGGATATCAGCCTGTGGATGTATCTCATGATGTCGGCGAGGGCCTCAGGTCAGTTTTTTTTTCAGGAAGGGGCCGGGGGGGATCTTCTGCCCCCAGACAATCGGCCACTAAGAAGAAGGGGACGTGTTGGCAGCTCAACGAGGGATCCTGCAAGTTCGGGGAGCCTGCCGGTTTAATCACGAGTGTTCCGGTTGCGGGGGAACACACCCCCTCTCCCGTTGCTTCATGCAGGGTAAGGGCAAGCCAGGAGATGCTGGGCACAAGTGGGAGGATGCCAGTGATGGTTGCAAAGATGCGGCCCTTTCTCGGTAGGTATCCAGATAGGGGCGTGGCTCACATACTGGAAACATGGTCTACGGAGGGTTTTCGGATTCCGGGGTCATTGGAGGTGATTCCTCCCATACCCCAAAATCTTAAGTCGGCCTTGCAACATTCAGACGTAGTTGTTGCGAAACTACATAAGGTGGTGGAGCTGGGGTGGATGGGGGGCCGTTTTTCGGTCCATCCATTGCCCGATTTGGTGGTCTCCCCTTTGGGTGTGGTACCAAAAAGGAGCAAAACAAGTACAGGTTGATTTATCACCTGTCCTTCCCAAAAGGGGGGGCGGTCACCGATGCCATCAATCCGGAAGAGTGTACGGTTAGCTACACATCCTTTGATGTAGCGGTGCGATGGGTTCGCCGGTAGGGATGAGCCGAACACCCCCCGGTTCGGTTCGCACCAGAACTTTCGAAACGGACCCCAAATTCGAACGAACTTTAGAACCCCATTGAAGTCTATGGGACTCGAACGTTCGAAATTAAAAGTGCTAATTTTAACGGCTAATATGCAAGATACTGTCCTAAAAAGGGTTTGGGGACCTGGCTCCGGCCCCAGGGGACATGGGTCAATGCCTAAAATGTTTTTAAAAATGGCAGTTTTGGCGGAAGCACTGATTTTAATGATGATTAAAGTGAAAAAAAAGTGAATATTCCTTTAAATATGGTGCCTGGGGGGGTGTCTGTAGTATGCCTGTGAAGTGCCACGTGTTTCCCGTGTTTAGAACAGTCCCTGCACAAAATGACATTAAACAGAAATAACATCATTGAAAACTGCTTGCAGTTTTAATGTTATATCTGGTTCCTGCAATATGGTTGAAAATCATTGAGAAAAATGGCATGGGTAGCCCTCCCTGCCCATTACCAGCCCCTTTGGGTCTTGTACGCATATCAAGGGGAACCCTGTACCCATATTAAAAAAAGGAAATGCGTGTGGCCCCCAGGCCCTATATACTCAGAACAGCAGTATACAGGCGGTGCAAACAAGACAGGGACTGTGTAGGTTTGTTGTGTTAAGTTCAATCTGTTTGTAATTTTCAACTGGTACATTTTTAAAGTGTAGCTCCAGTCAAAAAAACTATTTTTAAGCTTTTTGGAAAACATAGGGAAGGGTTATCACCCCTGTATAATTTGTTTTGTCGTCCATCTTTTTTCATCTCACTTGCTGTTGTCTCCTTCCGTTTGCAAGTAGGAGATGTTTGTAAGTTGGATGTTTGAAAGTAGGGGCCTGCCCTATATGCTCTGCAGAAATGGCGGAACAAGGTGTTGGTTTTTTGCCACAACATTGTAAGCCCTCAAAGTGACTCTTGGTGGGCGCTGGAGCGCCCTGCAGTGAACGATTATATCAAGAATTGTAATTACATGCCATTGTTGAACAGTGGTAGAAAAATTTACATTTGGTGGTTGTGGTGCTGGTGCCACAACACTATAAGTCCTCACAGTTACTCTGGGTGGGCACAGGAACGGGCCCTCCTGTGAAATATTATATCAAGAATTGTAATTACATGTCCCTGTTAAACAGAACAGGGGCAGAAAAATTGGGCCTTTTACATACCTTCTTTGTAACGAGCGGTCATTTGAATTCCTGACGCCTTTCCATCATCTCAAACCAGTCTGCCCATTCTTCTCTGACCTCGGACATCAACAGGCATTTTTGTTCACACAACTTCCGCTCACTGGATATCTTCTCTTTTTCAGATCATTCTCTGTAGAGATGGTTGTGCATAAAAATCCCAGTAGATCAGCAGTTTTTGAAATACTCAAACCAGCCTGTCTGGCACCAACAACCATGCCATGTTCAAAGTCACTTAAATCCCCTTTCTGATGCTCAGTTTGAACTTCACCAAGTCTAGATGCCTAAATACAGTGGTGGCCTGTCCATTGGGAGCACATGGGCACCACCACCAATCCGCCCCCCAGCCCATCATCCAACACCACCCCCCCAACGCCCCCTCCCCCCCTCAGGAAGTCACTAAAAATATATTTTTTTTTTAAATGGCCCTCAAAAAAAGATAGAAAAAAAGGTCCTATGGGAAGCGCCACGTCTATGCAATCACGAGACCTGCCTTGTGGCGCAGTCCATTGCCCTGGACAACTTCTGCCCGATGCCCGTAGTATGTATTACTACGGCCGTGTGCTTTGATTGACATTTGAGTTGCGATGTCACTTCTGGTTTTCCCTGCACCAGTGCAGGAGGAGAGGGCACCACAACCCAGTAAGTGCCAGACCTCCCGAGGAGAACGGTGGGGGGAAGTGTGTCCTGAGCCTCATTAGTCCAGAAAGCGGGGGGCCCGGGCACCTGCAGGAGAGGAGAGCCGGCTGTTTTGACTTGTGACTCGTGTTGAACCCCTACAGCGCTGCTGGCTTTCTTCCTCCCAGCTGCTATGCTATCAATGCTACATACTTGCCCACAGTTCCTTCAGTTAGTAAGCTGTCCCATACTGGCTTTGTTCTCAGGCTGGGCCTTGATTTTGAAACAGCAGGAAAAGCTGCAGAATCTCTCTTTGCCTTTGCCATAAACTGTTTACACTGCCTGTCGGGTCCTGAAACTCACCCCCCCCCCCCCCTGATCTACAACGTTATCTCTTGCAAAGAGGAACAATTGAGGTAAGACGTTCTCTGCCTGCTTCTCCCTGAGCTCTGCTGACATCCACACTGTGCTCTGTGTGTCCTATAACCTGAAATGGCTGCATGTTGTAGTGCTACTGCTGGAAGAAGGTGAGTGGGGGGTGAAGCTTTCTGCAAGGGGAGAATGTGCCTGGTGCCAGCCTGCAGGTAGACCCTGGCATCCACTGGAATGCTGGAGCTAGGGACCTGGGGATAGAGAAGACATGTGTTTGCACACCTTGGCAAAAATGGGTGTGGCTAAAACACGCTGAATATCAAGGTGGCCTAAAGGAGCATAGTTTTTTTTTTTTAACTAATTCCTCTTTATTGGAAATTTTTTTAACACAAATTAACAATAATTTTCACAATTCACAGACATCTTCATTTCATACATATGTAAAACAATGGCGAAGCTGTACACAGCCCTCCCGCTGCCACAAGCTCGCCATACACTTTTTCCCCTAACCCCCCACCCAGCCCACCCCCCCCTCTTCGAGCACACACTGTTAGTACCAGCCACATCAACCATGGTTGGCTGGTTGGGTGATGATGGACGCCAAGCAATGTAGGGAAAGAAACAAAAAAAACAAGAAAAGAAAAGCAAAGGGCGGACAAAGATTAAAGGAGCATAGTTAAATAGATTTTAAGCCTACAAATGGTATATAATGTATACAGTCTGCAATTCTTGTACCCACAAAATACTTCATAATTACTGTGCTATGAGGCTCTCTGACATAACTCTATACGTAATAAAAAAAAAAAAAAACCTTGCCACGTATATACTCAGATACAGGCAGGATGAGGTATACTTAGTCACCCCTTATTTCACACCATTTTATCCCTTTCTTCACAGTAGAAGACCCCTAACATCAGGTGCCCCCCTTCAAATTAGGAGCCTCCTTCACATCTGAATCCCCTGTTCACATGAGGAACACATCAGAGTCCCCCTTTTCACATCAGAATGCCCCCTTAAAGTGCCCAGAGCAGGAGTGTCCCATCAGAGTTCCTAAAGCAGAAGTGACCCCTTAGATCAGCGCCCATATAGACCAGACTTCCCCCCTTAAAAGTGCCACAATTAGGAGTTCCCCTTTAGAGTTCCACTCATAGAGTGCCAAGATTAGAGTGGCAAGAGCAGGAGCGACCCCTTAGATCACAGTGCCCATATAGATCAGACTTGCACATTAGAATGCTCAGAGCAGGAGAGTGACCCCCCCTAAGTGTACCCAGAGCAGGAGCATGACCCCCTAAGTGTACCCAGTGCAGGAGAGTGACCCCCTAAGTTTACCCAGAGCAGGAGAGTGACCCCCTAAGTGTACCCAGAGCAGGAGAGTGACCCCCTAAGTGTACCCAGAGCAGGAGAATGACCCCTTAAATGTACCCAAAGCAGGGGAGTGACCCTCTAAGTGTACCCAAAGCAGGAGAGTGACCCCCTAAGTCTACCCAGTGCTGGAAAGTGACCCCCTAAGTGTACCCAGAGCAGGAGAGTGGCCCCCTAAGTGTACTCAAAGCAGCAGAGTGACCCCTAAGTGTACTCAGAGCAGGAGAGTGACCCCCTAAGTGTAACCAGAGCAGGAGAGTGGCCAACTAAGTGTACTCAAAGCAGCAGAGTGACCCCTAAGTGTACTCAGAGCAGGAGAGTGACCCCCTAAGTGTAACCAGAGCAAGGGAGTGACCTCTCAGGAGTAACTGGGGCAAGAGAGACTCCCTAAGTGTACCCAGAGCAGGAAAGTGACCCCCTAAGTGTACCCAAAGCAGGAGAGTAACCCCCTAAATGTACCCAAAGCAGGAGAGTGACCCCCTAAATGTACCCAAAGTAGGAGAGTGACCCCCTAAATGTATCCAGAGCAGGAGAGTGACCCCCTAAATGTACCCAGAGCAGGAGAGTGACCCCCTCAGAATGCTTAGAGCATGGGATTCCCTTTATCAAGATCAGGCATACCCCTAGATCAATGAAAGGGGGGAGGGGACAAGAGAAGTTGAACACTGCGAATCCACTGTGGTTCCCGCATCGCATGTCTCCTGGTGGCAGTTCACACTGCCCTATGTGAACTGCTGGGAGTGTCAATTAAAAGTTAATGACACCCCCAATTCAGTTTACTTATCGTGATACGATCTGTATCGATTTGTGTGATCTTCAGACATGAATTGGATTGCATAGGTGTGAACACCCATGCAATCCAATTCTGCTGTGGACCAAAAAAAGGGTCCTGTGTGTGTTTGATCCAAATGCGATGCAATTTCGGCCACACTATCTGTCCAGCTGAGGTCGCATTGCACAGACATCGCATGTCATTTGCACTGCAGAGTGGTGCGAATCACATCCGATGTCGGAAATCGCAGCAGTGTGAACCGGCGCTAAAGGAGGAGCAGCCACGGTATATATGATTGATGATGTAAACTTTAGTGATACAAAAATGTATAATTTAAACATGGGCATAATGGCCCCTCCCTCTAAACACAGTTAAAAGGAAAGAGACAACGTTGTCACTTCAACAAACACACAGGATGTTGCTCACATGTCCAATCATGCCGCAAACTAAGTATGGAGACCTCCAGGTATCTAAGGCTAGGTGGTCTAGGTGTGGGTTAATCAGGCACAAAGCAATACTTGTCCCTGGCAGGGCTTGTTGTATATTTGTGTCATTCACCCCATGATATCATAGACCTGACCATGGGACACGGTCCTCAGGCATAGTGATACATATGGAAAGAAACCCGCAGTGCACGAGGACAAATTGGATATAGGGGGTGACAGCTGGATTGGTCGCCTGAATTACTGCCCCCTAATTCTGTGCAGTCTTGGACTATTCCTCTCAGGTAGTAGAGTGAATGGACTCGCTGAAATAGTGAACAGTCCATGGTTAGATAAGAATCCTAATGCATAGTGATGCCTACTTTATTGATTCCTCCTTATTGCCATAAGGCATCCAAAGGCATACAGTATGTCCCTATTGCATGGCTATGAGCCAATATATGGACTGATTGGTGTTGGATGCAGGGAGGCAGACATCCCAACCTGCAGAAACTCATTTCAGGGAGGTGGGGCTTCGTGCCCGCAAACGCCCCCACCCCCGTGGCAAAATCACTCTTTTGAAACGTTTTTGCAGTGCTTCTGGGGAGTGGACGTTGTGAGTAGTTTTTTTTATTTTTAATAATTTATTTAATTGAATTGATCACAATGCTTTTTTTTGGGGGGGGGGGGGGTGCGGCAGTGCACAGTGCTGGTGTGGCGTCAGTCGTTTTTTATTTTATTTTTTTACACTTTTTCATTTTTTACAATTTTTTTACATTTTTTTTTAATATTTTTTGGGGGGCTTTGGTGAGATGTCAGGGGTCTAAACAAATTTGACAGAATCAGCAGAAAAAACACTTTGTAAATCCAAGCACACCTTTTATATGAAAGCTAATAAACCAAACACATTTCTAGCCCTGGTGTTGCGGAAGACCAGCTATAGCCATAAACCTATTCGTCTAAAAATTTCAAAAGATACATACACCAGTAATCCACTAAAGATTTTAAAAGAATTTCATAAAAAACTAACTGAATTAGACAAAGACCCTAACACCTTAGACCATTCTCAACTGACCTCACTCCTATCTTCAATTCATCTCCCCTCCCTTTCCTCATCTCATCAAGATACTCTTGATAAACATATTACTGAATTTTAAATACAAGTTATAAAATCACTCAAATCACATAAACATTCAGGCATAGATGGCCTTTTAAAATATTGGCCAAAATATTATCCTCCCAACAGGGGCGTTGCTAGGTGTCAAAAAGACCAGAGGCTTCAGCCCGAAGGCCAATAGTGGCACAGTGGGGGCATCCGGGGTGGTTGTATCGTGAGTGTTTTTGGCTGAGCGGTGGGGTTGTGTGGCGGGGGGGTAAGCTAAATTTGCTGGTTGCTGCCTGGCTAAAGCTGGCCATACACCTATAGATTATCTGCAGATTTTCTATGGTTAGATGGAAAAAGTGGGAGATTCCTCCATCCACACAGCTTAGCAAACATGGAGAAATCTGTTGCACTTTTTCCATCTAACCATAGAAAATCTATAGATAATCTATAGGTGTATGGCCAGCTTTACTAGTGCTGCCCATCGATGATGGGCACTAAACTCACCTACCTGACACACTGACCTCACCTACCTGACATACATACACTGACGGAAAGTAGAGACATACATACACTGACCTCACCTTACCGGCTACCTGACATACATACACTACACCAGGGATATGCCATTAGTGGACCTCCAGCTGTTGCAGACCTACAAGTCCCATGAGGCATAGCAAGACTCTGACAGCCACAAGCATGACACCCAGAAGAAGAGGCATGATGGGACTTGTAGTTTTGCAACAGCATGATTAATACACCAAAACTACTTCATTAAGCTAAAGTTATTTTGGTGACTATAGTATACATTTAAATATGTAGAACTATCCCACTTTTAGGCCTGATTCACACCTATGCATTTTTAATGCTTTTTGCAGATTTGCACTAGAGAATGTGCTCCATAGGAAACCATGTTAAATGGACTGTAGTGCAAATCTGCATAATGCAAAAAGCACTAAAAATGCATAGGTGTGAACCAGGCCCAATGGTCATAGAGGTAGACTGGAAGGAGAAAATACCCTATACATGGCATGGCACATGTCATGTTTAGGTTATTCTCTCATTCCAGTCTACCTCAATAAACCCATGCCGCATGGGTGTCTTAGCCCCTGTACACACGGTCGGAGATTTCCACAACCAAATCCGTCAGATTTTGCCCGTCGGATTTTGTCCGTCAGATCTTGTCCAAAACTGTTGCATACACACGGTCGGACAAAGTTGGCGAAAAATCCGATCTTTCAGAACGTGACGACATAATTTCATTACGATGGGACTACATTCATGCTAGTAGCCAATAGCTTTGATGTAGGAATTTGATCTGAGCATGCGTGGCACTTGGTCCGATCAAAATTCTCTACACATGATCGGAGTATGTCCGATCGAACCAGTTGGTGGGAAATATTTCCAACATGTTGGAAAATTGGGACCGACGGATATTCCGACGGAATCAGTCCGATGCATACCACACACAGTCGGATTATTCGACGACACGGTCCAATAGGACACATTCCGACACATTCTCCGACCGTGTGTACAAGGGCTTAGGCAATATTTAAAGAGAAAGTAAACCCTGATGTGTTTACTTCCTCTTTGTCTCCCTGCAAAGGTAAAGCATAATGGGCTACTATGCATCACATAGTAGCTCATTATGTGTCACTTACCTGACACAGGAGCGAGCGATGTCACTGCTGTCCCCTGTAGCACAGAGCATCCATCTTCTTCTGGGTATCGCTGCTCCAGTGCTGTGAGTGGCCGGAGCATCGATGACGTCACTCCGGCGCATTCGTGCACGGGAGCCTTAAGTGACACATGTTTGCCTTCACTTGCGGCACGCTCAGTGTGCCTGTGCCAGAGGTGACCTATTTTTGTAAAATATCTCCTTAACCATGTAAATTAAGGAGATATTTCTTGGAGCTACAGGTAAGCCTTAATCTAGGCTTACCTGTAGGTCAAAGTGGTTTGTAAGGGTTTACAACCACTTTAAGAGACGATTTATACAAGACTCATTTAACACATAACGGGTTTATTCAATAAAAGCCAAACTATAGCAAAGAGCAAAATGCCGGTAAAAATAGCTAATATGGAGAAATGATCAAACTCGCCTTGTAGCCATGCCATGCCATAGCTTGGCAATTTTAGCTTGATCTTTGCCTTTTTGATTCTGGTTCACTAGAATTTGGAGTTTAGTGAAAAAACAACCAAAAAAAGTACAAGGTACACTACTCACTGATGTGAAATAAACATTGGTTTAAAATATTAAAGTTCAAAACTATCCATAAGAGGATAGTTAAAGTATCCCCTAATTAAAGGGATACTATAGGTAAGAGGCAACAAAATTAGCTTAATACATTTGTGTATAGACCACACATACACCTTTAGTTTCTCTGCCATTTAGGCGTTGAATCACTTTTGTTTCTATGCATGGAATGGATGCAGGCAGCCCCAGTTACACCTCCCCTGGATGTGACTGACACAGCCAAAAAAAAAAAGGGTTTTATTTTTATGTAGCACGGAGCGTCCATCTTCTTCTGGGTATCGGGCTCACAGCAATTGTTAGGACAACTTGCATGATTTTTTTAACCCTTTGGAAACATTAAAGGATTCAAAAGTTTGCAAATGTGCTGTACTGTTAGTACCGCACCTTCCTGTTTTTTGCATTCAAATAAGTTTTTAGCAACAACCACTTCTTCATAGCGCAGATCAATTTTGTAATGTTGTGCAAGTGCCTTTATGTCTTCTGACAGAAAAGATGAAGAAAGTGGGTTGCATGCCTCAATACCCTTGACCAAATTTTCTTTATTGCTTGATAAACGATGCTCAAGTTCAGAGAGCATTTGGTCCAAGCAAGGGTAAAAGACTTTTGTTCTAAGATCATCTTCACTTGACAAATGATCACATGGTGTTGGTCTGGCTTCATACACAAAGTCTTCCATCATTTTTGTTTTTTTAATTTGCCTGGATGTTTGTGGATTCTCAGTGTCAGTGTCAATGTCAAACAAAGAAACAGCTTTTTGAAGTATATCTCTTGATTTGGCATTGGTTTTTAGAGATCTTAATGAAGTACAAACATCTTTTTTTATACTCTAAAGCAGTAGACAAATCTAGGTTTTCCTTCTGAAGCAACTTATGGAAACCTTCTGTAGTAGCCAGTAAAAATTTAAATGCAAAAAGGCAGTAGCGCATTAATAACTTACACAATTTAATCAACAAACCAGTGGCTATGGCAGATTTCTCCTCTTTAAGACACTGCACAACAGCTGGAAAGTTGGGTATTAGGAGACCTAATTAGGAGAGCTGTACTAGTTCTGTTTCTTTTAGTCCAAGTTGAGCGTAAACATCAATGAACTTTTGGTGCTGTGTAAAAGATACACAAAAAAATATAAAGGTTTTCTAGTGTTTGAAAAAAAATCAGAAGCCTCTTGGATTGCGTTACAGGTATAGCAGAGTACAAGGTTTAGTTCATGGGCATAACAGTGAACATAAATAGCTTCAGGATGTTTTTTTTTAAACTTTGCTTGTACACCACCAATTACGCCACTCATCACTGGAGCTCCGTTGTAGGTTTGAGCAACACAGAGGACATTGGCTAAACCATTAACTGTGAGGCAATCTTCCAAAGATTCTGTTATTGAATTTGCACTTAAATCTTTTAGTTCACAAATTCCCAGGAAATGTTCTTTTACAGCACTTGTGTCAGGCTCAATGCAATGTACACAGATAGCAAGTTGCTGTTTTCTTTTATCCCTTGCTTCGTCTGCCATTATGGCATACATTCCAGATTTCTTTAACTCGCTAACAATTGTACTTGTTACTTCTTCAGAACAGCACTGTATGAGATCATTTTGTGATGAAGGTGAAGTATGGGTAGCATTGCCTGGAGGCTTGTACTTTTGAAGGAAAGGATCAAATTTACGTAAATAATTTAAGCACTCTTTGAAATTGCCTCTATTTAGGCTTCCTTCTTCTAAATGACCTCAAAATGATATGCCCTGCTTGGCAAGAAGCACTGTAGTTGCAACTATTAGTTTTAGATACTCTCGCCTTTCTTGAATTTGGAGTTCAGTAGCTTTTTCTATTTGTTCTACAACATTTCCATGCAGTTTAGAATCTTTACAAGCTGCCCATGCCAACATGCTAGACTCGTGAAGAGCACTAATTTCATGCTCCTTAAAGGAATCTAAAGCACGTTTCCAATTTTTAAAACCTTGTGTGGTTAATAATGTGTCCAGATTGTGCCTTTTGGGGCACAATTTCGACAAGAAAAACAAAATGCAGTATTTTTTTACATGAATATTCTAGTCAAATATGTTCCAAGAGTGCGCTGCCAACATCCCACTAGAAAATTGAAAATCGCTTGACACATTTTTGTAAAAATATTTGCAAATGTCTTATATATCTCTTATATATATCTGGTGAGACCGATTGAGATTGTGAGACGAATTTCCTTAATTAGTTCTGAGTCAGCATAAATCAAAAATGTGTATTTTATTGTACACACTTAAATAGAAAAGAATACTTACAAAAAATAGTACAATGATAAAATTATTAGTATCTTTCTTTCTTATTAAAGATATCAAGCTAGACCATGTGGTCTATTGTACTTATCTAAAATGGCCGAATAACCCTTTGTATGCTGAATGTAGCTGAGATGTGTCTTTCTGAGAGTCTGTTTAGTTGTGAGAGTAGGATCCAACAGGAAGTCTTACCACCTAACTTTTGTTTATATAAAACAGACTTCTAATTTCGCGCCAAAAGAATAAACCCTCCTTCACAAGGGTGTGGGCTACAGAGTGGTTACTATAACATCTTGTAATACTCAAGAGTTGAACATACTAATGAGATGGGGGAAGTAAAACTAAACAACATATCATTTACATAGGCAATTACCTCTAAAAGCATATATAAGATATACAATATTCATCAAAATCCTGACAGGTTTTAAATGTTTACCTTTTCAATTATCGCACGTCATAACATAGGATTAACCGATTCAAAGTTTTCTTTCACACAGTATGGAGAATTCATATTCTAAATAAAGTATAATAAAGCCAATTAAAATTTAGATTTTAAGAATATAACATTCCCCTCTGAAATATGAATACTAATCATATTTTTCAGATTTAAATCCATTCACAAACACACATATCTCATTCAAACAAACTTTGATTCAATAACTCCAAATGTTCTGTCATGTACAACTGAATTCGTACCTCCAAAACCCATTTTCCTTTTTAGCTTATTTTGCAACAAATCATCTCCTTTCTTAATTTCACTTCTAATTCGATAATATAATTTTTTCATTCTAAATATCAAACATAACTGGAATATAAGAAATAACTATAATAAAAAAAAAATAATAATAATAAAAATAATTACAATAGGATGTGATAAAATATTTCCTGCTGCTGAAGTTATCAAAGTTTTTCCCCAAATAGATACACTATTACTAAATTTTTTCCACCAATTACTTCCTGAAAATTCTGACCATTGATGTGATATTTCTTGCAAATTACCTTGTTCATGTTTAAACAATACTTCTGCATTCTGCAATTCCTTGGCCAAAGCTATTAATAAACCTTGATCCTTTTGAATTATATTTGCCCATTTTTCCCATGGAAATTCATCTATCTGGGAAATATTATACTGTGTAGTAAGAGCGCTAATATTTTTCATAAACATATTTGTTAAATTTGTTCTCAACCCATTAATACTTATTGCAACAATGTCTCCTTCTATACAATACAACCCTTGATTTAGGTTTTCTGTATTTGTACAAGAAGAGAAAAAAGTTTTAACCCTTTCTGTATCTGACATAATCTGAAAACAAACCTTCTTTTTATCTACACGAATAATTAATTCAGAAATTATTTCAACATTTTCTATTCTTGCTGAACATAATGTGTGATTATGATAACAAGAATGAAATATACTTTTATCTTGATTAGGTAAACAGATAACTTTAGACTGGAATTGTAAACATGATGACAGATCTAATTGTTCTAATTCAGAATTGTCATTGTTAAATACAAAATCTGTATACTGTAATTTATAGTATAATAATTGTGTATTGCTGACAGGTAATCCCAAAACAGTGATTGGAACCAAAATTTGTTCTTTTCCGGCTATTGGAATCATAGAAGAACTATAACATATGTCCTGCTTGCATCCTATCCATTTATTTACCCATAAATCTGTATGATTTATCGCATATAAATATTCTTTGGGCAAATACTGTAAAATGCCAAGAGGAGTTATTCCACTCTGAAATGCTTGCGCAATTATTTTAAAATTAGTGGAATATTCCGTTTGAATCTCTAAGCATGCTCTGGCTATATGAGAATGTTGTTCACTTATCATCAAATCAAGAGTAATATTTTGAAGATGTAAAATAGATGGACCCATTATATTAGCAGTTTTAATTACCATATTTTCTAAAATCCGATTTAAATGTCTTTGTATTTTAATACCATTACTTCCCACTAAACCAGCGGTTTCTAGATCAGACTTTAAAGTATTAATATCCATACTATTTGTTATACTCCCGATTGTGCCAATCCCTCCTAAAATACCTTCAACAATACCACGCTTATTTCTGTTATAATTTCTATTATTGATTCCAAACCATCTCTCAATACCCAATTCCATATTAACCAAATGCCTTTGACATTGTGGAAACCTTGTAGAAATTTTCCATTCTGAAACATTAAAGTTCCACAAAATAATGACAAACTTTCCCTCTCTTAAAAGAGTTCTGGATTGGAAATGGTTAATCTGAAAAGGACTTGCAGAGAAATTTTTCTTATTGACACATGGAGTTTTCCTTGGAGACATAACAATAACACTTGCCTTAGCACATTTCACCGGATAATTTCCTATTGATATGCAACATTCATATATACCAGTATCATTCAAAGATACTCTCATTTGTTGATAAACAAATGTATCATTGATCCAATCCACGCTACCAAAAATTGCTTTATGAATTATGATAGTAGAACTGTAAAGACAACTACCCAAAAACTCATCATTTCTTTTCCAAGTTAACAATGAATTTTGAGGTAAAGATATTTTTGTATCACATATCAAATGCAAATTATCTTTATCTTCCATAATTTCCAAAGATTGTGGGAAAATATTAATTTCTGGAACAATCCTATCAACTATAAAAATATCAATTTTGACCCTTATTTGAGTAACTTTTCTTGTTACTTTAAAATCCCATGTTCTTACAACGTCTCCTTTTTCATCTCCAATGATGTTTAAATGTTTTGGATTTAATATCTTCACAAAACTTTGAAAAAGATAATAAAAATGATCAAAGGGATAAAGTATTTTCCCAGATCTTGACATAGTATTAGTAACATCTCCAGACCACATTGTTGACTTATTACCTTTTAACCACTTAACAACCGCCCATTGCCGATTAACGGCTTCAGGGCGGTTGTTTAACTCTGAGAGGCCGTTAATTAATGGCCTCCCAGAATTCTGCTCTCGCGCGCCCCCTGGGGCGCGCACACCAGATCGTCCATGACCGCCAGGTCCAGTGGACCCGGCGCATCACGGATCACGGTAAACGGCCGCTAGTCGTGGCCGTTTACCACGTGATCGCTCCGTCAAATGACGGAGTGATCACTTGTAAACAAACCGGCGTCATCTTATGACGCCGGTTCCTCCCTCCCCCTCTCTGTACCGATCGGTACAGCGGAGGGGAAAGAGATCGGTGTCAGCAGCGATGTGGGCTGCATCTGCAGTGCCCACATCGCTGCTCACCGAATTTAACCCCTCAATTCCCTGCCAATACTCTGCAATACCCTGCAATACTCTGCAGTACCCTGCCATTACTCTGCAGTACCCTGCCATTACTCTGCAGTACCCCCATTACTCTGCAGTACCCCCCATTACTCTGCAGTACCCCCCAATACTCTGCAGTACCTGCCATTACTCTTCAGTACCCCCCCATTACTCTGCAGTACCCCCCCATTACTCTGCAGTACCCTGCCATTACTCTGCAGTACCTGCCATTACTCTTCAGTACCCCCCCATTACTCTTCAGTACCCCCAATTACTCTGCAGTACCCCACCATTACTCTGCAGTACCCTGCCATTACTCTGCAGTACCCCCCAATACTCTGCAGTACCCTGCCATTACTCTGCAGTACCCCCAATACTCTGCAGTACCCGCCATTACTCTGCAGTACCCACCATTACTCTTCAGTACCCTGCCATTACTCTGCAGTACCTGCCATTACTCTGCAGTACCCTGCCATTACTCTGCAGTATCCGCCATTACTCTTCAGTACCCCCCCAATACTCTGCAGTACCCCCAATACTCTGCAGTACCCCCAATACTCTGCAGTACCCTGCCAATACTCTGCAGTACCCTGCCATTACTCTGCAGTACCCCCAATACTCTGCAATACCCCCCAATACTCTGCAATACCCCCCAATACTCTGCAATACCCGCTAATACCCCGCCAATACTCTGCAATACCCTGCCATAAATTGCCATACCCAGCCATACTCGGAGATACCCTGCAATACCCAGCCATAGACGCCCCGCCACCCCTCACTGCCCTCCGGTGCTTCTACCAACTTGCCAGTACGATCAAAGCCAGAATCTTTTATTTTTATTTTTTTTATTTCAGGCTTCCCAGCCTAGAGGTGAGATGTGGGGTCATATTGACCCCCAGATTTCACTGTAAAGAGGACCTGTCACCCCATATTCCTATTACAAGGGATGTTCACATTCCTTGTAATAGGAATAAAAGTGATCAAAAATTTATTTTTGGGGAAAAAAATGTCAAACTAAAATAAATAAAGTAAAATGAACAATAAAAAAAAATAAAAAATTTTTAAAGCGCCCCTGTCCCCATGTGCTCGCATGCAGAAGCGAACACATACGTAAGCCCCGCCCACATATGAAAACGGTGTTCAAACCACACATGTGAGGTATCGCCGCGAACGTTAGAGCGAGAGCAATAATTCTAGCCCTAGACTTTCTCTGCAACTCAAAACATGTAACCAGTAAAAAAATTTTAAAGCGTCGCCTATGGGGATTATTTAAGTAGTGACGTTTGGCGCCATTCCACGGGCATGTGCAATTTTGAAGAGTGACATGTTCGATATCTATTTACTCAGCATAACTTCATCTTTCACTTTATGCAAAAATTGGGCTAACTTTACTGTTTTTTTTGTTTTTTTTAAGCACAAAACTGTTTTTCCCCCCAAAAAAACGCGTTCGAAAAATTGCTGCGCAAATACCGTGTGAGATAAAAATTTGCAACGACCACCATTGTATTCTCCAGGGTCTTTGCTAAAAAAAAAAATATATAATGTTCTGGGGTTCTCTGTAATTTTCTAGCAAATAAATGATGATTTTTACATGTAGGAGAGAAATGTCAGAATTGTCCTGGGTGCTCCAGAACGCCTGATGGCGCTCCCTGCATGTTGGACCTCTGTATGTGACCACACTGTGTAAAAGTCTCACACATGTGGTATCGCCGTACTCGGGAGTAATAGCAGAATGTGTTTTGGGGTGTAATTTGTGGTGTGCATATGCTGTGTGTGAGAAATAATCTGATAATATGACAATTTTGTGGGGGAAAAAAAATCTTCATTTTGCAAAGAATTGTGGGAAAAAATTACAACTTCAAAAAACTCATCATGCCTCTTACTAAATACATTGGAATGTCTTCTTTCCAAAAAGGGGTCATTTGGGGGGTATTTGTACTTTTCTGGCATGTTAGGGTCTCAAGAATTGAAATAGGCTGTCAGTCCTTCAGGTGTGATCAATTTTCAGATATTGGCACCATAGCTTGTGGACTCCATAACTTTCACAAAGACCAAATAATATCCACCAATTTGTACTTATTTTTACCAAAGATATGTAGTAGTATAAATTTTGGCCAAAATTTATGAAGAAAAAATTACTAATCTGCTAAATTTTATAACAGAAACGAAGAAAATTTTCGCAGAATTTTCGGTCTTTTTTCTTTTATAGCACAAAAAATAAAAAACTGAGAGGTGATTAAATACCACCAAAAGAAAGCTCTATTTGTGTGAAAAAAGGACAACAATTTCATATAGGTCCAGTGTTGCATGACTGAGTAATTGTCATTCAAAATGTGAGAGCACCAAAAGCTGAAAATTGGTCTGGTTATTAAGGGTGTTTAAGTGCCCAGTGGTCAAGTGGTTAAATATATAGACCAGAAACTCCTCAACAATATGTTACATTCAAAAGTTCCGGTTTTGTTATTTAGTCTATAAGATCCCTACATTTTAACAAAATTTGTTTTGGATTCTATTTTAACTTTGATTTCAATATTATTGCTGTGAATGAAATACAATTGTAAACAGAAATCATATCCCTGTCCTATACATACAAATCCATACAAATCTTCTGCTGTATTAATATCAACATCTCTAAAATTATGATTTTTGTCATATGCATTAATATCAATAACTAATATCAATGTTCTATAATGATATCAATGTTTTAGTTCATCTCCATTGATATCAATGTCTACATCTCTCTTATTTCTGAATAACATGTGATCTTTGTTGTGTAATTCTTCAATCCTGTTAGTCTTTGCATAACTTGAGCAGTTCTTGATATATTATCACAAATAAAATTGTCACTAGGGAAAAGATGCATCCTGTGATGATGATACATTTTCTCTCTTTAAAACTTTTCTTTTGTTGAGCTGACATCTTTTCATCTTTTTGGGATCCATGATTCCTCCAGATTAGATTTTTATAATTCATTCCTGAAAAAAGGAATGCAGCATCATTATCTCGGCATATACAACTTGTTATACCCACATTTTTCTTTCTACATACATATTTCACTGAATTAAGAAGGTATTTGTACCCCTTGAACATCCCAAAATGTCCATGGACCTTCCCAATTACTTTTCCATGTTCCAACTCCTGAAACTCTAGCTCTGCCTGTGACGTGCATCTCACCATCTCTGGGTGTGACCTCACATGTGACAATTCTTTAATCATCTTTATCCTTTCTGTCTTAAACTTGTGCCAACAATATCTAATTTTATTTTAAATAAACCTTTCTGTTCCTGGTCAACTTGATAGACCGCTTATCTTGTACAAAAGATAATTTTGGTTTAATAACAAAATAACAAAATGTTACAAAAACAATATCAATTGTAGAATATCAAAAATAGATTATTCTTCCAATGAAAATTAAATCCGATATGTGTGTGAATTTAATAACAATTCTTCATGATATATATGTGTCTTGTGTGTACTGGGGTAAGGACGAACGTATAAATAGTGTCAGTAACTGTTACTGACACTATTTATACGTTCGTCCTTACCCCAGTTGTTATTCGCTGATGAAGTCATTTGACGATACGCGTAGGAACACAATTGGCCAGTAAGGACACCGGAAGTGACGTCCGGAAGCACGAGCGTGACACGCGTTCGTTTAGCTGTGCTTTTTATTATTGTTTTAAATGTGAGTACCTACATCTTCGTTTTATACCCAATAAATTGTGAATACATACTTCACCATTGGAGTGTTCCCCTTGTTTTTCCTGCATGCTACAACGTGTCCACGGTGAATGAGAGTCTAGGATTACATCACCTATTGTACCTGCATTACTGGACAACAAGCGTTACTTTGGAAATGCTGTTTACCTTACAGCAGTAAGGTAAGGTAATTACTGCACCTACTGTGAGGATACAATACGCATAGGAGCACTGGTGGAATTCACTTCTTGTTTTTGGAGCACGCAGGATACTGCTTTGTTTATCACTAAATGGACATATATTACCACCAAATGGACATGCTCTCTGTATAATTGTAGTTCACCTTATATATATATTTTTTGGAGCTTTTGTTCAAAAACACATTTCACTGTTTATGGACTATTAGTATTTTGTTCATACACATGGTACACTGCACATGGACTATTAGCATTTTGTGCAATTTTTGATTTGTATTACACTTGTATAACGACACATTTTTTTTTTTTTTTTTTTTTTTTGTTCTCCGTACCATATCATTTATATATGTGTGCACTCAACACTATCTCACTATCATCAATAGAAGATCTTTTTTACCAAGTTTTTTTTACCAAGTTTTTTATGTCAAGTTTTTTATGTTAAGTGCACAATCTGACCTGTGGTATTGCACTTTGGAATTTATGCACATTGTCTGAGCTTATTTAAATATACAGTTCCACATTTTACTTTATTTTATTTTTGTTTGGTTGGTACTTGAGTACATGTTAGTTTATTTTAGTTTAATTAGATTTATTTAGCTGGAGCGCAACACCATTTCTTAATTACTATCACTTAATTTGGGGAGGGTTTACACCCCTGCTGGTGTTTTGCTGCAACCACACTAGTTCTAGGACACATTGATAGGCGCGAGAATACTTTCACTTCCTTGTCAGTGTTGCCGCTGTACTTCTTTCCCCTCTGATCAAAGAATGGAAGTTGAAAAAAAACTTCCGACTTATGATTGACTGGATAGCTGAGCCAATGTAAAAATATTTGCAAATGTCTTATATATCTCTTATATATATCTGGTGAGACCGATTGAGATTGTGAGACGAATTTCCTTAATTAGTTCTGAGTCAGCGTAAATCAAAAATGTGTATTTTATTGTACACACTTAAATAGAAAAGAATACTTACAAAAAATAGTACAATGATAAAATTATTAGTATCTTTCTTTCTTATTAAAGATATCAAGCTAGACCATGTGGTCTATTGTACTTATCTAAAATGGCCGAATAACCCTTTGTATGCTGAATGTAGCTGAGATGTGTCTTTCTGAGAGTCTGTTTAGTTGTGAGAGTAGGATCCAACAGGAAGTCTTAGGCCGCGTACACACGCGGGGACTGTTCGCTGAAACTTTGTTCGTCAAACAGTTGCTGCAACAGTCCGCTCAAAATTTGCATGAGCGGACTTGCCCACACACGGCACTTTTTGAGCGGACTGTTTCAGCGAACTGTTTGCCAAACAGTTCGCTCAACTTTTGAAATGAACGGACTCGCCCACGTAAGGCGGAGGCAAGTCCGCCCATTTCGAGCGCGTGTACAGGTAGGCGGGGCCCGCGAAGGAGACGTCGCGGGCACCGCCGCCTGGAATGGACTTAAAGGGACACCCAACGCCGGAAAAAATCGGCGTGGGGGTTCCCCCAAAGTCCACAACAGGCCCTTGTCCGAGCACGCTACCCGGCCGGCCAGGAAAGGGGGGGCGAGCGAGCGCGCCCCCCCCTGAGCCGTACCAGGCCGCGTGCCCTCAACATGGGGGGTGCCTTGGGGAAGGGGGGGCCGCGCGGCCCCCCCACCCCAAAGCACCTTGTCCCCATGTTGATGAGGACAAGGGCCTCTTCCCGACAACCCTGGCCGTTGGTTGTCGGGGTCTGCGGGCGGGGGGCTTATCGGAATCCGGGAGCCCCCTTTAAGAAGGGGGCCCCCGGATACCGGCCCCCCACCCTATGTGAATGAGTATGGGGTACAATGTACCCCTACCCATTCACCTGTGAAAAAAAGTACAAAAAAAAAACACAACACAGGGTTAAAATATTTTATTGCACAGCTCCGGGGGTCTTCCGTCTTCGGGGGTCTTCTCGCCGGACTCCTCCGCTATCTTCTTGTAGCTCTTTTGCTAGCGGAGGAGTCCGGCTTTCTTCCTCCCCGCCGCCGGCCTCTTCTTCCGACTTCGGGGGTCTTGTCCCCCTCTTCGGTTCTTCTGCCGGGCCACCGCACCTTCTTCTAGCTCTTTTAGAGGTGGTGGCCCGGTCTTCTGTCGCCGCCTTCCGTTCTTCTTCTTCTTCTTCTTCTTCTTCTTCTCCAGGAGATGTTGACACGTCGCTCTCTCCGGCCGGAATGCCAGAGCCGCGCTGTGCTGCCACTTATATAGTGCCAATGGGGCGGTGTCACATGGTATATGTCACATGGGTTGGTCACATGGGTTGATGTCACATGGGGACTATGACATCGTAAGGGGGCGGGGTCACCATGTGACATCAACCCATGTGACCAACCCATGTGACATATACCATGTGACACCGCCCCATTGTCACTATATAAGTGGCAGCGCAGGGCGGCTCTGGCATTTCGGCCGGAGAGAGCGTCGTGTCAACATCTCCTGGAGAAGAAGAAGAAGAACAAGAAGAAGAAGAAGAACGGAAGGCGGCGACGGCGACAACGGCGACAGAAGACCGGGCCACCGCCTGCAAAAGAGCTACAAGAAGGCGCGGTGGCCCGGCAGAAGAACCGAAGAGGGGGACAAGACCCCCGAAGTCGGGAGAAGAGGCCGGCGGCGGGGAGGAAGAAAGCCGGACTCCTCCGCTAGCAAAAGAGCTACACGAAGATAGCGGAGGAGTCCGGCGAGAAGACCCCCGAAGACGGAAGACCCCCGGAGCTGTGCAATAAAATATTTTTTCTCGTGTGTTGTGTTTTTTTTTTGGGTACTTTTATTTTACAGGTGAATGGGTAGGGGTACATTGTACCCCATACTCATTCACATAGGGTGGGGGGCCGGTATCCGGGGGCCCCCTTCTTAAAGGGGGCTCCCGGATTCCGATAAGCCCCCCGCCCGCAGACCCCGACAACCAACGGCCAGGGTTGTCGGGAAGAGGCCCTTGTCCTCATCAACATGGGGACAAGGTGCTTTGGGGTGGGGGGGCCGCGCGGCCCCCCCTTCCCCAAGGCACCCCCCATGTTGAGGGCACGCGGCCTGGTACGGCTCAGGAGGGGGGGCGCGCTCGCTCGCCCCCCTTTCCTGGCCGGCCGGGAAGCGTGCTCGAACAAGGGTCTGTTGTGGACTTTGGGGGGACCCCCACGCCGATTTTTTTCGGCGTTGGGGTTCCCCTTTAAGTCCATTCCAGGTGGCGGAGCCCGCGACGTCTCCGTCGCGGGCCCCGCCTACCTTCACACCCGCTCGAAATGAGCAGACTTTCCTCCGAGCGGGAACAGTCCGCTCATTTCGAAAGTAGCCTACACACGGGCGGACTGTTTGCTCAAACAAAGTTTCAGCGGACAGTTTTTCGGAATTTCCGAAAGACTTTGTCCGTCAAACTGTCCGCTGAAACTGTCCGCTGAAAGCCCACACACGGGCGGACTGTCCGCTGAAACACTGTTCAGCGGACAAAGTTGAGCGAACAGTCCGCCCGTGTGTACGCGGCCTTACCACCTAACTTTTTTTTATATAAAACAGACTTCTAATTTTGCGCCAAAAGAATAAACCCTCCTTCACAAGGGTGTGGGCTAAAGAGTGGTTACTATAACATCTGGTAATACTCAAGAGTTGAACATACTAATGAGATGGGGGAAGTAAAACTAAACAACATATCATTTACATAGGCAATTACCTCTAAAAGCATATATAAGATATACAATATTCATCAAAATCCTGACAGGTTTTAAATGTTTACTTTTTCAATTATCGCACTTCATAACATAGGATTAAGAGTCCGTTCACACAGGGGCAACACGACTTGTAGGCGACTTGAGTCAGGCAACTTGGACACGACTTGAGTTAAGATCACAGCGCGACTTGGGACGACTTCAAAACGACTTGTGATGACTTCAAGCGCGACTTGGGGCGACTTGGGGCGACTTACAAGTCGCCTCCAGCAAAGGATAGTGTACAAGTGGCCAATAAGAGCTTATCTGCTCTTGTGACATAATTCTTGTTCCTGTTCTCTTCCTTATTCCCTGTTTCCTGGTGCTGTGTCCAAAATGCTCTCGTTGCGTTATTTAATGTCTGCTGTCATAACTGCTGGGTTGGCAGTGTTGATGGAAGAGGAAGAAGAAGAAAGGAAGCGAAGGATGAGGATGAGAAGAAGACGTCGCTACTGGATCCATCCAATCATTGTCAATAGACCTAACAGAGGGCAGTTCTGGGCTATGTATGAGAACTTGCGTGGTTTTGAAGTTTGTCCATCGCAAGGCAAGTACATATGCTGCATGTCATTGTCCACTTGCCACGTCACCTGCCACAAATTGTGCATTGTCCACTTGCCACGTCACCTGCTACAAGTTGTGCATTGTCCACTTGCCACGTCACCTGCCACAAGTTGTGCATTGTCCACGTGCCACGTGAGCCACATGACGTGCCACGTGAGCCACATGACGTGCCACGTGAGCCACGTGACATGCCACGTGACCCGCCACGAGTGCCATGTGGCGTGCCACGTGACCCGCCACGAGTGCCACGTGACGTGCCACGTGACCCGCCACGAGTGCCACGTGACCCGCCACATGTGACACGTGATGTGCCACGTGACCCGCCACGAGTGCCACGTGACGTGCCACGTGACGTGCCACGTGTGCCACGTGACGTGCCACGTGACCCGCCACGAGTGCCACGTGACCCGCCCCATGTGACACGTGTGCCACGTGACCCGCCACGAGTGCCACGTGACGTGCCACGTGTGCCACGTGACCCGCCACGAGTGCCACGTGACCCGCCACATGTGACACGTGTGCCACGTGACCCGCCACGAGTGCCACGTGACGTGCCACGTGTGCCACGTGACCCGCCACATGTGACATGTGTGCCACGTGACCCGCCACGAGTGCCACGTGACGTGCCATGTGTGCCACATGACGTGCCACGTGACCCGCCACGAGTGCCACGTGACCCGCCACGAGTGCCACGTGACCCGCCACGAGTGCCACGTTACGTGCCACGTGTGCCACGTGACCCGCCACGAGTGCCACGTGACCCGCCACGAGTGCCACGTGACGTGCCACGTGACCCGCCACGAGTGCCACGTGACCCGCCACGTGACCCGCCACATGTGACACGTGATGTGCCACGTGTGCCACGTGACCCACCCCATGAACCCCATTGATGTGCCATGTGAGTCATGTAATGTGCCGTGTGAGCCATGTGACCGGACACAAGTTGTGAGATTCCAAGCACCAAGTGACCCCAAAATATGGACAATATGGCAAGTACGTTTATGTAGCAGAAAATGACATTTTGCGACACTACTTTGGGGCCATGTATCTCGGGGCCAAGTATAGCTCGAAACCTCAACTTTCTGCAAACACAGTAGATCTAGCACTAAAAAATTACTGAATTTGGGATCTATAACTACAAGGGACCCCGAGATATGTGTATCCAAATGTCAAGCACTTTTCGGCATTAAAGTTGAGTATTGTCCACTTGCCATGTCACCTTCCCCCAGCAGAAACCCAGGTGTGTGTGAGGCCACATATTTGCATATGGTTGGCTAAGCGGCAATGTGTGTGTGTGAGTGTGTGTGTAGCTACCAATTGGTTTAGATTTGTGATTTAGAATATTGTAAATGACAATTTTTTGGGGTTTTGTATTGCAGTTTTGACGAATTGCTTGGTCTTGTTGACATCCATCTTCAGCGACAGAATACATCATACAGGAGGAGTATCTCAAGCACTGAAAGACTTATTATTACACTAAGGTAAAGTATTTTATATGCACATTAGTAGCATACCCAAATTTTTTGGGAATATTAATAACACTATCTTTCCAAATATATTTTTAGATTTAGAAAAGAGTAGGTTCTAAACATTTTAATCACCAAAAAAACTTTAATTAACAGGAACAACAAGTCAAACGTAAACAATTAGAAAAACAATAGAACAAACTTTAAACAAAAGAATCAAATTATAGCTGGTGGTATGTCAAATTGGAGCTGGTGGAAGGCATTGGGGATGGTGTGGATGGCATCATGAATGAATTGTTTTGTGCATCATGGGTAGAAATAATCGGGGATGGTGATGGATAGGGGATCGGGGCATTAGAAGAATTCAGAGCATTCCCATACTCATCCGTGTATGGACGGAAGCGAGGGGGGTAGTAGGGGTGGGTACGGGGTGGTGGAGGGTTGGGAATATTATAAAAAGGGCCTGATGGGCATGGTGGGTTTTCAAACATAACTCGCTGACTGCTGGAATTTGGACTGGTCATGTTCGCCTCCAAGATGTCCATTATATCTTTCTTGACGAGATGTTTACGGTCATCTGGCACTCTTTTCAACATTGAGGCCACCATCACCCCGAACGCACTCTCCTCATTTTCCAGAGTTTCCAACTTCCGATCCAGTCTTTCCATAAGACTTGCAAAACGTTCCATCGTTTGGGCTCCCCTTCCCCCAACAGGCCGGCTTGATCTTGGCAATGGTGGCCTTTGGTTTGGTGGTTGCTCCACCTGGGGCTGCTCCACATCGGCCAGGTCGAGTTGGGACACCTGCATGTCTTGCAGCTCAACCTGTGCAGAAGGTGCTACTGCTGGGGAGAAGGCTCTAAAAAAATGTCTTCCTCAGCTGCCTCAAGTGGCTGATGTGTTGGCAAATCCAGAGTTGCTCCTGCAGATGCTGCCTCAGGACATGACTGAGATGCTGCCTCAGGACATGACTGAGATGCTGCCTCAGGACATGACTGAGATGCTGCCTTACAACGTGACTGAGATGCTGCCTCACGACGTGACTGAGATGCTGCCTCACGACGTGACTGCTGCCCATTACCCCAACTTGACTGTGTTCTGCATAAAACATATAATACAAATTTTAGCACAATTTATATATATATAACGTTATAGTATATCACTTGTGAAATATGAAAGATGTTAGCTTACTCTCTCGGTTCCATAAAAGGCAACAGAAACTGCAGCTCCTCGGCGTGCACATAAGGCACAAAACGCCTACTTCCTGAGCCACTTCTGCCCTCGTGCAGTCTACATAGGTGGCGCTTGAAGCAGTCCCTCAGACCCTTCCATCGTGTTTGTAAAACGGATACTGCAAAATATAAACAGAAACATAATCATTTATGTATTTTTTCTTTTAGATACCTGGCAACCGGTCACTCTATAGTAAGCCTTCATTTCGAGTTCATGGTGGGCAAGTCAACAATAAGCTATATTATCCGTGAAACCAGCAAAATTTTATGGGACATTCTGAACAACATGGTTATGAAGAGACCTACACAGGAGAATTGGCGGGACATTGCTAATCTATATTGGAGTCGGTGCAATTTCCCCAATTGTATTGGAGCTATTGATGGGAAGCACGTGCGTGTCATTAAGCCTATTGGAAGTGGAAGTATGTACTTTAATTATAAAAAATATTGCTCCTTTGTACTCTTTGCCGTGGCGGATTCAAATTACTGTTTCACCTACATAGATGTAGGATCCTATGGAAGTACCTGCGATGCTCGTATTTTTGCGAATTCCTCCTTCGGTCAAAGGCTACGAGAGGATCAACTCGATCTTCCTGCAAACTGTCCACTTCCAGGCACAACTGAACCCCCACTACCCTATGTCTTTGTTGCAGATGAGGCTTTTGCCTTGGGAGAACACATTATGAGGCCATATTCCAATAGGAACCTCACTACTGAGAAGAAGATTTTCAATTATCGTTTAACAAGGGCAAGAAGGGTGGTTGAGTGCAGTTTTGGCATTCTTGCCAATAAATGGCGTTTTTTACATACACCAATAGCCTTGCACGTGGAAAATGCAATTACTGCTGTTAAAGCAGCATGTGTGCTGCACAATTATGTTCGAATACGTGATGGTTATTGTTTTGAGGATTCACTCATGCACAACCCGGAAAGTGCACACATCACTGCTACGAGGGGATCCAGTGACGGTGCAACTGTGCGCAATCAGTTTACATCATACTTTGTTTCACCGGCTGGCGAAATAGAATGGCAAATGGACGCCATTTCATAACTTGATTGCTATTATGATCAGTTGTTTTTTCTGTACAGTTCTCTAGAGCCTGCAGATATTGATTTTACAATTAGTTCACGATATGTTCCGTTATAGTTAATGTCTTATTGTAAATTTTGACATGGAAATGTTGTAAGAATTACTTTGCCTATGTTTATATAGTTAATTAAAAATGATGATGAACTATTAAAAAAATATTTGAAACAATTGTAATTGCTTGCAATGATTCATAGAACATTTAAATACCCTAATTAATGATCCCTTGATCCAATCAATGCACCACTAGCATTGCTGTTATCCGAAGTATAATTGGAATTTGCAATTTGGCGGGTCACGTGGCACTCGTGGCGGGTCACGTGGCACGTCACGTGGCACTCGTGGTGGGTCACGTGGCACACGTGGCACGTCACGTGGCACTCGTGGCGGGTCACGTGGCACACGTGGCGGGTCACGTGGCACACGTGGCACGTCACGTGGCACTCGTGGCAGGTCACGTGGCACTCGTGGCGGGTCACGTGGCACACGTGGCACGTCACGTGGCACTCGTGGCGGGTCACGTGGCACACGTGGCGGGTCACGTGGCACTCGTGGCGGGTCACGTGGCACACGTGGCGGGTCACGTGGCACACGTGGCGGGTCACGTGGCACTCGTGGCGGGTCACGTGGCACACGTGGCACGTCACGTGGCACTCGTGGCGGGTCACGTGGCACTCGTGGCACGTCACGTGGCACGTCACGTGGCACGTCACGTGGCACGTCACGTGGCACTCGTGGCGGGTCACGTGGCACTCGTGGCGGGTCACGTGGCACTCGTGGCGGGTCACGTGGCACACGTGGCATGTCACGTGGCACTCGTGGCGGGTCACGTGGCACACGTGGCGGGTCACGTGGCACTCGTGGCGGGTCACGTGGCACACGTGGCATGTCACGTGGCACTCGTGGCGGGTCACGTGGCACACGTGGCGGGTCATGTGGCACTCGTGGCGGGTCACGTGGCAATCCTGGCAGGTGTTGTGGCAAGTGGACAATACACAACTTGTGGCAGGAGTCGTGGCAAGTGGACAATACGCAACTTCTGGAAGGAGTCGTGGCAAGTGGACAATACGCAACTTCTGGCAGGTACCTATTCTGCACGGATAAATCTGGAAATACAAACATCATGACAAGTCAAAGATAACAGAGATAAATATAAAAATGTTTAACTTACATTTGTCACTGCGGTCGGTCTCTGACAATAGATCCCAATCTGGGAAGAATAGCCGACAGATTTCCAGCCAGGCATGGTCCCTCTTTACATGATCCTTGTAAGTAGGATCCTGTTTATCATATAGGCATTTTCTAGCCCTAATATACCTTATTAAGGCCTCATTGTCTACCACCTCCCTGGTATTACTGGCTCTGTTAGACATTTTCAAGAAGTTTTAGGAACAAAACAGAACAGAGAAATCAGAGCAATAGTAATAAAATGGAGGTATTCTGTTGCTGAGCAGGAAGGGGCTGGCTGTGTTTGAGCAGGAGGGGGCTGGCTGTATGTTAATTTGACTTCAGTTTCCTGTTAAGTCGCCTCAGTATGTACTGTGATCCGACCTGGAGGCGACTTGCATTGAATTCAATGGATGCAAGTCGCCCAGAGGTCGGATACAAGTAGTACAGGAACCTTTTCTGAAGTCGGAACGACTTCAGTAGTGTCCATTAAGACGGCAGTCATTGCCTAACATTCAGTTCTGCGTGTTGTCCGACCTGAGGCGACTTGGGGCGACTTGGGGCGACTTGAAGTCGGATCCCAAGTTGCCCCTGTGTGAATGGACTCTAACCGATTCAAAGTTTTCTTTCACACAGTATGGAGAATTCATATTCTAAATAAAGTATAATAAAGCAAAACATGGCCCACTCTGTTTCAGGTCTTTGAGCTCTCAAATGTGGATATACATTTTGTGATATGTAGGCATTCATTCTTTAAGGCTGGATTCACACTTATGCATTTTTTGTGCTTTTTGCAGATTTGCACTACAGAACATGTTCCATAGGAAACCATGGTAAATGGACTGCAGTGCAAATCTGCAAAATTCAAAAAGCACTAAAATGTCATAGGTATGAATCCAGCCTAAGGCCCAATTCAAGCCTTTCCAAATGTTTATTTTATTTAGGCACATTCATGATTCTTTTTTTTTTTTTTAAGGGTGTTACGCCTCTTTAAATGGATTGTAGTGTGCTTTTGCAAAACTGAAAACACAGCAAAAAAATGCGTAGGTGATGTAGGAAAATCTATTTTTTATTTAGAATTTATTGTCTACTTAACTGTTGTCATAGGGTTTTTTTTTTGCCTCTTTGGTGTGTCTTCCTTTCAGGCTTAGCCTCACCAGTGCCCATCAACTCAGCCTGATCAACTTATGATGAAGGAAATGCAGAAAGCTATCAACAGCTGCATTGTGTTTGGACAAAAACATTATGCAATATACAAAGCACACACAGGGTTGGAGTTTTTTAATTCTTCAAAATGACAGAAAGAGAGGAGAAAGAGAGGAGAAAGAGATGATAAAGAGAGGAGAAAGAGAATGATTTGTACCTGTTTTGTTGTTCCATATTCGTATGCATATTCGTATGCATTGTTGACATGCGTTTCGTGCCATTCCAAAAAAATACTTTGATGTTGATTGTATTTTGCACACAAAATACTATTCGAAAAAGACAAAAGCAATATAAAATTATATTTTATGGTTGTCAGCATTTCCAAGCTTTTTGTGATTAATACATACAAAACAATGTCGCTTGCTAAGTTGTCCCCATTTCCTTTGAGGAATTATATATTTAAGTATATATAAGGTAAGGTTACTGTATGACTGTAATCTAGGTACGTAATGTTCTAATTTATTTCAGACTATAAAGACATAAAAACCAACATTCTATTTTACAAAATTATTTATAATAAACACAGTCTGTGATTTAAATTAAACTATTATACGATTCTGTTTTAAAATCAATGTGATCAGACATCAGGCCAGGGCAGCATTTTCTCCATGCTAATTATTGAAGTATATATTATATATATTAAATGGGTAGGTAAGGGTACTGTATGACTGTAATCTAGGTTTTAGATAATGATCTAATTTATTTCAGACTAAAGACTTAGATAAAACCAACATTATATTTTACAAAATTATTTTAATAAACACAGTCTGTGATTTAAATTTGACTATAGTCTATAGGATTTTCAATTTGATCAGACATCAGCATTTTCTCCATGCATGCAATTGCATATAGTTACCTCTAGTGTGCTAGTGCGCCTCTCTCATGAAGCATGATGACCACACGGTCCACCACTGGCAGCAGGTATGATTGATGAGAAACTTGTCTAGACAGGGCCCACCCGCCAAGGCCTGGAGCCTGCAGTGCCATCTGTACTGATCAAATACTCAAGTGCGCGGCTTTTCCACCCAAGGCCACAATCAGACTGTAACATTCAGTTCTGCCCTTCTGGTGTCCTCAGCTTCAAGTCAAGTGTGCTGTGCCACGTGGCCTGGGCTGCAGACTAGTTAGTGCCAGGCAGTGACACTGCCTCAAGTCCCGGCCCTCGCCTTGCCGCACTGTGACCTCCGGCTTCGTGCTGATCACTCTCTCCGTCTCTGGGTCCCAGACCTCCTCCTCGAGTCTGGCTGGCTGCGCCATTGAGCGATTGGCTCGCCCTGCCTATTGTGACAAATGTAATGTTAGTGCACACTTTGTCTCCCGCCGGCCGACGCTTAATGAAGGCAGGGGCCGGCCGTGCGTGACGCCGCACGTATCAAGATGTCACATGTCCCGCTGGCCACTGCTCGCTCATTCTCGCTCATGTGCAGTGCGGCACCTCGCTTTCATGGGAGACTCGGGGATAATCATTTTAAAATACATGGCAGAGACTCTGGGCTTTTCGGATCACATTCAGCCACCCCTAGCCACCCCATACAGATGTCCCTGCCTCCCAACTTAATTCAATTATTGGCACCCTTATTCATAGAGATCATACAGGATTTATTCCCTCAAGACATGCTGATTACGATATTCGTTGAGCTACACTTCTGGCCCACGCAGCTCGTTAATGCCATATCCCTGCCTGTTTCCTCTCGTTGGATATACGAAAGGCTTTCGATTCCTTATCATGGCCTTATCCACACTCAATTCTTTATCACTGGGGTTTCAGACCACATTTCTTTGAAATGGATAGCTGCCTTATATCAACACCTGAAAGCATATATCTCTTATTCGGGTTTTAAATCTGATCCTATTAATGTTGAGAGAGGAACCAGGCAGAGATGACCCCTATCTCCTCTCCTCTTTGCATTGGCAATTGAATACCTGGCCCAACTCAATCAATCCAACCCAAACATATAAGGACTCCAACTTGGTGGTTATCAACATAAATTATGTTTGTTTGCAGATGATGTCTTAATATTTCTTACTTCACCCATAACCTCAGCTCCAACTCTTCTGAATGACCTTTCTAAATTTGAACAAGTATCGGGCCTTTCTATAAACCCCCACAAATCTAAAGCTTGATATATATTGTTGAAACCTGTCATCCAAACCCAACTTCCTCACTCTCTACCATTCACCTGGTCTACAATTTTTATCTCCTACTTCGGTATTAACTTTACAGCCAACCCTCTGGAGCTCTATGAAACAGATTACCCACCTATGCTTTCACAACTTAATAAACTTCTCAATAATTGGTCAACCATACCATTGGCCTGGTTAGGAAGAATTACAGTGATAAAAATGTCCATCCTCCCAAAACTCTTATATCTTTTTCGAGTACTCCCTTTATCTATACCATCATACATCTTACGCATCGTACAAAGTAAAACCTTACATTTTATCTGGGGTAAGACAAAACCTCTAATTCCTAAACATAAAATATATGCTCCTAAAATTCAGGGTTTGTCTGGGTGTGGCAGATTTTACAAAATATTATTATGCAGCCCAATTATCACAACTTTTCAAATACCACGGAAATATCACTTTAGGTAGTGGTAGAATCTGTCGATTGTGACCCTCTATCCATCGCAAATCTTCTTTGGCTAATCCCAACACAAAGCTGAAAGAGTAATGAATCCCATTACCAAACACAGCCTATCCATTTGGGATAGGTTAAGAATCCGCTTTGGCCTACAATCTAGACATAATCCTCTTCTCTCCTTCCTCCATATTCCCTCATTCTACCCGTCTTGGTCCTCCCCAAACTCATTCTCGGTATGGTCAAGAGCTGGTTTGACCTGCTCTCATCATTTCTATAAATCTTCTCTAATGACACCATTTCCTACTCTTCATGAAAACTATGATCTCCCACATACGAAAACTTTCAGATACCTTCAAATAAAAAACATATTTCACAACAATGCACCCTCTGATACGAAATCACCAAACTTCACTATTTGCGAACAAGCCTGTAAATCAGATCCACATATACGTGGTCTCACTTCCAAACTACACAGTCGTTTACTATCGCACATTAACTCTAAGCCCCCAACCTATACTACCAAATGGGAAAAAGATCTCCGATGGTGCGGTGGTGCGCGCTGGTGTGCGTGTTCCTGTGCGCGCGGTGGTGCGCGCTCCTGCGAGCGCTGGTGCGTGCCGGTGTGCGCCCATGCGCGCTCCTGCTGGTGCCGGTGCGTGGTGGCGCTGGCGCCGTTGTGTGCGCTTCGGGTGATGTTGGTGTGTGTGCTGGCGCTCGGGCAAATTGGCCTATTTAGGTCTGCTGCTTAGTCCACTCAGGTGCTGCCTGATCAACAGCTTCCCGGTTCCTGTTCCGTTGCCTGTATCCTGCGTTTCTGCTTCCTGATCTCCTGACGACCCGGCTTTCTCCTGGACACCCCTGACCTCTGCCTGCACCTGACCTCGGCCTGTTCTGACCTCGCTCCTGCCTGCTCCTACTGTACCGTTGCTGCCCGCCTGTTGCTGAACCCTGCCTGTACCCGGACCTGCCTGCTCAGTTCCTGCTCTGCACCTAGTTTTGCCTGTGTCTTGCCTATACCTGCTGCTTCGGAGTTCCCCACGGTTTCCTGCTCCTGGATCCACACCACAGGCTCTCTTACCACTCCGCACTCTCAGCCACCTGTCTACTCTATCAGGGGTTGTAAGTCGGACACGTACGGGAGACCACCCTCTGCCCAAGCGGACTCACCGGTCTGGTAAGTGCTAGTCTGACAGTATCAGTCAGCCATGACATTCTGGACTGGCCTGCGCCTGTGGACAAGAAGGGTGTACAGCGCTTCGTTGGCTTCTCCAACTTCTACCGGAAGTTCATCAGGGGTTTTTCTGCAATTATTGCTTCCATCACCGAACTGACCAGGCAGGGTACCCGAATCTCTTGGTCCCCCAAGGCTCAGGTGGCCTTTGAAAGACTCAAGACGCTATTTACATCAGCCTCTATTCTGAAACATCCGGATCCAGCTTTGCCCTTCGTCCTTGAGGTTGATGCTTCAGAAATCGACGTGGGGGCAGTGTTCTCTCATCGGCAGGTTGCCAAGGCCCTCCTCTTTCTGGTGGCGTTCTTTTCCCGTAAACTCTCGTTATCCGAGAGGAACTATGACGTTGGAGACCGAGAACTTCTGGCCATTAAGGCGGCTCTGGAGGAATGGCGTTATCTATTGGAGGGTGCTGCACATCCTATCTTGGTCTACGCCGACCATAAGAATCTGGAATACTTGAGAACTGCCAAAAGACTAAGACCACGGCAAGCCAGATGGGCTCTTTTTTTTCCAGATTCCAATTCCATATTACCTATAGACCTGGTTCTAAGAATGTTAAGCCGGATGCGCTGTCGCACATGTTTTCTGACCCTGACAAGACTCTGCCTCCCGATACAATCCTCCCTTCTGGGAACTTCCTGCTCCTCCAAGGGGACCTTATCTCCCGGATCAGACAGGCTTCTGTGGGAATGCCCCCGGTCCCTGAAGCCAGCTGTAGTGAGGGTTTGTTCTGGCATAAAGGCAAAATTGTGGTCCCCGAAGCCTTGAAGGTGAATGTGTTGGAGCTCTGCCATGACCATAAGATGGCCGGACACTTTGGTACCCCGAAGACTGCCGAGGTGGTCCAGCGCACCTTCTGGTGGCCCCAACTACTTAAGGATTGTAAAAATTACGTGGACTCTTGTAGCACTTGTGCCCGAAGTAAAAACAGCTGGACACGGGCTTGGGGGTCTACTGAAACCTTTGCCTGTTTCTGAGAGACCATGGAAAATTATATCGATGGATTTTATTGTGGAACTTCCCCCATCCAAGGGGTTCTCTACCATATTTGTTGTGGTGGATAGGTTGTCCAAAATGGGTCATTTCCTCCTGATGAGGGGCACCCCCTCGGCAATGGAGACGGCCAAGATCTTTGTCAAGGAAATTGTAAGGTTGCATGGGGTCCCGGCGAGTATTGTGTCTGATAGAGGTGTCCAGTTCACTTCAAGGTTTTGGAAGGCGCTCTGCGGATCCCTTGAAATTGAATTGGCGTTTTCATCTGCCTATCACCCCCAGACAAATGGACAAACGGAAAGAACAAATCAGTCCCTGGAGCAATACATCCGCTGTTTTTCTTCCTTCTCGCAAGATGACTGGGTCTCTTTATTATCATTGGGGAATTCTCATATAACAATTTCTTACATTCCGCCATCAATCAAACACCGTTCTTTGCCAATTACGGCTTCCACCCAGCTTTTCTACCAAGTTCAATTCCAGAATGTACTGTTCCTGCAGTTTCCGAGACTTTGGATTTCTTCTCCAACAACAACAAACTCCTAAAGGAGACTATGGCCAAGTCCCAGGAATACTATAAGCGGATGTTTGACAAAAAGAGACGTGGAGAACTTGTTCTGGCGCCCGGCAACCAAGTGTGCTTGTCCACAGCTAACCTGAAGATGGCCTGTCCCTCCAGGAAATTAGGCCCTAAATTCATGGGTCCTTTCACAGTAAAGAGGAGAATAAATGAAGTTGCCTATGAACTTGATCTACCTGACTCTCTTAGAGTGCACCCGGTCTTTCACGTGACCTTATTGAAACCCGTTACCCCAAATCCCTTTGCTGGCCGCACTACCGGCCCACCCGAACCTGTCATAATTGACAACGAAGAGGAGTTTGAGGTTGAAGCAATTCTCGATTGTAGAAAGAAGGGTAACGTAACTCAGTACCTCATCAAATGGAAAGGGTATGGCCCTGAGAACAACTCCTGGGAGCCCGAAGGTAACCTGCATGCTCAGGAACTTTTGCGGGCCTTCAAGAACCACCATGCTTCCAGATTGGCCCAATTGGGCAGCCAGAGTCTGCCCTTAAGGAGGGGGCACTGTCAGAGACGTTACCTGGGTGGTCGCGGTGCTGCCCGCGCTGGTGTGCACCGATGTGCGGCGGTGCGCGCTGGTGTGCATGTTCCTGTGCGCGTGGTGGTGCGCGCCAGTGTGTGCCCATGCGCGCTCCTGCTGGCGCTGTTGCGCACCGGTACACGCCGTTGTGTGCGCTTCGGGTGACGCTGGTGTGTGTGCTGGCGCTCGACCTCGGCCTGTTCTGACCTTGCTCCTGCCTGCTCCTACTGTACCATTGCTGCCGGCCTGTTGCTGAACCCTGCCTGTACCCGGAACTGCCTGCTCAGTTCCTGCTCTGCACCTAGTTTTGCCTGTGTCTTGCCTATACCTGCTGCTTCGGAGTTCCCCGCGGTTTCCTGCTCCTGGATCCACACCACAGGCTCTCTTATCACTCCGCACTCTCAGCCACCTGTCTACTCTATCAGGGGTTGTAAGTCGGACACGTACGGGAGACCACCCTCTGCCCAAGTGGAGTCACCGGTCTGGTAAGTGCTAGTCTGACAGGCTCTCAAAACCAATTATAAGGTACTCACAAGATGGTACTTAGTCCCAGCCAGAATTTCTAAATTCTCTCCACAATATCCTTCCCATTGCTTTTGTGGCTGCTATACTCTGGGTACACAGGTACATATCTGCTGGGAATGTAATATTGTCAGATCCTTTTGGTCAGAAGAATTTAATATTCTTTCGACAATGTTTAAAGTTATATTACTGCCTGAAGCACCTATTGCACTCCTGAATAGTAAACCACATGCCTTGTCAAACCGCCAATTTAAACTCATGCTCTTTGTAACAACAGCAGCAAAACAGGTTATAGCGAAAGCTTGGAAAACAGATTCACTGGATATATCATTAGTTAAACAACGAGTTACTCAATCCCTAAGCCATGCTAAAACAGAAGCTTTCTATCTTGACAATATATCTAAATTCAAAGGACTGTGCACACCATGGATTGAACATTTCCTACCACTGGGCTTTCACACCTCTTTAATACTCCTTTCAGGGTTTAAGATCTAAATCTGTTATGTGCTTTAATTCATTCATTCATTCATTTTTTACCTCCCGAGTCTACTGACCCCCTTTGGTGACATACTCCATTTCACATCCCAATATCTCTTCATCAAAACATTACCTAAGCTTCCCCTTCTTTTTATACTAGTTATTTTTACTCTAATGGGAGTCTTGCAGGATAATCTGAAATATTACTCATATTTCCAGATAATGCCAAGCCAATTTGCAGGAACTTGGCCCTGGAAAACGTACCTATTGCACTTGATTGCCCTGTAACACTCCTAATGTACCATCTCATGCATATTTTAACTATTTGGCTCTTCACTCAAAACCATAGGTACAATATTCTATTGAATTATTTATATTCTCCATACTCATTCCTGAAATAAGAAGTATCCTAATTTCAGTCATATATGTTACAAGTAACTTTGTATCATCTACTAATTTTTCCCTTTAGCTTATTTTAATGTTTATTACTAATGAAACTTCATTTCTATTATTTTCTATTCCATCAAATGTTGTATTTCCACGTATGATATTACTGTATATCTGTTGTTTAAACTTATGAAAACATAATACATTTTTTTTAAATGAATAGGAAACTCCCCACTTATTCCAGTCCACAGCAGCTCCATAGAAGAACACAGCTCCTATCTGCCTGATGGTGAGGAGGAAGAGGGGCGGGCGTGGCTTTCATGCAGAGAGAGAGCAAAATTCCTTCATCAATGGCTCGGCTGGGCTGAGAGCTTCACCGCCCTTCCTTTTTCTTAGTATGGCTGGCAAGTACAGAGGCGCCGTGTGTCCCAGTGCTTTAAAAACAGCGTTTTTGTAATGTACTGAGATCAATCCGCCTCTAATAATGTTGGGACTCACTGAAGAGCAGTGGCTTATGCGGCCAGAGCTGCAGTGCAGGAGAAGGCCTGTCAGGTAGACTGTATGGGGCTCTGTGATTTCTAACAGCAGCCCTGCCCTCAAGCCAGGGGGGGGGGGGGTTGCCTGGTGGTGCTGTCAGCAACTCCCACCTCGAGGCTCACAGGACACCCTATCAGTGTGCCTCAATCCATGCTGGGAGGGGGGGAATTGCTGTTAGTGTGTCCTGTAAGCCCCTAGCCAGTGTGCTGCAATCGGGGGGGGGGGGGGGGGAGTTGTTATCGTGTCCTCCACCAGTGTGAGGATGTTGACAGCGTGCTGCAAGATCAGTATATATGATGCTGCTGATCTATATACCCTTTATGTGATGCTGTCCTATATACCCTGATCTGTGATGCAGAGCTGTATACTCTTGACACTATATAAGTGGAAGCAAGTGAAATACAGGGGGCGGAGTGGGTTGATTCTGTAAGGGGTGGGGCTTATGAGAAATGGGAGGGGTCAAAAGAAGTGCAGGGTCTGGCGCCCCCCATCCTAAAACTTCACCAGCCGCCACTGCTACCTGCAATGCATATTGATCAGCCAGAGGGGAATACTTCTTATTACTTAGCAAAAGTGGACTTACTCTTTAAGATGGTCATACACAGCTCCAATTTTGGCTGATTCCTGCTGGCTTGGGCAAATTTGAACGAGGTATGGACCATGCTGGTACCGCTCCATTCAAAAAATGTCAGTTGTTAATCCAACTTTTGGCATGTGAACCTGTAGGAAAAGGGCCTTGAGAGAAAAGGAAGTCCTCCTCTTCCTCCTGCTTCTCTGCCTCGAGTGCCGTGTCTTTATTGCCATGCAGAGTATGCTCCAGCAGGAACACAACAGGGATGGTGTCACTGATGCATGCATTGTCACGGCTCACCATCCATGTTGCCTTATCAAATGATGACAGTACAATGCATGCATCCTTTATCAACAGCCATTTGCGTGGGAGAAAAAAAGCATAGCCCTTCTGAACCTAATGTTGTGCCATACTCACACAGTTACCCGTTGATTATCCTCTGCTGCATGTGCAGCCACTGCAGCAGTGCCAAAGTTGAGTTCCACCTGGTGGGCATGTCACAAATCAGGCGGTTTATGTATAAAAAGTAACATCAACACACTGGGCCTCTTACCGCAAGCAGTGAACCACTAGATTATAGGTGGTCAAACAGGCATAGTATAGCCACAGTGTGTTTTGTGTTTTTTGGCATGCGTTTTTAATGTGTTTTTAACCACCTCAATACAGTGCACTTACACCCCCTTCCTGACCAGACCAATTTTCAGCTTTCAGTGCTCTCACAGTTTGAATGACAATTACTCAGTCATGCAACACTGTACCCATATGAAACTTGCGTCCTTTTTTCCACACAAATAGAGCTTTCTTTTAGTGGTATTTAATCCCTAGTGAGTTTTTTTATTTTTTGTGCTATAAATAAAATAAAACTTAAATTTTGTGAAAAAATGCCTTTTTCTTTGTTTCTGTCATAAATTTTTGCTAATTAGTAATTTTTCTTCATACATTTTGGCCAAAATTTATACTGCTACATATCTTTACTAAAAATAACCCACATTAATGTATATTATTTGGTCTTTGTGAAAGTTTTAGAGTCTACAAACTATGGTGCCAATCACTGAAAATTGATCACATCTGATCAGGCCTTCAGTACATCAGGTGTATCTCATTTCTTGAGACACTAACAAGTCAGGAAAGTACAAATACCCCCCAAATGACCCCTTTTTACAAAGCAGACATTCCAAGGTATTAAGTAAGTAGCATGGTGAGTTTTTTTAAGTTTTCCCACAATTCTTTGCAAAATAAGGATTTTTTTTTAATTATTATTATTTTTTTACAAAATTGTCATATTATCAGATTATTTCTCACACACAGCATATGCATACAACAAATTACACCCCAAAATACATTCTGCTACTCTTCCCGAGTATGGCGATACCACATGTGTGAGACTTTTACACAGCCTGGCCACATACAGAGCACCAACATTGAAGTACCTGGACAATGGAATTTCTCATAAAATGACCCCATTTTGGAAAGCAAACACCCCAACGTATAATCTGTGAGGCATAATGAGTTTTTTGAACGGTTCATTTTTTTCCAGAAGTTTTTGGAATATGTTGAAAAAAATGAAAACGCACTTTTTTTTTACACAAAGTTGTCAATTTATAAGATATTTCTAACACATAGCATGTATATAGCAAAAATTACACCCCAAAACACATTCTGCTACTCCCCCCGACTATGGCGATACCACATGTGTAGGACTTTTACACAGCCTGGTCACATAGAGAGGCCGAACATTGAAGTAGTACGTTCAGGCATTCTAGGTGCATAAATGACACATCTCATTTCATTCCTACCTATCACACTTTTTAAGGTCCTGGAGCACCAGGACAGTGAAATTACCCACAAAATTACCCCATTTTGGAAAGCAAACACCCCAACATATATCCTATGAGGCACGGGCTGCAAATATGTACTCGGGTACTCTGATGGGCTACAGATAGGTACTCTGGTACTCTGATGGCCTGGTGACAGGTATTTGAGTACTCTGATGGCCTGGTGACAGGTACTCGGGTACTCTGATGGCCTGGTGACAGGTACTCCGGTGCTCTGATGGCCTGGTGACAGGTACTCGGGTACTCTGATGGCCTGGTGACAGGTACTCGGGTACTCTGATGGCCTGGTGACAGGTACTCGGGTACTCTGATGGCCTGGTGACAGGCTCTCTGATGGCTTGGTGACTGGTATTTGGGTACTCTGAAGGGCGGTTACAGGTACTCAGGTACTCAGATGAACTGTGACAGGTACTCGGGTACTCAGATGAACTGTAACAGGTACTCGGGTACTCAGATGGACTGAGACAGGTACTCAGGTACTCAGATGAACTGTGACAGGTACTCGGGTACTCAGATGGACTGGGACAGGTACTCGGGTACTCAGATGGGCCGAGACAGGTACTCGGGTACTTTGATGGGCTGTGACAGGTACTCGGGTACTTTGATGGGCTGTGACAGGTACTCGGGTACTCGGATGAACCGTGACAGGAACTCGGGTACTCTGATGGACCGTGACAGATACTCGGGTACCCTGATGGACCGTGATAAGTACTCGGGTACTCTGATGGACCGTGACAGGTACTCGGGTACTCAGATGGGCCGAGACAGGTACTCGGGTACTTTGATGGGCTGTGACAGGTACTCGGGTACTTTGATGGGCTGTGACAGGTACTCGGGTACTCGGATGAACCGTGACAGGAACTCGGGTACTCTGATGGACCGTGACAGATACTCGGGTACCCTGATGGACCGTGATAAGTACTCGGGTACTCTGATGGACCGTTACAGGTACTTGGGTACTCTGATGGACCGTGACAGGTACTCGGGTACTCTGATGGGCCATGACAGATACTCGGGTACTCTGATGGGCCGTGACAGATACTCGGGTACTCTAATGGGCTGTGACAGATACTCGGGTACTCTGCTGGGCTGTGACAGATACTCGGGTACTCTGATGGACTGTGACAGGTACTCGGCTACTCTGATGGACTGTGACAGGTACTCGGGTCTTCTGATGGACTGTGACAGGTACTCTGATGGACTGTGACAGGTACTCAAGTACTCTGATGGACTGTGACAGGTACTCTGATGGACTGTGACAGGTACTCAAGTACTCTGATGGACTGTGACAGGTACTCTGATGGACTGTGAGTGACAGGCACTATGAGGGGTGGTGACAGGTCCTCTTTATTGGGGGGGCAATCAGTGTGATTGGTGTACACTGTAGGCGGTAACGAGATGTTACCGCAATCTCCTCCTCACGCACGATCGGTGTGTGAGGAGGAGAACCCGGTAACATCTCATTACCGCGGTTTGTTTACATTTTAGTGATCGGCTGTGAAAGGATCACAGCCGATCACGTGGGTAAACAGCCAGCCAATGGCTGTTTACCAGCATCGGTGACGAGCAGTGTTCCCGGGGAACACGCCGCCACCGACGTGCACGCGCAGCACGATCGCGTGCATGCGCCGTGCACAGTGGGGGTGTGACCATCTGTGATCGGCCGTGACTTCATCACGTGGTAAACAGCCATAACCAATGGCTGTTCACCCCCTTCAGTGGCGAGCGGTGTCTCCGTGACACGCCGCCACCGAAGAAACAGGGATGCGCGTGCACGATCGTGCGCATTCCCTGTTTAAACGGGAGGCCATCATATGACGGCCTCCCGCCACAATAGGTACACCGCCTGGCTGTCATTTGACTGCCGGTGGTCAGAAAGTAGTTAAAGTGTTTTTGGGATATGTCTGTTGTCATGCAGAAGAAACCAGAAAAAAAGTAGGAGTACTGCATTTTTGATGCGTTTTTATGGAAGTCTGTAAAACCAAAAAATGCAACCTGCTAGAGGCACAAAAGTCCCTGACAGATGTGAACATGACCCATAGGAAATCCTGTTAAATGGACTGAAGTGCATTTCTGAAAAACTGAAACCTCAATGCAAAAAGCATTGGTGTGAGCCATAGCCTAGTGAAATAATAAAATCCTCAAAACCAGAATGCAAAGCAATTTTGTCTAATAGGTCCCTAATCATTTAATTGTAGTGATTGATTTTTTTTTTTTTTACCTAGACTTCTGTAATGTTCGTAATAATTGACTATTCAAGGGGGGAAAAAACAGTCTATATGCAGCTATCTCTAGTATACATTACTTTATCATTTCATAACATGAATGACCTTATGGAAAAGGTAATGCAGTCATGAACTATTAGGAAACAAGTATTGCTTATGATGTTTGGCCCTAGTGTGGTTTGCAATTGTACAGTAAGCAGAAGCAAGTAAGGATTTTGGGAAATGTATTTGAATGTGCTGCCCCCTGACATAGCACGTATAGGACGTCTTTGGCAGCTGACCATTCTCATTCACTTCTAACAATCACAACATCTACAAGGTACATATTTTCTTTGTTTTGCATGCCTAGCCATATGTTTAAGGACACAAATAGAAGTAGCAGGAGGTTTCTATTGTAGTTTTATACACAGATCATTTAGAGCCCATTCATATTTCTCCTTTCCTGTGCATTGTGTTAGTACGAACGTAAGGAACATATGTTATCTACAACAGGGGTAGGCAACCACAAAGAGGTGGAGATCTACCTGAACACAGGGGCGGACTGACAACTCATGGGGCCCACGGGCAATAGGAGATTATGGGGCCCCCAGGCAATCAGAGATTATGGGGCCACACAGTATACACACACACAGTATACAATCACACAGTATATGCATATATGTTTCTATTGGCTGAGAAGGTACTGGAGAGGTGGGGCAGCTATAATCTTGGGATTTGTAGACCAAAAGGATGTCGGTAAGGGACATTTCAGAGACAGAAGCAAAAAAAACCCACAGATTTTTACATACTGTCCCTGGTTTTACTGAGGCTGGCAACCCGGATGGGGCCCCCTAGTGGCCTGGGGCCCTCAGGCAGTGCCCGAGTAGCCTAAAGGTCAGTCCGCCCCTGCCTGAACAACATTGGAGAAGTCAAAGATCACCGGGCACAGCGTCGCCTTCTAAAAGCTGATTTAAACCTCTAATTGCCGTACTACCGAGTTGCAATCACATGCATTGCATTCATGGGTTTAAATCAGATGGCGAGGAGGCAACATATCGTTTTCTCATCACGTCAAATACATTCAGATCGCTTTTCAGAGGAGCAGTAGCGCTTGCTGCACTTGTGAATGAGCCCTTATTTGTATTCGGCAGTGGCACCTTTAGGGCTTGTTCACACAAATTCAGGGGTGATAAAACCCTGCAGTAGAGTCATGGTTTTTACCACCCCCTCCCTACAGCAGCCAAAGGTATGAACATGCTGCAGCAGAAATTAAACACCCTGTTACTTTTGGTGGGTGCTACTGCCTGCCAATCATGACCCATTCAAGTAAATGGGGCCACTCTGCAAGAGTCCCACAGCTGCGTGCCTTTGTGGAGCCCAAGGAGTTAAAGCAGGTTTTGAGAAAGCAACATAAAGCTGCTTGCTTTAACCTTGTTTGCTGTACTGGTTGCAGGGCATTTGCAGAGTGGCCTTATTCGCTTGAATGGGTTGTGCTTGGCAGATGCTACACCCACCAACCATGACAGGGCGTATAACTCCTACTGCGGCTGCGACATGTGTACACCCCTGGCCACTGCAGCTAAAGTAGGTATGGTTGAGGTGGGGGTGGTAAAAACACATCTTCCCACTACTACAAACTACTAATGTAAATGAACTGTTTTGAGGCCCCTATAAAGCTGCTTTCGCACTGATGTGCTGCAGTTTACCTGGACTGTGGGTGCAGCGCAGTGTATCTGCAACTTTCCTTGGTTAGCTGTGCTTTGCCATAGACTTCTATTATATCCTCCAGGTGTGCTGCACTTCCTGAAAGCGTACCAAAACTTCTGCATTCAGAAACTGCACCAAAGCCACAAGATGTAATTTAATGCCACGTACACATGACCGGTTTTTCCATCAGAATAAACTCTGACGGTCTTTCCGACGGAGTTCCGCTGAAATGGACTTGCCTACACACGATTGCACCAAAGTCCGTTCGTTTAGAACGCAGTGACGTACGATGGAACTAGAAAAAGGAAGTTCAATAGTGAGTAGCCAATAGCTGCCCGTCGGAATAGCATACAGATGAACGGTTTTCCCGATAGGAATTGATTCCGTCGGAAAGATTTAAAACATGTTCTATTTCTAGGTCCGTCAGAATTTTTTTTTTTTTAAAGTCAGATGAAGCCCACACACAATAGGAATATTTGATGAAATGATTCCGTCTGAATTTTTATTTTTTTATAAATTCTTTATTTTTTCATCTTTTCTTTCCATAGATTTCCCATTACATTTCGTTATATATCTACAACTTCTTTAACAGCTATATTTTATAATATTTCAATCCATACCTCAATTCCACGTCATCCTCCCCCATCCCTCATCCTTCCCTCCCAAAAAAAATAGAAAAAAAAAAGAAAAAAAAATAATAATTTTCATAATAATCCCCCCCTTCCTTCACCCCCCCCCCCCCCCCCCTCACGACCCGCCAGCTCTACCATGTTTCAAATATTTTACATCATACTTTCTCTATAATTTAGATATATAGCCCAAATCTTCTGATATTTCTCATCTTGATCTCTCATTGTCATTGTTAAATTTTCCATTTGTTGGATTTCTGCAATTCTCTGAAACCACTGTGCTCTAGCTGGAGGGCTGCTTTTTTTCCACAGAACCGGAATACATGCCCTTGCTGCTATCAATAAGTGTCTCAGCAAAGAATTTTTGAATCTTTCTATTGCCATTGGAATATCCAACAACAAAAAAGTTGCCGGTTTATCTCCCAGGTCAATTCCTGTAATCCTTACAATAGTATCAGCTACCATCTCCCAGTCTCTCTCACTCTAATTTTTGGACATTCCCAAAAAATATGTAATAATGTTCCCTTCGCTCCACGACATCTCCAACATGTCTCTGATATCTGGGGGTAAATTTGATGTAACACTTTTGGTGTTCTATACCACCTAGTAAGGATCTTGTATCCCCCTTCTTGATATCTGCTTGCCGAGGCCTTTTGATTAAACAGCAACATCTTATCCTTTTGTTCTGGGGAAAACGTAGTCCCTAAGTCTCTTTCCCAAGCCTGCAGAAAGGGCAATTCTTGTGGAGTCTCCTGTTCTATTAACATACTATAAAAATAAGACATCAAATGTCTCAGTTCATCTCCTTTCAAACAGATCTCTTCAAATTCAGTCAGTGCCCTTATTTCTACATAAACTTTTGATTTAGATCTAATAAAGGCTTCTAATTGCCTCATTCTGAAGGGATCTAACTCTAATGTCATTCCTTTTTCAATATCTTTTTTTGTCATTAACTGATTGCCTACCGAGAAATGACAACTTCTGCTCATACCTCTGTCTCATATTGTTTTGAATTTTGGATCCGTTATGTAGAAATGCCGGGGTACCCAGGATGGGAAGGAGCGGGCTGGGAATTCTTGAAATAGATGTTTTTCTAAATACTCTTTTAGTTATTCATAATGTCTCCCTTAGTATTGGATGTTTTCTCATTCCTGCTGGTATTTCTGTATCTGGAATCTACACTAATCCTTCCAATGGGATATCTATCGCTGCTTGTTCTGTCTGTATCCACGGTTTTTCGTTTTTAAGCCGGCACCATTCCACTACTCTGGCTAAATGTGAAGCTTCCTGGTATTTTATTGGGTCTGGGAGTCCTATCCCTCCTTTTCCTTTGGGGAGTACTAAGATATCTCGACGTACTCTTGCTGATTTCCCAGCCCAGATGAACTTCATAAATCTTGATCTAAGATCCTTAAAAAAGCTTGGAGGGATCTTAATCGGTATAGTTTGTATTAGGTATAGAAGTCTAGGCATCACATTCATCTTAATAATATTGGTTCTCCCAAACCATGTAAAAATCTCTTTGTCCCATTTTTGAAGATCACTTTTGATCTGTCTTACCAGTGGGATATAGTTAAGTTCGAACAGTTCATTTAGATTTTTTGACATTTTTGTTCCTAAGTAACTTATATATGAATTCGTCCATCTAAAATCAAATTGTGTGGATATTGCTTGTAGCTGAGACAAATCTATTTCTACCCCCATTGCTTCTGATTTTCCATAGTTTATTCTAAAGTTAGATATTTTCCCATATTCTCGTAGCTCCATGACTATAGTATAACTGATGTTGCTCAGCTGCTGTACAAACCACTCAACTCCATACCTTGCCCCTTCCCATTAAAAGGAGACCAGCCCCTTTATTAATCAAAATAATAATTTAACATATAACCAAAAACATCAACAAAAGCATAATTTAACTTAAAACCCTGAGCGCGTTGGTCATTTGCAGGACATTCCCCCTCCCCACCCCGTTAGCATATCGATCCAAAACAAGCACTGTGGTAATATTCCTGTAACTAGGCCTCAAGCTGACATGCTAGCTCAAAGACACCCAACTCTTTACCGCAGTGCACCCATTCACCAGCTGCCATATAAACCCTCACTATATGGCATATCAGCAACGAGCCCATATCTCCAATGGGTCCCGCATCAACTTCTCTGTGGGGAGGGGTTATCTTCCTTTACCTGCATCGACCAACACCCGCCACAGCAAGCAAGGATAACACCTTATCCTTGTGAGCACTGCCACACCCTCAAGGCTCTCTCAATCCCATCCTGTAAGCCTAAGGCCCACATATCAGTGCCCACGTCATTGAGATGCACACCATCATCTTTTAGGTACCGCCATGTCTCCACCTCCAACTCCAAATGTCTAATGCCAACCCCCCATTGCACACCACAAAATGGCTAACCTCCTGATTCACTTTTCTCCTGGCCTTGTTAACTTTGTCCACTGACCTAGGAAACCTCCACTTGGTCCTCGCTATAATGTCTGACCATACTATTATCATGTTAGGGAAGGCCGCACGCAGTCACAAGAAATCATATTTGATGTCCCGCGTAACGTCCAACTTAGTGCGGAGATAGTGCGGAGACCCAAATCATTTCCCCTTACATGCAAAACTAAAACATCCGGGGCCCTGTCAAACCCCGCAAAACGGCGCACCTCATGCACCATCCTGCTCCATAGCATGCCTGGAAATCCAAACGCACGCCTCCAGTCTGGAGATACCCAGTTGTCTGCCCTCTGGCCTAACATTGCCCCTCCTGGCTCCCCAGCAGATGTACGAATGGCCCATAATCCAGACCAACCCTGGCGATGCACCTGAAAGAAAGAAAAAACACATACCCAAATCACAGTAACTGTACATGTGTTACACAAACCCATGCCAACAATTCCCCAGCCCCCCGGCTAAACGCTCACCAAATCCGGCCGAACATACGATTTAAACCTCCGAGACTCCCAGCGGCCAGTCCTCTTTACCGCCTCCTCATCCAAACCCCACCTTACCGCCTCTGTCGCAGCCACAATCCTGAAAGAGTGTGAGGAAAACTTTTCCCCTTCCAAACCCAATGCCTTCAGGCACTTCCTAAAAACCCTTATAAACTGATACCTCAATACAAACTCCCCATTCGCATGTATCAACAATGGGCCCGGACCCTCCGGCCGAGCGATGAAAAAAATTCCCTTAACACTAAGACCGGGCAAAGCTTGCGCTCAGGAATTGCGAACACCACAACTTCCTTCCCTTTTCCCTCCTGATCCGTCTTCGATCTCCGGATCCGCATGCGCACTCGGTCACCCCAACAGTCGACCTCCTCAAAAAACAAACCCCCTGGCCCTTTCTTAGAAGGGCTGACCAATTCCCCTATCCGGAAAGCGACAAAAAACGCCAACACAAACGCGGCCTTGAATAACACTTGTTCGTATACTGAAAAACACACCACCCCCAACCCTCGACAAAGCCTACCCAACAACTCGAAAGACACCGGTCTCCTGTCATCTTTCACCTGTCGTCCCCTCCTATAGCCCTTCATTGCTTGCCTCACCCAGAAATCTTTGGTGAAGTCTTGCTCCCCCTTCAGTTTGAACCAAAAGGCCAAACCGGACAATTTTTGACCCATTCGGGAAACTGAAACCCCCTGCTCCATGTTCCTGAACACAAAATATATCACCATCAACCGCCTGTCTCGCACGTCCGCCCCTACCTGTAACCCCAAAGCCTCCCATTCCACCCATGTTTTCTCGTATGCCGACGAGGTACCCCCACTCACCGACCGCCTGATCCAGTCGGAGGCTCGTCCAATGCAATCGTCCACAATTCCTCCGGGCAGGGTGCCCCCTGAGCGTCCGCCGACGTTGCCAGCTCTCGGAACTTGTCCCACTCTCGGAACTTGTCCCACTGAAAGCGAGACAGTGCGTCAGCCACAACCTTCTCCTCCACCCCAGGTAAGTGCACCGCATGTATAAAGATGTTCAATTGCATGCATCGTAGTACCAAATACCTCAGCAGTCTAACCACCGGCGGAGACACTGCCGACACCCAGTTAAGGACCTGCACCACACCCAAATTGTCCCCATGGAAGCGAACCTTCCAAACCCTGAAGGATTCCCCCCAAAGCTCCACCGCCAGCACCACTGGAAAGAGCTCCAACAGCATCATGTTCCTCAGCATCCCTCCACCTTTCCAGGAGTCGGGCCAGGGGCCCGCACTCCACTTTCCTTGGAAATAGGCCCCAAACCCTGTGGACCCCGCCGCATCCGTGTAGAGCTCCAGATCAAAGTTTCTCACTGGCCCGGGCATCCATAATGCCCGTCCGTTGAAACGTTCCAAAAACACATGCCAAATCCGTAAATCCTCCCGATGATCCTTTGACAAACTCACAAAGTGTCTCGGGGAATCCACCCCCCCCTTGTACTGGCCGCTAGCCTCCTGCTGAAGACCCTACCCATGTGTATTATCCTGCATGTGAAATTCAATTTTCCCAGCACAGACTGAAGAGTCCTGAGCTGTACCTTCCGCAAGCCCACCAACCTACGTATATCCGCCTTCAATGCTTCCAACTTCTCTTCTGGCAAACGACACTCCATCGCCTCCGAATCCAATATGATGCCCAGAAAGCTGATCACCGTCGTCGGCCTTTCAGTCTTCTCTGGGGTCAGTGGGATACCGAAACTCTCTGCCACCCGCTACAGCGTCGTCAATAGCACTGCACAAATCGCCGACGAGGCCGGACCTATGCACAGGAAGTCATCCAGATAGTGGATGACCGAATTCACTCCCGCGACATCCCTGACCACCCATTCCACGAAGGAACTGAATTTTTCGAACAGCGCACACAAGATGGAACATCCCATGGGCAAGCACCGGTCATCATAATACTCTTCCCACCACCGGCAGCCCAAAAGCTGAAAACTCTCGGGGTGCACCGGAAGCAAGCGGAAAGCTGCCTCAATGTCCATTTTTGCCATCAAAGCCCCCCGGCCATATCGCCTCACCCAAAACACCGCCGCATCAAAGGACGTGTAAGAAACTGCGCTCAGTCGGGGGTCGATGGCATCATTCACTGAACCCCCTTTTGGATATGACAGATGGTGGATTAAATGATACTTACCTGGCTCCTTCTTAGGTACCACCCCCAAAGGCAATACCACCAGGTGTGGCATGGGCATATCTGAAAAAGGGCCTGCGATCCTCCCCAATGCCACCTCCTTCCGCAGCTTCTCCGAAACCACCTCAGGATGTAGCATGGCGGACCGCAAATTCTTGGACACCGGGGGGGGGGGGGGGGGGTCGTCCCGAGGACTGCCGGAATCCGAAAACCCACCGCAAACCCCAAACCCAGAATCGATGCTGCCTCCCTATCCGGATATCGATCTAGAAAAGGACACATCCTTTCCAGCCTCACCGGCGTCGTCCCTCTTGTTTGAAGGCTCTCCAGCCCTGCCTTTTCCTTGCTTGAAGCACCGAGATACCGGGTGGGCTCCCCCACAACCTGAGCACTCGTGCTTGTACTTGCAACTTCCTGTGAACCTACAACTACCTTCATTATACTGCCAGCAGACTCCCTTTTTTGATCCACCGCCCCCCCCCCCCCCCCTGAAAAATCTGATTTGGCGTCCTCGCCGACGACATAAGGCACATCCACAAACTGATATCCTTATGATCCCAGTGAAGAGCAGGTCGAATCGCCCTCCTTTGCCAAAACTGTTCATCATATCGCAGCCAAGCCAATCCCCCGTAGACTCTGTGCACTTCCCCGATCGCGTCCAAGTACCAAAAAAGCGCTGAACAATGCTCCGGATTCTTCTCCCCTATCGCGCTGGCGAGAATCGCAAACGCCTGCAGCCAATTCGTGAAGGTCCGTGGTATCAACTGGTACCGTCTCTTCTCCTCGTCCTCCTTCTTGTTGTCCTCAGGCTTGACTCTATCTAGACTGAACTTTTCCAGGGGCAACAGAGAAAATATCTCCACGTATTCCCCTTTCCATATCTTTTCCCTAACCTCCTGTTTCAAATGCGCACCCAGTGGCCCCTCAAAACACACATACACTTCACACCGTGCCGCATCCGCCAATCTGACCAGATCTTGTTTTTTGCCCGCGTCCCCCACTTTGTCCCCTGAAGACCCCGATGGCGCTGCCGGCGCGGAAGCCACCACCGAGTCCCCCGTGCCTGGATCCGTGACCGCCCTGGACGCAGCCGGCGGGGTCGCCCCCACTGTTACCCCCCCATCTACCGGCAGTGCCACGCCTGCGGCCCCCGACCCGCCTGAAGGCCCTGCCGCCCCCCGTGAACGGTCCCCCGGAGCTGTCCACGCCGCCCCCGGCCCTGCCCCGCCAGACTCCAATCTGCCAACCAGTTCCTTAAGCCCCGTCAAGAGGCCCGCTAGCCCCCCATCCGCCGTGATGCGGTCCCTCCCCCGCTGGGCCAGATGTGGGGCAGACAGGGCGGTTTCCCCCCCGCCGCGGGCAACCCCCAGTACACCCTCCTCCCCCTCACTACCCGACCCCTCCCAACCATCCTGCCCCAATGACCCCTGAATAAAAGCCGACTTACCGGGCCGCCTGGAAGAATCGCCTCCAGCCGCCGAACCTCCGCCGACCGCTGACGGTCCTCCTCTGACGACGAAAGTTCGCCTTCCGACCGGTCAGGGGTCGCTGCTGCATCCCCTCGCGACATCCGTCCTCAGCGCCCCGCCTGGGCTGCTGGCGAGCTTCGCTTGGGCTGTCCTCTTCTCTGCCCTGTTGCCCCATTCTGCGCCGCCTTCCCCCGGCCTTTGGCTCCTGCTTCCTCCGCTGCTGGCAGGCTGCTGTGCAGCGGCCGCCGCCCCTCGGGAATCATGGCCTCCAACCCAGTCGCAGTCCCCGCAGCACTGTTGGTATGCCTCCGTCGGCGTGGCCCTGCCCCCGCAGCGACTGCACCAGGAGAAGGGCCCAGATCCTCTTCGAGGTGTACCGCTGTGCTACTGGAGGCCGTCACCAGTCCGGCCAACGGCCTATTATGGCTGCGCCCACCGCCCCAGCTGCGCCCAGAGGCCTCCTCTGCCCTCATGACTGGCCGTTTCGCGGGCGGCGGCGCCAGCGTTCCCCGCATGGCGAATAGGCGGAGCCCTGGGGGATTCAGGGGAGAATCGGGCCGGCGGGCGGGAGCGCCGCGCCCGGGCCGATCCTTCCCTCGCAGTCCTGGTGGTGTCCCGCTGTTCCCCGAGAGCCGCCTCTACCTGGTCTCTCAGCCATCTCTCTCCGTTCGCCGCCGCTGCGGCCCGTAACTGTTGAACGAGCTCCCCCAGTGATGACGCCATCCTGCCTCTCGAACTTCTCCTTTCCGACTGACGCTGGGGCGTTGAGCGCGCACACATCCTCGCGCTGGCTCCGCCCCCCAGCTGCTATTACCCAATCGCTGACAGTCCACTATAATCATGTCAGCCCTCTGCCTACCCCTTCGTTCTCGGCTACAGGCTGTACTTTAGTAAAGACGGGAGAGATGTAATTGAGGACGTTACGAAAAAAATCAAATCATCTGCATAAGCTGCCAACTTCTGATCTTCATTTTTTATTTTTACCCCCCTGATATCCACATTGGCACGTATTTTCCTTAAAAAAGGTTCTATTGTCAAAATGAATATCAGGGGTGAGAGGGGACATCCCTGGCGTGTTTCATTTAAGATAGAGAATGGCTCTGATAGTCTTTCACCCTAGCACTTGGTTTTGAATATAAGTTAAGGATCCATCTCAGCATCCCCTCCCCCAGGCCTATATGTTGTAATACCGCTTTTAAGAATATCCAATCTACCCGGTCAAACGCTTTTTCTGCATCCGCGGATACTATCACCGTTGACTTATGCAATTTTTGTACCAGGTAGATTGTGTTCACCACTCGTTGTGTATTTTCTCTTCCTTCTCTCCCTGGGACAAATCCCACTTGATCTGGGTGTATTAATTCCGGTATCAAATTTATCAATCTCATAGCTAATATCTTTGTGATCAATTTAAGGTCCACATTCAACAACGAAACAGGTCGGTAGCTGGGACACCGAGAGGGATCCTATCCTTCTTTTGGTATTACTATTATATGCGCCAGTAACGTTTCTGTTGGAATGACTTTTTCTGACGGAAAGTCCGACGTGTGTACACTGCAGCACATCAGTGTGAAAAAAAGCAGATCTCTTCTGCTGCTGGCACCACTCTGGAGACTGCTAGCCAGGATAAGAAATGGAATTGCAGTTGGTATCACTCCACATTGGATAGGACCCTGCACTACAGAGGAGGCATTCGCTTATACAGCTCTTGCTCCATATACAGCTCCAACTTTACAAGTAGTCCCTCTGCATTGCACTCTTTTGCTCTGGGATGGCGGGTCAGCAAACCCAGTCCATGATCTACCAGTCACCTGGCTGTGATCTACTGTTAGGGTACTGAATGTAAAAATGTGTTAAACTAAATAAACATTAAACCTTCTATCTTTTTTTTTTTTTTTTTTTATTGTATTTTTATTAAATTTCAAAGCAAGTACAAAATAATCAAGCAATGAAATGATCAGTAAGCAGAAATAAACATAGATTATAACGTAAACGTTAACCATAGAAGTCAGATATTAATGTCCATAGATGCAGGCACAAAAGTGAACTGCATACCTGTTTCAGTTAAAGTAAATAACATACAGTTTATGAAAAACGAAAGTCGGTACGACAATAGGCCGGAGGCCAAAGGTAGACAAAGCAACAAAACAGCCATAAGAACATCATGACAATTCTCAGGGGAAGGAGAGAAGGTTACCCGGACTGGTACATATAGAAAGATAATGGGAGAGGGAAAGGTGGGCGCAAAGGCCGGAAAGAGGGCACTGCCACCGGCGACTGCAGCCGTTAAGGGCGTACAGACAGGGGGGACCCAAATTCCGACCGATCCCAGGGTTCCCAGACTCTATCAAACTGGGAAACCAAGTCATATACCGAGGCCGTCAGGTAGTCCATTCTCTGTATTTCGGACACCAATTGGAGAAATCTAGGCCAGGGGGGTGTTGCGCCAGACAACCAGCATAGCGGTATGAGCCTCTTAGCAGCTAAAAGAATATATGAGATCAGCCGGTTGATATATTTGGGTAGGCCTGGGAGAGGGAGACCCAACAAACAGTGTAGGGGGTCGATCGGAAGGGACACCCCCGTCACCCCCATCACCAACGACCCCACCTCCAACCAAAAAGGACGTATCAGGGAGCACTTCCAGAAGATGTGGAACAATGACCCGATGTCGAGCCCACATCTCCAGCATCGCGGAGAGACTGAGGGATCAAATTTGTGGATGACATCGGGGGTCCTATACCAGAACATGAGAATTTTAATTGCCGTTTCCCTTTGCGTGACACACTTAGAGGACTTAAAAGTAGAGGCCCAAATCTTATCCCAAGTCTGTAGGGGGATGGGTTTGTCTAACAACTGAGACCATTTACTCATGTACAGATGTGTAATTTCATTTAAGGGGGTCGACTCATGGAGGATTTGGTGGATAGAAGAGATTAGATGTAATTGGTGGGGACCCTGGGCGCAAAGGTGTTCAAAAGTCGTGGGATTTGCAAGGGTTAAGGTCGGAGATTTGGAGCTGAAAAAGTGCCTAACCTGTAGGTAAAAGTAAAACAAGTGCTTGGGGATGTCATATTTGTCACGTAAGGTTTCAAAAGTGTGAAGTCTACGCGAGATGGGGTGCACCAGGTTTCTAAGTTGGAAAAGGGGAGGGGCTAACCACGTGAAGATCCTGCCCAAAGACAGTCCATCCGGGATATTGGGGTTGAACAACACATTCGTGAGGGGGGGGCAGGGTGAGGAAAGGGAGTACTTTTTGTTGCATCTTTGCCATATGTCCAGGGTGAAGGACATTGGGGCTGTACATTGGCTCCTGAGGTTAGGATGCAGAGGGGAAGAGGCACCCCAGATCAAGGAGCATGGGTGCACCGGATACAGGACCCCCTTCTCAATGGCAGCCCACTGACTCTTGGCGTTAAGAGAGGACCAAGAGCTAATAATTCGTAAATGGGTAGCATGATAATATTATATGATATCCGGACCTCCCAGACCTCCCCGAGCTCGAGGTGCAAATACCACTGAACTGGCAAGGCGGTGAGATCTGTCAGCCCATATAAATTTTAAAAACTGTCTCTGGAGGAGTTTAAGCTGGGGGGTTGGAAGGGCGACTGGCAGTGTCTCAAAATGATAGAGCAACCTGGGCAAAACTGACATTTTAAGGACGTTGATCCTGCCCAAGAGGGATAGAGGGTATTTGGACCAGGTCAGTAGGGAGCTATTGATGTCTTGGAATAGGGGGGGGGGGGGAATTAGCACAGAACAGGTGGGAATATGAAGGAGTCAAAAAAACACCCAAATATTTGAGTGAGTCCATGCACCATCTATAAGGGTAAGTTTCTTTAAGCCTGGAGAGTTGTGTAGCGGGTATGTGTATGGGTAGAGCTTCAGTCTTTGAGGTGTTCACTTTGTAACCAGAGATCCCCCCGAAGGTTAAGAGTAATTTGTGTAGTGAGGGGAGGGAGACCAGTGGGTTGGTAATGGTTAACAAGATGTCGTCCGCGAAGAGTGATAATTTATACTCCCCCTGTCGCATCACCACCCCGCGGATATCTGGATGAGAACGTATGGACTCGGCTAGGGGTTCTAGGCATAAAATAAATAACAACGGTGATAAAGGGCACCCCTGCCGAGTTCCATTCATCAGGGGAAAGCAAGGCGACAAGAAGGACGACATCTGAACCTGGGCAGTGACAGTTGAATATAAAGCTTCGAGTGCGTTTAAAAAAGGGCCAGTAAAAGACTTTAAGCGTTGCGAACATATAAGGCCAACAGAGCCTATCAAAGGCCTTCTGTGCGTCTAGACTAAGTAGCAATGCTGATTTGTTGGTCCTATCCAGAAGGTCCACTAGGTTGATTGTGCGTCGGGTGTTGTCTCCGGCATGCCTGCCAGGCACAAACCCCACCTGGTCTCTGTGGATAAGTTTGGGGGCAAGGACTGACAATCTAGAAGCGAGAATTTTCGTAAAAATCTTGTAATCCAAATTTAGAAGGGCTATAGGCCTATAATTGTCTGGGATAGAGGGATCCTTACCCGGTTTGGGGATCACTGAGATGTAGGAATGTGAAAATTGGGGGTGGGGGGTGCCCCCTAGGAGGGAATCAAATAGAGTGAGCATATGCGGTCCCAAGATATCCAGATAGGTTTTGTAATAGAAATAGGGGAGGCCATCAGGGCCAGACGATTTATGCGAAGGGAGCTCCCGTATGATGGCCGAGAGCTCGTCTGCAGTTACAGATTTGTTCAGGGTTTCTAAATCAGTTGTTGAAAGCTTGGGGAGTTTCAGGGTAGAGAAAAAGGACTTGAATTTCTCTTGTGTGAAGTGAAAATGATTTTCTGGGGATAAACAATTATATAGTTTGTGGTAAAATTTGCCAAAGGTGTTGGAGATTTCACGAGGGCAATGGGTCTTGGTACCGTCAGGACAGGAGAGAAACTCAGGGAAGGAGTTGAATGGGTGCGGACGTAATTTATTAACTAACATTTTATGGGGTTTATTGGAAAATTCGTAAAATTTCTGCTTCGTCCAAAGCAGTGATTTAGCAGCCCGGTCAAGTTGGGCCGTTTTAATCTGTTCCCTGAGTAGAGTGACTCTCTGCAGTCTATCCACCGTGGGGGAACCCAGAAGCCCGAGAGAAGAGCAGAAGTTAGAGAACGAATATATTCGGCTCTGTCTCTCTTCAATCTAGAGCTCTCTGCAATGCAAGCACCTCTAAAACCGGCTTTGTGGGCTTCCCACAGGGTGGAAAAGTCAGAGACTGACCCATTGTTTAGCTGGAAAAATTCTTCAAAATTTCTGAGCAAGGACAAAGCGGGAGCCTTCAGATTGTAAGAGGTGGTTATTAAGCCGCCAGTGACAGGATCTGGGGTAGGCCTGAGTGAGCAGGAGGTCTAGGGTAATGGGGGCATGATCAGACCAGGTAATCGACACCACCTCAGAGTCAACCACCAATGGGATAAGCGGGGCAGATATAAAGAAGTGATCGAGCCGCGAGTAAATTTTATGAGCAGGTGAATAGAAAGTAAATTGCTGGGCTGTGGGGTGTTTAATCCTCCATGAGTCAAAAAGGCGGTGGGATCTAATAAGCTGCCGGAAAGAGGTAGCTTGAGAGGCAAGCTTCTTGGAGGGCATGGGAGAGAACAGTGTTTTTCTATCTCTAGTGGGGGACATCACCAAATTGAAGTCCCCGCCAACTATCATGAAAGGCTGAGAAGGATAGTGGGAGGAGTCAAACAGGCCATTAAGAAAGTCAATCTGACCAACATTGGGGGCATACAGGTTGACAAGGGTCAGAGAGGTGTTAAAGTATTGGCAGTCTAGGATTAGGTATCTACCCTGGGGATCTACATGCGAGTTTTTGACCTTAAGGGGGCATGATTTTCTAATCAAAATCGCAAACACCCGCCTGTGGGGTCAGAGGCTAGGAAGGAGGTGGGGAAGTGCTTGGAGGCAAACTTAAGGGAGCCATCTACTTTAAAGTGTGTTTCTTGCAACATAATCACGTCTGCACCAGAGGACCTGAATTCCTTCAGGGCCACCCAGCGCTTACGTATAGAGCCTAGGCCCTTCACATTATACGACAGGAGCTTTAAAGCCATAAGGGCAGTCTAGGTAGGTATGCGTATGTGAGAGCCAGGAGGTTGTAATACAGCAGACAATAAATAACAAAGGACCAGGACTCTAGTCGATATAAAGTGTCATTAGCGTCAGTTATGCCTAAGCGATGGGGAAAAAGTAGGTATACCCAGAGCCAGGATAACCTGAGGCCAAGCCGGCATGTACAGTGCATGAGTAAACAATAAAACTGATCTATATAAATGGACACAATAGAACAAAAGACCTTAAAAAGGAACATTAACAGAAGCGTCAGAAAAAAAAAAAAAAAAGAAAAAAAAACAGAAGATCTTGGGAGGCTGAGGGGAACATATACCTCAGGGGACCTAGGGCAAATACCCAGGCCAAGAGGGTCGTGGCCAGACGATCACCTTATGAACTCGGAAATTAACAAAAGAGCATTAACAACATATAGACATTTGTAGGAACAAAACCCCCATGGGAAGGGGAAAAATAGTCCCAGCTTGAACCTTCAAGACAAAGGACAAACTTGAAGTAACCATTGCAACAGAATCTTTTCCGTTCAAATCACGGAGGCAAGGGAAAAGATGGGGAAGTATGAGGAACATACATAATTGAGCCATATGGGATATGGCAGGGAAAGTCAGGGAGGCTGTTTGGAGAATCGTGGGCGTTGAGGTGTAGAGAGATGCCTCCTGGATTTGCTCCTCACGGGTGTCCAGATGCGGCTAGGAGTATTGGGAAGAGGGCAGGTCTGGGCTTCAGCCGGATGCATGTCTTCCTCAGGCAGGGGAGGGAGCCCAAGGCTCTTTAGAAAGGATTCACTCTCCGGAAGATCACAGAGGGTGTACTGAGCTCCATTTTTGGACACAAGCAGACGGAAGGGAAAGCCCCAATAATATGGGACCTTGTGATGCTGCAAGTAAGAGGTAATTGGCCGAAGGTTCCTGCGTTTAGCCAAGGTGATGGGGGAAAGGTCAAAATTTGCAAATTCGCTCCCTTGTATACAATTTGAGGTTTATTGCACGTGGATTGGATCAGTGCCTCTTTGCTTTCAAAGAAGTGGAACCGGACAATAACATCCCTGGGCCTAGCCCCTACAGGAGGCCTGGGGGCCAGAGAGCGATGAGCCCTGTCAAGGCGCCAGTCTATGTCCACTACCGTGGGGGGCCAGGGTGTTAAAGAGGCCTAATAGGGAAGCATGTAAGTCACAGTCTCCCACAGTCTCCGGGATACCTCTAAAGCGAAGATTCTGGCGTCTTTCTCTATTTTCCAGATCCTCCTGTTGGAGCTGTAGTTGAGACACTGAGAGGCGAAGGTTGTGGTTATCCTCCTCAACAGCCTGAACATAGCTGACCATCTCATTAAATGTATTTTCAAGCTTGTCTGTGCGGTCAGCGAGCTGGTTGATTTCCTTTCGCAATTCCACCGCAAGTTTGTTTACCTCGGCCGAGACATTGGTTGTAATTTGTTGAAGCAGGAGATGTAGCTTAGCATCCAGTTTGCATCCAATATGTCAGGGGTAAGGATCCCCTGCGGGGATGGCAGGCCCGAGTCGGAGGCTTGGGGAACAATAACTGGGGGAGTGCCAGAGCCCTCCATTCCCAGAGGTAAGTCCATATTGGAGAAAGGGTCTCAAGGGGAATGGGAGGGAGGCGGCTGAGATCTGGTAACAAAGCGGTCAATAGTAGGCCCCGTCTGCTGATCAGGGACGTGTTTGTAATGTTCCTGTTGCTCACCAATTTTTCCCATGGGGCGCTTTAACACTGCAATGAAGAGGAATGCTTACCCCCGGAGCACTTAGTAGCTAGTGTGGCGTTGCGGGGGTCATGGGGAGCAGACTGGCCCTTTAACTCATTTAAAAGTCATATTGGTCGGTGTCAGTGAGACACATGACGATGGCAGAAGATGGGTTGAAATGGTTGCAGGAGACTCCTCTCCCCCTCCACCCCAGCAGAGTGTGAAATTAGGAGCAGTAGGCTATTGGGTGTAGCAAGATGGCCGATCACAGCCGGCACAGGCCGGGACCAGGACCAGGCCCGATGGAAGCTGCAGTCAGGGGACACCAGGCTTGGCAGAAGGTGTGAGTGTCCAGGCCTAATCAGGGTCCAGCTCCCCTATAAAAACTGGAGGGGATGTTCATCTGGTGGGGGGAGATTGGGAGGGGGGGCAAGGAGCAACCCCTGTGGGGACTCACCAGGCCGAAGGCTATCCGTGCGGGGGTTTGAGAGGTAGTTGCTGTCCAGGGGGGGGACCCTGTGGTCGGATGATCCCTCTCCCGATTTTCGCCGGGTAGTAGTCTTGGTGCGGTGCTCCTCCGCGGGTGACCGCTGTAGGAAAGGCCGGGGATCCACAGGCCTCGCTAGGCCGCACTAGGCTGGACCCGGCCGCGGCCTCCTCGCACACCCCCAAGGCTCAAACGAGCCACCGGAGCACACAGGGGGAAGAGATCAGTAGGGTTGGAGGGTGGATGATGGTCCCCTACCTCCCGATGCGGCCTAATTTACGGAGATTTGCAAGGCCTCCGGAGCGGCAAGATGGCCGCCGCGAGCTCCCGGTGTCGACCGTCCCACGGCCGACTGGAGGGTTATCCACACAAAATATGGGCACCGGACGCTGCAGGGCACCCAAGGGGGTAGCCGACCGTCGTTTCAGGCACTAAGCAGGGCTTTTTTTAGCAAGGATGGCAATGGATGAGCTCAGGGTACACGGAGCTCCCACAGAAAGCGTCCTCCGCCGGTCACTTCCGGACACGCCCCCTGAAAACCTTCTATCTTTTAAGAATGAAAATTATGTAAATGGTGGAAAAGTGACATTGGTGTTAGGACAATGCGAGGGGTGGACACTAGCAGCTGGCAGTGGCAATGGCAACTTTGAACAAGAGATTATTTCCCCAGGCGTGGAACACAGCCTAAGTTTAAGAAACCCGAGAACAGGTGTCAGGGAAGATGCATGCATGTGTGCAGGCGATTGGTTCCTGTAAACCCTGTTCGTGGCCATTTACAGCTGTGTGTGTTCGCGCACACTGTTTCACAAGCATGTGCATAAACGAGTGCACATTCATGCCAGACGGGCTATTTAAATTGCACTGGTGCCTTCATCAGTTCCATTTGGTCTATTATGTTTCTGAAGCAACTGTTTCTGTATTGCTAACCCATTGCCAACCCACTATGCTTCTGCCTTATCTATCTGCTCATCTGCCTTGTTATTACCAAATCTGGCCTTACTTCTGACTACTCTTCTGCCTGCTACCTGTGTCTGAGCTGCCTGCTAGTTGCTGACCTGCACTGTCTGACCTTTCTTTGGATCTTTTCCCTGCACCCAATCCAGCCATAGCTGGGCCTGTCACCAGTTCCTGTTCTTCTGCCAGTGTGCCACCAGCCAGCTGCTCGGGCTCAATCACCAGGTACGTTACAGCAGGCAGCTCTTTATTGCAGAAGAGACATGCTATGTACACACTTACCTGCCTGCTCACCATTTTCTACTTAATGTACACTGATTTCTGCACGCTTTCCCAGGATGACATCACCCCCCCACCAATCAATAGGTTGAAAAACAGGCACTTGGGAGAAAGTTACAGTGGTCGATTGCTGGAAGGCAGAGGTGAGTACAGTGGGGAGTTTAGTTCCACTTTAAAGGGACACTAACCTTTTTTTATGCCAGTAAGAGGTCTAGGAGGTGCCTAAATGTGAAGGAGAAGCTGAGAAGTGGATTCTTCATTAATTCAATATTTATTGCTCAAAAATATAGTATAGAAAACACCATCAACTTGTTTGTGGCACTGGCCACTTCCTCAGGATGGTGCATAAAATACTGATAAACACAAATATATATACAGCAGCTCACAAAAGAGAGTACACCTCTCACATTTTTGTAAATATTTTATTATATCTTTTCATGTGACCTGACTGAAGAAATTACACTTTGCTACAATGTAAAGTAGTGAGTGTACAGCCTGTATAAAAGTATAAATTTGCTGTCCCATGTGCCCCATGATGACCTCAAACCTGTGACGAAACGCGCTGAGAGGAGTGACGTACTGACATCACCGTGCGCTATGTCCCATTGTTTGTAGCACGGGCGTGTGTACTGCAGCCGGCCAGCCGCAATTTTATCTATTGAATTTTCTACTTGTTTTTATATGCCTATGGTGTTTGTTTTATAATAATAAATATCCAGCGGGTTTTACCCATGGCCATCTCCTTTTTTTTGCTTTGAGACATATTTGCATCACCATTCTTGTAATGCAATCGGTCGCTAGTGGAGGATTCATGTGGCCATAGTCCTGACCAGGGGACCCCCCACAGATGTGATGACCAGGTAGTTTCCGGAAATCCAACTGAAGAAAAAGTCCTAGCCTGGTATTAGCTACAGGCATTAACTATCTGGCAGCTGGTAAGCGTACATTTCTTCTGGTGGTGGGATCTATCAAGCAAATCTATCACTTCAATTGTGAATTTTATCATATGTTGGACTGTCGCTAAATATTGCACAGTTTATTGGACACTCTTTGATCACTTTTTGTATATTTTTTGGTCATTTTTTTTGGACACTAATACAGTATTACTGATCACTAATGATATACAATATTTTCCCCAAAAAATAAAAATTCTCCATTTATCCTTGAAGTTTATATACAAGATTAATACTCATTCACTGAGGTTTTTTAAGGTCAAGGTTTAGAGCGCAACCTTTTTTGTATTTATTGTAATTTGTGTGTATCCCACTTTCTGTTGCAGTTATTTTGTTTAGTTTATTGTCCAGCACCGTTTTTACTTTTGCTTTACACAGCCATTAATGTCTAAACCGCTGGCAACAAAAGTGAGTACACCCCTAAGTGAAAATGTCCAAATTGGGCCTAAAGAGGCAATATTTTGTGTGGCTACTATTATTTTCCAGCACTGCCTTAACCCTCGTGGGCATGGCATTCACCAGAGCTTCACAGGTTGCCACTGGAGTCCTCTTCCACCCCTCCATGATGACATCGCGAAGCTGGTGGATGTTAGAGACCTTGCGCTCCTTCACCTTCCATTTTAGAATGTCCCACAGATGCTCAATAGGGTTTAGATCTGGAGACATGCTTGGCCAGTCCTTTACCTTTACCCTCAGCTTCTTTAGCAAGGCAGTGGTCATCTTGAAGGTGTGTTTGGGGTCCTTATCATGTTGGAATACTGCCCTGCGGCCCAGTCCCCGAAGGGAGAGGATCATGATCTGCTTCAGTATGTCACAGTACATGTTGGCATTCATGGTTCCCTCAATGAACTGTAGCTCCCCAGTGCCGGCAGCACTCATACAGCTCCAGACCATGACACTCCCACCACCAAGCTGGACTGTACGCAAGACACACTTGTCTTTGTACTCCTCACCTTGTTGCCGCCACATACACGAACCAAATAAGTTTTTCTTGGTCTCAACAAACCACATTCCAGTAATCCATTTCCTTAGCTTGTTTTAGCAAACTGTTTGTGGGATTTCTTGTGCATTATCTGTAGAAGAAGCTTCCTTCTGGGACGACAGCTATGCAGACCAATTTGATGCAGTGTGCGGTGTATGGTCTGAGCACTTACAGACTGACCCCCCCACCCCTTCAATCTCTCCAGCAATGCCAACATCACTCATACATCTATTTCCCAAAGATCACCTCTGGATATGATGTTGAGCATGTGCACTCAACTTCTTTGGTCGACCATGGAGAGGCCTGTTCTGAGTGGAACCTGTCCTGTTAAACCGCTGTATGGTCTTGGCCACCGTGCTGCAGCTCAGTTTCAGGGTCTTGGCAATCTTCTTATAATTTAGTACTGTGAAAAAAAGCAATTGAACCTCAACTGCGCAAATTCCGCGCCATGTGAAAAAAACGAAAAAAGGAAAAACAAAAACAAAAAAAGCTGCTCCCTGAAAAAGTGAAAAAAAAAACACCTTAATGGATAATAACAGTGATTTAGGGGCGCTCTAGAATAGTCTAAATGTGAAAAATGTATCAAACCATATCAATATCAAAATAGCATTGATACAAAATAATTAAAACAATGATCTAATCAACATACACAGAAAAAAAACATAATATCAGAATATGAAATAAACTGGGAACTGGTGAACCACCAATCATATGATAAAGTCCCAATATATGTGTCTCTACATGGAAAAAATTCTGAAGGATCCAAGTGTGGAAACAAATAATATAATTGTGGTATAGCAGCAGATCCAAAAGGCTTGCGACTCCCTCCACCAAGCAAACAGCAATACACCACTTGTGAAGATACAAGTCCAAACTGCTTACCAGATTCGTTTGACCACTTTAATTAAAAAGTAAGTCAAACAGCGCCTATACAGGTAATACCTGCTCATATGGATACTGATGGAAATGACAATAGATAATACGTCCCCCTTCACAGACTCAGGCGGTATATATGAAAAAATACAAAAGGATCCATAGCGTGATACTGACTTTAATAAAAAATATATAAAAACAGACATCCAAATGGCTCCTTACGTGGTTGTGTGCCTGACCCGGCACTGGGGCTGCTCGCCTTGACAGAAAAACTCGCTCTCCGACCGAACGAAAAGGTCCTTCCGCAATCGCTAGTAGCGTGCTTTCCAGGCCTTCAGACCGACAACCAGGCCATCTTTATGTAGAGCAACAATTCTATTTTTCAGATCCTCAGAGAGTTCTTTGCCATGAGATGCCATGTTGAACTTCCAGTTACCAGTATGAGAGAATGAGAGCGATAACACCAAATCTAACACACCTGCTCCTCAGTCACACCTGGGACCTTGTAACACTAACGAGTCTGGACAGGATCTGACTTTGGTGCTACTCAGTAGCATGGAGGATGTTATGGCCTCCATACATATTAAATTATTTATCTTCTATGCCCTGTATTATGCTATAAGAGAAGTCCCTCTCAGATGGAAACAACCTACCCCACCAACGCTTAATGCTTCAACAATCAACTCTGTCTTGTCATTGTATAAAGTGACCTAAGAGAGCAGGAATTGCCCTAAAAAAACTATGGTGGCTGTAATTGTTTTGCTGCTCATTCTACTTAAATTCATATCTCAGATGTGGTATTACTTAATAGATCTACTTGTTACCTTGTCTCCTCTTGGATTTTCTATTGCTATGTATAAACTGTGCATTATGTCATTGATAATGTGTAACTTTTGAATAAACTTTATACCTGTTAAAAAAAAACAAAAAAAACAAAAAAACAAAAAAACAGAAAACACTAACGAGTCACATGACACTGGGAGGGAAAATGGCTCATTGGGCCCAATTTGGACATTTTCACCTAGGGGTGTACTCACTTTTGTTGCCAATGGTTTAGACATTAATGGCTGTGTGATGAGTTATTTTGAGGGGACAGCAAATTTACACTGTTATACAAGCTGTACACTCACTGCTTTACATTATAGCAAAGTGTAATTTGTTCAGTGTTGTCACATAAAAAGATATAAAATATTTACAAAAATGTGAGGGGTGTACTCACTTTTGTGAGATACTATATATATATATATATATATATATATATATATATATATATATATATATATATAAGAGGGCCAGTATGGTGGCCCGTAATTTTGGGAGGATCCCGGAGGGTATATAACCAGACCTCGCACACCCCTCAGTGTCGATTCCAGTGCGCGGTACAACGTCACCAGGCCGACCTTTGCTTCTTACTTCGTTTTCGTAAGTGCGTACAACACCATCGCTATCCCGTCTCCATTCGTAAACTTTCGTCGATCGTTACGCCTCGTCGTCACAGGTAGGACTATTCTCGTTATCTTTACTCAAAGTTGGTATCAGTTCGTTAGCATGTTTTTCTTTGCTAAATTGTCGCACTTTCGGCTAGTATCTCTTTCGCGCTATCCTTCACGTATATTGTCTTCTACCTGCCGTATTCACCCGTACGTTCTCATCCTGTACTCGTTCACAGCTTTCGTTAAAATCGTCACGCATTTCCGTCACAGGCAGGGTCATCTTGCTTCCTTTACTCTGAATTCGTATCGATTCGTTACCATGTTTACTTTCTAAATTATTGCTCAGCTAGTACCCCCCCCCCCCTTTTTTTCTAACAGCATCTTTCATATATGTTAAATTTTCTGCCTGCCGCAAAGTAAACCGAAACCAGTCGCTACCCTTACACGGTTTCAAACATGCACCCCGCCTCAAATTGGCATTCTACTCTTTCGTTCAGATCACATACGCACCCCAGACTGCCGATTCGAATCTGGTCGTCAAACTGTACGATTCGAATATTTTTGGCATTTGTCAAATACCCTTAAAAAAAAAAAAAAAAAAAAAAGGGGGAGGGGCATTCATCTACACTTAGTCAGTCCGAACCCTTGTCATCGACTGACTCACAACCGGTTACGTAGGATTCGCACCTAGTCGCAGCATCAGCGCTATGATTCGAATCCACACGGAACCAATTGTTAAAATACCGCACCGAGTCTTATCACATCATCGACCCAAACGGGCCAAATCTTTCACCAACCGTTCTTTCAGGGCTCGCATCCAGCCCGGTTCTACTAGTCACAGCACAAGCTCTACGATACTTTCTTTCACCTTTCTCGAATCTAATTGCATGTTCATTCACAACTTCTGCACCAAATCGCTCGAAGTACGCACGGTCAACCCCACATAATCATTTTTCTTACCTTTTATCTTTCTAACTAAACCATCTTGCAACCACGGCAAGTCTTTCTGCATTTGGCTCACAAAACAGCCAACGTCTCCAGTAGCAACATGACTACTCATACGTTTTCTCTATCCCTGTTCCTCTTTTAGGTCAGTAAGTTTGCCATTTGGTCCATCCTGCAACAGGCTCGGACCACCCATTCCAGGTAAAAAAAAAAAAAAGGGGAGGGGTAGAACACAGGGTAACCTGGCTAGGGTTTGCATTTCTTCACCAGGGGGTCGGCTATGGCCCCGAAACAGCTTGTAAACCCACCTTATTACTACTCCCATGTCACCCCGCTGTAGGTTTTTCACGCAAACGCAGTCCTTGACCCCAACAGAGACGCCAGCACCAGGGCTTCAAGGCAGGTGCATCGTTAGAAGGTATGGAACGATAAGATTTATAAAATTTCCTTTCTCTTACACACTTTCACGACATATTTAACTTCACACGCATAATTTTATTTTGGTTCCGAGGCGTTAGCAACTGTCACATACTTCTACGCATCTCACTCTGTTTTCGGAGCACAAGCCTCCACTACGCAGACAAGGTCGCCTAAACCCCCATTCTTGCAAGCATTTAGCCGACCGAACACACGTCAAGTTTCTACAGACCGCAACATTCCTACTTAGCACACCAGACTTCCGTTACCCTCCGCGGTCCGCCCCGGGGACTCTGGTGCACTAGTCTGTGCCAAGCACAGTCGGACACCCGAGCTATCGGTAACCTAGCTAGTCACCTCCTGGCTCACCTCGGTTGTCACGCATTCTTATGAGTTTTAAAAAAAATTTCACTCAACAGCGCTCGAGCGCAAACCAACTGTCGCTATGGCTGTCACTCCCCCTGATTTTTCCTACTTCGTGCTTTCCTCGAAATACCTTTCTGTCCCCTCCTGTATCCCCAACCTTTTCTTAAAACATATGCATTTCCCCTCTCGTTTAGCGGACGCCATGTCGTTGGCCGGCAGCGACACCTCTTCCCCCCGACCCGTCATCACCCGGGGCGGGTTCAACCAACGATGACGGGCAGCTCTACAGAGCCTGGACCATCCCGAAACTCACGGCAGAGCTGCGACGTAGGGATATTCCCTACCCGGCTACAGCAAGAAAAGCTGAACTCTTCAAATTGCTATTTCCACCATCTACGCCAGCCCCATCAGACTCCCAGGCGTCCCTACACTCCATCGCATCAGCAGTTGCTCAGCTGCACTCCTTAGTGGCTTCACTTTCATCGACAGTCTCCGATGTCCAGACCAGAGTAGTGTCTCTGGAAGAACGACAAGTGGTCCCCACGCCACCCGCCACTACCACCCTCATGCCAATGCCGTTAGGTACGCCCCAGTACAGCTCCACCATCTTCCCGGCACATCTCGTCCCAGCTAACATTAGGAAGGACATCCTAGATGGCCGGGACGTCAATCTCGCATCCCTCCTTATTTCAGTACACGACGCAGCGGAGAACAAAGCCTATACATGGGGGGATGTCTCCGTCGTCCTAAAAGCAAAAGACCGTAGGCTCACACGTAAGCTCACAGTCACTGAGTTCGTGCTCGCCTTCGACATGGTCAGAGACATAATTTGCTCCCTCAACCCCAACAAGAGGGAAGAACTAGATCTGTATTTACAGGCAGTGATGGATCTAGGTTATAGGTATGGAGGTAGCGCGTTTTATGACTACCACCGCTCCTTTTCAGCCAAAGCAGCTGCCAGGCTCAGCCAGTTTCAGTTGGCTACCGACTGGAGCGCAGTCGTTACAGAACTATTCTGTCGCCATTTCGCGGGACTACGCTCCCCACTGTGCACCAACTGCCAGTCGACAACCCACACAGCTAGCTGGTGTTCGGAAAACGAGGGCAGACGCCCTCCGTACTTTCCCCCCTTCTCAAACACAGCTCAGAGCTCAGGAACATCCACACAGCGCCCACAAGAAGACAAGTTAGGTCGACCCATTAAAACTCTAGGAGGGGCTCAAATTTGTAATAACTTCAACATCGGGGGTTGCCATTTCCCTCAATGTAGACTCCTCCACGTCTGCCTCGCTTGCCACCAAGCTCACCCCAGAATCGCCTGTGGGATCAAAAAACCTAACCACACATGACTGAGCCGCATACATATCGGATGGCTGCACTTCTACCTTCTTTCACACCCATCACCCTCACTAGCAGCCTTCCTACTACAGGGTTTCACCGTAGGTTTCCACACAGGGTTTATCACTCTTCCAGACACCACCCACGAATGCAGAAATCTTCTGTCATCAGCCACAGACGAAGAAGCGATCAGCACCTTGCTGCAAAATGAACTTGATCGGGGATACATGATCGGCCCCTTCTCACACCCACCTTTTTCTGTTTGGAGAGTCAGCCCTATCGGGCTTGTGAAAGGGAAATTCTAAAATAAACTTCGTTTAGTCTATGATTTGTCCGCGCCTCATTTTTCTCACGTACCTAGTTTAAATTCCCTTATACCCTCAGAAGAATTCGGCCTCAAATATTCCTCCGTAGACCTTGCCATCCAAACCATCCTCAGCTTAGGAGCTGGCGCCTGGCTGTCCAAAGCCGACATCGTGGACGCTTTTAAGTTATTACCGATTCATCCATGCCTATGGCAATGGCACGGTGTCAAATGGAAGGACCAGTACTATTTCGCCACAAAATGAACCTTCGGCTCCAAAAGCAGTCTGTGGCTCTTCGACATGTTGGCCCAGTGCCTGTCCTGGATTCTTTCACACCACGCGTCCTGTCAGAAAGTGATCCACTACTTGGACGACTTTCTGCTTATTGAGGAACCTGGGGAACCTCCAGTAGATCTAAATAACCTTAGGGAAGTTTTTGCCAAACTCAATATACCCATAGCAGAGAAGAAGGTGGAAGGCCCTGCACAACGCATCACCTTCTTGGGTATCATCCTCGACACTCAAACAATGCAGGCTAGCTTACCTCTCGACAAACTAACCCGCATCAGGGAGGTCATCCATACCTTTACGGTTACCCAAGGGTGCACCAAGAGACAACTTCAGTCTTTGCTCGGGATGCTCAACTTCGCGGTAAGGATCATCCCCCAGGGTCGATCTTTTGTCTCCCGCCTCTTGGTATTTCTTTCCCAAGTCCAAGACACCGACCATATCTTCAGGCTAGATCAAGCAGCGACAGCCGATCTCAACATGTGGGACGATTTCTTAGCAAATTGGAACGGCATCTCAATGTTTATCTCATCAGTATCCCCCTCTTCACCCCAGATAGTCACTGATGCTGCAGCCTCCACAGGCTTTGCAGCGATTTTTGACCGTCACTGGTTCGCAGGCCCATGGCCGCCAGAAATTCTCGCAATCCCCGGGTTCAGTCTATCATCCTCGTTATTCAAGCTATATCCTATAGTGGCTGCAGCGCAAGCCTGGGGCAGTAGCTGGGCAGGACAGACAGTTACTGTCGTTACAGACAATCAAGCCACAGCCAACATCATAAACAAAGGCCGTTGTAAGTCACTGGCCATAATGTCATTTCTACGCAGGCTGGTACAATTGTCCCTTCAGCACCAATTTAATCTTCTCTGCATCCACATCCCAGGCAAGTGTAATACCTTAGCTGATGCCCTGTCCCGCCTTAATTTCGAATCGTTCTTTTCACAGGAACCTGGAGCCGACCCAACCATGACTACTATCCCACACTGGTCTCAGCTAACTCTGCATTGAATCCATACCTACGCAATGCTACCAAGCTCATTAACCTTTCGTTATCTCACAACACGATCAAGGCCTATCGTGCTGCCTGGAAAATGTACAACAGATTCCTAGCGGCCTTTCCCGGGGCGAGCCCAGGCGATCTCCATCATATCCTCGCTTTCATTTCATACTGCCACACGCAGATGACTTTGGCTCACAATACTATCAGACTCTATCTGGCGGGCATCCAACACTTTATTTCTTTACAAGACCCCGCCAAGCCGTCCTTATTCGCCGCTCACGCAGTCAAGACAATTCTGTGTGGTATTCTCAAACAGCAGCCGCCAGTCAGCAGCAAACGTCTTCCCGTGACCGGCGCCATCTTTCGTGAGATATTGCTCATCCTCTCTCATTCCCCTTTTGGCCCCTTTCCTAGCCTGGTCACTAAAGCAGCCATTTACCTAGCCTTCTATGGTTTTCTGCGCCCCAGCGAATTTACAGTCACCAGCTCCCGCTGTAAGACGCTATGCAGACGGCACCTCACTCGCCACCAAACCTTCTTCACTCTACATCTAGAGGTATCTAAAACACAACAGGTGGGCCCAGGGACGGACATCAAGTTTTTCGAAACTTTCAATACCTGGTGCCCCGTGGCCGTCTTGGACCAATTACTAGCGCACTTATCCGATCCATCACCCGACAGCCCGTTATTACCATTAAACCTCTTAGCTGTAATCAGTTTATTAGTCACGTCAAGATCCTCCTACGCAATATAGGCCTTGACCCAGCTCGTTATTCAGGACATTCTTTCCGCATCGGAGCAGCATCAGCAGCCTCACGCAACGGAGTTCCAGCACACGTGATCAGGAAGTTGGGAAGATGGAAATCCACTTGCTTCGCTCAGTACATTCCCGACCCACAGTCAGAAATGTCTCAAGCCTTCTGCGGCCTTGCTCTCTAATCATATTGTCTTACTATAATAAACTACTTTGTCCCTAAATCAAGTCTTTTGCGCTCTTCTCTTAGCATACCGCCCAGTAGCACAGGGCTCACTGCCCAGCTCACCTGGGTTTACCTTACCGCAGACCAGGGCACACTTCAGGTCTATTTTACGTTGTTCGTCATGTGGCGTGTTTATGTTTTCCTTCCATATCTTTGAGGACGAAGGGTTTTGACCATAAATAAGAGGGCCAGTATGGTGGCCCGTAATTATGGGAGGAGCCCAGAGGGTATATAACCAGACCTCGCACACCGCTCAGTGTCGATTACAGTGCGCGGTACCCTCCCACCCATTTCCCTTTCTCACAGCACTCAAAAAACAAGTTTCTCTACAGAAACATCCATTACTTTCTTCAGGTATGCGCCCTTCTCTTAGCATACCGCCCAGTAGCACAGGGCTCACTGCCCAGCTCACCTGGGTTTACCTTACCGCAGACCAGGGCACACTTCAGGTCTATTTTATGTTGTTCATCATGTGGCGTGTTTATGTTTTCCTTCCATATCTTTGAGGACGAAGGGTTTTGACCATAAATATATATATATATATATATATATATATATATATATATATATATATATATATATATATATATATATATATATATATATATATGTATGTTTGCATACATAATATCTCTTACAGTCAGGCCCGGATTGGCCATAAGGCAAACCGGGCAATTGCCCGGTGGGCCGCGGCCGCCGGGGCCGCCATGCTGCAAGTGCATTCGGGGACAAGGCTCTTTGAGCCCGCGCTGCTCATGCAGCCTCTCCGCGGCTGCCAAGCTGCCAGCTAAACTCAGCCCATCGGCGTCTAGAGGATGTAAACATAGAGAGGGCGGAGCTAGATGAGAAGCCTTTGGCCTCTCCTTGGCTGCCTGTATAGGTCGGCCATCGGAGCCAGCCTGAGAGGGGGCGTGGCTGTGAAGGGGGAGGAGCCAGAGCAGACACCTGCTGCTGAGTCCTGGCAGAACACCGGATTACAGTAAACGTGAGTTCCGCGCCGTGCTCTGCGCTCACCCCCTTATAACCTGGATATGAGGAGCGGTGGGGGCGGCTGCATATAGAACAATCATTCCCTCCATCTTCCTCCTGCAGTATCGGAATGCCTGCAAGAGGTAGAGGAGAAGCAGGAGACTGCAGGAGGAAGATGGAGAGAATGATTGTTCTATATGCAATCGCCCCCCCCCCCCGCCTATCCTGCTTATTACTGCTGCCCCCCCCCCCCCACTACCCATACTCTTTGCCTTCTCGTGTTCTCTGCCACCCCCCCAGTGCAATCCACTTCACCCATGCCCTCTGCCACCCCCCCAGTGCAATCCACCTCACCCATACCCCCTGCCACCCCCCCAGTGTACTCCACCTCCTCCATGCCCTCTGCCACCCACCCAGTGCGATCCACCTCCCCATGCCCTCTGCCACCACCCCAGTGTACTCCACCTCCCCATGCCCTCTGCCACCACCCCAGTGTACTCCACCTCCCCCATGCCCTCTGCCATCCCCCAGTGCGCTCCACCTCCCCCATGCTCTCTGCCACCCCCCCAGTGCGCTCCACCTCCCCCATGCTCTCTGCCACCCTCCCAGTGCAATCCACCTCACCCATGCCCTCTGCCACCCCCCCAGTGCGCTCCACCTCCCCCATGCCCTCTGCCACCCCTCAGTGCGTTCCATCTCCCCCATGCCCTCTGCCACCCCCCCAGTGCGCTCCACCTCCCCCATACTCTCTGCCACCCCCCCTGTGTAATCCACCTCACCCATGCCCTCTGCCACTCCCCCAGTGCAATCCACCTCACCAATGCCCTCTGCCACCCCCCCAGTGCGCTTCACCTCCCCCATGCCCTCTGCCACCCCCCCAGTGCAATCCACCTCACCCATGCCCTCTGCCACCCCCCCAGTGCGCTCCACCTCCCCCATGCTCTCTGACACCCCCCAGTGCGCTCCACCTCCCCCATGCTCTCTGCCACCCCCCGTGCAATCCACCTCACCCATGCCCTCTGCCACCCCCCCAGTGCGTTCCACCTCCCCCATGCCCTCTGCCACCCCCCCAGTGCGCTCCACCTCACCCATGCCCTCTGCCACCCCCCCAGTGCGCTCCACCGCATCCATGCCCTCTGCCTTCCCCCAGTGCGATCCACCTCCCCCATGCCCTCTGCCACCCCCTCCCTGTGTTCTCCACCACCCTCCCTGTGCTCTCCACCTACCCAATGCTCTCCCCCGCCCTCCCTGTGCTCGCCACCTCCCCCCATGCTCTCCACCACCCTCCCTGTGCCCTCCACCTCCCCCTATGCTCTTTGCTGCCTCCCTGCGCTCTCCATCTCCCCTGATGCTCTCCACCAGCCCCACTGTGCTCTCCACCTCCCCCATGCTCTCCGCCGCCCTCCCTGCACTCTCCACCTCCCCCCATTCTCTCCACCACCCTCCCTGTGCTCTCCACCTCCCCCATGCTCTCTGCTGCCCCCTGTCCTCTCCACCTCCCCCCATTCTCTCCACCACCCTCCCTGTCCTCTCCACCTCCCCCCATGCTCTCCGCTGCCCCTTGTGCTCTTCTCTTCCTCCCTGTGCTCTTGCCCCACCCCATGTTCTCAAGGTTCTTCCCTGTGCTCTCCATCCCCCCATGCTCTTTCCTGGTCCCACCTCACCCCCCCCACACCTTTTCTGGGTTCCCCCCTCCCCTCTCTCAGGAGATTTGTCAGGGTGGAGAGTGGGGAAGGGGCCAGTTCACATGTCATGGGCTGCTCAATCCAAAATGCCCGGGGCTATTTTTTGTCCCAGTCCGGGCCTGCTTACAGTGGTTATCAAATTCAGGTGATCAAATTTCATTAATATTCTATACGTTCACATGATAGTCAAAAGGACTATGTTATCAATATGTAACCGAAAAGATAATATAATAATAAGAATAATAATAATAATAAAAATATACACTATATAAGTAGCTCTATACACCTCCACATGAATTGTAAAAATAGGATGAATCATAAAATATACATCAATGCGTATAAAGTAAAGCATACTGTATACTCCATTATATAGGGATGATAAAAAAAAAGCGATAGATATCATTAAAAATATTTTTTGATTATTTCATAGTTCATATTATATGGCTATAATCAATGATATGTGTTTGCATGTATTGTTTTTGTTTTAACCTCTTCCAGTCCAGGCAAATTCTGACATTTTTCTTATACATGTAAAAATTATTTTTTGCTAGAAAATTACTCAGAACCCTCAAACATTATATTTATTTTAATCAGAGATATTGAAGAATAAAATGGTTGTTGCATTTTTTATGTTGCATGATATTTGTGCAGCGCTTTATCAAACTCAGATTTTCAGGAAAAAATACAATTTAATGAGTTTTAGTGAACACGGACACAATATAATGCTCGTTTTTGGTAACATATTAAATATAATGTTATGCTGAATACAGTATATTGATAAAAAAAAAAAAATTACACATTTTGAAATTGTGTAAGCCCATGGAATAGCGACAAACTATGGTACCTAAAAATCTCCATAGGCTTTGGAAGCCCTTACAGGTTATCAGTTTTGAGTTATACAGGAGGTCTGGCAGTAGAATTCTTGCTCTCGCTCTGATGTTCTTGGCGATACCTAACCAAACTCGTGTCCAAATGTGTACGTAATCAAAAAATAGGGGGTGGTGTTGCGCTCCTTACACAAGATTATGTATTTTTCTATATATAGTAACTTGTTAGAATTATCAACTTGTGATTATAGCTAGCAAACATTCATCGGTATCATTAACCAAATAGAGTGCAAATGTGCAGATAAAGTATACTAAAATAGTATCATAAATTCATAAATATATACGTTAAAAAGGGACATAGATGTTCATCATAAAAAATTTCTACTGTGCAATAAACAAATTTAAAAAATAGATGTAAAACATATATCCAACATGTGCAAAATTGCATAAAAAGGTAAGTAGTGTGTAATTTCAAAATTGTGCAACATACGCAAAGAGTGAATAATTCATAAAGTGACTTATTTCATCAAGGAGAAACAAAAAATATGTATATACACAGAAAAAGTATATAAATAAAATAAATAAATAAATAAATAAAATTCCTTTAGCAAACTGAGTGTATCAAGTCTCTAGTGCAATATTGGACGTTTATTTCTTGGTCCAGTGTGCGACAGTAGTGCAGATGTGGAAGTGTTTCACAAGAACACTGTGCTGCTATACTGACATTCAGTGATACTGTGCCTTTAAGTGCTAAGAAATGAATCTTCAGTGTCACTGACACCCATGGCTGAAATAAATGATTACCTTACTGCTGTAAGGTAAACAGCATGTAGCGAGGTTTAAGGGGAGGGATCCCTTTGGATCCATCTTTTCCTAGGCGTTCGTACTGTGTATGGAATAAAGCCGGGGGGGGGGGGGGGGGATGGATCCTTTCCTTGTCTTTCCGCTGGGTGTTAGTTACTTGGATCACTCAGGTCATTTAGATGCTCAATGTATCAAAGAAAAGATAAAGAGAGGCCTACCATGCTGCAGTATATTGAAAAAAGTTTTGACGTTTATTTAAGTAGAACCATAAAAACTCACATTTTTCCCTATGCAAGCTGTACATTATAAAAACGAGTGCCGAGCTCGTACCTGTGCATCTGATCCGGTGTCTAGTTTGCCTCTCGTATCCTACGTGTTACGTCACAACACACGTGACTTTGAAGTCACGTGTGTTGTGACGTAACGGGTAGGATACGAGAGGCAAACTAGACACCGGAACAGACGCACAGGTATGAGCTCGGTCCTCGTTTTTTACATTGTACAGCTTGCATAGGGAAAAATGTGAGTTTTTATGGTTCTACTTAAATAAACGTCAAAACTTTTTTCAATATACTACCTCCCCCTGGCTTTATTCCATACACATACTTTATTTAAGTAGAACCATAAAAACTCCATACACAGTACGAACGCCTAGGACAGTACGAACCTCGCTACATGCTGTTTACCTTACAGCAGTAAGGTAATCATTTATTTCAGCCACTGGTGTCAGTGACACTGAAGATTCATTTCTTAGCACTTAAAGGCACAGTATCACTGAATGTCAGTATAGCAGCACAGTGTTCTTGTGAAACACTTCCACATCTGCACTACTGTCGCACACTGGACCAAGAAATAAACATCCAATATTGCACTAGAGACTTGATACACTCAGTTTGCTAAAGGAATTTTATTTATTTATTTATTTTATTTATATACTTTTTCTGTGTATATACATATTTTTTGTTTCTCCTTGATGAAATAAGTCACTTTATGAATTATTCACTCTTTGTGTATGTTGCACAATTTTGAAATCACACACTACTTACCTTTTTATGCAATTTTGCACATGTTGGATATATGTTTTACATCTATTTTTTAAATTTGTTTATTGCACAGTAGAAATTTTTTATGATGAACATCTATGTCCCTTTTTAACGTATATATTTATGAATTTATGATACTATTTTACTATACTTTATCTGCACATTTGCACTCTATTTGGCTAATGATACCGATGAATGTTTGCTAGCTATAATCACAAGTTGATAATTCTAACAAGTTACTATATATAGAAAAATACATAATCTTGTGTAAGGAGCACAACACCACCCCCTATTTTTTATTTTGACACCGTACCTTTCATTTTTTTTTTATTGAATTTTATTGCTATAATAAGGTATGAAGAAAATCCCTTGTTATAGCAATTGCCGTGGCAGGTCCTCTTTATGGAGAGATTTGGGGTCTTTCAGACCCCAGATCTATCCTCTAGCCTCCAAAGTATCTGATCAAACTGAGATCCGTTTGTTCTGATTCTTGTACAAGCCAAAAATGCCTTGTAAACAACAGACTGAAACCGGAAGTGATGAAATCGTTGTTGCTTCTGGTTTCTGACATCAGAGAAAAGAGGTGGCACAGGGGCGTACCTAGAGCATTTGGCACCCGGGGCGGATCCTATATCTGGCACCCCCCCCACCATAAAATGTAAAAACACCCACCGTGTCCCCTGCATACCTCTGCATCCTTCAATATCTTTTTGTCACTACTGTGTACCCCCCCTCTCCACAACTGCACCTCTGGACCCCTTTAAATTACACAGCACCCTGCACCTCTGGACCCCTTTACATTACACAGGACCTTGCACCTAAGGACCTCTTTACATTACACAGCAGCCTACACCTCTGGACCCCTTTACATTACACAGCAGCCTACACCTCTGGACCCCTTTACATTACACAGCAGCCTGCACCTCTGGACCCCTTTACATTACACAGCAGCCTGCACCTCTGGACCCCTTTACATTACACAGCTCTTGTACCTCTGGACCCCTTTACATAACATAGCACCCTGAACCTCCTGACCCCTTTACATTACACAGCGCCCTGCACCTCTGGACCCCTTTACATTACACAGCACCCTGTACCTCTGGACCCCTTTACATTACACAGGACCTTGCACCTAAGGGCCTCTTTACATTACACAGCAGCCTGCACCTCTGGACCCCTTTACATTACACAGCTCTTGTACCTCTGGACCCCTTTACATAACATAGCACCCTGAACCTCCTGACCCCTTTACATTACACAGCCCTTGTACCTATGGATCTCTTTACATTACACAGCACCCTGAACCTCTGGACCCCTTTACATTACACAGCCCTTGTACCTCTGGACCCCTTTACATTACACAGCACCCTGCACCTCTGCACACCTTTACATTACACAGCCCCTCACAGCTCTGGACCCTCTGCATGTTACACAGATCCCCTACAGTTCAGACCCCCCTCCCTACCATACAGACCCCATCTACTGTGTAGACCCCCCTACAGTACAGAATCCTCCCCTACAGTGCAGACCCTCCTACAGTACAGACCCCTCCACCCTATAGCGCAGACCCCCCCCTACAGTGCAGACCCTCCTACAGTACAGACCCCTCCCCCTACAGCGCAGACCCCCCTACAGTACAGACTCCCCTACAGACCCCCCTACAGTGCCGAATCTTCCCCTACAGTACAGACCTCCCCCTACAGTGCAGGACCCCTTCTACAGTGCAGGACCCCCCTACAGTGCAGGACCCCTACAGTGCAGGACCCCCCTACAGTGCAGGACCCCTTCTACAGTGAAGAACCCCCCTACAGTGCAGGACCCCTTCTACAGTGCAGAACCCCCCTACAGTGCAGGACCCCCCTACAGTGCAGGACCCCCCCTACAGTGCAGGACCCCCTACAGTGCAGGACCCCTTCTACAGTGCAGACCCCCCACAGTGCAGGACCCCCTACAGTGCAGGACCCCCCCTACAGTGCAGACCCCCTACAGTGCAGACCCCCTACAGTGCAGGACCCCCCTACAGTGCAGAACCCCCCTACAGTGCAGGACCCCTTCTACAGTGCAGGACCTCCCTACAGTGCAGGACCCCCCTACAGTGCAGGACCCCCCCACAGTGCAGGACCCCCCCTACAGTGCAGGACCCCTTCTACAGTGCAGGACCCCCTACAGTGCAGGACCCCCTACAGTGCAGGACCCCCCTACAGTGCAGACCCCCCTACAGTGCAGGACCCACCACAGTAAAGAACCCCCCTACAGTGCACAGCCTCCCCTAAGGACCCATAGTGTACCTCGAGCCCAAGACAGCGGCATTGCAGGGGGGAGGTGTGGGCAGCACCCGAGTGAAGTGTCACCTGTCGGCTCAGTGATCCGGGACCCGGCGCAATAATCCCCTTCTCTCTGTGGTCGCGTGACTCACGTCGCGTAGTTCTGATCAGTCTCGGGCAGCGGCTGTCACTCACAGCTGAGCAGAGTGAAGCCGCCTCCCCCTCCTTGTCTACACAGTGCTGTGCATAGAGGAGGGGGAGGCGGCTTCACTCTGCTCGGCTGTGAGTGACAGCCGCTGCCCGAGACTGATCAGAACGGCCGCGCGACGCGACCACAGAGAGAAGGGGATTATTGTGCCGGGTCACTGAGCCAGCTGATGTCACTCCACTCGGGTGCTGCTCGCACCCCCCCCTGCAATGCCGCCCACTCCCAGTGCCTCGGGCTCTCTCTGTGTGGGCTGCGAACCCGAGGCACGGCGCTGTCTGACACTTCAGTTGCGGGGGGGGGGGGGTCGCTAGCCTGACACCCCCCCCAGTGTGTGGCACCCGGGGCGACACGCCCCCCCCGCCCCCCCACTTAGTACGTCCCTGCTGCTGCAAAGCATTGCATCAAAAATTGTAATTAATCTCTCTGCATTCACGCTACTGCCTTCCTCTAGCTGAGTGTCATCATCAGAGCCTACAAAACACTGGGCATCCTCCTGGAGCATGTACCCAACACTGTGCTCAAAGAGTTCAGGAGACTCCTCAGGAGGACGTGGTGGGTCTAGGGAAGGAGTCACTGATGATGACATTGAGACGAGGGAAGACGATGCGTTGGCAGCTGCTTTGCTAGTACCCTGAGACTGGGTGAGAGAGGATGAGGAGGATGAAGAGGGCTTGGTCATCCACTCTACCAAGTCATTGGCATGTTGCGGTTCAACATGTCCAGCTGCCGAAAAGAAGGACAAGCGTGTCCCATGGCCACGTGCTGATGACAATGCACCGCGTCCACGACCAGCACTGTTGTCTCTAGACACAGAGCCTGCTTGCCCTCTTTTATCGGCTCGCGCCTGTCTGCCTCTCCTTGCTGGCCTTCCAGACATGGTAATGGCCTGAAGGGAGTTGGGTAAAACAGCAGTTGGGTAGTGTATATTGTGCTGGAGGCACACAACACCCACTAACTCCTGCAGATGCCTTTATTATAGAACACCAGAGATAAAGGGGTATACTGTACTGGAGGCACACAACACCCACTAAGCCCTGCAGATGGCTCTATTAGAGAACAGCAATAAAGGGTAGATACAGGTGTATATTGTGCTGGAGGCACACAACACCCACTAACTCCTGCAGATGCCTTTATTATAGAACACCAGAGATAAAGGGGTATACTGTACTGGAGGCACACAACACCCACTAAGCCCTGCAGATGGCTCTATTAGAGAACAACAATAAAGGGTAGATACAGGTGTATATTGTGCTGGAGGCACAATACACCCACTAACTCCTGCAGATGCCTTTATTATAGAACACCAGAGATAAAGGGGTATACTGTAATGGAGTCACACAACACCCACTAAGCCCTGCAGATGGCTCTATTAGAGAACAGCAATAAAGGGTAGATACAGGTGTATATTGTGCTGGAGGCACAAAACACCCACTAACTCCTGCAGGTGCCTTTATTATAGAACACCAGAGATAAAGGGGTATATACAGATGTATACTGTGCTGTGCTGGAGGCACACACAACTTCCAATAACTCCTGCAGATGGCAGATGGCTCAAATAGAGAAGAGCTATGTAGGTGGATATAGCGGTGTGTACTGGGTACAGAGCACACAGACAGCACGCACAAGCTCCTAACACTACTGACTGCAAGCTCTATTATAAAAGATAGATCACTAGCTATATAGGTGAGGTGAATATAGCGTTGTATACTGCGGTCAGGGCGCGCAGACAACAACCACTACAGAAGAGCAAGATCGAAAATCGGCCAATAACGATCGGTGTATACTGTGTTGAAGGTACACAGAACACCCACTAACTGCTTCAGACGCCAACACACTACACAAGGCCGCCGCGCTGGCGGCCTTATATAGTGTGGGGCGTGTACTACACAGCCTGAGCTATGATTGGCCACAGGCATCCTGCCTGTGGCCAATCATGGCTCTCCTCGCTGCTGGCGCTGTGATTGGCCAAGCATGCGGGGTCACAGTGCATGCTTGGCCAATCATGAGCCAGCAATGCACTGCGATGACGCAGTGCATTGTGGGCCATGAGCGCCACACGAATTTGGCGCGAACGGCCCATAATGTTCGGAATTCGCCGAACGGGCGAACAGCCGATGTTTGAATCGAACGTATGTTCGACTCGAACACGAAGCTCATCCCTATCAGCCATACTATCTGTATGGCTGACATCGCACCCACACAGACATGGCATGTAATGTGAACAGCAGTGCGCTGTGCATTACATGCGATGTCTGGCATCGCAATAGTGTGAACCAGGGCTAAAAGTGATCAAGTGGCTCTATAGCTGCTTGGATTACATTTACCTTGAAGCAAATTGCTGCCACTAAAAAATTAAATCTTGGTCTCTGCAGCTGAAGTGATGGCTGAGATATTCCCCTTCCCGTCCAAGGACCTATATGTTCAGATGGCGGACAGGAGGCAGTTAAAAAGAAAAATATATCTTCAAGTATGTATGATTAAAGTATGACTAAAGCCAAAACTTATTTTTTTTAGTTTTGGATAGAGTGAAGAGGATTAGAACCCCTGTCAATTTTTATTGCTGTCCCCGTTAAGGAGATTCACCCTCTCTATTTGGCCTGTAAAGAAAATTCTTGACAGAGTGAGAAGAAAAAAAGCCAATCACTGGCTTCTGTTTGAAGGGAGATTGGTCCAGAAGAGGAAGGGGCGAAGCTGCCTCATATTTGCCCACCAGTACCACCTGCCAGTGGTACAAATCAGTGCCCACAGTAAGTGCCAGCAATCAGTGTCACCTATCAGTGCTCACAAGTGCAATCTATCAATGCCCACCTGTGGTGCCAATCAGTGCCTCATCAGTGCCGCCTAGCAGTGCTGCCTATCAGTGTCACCTACCAGTGCCTATCAGTGCCCATCACTGCTTCCCATCAGTGCCCATCACTGATACCCATCAGTGCCCATCAGTGCCACCTAGCAGTGCCACATATCAATGCCCATCAGTGCCACCAATCAGTGCCCTTCAGTGCCACCTCTCAGTGCCCACCAATGCCACCTATCAGTTCCCACCACTGCCACCCATGGGTGGCCATCAGTGCCAGCTATAAGTGCCACCTAGCAGTGCCCATTAGTGCTCTTCAGTGCCACTTATCAATGCCCTTCAGTGTCACCAATCAGTGCCACCTCTCCGTGCCCACCAATGCCACCTATCAGTGCCCACCACTGCCACCCATCAGTGGCCATCAGTGCCAGCTATCAGTGCCACCTATTAGTACCCTTCAGTGCCACCTATCAATGCCCTTCAATGCCACCAATCAGTGCCCACCAATGCCACCTATCAGTGCCCACCAGAGCCACCTCATCAGTGCCCACCAGTGCCGCCTATTAGTGTCCATCAGTGCCTCCTTATCAGTGCCCATCAGTATTGCCTTATCAGTGCCCATCAGTGCATCCTTTCAGTGCCCATCAGTGTAGCCTCCTCAGCGTACATCAATGAAGGAGAAAAATTACCTGTTTTAAAATTTTATTAACAAAATATAAAACGGTTTTGTATTTTTTTTTTTTTAATTCAGTCTATTTTTTTATTTTTTTTAACAAAAAAAAAAAAACCCAGAGGTGATCAAATACCATCGAAAGAAAGCTCTATTTGTGGGGAAAAAAATATAAAAATGTTACTTGGGTACAGTGTTGTATGACTGCTCAGTTGTCATTCAAAAAGTGACAGTGCTAAAAGCTGAAAATTGGTCTGGGCAGGAGGGGATTTTAGGTGCCCAGTAAGCAAGTGATTAACCTAAAAAAAAGTATCTTCTATTGCTCAAAGCCTCCTCTAAATTTCTAATTTCTTTGATTTTGCTAATTATGCTTGAGATCTGACTTCCCGTTAGAGGGTAGCTACGTTCAATTGTATTGTTTGACTGGATGGTTTATTAAGGTCAAGTGCGCTGTCTTCAGCTTTCTGTTATTGTAACTGTAGCTCCCCCTAGCGTTGCAAGGGTGATAGAGTAGGATGTCTTGTGTTAGTGTAGGTGCATTTCCAGGCTGTGTAAGCCCTTGTACACACGGTCAGAGAATCTGTCGGAATGTGTCCTATCGGACCGTGTTGTCGGATAATCCGACTGTGTGTGGTATGCATCGGACTGATTCCGTCGGAATATCCGTCGGACCCAATTTTCCAACTTGTTGGAAATATTTCCCGACCAACTGGGATACTCCAATCATGTGTAGCCTACTCCGACGGATAAGGTGCCACGCATGCTCACATTCAAATTCCGACACGGAAGCGCTCGTTCAGGTAAAACTACTGCTCGTAAGCGATATAGCACTTTCGTCAAGCTGCAATGTTAAAAATTCTTTCATCAAGCGCATTTTCTTGTTCTTTACAATGCTGCAAGAACTAACTTCTTTTGATGCTCATAGTCACACACACTTCTCCCGATTTCATTACTCTTTTTTAACCATTTCAGCAATACAATTTTAGTTTGCGTCACATCTACACAATTTTAGATTTTGTTTATTCTTTTTTGGATGCTTTTTTATTTTTAATTCCTAAAAATCTCCTTTAAAGACAGTTTACTAATTTCTCCTTGTTTTGGGGTGATTTTTTGTGTGTAAACTTACCACAACAACATTATTTTATTTTTTATCTTTGGTTTTTCTTTTTTAATCTACAGGAGGTTGTTTAGTGTTGGCACCCCTTGTTATTCATTTCACTTTGTATTTTTGAAATGTACCTGCCTGCTCACAAATAAACTGGCCTTTTGGAAGGAAAACACATTACACAAGTATTTCATCAAACAAAAAAAACCTTTATTTTGGTCGCTATAAAATAAAAATAAGAACGCAGAACTGGAGAAACTTCTTAACTTTGGTGCAGCCTTTGGCCCCCAGGGCAGACATGAACAAATTCTAATAGAAAAAATTGGTGGCCTGAGGAGTAGATATCTCAGGGAGAGAAGTCTGGTCCCGAAGTCCTAGAGAACAGGAAATTCAGATGCCATTTCTGTCCCCAGGATGTGGATCTTCAAGAGGCTGCATCTTCTGGCAGACCAGACTGAACCCAGGCCATCACTCTCTCGTCTTCCTTGGGCACTTCCCACCAGGCATCCTTCCACAGCCTCCCCCCGACTGAGGTCTTCCTGTGTATGAAAAGGGGACATAGTTTTAGTTTTTTGATCATCAATCACACCATTTTGTGCTCTTGGCTTTTGCAAATTGAATGTTACCAAATAGAATAGACTATCATTCTGAGACCAGCATTTTTCTTTCACGTCCCAATCATTTTTGGTCACTACTGTCTATTGAGATGTAAACCACTTTGTTAAATCACAACTTACTGATCAATAAGAACATCTAATTAACATCATTAAATGTAACACAAGAAATATGTTCAACAATGCAATACCTGTCTCAAGCTGGGCCCCACCACATGTTGCTGCCTGGAAGGCCCAGGTTGGACATCAGAAGCCTCAGCTGGGGGTGAAGGATGCCTTGAAGGAAGACTGGAGAGTGGTGGCCTGAGTGGTGGCCTGAGTGGTGGCCTGGGTACCCCTTGGTCTCCCAGAAAATGCAGCCTGTCAAAGTGAACCATCCTGGGGGAATAAATGGCATCTGGATCTCCTGCTCTCAAGGACTCCAGGAGCTTCTTTCTCTCCCTGAAATATGTAAGCTTCATGGCCACAATTTTCCTATTCAGATAGTCCATGTCTGCCGTGGGGACCATGATCCGCACCAAAGAAAGCAGTTTCTCCAGTGCTGCGTTCCTCTTTGTTCTGTCGGCATAAACTTGCTAATACTTGTAGTGGAACTGCCCCACGCAGGGCATCTCCATGTACAGTTCTATGAATAGCCCCATAAAGTTTGCATTTTTGAAAGGATCCATATTGTCTACAAGACACAACACAAGACAAACCCTCAAATACTAATAATGCCATTAAAACCCCTCCTAATCTTGTCTCAACATTGGCCTAGATAGAAGCAGTCTAGTCTAGTGAAGCACCAACTTAAAATGTTTACCTTTGTTTCCACGTTCGTCATGTCCGCGCCTCACTCTCTTCCCAGATCGTACGGACGATACATGCGTGTTGCGTTTTATATACAGTGTGCATGCGTGAAACTCCACCCGCCCCTGACGTTATTTCCAGACTATTCCCCGCCCCTTCGCTTCTGGCACAGTGGGGAGAGCACATGGCGGAGAGAACACAGGTGCGCACTAATAATAGTTGCACTAACGAGGAGGAGGGTGAGGAAAGCCCGGAGCCTGAAACGTCCCGATCCAGGAAGACAAGATTTAAGGCCTCAAATATGTCTTTTGGAGAGATGTTGGAGATGGTCGACATATTGAACAGGACCGACTATGATTGGAAGTATGGACCTTACCCAAACCCAAATATCAGAAAGGCCAAGATCATGAATAAAGTTGTGAAGAGTCTTCAGAAGAATTTTGGGGTACACCGATCCAAGGATCAACTGAGAAAACGCTGGTCAGACCTAAAACTGAGGGAGCACGAGCAGTACCTAAGGATCAAGCGTGTTCTTAAAAAAAGTAAGTAGTTTTCGTGTGTTCATATGATTATTCTTGCTTGCATACTGCTCCATGTGCTTTGATTTCATGTTGTGCATTTTAAAATGGGCACTTTCAAGTTCATGGTTTTGTTCGTTCGTATGAAACATCGTTCTGCAGGGAAGTATTCCACCTAAACAAAGTGTACCCAATAATGTTCTCACCTTGTAACTCGGCCCAAAAACACAATTGTACAACACTTCCAAGCAATGTTTATGATTCCTATTTCTGCCCTCTCTGTGCTAATTATTCTTTGTTTACATTCTCATAGGGGAGAGAAGACTCTGCAAGTATGAGGACACCAGGGACCACACCCCTCCCAAAGAAGGGCAACTTCCAAAAGCAGAAACAGAGGAGCAGGAGCAGGAGGAGGAGGAAGGAGAGATCGTGGAGGTTGGACAAATTGTCACCACAACAGGTGAGTGTCGGAGAACACAGCTTCCGGTAAGCTTATCAGTGTATATCACCATATTTGGATTACATGGTGTGTTTGTTTGCTTTGTTTTGTTGGTGATGTGGAAGCAGATTCCCATGTTACCAGTGAAAGTGCCCAGATCTTGATTGGGTAGATAATGGGGTGCCATTCGGGATTTGGAAATTATCCAACAAAACATCAATGATGTTAAAAATAAAATGAAGAACATCATTGATGTTTTGGGGAGAGTGTGAAACAACAAAAACTAGATAGGGTTTTATTTTTGCTATTTTAAAAACAAAATGTTGTATTTATCGAAATTCCAAATTTGTAAGATGCACAGAGTGTGTAAACATGCGCTATCTCCCATCATGGGGGATCAATGTACATGTTTTGTGGAAAGTGTCTGAGAGGAAGGCGTTGCAGCCCCAAAGCATGTACATTGATCCCCCATGATTGGAGATAGCACATGTTGACACACTGTGTGCATCTTCCAAATTAGTTTTTTTCAGGGGTGACACCCCATGTGATGAAGGCAATATCAGCCCAGTTTGTACATACTCATGTCTGATATTGTCTTCACTTTTCAAAGTTGAACTTTGTAAGTTCCTGTGTTCTGTATTTTACGGTTTGATACATGCCTGTTTACACAAAAACAACAAGGAAACAAAATTCTGATTAAACTCTGTTTTGGATACACAAAAGCTCTTGGTTTGTTGTAAAAACCTTTTCGAAGCTGGACGGCGATGGAGTAGGTCGCAAGTGAGTTGAGCTCCGCTCCCGGTTTATCCTGAACAGCTATCCTGTGCTTCGGTGGCAGCCTAAGACTGAGGGGAATCGGTGGATTGGGACCCCGCTACTCATCCCGACATGTCTCCTACAAAAAAACACGGCTCGGCGGCAGCCTCCCTGGAAAAGTTCCGCAGGCAGGATAGGGAGTCGGCCCAAGATGGCGTCCCCTCGCCCTCCACAGCTCATCCAGCGGCGAATGATACAGACAAAGTGCTGGAGGCTATTTCCGCCTGCCAATCCTCCCTCACCACTAAAATTGAGGAGTTTAGAGTGGACATTTCTCTTATAAGACAGGACATGTCTAAGCTCAAAGACCGTGGGAAGGAGACGGAAGACAGGCTCGGCCAGGCGGAGGATGTGCTGCATCCGCTCCAACACTCCCACGAGGAGGTGAGGCGCCAACTCCATCTTCTTGCCCAAAAACAGGACGACCTTGAAAACAGATCGCGTAGGTCGAACCTTCGCTTTATTGGTTTACCGGAGGGTGCAGAGGGCTCCGATCCACCTACCTTTCTTGAGAATCTGCTGATCAAAACCTATGGCCGGGAAGCATTCTCCACCACATTTATAGTGGAACGGGCGCATCGTATGCCTGCGAGGCGCCCGCCGGAAGGCGCGCCGCCTCGCACTTTCATTGCAAAACTGCTCAACTTTCGAGACAGGGATACCGTTCTGCGCTTGAGCAGAGAGAGGGGCAACATTCCCTTTCAGGCTGGTCATATTATGGCCTTCCCGGATTTCTCCGCGGAAGTGCAGAAGCAGCGGGCTCGCTTCGTTGAGGTGAAGAAGCGGCTGCGAATTAGCCACATTAAATATGCCATGATGTACCCGGCGAGGCTCCGTGTCCTGGGTGAAGACCGAGCACACTTCTTCGACGACCCGGCGCAAGCGATGGAATGGCTGGAGCGAAGGGAAGCTGACAGAAATCGTCGGGCATAACGAATGGACTGCTCTATCTGCTATGTGCCATTGTTCCTGGGATTTTCCTCCCCTTACTGTTTTCTTACCGCTGGAGGTAGGCTATTATCAGTGGGTGAGTGAGCTATTCTACTTATTACCATGCACTGCCTTGATGATGACTGATGGTACTTCAGGCTCTGTCCCTCGCTGCCCGCAACTTCACTAGATTCGCCAGATTTCCACCGATGAACTGGGACTGTTCCAGCGCGACTTCCTGAGATGCAGCCTGACCGCGATCCTTTTTTTTTGTTTTTCTCTCTGTGACTGGCGTAGGCTTGGGACTTATTATAATAGATCTCTATGCTCTCACATGGCCAGCAGCCCCTGCAATATGAATACACCTTGTTCGGGCATGTGCTCTCCTTCTCTTCTCTTATTTCTTTTGTCCCGTCTATCTGCCCTTCCTCTCTTCTTTTTCCTACCTTTAATTTTATTACTGTCACAACTGTTAACCATGTAGTGCTGTTTGGAATGCGTTCTTCGTTGATACCGGGGGCGGGGGCCGTGACCCTTGTTTCGCGGCTTAGCCCGGTGGGCTGCTCTTTGCGCCTTATGCAGCGAGTGACCGCCCCGTATGTAGTTCAATGCCCGGTTTATCCCCCTGTAGACTTGTATAATCCAGGCAGTAGGGGGAGGGTCTGCTGGATACATTGGCTGCAGGGGGTACGGGCAAAAGTTTGGCGAGTTGGGGGTGTATGCTCCGGCTCAGTTGGGGGGGCTGAGAGCTGGGTGGGGGGAGGGGGGTGGGGGTTTGGGATTGGGTTTGTGTTGGTTTTTTGGTTATTTTTCGAGTTTATGGTATATAGAAATGTGCTCCAGTATGTACTGACGGGATGGTGGATGGGAGCTGGGGGGGATGAGACGGATTCTGCATTGGGGATCGGCCTGCCCTGCCAGGAGCATAGATTGAAAGCTACTGTTATATGGCTCCGGTTAAATTTCTGACGTGGAACGTCCGGGGCATTAGGGATAAGCTCAAACGCACGGCTGTCTTCACGTGCCTTAAATCCTACAGAGCAGATGTTATAGTGTTGGTAGAAACTCATGTAACGGGCCGCCTCCAGTTGGCGCTCCGAAGACCGTGGGTTGGGTGGACATACCACGCAACCCACACCCCCTATTCTCAAGGTGTATCCCTGCTGATAGCTAAGACATTACAATTCCACCTGCTTGACTTGCGGACTGATCCCCAGGGCCGGTTTGTCTTTCTACACTGCACTATCCAAGGCAGGCGATATTTACTCTTGAAAAACAGGGGGGAAAACACTGCGCTGTAACTTAACTAAGCAAAAAAACAGCTGCCAACACTTAAAACAAACAAAGTTCAACAATTTTAGGGTAAAGATAGTGTAGCGCTTCTACAATAGTGAATGTGATGAACACACACATAAACAAAAAATGTATAGAAAGTGGTCACATAGGAAAATCCATAATATGGGAGAAGTCCAATTGAAATGGAGGAAAACTCCGTGATGTGACTGGTGCAGAAATAATTAAACCGCTTCAAGTGGGGGTCTTGCTATTCAGGTACACTCGAATATATCGGCTTGTCTGCAGACATTAGTGAAATAAATGAATACTCTTACCAACTGTGTTGGACTCACACGGTCTTACGACGGTTGAGTCTAAAGAGCTTGTGGTCCTAACCTAGGACCAAAGGAAGGATCGGTGAAGGTCCGTCAAGTTGATGAGGAAACTCCAAACAGCTGTAGGCCATACGATGTAGTTCAGGACTGGAACGCCGGAATGGTTTCTTGTCCAACTCGGACGCGACTCGATCCGTACAGATACCCCCGAATATGGAGTAAACGATGGTGTGGGTTTTAAACCAAAAACGGGAAAAAGAAAAGAAAAAGAGAGCTCCACATGGTGCGGGTCAGACGGTCTTAACCGGCAAATTTATTTGAAAGTCAAATAATTCAATAAAAATTAAGACTTAGTGATCACATAAGGGCTGAATAAAAGAATAAAAATAAAAGCAATGTGGGGTGCCAACAGCTAGCCCGACGCGTTTCGACATAAATGTCTTCAACAGGGGCATGATGGAACCCACCACATTGCTGACAAATTTATGGAGTTTCTAAGACAGCTCCGCCTAAAAAAGGGGCGGAGACTCTAATCTGAGACAACCCCTTACAAATGGACTAAACAATCATAGCAGGCTATAAAGGGCTTATTCAGTCATACTATACAAATTCATATAACTGATCCATTATCCATACAAGACAATAACCTCTCATACAACTGCCCAGCTACTTTGGTTAAAATTCGCAAAAGCACAGATATCAATGAGCATATCACATACATTTATCCCGTCTGTATTCCACTTTTACCTCTATGACTAGAGGAGACCAATACATGACCAGTACAAATGCAGCATTTTGTCTAACACATAGAACATGGCCACCTAACATGCAACTTTATCACCCTATATGCTGTGAATCTGACACTTAGAATATTTACTCACAGTTGTGTTGTATCAAGATGGGTGTATATATTTCATGGTAGCCGTGGCCGATAATGATCTGCCTTTGTATGTGATTAGATGGATCTTTAGTGACTATAACCTGCTAGCGATGTGCGGTTAAAACAACTTGTGTATGGGTTGCCATAGCAACCAATGCTGTGTAGAATGTGTATTTACTACGTCCCGGGTCATGTGACGTAATTACGTCCTGACCCTTGGGACGCTTGTCCTACCGCCACCAATCACAGGTTCGCACAATGCGTCACCGTGAGGGGAGGATCTAAAGGAGGCGTGCATCTTTCGCGCCACGAGGTCACGGCGCGCACGCCAAACAATCACGTGACACGTCAGCCTCGCATGGCGTACATACAGGAAGGAGGGGCGGGGAAGAGCGTGCAAACTTCGCGCCAAAAGGCCGCGTCGTGCACGCCTCCAATCCCACACTACGGCGTACGCCATAATCTCCTTAGTCGAGACAGCCGGAGCGTGTGACGCAATCACGTCGCGTCAAAACACGTCACCGGCTGGATCGAAACCATGGTAACCAGTCCCCTGACTTGGGAAGGCCGTTGTCATGGGGAGGAGGACGCTAAGGGAACAAAAATTCTAAATTGAACACTGAGGCTCGCATCGCAGGGGTTCATAATAAATGGATGATGTCACCCATATATGAAAGGAGAGAATATATAAGTAACGGAGAAGGTTAACACAAATCAATATAGTCTGCTTCTAAAACTACAAAAGCCAGACAAACATTGTAAGGGATGCGCGTCATTTGCCCCAGAGCAGGAAAAATAAATTAACCCGCAGTGGGGTACAAGCGACAAAGACACGCACCGCACACTATAAAACAGGTACATGATGTCCCAGGACAACATTGTACTGACTTGAATATCTTGTGTCTCAGGGAAGTAGTACACTACTACACATAATGGTATGTATTTGTAATGTAAATTAGACAATGATTCAAACGCATGTAAGAGACTGTAAAATAATAAATTTAAGTGAAAATGGACATGAATAAACATGTTGGGGAAAGTTCAGTGAAAACAAAACGAACCACTATGGGCTCGAGAAGAGGCACAAAGTGTGCCAAATGTATACGGGACATGTTCAAAAGAACTATGACTCACCAACTATTAAATAATAACCATGTTAGTGGTGAAAATAAGTATAGTGTATGAAAGTGAAAAGTAATGAATGTAAAGTCTGAAAAACAGAAAAATAATATGGATAAGGAAATATTAACCCGCACCCAAATTATTTAGGCCTGATTAATAAAACTATTGATGTCCCAGTCTGTATTCATGCCATGGGGGGAGTAGCACCTCAATTCGTATATCCAAAACGTCTCGAGGCGCGACACCCCCCGTAGGCATGAGTCCCTCCTCCAGCTTGGAACGAATTTGTCTATGATCTGAAAACGTATGCCTGTAGGATCTCTATTGTGTTGTTCAAGGTAATGTCTCGGGACCGTGTGTTTATCACAGCCTTTTTTTATTTTGGTAAGATGTTCATTTACTCTGATTGAGAAGTTCCGAATAGTACGGCCAACATATTGCTTGTTACAAGGGCATGTAATCAAATAAACTATATATCTAGTGGTACAAGTGGTAAAGTGTTTCATGGAATATCTGCGTTGGGTGGCTGTGGATGTGAAAGAGTCACTCTTCCGCTTACCCAACATGTTATGTATGCAGACGTTGCATTTTCTGCAAGGAAAATACCCTTTGCTCTGTGGGAAAAACTGAATAGGTCTGGGGATGTCTATTACATTAGGGGAGATATCACTTTGTATCGAGCGAGCTCCCCTGTAAATAATTCCAGCTTTCTCAGGGATTATTCCTCCTAAAACTTTATCACTGCATAGTACCTTCCAATGCCTGTTAATGATTTTCTTTACCTCATTATGTTGTGTGGAGAAGGTGGTGAAGAATGACCATTTAAATTTGTCATTCGTTTTTGTTTTAGATTTCTTTTTGACAAGGGACGACCTATTGGTCTGTAAAGCTGTTTTAATATCAGCATCCAAAACGCATGGGTCGTAACCCTTGTCTATGAACCTCTTTCGGATAGTATAGGATTGGGAAATAAAATCACTGTCATTAGTGCAGTTACGCCTCAGTCGGAGAAATTGACCACGTGGAACAGATTTGAGCCATTGTTGATGATGGCAGCTGTCTACAGGGATATACCCGTTCCTGTCAGTTGGTTTAAAAAAGGTTCTCAAGACTAGGCGTTTCTGCACTACTGTGATTTCCAAATCCAGGAAATGTATGTTGGTGGTGCTGGCTTCAAAGGTCAAATTAATACCGCGATCATTGTTATTAAGGATTGCCATGAAGGCATCTAAAGATGACCGACTACCTCTCCATAGGAGGAGGATGTCGTCTATGTATCTTGCCCACAGTACCAATTCAGGTCTGTCCAGGGCATAGACGACATCCTCCTCCCACTGTGCCATAAACAAATTGGCTAAACTGGGTGCGTATTTAGCTCCCATGGCAACACCTTTGATCTGGGTATAAAAGATGCCCTGAAACCAGAAATAATTATGAGAGGTGGCGAACTCTAAAAGTTGCATGAGGAAATTTCTATGTATCAAAGGGAGTGTTAAGTCCCTTGAAAGAAATAATTCCACAGCGCTCAAACCCAAGTGCTGTGGGATACAAGTGTATAGGGCGGATACATCGGCTGTAACTAGAATGAGATCATCATGATACTGTATATTCTCTAATAGTCGAATCGTATCACCTGTATCTTGTAGATAAGATGGTACACTTCTCACTAGGGGCTGAAGATAAAAATCTATATATTTCCCTATCCTCGAAGTAATGGAATCTATACCACTAACAATCGGGCGGCCTGGTGGGTTCTCATGGTCCTTGTGTATTTTAGGTAGGTGGTATATTGTAGTGATACGTGGTGCTAGTGGGATCATAAATTCCCTCTCCTTTTGATTTAAAATGTTCAAAGAGAAACCTTCATCTATAATCTGTGTGAGCTCTTTTTTATATTTGGAGGTGGGGTCTCCTGGTAACAGACTGTAAGTGGTGACGTCACTCAACAGTCTGTTCATCTCATTAACATAACGTGACTTATCTAGTACCACCAGACCACCCCCCTTATCTGCAGGGCGGATGATAAGATTTTTTCTTTCGCACAAGGATTTAAGGCCGTGCGCTATAGCTGGGTCCTGGTGTACCCTTTTATTGGGCAGTTTGTCTAGATCATCTAAAACGAGATTTTTAAAAACGTTGATTGATGGGGGTAAGGTACCTGGATTAAACAAGGAAGGGTTGGTCAATCCAGAGTGTCTAACTGGTGTGGGATCGGAAACTGTATTAGTTCTACTAGGTGAAGACAGAAAGTGTCTCTGTATGTGAAGCTTGCGAATGAATTTCTGTACATCAATAAATGTGTTACATTTATTGAGTTTTCTAGGTGGGACAAATTTAAGACCTTTATCGAGAATGCGTTTCTCACTCTCTGATAATATTGCCGTACTAAGATTAAAAATGCCCGCTCCTACTGTGTCCGCTTTCTTTTTCCATTGGATGCGCCGCCCCCCTCTGGTGCCTTGTTTGGTTTTATATTTCCTCCACGGGTGGGGGTGACCCTGTGAAAATCCTGATGGTATGAAGGTCCCGGAGGGTAATTATGATTATATGGGGTTCTGGACGGGGGCTCGTCGCCATAGGTCATATAGGGGTGAGGGTCACGATACGAATCATAGTGGCCCTCATCCCTAAGAGGCAGGTAGCGATTGTGAGTGCGTATGGGGGTACTATGGGGATAATTCTCCCTCCTATAGTTAAATTTGTCATCTCGCCGAGATCTACTAGATTCACGAGGAGTGTATTGGTAGCCACCATGGGTGTCACTACGGTGTCTATCTCGGCCATGATTATAATTGCCTCTACCTCTACCCTTATTGCGGGGTTTGGAACCCTTGCCTTGATGGTTAGGATATTGGGCTTTGACTGGTGGTGTGTATACGTGGTCGTTGGTTCTAACAGAGCCAGAGGGTATAGGCTGGGGCAAGGGAGGTTCATAAATTAACCTCCTTTCCATCTCCATAGCCTCGGGCTGTATATTATCCAACAGTAAATTACAACCTGGTTCAGAGGCAATTTTTTTCTGCCAATTAAAGACAAAATTAGTCTTATAATCGTTAATATCCCGATTATATTTCTTTTGCTTTTTAATACGTTGGTCCTTTTCCTCTTTCTCCAGGTGATTTTTTAAGTTAGAGGATAAGGTGTTATATTCTGGTGTACCTAATGCTGGTGTTAATTTTTCTTTAAGATCTTTGATCTCCTTGTCAATGGAGGGTAACCTTGCCTGTTTTCTTTCAACCAGGAAGTTCAACAGTTTAATACCCACATCATTAAAATAATTAAACCAAACATCAAATTCCATCTCCCCCTGTTGGGGGTGTATATCCCAACGTAGTCCCCGAGGGACCATCTTCTCCTTAATATATTGCCTCAAGAAGGCGATGTCCCACTGGAGATGTACCTCCGAGACCATCACATTCTTGAGTCTAAGGAAAAGACCACTAACTTCAGTGTTGGTGGAATTGGATGTAAAAACACCATCAGTATTAAAAGATCTGGAGGTCCTATATTCAAAAATATCCATTTAAGAATGGGACGGTATATTCTGAGCTGCAGTGAATAATGTGTCAAAAGGAAACAGAAAAACAGGGGGGAAAACACTGCGCTGTAACTTAACTAAGCAAAAAAACAGCTGCCAACACTTAAAACAAACAAAGTTCAACAATTTTAGGGTAAAGATAGTGTAGCGCTTCTACAATAGTGAATGTGATGAACACACACATAAACAAAAAATGTATAGAAAGTGGTCAGATAGGAAAATCCATAATATCGGAGAAGTCCAATTGAAATGGAGGAAAACTCCGTGATGTGACTGGTGCAGAAATAATTAAACCGCTTCAAGTGGGGGTCTTGCTATTCAGGTACACTCGAATATATCGGCTTGTCTGCAGACATTAGTGAAATAAATGAATACTCTTACCAACTGTGTTGGACTCACACGGTCTTACGACGGTTGAGTCTAAAGAGCTTGTGGTCCTAACCTAGGACCAAACGAAGGATCGGTGAAGGTCCATCAAGTTGATGAGGAAACTCCAAACAGCTGTAGGCCATACGATGTAGTTCAGGACTGGAACGCCGGAATGGTTTCTTGTCCAACTCGGACGCGACTCGATCCGTACAGATACCCCCGAATATGGAGTAAACGATGGTGTGGGTTTTAAACCAAAAACGGGAAAAAGAAGAGAAAAAGAGAGCTCCACATGGTGCGGGTCAGAAGGTCTTAACCGGCAAATTTATTTGAAAGTCAAATAATTCAATAAAAATTAAGACTTAGTGATCACATAAGGGCTGAATAAAAGAATAAAAATAAAAGCAATGTGGGGTGCCAACAGCTAGCCCGACGCGTTTCGACATAAATGTCTTCAACAGGGGCATGATGGAACCCACCACTTTGCTGACAAATTTATGGAGTTTCTAAGACAGCTCCGCCTAAAAAAGGGGCGGAGACTCTAATCTGAGACAACCCCTTACAAATGGACTAAACAATCATAGCAGGCTATAAAGGGCTTATTCAGTCATAATATACAAATTCATATAACTGATCCATTATCCATACAAGACAATAACCTCTCATACAACTGCCCAGCTACTTTGGTTAAAATTCGCAAAAGCACAGATATCAATGAGCATATCACATACATTTATCCCGTCTGTATTCCACTTTTACCTCTATGACTAGAGGAGACCAATACATGACCAGTACAAATGCAGCATTTTGTCTAACACATAGAACATGGCCACCTAACATGCAACTTTATCACCCTATATGCTGTGAATCTGACACTTAGAATATTTACTCACAGTTGTGTTGTATCAAGATGGGTGTATATATTTCATGGTAGCCGTGGCCGATAATGATCTGCCTTTGTATGTGATTAGATGGATCTTTAGTGACTATAACCTGCTAGCGATGTGCGGTTAAAACAACTTGTGTATGGGTTGCCATAGCAACCAATGCTGTGTAGAATGTGTATTTACTACGTCCCGGGTCATGTGACGTAATTACGTCCTGACCCTTGGGACGCTTGTCCTACCTCCACCAATCACAGGTTCGCACAATGCGTCACCGTGAGGGGAGGATCTAAAGGAGGCGTGCATCTTTTGCGCCACAAGGTCACGGCGCGCACGCCAAACAATCACCTGACACGTCAGCCTCGCATGGCGTACATACAGGAAGGAGGGGCGGGGAAGAGCGTGCAAACTTCGCGCCAAAAGGCCGCGTCGTGCACGCCTCCAATCCCACACTACGGCGTACGCCATAATCTCCTTAGTCGAGACAGCCGGAGCGTGTGACACAATCACGTCGCGTCAGAACACGTCACCGGCTGGATCGAAACCATGGTAACCAGTCCCCTGACTTGGGAAGGCCATTGTCATGGGGAGGAGGACGCTAAGGGAACAAAAATTCTAAATTGAACACTGAGGCTCGCATCGCAGGGGTTCATAATAAATGGATGATGTCACCCATATATGAAAGGAGAGAATATATAAGTAACGGAGAAGGTTAACACAAATCAATATAGTCTGCTTCTAAAACTACAAAAGCCAGACAAACATTGTAAGGGATGCGCGTCATTTGCCCCAGAGCAGGAAAAATAAATTAACCCGCAGTGGGGTACAAGCGACAAAGACACGCACCGCACACTATAAAACAGGTACATGATGTCCCAGGACAACATTGTACTGACTTGAATATCTTGTGTCTCAGGGAAGTAGTACACTACTACACATAATGGTATGTATTTGTAATGTAAATTAGACAATGATTCAAACGCATGTAAGAGACTGTAAAATAATAAATTTAAGTGAAAATGGACATGAATAAACATGTTGGGGAAAGTTCAGTGAAAACAAAACGAACCACTATGGGCTCGAGAAGAGGCACAAAGTGTGCCAAATGTATGTTCAAAAGAACTATGACTCACCAACTATTAAATAATAACCATGTTAGTGGTGAAAATAAGTATAGTGTATGAAAGTGAAAAGTAATGAATGTAAAGTCTGAAAAACAGAAAAATAATATGGATAAGGAAATATTAACCCGCACCCAAATTATTTAGGCCTGATTAATAAAACTATTGATGTCCCAGTCTGTATTCATGCCATGGGGGGAGTAGCACCTCAATTCGTATATCCAAAACGTCTCGAGGCGCGACACCCCCTGTAGGCATGAGTCCCCCCTCCAGCTTGGAACGAATTTGTCTATGATCTGAAAACGTGTGCCTGTAGGATCTCTATTGTGTTGTTCAAGGTAATGTCTCGGGACCGTGTGTTTATCACAGCCTTTTTTTATTTTGGTAAGATGTTCATTTACTCTGATTGAGAAGTTCCGAATAGTACGGCCAACATATTGCTTGTTACAAGGGCATGTAATCAAATAAACTATATATCTAGTGGTACAAGTGGTAAAGTGTTTCATGGAATATCTGCGTTGGGTGGCTGTGGATGTGAAAGAGTCACTCTTCCGCTTACCCAACATGTTATGTATGCAGACGTTGCATTTTCTGCAAGGAAAATACCCTTTGCTCTGTGGGAAAAACTGAATAGGTCTGGGGATGTCTATTACATTAGGGGAGATATCACTTTGTATCGAGCGAGCTCCCCTGTAAATAATTCCAGCTTTCTCAGGGATTATTCCTCCTAAAACTTTATCACTGCATAGTACCTTCCAATGCCTGTTAATGATTTTCTTTACCTCATTATGTTGTGTGGAGAAGGTGGTGAAGAATGACCATTTAAATTTGTCATTCGTTTTTGTTTTAGATTTCTTTTTGACAAGGGACGACCTATTGGTCTGTAAAGCTGTTTTAATATCAGCATCCAAAACGCATGGGTCGTAACCCTTGTCTATGAACCTCTTTCGGATAGTATAGGATTGGGAAATAAAATCACTGTCATTAGTGCAGTTACGCCTCAGTCGGAGAAATTGACCACGTGGAACAGATTTGAGCCATTGTTGATGATGGCAGCTGTCTACAGGGATATACCCGTTCCTGTCAGTTGGTTTAAAAAAGGTTCTCAAGACTAGGCGTTTCTGCACTACTGTGATTTCCAAATCCAGGAAATGTATGTTGGTGGTGCTGGCTTCAAAGGTCAAATTAATACCGCGATCATTGTTATTAAGGGTTGCCATGAAGGCATCTAAAGATGACCGACTACCTCTCCATAGGAGGAGGATGTCGTCTATGTATCTTGCCCACAGTACCAATTCAGGTCTGTCCAGGGCATAGACGACATCCTCCTCCCACTGTGCCATAAACAAATTGGCTAAACTGGGTGCGTATTTAGCTCCCATGGCAACACCTTTGATCTGGGTATAAAAGATGCCCTGAAACCAGAAATAATTATGAGAGGTGGCGAACTCTAAAAGTTGCATGAGGAAATTTCTATGTATCAAAGGGAGTGTTAAGTCCCTTGAAAGAAATAATTCCACAGCGCTCAAACCCAAGTGCTGTGGGATACAAGTGTATAGGGCGGATACATCGGCTGTAACTAGAATGAGATCATCATGATACTGTATATTCTCTAATAGTCGAATCGTATCACCTGTATCTTGTAGATAAGATGGTACACTTCTCACTAGGGGCTGAAGATAAAAATCTATATATTTCCCTATCCTCGAAGTAATGGAATCTATACCACTAACAATCGGGCGGCCTGGTGGGTTCTCATGGTCCTTGTGTATTTTAGGTAGGTGGTATATTGTAGGGATACGTGGTGCTAGTGGGATCATAAATTCCCTCTCCTTTTGATTTAAAATGTTCAAAGAGAAACCTTCATCTATAATCTGTGTGAGCTCTTTTTTATATTTGGAGGTGGGGTCTCCTGGTAACAGACTGTAAGTGGTGACGTCACTCAACAGTCTGTTCATCTCATTAACATAACGTGACTTATCTAGTACCACCAGACCACCCCCCTTATCTGCAGGGCGGATGATAAGATTTTTTCTTTCGCACAAGGATTTAAGGCCGTGCGCTATAGCTGGGTCCTGGTGTACCCTTTTATTGGGCAGTTTGTCTAGATCATCTAAAACGAGATTTTTAAAAACGTTGATTGATGGGGGTAAGATACCTGGATTAAACAAGGAAGGGTTGGTCAATCCAGAGTGTCTAACTGGTGTGGGATCGGAAACTGTATTAGTTCTACTAGGTGAAGACAGAAAGTGTCTCTGTATGTGAAGCTTGCGAATGAATTTCTGTACATCAATAAATGTGTTAAATTTATTGAGTTTTCTAGGTGGGACAAATTTAAGACCTTTATCGAGAATGCGTTTCTCACTCTCTGATAATATTGCCGTACTAAGATTAAAAATGCCCGCTCCTACTGTGTCCGCTTTCTTTTTCCATTGGATGCGCCGCCCCCCTCTGGTGCCTCGTTTGGTTTTATATTTCCTCCGCGGGTGGGGGTGACCCTGTTAAAATCCTGATGGTATGAAGGTCCCGGAGGGTAATTATTATTATATGGGGTTCTGTCGCCATAGGTCATATAGGGGTGAGGGTCACGATACGAATCATAGTGGCCCTCATCCCTAAGAGGCAGGTAGCGATTGTGAGTGCGTATGGGGGTACTATGGGGATAATTCTCCCTCCTATAGTTAAATTTGTCATCTCGCCGAGATCTACTAGATTCACGAGGAGTGTATTGGTAGCCACCATGGGTGTCACTACGGTGTCTATCTCGGCCATGATTATAATTGCCTCTACCTCTACCCTTATTGCGGGGTTTGGAACCCTTGCCTTGATGGTTAGGATATTGGGCTTTGACTGGTGGTGTGTATACGTGGTCGTTGGTTCTAACAGAGCCAGAGGGTATAGGCTGGGGCAAGGGAGGTTCATAAATTAACCTCCTTTCCATCTCCATAGCCTCGGGCTGTATATTATCCAACAGTAAATTACAACCTGGTTCAGAGGCAATTTTTTTCTGCCAATTAAAGACAAAATTAGTCTTATAATCGTTAATATCCCGATTATATTTCTTTTGCTTTTTAATACGTTGGTCCTTTTCCTCTTTCTCCAGGTGATTTTTTAAGTTAGAGGATAAGGTGTTATATTCTGGTGTACCTAATGCTGGTGTTAATTTTTCTTTAAGATCTTTGATCTCCTTGTCAATGGAGGGTAACCTTGCCTGTTTTCTTTCAACCAGGAAGTTCAACAGTTTAATACCCACATCATTAAAATAATTAAACCAAACATCAAATTCCATCTCCCCCTGTTGGGGGTGTATATCCCAACGTAGTCCCCGAGGGACCATCTTCTCCTTAATATATTGCCTCAAGAAGGCGATGTCCCACTGGAGATGTACCTCCGAGACCATCACATTCTTGAGTCTAAGGAAAAGACCACTAACTTCAGTGTTGGTGGAATTGGATGTAAAAACACCATCAGTATTAAAAGATCTGGAGGTCCTATATTCAAAAATATCCATTTAAGAATGGGACGGTATATTCTGAGCTGCAGTGAATAATGTGTCAAAAGGAAACAGAAAAACAGGGGGGAAAACACTGCGCTGTAACTTAACTAAGCAAAAAAACAGCTGCCAACACTTAAAACAAACAAAGTTCAACAATTTTAGGGTAAAGATAGTGTAGCGCTTCTACAATAGTGAATGTGATGAACACACACATAAACAAAAAATGTATAGAAAGTGGTCACATAGGAAAATCCATAATATCAGAGAAGTCCAATTGAAATGGAGGAAAACTCCGTGATGTGACTGGTGCAGAAATAATTAAACCGCTTCAAGTGGGGGTCTTGCTATTCAGGTACACTCGAATATATCGGCTTGTCTGCAGACATTAGTGAAATAAATGAATACTCTTACCAACTGTGTTGGACTCACACGGTCTTACGACGGTTGAGTCTAAAGAGCTTGTGGTCCTAACCTAGGACCAAATGAAGGATCGGTGAAGGTCCATCAAGTTGATGAGGAAACTCCAAACAGCTGTAGGCCATACGATGTAGTTCAGGACTGGAACGCCGGAATGGTTTCTTGTCCAACTCGGACGCGACTCGATCCGTACAGATACCCCCGAATATGGAGTAAACGATGGTGTGGGTTTTAAACCAAAAACGGGAAAAAGAAAAGAAAAAGAGAGCTCCACATGGTACGGGTCAGACGGTCTTAACCGGCAAATTAATTTGAAAGTCAAATAATTCAATAAAAATTAAGACTTAGTGATCACATAAGGGCTGAATAAAAGAATAAAAATAAAAGCAATGTGGGGTGCCAACAGCTAGCCCGACGCGTTTCGACATAAATGTCTTCAACAGGGGCATGATGGAACCCACCACATTGCTGACAAATTTATGGAGTTTCTAAGACAGCTCCGCCTAAAAAAGGGGCGGAGACTCTAATCTGAGACAACCCCTTACAAATGGACTAAACAATCATAGCAGGCTATAAAGGGCTTATTCAGTCATACTATACAAATTCATATAACTGATCCATTATCCATACAAGACAATAACCTCTCATACAACTGCCCAGCTACTTTGGTTAAAATTCGCAAAAGCACAGATATCAATGAGCATATCACATACATTTATCCCGTCTGTATTCCACTTTTACCTCTATGACTAGAGGAGATCAATACATGACCAGTACAAATGCAGCATTTTGTCTAACACATAGAACATGGCCACCTAACATGCAACTTTATCACCCTATATGCTGTGAATCTGACACTTAGAATATTTACTCATAGTTGTGTTGTATCAAGATGGGTGTATATATTTCATGGTAGCCGTGGCCGATAATGATCTGCCTTTGTATGTGATTAGATGGATCTTTAGTGACTATAACCTGCTAGCGATGTGCGGTTAAAACAACTTGTGTATGGGTTGCCATAGCAACCAATGCTGTGTAGAATGTGTATTTACTACGTCCCGGGTCATGTGACGTAATTACGTCCTGACCCTTGGGACGCTTGTCCTACCTCCACCAATCACAGGTTCGCACAATGCGTCACCGTGAGGTTGTTAGTGGTATAGATTCCATTACTTCGAGGATAGGGAAATATATAGATTTTTATCTTCAGCCCCTAGTGAGAAGTGTACCATCTTATCTACAAGATACAGGTGATACGATTCGACTATTAGAGAATATACAGTATCATGATGATCTCATTCTAGTTACAGCCGATGTATCCGCCCTATACACTTGTATCCCACAGCACTTGGGTTTGAGCGCTGTGGAATTATTTCTTTCAAGGGACTTAACACTCCCTTTGATACATAGAAATTTCCTCATGCAACTTTTAGAGTTCGCCACCTCTCATAATTATTTCTGGTTTCAGGGCATCTTTTATACCCAGATCAAAGGTGTTGCCATGGGAGCTAAATACGCACCCAGTTTAGCCAATTTGTTTATGGCACAGTGGGAGGAGGATGTCGTCTATGCCCTGGACAGACCTGAATTGGTACTGTGGGCAAGATACATAGACGACATCCTCCTCCTATGGAGAGGTAGTCGGTCATCTTTAGATGCCTTCATGGCAACCCTTAATAACAATGATCGCGGTATTAATTTGACCTTTGAAGCCAGCACCACCAACATACATTTCCTGGATTTGGAAATCACAGTAGTGCAGAAACGCCTAGTCTTGAGAACCTTTTTTAAACCAACTGACAGGAACGGGTATATCCCTGTAGACAGCTGCCATCATCAACAATGGCTCAAATCTGTTCCACGTGGTCAATTTCTCCGACTGAGGCGTAACTGCACTAATGACAGTGATTTTATTTCCCAATCCTATACTATCCGAAAGAGGTTCATAGACAAGGGTTACGACCCATGCGTTTTGGATGCTGATATTAAAACAGCTTTACAGACCAATAGGTCGTCCCTTGTCAAAAAGAAATCTAAAACAAAAACGAATGACAAATTTAAATGGTCATTCTTCACCACCTTCTCCACACAACATAATGAGGTAAAGAAAATCATTAACAGGCATTGGAAGGTACTATGCAGTGATAAAGTTTTAGGAGGAATAATCCCTGAGAAAGCTGGAATTATTTACAGGGGAGCTCGCTCGATACAAAGTGATATCTCCCCTAATGTAATAGACATCCCCAGACCTATTCAGTTTTTCCCACAGAGCAAAGGGTATTTTCCTTGCAGAAAATGCAACGTCTGCATACATAACATGTTGGGTAAGCGGAAGAGTGACTCTTTCACATCCACAGCCACCCAACGCAGATATTCCATGAAACACTTTACCACTTGTACCACTAGATATATAGTTTATTTGATTACATGCCCTTGTAACAAGCAATATGTTGGCCGTACTATTCGGAACTTCTCAATCAGAGTAAATGAACATCTTACCAAAATAAAAAAAGGCTGTGATAAACACACGGTCCCGAGACATTACCTTGAACAACACAATAGAGATCCTACAGGCATACGTTTTCAGATCATAGACAAATTCGTTCCAAGCTGGAGGAGGGACTCATGCCTACGGGGGGTGTCGCGCCTCGAGACGTTTTGGATATACGAATTGAGGTGCTACTCCCCCCATGGCATGAATACAGACTGGGACATCAATAGTTTTATTAATCAGGCCTAAATAATTTGGGTGCGGGTTAATATTTCCTTATCCATATTATTTTTCTGTTTTTCAGACTTTACATTCATTACTTTTCACTTTCATACACTATACTTATTTTCACCACTAACATGGTTATTATTTAATAGTTGGTGAGTCATAGTTCTTTTGAACATGCCCCGTATACATTTGGCACACTTTGTGCCTCTTCTCGAGCCCATAGTGGTTCGTTTTGTTTTCACTGAACTTTCCCCAACATGTTTATTCATGTCCATTTTCACTTAAATTTATTATTTTACAGTCTCTTACATGCGTTTGAATCATTGTCTAATTTACATTACAAATACATACCATTATGTGTAGTAGTGTACTACTTCTCTGAGACACAAGATATTCAAGTCAGTACAATGTTGTCCTGGGACATCATGTACCTGTTTTATAGTGTGCGGTGCGTGTCTTTGTCGCTTGTACCCCACTGCGGGTTAATTTATTTTTCCTGCTCTGGGGCAAATGACGCGCATCCCTTACAATGTTTGTCTGGCTTTTGTAGTTTTAGAAGCAGACTATATTGATTTGTGTTAACCTTCTCCGTTACTTATATATTCTCTCCTTTCATATATGGGCGACATCATCCATTTATTATGAACCCCTGCGATGCGAGCCTCAGTGTTCAATTTAGAATTTTTGTTCCCTTAGCGTCCTCCTCCCCATGACAACGGCCTTCCCAAGTCAGGGGACTGGTTACCATGGTTTCGATCCAGCCGGTGACGTGTTTTGACGCGACGTGATTGCGTCACACGCTCCGGCTGTCTCGACTAAGGAGATTATGGCGTACGCCGTAGTGTGGGATTGGAGGCGTGCACGACGCAGCCTTTTGGCGCGAAGTTTGCACGCTCTTCCCCGCCCCTCCTTCCTGTATGTACGCCATGCGAGGCTGACGTGTCACGTGATTGTTTGGCGTGCGCGCCGTGACCTCGTGGCACGAAAGATGCACGCCTCCTTTAGATCCTCCCCTCACGGTGACGCATTGTGCGAACCTGTGATTGGTGGAGGTAGGACAAGCATCCCAAGGGTCAGGACGTAATTACGTCACATGACCCGGGACGTAGTAAATACACATTCTACACAGCATTGGTTGCTATGGCAACCCATACACAAGTTGTTTTAACCGCACATCGCTAGCAGGTTATAGTCACTAAAGATCCATCTAATCACATACAAAGGCAGATCATTATCGGCCACGGCTACCATGAAATATATACACCCATCTTGATACAACACAACTGTGAGTAAATATTCTAAGTGTCAGATTCACAGCATATAGGGTGATAAAGTTGCATGTTAGGTGGCCATGTTCTATGTGTTAGACAAAATGCTGCATTTGTACTGGTCATGTATTGGTCTCCTCTAGTCATAGAGGTAAAAGTGGAATACAGACGGGATAAATGTATGTGATATGCTCATTGATATCTGTGCTTTTGCGAATTTTAACCAAAGTAGCTGGGCAGTTGTATGAGAGGTTATTGTCTTGTATGGATAATGGATCAGTTATATGAATTTGTATATTATGACTGAATAAGCCCTTTATAGCCTGCTATGATTGTTTAGTCCATTTGTAAGGGGTTGTCTCAGATTAGAGTCTCCGCCCCTTTTTTAGGCGGAGCTGTCTTAGAAACTCCATAAATTTGTCAGCAATGTGGTGGGTTCCATCATGCCCCTGTTGAAGACATTTATGTCGAAACGCGTCGGGCTAGCTGTTGGCACCCCACATTGCTTTTATTTTTATTCTTTTATTCAGCCCTTATGTGATCACTAAGTCTTAATTTTTATTGAATTATTTGACTTTCAAATAAATTTGCCGGTTAAGACCGTCTGACCCGCACCATGTGGAGCTCTCTTTTTCTTTTCTTTTTCCCGTTTTTGGTTTAAAACCCACACCATCGTTTACTCCATATTCGGGGGTATCTGTACGGATCGAGTCGCGTCCGAGTTGGACAAGAAACCATTCCGGCGTTCCAGTCCTGAACTACATCGTATGGCCTACAGCTGTTTGGAGTTTCCTCATCAACTTGACGGACCTTCACCGATCCTTCCTTTGGTCCTAGGTTAGGACCACAAGCTCTTTAGACTCAACCGTCGTAAGACCGTGTGAGTCCAACACAGTTGGTAAGAGTATTCATTTATTTCACTAATGTCTGCAGACAAGCCGATATATTCGAGTGTACCTGAATAGCAAGACCCCCACTTGAAGCGGTTTAATTATTTCTGCACCAGTCACATCACGGAGTTTTCCTCCATTTCAATTGGACTTCTCCCATATTATGGATTTTCCTATGTGACCACTTTCTATACATTTTTTGTTTATGTGTGTGTTCATCACATTCACTATTGTAGAAGCGCTACACTATCTTTACCCTAAGATATTTACTCTTGGCTGTGTACATACCGCCTCCTTACTCTGCCAGTGTTGTGTCTGAGGGACTTTCCTATATGACCCACTACCCTGATACCCCTGCCATATGGCTCGGGGACTTTAACGTCGCCCTCAACCCGCACATGGACAGGCTGCAGGGTGGCTCTGCCCCTGCGACCCAGATAGGGTCTAGACTGTGTCGCACCCTTAGGGAGTTCTCGCTGACTGATGTCTGGCAGCATAGGTACCCCACGACCCGGGCTTACACATGCTTCTCAGCTACACACTCTACTATGTCTCGCATAGATTATGTTTTGGCATCAAACGTCCTCCTTCCTCAGCTGGAGGATGCAGGGTTTCATGCGAGATCCCTGTCAGATCATGCTCCCTGTTGGGCTACCCTTTTGCTGACACAGCAGGCGGGACCTCGGGTCTGGCGCCTTAATCCTTTTTGGCTGAAGGCGCTAGGGGAGCGGGATGACCTGGCTGAGGAGTGGAGTCACTTTTTTGCCACTAATAGGGGGACAGCAGCGGGTGGCAGTGTCTGGGAGGCATTCAAAATTCATGCACGATCCATTATGATAAGGCGGATTAATAGATTAAAATGTTCCTCTAAAATGCTGATCAGTAGACATGTGCATTCGTTTTCGTCCGAATGCATTTTCGTCCGAATTTCAGCTATTTTCGTTTTCGTTTTGACAAACAATAACGAAAGCACAAAAGCCGAAAAACGAAAGATCCGACATAAATAAATGCTTTATTTTCGTTTTCATTTTTACAACAGTTCGATATAGAATAGGACAGCCGTCATCAAATGGCGGCCCGCGGTCCGAGTCCGGACCGAGCAGGGCTTCCGCCCGGACCGCTATGCCGCCAGCATATTAAATGACAGCAATCACTGGTTTGCTGGGACCGCGGGTTTCCCTAGCAACCAGTGACGCTGTGCGCATGCGCCCGCCCCCTGCTCCTGGCCGTGTCTCAGGGCTGAAGACACGCACGCTCACAGATAGTAGGGGGTGTGACGTCACGTGCGCGCTCCGCCCCCCATGCTGCCCGCGGTTCCGAATTCCCGGGTCCTGGCTCTCCGACTCCTTGAGGCAGCTTCTGTTGTGCCCTCCTGCAGTTGAGGTATGTGGGCACATAGTGATCATGACTGTATTTGTATATTGGTAATTTGCAAAATGCTGGGCTTTTTTGTAAGGGGCATGGTGATGGGTATATTTGTCATTTGCACAAGGCTGGGCTTTTTTTGTAAGGGGCATGCTGATGGGTATATTTGTAATTTGCACAATGCTGGGCTTTTTTTGTAAGGAGCACGCTGATGGATATATTTTTTATGTGCACACTGATTTGCATGTTTTGTTAAGGTGCGCCTTAACAAAATATGCCCATCAGTGTGCACTTAAAAATATATCCATCAGCGTGCCCCTTACAAAAAAAGCCCAGCATTGTGCAAATTACAAATATACCCATCAGCATGCCCCTTACAAAAAAAGCCCAGCATTGTGCAAATTACAAATATACCCATCAGCATGCCCCTTAAAATAAAATGTGTTCATCAGAGTGCCCTTTAGCATAAAATAAGGGTCACGCTGATGGGCACCTTTTATGTTAAGGGGTACTCTGATGGACAAATTTAATTTTACGGGGCACGCTGATGGGTATATTTTTAATGTGCACATCGATGGGCATATTTTGTTAAGGGGCACAACAAAATGTGCCTTACAAAATATGCCCATCGATGTGCACATTAAAAATATACCCACCAGCATGCCCCTTAAAATAAAATTTGTCCATCAGAGTGCCTCCTAACATAATAGGCGCCCATCAGTGTGACCCTTATTTCATGTTAAGGGGCATGCTGATGGGCATATTTTATTTTAAGAGCAACACTGATGGGTACATTTTATATTAAAAGGGCCACTTTGATGGGCAAATTTTAAGTTAAGGGGCACATTTTGTTGTCCATCAGAGTGCCCCTTAATATAAAATGTGCCCATCAGCATGACCCTTATTTTATGTTAAGGGACACCCTGATGTGCACATTTTGTTAAGGGGCACTGTGATGGGGACACCCGATGTAAAGGGGCACTGTGATGGGGACGACTGATGTAAAGGGGCACTGTGATGGGGGCACCCGATGTAAAGGGGCACTGTGATGGGGGCACCCGATGTAAAGGGGCACTGTAATGGGGACACCCGATGTAAAGGGGCACTGTGATGGGGACACCCGATGTAAAGGGGCACTGTGGTTGGGACACCCGATGTAAAGGGGCACTGTGATGGGGACACCCGATTTAAAGGGGCACTATGATGGGGACGACTGATGTAAAGGGACACTGTGATGGGGACACCCGATGTAAAGGGGCACTGTGATGGGGACACCCGATGTAAAGGGGCACTGGGATGGGGACACCCGATGTAAAGGGGCACTGTGATGGGGACACCCGATGTAAAGGGGCACTGTGATGGGGACACCCGATGTAAAGGGGCACTGTGATGGGGACACCCGATGTAAAGGGACACTGGGATGGGGATACCCGATGTAAAGGGGCACTGGGATGGGGACACCCGATGTAAAGGGGCACTGTGATGGGGACACTTGATGTAAAGGGGCACTGTGATGGGGACACCCGATGTAAAGGGGCACTGTGATGGGGACACCCGATGTAAAGGGGCACTGTGATTGGGACACCCGATGTAAAGGGGCACTGTGATTGGGACACCCGATGTAAAGGGGCACTGTGGTGAGGACACTTGATTTAAAGAAGCACTGTGATGGGGACATCTGATGTAAAGGGGCACTGTGATGGGGGCACCTGATGTAAAGGGGCACTGTGATGGGGCACCCGATGTAAAGGGGCACTGTGATGGGGACACCCGATGTAAACGGGCACTGTGATGGGGACACCAGATGTAAAGGGCACTGTGATTGGGACACCCGATGTAAAGGGGCACTGTGATTGGGACACCCGATGTAAAGGGGCACTGTGATGAGGACACTTGATTTAAAGAAGCACTGTGATGGGGACATCTGATGTAAAGGGGCACTGTGATGGGGGCACCTGATGTAAAGGGGCACTGTGATGGGGCACCCGATGTAAAGGGGCACTGTGGTGGGAACGACTGATGTAAAGGGGCACTGTGATGGGGGCACCTGATGTAAGAGCACGGTGATGGGGACAATTGATGTAAAGGGGCACTGTGAAGAACACACCTAATTTAAAGTGCAATCAGATGGGCACATCTGATCTGGTGGGGACACCTGATGTAAGGAGGCACACGTATGGTGACATCTAATGTAAGGGGGCACGCTGATGTGGACACCCTATGTAAGAGGGCACCTTTATATAATGGGGCACTCTGATGGTGACAAATTGTATAAGGGGGCACACTGATGGGAGACACCAGCTGTAAGGGGGCTTTCCATTGCAGAAACCTGATGTAAGTGGGCACTCTGACAAGAATGCCTGATATAAGAGAGTAGTCTGCCTTTGGCAACTTATTTTGGGGGTAGTCTGATGGGGCAATGAATTAATGAATTAGGCTGCGTACACACGGGCGGATTATCCGCCCAACTAAGTTCGTCAGACAATCCGACAGACAGTCCGTTCAACTTTTGAATGAACGGACTTGACCACACACGATGAACAGACAGTCCGCTGAAAGCTTGCGCGATGACGTGTACGGCATGTAAGACGGGACGAGAAATTCGACGTCCAATACACTGCAATGCAACCTTCGCCGTGTAAATCCTTTCTGAGCATGTGCCAAACTTAGTCCGTCGAACTAGCCTACTCACGAGCGGATTGTCCGCTGAAACCAAGTTTGGACGGACAAAATTACGGAAATTCCGAAAGACTTAGTCCGTCAGACTGTCCGCTGAAAAAGTCAGCTGAAGCCCACACACGAGCGGATTGTCCGCTGAAACACGGTTCAGCGGACTAAGTTGGACAGACAATCCGCCCGTGTGTACGTGGCCTTACTCTAATAGGGGCAACTGATGTAAGAGGGAAAACTAATGGGGACATTTACATTTACAGAATATTACCAAAGTGTGTGGAGGAAACCGTAGCAAAAGTGACCGAGAGCATGGCTTGTGCCAAGAAAAGGAAGGTAGACACTGAAAACCGAGTCTTCAAAGATGAATGGACAGACCAATATAGGTTCATTCTTCCTGTGGGAAGTTTAAAACCAGTTTGTCTGATTTGTTGCGAAACCGTGGCATTAATAAAAAGTAGCAATGTGAAGCGTCACTACGAAACAAAACACAGCTCGTTTGCGCAAATATATCCACAGCATTCTGAGGTAAGGGCACGTAAAATAACGGAACTGAAAGCCCAGTATGACAGATCTACCAAAGTCCTCTCACATTCATTTACAGCCCAGCAGCGTGCAAATGAATGTTCACTTAAAGTAGCATGGATTTTGGGGCAACACAAAAGACCATTTACCAATGGTACATTTGTAAAGGAGTGTTTGAATGCTGTTGCTGAAACTTTCCTTGAGGGTAAACAAAAAGATGAGCTGTGTGGAAAAATCAACCAGATCCCACTGTCAGCGTCAACAGCAACAAAAAAGACTGAAATATTAACAGAGGATGTTTTGGGACAACTTGATGCAGCGATTCAGAGTGCAGTATGCATTTCTTTAGCCATTGATGAATCAACGGATATAACTGATAATGCCCAGCTTTTGGTGTATGTAAGATTTTTTCACAAAGAAACAAAAGAACTTTGTGAGGACCTGTTAGGTGTAACACCACTTGAGACGCACACAAGAGGACAAGACATATATGAGGCCATTAAGGAGATTCTGAGAAAGAGGAAGATCGATCTGAAAAAGGTGGTCTCGGTTACCACAGATGGTGCCCCTGCCATGGTAGGAAAGGAGAGAGGAGCTGTGGCACGACTGAAAGAGGACAACCCTGACCTTATTTCTTACCACTGCATTATTCACCAGACTGTCCTGTGTGCCATTCTATCGGACAAGTTTGCAGAAATCATGGACACGATGATGAAACTCATCAACTTCCTCAGAGTATCCTCATCCCATCAACATCGTTTACTAAGAGAGTTTCTTAAAGAAGTTGAGGCAAATGCAAATGACCTTTTACTTCACAACAATGTTAGATGGCTAAGTAAAGGCAATGTATTGGAACGCTTTTGGTCCATTCGAACTGAAGTAGCAGCTTTCTTAGTGCAACTCAAAAGTCAGAAAGCAAGACAGTTTTCACTGTTTTTACAAGATGAAAGCACAATGGAAAATATCGCTTTCCTAGTGGACATAACATCACACCTTAATGAACTCAATGTAAAGCTCCAAGGCAAGAACAATTCCATCTGTGATTTGATGACCGCTGTCCGCTCCTTCCAGAGAAAACTGGATTTGTTCAAGGAAGATCTGCAAGGAGAGTGCTTGCATTTCACAAAGGTGAAAGAACAGATTCAAGGAAAGAGAGATGTTTCTCCTTTTGTTGACTTCATAAATAAACTCATTGGAAACTTCAGTAAAAGGTTTGATAGCTTCAGTCTTGGACATCAGATCCTCCTGTTCATTCACAATCCATTCCTCATTAAAGATGTCAGAGTGTTTTCAAAGGAGGTGATGCAGACCTTCAAGTGGGCACATGAGGGATCTCTACAGACAGAAATGATTGACCTGCAAACAAATGTCGCACTAAGAGAGCACTTTGAAGGAACTGATCCGGCTAACTTCTGGCTACAGACTGTGCCTGAGACTGATTTCCCTTGTCTAATCAAGGTAGCACTACACACCTTGACCATGTTTGGATCTACATACAGCTGTGAGTCAGCTTTCTCTACTATGAACATTATTAAAACAAAGTATCGTTCCAGGCTCACCAATGAGCACCTACATATGTGCATGAGAATGGCAGTAACTCAATTTAAGCCAAGATTCAAACTACTGGCAGGACAATCAAAATCCCATTTTTCTCACTAGACAGGAAAGTTTTTTGGGTGTTAAAAAATTGAAATAAAGTCAGAAGGTGCTTCTTTTACTTGAAAAATGGATGTGCTTTTTATGTTTTATTAACCACTTTCAGACCGGACCATTTTGCTGGTAAATGACCAGAGGTCTTTTTACACTTTGGCACTGCGCTGCTTTAACTGGTAATTGCGCGGTCATGCAATGTTGTACCCAAACAAAATTTGCGTCCTTTTCTTCCCACAAATAGAGCTTTCTTTTGATGGTATTTGATTGCCTCTGCGATTTTTATTTTTTGCGATATAAACGTAAAAAGACCGCAAATTTTGAAAAAAAATGATATTTTCTACTTTTTGTTATTAGAAAAATCCAATAAACTCAATTTTAGTCATACATTTAGGCCAAAATGTATTCAGCCACATGTCTTTGGTAAAAAAAAAGTCAATAATTGTATATTTATTGGTTTGCGCAAAAGTTGTCACATCTACAAACTAAGGTACGTTTTCTGGAATTTACGCAGCTTTTAGTTTACGACTGCCTATCTCATTTCTTGAGGTGCTAAAATGACAGGGCAGTACAAAACCCCCCCAAATGACCCCATTTTGGAAAGTAGACCCCCTAAGGAAATTGATAAGAGGCATGTTGAGCCCATTGAATATTTTATTTTTTTGCCTCAAGCGATTGAATAATGACAAAAAAAAAATTTTTTTTTTTTTTTACACAAAGTTGTCACTAAATGATATATTGCTCACACATGCTATGGGCGTATGTGAAATGACACCCCAAAATAAATTCTGCTGCTTCTCCTGAGTACGGGGATACCACATATGTGGGACTTTTTGGGAGCCTAGCCGCGTACAGGGCCCCGAAAACCAAGCACCGCCTTCAGGCTTTCTAAGGGCGTAAATTTTTGATTTCACGCCTCACTACCTATTACAGTTTTGAAGGCCATAAAATGCCAAGATGGCACAAAACCCCCACAAATGACCCCATTTTAGAAAGTAGACACCCCAAGCTATTTGCTGAGAGGCATGTTGAGTCCATGGAATATTTTATATTTTGCCACAAGTTGCGGGAAAATTACAAACTTTTTTTTTTTTTTTTTTTTTTCACAAAGTTGTCACTAAATGATATATTGCTCATGCATGCCATGGGCATATGTGAAATGACACCCCAAAATAAATTCTGCTGCTTCTCCTGAGTACGGGGATACCACATATGTGGGACTTTTTGGGAGCCTAGCCGCGTACGGGGCCCCGAAAACCAAGCACCGCCTTCAGGCTTTCTAAGGGCGTAATTTTTTGAGTTCACTTCTCACTACCTATTACAGTTTTGAAGGCCATAAAATGCCAAGATGGCACAAAACCCCCACAAATGACCCCATTTTAGAAAGTAGACACCCCAAGCTATTTGCTGAGAGGCATGTTGAGTCCATGGAATATTTTATATTTTGCCACAAGTTGCGGGAAAATTACAAACTTTTTTTTTTTTTCACAAAGTTGTCACTAAATGATATATTGCTCACGCATGCCATGGGCATATGTGAAATGACACCCCAAAATAAATTCTGCTGCTTCTCCTGAGTACGGGGATACCACATATGTGGGACTTTTTGGGAGCCTAGCCGCGTACGGGGCCCCAAAAACCAAGCACCGCCTTCAGGCTTTCTAAGGGCGTTACAGTTTTGAAGGCCATAAAATGCCAAGATGGCACAAACCCCCCCCCCCAAATGACCCCATTTTAGAAAGTAGACACCCCTAAATTTAGGGGTACACTAGTGAGACTAGGTAATAAATGGCGGGTGCCCTGAAACTATAAAAAAATAACTAACCAACCAGCGTCACCTGTAACAGTTATATGGTGATCACTGGTGAAAGGGTTAACTAGGGGGCAATCAGGGGGCTTTATGCGGTAGTATATGGGGGTCCCTGGCGCTATAAAAAGCTGCGGCGAACCTAAATACCTACCTGCCTAACTAGCGTCACCTGTGACACTAATACAGCGATCAGAAAAACGATCGCTTATTAGGCTGGGTTCACACTGGAGCGATGCGGGAACGCCACGAATGCGCGGCGGGTTCCCGCATCGCATGCCTCCCGGCGGCAGTTCACACTGCCCTATGCGAACTGCTGGGAGTGTCAGTGAAATGTTAATGACACCCCCAGATCAGTTCGCATATCGCAGTGCGATCTGCAAACTTGGATCGCATGGTGTGAACACCCATGCGATCCGATTCTGCTGCGGACCAAAAAAAGGGTCCCGTGCGAGTTTGCGGCGGGTGCGGCGGGTGCGACACGAATTCAGCCATACTATCTGTATAGCTGAACTCGAATCGCACAGAGATCGGATGTGATTTGCACTGCAGTGCGGTGCGAATCACATCCGTTCTCATAAACCGCTGCAATGTGAACCCAGCCTTAGTGACACTGGCGACGGGGGGTGATCACGGGGTTAAACCTTTATTGGGGGGGTTAGGGGGGTACCTTAGAACTAAAGGGGGCTAACCCTAACTGCCCTAACAGTTATTAGTCACAAATGACACCTGCCGGGTGATCAGGGGGTTAAACCTTTATTAGGTAATAAATGGCGGGTGCCCTGAAACTATAAAAAAATAACTAACCAACCAGCGTCACCTGTAACAGTTATATGGTGATCACTGGTGAAAGGGTTAACTAGGGGGCAATCAGGGGGCTTTATGCGGTAGTATATGGGGGTCCCTAGCGCTATAAAAAGCTGCGGCGAACCTAAATACCTACCTGCCTAACTAGCGTCACCTGTGACACTAATACGGCGATCAGAAAAATGATCGCTTATTAGGCTGGGTTCACACTGGAGCGATGCGGGAACGCCGCGAATCCGCGGCGGGTTCCCGCATCGCATGCCTCCAGGCGGCAGTTCACACTGCCCTATGCGAACTGCTGGGAGTGTCAGTGAAATGTTACTGACACCCCCAGATCAGTTCGCATATCGCAGTGCGATCTGCAAACTCGGATCGCATGGTGTGAACACCCATGCGATCCGATTCTGCTGCGGGCCAAAAAAAGGGTCCCGTGCGAATTTGCGGCGGGTGCGGCGGGTGTGGCGGGTGCGGCGGGTGCGGCGAATGGCTGAACTCGAATCGCACAGAGATCGGATGTGATTTGCACTGCAGTGCGGTGCGAATCACATTCGTTCTCATAAACCGCTGCAATGTGAACCCAGCCTTAGTGACACTGGCGACGGGGGGTGATCACGGGGTTAAACCTTTATTGGGGGGGTTAGGGGGGTACATTAGAACTAAAGGGGGCTAACCCTAACTGCCCTAACAGTTATTACAGTCACAAATGACACCAATGCAAAAAAAAAAAAAAAAAAAAATGACATTGGTGTCACTGTGACTGGGGGGGCAGGGGTAATTGGGGGGGTGATCGGGGGGTAAAGGGGGGGTGTGAGTGTGCCTGGCATGTTCTACTGTGTGTGGGATGTGTTGGTGCAACTCACTGATCCGCTCTCCTCCGTGTCGGAACGAAAAATACCGACACGGAGGAGAGAATACATCACTTCCTCTCCTGTGTTTACATTACAAGAGAGGAAGTGATGTCACCGAGGATTTCCATTCGTCGGGAGCGATCGCGAGGGGGTGGCCATGAATGAATGGCCGTCCCCTCGTCCGGGATCGCTCCCGAACGAAAACCGACCGCCGCAGGCACCGGGCGGGGGCCCGATCGGGCCCCCGACCCGCGGGAGGCAAATCACGTACATGTACGTGCTTATGCCTGCCCGTGCCATTCTGCCGACGTACATCGGCGTGAGGCGGTCGGCAAGTGGTTAAAGAGTTATGGATTTGCTTCCATGTTTTTTTTGTTAAAAATAGTTGTTTGTTTTCCTTACAAAGACAAGAGCAAATGTAAAGCTATCCTAGTTCCAACTGTCCACATGTTTAATATTGTAACTGAAACTTGACAATAAATATTGTTGAAATGCTAAGGAAATTGTACATTTCTCATGTTTTTGATAGATATACAGTGACTACAATCTTTCTGAGTCATAGCGCAGACTTCAGATTCGGACCTCGGGCCAAAGAAAATTTTGGCGACCGGACCTCCTTGAATTTTAATTCATTACCCCTGGAATAGGAGATTCGACATGACTCTGACAACAATCTGTGTCTATAGAACCTGTGGTCGAATGTGCTTAACCTTACCTCTATTAGTCCAAGATTATATAGAGAAAATATTCGACAGAGAAAAAAGATTTGACAGAGAGAAAAGATTCTGCAAGTTACTGGACATGTATCAATGCAAAAAAAAGTTTTAAAAACGGCCGTTTTTTCGGGAGCAGTGATTTTAATAATGATTAAAGTGAAACAATAAAAGTGTAATATTCCTTTAAATTTCGTAGGGGGGGGGTTGTCTATAGTATGCCTGTGAAGGGGCGCATGTTTCCCGTGCTTAGAATTGTCCCTGCACAAAGTGTAATTTATGCAGGAAAAAAAGTCCTTTAAAATCACTCGCAGCTATTATGAATTGTCGGCTCCGTAATACAGAGAACACTCATTGAAAGTCATTGATAAAAAAATAAATAAATAAATTTAAAAAAAAGCGTGGGGGTCCCCCAAATTCAATTACCAGGCCCTTCAGGTCTGGTATGGATATTAAGGGGAACCCTGCCTCAAATTTAAGAAAAAATTTGACGTGGGGTTCCCCCTAAATATCCATAACCAGACCCTTCAGGTCTGGTATGGATATTAAGGGGAACCCCGCATCAAATTAAAAAAAAAATTGACGTGGGGTTCCCCCTAAAAATCCATACCAGACCCTTTATCCGAGCACGCAACCTGGCAGGCCGCAGGAAAAGAGGGGGGGACGAGAGAGCGGCCCCCCCTCCCTCCTGAACCGTACCAGGCCACATGCCCTCAACATTGGGAGGATGCTTTGGGGGTCTGTGACCCCTCAAAGCACCTTGTCCCCATGTTGATAAGGACAAGGGCCTCATCCCCACAACCCTGGCCGGTGGTTGTGGAGGTCTGCGGGCGGGGGGCTTATCAGAATCTGGAAGCCCCCTTTAACAAGGGGACCCCCAGATCCCGCCCCCCCCTGTTTGAAATGGTAAGGGGGTACAAAAGTACCCCTACCATTTCACAAAGAAAGTGTAAAAAATGGTTAAATAAAACAAACACACTTTTGAAAAATTCCCCGCCCCCCTCTGACGCAAGGGGAAACCCGGGGTTCCCTGTGACGTAGGGGTGACCCGCACCCCTCTGATGTAACACAGGCAGGTTTCCGTTACATCAGAGGGGGGCGGGGTCACCCATACGTCACGGGGAACCCCGGGTTTCCCCTTGCGTCAGAGGGGGGCGGGGTCAGGTGACGGGTGGCCCCGCCCTCCGTATATAAGAAACGTCAGCCGCCGGAATGCCTGCAGTGTCTCCGTGGAGGAGACAGAAGAAGGATGGAGGATCGCTGCGCTGGATGAGATGAGACATCGCTGGAGAGATGATCGTCCGTCGCTGGATAGCAAGAGTGGATTACCGCCGCTGGAATCTTTTTTTAATTTTTTTATTTTTAATAAAGGAATTTTTCAAAAGTGTGTTTGTTTTATTTAACCATTTTTTACACTTTCTTTGTGAAATGGTAGGGGTACTTTTGTACCCCCTTACCATTTCAAACAGGGGGGGGGGGCGGGATCTGGGGGTCCCCTTGTTAAAGGGGGCTTCCAGATTCTGATAAGCCCCCCGCCCACAGACCTCCACAACCACCGGCCAGGGTTGTGGGGATGAGGCCCTTGTCCTCATCAACATGGGGACAAGGTGCTTTGAGGGGTCACAGACCCCCAAAGCATCCTCCCAATGTTGAGGGCATGTGGCCTGGTACGGTTCAGGAGGGAGGGGGGGCCGCTCTCTCGTCCACCCCTCTTTTCCTGCGGCCTGCCAGGTTGCGTGCTCGGATAAAGGGTCTGGTATGGATTTTTAGGGGGAACCCCACGTCAATTTTTTTTAAAATTTGACGCGGGGTTCCCCTTAATATCCATACCAGACCTGAAGGGCCTGGTAATTGAATTTGGGGGACCCCCACGCTTTTATTTTTTTTTTTTTTTTATTTTTTATCAATGACTTTCAAACTTTTTTTTGCATTGATACATGTCCCCTGGGGCAGGACCCGGGTCCCCAAACACTTTTTAGGACAGTAACTTGCAAATTAGCCTTTAAAATTAGCACTTTAGATTTTGAACGTTGGAGTCCCATAGACTTTAATAGGGTTCTAAAGTATGCTATATAGTTAGCTCCGTCGAATCTTCTTTATACATTCAACAGACACCATAAGCCTTCCAAGACAGATTCGACCGTAATTCATGTGGATTTTCGGACGAATGCAATTTTTGAACGAAAAACGAAATAAATAAAAACGAATTTCGGGAGTAACTAAATAAATTAAGTTTTCGGACGAAAACGAAATTCCGAAACGAAATATTTTACTCTGCACATGTCTACTGATCAGTCAGGCGGAGGAGCAGCTGGAGGTTGTCACCCGAGAATTCGCAATGCACCCCAGTGAGGAGAGCGTCTCGGCTCTCAAGCTCCAAACCCGTGTTTTAGACCAACTGCACTTTGAACAGGCCAAACGAAAACATTTTTTTACGCGGCAGCGGATATTTGAGCAGGGTGAGAGAGCTGGTAAACTGTTGGCATACCTTGCCCATCAGGATGCGAGGCCGCCGGTAGTGGTATCTCTGGTGGATGAGAGCGGAGCTCTTGTCTATGACCCGGGGAGCGTCGCCGAGATGTTCCGATCTTACTATGCTGACCTCTACACCTCTCGTGTGGAGGTCACGCCTCAGGAGACCCGGGCGTTTCTACTGAATGTTCTCTTCCCTCAGCTATCGGTGGCCCAGATCACAGATTTGGAAGCTCCGATTTCGCTTGAGGAGGTTGAACTGGCGCTGTCCTCCTTAGCACCGGCCAAGGCCCCAGGGCATGATGGTTTACCATTAGATTTTTACGCAGCGTATTCTGACGTTTTGGCCCCTGAGCTACTAAATTTATACAAATACCTTTTTGAATCCGACTCCCTCCCAGATACTTTACGACAAGCGACAATTATAGTTATCCCCAAGCCAGGTAAAGATCCACATCGCCCTGATTCATATCGCCCAATTTCATTGTTGCAGGTGGACATAAAAATCTTAGCCAAAGTACTAGCGGCCCGGTTATGCACCCATATCTTGTCCCTTATTCACCCAGACCAGACTGGTTTCATGCCCGGTAAAAACACGGCGATGAACATCCGCAGACTCCATATGAACCTACAAGCCTTTCATGAAAATGGAGGAACTAGGTCCGTAGTGGCGTTAGACGCGGCCAAGGCATTTGATTCGGTGGAGTGGGGATATCTATGGGAATGCCTTCGACGATTTGGGTTCGGACCAAATTTTTTAAAGTGGGTTCAGATATTATATTTCTCACCGGAGGCACGTGTGGCGGTAAACGGATGCCTGTCGGGGCCGTTTCCCCTAGGGCGGGGGACCAGACAGGGGTGCCCCCTGTCCCCGCTCTTATACGCCCTGGCAGTGGAACCGCTGGCTATCTCCCTCAGATCCAACGCACATATTAGGGGCCTTAGAGTAGGGTCCATCATAGAGACGGTGAGCATGTACGCGGACGATATGCTCCTGTACCTCGAGGATGAGGGGCCATCCCTAAGAGCGGCTCTTAATACTATCGAAGACTTTGGTAAACACTCGGGCCTTACTATTAATTGGTCAAAGTCGCAAATTCTCCCCATTGACCTCTCTCCGCCGGGGCGGGACGAGACCTCCCTTCCGTTGCGCAGGGTGGCCTCCATTCAGTATCTAGGAGTCCAGATTACTAGGGATCCCTCCGATTATATAGTTCATAATATCGAACCCCTGATATCGTATTTGAAATCTAAAACTCAATCATGGGCTAGACTCCCCCTTGGTGTAATGGGAAGGATAAATTTAATTAAAATGATTCTTCTCCCCAAGTTCCTCTACAAATTCTGGCAGGCTTCTACTCTTATCCCCCTTAAATATTTTAAAACCATAGATACTATTCTTAATTCCTTTGTCTGGGGCTCCGGCAGACATAAGTTGGCCTGGAATACGCTTAAGAATCCTACCAATATGGGGGGAGCTGCACTCTCCGACTTCCACGCCTATTACATTGCGGCCCAGCTCTCCCACTTCTTTCACCTGCACAAAGCGGATGTTTCCAGATATCAAGCACTGCTATGTGGAATGCCTAATAGCTGTGCCCATTCTCCCCTTCAGGTTCTGTTTAGGGGGAAGGAGTCTGACAGGAGAGTGAAGAGTTATGCCCCCTTGCTGGTTCAGCATAGACGGATATGGGGCATTGCACAAAAGATGTTGGGTGCAGACTGGGTGCACTCCCATACACCCCTGTGGTACAACTCTCAGTTGCGGGAACTTTGGGAGCTACCGGGTGCGGGTCTCTGGGCCTCCAGAGGGGTGGTATACCTGTACCAGGTCGTCACCCCGTTGGGGGTACGTAATTTCCAGACGCTGCAGAGGGAGTTCGGGATCCCCCCGCATATGATTTTTCGTTTTGCGCAGCTATCCCATGCCCTTTCGGGCTCAATTTGAGGGGGGGTTCCCGGATCCTCAAGAACTATCGGTTGTGGGTATTATAATTGGAGAGGAGCCCACGAAACTAATATCGACACTATACGACTCCCTTAGAAGACGTGCTGTAGCTGGACTTACAGAGGTGGCAAGATACAGGTGGGAGGAGGACGTGGGCCCGCTTGGGGGGGAGGAGTGGGAGGAGATCTTAGATAGGGTTAAGCAAGTTTTCCCTAGGATAACTGACAGACTAACTCAACTGTACATCCTACACAAATCCTATCTTACACCAGCCAGAATTCGCAAATACAGACCCTCCCTAGAACCGGGGTGTCCACATTGTGGGAGTATCCCATGCTCCTTTTACCATTTGATGTGGTCCTGTCCGGACGTCCAGGCCTTCTGGCTGCAAGTGATTCAATTCCTCCATGACCATATGGGCTCCCCCCTTCAGGTGGACCCCAAAACTTGTTTATTAGGCCTGGAGCTGGGCGTCCCGGCGGAACCCTCAATTGTTATTTTCATCCAAGAAACACTGTTCAGTGCTAGGAAGTTAATTGCCCGGTTATGGATGCGGTCGGAAACCCCCGACACTTAGGGCTTGGGTGGCTGAGGTTAATTCAACTTTGCCGTTGAAGAAGGTCATATATGCACACAGGGGGTGCCCAAACAAATTTAATAAGATCTGGGACCGTTGGCTTAATGACCCAGATACTTGTGGGAATTGATCTATTGACGTGCTGAGACCCTCATGGGCGCTCTATGCGATTGATGTATTTTCATGTGATAGGAGTTCTTCTCCTGCTTCTCTATTTGATATGCAGCACAGCTGTAGTACTTACCCATGTATGACGACATAGTTTTAATGGATCGGTCCTGTATTTTTTGATGTGCAGGTGCCGCTCCCGATTGTTCATATTTTTAATTGCCGAATGTACCATAAACTGTAATTCCCTTTTTTGTCTACTGTGCCATTTACCAATAAACTCGTTTTTTTTCAAAAAAAAAAAAAACCTTTTCGAAACGCACATGTGAATGTGCTTGTATTAAAAAGTTGAATTCTCAACAATGTGTGGCTTCCTTTTTCATTGCGCATAAAATGTATTTGTAGTCAAATTTTAGTTTGTTCTGAGAAGGAGTGTGATTTAATAAAGGCAACTCCACTTTGCACTCCAAGTGCAGTTTCAGGTGAACTTTTGCAGTGCACTTGTAGTGCATAGTGGATGTGCCTTTAGTAAAAAAAAAAACAGAGTGAGGTGTAAATTTGGACAATCATGCCATTTTCCTGCCATGGTGCTGAAAATTAGCACGATTTTGGCCAGTAATTCACTACATACATTAGTTAACAAAAACAAGGTGTGTGTGTAGCAGACCCACAACATAATAAGATTATCTGAAGAAGAGACTGTCCCCTCATCTCGCTCTGAACTTGGGTTTGCACTGTTGGTGAAAAAGGCACAACTTAAAAAAAATGGCAAAGTGGGAGGCCACAGTCTGCCATTCCTGTGGCGTTGAAGGACACTGTGTAGTGAAACAAGTACAACAATTAGTAATTTGACAAATCAACATTGCAAGCAGATTAGACACCCACATTTTTGGTCAAAATTCTTCTAACATTTTGGGAAATGAGTATTTAAAGCCTAAAGTATAAGGTCTCCTTATGAGAGTCATCACCCCCCCCCCCCCCCCATATGATGGGCCCTTGCTAAAAAATGAGGGGGGATGTTTAGGACAGGTAACCCTCTCCACTTGATTGAGAGCTGAATGCCTAAATAATGTGTGATACTTTGGGAAGCCCCTCCTTAGTTACACTATTGACAGCCCACCGGACAGGTAAGAAGTGTCATAATAACAAAATGGAAGCACATTTTTACATTCTACTATTACATAGCAAGAAAATTAATGTGTTAAAAAAATAAAAATAGCATTTGAAAGTATTGAGGCAGGCCCTTACACTACATGCTTTGGTGAATTCGTCCATAAATGTGATCATGAAAAAGGTAGGTATAGTGTGTATTGGGTTTGCTCAAGTCATCAGATAGAAGATTGCTATCAGCTGAGCTAGCAGTTGGGGGGAGGGGGGGTTACTAATGAGTTTGGCACAACTCCAAAAATAAAAAAAAGGTCACTTTGCATGAATTGAAGCACACACATCACATTTGTAGACATTTTAGGGGGTGTTTAGGGGAAAGCAATACTATGGAGCTGCCAAAAGACATTGTTAAGTGACTAGACTATAGTTTTATGGGCCAAGAAGAGCATGGTGGGGAAGTTAGTGAGGCAAATATGCATGAGGACAAAGGGGCAGAGCATATGAATTAGAGCATATTGCAATGATTGTAATTAGGGAATGAGGCAAGAAATGCAAGACATTAGCAATCATGAAATACATAGAATGTGATATTTAAGGATAAAACTTACCTTCATATAGTCCTTCTGCAGGACCTGAATGATGGCAGAACAGGTCTCTGGAATAATGATCCCCAGAGCCTGGGGGGAGATGCATGTAGAGAACTTGAGGTCCTGAAAACTTCTCCCTGTCACCAAGTAGCGCAATGTGGCGATGAGCCTCTGCTCCGGAGTGATGGCTTGCCACATGCAGGTATCCTGCCTGGTGATATAAGGGGTCAGCAAAGCCAGCAGACGGTGAAAAACGGGGTCCGTCATCCGGCGATTATTCCTGAAATCATCAGGATTATTCTCGCGGATCTCACGGGGCAAAGGCATGTGCGAGAACTGGTCACGCTGGCGCAACCAATTCTTGGTCCACAAACGCCTCCCCTCCCTGTTCATGGACTGGGCTTGTATCAAAGTAAGAACCCCAACACGAAGCCCCTGCACAGCACGTAGAGGAAACATGGTTTGAAAACGGTCGGCTGGTCAGAACGGACACCAGAAAGCACCGATAAACAGCAAGGCCTGAAAGAACGACCTGAATAGCAGAAGCAAGCAGACAATAAAAAATGCCTTTCAAAGCGTACTATACCAAGATATAGTTCACAATGAGAAACAAATACTTAATGACGGCACGCACTGATTATCAGATATGCAAAGATAAGCAGAAACTGAAGAGCAGTAGCGATCTGAATCACTAATGTGAAAAGCGCGAATCGCCTCTCCCCAAACTTCTACTAACACGAGATCAGCAGAAGGAGCCAAAAGGGTGCCGGACGTGGTGCTGAACTTCCCTTTTCTAGTCCCGCCGTACATGGCTTATGTCACGCGTTCTTGGCAACCGCTAAATCTGACAACTGGGTCCGACCGTGTGTATGCAACAGTTTCGGACACAATCCGTCGGACAAAATCCGACGGATTTGGTTGGCAGAATGTCCGACCGTGTGTACAGGGGCTTAATGTGGTTTGGTTGAGTGACCCAGGTAGGCTGGATGACTCATCAGCAGCGTCTCTGATGAGGGATCCTGTCATCTACTTAGTAGTCCCTACAGGTATAGCACTACACTGTATTCTGATGATTGATGTTCAGTGGTCTGCCCGTATGAAATTATGGCCTGAGCCATCTGATGGTTCATTCATCAAGGGTTGATGTTTGCATAGCTGATGGTTTGATGAGTTGAAAAAAAACAACCCTTCAGTCTTTTGGTGATGCTTGATTTTGCCCTCATTTCACTGGAAAACATGCCACTCTTTAAGCCAGCTCTTGAAAATCTGTTCTCCAATAAAACAAAGGCATGAATGGAAGTTGCTGTTGTATGCCCCTCTTTATCTAGCATTTGCATACACTATATTACCAAAAGTATTGGGACACCTGCCTTTACACTCACATGAACTTTGATGGCATCCCAGTCTTAGTCCGTAGGGTTCCAAATTGAGTTGGCCCACTCTTTGCTGCTATAACAGCTTCAGCGCTTCTGGGAAGGCTGTCCACAAGGAGTGTGTATATGGGAATGAAAAATGTGTGATTTTACTGCGCTAACCCTAATAGATAAAGCAGCTAACACAAAATTGACAATATTCAAACATTGGTGGTAGACAGTGTAGCGCTACAAAAGTGACAATGAAACATATAAAGTGCAATATGTCATACAAAACATGTCACTCATGTAAATATTGGATATAAATATAATGTGTTGATTGTAAAGTGCAAAATAGGAAAAACAAGACCGGTGATAAAACGCTCAGAAAGCCAAGGCATGGAACTCCGGTGTAAGACCCTGGAAATCTCACAGAGGAAGATGGAACTGGAACTCGGATTAGATCAATTGGGGTGCAGGCAGTGAATGCAAGACACTCTCATCCAGAGGAGTATAGAGATAAAAGGAAAAAAGCCTCCACATGGTGTACGTCAAAACGGATGGGTTTATTTAAAAATAAAAAAAAATAAAAAACATGTTTCTTACCAATGGATCTCAACTGGGGCATTTCCATACTCCTCTTGATGAGAGTGCCTTGCATTCACTGCCTGCACCCCAATTGATCTAATCTGAGTTCCAGTGCCATCTTCCTCTGTCAGATTTCCAGGGTCTTACACCGGAGCTCCATGCCTTGGCTTTCTGAGTGTGATTGACCCACTGCCGCTGGCATGTGAGCCCACTACATCCAGCATTTACCCCTCACCCCAGGTGAAGGACACACCATCCCCGGTGTTCTGTCTATGATCATGGTTGTTCCATTTTACTCCTGAATCCCTTCCAAGGGTGGACTGTTATTACTATTTTTTTGACTACCAGCCCCACTTGAACTCACTTTTTTCAGTGACTCGCTTTTATCACTGGTCTTGTTTTTACTATTTTGCACCTTGCATTCAGCTTTTTATATTCACATCAAATATTTACATGATTGACATGTTTTGTATGACATATTGTCTATGGGAATGTTTGACCATTCTCCTGGAAGCACATTTGTGAGGTCGGGCACTGATGTGGACAAGAAGGTCAGGCTTGCAGTCTCTGCTCTAATTCATCCCAAAGGTGTTCTATTGGGTGAGGTCAGGACTCTGTGCAGGCTAGTCAAGTTCCTCCACTCCAAACTTGCTCATCCATGTCTTTATGGACCTTGCTTTGTGCACTGGTCTAAATTATTTGGTGGAGGGAGGATTATGGTGTGGGGTCGCTTTGCAGGGGTTGGGCCTGGCCCCTTAGTTCCAGTGAAGGGAACCCTTCAGGCACCAGCACAGCAAGACATTTTGAACAATTTTATGCTTCCAACTTTGCGGGAACAGTTTGGGGATGGCCCCTTCCTGTTCCAACATGACTGTGCACCAGCGCACAAACAAGGTCCATAAAGACATGGATGAGCAAGTTTGGGGTAGAGGAACTTGACTGTCCTGACCTCAACTCGATAGAAAACCTTCTTGTCCACATCAGTGCCTGACCTCACAAATGCGCTTCTGGAAGAATGGTCAAACATTCTTATAGACACACTCCTAAACCCTGTGAACAGCTTTCCCAGAAGAGTTGAAGCTGTTATAGCAGCAAAAGGTGGGCCAACTCAATATTGAACCCTACAGACTAAGACTGGGATGCCATTAAAGTTCATATACGTGTAAAGGCAGGTGTCCCAATACTTTTGCTAATATAGTGTATGTGAGGATGGAGGTCACGTCTGTCATAGGGGCAGGGTTTATATTTCTATAATTGCTGAATGCATTATATTGATATATTTCGATGTTTTAACAAATACTACTTTTTTTATAATCCATAGATACAAATGTCGGTTAAATATTTTACATATAAAGGAGTGAACTTCTCTCCTGGATCTTACAGCCAAGAAAGTCTAAATTTTGCAGAAAATGAATTCCAAGTACAAGATGATGATGTCTACATTGTTACATATCCTAAATCAGGTATTGTATAATATGCCATCAATGACCACATATGTAGTATACTCTAAAGGAAATATTTAATCTGACCATTGGTAAATTATCCACACATTCCTAATGGACACAGCAAAGGTTCTCAGCGTGCATCCAACTGCTTGATAAATCCTGGTGAGGCTCAATACTGTGAGCATTGATTGTATTGAAGTGTCTGTGGTCACCCCTAAACATATGATGACTATCACTAAGTCCTACTACAATTGGCAAACTCAGGCAAAAGATGGGATATCATTAAAGCGGAGCTCCTGCCACAGAATTTTTTATTTTTCTTTCCAGGCATCCCCTTACACTGCAGTAATAATGCCCTGTACACACAGTCGGACTTTCCGATGGAAAATGTGCAATTGGACCGTGTTGTCGGAAAATCTGATTGTGTGTGGGCTCCATCAGACTTTTTCCGTCTGAATTTCCAACACACAAAGCTTGAGATCTGGTTCTAAAATTTTCCGACAACAAAATTCGATCGTTTAAATTCCGATCGTGTGTAGACAATTCCGACGGACAAAGTGCCACGTATGCTCAGAATAAATTACGAGACGAAAGCTATTGGCCTTTTTATAGTCCCGTCGATGAGATTTTCCGACAACTTTGTGCGACCGTGTGTATGCAAGACAAGTTTGGGCCAAAATCCGTCTGAAAAAATCAGATGGATTTTGTCGTCAGGATGTCTGACCGTGTGTACAGGGCATAAACACACATAAACTATCTGTATATTTGCTAGTGGATAGTAATCATATATATTTTTTTATTCTTACGATTTAGATGATCCTCTTCTGGCCATTGCTATGATATTGCCCAAGAAAATTTTTACCCAAGGTCCAATCAGAATTAAAGACAGCCCTGATGATAAGTGTGGGCATATGAAGCCCAATCGCAACCTCTTCCTGGATAACCGATTGAAGGGTATATGCTGGGTAACCAACATGCACCTCTCGATCTCGCGCATGCGCGTGGCTCCTGTGTCCATAGCACTAATTGTTTAGCAAGTTGCTATAACAACGGGTGGCGATGGAGGAAGGTCCCGCCCTGTTGTTATGGCAATATAGATAGATCCGCCTTAAATCGCATCATTTGCTGTTGGGAGATAACGCAATTTTTTAACACAGTCCTGCCCTTTGACTCCTGAGTAGGGATGAGCCGAACACCCCCCGGTTCGGTTCGCACCAGAACTTTCGAACGGACCCCAAATTCGTACGAACGTTAGAACCCCATTGAAGTCTATGGGACTCGGACGTTCGAAATGAAAAGTGCTAATTTTAACGGCTAATATGCAAGATACTGTCCTAAAAAGGGTTTGGGGACCTGGCTCCTGCCCCAGGGGACATGGGTCAATGCCTAAAATGTTTTTAAAAATGGCCGTTTTGGCGGGAGCACTGATTTTAATGACGATTAAACTGAAAAGAAAAAGTGAAATATTCCTTTAAATATGGTGCCTGGGGGGTGTCTGTAGTATGCCTGTGAAGTGCCACGTGTTTCCCGTGTTTAGAACAGTCCCTGCACAAAATGACATTAAACGAAAATAACACCATTTAAAACTGCTTGCGGTTTTAATGTTATATCTGGTTCCTGCAATATGGTTGAAAATCATTGAGAAAAATGGCATGGGTAGCCCTCCCTGCCCATTACCAGCCAGGTCTTGTATGCATATTAAGGGAAACCCCGTACCCATATTAAAAAAAGGAAATGCGTGTGGCCCCCAGGCCCTATATACTCAGAACAGCAGTATACAGGCGGTGTAAACAAGACAGGGACTGAGTAGGTTTGTTGTGTTAAGTTGAATCTGTTTGTAATTTTCAACTGGTACATTTTTAAAGTGTAGCTCCAGTCAAAAAAACTATTTTTAAGCTTTTTGGAAAACATAGGGAAGGGTTATCACCCCTGTATAATTTGTTTTGTCGTCCATCTTTTTTCATCTCACTTGCTGTTGTTTCCTTCCGTTTGCAAGTAGGAGATGTTTGTAAATTGGATGTTTGAAAGTAGGGGCCTGCCCTATATGCTCTGCAGAAATGGCGGAACAAGGTGTTGGTTTTGCCACAACATTGTAAGCCCTCAAAGTGACTCTTGGTGGGCGCTGGAGCGCCCTGCTGTGAACGATTATATCAAGAATTGTAATTACATGCCATTGTTGAACAGTGGTAGAAAAATTGACCTTTGGTGGTTGTGGTGCTGGTGCCACAACACTATAAGTCCTCACCGTTACTCTGGGTGGGCACAGGAAGGGGCCCTCCTGTGAAATATTATATCAAGAATTGTAATTACATGTCCCTGTTAAACAGGGGCAGAAAAATGTGGCCTTAGGCACTGCTGCTGGTGCCACCACACTGCAACCTCTTCCATATACTCTAGTTTTATTGCAGGAATTAGCCCTGCTGCAAAGCATTGCATCAAAAATTGTACTTAAACGCCCCTGTTAAACAGGGGCAGAAAAATTGGGCCTTAGGCACTGGTGCTGGTGCCACCACACTGCAACCTCTGCCATATACTCTAGTTTTATTGCAGGAATTAGCCCTGCTGCAAAGCATTGCATCAAAAATTGTACTTAAACGCCCCTGTTAAACAGGGGCAGAAAAATTTGGCCTTAGGCACTGCTGCTGGTGCCACCACACTGCAACCTCTGCCATATACTCTAGTTTGAATGCAGGAATTAGCCCTGCTGCAAAGCATTGCATCAAAAATTGTAATTAAACGCCCCTGTTAAACAGGGGCAGAAAAATTGGGCCTTAGGCACTGGTGCCACCACACTGCAACCTCTCCCATATACTCTTGTTTGATTGTAGGAATTAGCCCTGCTGCAAAGCATTGCATCAAAAATTGTACTTAAACGCCCCTGTTAAACAGGGGCAGAAAAATTGGGCTGATGGCATCAACCAGAACCAGAAATGTTCTTCCAACATATCAGCGGAGGAGGAAGAGGATAGACAATCAACATAACAGGACAGTCACTCAGCATCAGCATAGGCAGTCTTGAAGGGATGTGATATTTCAAAAAAAATTATTCTGTTACATCAGCTTCAGGTGCTTGGTAGCTGTGGGTGATCCAAGACTGATTTATCTTGATGAAGGTCAGTCGATCAACTGATTCGGTGGACAGGCACACCCTGTGATCGGTAACAAAGCCACCAGCAGCACTGAAGGTGCGTTACGAAAGAACGCTGGATGCAGGACAGGCCAGTAGCTCAATTGCATACTGTGCAAGCTCTGGCCAGTGATCCATCCTCAAGACCCAGTAAGCCAGAGGATTTTCGGTGGGAAAGGTGTCCAAGTCTGACCTTGCCCCTAGGTATTCCTGCACCATGTAAATCAGACGCTGGCGATGGGTGCTGGAACCGATCATACCTTGGGGCTGCGGACTAAAAAATTGTCTGAAAGCATCAGTCAGACGGCCACCTTCTCCACCGCTCCTTCTGACCGATGCCTCAGCAATACGTTGTCCAGGACCAGGAGTTTGTAACCTCCCAGTCTCTGGGAACGCGTTGCACAGACCTTTCTGCAAGGCCTCCCGGAGATGTCTCATCCTCTGCTCCCTCTGCGATGGCAAGATAAGGTCGGCAACCTTACCCTTGTACCGTGGATCAAGGAGAGTGGCCAGCCAGTAATGGTCCCTCTCCTTGATCCGAAGAATACGAGGATCCTTCCGCAGGCTTTGCAGGATCAGGGAGGCCATGCAGCGTAGGTTAGCTGAGGCATTCGGTCCGGAGTCCTCTGGGTCACTAAGGACAACATGATCCGCAGCTACCTCCTCCCAGCCACGTACAAGTCCACGTGTTTCTTGGGACTGTAAATCATCCCTACAAGACTGCTGCTGCTGATGTGCCAGCCTCCACCTCCATGCTGACACAATCATCCTCCTCCTCCTCATCCTCTTCCTGTGTGATGGGTGGCACAGCAGGAACACTGTCTGGATAAAGGGGGCCTTGAGAGGCAAGGAAGTCCTCCTCTTCCTGCCTCTGTCCTGCCTCAAGTGCCCTGTCCATTATTCCACGCAGCGTATGCTCCAAGAGGTGGACAAGAGGTACAGTGTCACTGATGCATGCACTGTCACTGCTCACCATCCTTGTGGCCTCCTCAAACGGTGACAGGACAGTGCATGCATCCCTGATCATGCCCCACTGGCGTGGTGAGAAAAAAACCGAGCTCCCCTGACCCTGTCCTGGTGCCGTAGTCGCACAGGTACTCATTGATGGCCCTCTGCTGCGTGTGCAGCCGCTGCAGCATGGCCAATGTTGAGTTCCATCTGGTGGGCATGTCACATATAAGGCGGTTCTTGGGCAGGTTCAACTCCTTTTGGAGCTCAGCCAGCCGAGCACAGGCATTAAATGATCGGCGGAAATGCATACAGACTTTCCTGGCCTGCTTCAGGACATCCTGTAAGCCGGGGTACCTGCCCAAGAACCCCTGCACCACCATGGTAAAGGACGTGAGCTACACAGGGCACATGGGTCAGTTGTCCCAGTCGGAGGGCGGAGAGGAGGTTGGTCCCATTGTCGCAAACCACCATTCCTGGCTTAAGCTGGCGTGGCGTCAACCACCTCTAGGCCTGCCCCTGCAGAGCTGACAAAACATCCGCCCCAGTGTGGCTCCTGTCCCCCAAACAAACCAGCGCAAGCACGGCATGGCATCGTTTTGCCTGCGTACTTGCGTAGCCCCTGGAACGCCTACGGAGCACCGCTGGTTCTGAGGACAGAGCACTGGAAGAGGCCATGGAGGAAGAAGAAGAGGAGGGGGTGGAGGAGAGAGGTGTGTCACAACCAATAGTAGCATTTTGGAGGCGTGGTGGCGGAACAACCTCCAACACTACTGCACCTTGTCCTGCATCCTTCCCAGCTGCCAGAAGAGTGACCCAATGGGCCGTGAAAGACAGGTAATGTCCCTGTCCATGCCTGCTGGACCATGAGTCAGCGGTAATATGCACCTTACCACTGACCGCCCTGTCCAGCGAGGCAAGGACATTGCCTTCCACATGCCGGTAGAGAGCCGGAATCGCCTTCCGTGAGAAAAAGTGGCGTTTGGGGACCTGCCACTGAGGAACCGCACATTGTACAAACTCACGGAAGGGGGCCGAGTCTACCAACTGAAAAGGCAGCAGTTGAAGTGCTAGCAATTTAGCCAAGCTAGCATTCAACCGCTGGGCATGTGGATGGCTGGGAGTGAACTTCTTCCGCTGGTCCAGCAGCTGGGGCAGGGACATTTGCCTGCTATAATCGGACGTGGGTGTACCGCTAGCAGAGTTCCTGGAAGCACTTGGCTGTGACACACCTAATTCTACACCTTCATTCCTCTCAGAGCAGGTTTCAGAGAGGACTGAAGGTCTAGTGGGGTTGGAGATGCCAGCTGATGAGGAGCAAGGAGAGGTCCGCTTTGTTCTTTGGTGTGGGTCTTTGAGGTACGCTTGCCAACGAGCTGCATGGCAGGTCAACATATGTCTGGTCAAGCATGTGGTGCCCAAGCGGCTGATGTTTTGGCCACGTGAGAGACGCTTGAGACATATGTTGCAAATATTAGCGGTGCGATCTGATGCACTCGTCTCAAAAAAGGCCCACACCAAAGAACTTTTAGAATAACGCGCAGAGGCAGCGCTCTGCACAGGCGGAGCTCTGCGGTGTGATTCAGTCGGTGTGCTGCCCCTAAGCTGGCCCCCAGAGGGCATCCTGCCTCGTTGGATATGTGCCTCCTCCTCCTCCTCCTCCTTCCTCCTTCCAGACACCCACGTGGAGTCAGTGCCCTCATCATCCCCTCCCTCTTCATCGCTGTAGCAAACCTGGCAGTATGCTGCAGCTTGTGGAACATGACTGCCAGATTGCTGTCCTTCTTGAGCATCCCCTCTCTCTGCGCTCACGCTACTGCCTTCCTCTAGCTGAGTGTCATCATCAGAGCCCACAAAACACTGGGCATCCTCCTGGAGCATGTACCCAACACTGTGCTCAAAGAGTTCAGGAGACTCCTCAGGAGGACGTGGTGGGTCTAGGGAAGGAGTCACTGATGATGACATTGAGAGGAGGGAAGACGATGCGTTGGCAGCTGCTTTGCTAGTACCCTGAGACTGGGTGAGAGAGGATGAGGAGGATGAAGAGGGCTTGGTCATCCACTCTACCAAGTCGTTGGCATGTTGCGGTTCAACATGTCCAGCTGCCGAAAAGAAGGACAAGCGTGTCCCATGGCCACGTGCTGATGACAATGCACCGCGTCCATGACCAGCACTGTTGTCTCTAGACACAGAGCCTACTTGCCCTCTTTTATCGGCTCGCGCCTGTCTGCCTCTCCTTGCTGGCCTTCCAGACATGGTAATGGCCTGAAGGGAGTTGGGTAAAAAAGCAGTTGGGTAGTGTATATTGTGCTAGAGGCACACAACACCCACTAACTCCTGCAGATGCCTTTATTATAGAACACCAGAGATAAAGGGGTATATACAGATGTATACTGTGCTGTGCTGGAGGCACACACAACTTCCAATAACTCCTGCAGATGGTAAGTGGGCTCAAATAGAGAACAGCTATGTAGGTGGATATAGCGGTATGTACTGGGTACAGAGCACGCAGACAGCACGCACTATCTCCTAACACTATTGGGTACAGAGCACGCAGACAGCACGCACTATCTCCTAACACTACTGACTGCAAGCTCTATTATAAAAGATAGATCACTAGCTATATAGGGGAGGTGAATATAGCTGTGTATACTGCGGTCAGGGCACGCAGACAATAACAAGAGAACACCAGAGATAAAGGGGTATATACAGATGTATACTGTGCTGTGCTGGAGGCACACACAACTTCCAATAACTCCTGCAGATGGCAAGTGGTCTCAAATAGAGAACAGCTATGTAGGTGGATATAGCGGTATGTACTGGGTACAGAGCACGCAGACAGCACGCACTGTCTCCTAACACTACTGACTGCAAGCTCTATTATAAAAGATAGATCACTAGCTATATAGGTGAGGTGAATATAGTGGTGTATACTGCGGTCAGGGCACGCAGACAATAACCACTACACAACAGCAAGATCGAAAATCGGCCGAAAATGATCGGTGTGTACTGTGTTGAAGGTACACAGAACACCCACTGCTTCAGACGCCAACACACTACACGAGGCCGCCGCGCTGGCGGCCTTATATAGTGTGGGGCGTGCACTACACAGCCTGAGCTATGATTGGCCATAGGCATCCTGCCTGTGGCCAATCATGGCTCTCCTCGCTGCTGGCACTGCGATTGGCCAAGCATGCGGGGTCACAGTGCATGCTTGGCCAATCATGAGTCAGCAATGCACTGCGCCATCGCAGTGCATTGTGGGCCGTGAGCGCCACACGAATTTGACGCGAACGGACCAAAATGTTCGGACTTCGCCGAACGGACGAACAGCCAATGTTCGAGTCGAACGTACGTTCGACTCGAACACGAAGCTCATCCCTACTCCTGAGCAATGATGACTCACATTTCCCAGGAGCACAGGCGCGTAAGGTAGTGATGCGGAAGTGCCGCAGAGCTGTAAGTGGCAGATTAGGAGGCACCACCTAGCAACAGGGTACTTCTGGTAGGTTTTAAAAAAATGTCACTGCAAATGTTTTTTATTATTGACCACTTACCGGCCAGCTGCCGCAGTATGGCATGGCTGGGCGAAATGACATTATGTAACGTCGCTTGCCCTGTGGCCACTAGGGGGCACGCGCACCCCTCGCTCACCCCCAGTGCGAGTGCTTGGCGGTCACGATCACCGCTGGGCTCCCGCGATCGCCGCTGGGCTCCCGTGATCGCCGCTGACACATGGAGAACCGGGATCTATGTGTGTAAACGCACACTTTCTGGTTCTCTGGAGGGAGAAGAGACAGATCGTCTGTTCATACAGAGTGTGAACAGGGATCTGTCATCTCCCCTGCACAGTCCCCTCCCCTCGTCAGTTAGAACACACACTAGGCAACACATTAACCCCCCTAGTGTTAACTCCTTCACTGCCAGTGAGTTATTTTTACAGTAATCAATGCATTAGTATAGCATTGATCGCTGTATTAATGCCAATGGTCCCAAAAATGTGTCAAAATTGTCCGATGTGTCCACCGTTATGTCGCAGTAAAGATAAAAATCGCAGATCGCCGCCATTACTAGTGAAAAAATGAATAATAAAATAATAAAATAATATAAAATAATAAAAATGCCATAAAACTATCCCCTATTTTGTAGACGCTATAACTTTTGCTCAAACCAAGTAATATACGCTTATTGTGATTTTTTTTTACCAAAAATATGTAGAAGAATACATATCAGCTTAAACTGAGGAAAAAAAATTTTTTTTTATATATTTTTGGGGGATATTTATTATAGCAAAATGTAAAAAAAGAAATGTGTTTTATTCAAAATTGTCGCTCTTCTTTTGTTTATAGCACAAAAAATATAAAACGCAGAGGAGATAAAATCCCACCAAAATAAAGCTCCATTTGTGGAAAAAAAGGACGTAAATTTTGTTTGGGTGCAACGTCGCACGACCGCGCAATTGTCAGTTAAAATGACACAGTGCTGAATCGCAAAAAGTGCTCTGGTCAGGAAGGGGGTAAAATCTTCCGGGGCTGAAGCGGATAATAAAGGACTGGGAAAGTGTGACTAAAACATTGCAACGGACACATCGGACACTTTTAACACTTTTTGGGACCAGTGACATTTATACAGCGATCAGTGCTAAAACCCACTGATTACTGTATAAATGTCACTGGCTTGGAAGAGATTAACACTAGGGGCAATCAAGGGGTTAAATGTGTTCCTAGATGTGTTCTAACTGTAGGGGGGATGTGGCTGACTAGATGAGAGAGATTGTTGTTTCTACTTAGTAGGAACACACAATCTGTCTCCTCTCCCCTGACAGAATAGGGATTTGTGTGTTTACACACACATCCTGGCTCTCGCAGGTGCCTGGTGGTCATGCGTGTTGGCTAAGGGGACTTGCTGCTGGCTCGTGAACCTGCTACAGCATCTTTAAGAGCTGACGTACAGCTATGACAGCTCGTGTAGCAGTGCCATCCGGCTGGTCGGGATGGGTTAAGGAGCCCCCAGTCCTTAACAGACACAGATAGGGGACCACTCATGGAGAAAAGGATATAGATCATGTGCATTTTCTCTGTACATAGCTTTTTGTTCATGTCAGGGTCTAAAATATCATTAGTATATATAGGATATAGGATAAAATGTTTCCTGTTCATTTCTGCCACCAGCTGCTCAGCAGGGACCAGCTAAGATTAAAACCATCTATTGGCATGCTTTTGCACAGAGCAGCACAAATCCTCCTTTTCTCGGGCCTGCCCCCTCTCTCTTCTGATTTTTTTTTTTTTAAAGCCTGTGGCGTGCAAAACACACCCAAATACTTCCACCCAGTGCCAAAAAAAGTGCACACACATAAAGAGTCAACACAAAAATGTGCAAAGGGTGTACCACTGTCCTCCATGAGGAAGGACCATACCCTGATCCCCCAGGGCGTTAGGCTCCAGACGGGGACTGAGGTACCGTACAAGGTCCATCTGGCCGAAACCAGACGACCACCTTTCTCTGGAAGGTCTGCCGAAACAGACCCACCCAAGTACTCGATTGGGGCTCCCCCGAAGGGAGACCCCCTGAGAGAGAGGGCAAACTAAGCCAGAAGGCCTATGTCCACCCTCTCCCAAGACTTTCAGGTTTGGCCCGAGGACCAACACCCTACTCATCACACAGTGACAAAACATGACACACCAAACATAAAAATACAAAAAAGTGACAAACACTGGGGATAAATAAAAAGAAAGTGGGGAGAAGGAAGTGGGAGAGTGAGTGAAAGTGACCATTGTGAGATACAATGGCCGGCCCTCCGGCCAGGAATAATAATTTCCCCTGGTCCTAGCCAAAAGGCCGGGCCCAAGAGGCAGGTGTGAAAAATGTGTGTTGTGGTGAAGTGACCTTGGTGCCAAACGTCAAAGTGATTTCTCACAGTGAGAGTAAAGCATCCCTGAACTGCCACTTCAGGGGCACATCACCACAGGCTTTTCAAAAGCATCTATGACCCACAGCCCAGACCACAGAAGCCCCCACCCCAGGCAGAAAGGCATGGAGATCTAGGAGCTTAGTGAGGGCCGTTTGCCATCAGGCCTCACCCTCGCTCCCATCACTCCTACCTAATTACATTCGGGAAGTACTGGCCGTTCCCCCAGTGGGAGAAAGGGGAGCCAGCGTTCCCTCCCGAAAAACTGACCAGAGCTAGAGCTGCCCCAATCCAGGCCAGAAGGCCAGGGCCCCGGCCCTTCAGCGCCGACCAGTGGTTCTCCATCCCCATCAGAAGGCTTCCCTTTCGGCTACAAACCGCTCCAGGTTACCTTCACGCCAGCAGGTTTTGCATAGCAACCGCCACCCCTGCTCCACCCAGGCATAGAGGCAGGGACGGAAGCAAGCGCCACCTCCTGGCAATTGATAAGAACAGATACTACACTTGATCTTAGCCAAAAGGGGGGGCGGGTCCATGGGCTGTGGAGGTGGCAGTTCCCCGTCTGCCAGCCCAGCAGCCGATCATGTGGGGGTAGCGAGGGACGGCCCCAGCACGAGCAGGGGCGATGAGAGCAGAGGCGGGGCCACGGCGGCAGGCTCAGTGGTGGCCGGCAAGAGGCCCGGACAAGTGGCGAGGGGATGGGGCCGGGCGGCTAAGAAGGCTGGAGGCGGGGAGGTGCCGGCCGCTACGCGGGGGCGCCCCAGATCCGGTATGCACCGGCGGTCTGGAGAGGAGGAGCCCCTGCGGTGGACGTGACGGGCAAGCAACCACAAGACGCGACCTCTGGGGCTGATTCATCCGGGGATTCAATTCATTGCTGGAGAGGGACCTGGACGCGAAATCGGAGGGTGAAGTGTCCACAGAGGATGATCTATTGGTTCCAGCGGGGGAGAGCGACCGAGCGACTGTTGGGCGTGTTCCTGGTCAGCCCGGTAAGTCTATTGATTATGTTTTATTATCTCTGCAGGGTTGGCTCCTGCAGGCTCGGTGGGGCCAGTGGCACAGGTGAGCGGGGATTGCGAGACCAGCCGATGGCAGGGCGTGGACCTGCCTTGCCTGAGCCCGCGCCACAAATTTAGGATCTCCTGGAAGGGTTGAGGGAGTTGGTGGATATGTTCGGGGGGTCAGGGCCGACCAGTCCAGGCGGCGACTTGGGAGGCAGATATGAGCACCAGGCCTGCGGTGGTGGAACCGGCTGCGGTGGCGGCGCCCCCAGCCCCCTCGGTAGTGGTACCGGCGGTGGTTGCTGGGATGAGTGGGGACAAGGGGAAGCGGAGCCAGCAGGCCAGTCAGACATGGTCAGGATCGGGGATGCAGCAAGGTGCAAGGTTTATGTGTGCTTCGAGGGCCCTCTGGTATCGCATTTGAAGTCGGAAGTCCGGAAAAAGATCGCCAAGGGTGAGTATGTGGAGATATTCTCGCTGCTCCCGTTGGAAAGATTCAACTTGGATAGGGTCAAGCCCAACGACTCCAAGAAAGATGACGAGGAGAAGAGGCAATATCGGCTGATTCCGCGGACGATTGCAAATTGGTTGCAGGCTTTCGAGATTTTGGCGAACGTCATCGGCGAAAAGAACCCTGAGCACTGCTCGGCTTTGTTTTGCTATATGGACGCCATCGGGGGAAGCGCACAGGGTGTACGGGGGTGTAGCCTGGCTCAGGTACGATGAGCAATTCCGGCAACGGAAAGCGATTCGCCAGGAGCTGGGATCACAAGGATATCAGTCTCTGGATGAGGCTTATGTCCTCGGCACGGGCCCCGCCTCAGTTTTTTCAGGAGGGGGCCGGGGTACACCCTCCTCAGGACTGCCGGCCGGAAATAAGTGGGGAGTGTGCTGGCAGTTCAATGAGGGTATCTGCAAGTTTGGGGGTGCGTGCAGATTCAAGCACGAATGTTCGGGTTGTGGGGGAGCCCTTGCGTTGTCGCGGTGCTTCAAGTGGGGAAAGCGTACTGGTGACGCTACGAACAAAAGGGAGGATGCCGGTGAGGGTGGAAAGGATGCTTCCTTTTGTAAGTATCCGGACAGGGTTGCTGAGTGGCTGTTGGTGTCAGGGTTCCGAGAGGGTTTTCGGATACCTTGCGTGCTGACGGTGGTGCCGCCTGTGGCCCGGTACCTTAAGTCAGCCTTGCAGCACCCCACAGTGGTGAACAAAAAATTGGGAAAAGAAGTGGACATGGGGCGTATGGGGGGCCATTTGCAGACAGGCCTTGGGGGATCTCGTGGGGTCTTCGCTGGGGGTAGTCCCCAAGAAGGAGCCCAACAAGTTTCGGCTCATACACCACTTGTCCTTCCCCAAGGATGGCTCGGTCAATGATTTCATTGATCCTGAGGTGTGCACGGTGTCCTATACTTCATTTGACGCGGCTGTGGGTGCGGCGCTATGGAAAAGGGGCGCTCATGGCAAAGGCGGCCATCGAATGGACGTTCAGGTTGCTTCCGGTGCACCCGGACAGCTTCTGGCTGTTGGGTTGTCACTGGAGGGAGAAATTTTACGTGGACAAGTGTTTGCCCATGGGTTGCTCCATTTCTTGTTCCGTGTTTGCGGCGTTTAGCTTGTTTCTAGAGTGGGACATGTCTGGCCATTTTTGGGGTGCCATTGGCAGCCGAGAAAATAGAGGGTCCAGGGCCATGGAGTGCAGGTTACCGGTGGACAAGCTGGAGGATTTGCAGGGGGAGATTTGAGAGATCCAGGGACAACGTAAGGTGCAGTTGAGGACCTTCCAGTTGTTACTGTGAAAACTGAATTTTGCTTGCCAGATCATCCCTATGGGGCGGGTGTTCTGCCGACGGCTGTCGGCGGCGACCACTGGGGTAAAAGCCCCTACTCACTTCAATCGCTTGACAAAGGAAAACAGAGAGGATTTGAGGGTGTGGCATGATTTCCTATCCTCATACAACGGCCGGGCAGTATGGATGTCCGGACCAGTGAGCAATTTTTATGTGGAATTGGTCACTGGTGCGGCAGGTTCAATAGGATATGGCGCGTTTTTTCAGGGCAAGTGGAGCGGGTGTCAGGGCCGGCTTAGCCCTTCCTCCTCTGGGATGGCCGCTCAGCTGTCGGCTAATTGCCAGCTCTCTTCTCTTTCCACAGTTACCAGCTGTTTCCGATGATGCTCGTCTGACCTGCCTATTTAAAGCCTTCCAGCTCACTCTTCCTTTGCCCTCGCGTTGGTCACATCACAAGGAACCATCTCCTGCTGTTTGTTTCAAGACTGGCTTGCTGACATCCCTCCTGGCTTCTTATCCTGCTCGCAGTTGCTCTCCTTGGATCCCTGACTTCTGGCCTGGCTGATTACCTGATCTGGTTAATGAACTTTGGACTGGCTGACTACCCGACTACCTCTGGCTACTGGACTCTGGCTATGCTTGATTACGCTTTTTTCTATTTACCTTTTTATTTTTTATTAATAAACAAGTGTGATTTGATTGTACTTCTGTCTCAGTCTGTTTCATGGTTTCTGACAGCGCGGAGCCATCGCCACACGGTCTTGGAGGGAAGCGGGTTTCCTGGGTAACTTGGTGTTGCTGGAACTCTTTCCGGTGATGCTGTTGATGGAGCTGTGGGGGGAGGAATGCAGAAATTTGAAGTTGAGGATTAATTGTGATAACATGGGGGTGGTGCAGGTAGTTAATCACATGTCCACATCCTCGCCTTCGGTCATAAAGTTTTTTTTTTTGTTTTCAAAAAAGTTTATTAAAGCGATAAATAGAAAACAGTGTCAGCAAAAAGGATCAGATGACATATACATCATAAGCAGTTGGATGACAAGATTGTAATAAAGTGGTAAACAGACCATAGGACTCTACAGACCAGACAAAAAATAGGTCATAAAGGTTTTGCGGCAGTTAATACTTAGGTCTTTGCGGTTGAACATTTTTATGTATGCCATTCATATCCTGGGGGTGGACAACTCCTTGGCTGACTCACTGTCTCGTTTTCAGTGGGACAAGTTCAGGGAACTGGCGCCCGGCGCAGCAGCAGAAAGAATTCCTTGCCCGGAGTGGATCTGGGCTCTGCCCTTGGAGTCGCTGCGGAATGGATACGGCGGTCCGTAAGTGGTTCCACCTGGATGGCATATGAAAAGGTATGGAAAGAGTGGCGGGGATTGGTTCTGGAGGCGGGTATGGATGGCGATGGAAGCGACTGCTGTCTGTTGGTGCTGTATTTTGTGACCAGGAATATGGAATGCGGCCGGTCGGCGTCGTCAATTGATAAGAAAATGTCAGGTTTATTGTTTCTCTTCAAGTTATCGGATTCGGAAGATTGGACAAAAGATTTTTGAGTGCGGCAGATTTTAAAAGACTTTTGGAAATAGAACAAACGGATGGACACGTGGATGTACGTCCGGTCACATATGAGAACTTGGTGGCCATATGTGCGGAGTTGGGATCAATTTGCGCATCTCCGTATGAGGCGTTGTTATTTACAGCAGCCTTTTCATTGGCGCGTTACGGGGTGTTTTGGTTAAGGGAGTTGGTCAGCCCGTCGAAGCGGGTGCCGAGGGGACTGTTGGATCAGGACTTATGGGCGGATTGCGATAGGGTGTGGTTGCATTTGCGGAGGTCCAAAACTGACCAACAGGGGAAAGGAATGCAAGTGTTCCTGTTTGGGTCTAAGGTTTGCCCGGTGGTTGCAGTGCGCGAGTATCGTGGGGTGAGACCTGGGGGGGGGGGGGGGCGTTCCTTATGCATGAGGATGGGTCCTTCTTGTTGAGGTTTCAGTTTGTGTCGGTGTTTAGAAGATGTTTACATGCGGTAGGGTTGGTAGGGTCGGAGTATGCCTCACACTCCTTCCGCAGTGGGGTGGCCACGGAAGCTGCCAGATGTGGGTTGGATGAGGCATCGGTGCACAGGATCGGTAGGTGGGAGTCAAAGAGGTTTCGGTCATACATCAGACCACAGCTGGCGGTTGGGCATTCCCAATAGTGTTTTAAAAAGAAAAGGGGTGGACATGGTTGAGTGAATTCTGATTTGGGGCTTGCTATAGGTGCGTTGTTCTGATGTATGTTTGTCATTCTGTTGTGGTTTCTCGTTTCAGATGGAGGTTCAGTACGCCTCGTTTGGATCATGGGCCACTTATATGTTTGTTGGGGGCCAGGAGAGGAGACATGAGGCCGGATGGTAGGCAACTGGGGATTTCCAGGAGAGAAGCTGACTTGCATTGGTTGGGAATACCAGGCATGAAGTAGGACAGGGTGATAGTGGAGGTGGAGAGGTATGTACGGCTGGACAGACCCCCGGATGTGTTAGTAATTCATGCTGGGAGAAATGATCTGGGGGTCCGGACGGTCAGGGACTTGATCGGGGACATAAAATCGGATTTTGTGAAGTTCTGGACAAGATTTCCAAGTATGGTCCTGTTGTGGTCTGACATTGTGGCCAGGACACAGTGGAGGTGGGCTAGATCAGTGACAAGCATCCAGAAGACACGTATCCGGATCAATAAGGTGGTGGGGAGGTTTGTGGTCCAGAACGAGGCCTTGATGATTAGGCACAGGGAACTGGAGACTAATGTGGGCCTTTATCTAAGAAACGATGGGGTGCATCTCTCCGACGTCGAAGACGGAATCCAAAAGTTCTTGCGGGTGTGGGGATGCCCTCAAGGATAAGGTAGTCACCCTTTTCGGGCTGTGGTGTTATCTTTCTGGTGGTCTTTGACGGTGGCGGTAAACAGAGGTGATCTGAAAGGGGCAGGGGGCTCATTGGTAATATTTGTGATCATTGTTGTGGTCTTTTTCCTGCTTGTGTTTTTCTTTCAGGGGAAGATTGACGGTCGTCACGACAGCAGAAATCGGCTCTTCTGGGAGCTGCAGCGTTATCTTTCTGGTGGTCTTTGATGGTGGCGGTAAACAGAGGTGATCTAAAAGGGGTGGGGGGCTCATTGGTAATATGGGCCCCTCCGGTTTATTCCTGAACGGTGGATGGTTTCACTGCAGGAAGAGGTTGTCTCCAAGCGGTCACAGCTGGATTCCTGTTATGTTAAAGGTACCGCAGTGAGGTGGTGTTATGTGGTAAAGTGGGTCACCGTCAGAGATCACCAGACTGGGTTTAGCAAACGTTTTGTTTAATGTTTGTTGTTGCTGTATATATATATTTATATATATATATTTTGGAATTTTTGGTTGTGTTAATAAAGGCTGTTGTGACCATTTTACTCCATAAAGAAAGAGTGGTCTCATTATTATAGGGGTAATGAGAGGGGTGGAGAAAATGGTAGCAAGTTAAGAAAAGGGGACATTTGGGCTTCAGGAGTCATGAATTGTTGGTCTGACAGTACACATAAAAGTTCATTGATAAAAACGGCATGCAGTTTCCCCACAGGGGAACCCTGAATCAAAATGAAAAAAGAAAAATGCATGGGGGTCCCCTTAAATTCCATACCAGGCCCTTCAGGTCTGGTATGGATATTAAGGGGAACCCGCGCCAAAATAAAAAAAAAAATGGCATGGGGTCCCCCTCAAAATCCATACCAGACCTGGGTATGGATTTTAAAGGGAACCCTGCGCCAAAATGTAAAAAAAAAAAATGGCATGGGGTCAATCCAAACCAGACCCTTATCCGAGCATGCAACCTGGAAGGCCACAGGAAAAGAACCGGGGCGAGAGAGCGTCCCCCCTCCTGAAACGTACCAGGCCACATGCCCTCGACATTGGCAGAAGGCTTTGGGGTAGTAGCCCCCCCCAAAGCACCTTGTCCCCACATTGCTGGGGAGAAGGACCTCATCTCCACAACCCTAGCCGGGTAGTTGTAGGGGTCTGGGGGTGGGGGGCTTATCGGAATCTGAAGCCCCCTTTAACAAGGGGACCTCCAAATCTTGCCCCCCCCGTGTGAATTGATAATGGGGTACAAATGTACCCCTACCATTTCACAAAAAAAAGTGTCAAAAGGGTTAAACACAAGAGATGGTTTTTGACAAATCCTTTATTAATTTCTTCTTCTTTACGCTTCTTCTTCCATCTTCTTTCTTCTGGCCTTGCTTTGGTGTTCTTCTTCTTCCTCCATCTTCTTCTTCTTCATCTTCTTCTTCCTCCACTCTTCTAGTCCCGCATCTTGCTCTGGCTTCTTCTCCGCTCCGTCCGCACGATCTGCCTCAGGGGAGTCTTCCGCCGTGTGGCGCTTCTGTTCTTCTGACACTCCTTATATAATGGAGGGTGGTTACCGGGTGGCCCCGCCCTCCGTTATATAAGAAGAGAGACTGTCAGTGACTGCTTCAAATGCTACCAAATCTGTTGGCGTTCGCAGGGATCAGGCCTGACTCTGCGAACGCTGCAGTTATGTGTTTAGTAAATGACAGTGATCGATTGATACTGCACTTGGGTGGGCTGGGGGCGGAGGGGTTAACGCAGGTGCTAGCAGGTATCTGGGCTGATCCTGCTAATGCTGCATTTTTGGGAACCCTAAACTACTGGGGACGCTAATATAGTTCTGATCAGATCAAAGATATTGATCCATTCAGACACTATACTTCTAAGGGAGGTGTATGGTGCGTGTGTGGGTGTTAGCGCTACTGGCACTAATCTGACGCTGCCTGGGCTGACGCAGACCCTGACTGACGCTAAAACCTAACTGATATCACCCGCCGGGTGATCAGGGGGTTAAACCTTTATTAGGTAATATAAGGGTTAACGGGGCGGCTATCAAGGGGTTAAACCTTTTTTAGGGGGTACCCTAGACCTAAGGGGGGGCCTACTACTAACTGCCCTAACACTGTCACAAATGACCCCAATGCAGTGATCAGTGAAAAGTGCACTTAGTGACACTGTGACAGGGAGTGAAGGGGTTAACTGGGGGGGGGGTGAAGGGGGGGGGAGCGATCCGGGAGTGACAAGTGTACCTACGTGTACTGGTGTTAGTGTAGTGTTGTGCAACTCACGGTAAGATTTTCTCTCTCCTCTCTCTGGAATGAAAGGAGTTCTGATGCGAATCCGATTGCGTGCCCGACGTATGCCTACGACAATTTGCCCAGGAGAGCCGACCTGCCGCAGGATGACGGCAGTTAGTGGGCTACTGGTTAAAGTGAATTCTCTGCACTGCTGCGTTGGTCCCTTATTGTAACTACCAAACAACTCTCCTGTTGCCTGGCCTTAATTTAGACATACCTTGTGGATCAATTACATAATTGACCTTTCCAGGTGTCACATAGAGAGGTTGCTGGGTGGCTTCATCAAAACTTTTCTATTAAGCCCCATGAATTAAAGTTATGCTTCTGTCTGAAAATATACTGTACATAGACCACCTAATTTTATGTGGTTTATGAATATTTTATTATATAAAATTAGTATACGTACAGTAATTTTATATTATTACTGATTATCGTGACTATGTTTTTTGCAGGCACAAACTGGATGATTGAGATCTTGAGCTTACTTAGGACACATGGGGATCCTACTTGGTGTAATAGTGTTCCAATCTGGCTCCGATCTCCTTGGTTTGAATCTGTGGAGGGCCAGTCACAGATGATAGATATTACCCCTCCAAGAGTGTTTACCTCTCATTTACCATTCCCCATCTTCGTAAAGTCATTTTTCACATCTAAAGCAAAGGTTTGTTACTTAATGGTTCTAAAGCCAAGAATTTTGTTTACAAATGCTTTCCTTGCATTAAAGTGATTGTAAAGTCTTGTTTTTTTTCCTATAAAAATAACCAACATGTTATACTTACCTGCTCTGTGCACAGGGCAGCCGCGGACATTGCTGGACCGAGAGGGAGCTCAGGTAAGTATTTGGGGGCTGAGGAGGGCTGCTTTAGGGAAAAAAATGTTCTATCCTGTTTCGGTGCCATGCCCTTCTACATCACTGCTAGTCTGTGTTTCTCTCCTCACAGGACACAGCCAGCAGCGGGAGCCATTGGCTCCTATTGCTGTCAACCAAAGCCTGTGAGGAGGGAGCAGGACAGGGTTGTCCAGGCCAGGCTGTGTCTGTCTTTGGACACACACAGCCTGGCTTGGGAGTGAGCCCCTAGGTGTGCCCACATGGCAAGTGACTTGCTATGGGGGCACACACAGAAGAGAAGGAGCCAAGAGGGCTGTCAGGGGACCCCACTCTGTGTAATATCCTTTACAACCGCTTTAACTTACAGAATTGGCCAAAAGTTTATAGACACCTGGCCATCAAACATATACAACCCATGTGCATTAATATGGAGTTACCCCCTCCCCCCACCCCCCTTCACAGCTATAAAAGCCTCCAAACCTAGTGGCGGCCGGTGCTCAACATTTTTTTTGGGGGGAGGGGCACAAACTGAAAAGTTTTGAGAAAAACCCCCATCAATCGCAGTCACTGTGCCCATCAATTGCCGCCACTGTGACCATCAATTGCCGCCACTGTGCCCATCCAACGCAGCCACTGTGCCCATCAAACACAGCCACTGTGCCATATCAAATGCTCTCACTGTGCCATATCAAATGCTGCCACTGTGCTCCATCAAATACAGCTACTGTGCCCATCTTATGCAGCCACTGTGCCCCATCAAATGCAGCCTCACTGTGCCCCATCAAATGCAGCCTCACTGTGCCCCATCAAATTCAGCCTCAATGTGTCCCATCAGATGCAGCCTCACTGTCCCATCAAATTCAGCCTCACTGTCCCATCAAAGTCAGCCACACTGTCCCATCAAATGCAGCCTTACTGTGTTCCATCAAATGCAGTCACACTGTCGCATCAAATGCAGCCCCACTGTGTCCCATCAAATGCAGTCTCTGTGTCCCATCAAATGCAGCCTCACGGTGTTACATCAAATGTAGCCTTACTGTGTTCCATCAAATGCAGCCTCACTGTCCCATAAAATGCAGTCTCACTGTGCCATCAAATGCAGCCTCACTGTCCTATCAAATACAGCCTCACTGTGTCCCATCAAATGCAGCCTCACTGTGTCCCATCAAATGCAGTCTCTGTGTCCCATCAAATGCAGTCTCTGTGTCCCATCAAATGCAGTCTCTGTGTCCCATCAAATGCAGCCTCACTGTGTCCCATCAAATGCAGCCTCATTGCCCCATCAAACGCAGTCTTACTGTGCCATCAAATGCAGCCTCACTGTCCCATCAAATGCAACCTCAATGTCCCATCAAATACAGCCTCACTGTGTCCCATCAAATGCAGCCTCACTGTGTCCCATCACATGCACCCTCAATGTCCCATTAAATGCAGCCTCACTGTCCCATCAAATGCAGCCTCACAGTCCCATCAAGTGCAGCTTGTGTCCCATCAAATGCAACCTGTGTCCCATCAAATGCAGCCTCACTGTCCCATTAAACCCCCTTCCGCCACATTCTCTGCGGGAGGTCCGGACTGGCACTTACTTTGCTGTGGTGTCCTCTCCTTAGGGGGCACCGTGAAGAAGCTGTTCGGCGTGATGGAATGTACCACAAGGCAGGACAAAAGCCCACAGATGAAGCACCTCATCGTGGCGCTTCCCATAGTGCACTGTGTCCGGCGCCCAAACACAGTGCACTTAAGGACCTTTATTTCTAGTTTTTTCTATACATTACACTATATACATATTACCAAAAGTATTGGGACGCCTGCCTTTACACACACATGAACTTTAATGGCATCCTAGTTTTAGTCTGTAGAGTTCAATGTTGAGTTGGTCCACCCTTTGCAGCTATAACAGCTTCAACTTTTCTAAGAAGCCTGTCCACAAAGTATAGGAGTGTGTCTATGGGAATGTTTAACCATTCTTCCAGAAGCGCATTTGTGAGGTCAGGCACTGATTTTGGATGAGAAGGCCTGGCTCGCAGTCTCCATTCTAATTCATCCCATACATATTCTATTGGGTTGAGGTCAGGGCTATGCATGCCAGTCAAGTTCCTCAAACCTAAACCTGCTCATCCATGTCTTTATGGACCTTGCTTTGTGCACTGGTGCGCAGTCATGTTGGAACCAGAAGGGGTCTTCCCCAAACTGTTCCCACAAAGTTGAGAGCACGTAATTTTCCAAAATGACTTGGTATGCTGAAACCTTGACTGGGATGCCATTAAAGTTCATGTGAGTGTACACAATACTTTGGGTAATATAGTGTATATACAGAAAGATAGTACTAGCGTTGAACCAAACCTACATAAAGCACTTATTTCTTACCAATATCAAGTGAGGTCACTAGTCAGGGAACACCTTAAATCCAGTGAGACTTTTCCTCCTTTGTATTCAATTTTGTATCCTATGTCTGTCTCTTGGTGTGTGAAAGTTGTCTCTAATTAATATTTATTTTTCTAAGATTATCTACGTAATGAGGAACCCTAAGGATATTCTTGTATCCTTATTTCATTTCTCAAAGATGAGTTGCCATTATAAAGATCCTGGAAGTTTTGAAGAATTCTTTGAAGACTTTTTGCAAGGCAATGGTGGGTATATACCCAATGACAAAATACTTGTTATTGAAGCTTTTTGCGTCTGTATACTGGGAAGCAGAGTAGTTAGTTGGACAGCAGACATATCACTGTTTAAATGGACCACTATTTAGGTGCAGTGTGGATATTTATAAAACAGAAATTTGATATGTTGTTCATTACAGTACTGCTGGTTTAACCCCCGCTCTTCCACCCCACATGAGTAACAACAGACACAATCAAACAGTTGAACAGTGAACATTTATTTTCTTCCTGCAGTCCATGGTGTTATCAGTAGTGCAAGGAAGTATGAGCTGCCTCTTCTTCTTGTTCCATATTGAGTAGCTAACCCCTTTCCCTTAGCGAGCTGGCCGATGCCCTTCTGAAAGACACCTTGGTAAATTGGAATGCTGGAAATCCCAGACCTCACCTGCCTCTCTTGCCTCCTGCAAATCCTCCCAGGCCAGTTCGGGAAAGTCCATGTGCCCCCGGTCTACTCCGTGCGCTTGGCAGCTACTTTCCAGTCATTGTGCAATGATCCATCCCAGCCAGGATGCCTGATTTATTTTCCCAGGATTTCTGGTGTAGATTGTAGGCTTGAACCATCCAGCTCTGAGGTCTCTGAACCCTCAGGCTAGGTTAGGTTCCTGCTCTCCAGCACTGGGGCCTCTGAAACCCCAGCCCTTTGAGCGCTGCTCCTGAAGGTCACATTGTGAAGCTTCTCTGGACCCAGACTCTTCCCATCTCCTCCCAGGGAGCATGTGACCCCAGTATATATGTATGTTCCGCATCTGCCCATACAAATTAATGATTGGGCCAGGGCCATATACACTGCCTGCTCTTCAGTCCCTGCCCCGCCTTTTTTCCAGAACATTACCCTGGAGAAGCAAGAGAGGTCTTCCAGTTGGTGACACCCCCCTCTATTCTACTGCTCCTCCCAGACCCAGATCAACCCACCAGGCACCCGGCAAAGAAACTGTAAGGCACTGGCAATTTCTCCTAACTCTAACCTGTTAGCATCCACATAAAGGTGGTGGGTACTACATATATGAAGCATGATTTATATAATACTTTCTATATGACTTGATTCCATGTATTACTCACTTCTATGTATGTGTGGTTACTCCAATTTGCAATGTTCCAAGATTGTATTTCTCTCTAAGATTATTCCTCCTTGTCACAGGTGGTGACAGCCCAACTTCACAAGTAATAGCTCAGCCTTCTCATGTGTTTTTTTGCATTAATATAAAAGACATGTCCTGGATCTATAGTTGTGTTCAAAATAATAGCAGTCCAATATCACTGGCTAGATCACTCACTGTTTTTGGTATATATTATATTTTGACATGGCGAATAATTTAATAGTAGGTGTAGTAGAGTAATAGACAACCAACAGACCCAACAGTCATGACATGCATTATGCTGATTCTGTGTAATTGAATCATTAATTGTTCACAATAATAGCAGAGTTGGAGTTCAATTAGTGAGGTAATTTAGTCTGTGAAAAAAATACATGTCAGACAGGGGGCCCTTATTTAAAAGAGGAAGGCAGCAAATTTTGTACATGCTAGCTATAGTGCATTTCTCTCTGAAAATCTGTGTAAAATGGGTAGGTCCAGACATTGTTCAGAAAACAGTGTACTTTGAATAAAAGGTTGATTGGAGAGGGGAAAACATATAAAGAAGCACAGAAACTATAATGATCTCAGATGCTTTAAAATGGCAACCAAAACCAGAAAAACGTGGAAGAAAATGGAAAACTACCATTCGAATGGATCAAAGAATAGCCAAAATGGCAAAGACTCAGTTAATGTTACCTGCGAGCATTGTAACAAGTAGAAGACACCTATGTGAAGCCAAGCTATCGGCAAGAAGCCTCCACAAAGTCCAATTGTTGAAAAAAAAGGACATGTGCTAATGAGGTTACAATTTGCCAAAGCACATTTTGACTGGCCTAATGAGAAATGGCACAATTTTTTGTGGATTGGTGAAAGCAAGATTGCTCTTTTTGGGTCTAGAGGCCACATACAGTTTGTCAGACAACCTCCAAACACTGAATTCAAGCCACAGTACACTGTGAAGATAGTGAAGCTTGGTGGCACAAGCATCATGACATGGGAATGTTTCTCATATTATGGTGTTGGGCCTATTTATCACATACCAGGGATCATGGATCACTCTAAATATATCAGAATTCTTAAAAAGGTCATGCTGCCTTATGACTAAGAGAAAATGACCTTGAAATGGGTGTTTCAACAAGACATTGACTCCAAATACACCAGTAAGTGATCATCATCTTGGCTCCAGACCAACAAGGTTAACGTTATGGAGTGGCCAGTACAATCCCTGGGCCTTAATCCAATAGAAAACTTGTGGGGTGACATAAAAAAATGCTGTTTATGAGGAATAACCAAGAAATGCAGAGGAATCGTGGAATGTAGTGCAATCATCCTGGGCTAGAATACCTGTTCAAAGGTGCCAGAAATTGGTCAACTCCATGCAACATAGATGTTAAACAGTAGTTATACAACTAAATATTAGTTCAGTGATTCACAAGAAAGCTAAATCTTCAAGTATTTTTCAGTTTATATAGTAAATGTTTGAGTTTGTAAAGAAAAATGCAGACAGTGCTATTTTTTGGAAAAGCCTAATATTCATTTTTCTTCTCTTCTGTAAAGCAATAACAAATATTCTTCATGTTTTGATTTGGAATAGACTGTGCAGTGTTTTCTGAAAGCATTTGCTTGTATGGATATAAAAGCTAAAGATTTGTAGCTTCCATAAAAGTAAATGCAGGTTAGAAATGCACAGAAAAGTGCATCTCACACATATTGTTTAGACACCAGACAAACCCATGTGTTTCTTTGACCATTAGAGGTAGAGTGAGTACTTTTTGATTGTGAAAAATCCCCTCTCACCATAACCTGTGTGGTTATACTGTGCCAAATCCCAGCGTTTATGTCTTGTTTTCTCAAAATCTAGGATAGGTTGACATATGTGTTGGCAGTACCAAGTGGAAATCGTGTTTAGGGCGTTATGCATTCAGGGATGTACAGTATGTCCAAAATATTGACTACCTGCATTATAGCATCCAGTACTCTGAATAGCAGCAACATATTTCAACCTGTAATAGATTTTGAAAGATAAGACTTGTGTCTTTCTTCAACCAAACTAACTATGTAACTATATGTGACTAATACTGTATGTTCACAGTTTATTTGCCTTCCATGTAGTTCTATACAGCTCATGGTTTGATCATGTGAAAGGATGGATGCAAATGAAGACAAATAAGAACTTCTTTTATATCACTTATGAGGAACTTCATCAGGTAAAGGGTCAGAATTATTATTTTTGGGGTCCTTTCTGTGCAAAAATTAATTTCAGGGAGGTGGCGCTTCACGCCCACAAACGCTCCCCCGCCTCGGGGCAAAGTATTTTTTAAATCACTTTCTCAATATTTTTTCACAGTGCTTCTGGGGAAGGGGCTGGGTGGCAGTGGACGGTGTCAGTAGTTTCTTTACTTTTAATAATTTAATTTTTTTTTTTACACTTTAAATTGTTGGAAGGGGTTGGGGCAGTGGACAGTGTTGGTAGGGCAGGGGAGAATGGTGTCAGTAGTTTATTTTAGTGTTTTACACTTTTTCATTTTTTAGAATTTTTTTACAATATTTTATTTTTTATTTTTGGGGGCTTTGGTGAGATGTCAGGGGTCTAAACAGACCCCTGACATCTCCCCTTTGAGACAGACAAAGGGACTGAGAACACATTCCCCAGTCCCTTTCTCAGCACTAAAGATGAATGAACAGGAGACAGAGGCTCCAGTCCATTAATAAACCGAGCAGAGTAAACATAGTTTACTGCTTCAGTTTAGCCGTCAGCCGCTGGAGGGAGAGAAGGAGAGGCGGCTGTCATGATCACAGTTGTCTCCCGCCTTCCGATCATTCCCGGGAGATCGGAAGGTACTTGCTGGTGTGCGGGAGCCGCCGTAGAAATCCGGGAGACTTGAGATGTCTGTGATTAGCTCTTCAATGCAATTCCAGTCTAGACTATGGTTCCCCAGCCTTTTCACTCAGGCAGCAGTTACAGTACAAGTTTTAGTACTCTGTTAAAATAGAATGCTTACCAGAGCAGTCTTGTGGGAATATTTAATTGCCGTAGAAGACGGAGTCAACCAAAGAACTAACATCAATACATGTACAGACATCTGAGTCCAACAAGCCCAAGATGGCTGCTAGGAGTCAAACTGCACATGGGTCTACACAGAGCACCCGTGAGTGGACTGACGGAGAACTATAGTTGGGCAAGCCGTTCGAGCCAAGCAAAAGTTCGGCCCAAACATTGCCTGTTTGCCCATTTGGCGAACACTCGATTTTGAGCGGCGCTCGGTGCGATATTCGCCTGCTGAGCCCCCTCACAATGCACTGCGCGCTGCACAGTTAATTTGTAAGCCCTGATTGGGCAAAGCACAGTGAATAGCTGGTCGTTAAGGACCGGCCGGAAAGCCTCCAGGTCTGGTATGGATTTTAACCACTTCTGGACCGCATTTATTATAGCAGGGCGGCCCAGGTACACAAGATCACATACCTGTAAACAAAGCACACCGCTGATCTGTCAGGAAGGAAAAGTGAGAGATTGCGTTTCATCTAAGCTGAATCACGATCTCTCTCTTCCTCCAGTGAATCCACTTCCCCCACCTCCAGTTAGAAACACCTCCCAGGAAACACATATAACCCCTGGATCGCTCAAAAGTGTTAACTCCTTCCCTGCCCGGTCATTTATACAAGGGCCAATGCATTTTTTTGCACTGATCACTGTATTAGTGTCACTTATGGTCAGATTTGACCCTGACACAAAAAGTGTCACTTAGGGTCAGATTTGTCCACCGCAATGTCGCAGTCACGCTAAAAATCACAGATTGACACCATTACCAGTAAAAAATAAATAAAAATAAAAGTCCCTAAATCTATCCCGTAGTTTGTAAACGCTATAACTTTTGCACAAACCAATCAATATACACTTAATGGGATTTTTTTACCAAAAATATGTAGCAGAATACAAATTGGCCTAAATTAATGAAGAAATTTGTTTTTGTCATTTTTTTTTTGGATCTGTATTATAATAGAAAGTAGAAAATATTGTGTGTTTTTTTTTTTTCAAAATGTCTGTCTTTTTTTGTTTATAGCACAAAAAATAAAAAATAAAACTTTTGATAAAATACCACCAAAAGAAATCTCTATTTGTGGGAAAAAAAAGAGATCAATTGTGTTTGGGTACAATGTCCAACTCTATAGAGAACTAAGTTAGAAGTAATTTGCATCTCATAAGTTCCACCAAAGACAGGGCTCCATAGAAAACAAGTGGAGAAAAAAGAAAGGAGATAGTATGGCTGATGAGAGCAAAAGCCATGAAAGAGGTAAAGTCATATGGCAACACCTCTCATAAGCCATTTTTTTAATAAGCCCACACAGGCTCTAAGCAGCCTAAAAGAGCACCAGGCATAGGCTGGTGGCATACAATGGGTGGCATACACTATAGCGTTCCTTACACGTAAACAGAACAAAAGTTTGAAACTTTATTGAGACAACCTTTAGTAAAGCTGAAATTGAGCAAATCGTGCATTGTTTCCGTACACTGAGGCCAAACGTACCAAACACTGGGAGCCCAACAAATTGCTTGAGGAAGGAACCACATTTTTCATGGGGGTGATCCCACTAATTCCCCCCCCCCCCCACATTAATGATTAAACTCTCTACTATTTTTTCCAATTATGATTATTCAGACATGTACGTAGCTGTAGTGCAACGTAAGCGTAGGGCATACATGACAGGGTGCAAGGCTTACGCAGGGGAATGGTGCGAGGGGTTAAGAAAGTTACAAGGCTTACCTGATTGGAGGATGGAGTAAGAGTGGGTAGAGTAGAGTTGATGGGAAGGCACGTGAGGGTAGGAAGGTCAGCAGTCTGGAGCAGCAGGTCAGGAGGAACGTTCGGGATCACCACCCTAGAAAAGATGAGTGGGTTAGAACAGCTTTGGGAGCAGCTTAGATTGGCAGCTCGATCGTTGGTGGTACCGGTGGTTCCCCCTGGTGAAGCTCCGGTCGGGGGGGCTAGCAGTGATTGCAGAGCGGCAGTCGGGTGGCCACGCCTCCGGGCACGTCTCAGTGCCTGGGAGGGATGGTCGGAGGAGGAGCGGCGTGCACACGAGCAGTGCGGCGCACGTTGATGACGTCAGCGGATATGACGTCGGCGTGACCGGAAGTTCGTCACGGGTAAACAAAAAAGATGGCGGCCTCCAGGATACGGACACAGAAAACGGCCGGGGGCGGCCTGGGCCGTCCAGAACACCAGCCCGGAGGCCCCCGATGGGGCCTGAGAGTGCACCGGAGTGCAGCACGAAAGAGGGGGAGTTGCATGAAGGGAAGGATTACACGCCAGCGACAGTGGGGCCAGTGGCTGGAGGGCCTTCTAGCCTGCAGCAGCCCGGTAAGTCCTTGGGGTATGTCGAGGGGTTGACCGCTGGGGTTAGAGGGGGGATGCAGGGTCGGGGGGCACAGGGGGGAACGGTGTGGGGGGTAGTGAAGTATTAAATGCCCTGAAAGAGTTGCTACGCCGCTTGGAGGGCAGCGGGCGGCCGGCGTCCGCCCCGATTAACCCTTGGGTGGCGCCGCCCGGTGCGGTGCGGGGGGTAAGGGGGACAGCAGTCCCCTCTGTACTAGGGATGTCGAGGGGTGGGGTGTCAGCAGAGACGCGGGCGGAAAAGCAGACGGAGACATGGTCAGACGGCGAGGGACCGTTGGTGCTTCAGTAGGAAAAGATAATGACGCAGAGAAGATTCGGCGGATGCGGCGAGGAGCGAAGTATATGTGTGCTTAGAGGGACCGTTTAGGGGCGCATTTGAAGAAAGAGGTGAGGGAGAGGATTTGGAAGGACGAGTTCGTAGAAATTTTCTCATTGTTACCGTTGGAAAAATTAAATTTAGACAGGGTCAAGCCGGATGAGAGAAAAAATTAAGAGGAGGGGTATAGGCTTATTCCGCGCACGTTTGCAAATTGGTTGCAAGCGTTTGCGATTTTAGCTAGCGTGAGTGGGGAAAAGGCACCGGAGAATTGTTCAGCGTTGTTTTGCTATTTGGAGGCCATTAGTGAGGTGCACAGGGTGTATGGGGGTTTGGCCTGGCTCCGATATGACGGACAGTTTCGCCAACGAAAAGCGGTGCGCCCGACCATTAGATGGGACCATAAGGATATCAGCCTGTGGATGAAGTTGATGACTTCGTCCAGGGCCAGTTTTTTTTTTTTTTCAGGGGGGCTGGCGGCGCTGAGGATCGCTGGCCCCAAAACAGGAAAGGGTTTGCTGGCAATTTAATGACGGGACGTGCGAGTTTGGGAACACATGTCGCTACTAGCACAAGCGTTTGGGATGTAGTGGAGGGCACCCCTTTGCGCGTTGCTTCAGGCAAGGACAAGGTCGCACTGGGGACTTCGCTGGATAAAGGGATGACGCCAGTGAGGCGGGACAGGATGCTGCCTTTCCTAAGTAGGTATCCTGATCGGGCCGCTGGGCCGGATGGCCGGCCCATTTCTTACCCCACCGATGGGGGATCTGGTGGTCTCACCTTTGGGGGTGGTTCCGGAGAAGGAACCGGGGCAATTTAGGATGATTCACCACCTGTCTTACCCCAGGGGCGGTTCGGTAAATGACGGTATTGACCCGCAAGCTTGTGCGGTTACCTATATGTCATTTGACGTCGCAATTGCGTGGGTAAGGAAGTATGGCAGGGGGGCTCTGATGGCGAAAACGGATGGGGAGGCAGCGTTTCGTTTGTTGCTAGTGCATCCAGGGAGTATGCACTTGTTGGGTTGTTGCTGGCAGGGATCTTATTTTGTTGATCGCTGCTTGCCCATGGGATGTTCTATCTCATGTGCTCTTTTTAAGATGTTCAGTTCCTTTTTTGAGCGGGCTGTGATGGAGACGGCTAGGGTCAACTCGGTTATCTCTTACCTGGATGACTTCCTGTGTGTGGGTCCGCCAGGATCCCGCGGCTGCGGGATACTGCTGGGGACGGTGCAGCATCTGGCGGAACGGTTTGGGGTTCCCTTAGCGAAGGAGTAGACGGAAGGTCCCACATCGGAGATAGTGTTTTTGGGAATCACGATTGATTCCTTGGCCATGGAATGTAGATTGCCGGAGGAGAAGGTGGTGGCGCTGAGGCAGGAGGTGAGCGCGGCGCGAGGCAGGCAAAAACTCAGGTTGCAGGAATGGCAATCGCTCATGGGCAAATTGAATTTGCTTGCAGGATCATGCCCATGGGGCGGAATTTTTGCAGGAGGCTGGCGGGTGAGGGTGCCCACTCACTTCGTTAGATTGTTCAGAGAGTTACGGGACGATCTGGGAGTGTGGGGGTGTTCCCGGATGAGTTTAATGGGAGAGAGCGATAGTGCAGGAGAGACTGGTCAGCGATGCTGATTTAGTGTTGTTTACCGACGCGGCAGGTTCGGCGGGTCCTGGAGGTAGCCTGAGACCTGTCCCGGTAAGTGACCCCCCTCCCTCTGGGACTCTGCCGTGGACGGAGCTTATTGCCACGAGCAATGGAGTGCGGAACCTTGCCCGGAATCTTGGAGAGAGGTCGGGTTCTTGAAAATTCTTGAAAATTCTGGCACTGCTGGAGCTTTTTCCCATTGTTCTGGCTGTGGACTTGTGGGGGGACAAGCTCAGGGATAAAAAAGTATGATTCAATTGTGACAACATGGGGGTGGTGGTGGCCATAAACAATATCTCGGCTTCCTCGCCCCCGGTGGTTAGGTTGTTAAGGAGGTTGGTGCGCAGTTGTTTGCGGATTAATGAGTTTGTTTATGCGGTGCACATCCCTGGAATTGAGAATAGGTGGGCGGATGTTCTGTCTCGTTTCCAGTGGGAGGATTTTTCGCAGTCTGCAAACAGACGCGGGTACCCGTGCCCTCCGGAGTTGTGGAGGATTGTGTTGGACTCATCGGAGGATTGTTTCAACAGTCGATGAGTGAAGATACTCGAGCGGCTTATCAGGCAAGGTGGAGGGAATGGTCGACCTGGTTGGGTGAGGTTGGGGGGCCAGAAGTCCCTGCAGATCTGCTGATGTGGGTGCTAGGTTTTATCTGTTATAATTATGTGTCCGGGGTGTCTGGGTCAGCAGTCAGCAAAAAACATGTCGGCTTTGGCCTTTTGGTTTCAACGTAAAGGGTTAGTGGATGTGACTAAGAATTTTTTAGTTAAAAAGGCGTTGAGGGTTTTTTAGAAAGGGGGCGGCGAGAAAGGACTCTCGGCGGCCGATTTCTTTTGCTGTCTTGGGCATTTTTGTTGCGCCACATCGGGGAAGTGTGTTCTATAGTTTTTGAACAAAAAACTTTTCCGAGCTGCTTTCTTGTTGCCATTTTTTGGGGCGTTTCGGATAGGTGAATTGGTATCACCTTCCAAGAAAGCTTCGGGGGGGTTTGAGGAGAGGGGATGTTTACTGGGCCCCTTCTTCTGTGGTAATTTTGATTAGGAAGTACAAAAATGGTTCAGTTAGGTAGTGGGGTATGGGTAGAGTTGTTTCGGGGTGCAGACCCCAGTTTTTGCCCTGTGGAGGCTTTAAGGGTTTATTTGGAGGTACGCCCGGGGGGGACGGGGCCTTATTCATTCATGAAGATGGTTCGTGCCTTTCTCGGTTCCAATTTCCGGCGGTGTTGAGGAAGTGTTTGCAGAGCGGGGGTTTGTCTCCGGGGGATTATGTACCAATAAACTGAACACAGAGTACCCAGGTTCATGCATTAAAGGGTTGTCTTTTTTGTTTTTGTTTCAAACTATAGGCATATGCTGCATTTAAATGCTGTTGAAGATGCAATGCATTTGGAAATGGATACTTCTACTAATGATTTTTCTCTTCATCCAGGATCTCAGAGGAAGTGTGGTAAAAATTTGTGATTTTTTGGGGAAAGAATTACATGAAGTACAGACTGATTTAGTTGTAAACAATTCATCTTTCAAAGCAATGAAAGAGAACAAGATGTCCAACTACAGTTTACTTCCTCAGAATTATATAGATCAAACCAAAGGTTCTTTTATGCGCAAAGGTAAAAATCTGATTTAATATATGTTATCAGTTTTAAATAAAGTGTCAATAAACCTATTTGCATATGCGTGGACTAATAGTGCATTGAATTACTGTACCTACCTTTTTTTTTCACTTACATTGGTCAATACCCTATTACTCCGTAGCTTAGTGTGGAATATGTAGGTAGTACTCTCTGCTAGAGTGCGATGAATCCTGCACACATTTTCTTGTGCCTGGAGCAACAGCGCAGATTGGTGCTCTAGTCATGTGTCTTCATGTTTAAAATGAAAAACAGGATCCAAATATTATATAATGAATGTAAAATAAAGGCTATAGGCCAGTGATTCTCAACCAGGGTTCCTCCAAAGGTTGCTAGGGGTTCCTTCAGCATTGGGCAATTTCTGCCTCTCAGATAAGTTCCCACCGACACCATTGATTTTTTTAGCTATCTGTAAGGGGGTAATTCTTCCCAATGACCACAAGTGTAAGGACCATTCTTTACACTAACCATCACACTAATGTATCATGAGTTGTAGATTTCAAATTTTTATCAGGGGTTCCCCCAAGACCGGAGAACTATTTCAAGGGTTCCTCTGTGTTGAAAAGGTTGAGAAAGGCTGCTATAGGCATAACAATTGGATACTGTAATTAAGAATGTTTATTAAAATAAAGATTTTTAAAGCTCTCAAAGCTGAAGTTGGAGTTTATCACCCCACCTGATGCACCTGTCACAGCCTGCAGCCTCTAACTCAGCATGCCCAGAATAAACTCTCTTCCTACCCAAACTACAGTACAAAAAATTATCCATAAACGGCACTTTAATCACCTGCCAACCAGCCGGCATCATAATACTGCGGCAGGTCAGCGCGATCCAGCGAACCGTTGTAGGTGTACGCCCGTCCCTTTAAGCGAGATAGCAGGCGCGCGCCTGCTGCACAGCGGGGGTGCCGATGCTTGTAACCAGTAGTGATGGCCGAACGGTTTGCCCGGCGGTCGTTTCGCTGCGAATTTCGGCTGTTCGCGGTCCGCCCGTTCGGCGTACTATTGGCGCCTTACGCCCGGCGGACTTCTGTGTTATCTGTGTAAAAGAACTTTGACCTATGATGACACATCCATCATGGGGTACGGGACAGCCAATTGAGACATTACAGCACATGGACACTTGGACATTCCCCCTAACTTATAAATACACCCGATCTGGCAGCCATTTTACATTGTTTCTTCTGTCACTATAGGTAGAGGTTGCTGTGTGGAGCAGGGAGAGATTACAGTGACCCAAATCGCTAGCTATTTGGTACACAAAAGTTCTTTTCAGGACTGGTATAGGTGTAAGGTGTAGTTCAGGATAGGCAGTGCTGTGCTAGTGATTGTTGCAGCAGCCTGAGTGTCTTTTGTCAGTTTAGAGAAAGGGACAGGACGGTGTGTGCTGCAGGGACAGCCAGTTTAGTCATTAGCTGTTACTATCAGGTCCACAAAAGTGCTATTTCAATTATTGTTCCAGTAGCCTCTGTTTTGTCAGTTTATATAGGGACAGGCAGGAAGCAGTGTGTGAGGCAGTGAGGGTCAGTTTAATCAGTAGCTGTTACTATTAGTTCCACAAAGGTTCTTTTCAGGACTGGTATCAGTGGTATGGTAATAGGCTTGTACACGTATAATATTCTTTCTTCCAAATATAGAAAGAATATTATACTTGACTGCTGCCCTTCTGCTGCAGTCTGCTAATCATTCACAACCCACTTGTTCCACAAAGCTCCTTATAAGGACTGGTAACTTGGTCTGTCTAGGGTGCTACAGTACATAGGGTTGAGTGAGGTACAGTCTGCCATTCCATAAGGACTGGTATAGGTCCACAGTACATAGGGTTGAGGTGCACTACTGCTGACCGCTGCCCTATACTGCAGCAGTCCTTCATCGGTATAGGGACTGAGAGTTTTGTCACAGGGTCATTTAAAAAATGACAGGCAGAGGAAGAGGCAGGCCCTTCCGCAGGGGTGGAAGGGGTAGGGCAGGAGCAACAGGCTTGAGCCAAAGTGGGAAGTTTCAGAAGGTGCGTTCAATTACTTTAAAGGACGCACCAGACTTGGTTGAGTGGCTCACTCAGCCTTACTCTTCTGCACCCTCCTCATCCTCTCGATCTGCACCCTCTTCTTCACTCTCTGCTATGTGCACCCCCAAAGACACTACCACCAACAACACCACCACCACCACATACCTTGTGCTTGAGTCACAGGAATTATTTTCCGATCCATATCAAGACATTTCTGATGTGCAGCCACTCTTGGTATTGGATCAGGAAGAGGAGGCAGCAACAACCGCTACTCAGCAGTCTGACGACAGTACCCAGATCAGCCCAAGGAGGAGGTTGGTCCCCAGTGTTGCTGCCTACTCCGATATCTCTATTTATAGCGGTGGGGAAGGTGATGTTGATGATGACGTGTCTAGTGATGTCACGTGGGTGCCCACAAGAGAGGAAGAGGAGGGGAGTTCAGAGGGAGATATGGACCAGCAGATAGGGAGGAGAAGCAGGAATAACTTACATTGCACAGGAGGGACAAAGCAGACTGCAAATGTATCAGGAGCGAGTCATCGACCATGTACAGTCACATCTGGCGCTCCCAGGACACCGGCACATGGCTCCGCAGTGTGGGCTTTTTTTAACGTGTCCGCTGCTGACAATAGCGTTGCCATCTGCAATCTTTGCAGTCAACGCATTAGTCGCGGTAAGCCCAACACTCACCTAGGGATGACCGCCTTAAGAAGGCACATGAGCAGCCATCACCGAGCCGAGTGGGAGCAACGGAACACACAGAGCCACACTGCAGGCTCTCACCGTCCAGCCTCGTCTTCTACTTCTCCTTCTCCTCTCTCCTCACAATTGTCCTCCACTCCACCTTCCATCACGCCAAGCTCAGGTTTTTCTGCAAAAAGGCAGGCTTCCGTGGGCCTAATGTTCGAGCGTAAAAAAATGATGACGCCGGATAACCCTCTTGCCCAACGGTTGACGGCTGGCTTGTCAGAACTCATAGCCCCCCAACTACTGCCATATAAACTGGTGGACTCGGAGGCCTTTCGCAAATTTGTGGCCATTGGAACACCACAATGGAAGGTCCCAGGAAGGAAGTATTTCTCAGAGAAGGGCATCCCAGAGCTATATGGCCATGTTCAGCGGCAAGTGAATGTATCTCAGGCACACAGTGCCGGTGCCAAGATACATCTGACCACAGACACGTGGTCTAGCAAACACGGGCAGGGAAGGTATATCACTTTTACTGCCCACTGGGTGAACCTTCTGACGGCCGTCAAGCATGTAACCCGTGGCGCCCGTGTAGATTTGGTTTTACCGCCACGGATTGCGTGCAGGCCTGACTCTTCATCTCCTCCTCCTCCTACTCCATCCTCTTCCCTCTCCTCCTCGGCTGACTCCTACTTTTCCGCTGCTAGCGTCTCTTACTGCTGCGCCGCCCAAGCTCCCCAGAACCTATTCGACATGCCAGGTGAGACGTTGCCATGCCGTGCTGCGTTTGTTGTGCCTGGAAGCCAAGAGCCACACTGGCCCAGCACTCCTTTCAGCTTTGCGTTCACAGGCAGATCAGTGGCTAACACAGCTCAATTTGACAGTTGGTAAAGTGGTGTGTGACAACGGTGCCAATCTGCTTAGCGCATTGAAACAGGGCAAAATCACGCACGTGCCATGCATGGCACACGTCTTAAACTTGGTCGTGCAGCGATTCCTTGTTAAATACCCTGGGGTCCAGGACATCTTGCGGCAGGCAAGGAAAATCTCGGCCCATTTCAGAAGATCTTACACTGCCATGGCTCGCCTTGCTGATGAGGAAGTCGCATTCTGCTTTTGCGTGCGCTGGCAGAGGAGCAATTCCCACTCCCAGAGAAGGAGTTGCGGGTACCAATCCAACAGCGCCTGCAAGAAGAGGCCGGTTTGAAGATGTGTTGGTGACTATAGATATGAGGTCATTCTTTCAGCCGACCCATCGACAGGTGTCATCCGGATCCAGCATCAGGGAACGCCTAGACCGTCAGACCGGCCGATGTGGACGGTCTGAGGAGTGATGAACCCCTGGACTACTGGGTGGGCAGGCTTGACCTCTGGCCAGAGGTTGCCCAATTTGCAATCGCACTGTTGGCTTGCCCCTCGTCCAGTGTCCTGTCCGAAAGGACGTTCAGCGCAGCAGGGGGGATCGTGACCAATAAGCGTACTCGCCTAGCTCACGACAGTGTTAACTACCTCACATTTCTAAAAATGAATGAGGCATGGATCTCGGAGGAATTCAACACATGTGACCAGTAGACCATGTATATGTCTATAAACATTTTTTTTAATCGAGCACAGAGACCTTCTTTCTTCATTTGGCTCACTTCCTTGTCCAAAAAAAGCACACCGTACTGTATGCCCGTACCCTCCTCTTTGAAGAGGTTGAGCAGTGTCATATTTCTACTGGGGCTGCTTATTATGAGGGGCTCCCACCATCCCTGTGCTGTGCTGACATCCTCCTGGGGCTGTACCTCTGCTGTGCATATTATGAGGGGCTCCCACCATCCCTGTGCTGTGCTGACTTCCTCCTGGGGCTGTACCTCTGCTGTGCATATTATGAGGGGCTCCCACCATCCCTGTGCTGTGCTGACATCCTCCTGGGGCTGTACCTCTGCTGTGCATATTATGAGGGGCTCCCACCATCCCTGTGCTGTGCTGACTTCCTCCTGGGGCTGTACCTCTGCTGTGCATATTTTGAGATGCTCCCACCATCTCTGTGCTATGCTCATTATGAGGGGCTCCCACCATCCCTGTGCTGTGCTGACTTCCTCCTGGGGCTGCTTATTGTGAGGGGCTCCCACCATTCTTGTGCCATGCTGACATCCTCCTGGGGCTGCTTATTATGAGAAGCTCCCACCATCCCTGTGCTATGCTGACATCCTCCTGGGGCTGCTTATTATGAGGGGCTCCCACCATCCCTGTGCTATGCTCATCATGAGGGGCTCCCACCATCCCTGTGCTATGCTGACTTCCTCCTGGGGCTGCTTACGGTGCAGGTGTCAGTGCTGTATATTACGGTGCTGATGTCAGTGCTCTCTGTCACGGTGCTGCTGTCAGTGCTGTATATCACGGTGCTGGTGTGAGTGCTTTATGTCACGCTGCTGATGTCAGTGCTCTCTATCACGGTGCTGCTGTCAGATCACTCTATCACGGTGCGGGTGTCATAGCTGTATGTCACGCTGCTGATGTCAGTGCTCTCTATCACGGTGCTGCTGTCAGTGCTGTATATCACGGTGCTGGTGTCAGTGCTTTATGTCACGCTGCTGATGTCAGTGCTCTCTATCACGGTGCTGCTGTCAGTGCTGTATATCACGGTGCTGGTGTGAGTGCTTTATGTCACGCTGCTGATGTCAGTGCTCTCTATCACGGTGCTGCTGTCAGTGCTGTATATCACGGTGCTGGTGTGAGTACTTTATGTCACGCTGCTGATGTCAGTGCCCCCTATCACGGTGCTGTTGTCAGATCACTCTATCACGTGCAGGTGTCATTGCTGTATGTCACGCTGCTGATGTCAGTGCTCTCTATCACGGTGCTGCTGTCAGATGACTCTATCACGGTGCAGGTGTCATTGCTGTATGTCACGCTGCTGGTGATCATCTCCTGCACCCTCTTCTTTGCCTACCCTGGTCCCTGACCTTCCCTCTCCTCCATTGCCTTCATGCGCTCCACAGTCCTGAATTGTCACAACAATTTCCCATATAAAAAAAGAATGCTTGTAGTTGTCGATCCCAGATTCACCTCATACATGTGTTATGTCATTGGCCATGTGGTGGGACTATGTTTGCACAGCTATTAATTATTTTGTGGCTGCAAATTTGACCTGTAGGTTTGCGAAGTTCGCCTCCCATTGAAGTCAATGGGGCCCGCCGCGAATGTTCCAGTTCACGCACTATTGACCGCGTTCGCGGTCCGCGTTCGTGAAACGTCCCGTCGGAAGTTCGTCCATCACTAGTAACCAGCAATCACGATGTCTGCTGGCCACGAAAAATCACGGACATGAGAGGCAGAACAGGGACGTGTGTGTGTAAGCACACACATCCCAGTCCTGTGAGGAGAGGAGAGAGAAATTGGGAGTTCCTACGAGCTGGGAACCACGATCTCTTATCTCCTATAGTCAGTCCCATCCCCCACAGTTAGAACACACACACACACACACATAGGGAACATGTTTAACCCCTTGATCGCCACCTAGTGTTAACCCCTTCCCTGCCAATGACATTTATACAGTAATCATTGCATTTTTATAGCACTGATCTCTGTATAATTGTCAATCAACCCAAAAATGTGTCAAAAGTGTCCGATGTGTCCGCCATAATATCGCAGTCTTGATAAAAATCGCTGCTCGCCCCCATTATTAGTATAAAAAAACAATGAATAATAAAAATGCCATAAATCGAACCCCTATTTTGTAGACGCTTTAAATTTTGCGCAAACCAATAAATATACGCTTTTGCTATTTTTCTTGCCAAAAATATGTAGAAGAATACATATCGGGCTAAACTCAGGAAAAAAATAGATTTAAAAAAAAAAAAAAACAGGGCTATTTATTATAGCAAAAACTACAAAATATTGTGTTCTTTTTTCAAAATTGTTGCTCTTTTTTTGTTTGTAGTGCAAAAAATTAAAACCGCAGAGATGATCATATACCACCAAAAGAAAGCTTTAATTGTGGGAAAAAAAGTACGTCAATTTTGTTTGGGTACAGCGTCGCAAGACTGCGCAATTATCAGTCAAAGCGACGCAGTGCTGTATCGCATAAAAAATTGCCTGGTCGTTGAGCAGCCAATTCTTCTGGGGCTGAAGTGTTTAAAAGCCTTTACAGCAGTCATATGCAATTAGTGGACCTCCAGCTGTTTCAGAACTACAAGTCCCATGAGGCATAGCAAGACTGACTGACAGCACAAGCATGACACCTGGAGTCAGAAGCATGATGGGACTTGTAGTTTTACAACAGCTGGGAGGTCCGCTCATTGCATATCCCTGCTTTACAGGTTACTAGTTTAGTTACACAGGAGGTCTGGTGTTAGAATTATTGCTCTTGCTCTGATGTTTGTGGTGATACCTCACATGTGGTGAGATCACCGTTTACATATGCATGCAGGACTAGGGTTGCCACCTTTTCTTCAAGCCAAACCTGAACATTTTAGTGGTGCACGGCCCTGCGCTTGCTTAACTCAACCCATTCACCTGAATGGGGCTGCGCTATAACCGTGTGCAATGCACATGGCTACAGCACAATGGCAAGGGTTTTTAGGGATTTAAAACAGGTGATGAGGAGGCAACATAACTCTTCTTCACCACCTGTCAAATACCTTCAAAACACGATCCGCTATGGATCACTCTTCAGAGTGCTTTACGACTCCGTTTACACTTGTGGTTGGGGGTAAAATTTACCGGCAGAGTGACATGGAGGGGACAGGCAGAGTGACATGGAGGGGGGCAGGCAGAGTGACATGGAGAGGGCAGGCAGAGTGACATGGAGGGGGCAGGCAAAGTGACATGGAGGGGGACAGGCAGAGTGACATGGAGAGGGCAGGCAGAGTGACATGGAGAGGGACAGGCAGAGTGACATGGAGGGGACAGGCAGAGTGACATGGAGGGGACAGGCAGAGTGACATGGAGAGGGCAGGCAGAGTGACATGGAGAGGGCAGGCAGAGTGACATGGAGGGGGACAGGCAGAGTGACATGGAGGGGACAGGCAGAGTGACATGGAGGGGGCAGGCAGAGTGACATGGAGGGGGACAGGCAGAGTGACATGGAGGGGGCAGGCAGAGTGACATGGAGGGGGACAGGCAGAGTGACATGGAGGGGGCAGGCAGAGTGACATGGAGGGGGACAGGCAGAGTGACATGGAGGGGGCAGGCAGAGTGACATGGAGGGGACAGGCAGAGTGACATGGAGGGGGCAGGCAGAGTGACATGGAGGGGACAGGCAGAGTGACATGGAGGGGACAGGCAGAGTGACATGGAGGGGGCAGGCAGAGTGACATGGAGGGGGGCAGGCAGAGTGACATGGAGGGGGGCAGGCAGAGTGACATGGAGGGGGGCAGGCAGAGTGACATGGAGAGGGCAGGTAGAGTGACAGGGAGGGGACAGGTAGAGTGACAGGGAGGACATGTGGAGGTGACACACTATTCTCGCTCATATACAGGACACTGTATTATGCTGGCACCAGCCCTGCCTCCCGATCATTACAACACAGAGGTGATAGCAAAGAATCCTAAGATTTCCCCCCTCTCCCTCCTCCCTCCTCAGATCAGTGTATTTCTTACCCAGCCCAGTAGTGTGGATGGAGCTGATTCTGCGGCTGGTCTCCTGCACGGTCTTTTCCCGGTCAGCTGTCTGTGTGATAAACTACATATTGTATATACTGCTCGGCCGATCATGCAGCTCATATCCCCGATCTAGTGCGCTGTCCTCCAATTCTGCACTGACACCCGAACACTGACAGGTCACTGCTGGCTGGACTCTTTCGTCTATAGCGGTCTCCTCCTCTGTAAAGTTGTCCAGGGTTTGAGTGTCCTCAGTGTCTGCTGGCCGGGCACCTCTTCTGACCTGTGCATTCTCTGACAAAGGCATGTGAGCTGCGGTTCCCGGCAATTACCTTCCCCGGCGGATACTATAGAAGTGGGGTCCACACTGACTAAATTGTCCAAACAGCTGTAGTAGCATAATAACCTGTAGTAATGCTCCTGCCCGGCCCCCAGCTGAACAGATGGAGCTCTGAGCCACAGTGCGGTCTGGATCATGTGTCCGGGTTCCAGGCGGCAGGAGCCCCGGACACGTGATTCAAAATTACTCTAAACCCGTACTGTCCAGGTGAATCCCAGACAGGTGGCAACCCTATGCAGGACCTATGTGCGCATTCACATTTTTGCATGAGCATGGGGGGACAGGGCACATTTAAAAATATATATATTTTATTTTACTTAAATTTATTTTTTACACTGTACTTTTTTTTTATTTTTAGATTCATTTGATTGCTATAGCATGGGCTGTGACAGGTCCTCTTTTTAGAGAGATCTGGGGTCTATTAGATCCCAGCTCTCTCCTTTGGCCTCCAAAGCATCTGATCAACAAAGATCAGTTTGATAAGATGCTTTTACAAGCCGGTAACGTCTTGTATACAATAAGCCACGACTGGAAGTGACTAAATCCTTGACGATCTGGTTCCTGACATCAGAATAGGGGGGACATTTTTTTCCATTCTTCTCAGTGTATGTAAACTTACAAACTGGTTGCTTTGGTACCAGGCTTTCTGGTGGGATGGGGGAGCCCAGAAAAGGAGGCGGCAGGAGTAGGGGGACCCCCTTCCGCCTCCTGTAAAAGTGATTGGGCAAATGTATAGCCACTCAGATCACATTTACTTTATGTAGAATCACAGACTAAAAAAAGTACCGTCTCATGGTTGTAGCTGCAAATATGATATTGGTATAACCACCTCAATAGAAGGCCGTGTGTGTGTGTATATATACTACTGCTACTTGTGAATGGGGACAAGTAGCAAAAGCATAGTGGGGTCTTCTCAAATTTGACTGCAAAAGTATAAAAACATTTTGCACTCTACAATTTTAGTAAGTCAACCCCAGTCTGTCCTAACAAAGGGTTACAATATACATCTAGTTTGCAACTAATAATGAAGAACCCTGAACGCAGTACAGACAGGGTTAATTATGTTAAACATTACTTCACTGCCCCCTCCCAAATATTGCAAAGCAGGGATAGCATGTCAGAAAATTTAGGCAAGTAAAACACATTAAAAAGGTAACCAGCACCTTTTTTTAAAGCTATATTATGAGAACATGTGACATACTGTATATACAGTAGGTGTTACCCCAATTTGCCTGCAAAATTGGAAATACGCTTTTAAGTTTACTTTGAAATCTGGACACAACTAAATAAGCAATGTAAGCACGCATGATTAAATCGTTTGTTGACGTACTGTGCAAAAGTTTTAGGCAGGTGTGAAAAAATGCTTTAAATTAAGAATGTTTTCAGCAATAGATGAATGTTAATAGTTTATTTTTTTATTAATTAACAAAATGGAAAGAAATGAACAAAAGAGAAATCCAAATGAAATCAATATTTGGTGTGAACAATATTTACCTTCAAAACAACAAATTCTTCAAGGTACACGTGCACACAGTTTTTGAAGGAACTTGACAGGTAGGTTGTGCCAAACATCTTGTAGAACTAACCACATATCTTCTATGGATGTAGGCTGCCTCAAATTCTTCTGTCTCTTCATGTAATCCCTGACAGACTTGTTGATGTTGAGATCAGGGTTCTGTGGGGGCCCAACCATCACTTCCAGGACTCCTTGTTTTTTAAGCTGAAGATAGCTCTTAATGACATTGACTGTATGTTTGGGGTTGTCCTGCTGCAGAATAAATTTGGAGCCAATCGCATGCCTCCCTAATGATGTGGCATGATAGATAATTATTCTGAATATCTCAGCATTGATGACACCATTGATCCTGACCCAAGTCTCCAACTCCATTTGCAGAAAGGCATCTCCAAACTTGCAAGGAACCTCCTCCATGCTTCACTCTCGCCTCATTATCGTACCACTCTCTAGCCCTTCGGCGAACAAACTTCCTTCTGCTACAGACAAATATTTCAAATTTGGACTCACCAGTCCAGAGCGCACAGTTAACCCTTTGATTGCCCCTGATGTTAATCACTTGCCAGCCAATGTCATTAGTACAGTGAAAATAAATGTTTTTTAGCACTGATCACTGTATTGGTGTCACTGGTCCCCAAAAACTGTCACTTAGTGTCCGATTTCTTGCAAAGTCACTGATCACCACCATTACTAGTAATAAAATAAAATAAAAAAAATCCAATAGTTTGTAGACGCTATAAATTTTGTGCAAACCAATCAATATATGATTATTGGAATTTTTTTACCAGAAATATGTAACAAAATACATTTTGGTCTAAATTGATGAATACATTTGATTTTTTTACATGTTTTCATTGGGTATGTTTTATAGCAGAAAGTAAAAATGGGGTAAGTGCCTAAATGGGCATAAACAACTAGACACATCTAGCACTTCCAATGCTCAGAACAAATCCATATTCTGGCCAAGACATGGCTTTTAGCAAATTTTTAATGTCTACTGACTTCCTGTTCTGATGTTTAGGGGGCCTTAAAGCGGGAGTAAACCCGCAGATGTTTTTTTTTTTTCTACCTGCAAAGGAAAAGGCATAATGCGCTAGTATGCACCGCATACTAGCTCATTATGAAATACTTACCTTAGAACGAGGCCCCGACATCTGGTCTGATCCACGCCGAGGGAGCATGTCAGCTTCTTCTGGGTATCGCGGCTTCTGCACTGTGAGTGGCTGGAGCTGCGATATCGTCACTCCCGCGCATGCACGTGGAAGATTTCATCCCGGCCGGGTCCGGCCACTGCCGGGCTTTCAGCCGAGAATCCCCTTGTGCGCATGCGCCGCTGCAGTCAGCGGCCCATACCGAGGGGAATATCTCCTAAACCGTACAGGTTTAGGAGATTTTTTTTTTACCTACAGGTAAGCCTTATTATAGGCTTTCCTGTAGGTAAAAGTAAAAAAAATGAGTATACAACCGCTTTAAACAGACTAAATATACTTGTAGTAGCTTTTTGAAAGCGTGATAGTGACTTGCTAAACTGAATTCTACCTTATATGTATCAACTGTTTTATCCTTGCAGGGATCACTGGAGACTGGAAGAACCACTTTACAGTTGCCCAGAATGAATATTTTGATACAGTGTATCAAGAGAAAATGAAAGATTTAAATATGAAGTTTTTTTGGGAAGACGCATGATTTAAAAACACCAGACATCAGTGGAAAGCATCATGTTACTTTTTAATCAAAATATATATTTTTAATTATTTTATTGTTTGATTTTTATTAAAGTGTAGGAATAATGCAATAAGCAAAATAAAAAAACAGCTGCTTTCCAGTTTATTTTTAAGAACTTTATTGCTTTATACAAGTATAAACGGTGAAAAAAAGCAATCAGCGCCAAATACTAACATAAGTCAAAATGTAATTGTGAATAGTAATAATAAATTACAATATCTCCACAGCTGCTGTGACACTCTCAGTGAATCACCTCACCAAATATAGATTATAATAATTGTTAAATAGTACAGAGCTAGGAAATATACATACAAATATAAAGTATACAATGCTTATTAATAATGATTGCCTCACACTCTAGTCAGTCCTTGTGTGACCACTCAAAAAAAAAAAAAAATAATAATATTGAAAAAACAACTCCTGTATTTTCTGGAAAATGTTCTCATAAAATGTGGTGTAAACAGAAATACCGCTGTGCAGATCCTCTCTCTCTTGAATATAATGCTATGTGCGCACCATCACCAGACAAAATGCTCGCTCACCTCACGGATGAGTTAAAAACTCATAGGAAAGGTCTTGCATTTAAATCCTCATTCCTTTCTACTTCTCGGGTTATTAGTGGTAAGAATCGTATGCTCCTAAAGCCTCATACACACGATTGGACTTTATAAAAACTTTCCTGTGGACTTTTGTACAAAGGGCGTTGGCCCTGTACTTAAGCATACAAACGATCGGACTTTTTCAGCCAACTTTCACCAAATCATGTGTTTTTTCTGCTCCCTACCGCCACCTTTGGTCAATTTCTGTATTGTTGTCTGATCTTTTGCATTGGTTCTGAGCATGCATGTTTGTAAATTCCAATGGGTTTCTGTACACATGATCGGACTATGCTCCATCAGACTTATGTTGTCGAAAAGTTTGTCTGTTCACACAGCCAACAAAAGTCAGATGAAAAATGAAAAAAGCTTGTCTGATGGAGCGTACATGCGGTTGGATGTTGCCTTAAAACAGCTAATTTGGATGTTTGTTTTCAAAAAGTCAGATCGTGTGTACAGGCCATTAGATTGCCCGTTCACGCTGGTGACTTCACTACAGATGATTCCAGGGAACACCCTCCTTCACTCTCTCATTCAGGTCCAACTCCGCTTTAATCAGTGTGGTTTTATAACATGGAACAACACACACAACTACCATAGTGTTTCTCTGTTGCTACATTTATTAACCACTTCCCGCCTGGCCTATAGCAGAATGATGGCTGGGCAGTGGTTCAGTTATCCTGACTGGGCATCATATGACGCCCTTTAGGATAACAGCCGCCGCGTGCCCGTGGCAATCGGTGGTGCGGTGTGTCAGTCTGACACACCGCTACACCGATCTCGATAAAGAGCCTCTGGCAGAGGCTCTTTACCACATGATCAGCCGTGTCCAATCACAGCTGATCATGATGTAAACAGGAAAAGCCGTTGATTGGCGTGAGTAGAGGAGAGCCGATCGGCGGCTCTCCTGACAGGGGGGGTTCTGTGCTGATTGTTTATCAGCGCAGCCCCCCTCCGATCCCACCCAGGACCATCATCATGCCACCCAGGACCACCAGGATGGCAAACACACTGGACCACCAGGTATGCTCCCCCTAGACCACCAGGGAAATGCCAATCAGTACCAAGGCAGCTGCCAATCAATGCCCAGGCAGCTGCCAATCAGTGCCCACTCACAATGCATACCATTGCCACTGCCACCAGGGATGCCTATCAGCGCCGCATATCAGTGCTGCATATCAGTGCCCAGCAGTGCCGCCTATCAGTTCCACTCATAAGTACCCATCTTTGCAGCCTTTCAGTGCCCAACAGTGGTTAGTGCCATCCATGTGTGCCCATCAGTGCTGCCTATCAATGCCCATCAGTGCTGCATATCAGTGCCGCCTACCAGTGCCCATCGTCGGGCCTATCAGTGCCTGTTAGTGCCCCCCCATTGTTGCCGCCTTATCAGTGCCCATCAGTGAAGGAGAAAGCTTACGTATTTACAAAATTTTATAACAGAAACAAAAGGAAAACTTTTTTTTTTTTTCAACGTTTTCGGTATTTTTTATTTGTTTAGCAAAAATTAACAACCGCAGAGGTGATCAAATACCACCAAAAGAAAGCTCTATTTGTGGGAACAAAATGCTAAAAATTCTGTTTGGGTACAGTGTGGCATGACTGCGCAATTGTCATTTAACCACTTAAGGACCGCCGTATTGCCATTGTACGTCAGCACAATGGCACAGGCAGGCACAATCACGTACATCTACGTGATTGCCTTCCAGCGGGTGGGGGGTCCGATCGGACCCCCTCCCGCTGTTTACGGCGGTCCGATTCGGTCCAGGAGCGCTCCGTGATGAGGGGATGGCCGTTGGTTTTTGGCCACCCCCTCTGGATCGCTCCTGGCCAATGAGAAGCTTCCTCCCCTGTGTATTGTTTACACAGGAAGGAGGAAGTGATGTCATTCTCCTCGGGGCGGTCTTTTTGACCGGACTACGAGGAGAAGAGTAAAAGTAAGTGTGCACCAACACTACACTGACATGTAGGTACACACAGGCACACAAACCCCCCCCGATCCCCCCCCGCCCCCCCTCCCCCCCCAGTCACAGTGTCACTGATTGCATTGATCATTTCTTTACTGATCAATGCATTCAGTGTCAGTTGTGACAGTAAAAACTGTCAGGACAGTTAGTGTTAGGTCCAGGGTAGCCCCCTATCACCCCCCAATAAAGATTTAACCCCCTGATTGCCCCTAGAGTTAACCCTTTCACCCCCTTTTTCCAGTGTCACTAAGCGATAATTTTTCTGATCGCTGCATGTGTCGCTAGGTAGCTAGTTATTTTTTTAGGTTCACCGCCAGGTTTTTATATCGCTAGGTACCCCGATATACTACCCAATAATGGTTTTAACCCCCAGATTGCCGCTAGTTAACCCTTTCACCCCCTTTTGCCAGTGTCACTAAGCGATCGTTTTTCTGATCGCTGCATTAGTGTCGCTACAGTCGCTAGGTAGCTAGTTATTTTTTTAGGTTCACCGCCAGGTTTTTATAGCGCTAGGTACCCCGATATACTACCCAATAATGGTTTTAACCCCCGATTTCTGCTAGTTAACCCTTTCACCCCCTTTTGCCAGTGTCACTAAGCGATCATTTTTCTGAACGCTGCATCAGTGTCGCTAGTGTCGCTAGGTAGCTAGTTATTTTTTTAGGTTCACCGCCAGGTTTTTATAGCGCTAGGTACCCCGATATACTACCCAATAATGGTTTTAACCCCCTGATTGCTGCTAGTTAACCCTTTCACCCCCTTTCACCAGCGATCACAGTATAAGTGTCACTGGTGACGCTGGTTAGCCAGTTAGTTATTTAGGTTCCCCGTCAGGTTTTTATATAGCGCCAGGGACCCCCATATACTACCTAATAAAAATTTGAACCCCCTGATTGCCCCTAGTTAACCCTTTCACCACTGATCACCGTATAAGTGTTACGGGTGACTCTGGTTAGTTTGTTTTTTATAGCATTTTATATTCAAATCCGGAAGGCAGTGCTTGGTTTTCGGGGTCCCGTACGTGGCTAGGCTCCCAAAAAGTCCCCCACATGTGGTATCCCCGTACTCGGGAGAAGCAGCAGAATTTATTTTGGGGTGTAATTTGACTTCTGCCCATAGCATGTGTGAGCAATATATCATTTAGTGACAACTTTGTGCAAAAAAAAAAAAAAGTTTGTAATATTCCCGCAACTTTTGGCAAAATATAAAATATTCCATGGACTCAACATGCCTCTCAGTAAATAGCTTGGGGTGTCTACTTTCCAAAATGGGGTCATTTGGGGGGGTTTTGTGCTATTTTGGCATTTTATGGCCTTCGAAACTGTGATAGGTAGTGAGGAGTTAAATCAAAAATTTGCACCCTTAGAAATCCTGAAGGTGGTGATTGGTTTTCGGAGTGCCGTGCGTGACTAGACTCCCAAAAAGTCCCACACACGTGGTATCCCCATACTCGGGAGAAGTAGCGGAATATATTTTGGGGTGCAATTCCACATATAACCATGGCATGTGTGAGCAATATATCATTTAGTGACAACTTTTTGTAAAAAATTTTTTATTTTTTTTGTCATTATTCAATCCCTTAGGACAAAAAAAATAAATATTCAATGGGCTCAACATACCCATCAGCAATTTCCTTGGGGTGTCTACTTTCCAAAATGGGGTCATTTGGGGGGGATTTGTACTGCCCTGCCATTTTAGCACCTCAAGAAATGAGATCGGCAGTCATAAATTAAAAGCTGTGTAAATTCCAGAAAATGTACTCTAGTTTGTAGACGCTATAACTTTTGCGCAAACCAAAAAATATACGCTTATTGACATTTTTTTTACTAAAGACATGTGGCTGAATAAATTTTGCCCTCAATGTATGACTAAAATTTAGTTTATTCGATTTTTCTTATAACAAAAAGAAGAAAATATCTTTTTTTTTCAAAATTTTCGCTCTTTTTCCATTTATATCGCAAAAAAAAAAAAATCGCAGAGGCAATCAAATACCATCAAAAGAAAGCTTTGTGGGAAGAAAAGGACGCAAATTTCGTTTGGGTGCAATATTGCATGACCGCGCAATTACCAGTTAAAGCAGCGCAGTGCGAAATTGCAAAAAGACCTCTGGTCCTTAAGGTGTTTATTGGTCCGGAGCTGAAGTGGTTAAACAGCAACAGCGCAGAAAGCTGAAAATTGGCTTGGGCAGGAAGGGGTATAAGTGCCTGGTATTGAAGTGGTTAAAACACCCCCAAAGATTTAAATTTACAAAGTAAAAACGTCAGATAAGCATATAAAACATTGATTTGTTCAGCGCAGGTCTCACCCACGGTGATTAATGTGTTCTCACAGACTCGGCTCCTCCCCTCTCTTCGTGATCCGCTCTCTCATTGGGCTTCCTCAGTAGAACCTAAGTAGCATTTGCAAACACAATGGGGATGATTTCTTGTAGTAGAGAGCAGGGCCGGTGCTACCACTAGGCAAACTAGGCAGCCGCCTAGGGCGCACTGCTGCCTAGGGGCGCCCGACCACTGGTTTTCCTCCGTGTCTGCAGGCTGCAGCTTGTAACTAACTCAGTCTCAGGCAGCTGCTTCGTCTGACCGGTAATGTAATTAGAGGTGCAGCACTGGAGCCAGCGCTAGAGGAAGCAGAACCGATGCTTCTGGTATAGCACCGCCTCCTGTCACATGAGCACAGCAAAGGGGGTGGAGTGAGGGGTGGGGCCGATGGGGGGGTCGGCAAAATGAGGTTTCGCCTAGGGTGTCAAAAATCCTTGCACCTCCCCTCCAGTGAACAGCAGCCCCAGGGGATCCAGGAAAGGGGATTAAGACTTACACAGTGCTGGGACAGGAGCACAAGGGTGGGGGAGCAGAGCTCAACACATGGCTCGGCTCCACACACCCCCCCACCCCCCAGGAACGGGAGGCCAGGGTTGCAGGAGAAGGCCGGAGCAGCCAGATGGCCCAGCGAGGGAGAGCCGTGATGCGGGTCAGGCGGCAGGGTAGGCCCGCTGTCCCATGTGACCAATGTGAGGACAGGAGGAGCGCTGTGAAGGTGGGAGCGAGGTCAGAGGTCAAGCAACAAATGCCTAGACCGGGAGTTGGACCAGGAGCCCCGCTAGGTGGGCACGAGCTAGTCTGGTGCATCAGGACGGAGAGAAGGACGGGAACAGCAATGCAGACCCCCGGGAACCGGCGCAGGACCCTCTGGGGTGTAGCCAGGGGTCGTTCATCCAGAGGATAACAACGACGGATCGAAGGGAGAACTGTCTGGGTCCGGGAAGGGCGAGGACCAGGGACATTCGGGAGCGGCGGATTCCAGAGTGGCGACTGGTGGGCCCTGTCCTGGGTAGCCCGGTGAGTGCAATTCTTCCTTACTTGTTTCTTCTTTAAAAAAAAAAAAAAAAAAACAGCTGGGTCCCCGATTGCGGGTAGTTCATCAGGGAAAGGAAGTCAAAAGGGGGGAATAGGTGGAGGGCTTGACTTTAGTGCCGTTAGAGCAGTTCGATCTGGGGAGTGGAAACGCAGTGATCTGCTATTCCTCATACCTTTTTTCAACTTAGTTGCAGGCGTTCGCCTTCTTGGGGTTGTTAGTATACCTGGAGGCCATTAGCGAGACACATCTGACGGAGGGTGTTAGGGCATGGCTGCGGTGCGGCAAACAATTTTGACAACGATGGGGCCGCCCTACAGCTACGCCGATGGAGATTACGTGGATATACGCCTGTGTATGAAGCTTAGGACAGCGGAGCGGGCTCCTGAGCAATTTCAGGAGGGGTCGGAGGTACCGCTGCCTCTGGATAACCGACTGAAAAGGTAAGTTTGGGGTTAGCTGTCTCTCCAATCGCACACGTTCTGGCCGCGGGGGTTCCCATGCACTGGTAGGTGGTTCAGATGAGGAGGGATGACACCAGTGGAGGGATCGGACACTTCCTTTTCTCAGTAAGTGCCCCGACCAAAAAGCGGCTCAGGTGTTGGAATCGGGTTTCTCGCGCGGTTTCAAGATAAAATGCTCATTAGCGTCGAGTTTTACGTTTGGCCCAATTACTGAGGTCAAATAAGCTCTGATTGATTCACCACCTTTCCTTCCTTAGGGGGTTGGTTAATGATTGTATTGCTCCGGAGGGGTGGGCAGTATCATAGACTTGTTTGGTGCAGCAATATCTTGGGTTCGTCGTTATGGGTAGGGGTCGTGGTTTGAAAGCGGATATTGGCTTAGCTTTACGGCCTTTGCCAGTTCGTCCAGTCAATTGCCATCTGCCAGGTTGTACTTGGAAGGTGGCGTACTACGTGGATCATTGTCTCCCAAGGAGAGGTTCCACATCAGGCGCTTTCTTCATAAATTGGGTAGTACGGGTCGTCCCCGGGATCAACTCAGTCATTCACTATATGGGTGACTTCATATGCGTTTTTCAACCAGGTTACAATATTGGCATTGTTGGGGGACATTGCAACATATAGTGGTACATTTGGGGTCCCGCTAGCAAATCCCCACGTCTACCTTTGTTTTCCTGGGAATTGCAGTGGATTCATGGAATGGACTGCCGATTGTCGATGGACAAGCAGAAAATCTCAAGGCAGACATCGTGGGACCTTTACTGTGAGCGAGTACAGCAGCGTCAGTTACAATTGCTGTGGGGCAGCAAAATTTTGCTTGCCATATAATTCCCATAGGTAGGGTTTCGCCGTCAACTGTCGGCAGCATCTGCTGTAGTCAATGCCCCCGAAGTACTTTGTGAGCTCAACTGTGAGCAAAGAGGGCTCTTGCGGGGGTGCAAGGGGTGTGGGAATTCCTGGAGTCGTTAATGGGCACGCTTTACGGAGGCCTGGTCCCATCAGCGATGGCGAGTTAGAGTGTTCACTTACGCTTCAGGCTCCGCGTGCTATCGGGCCTTCTGTCAGGAGAAACGTAGCGCCACCGTTTGCCCCCCAGCGTGGGGGGGTAGGCCTGTTCTTGAGGAACTTTGTTCTCCTGGAACTGTTTCCAATGGTGAAAGTGATGGAAGCGTGGGTGGAATCCTTCTGGAACTTACAGGTGCATTTCATTTGTGGCAACCTGGGGGTGGCGGTTCGTAACGGCTGGTCGGCAGCGTCCAGGCCGGTGGTTCGGTGGTTGGGACATTGGGCATTGTGCTGCTTGCAAAATGGAATGCTTTTGATTACGCGGTGTACCTGCCAGGTATTGATAACATCTTGGCGGCAGCTTTGTTTTGTTTTCAGCAGGCCAGGTGCTGGGAGTTGGCACCGGACGTGGAACAACACGGGTCAGCTGTTCTGACTTAGGTGGAGCATTGCCTTGGGGATCGCAGCACAAGGGATTAGAATCCCTGTGGTTGCGACAACTTGGGGGGGGGCTATTCCACGGCAGGGCAGTTATGTGGAGTAGGCTGGTACAGGCGCAGCACTGCCTCTGAGGGTCGATAGGCAGGCCACGCAGGTCTCTAATTTTCTTCACATAGGATTTGAGAGAGGTATGGCGGCAGCCGCCTTTGATCGTTAATTGGCAGAATTGGCCTTTCTTTTCAAAGTATGAGGCAACCAGTTCCATTGCCATGCTACACGGCCTGATTTCGGGGCTGAGCAACATTGGTAGCTCAGAGTATAAATGTGCCGTATTCCGCTCGGCCTTCACACTGATTTTCTTTGGGATGTTGCGGATAAGCGAGTTTGGCAACCCTCTTTAAAATGTCTCCAGGGGGACAGCTAATGGAGGGCTGTGGGTATTTGCGAGATTCGGTCAGTAGGTGGGTAAGGCGGTCAAAGAACAGACAACCGGTCTGACCGGTAAGTACATGCGACTGGAAGGTTCCGGACTACTGAGTCACACATTTGTCCGGTAAGAGGAGCATGATCTTTAGGGACAAGTGGCCTGGGTTCACAGGCTCTGTGCGGAGATATAGTGATGGGTCGTCCTTGCCAATGCTACAGTTCATAGCCAGGTTTTGAAAATGGTTGACAGCGGTGGCTATGATCCAAAAAATGTAGGCCTCCCAGTTCTTCTGGACTGGGGCGGACACGGAGGCTTCATGAGCCGTCCTCCATCATGAAACACATAAGCGCCTTGGTATGTGGGCTCGAACAGATTTGAGTTGTATAGTCTCCCACATTCGTGGCAGAATTGGTTTACAGATGTGTTTTTTCAGGCTTTATTTTGGTGTTAAGTATGGGGGAAATTGATGGTTGGTCTGTCATTTTATTGTTTACAGGTGCAGAGGTTGGCCAAGTGGATCCTGGGTCACTCATATGTTTCCTGGGGTGGGCCAGAAGAGCTTATGTTCAGCTGAACAGTAGGCAGTGGGGCATCTCCAGTCAGGAAGCTCAGCCGGGATGGTTATTGGTCAGATATGGCGGGCAGTACGTCTTGTCCAGCTAAAAAGGTTGATGGGACCCGAGTGGAAGAAAACACGGAAGTGAGTAAGTTTGTGATTAGGAACAGGGGTGGGATTATACGTCAGGGAGTGCTATAAGTGGTTAGAGGGAGGTATCTTAGGAGCGATGGGGTGCACTTTAATGAAGTGGGAAACGATCTTTGGACTCTGGGTTTGCAGGAAAGCATACAGCGAGCAAGGAAGGTGTGGAGGCGCACACAAGGGTAAGGTTTTACCCCTTTCGTGCTGTGGCAGTGGTTGGGTCTTTGGAGGAGGAGAATATGGATGTTATATGCATATATAACATGGTTGGTACCCATCTGTGGTATGGGGTTAACATGGTTGGTACCCATCTATGGCATGGGGTTAACATGGTTGGTACCCATCTGTGGATGGGGTTAACATGGTTGGTACCCATATGTGGTATGGGGTTAACATGGTTGGTACCCATCTTGTAGTATGGGGTTAACATGGTTGGTACCCATCTTGTAGTATGGGGTTAACATGGTTGGTACCCATCTGTGGTATGGGGTTAACATGGTTGGTACCCATTTGTGGTATGGGATTAACATGGTGGTACCCATCTGTGGATGGGGTTATCAGGTACCTTCCGGTTAATGAGGGGTTAACCTGGAAGGGGTAAAAGGTAGGTCACTGCGAAAGTTGAGTACCGTCTCCGGGTCAGGGGGCTTGCGACTGGAGGCCTAAAGTTAAAAGAAGTTTGTCGCAGTGACCAGTGATGTGTGTTACCCTCGAATACCCCAAGAGGACATAAGTTGGGTTAAGATTTATTTAAAAAAAATGTATTTGTTTAAGTTTAAAGTAATTGTTAATAAAAGGCCGTCAAGGCCATTTACTCCAAAAATCTTGTCATGTCATTTGTGAGGGGGTTTGGAGGGTTTGGATATTATGTGTAACGGGTGGCTTAACCGACTGTGGATTAGGTCCTTCACATGTCAAGAGAGTCCCGGAGCAGAAGGAGAGAAAAGAATTAGCGCAGGGACGGCATGACAGGTGTGGACAGCACAGTCAGGCTATTGGGAAAGAAAAATGTGTCCCCTTTAAGAAAAGGGGAGTGGCCGGAGCAGGGGAGGCACTTGGGTTAGGAAGCTAGGAGGAAGGAGGGGGAGTGACATCAGCACTGAGCGAAGGTGGAGAAGATTCCCACCCACCCTCCCGAGTATGGTTCATTATAGTAGGGGCGGTAAGGAAAGCCTGTGGCAGTGGTTGGGTCTTTGGAGGAGGAGAATGTTAGGAATTTCCCTTGTGATCAGTAAAAAAAACTTCAGGTGTTCTGAGAAGCAGGAAAATTTATTTCTGATGTGGCCCACAACAGAGAGACATGCTTACAGCACGAAAGCTGAAGAAAAATGTCTGCCAAAAGACCGTGTTACGCCCTCACATACCCCATAAGAATAACATCTCTGTGCTTCTATTGGCTGAGGGAACATAAATAACGTTGTCATGGCACAGGCTGGCACTTTATTAGCTATACATGTTCCGTACATTCTTAGGCTATCATATTTAGTTAAATCTAATGATTCTACAACTTACTATGGAGTTGATTAAGACAAAACAATACAATGAGTTAATACAATAATGTGCTCAGAAGTAAGTTTTTTTAACAAATCAGTCTCAGGGCTATTGTTTTTCTAATAGTCACACAATAAACATTTAAAACTTTTCTAACATTCCCTCCTCTTTGTGTGACTATTTTATCTCAACACATTTCGATGAAAGTCCCTGTGTTATACACTTTCGGACTGTATGTCATTAAGTTGAGCTTCAATGTCCACATAGGTCTCCTCAGAGGTAGAGAGGGTTTGATACATTGTTCTTGAGACTGCAATGAGTTTTTGTGAAAGTCCTCGAATACAGGGAATGCAGCAGCATCCGCAAGTGACCAAAACAGCCAAAGCCACAGCGATTGAGATCAAACATGATGTGATACATCCAGTCCATTTACCGAACCATCCTTCAAGCCAAGTTGTGAATGGATCATTAATACCTGAGTTTTCCGCCAATTCATTCGATAGCGCAGTCAGTCCTTCCAAGGCTCTGGTCACTGTCCCTCCAGGAGCTGTATTGTTGGGGATAAAGGTACAACACATGCTACCAAACATTTTGCATACCCTCCTCTTTCAGCTAAGACCATATCTAAAACCATTCGGTTCTGCCAGGTCATTAGAGATGTGGGGGCCAACTGTTCTGCTAGGCCCTTCACAGCATCCCTATTATAGTTTACAAATCGTTGTTGGTTATAATATATATATAATTAATCCAGTCAACATTTTTATTTATAGTCACCCACCAGAGAAGAGACTCAAACCCAGCTGTCACCTGATTCCTGGCTTTAAACTCGTCCGGCACCCCGCGAGGAACCCCAATCTCATCTATGTAGATCTGAGAGTCAAATGACCCCAAGGGAGAGGTGTCCCTACGATACTGTCGGTGACTCTTAGTCCACGGGTATTCTGACAGGATTCTCAGGGACATAGCCAGCTGGACCATGGCGCAATCCCCTTGGGCATTGGCTGGTAGTCTAGCTCGCAGTTTCTTATCCCCACACATCCACCAGACATCAGCTCTCTGAATGTCATGTCCAACCCAGTCACCGTTGTCCGTGTTAATCCTCTCCACACAGTAGTCATCAGGTAGTGACCCAAGATCCACCGCGCTACGGTTCCCTGGGAGTGCAAAACAAGTAAAGTTGCCCGGATAAGCGGCAACCGCTGGAGGTATCTGAGGTCTCTGTACTGGGGGAAACAACAAACTCAATGTGTGACGAGTAGAATTTGTTTCAGGTTTATAGCTCTTATTATACAATTGCAACATACATTTTAAACCTTCTGGATCTGTATTGTGATCTAGAGGAAAAGGAACTGTTGCTAAATGTGGTCTGGCTCCTGCACAATCTAAACAGTTTTCCTTTTTCAGAGTTCTAACCGTGTACCTCAACCATTCTAACCACTCATTTTTTTTCTTGGTAGCCCGTCTCCAAAGCTATGGCATCTTCTATTGTTAGGTTAGTGAATCTTATAGTTTTACTCAGAACTTCTATTTTAGTATGGCCTTCTTCTTTCCCTTCTGAGTCTACTTTTTCCTGTTGTTTAATTTTATTAGGTGGTAATACCTCAAGGAAAAATGTTCCTGAGGGATCAGTTCCTGACACCCATGCTCCCATGGAATACAACCGCTGATCTTCCTTCCTCGGCTCCTTTAATGTTATTAATAGTTGGTTACAGTTCTTACTATTTGTGAAGGGGGAGTTGGCCGCTTTTGTGATTACGAGTCTCTCCTTTATACCACTCTTTTTAGCCCCTGGTTGATTATACCCCCAATCTTGATGCGCTGTAGTCCACAGGGCCTGATCCCATGCTTGACATCCTGCCTTATTCCAGAGCCAGCAGATATATTTATCTGCCTATAGAAGTCCTCTAGCCCCAGTTGTATCCCCACAATCTGCAATCTGACAGAAGTCTACCAGTATAGTGCTAGTTATTCCCTCTATAAAGGTTAGATTTAAAGCTTTTCCTGTTCTTTCCCAATCCAAAGGTTCCTCTACTCTTCCATAGCGCCTACCCCCTCTTATGGATGCCTCTCCTAGAGTCACCAGTAACCCAAGGATAATTACTGTCCCTTTCATCCTAACCAGCTACAGAGTTCCAGCGGATAGGATAGGGGAGTTGGAAGGGGAGGGAGACTTCACCGGTTTGAGACAAGTCCCACCTTGTGTGAGACCTCCCTTTGTAGCCGGACTTTCTGGACCTCTTGTAGCCAACTGGCCCTACTCTGCCTGTGAAACGTTTTTACAATGGGACTGGTGAATCCAGGTAGACCTCTCTGCAATCCTTATCACAGTAGGGGTAGTTAAAAGGACTTTGAAAGGACCATCCCACCTTGGGGAGTTACCACTGCTTTTTTTTTTCTTATTACTTTTTATTGAGACCCAATCTCCCACATGCACCTTTTTCATCTTCTTTTGGGGGTGTGATATACATACTGGTCACAGCTACTAGTAGGCAATACATCCAATTATTTTTACCTATTTCTTCCATAGCTTTTCTCAGTTTGCTTTTTAGAATGCCATTATGTCTTTCTACCAATCCAGCTGATTGGGAATGATAGGCACAATGGTATTTCCCTTTAATTCTCATCACTTCTATCAAATGTTGTATATTTGTTAATTACAAAATGGGGTCCATTATCACTGTAAATCCTTTTAGGGATTCCAAATCTAGGAATAATATCTCTTAGTAATGCTTTGGCTACAGTCTGTGCATCTGCACTTCCTGTCGAGAATATCTCCACCCATTTGGTCAGGGTGCCTGGGTACCAAACAATATTTCTTCCTTTCACATTTGTCTAATTCAATAAAATCCATGCAAATGTGTTGGAATGGATATTGTGGTGTAGGGAACTTCCCTTTCTGTGGTCTTATACCTCCCTGAGCATTGTGTCTTGCACATATAAGACATTGAGAGCAAAAAGTTTTTTGAGTAATTTGTGAATCCATAGGCTGTACATAATTTATTTAACATCTCAGTCATCCCCCTGTTTGACACATGCGTTACTCCATGTGTCAATACTGCTGCATACCTAAATAAAGATTTTGGTAATACCGGTTTCCCTTCAGGTGATGTGTAAATGTCATCAATTATTGTGCAACCCTTTGTTTTCCAATATTGTTTTCCCCAGGGGGGGCATTTTGCTGCATATCAGTAAGGACTGTATGATCTATCACTATGATTTCTCGTCATTATTTTATGTGCAGCTTCATCTGCCCTTTTATTTCCCTTTGAGATGGGGTCCGTATATTTTGTATGTGCTTGACATTTACAGATTGCAAGCTTTTTTGGTAACTGTATTGCATCTAGGAGTTCTAAAATGAAGTCCGTATGTGAAATTGGTTTACCACTGGAGGTGACCATCCCCCTGTTGTTCCATTGTTGTGCGAAAACATGCACTGTTGAAAAGGCATATTGACTGTCAGTGTATATGGTTACAGATTTTCCTTCTGACAGTATACATGCTCTTGTCAATGCTACAAGTTCTGCAACTTGTGCTGAATAATGTTTTGGTAGTGGCCCCGCTTCCAAAATCTCATCCTGTGTCACTACTGCATATCCTGTTGCATTTGTGCCATCTGGATTTTTCTTACTAGAACCATCAACAAAAAGTATCATGTCAGGGTTAGATAATGGTACATCTTTCAGATCACTTCGTGGCAGTACCTTTTCAGTGATGGCAGCAGTGCAGTCATGTTTATACCCGTCAGTAGGAAGTGGTAGTAGTGTGGATGGTTTTAATGTAGTACACCTCTGTATTGTTAAGTGAGGTTGTGTCAAGAGTATTGTCATACAGGAAAGGAGTCGTGCTGGGTAGTGATGGCCGAACGGTTCGCCCGGCGGTCGTTTCGCGGCGAATTTCCGACTTTCGCCGTCCGCGGGTTCGAACGCCTTTTTCCGTCGTTCGCCCCGGCGGACTTACGTGTTTAATGTATACAAGAACTTTAACCTTTCGTGACACGTTTATCATGTGTTACAGGACAACCAATTGAGACATGACAGCTCATGGACACTTGGACATTCCCCCTAACCTATAAATACACCCGATCCGGTGGCCATTTTACATTCTTTCTTCTGTCACTGTAGGGAAAGGATCCTGTGTGGAGTAGGGACAGAGAAAACGCTAGCTATTTGGTACACAAAAGTTCTTTTCAGGACTGGTATAGGTGTTAGGTCAGCAGCCTGAGTTTCTTTTGTCAGTTTAGATAAAGGGACAGAGCGCTGTATGCTGCTATTTTAGGGACAGCTCAGCCAGATTAGTCTTTCTTCATCATCATCATCATCATCATCATTAGCTGTTACTATCAGGTCCACAAAAGAGCTGTTCCAGCTAATCGTTCCAGCCTACTCTTTTTTGCCAATTTGTATAGGGACAGGCAGGAAGCAGTGTGTCAGGCAGTGAGGATAATTTTAAAGACTTGCTGTTACTATTAGTTCCACAAAGGTTCTTTTCAGGACTGGTATCAGTGGTACGGTAATAGGCTTGTACACGTATAATATTCTTTCTTCCAAATATAGAAAGAATATTATACTTGACTGCTGCCCTTCTGCTGCAGTCTGCTAATCATTCACAACTCACTTGTTCCACAAAGCTCTTTATCAGGACTGGTAACTTGGTCTGTCTAGGGTGCTACGGTACATAGGCTTGGGTGCGGTACAGTCTGCTGTTCTGTAAGGACCGCTATCGGTCCACAATACATAGGGTTGCCGTGCACTACTGCTGACCGCTGCCCTATACTGCAGCAGTCCTTCAGCGGTATAGGGACTGACGCACAGTCTGCTAAACACTAATACACAACCTGCTTGGTCCACAAAAGTTCTTATAAGGACTGGTAACTTGGTATAGGGTGCTACGGTACATAGGCCTGAGTGCAGTACAGTCTGCTGTTCTGTAAGGACCGCTATCGGTCCACAATACATAGGGTTGCCGTGCACTACTGCTGACCGCTGCCCTATACTGCAGCAGTCCTTCATTGGTATAGGGACTGACGTACAGTCTGCTAATCACTAACACACAACCTGCTTGGTCCACAAAAGTTCTTATAAGGACTGGTAACTTGGTATAGGGTGCTACGGTACATAGGCCTGAGTGCAGTACAGTCTGCTGTTCTGTAAGGACCGCTATCGGTCCACAATACATAGGGTTGCCGTGCACTACTGCTGACCGCTGCCCTATACTGCAGCAGTCCTTCATTGGTATAGGGACTGACGTACAGTCTGCTAATCACTAACACACAACCTGCTTGGTCCACAAAAGTTCTTATAAGGACTGGTAACTTGGTATAGGGTGCTACGGTACATAGGCCTGAGTGCGTTACAGTCTGCTGTTCTGTAAGGACCGCTATCGGTCCACAATACATAGGGTTGCCGTGCACTACTGCTGACCGCTGCCCTATACTGCAGCAGTCCTTCAGCGGTATAGGGACTGACGCACAGTCTGCTAAACACTAACACACAACCTGCTTGGTCCACAAAAGTTTTTATAAGGACTGGTAACTTGGTATAGGGTGCTACGGTACATAGGCCTGAGTGCAGTACAGTCTGCTGTTCTGTAAGGACCGCTATCGGTCCACAATACATAGGGTTGCCGTGCACTACTGCTGACCGCTGCCCTATACTGCAGCAGTCCTTCATTGGTATAGGGACTGACGTACAGTCTGCTAATCACTAACACACAACCTGCTTGGTCCACAAAAGTTCTTATAAGGACTGGTAACTTGGTATAGGGTGCTACGGTACATAGGCCTGAGTGCGTTACAGTCTGCTGTTCTGTAAGGACCGCTATCGGTCCACAATACATAGGGTTGCCGTGCACTACTGCTGACCGCTGCCCTATACTGCAGCAGTCCTTCATTGGTATAGGGACTGACGTACAGTCTGCTAATCACTAACACACAACCTGCTTGGTCCACAAAAGTTCTTATAAGGACTGGTAACTTGGTATAGGGTGCTACGGTACATAGGCCTGAGTGCGTTACAGTCTGCTGTTCTGTAAGGACCGCTATCGGTCCACAATACATAGGGTTGCCGTGCACTACTGCTGACCGCTGCCCTATACTGCAGCAGTCCTTCATTGGTATAGGGACTGACGTACAGTCTGCTAATCACTAACACACAACCTGCTTGGTCCACAAAAGTTCTTATAAGGACTGGTAACTTGGTATAGGGTGCTACGGTACATAGGCCTGAGTGCGTTACAGTCTGCTGTTCTGTAAGGACCGCTATCGGTCCACAATACATAGGGTTGCCGTGCACTACTGCTGACCGCTGCCCTATACTGCAGCAGTCCTTCAGCGGTATAGGGACTGACGCACAGTCTGCTAAACACTAACACACAACCTGCTTGGTCCACAAAAGTTTTTATAAGGACTGGTAACTTGGTATAGGGTGCTACGGTACATAGGCCTGAGTGCGGTACAGTCTGCTGTTCTGTAAGGACCGCTATCGGTCCACAATACATAGGGTTGCCGTGCACTACTGCTGACCGCTGCCCTATACTGCAGCAGTCCTTCATTGGTATAGGGACTGACGTACAGTCTGCTAATCACTAACACACAACCTGCTTGGTCCACAAAAGTTCTTATAAGGACTGGTAACTTGGTATAGGGTGCTACGGTACATAGGCCTGAGTGCGTTACAGTCTGCTGTTCTGTAAGGACCGCTATCGGTCCACAATACATAGGGTTGCCGTGCACTACTGCTGACCGCTGCCCTATACTGCAGCAGTCCTTCATTGGTATAGGGACTGACGTACAGTCTGCTAATCACTAACACACAACCTGCTTGGTCCACAAAAGTTCTTATAAGGACTGGTAACTTGGTATAGGGTGCTACGGTACATAGGCCTGAGTGCGTTACAGTCTGCTGTTCTGTAAGGACCGCTATCGGTCCACAATACATAGGGTTGCCGTGCACTACTGCTGACCGCTGCCCTATACTGCAGCAGTCCTTCATTGGTATAGGGACTGACGTACAGTCTGCTAATCACTAACACACAACCTGCTTGTTCCACAAAAGTTCTTATAAGGACTGGTAACTTGGTATAGGGTGCTACGGTACATAGGCTTGAGTGCGGTACAGTCTGCTGTTCTGTAAGGACCGCTATCGGTCCACAATAGATAGGGTTGACGTGCACCACTGCTGACCGCTGCCCTATACTGCAGCAGTCCTTCAGCGGTATAGGGACTGACGTACAGTCTGCTAAACACTAATACACAACCTGCTTGGTCCACAAAAGTTCTTATAAGGACTGGTAACTTGGTATAGGGTGCTACGGTACATAGGCTTGAGTGCGGTACAGTCTGCTGTTCTGTAAGGACCGCTATCGGTCCACAATAGATAGGGTTGACGTGCACCACTGCTGACCGCTGCCCTATACTGCAGCAGTCCTTCAGCGGTATAGGGACTGACGTACAGTCTGCTAAACACTAATACACAACCTGCTTGGTCCACAAAAGTTCTTATAAGGACTGGTAACTTGGTATAGGGTGCTACGGTACATAGGCTTGAGTGCGGTACAGTCTGCTGTTCTGTAAGGACCGCTATCGGTCCACAATAGATAGGGTTGACGTGCACCACTGCTGACCGCTGCCCTATACTGCAGCAGTCCTTCAGCGGTATAGGGACTGACGTACAGTCTGCTAAACACTAATACACAACCTGCTTGGTCCACAAAAGTTCTTATAAGGACTGGTAACTTGGTATAGGGTGCTACGGTACATAGGCTTGAGTGCGGTACAGTCTGCTGTTCTGTAAGGACCGCTATCGGTCCACAATAGATAGGGTTGACGTGCACCACTGCTGACCGCTCACCTATACTGCAGCAGTCCTTCAGCGGTATAGGGACTGACGTACAGTCTGCTAATCACTAACACACAACCTGCTTGTTCCACAAAAGTTCTTATAAGGACTGGTAACTTGGTATAGGGTGCTACGGTACATAGGCTTGAGTGCGGTACAGTCTGCTGTTCTGTAAGGACCGCTATCGGTCCACAATAGATAGGGTTGACGTGCACCACTGCTGACCGCTGCCCTATACTGCAGCAGTCCTTCAGCGGTATAGGGACTGACGTACAGTCTGCTAAACACTAATACACAACCTGCTTGGTCCACAAAAGTTCTTATAAGGACTGGTAACTTGGTATAGGGTGCTACGGTACATAGGCTTGAGTGCGGTACAGTCTGCTGTTCTGTAAGGACCGCTATCGGTCCACAATAGATAGGGTTGACGTGCACCACTGCTGACCGCTGCCCTATACTGCAGCAGTCCTTCAGCGGTATAGGGACTGACGTACAGTCTGCTAAACACTAATACACAACCTGCTTGGTCCACAAAAGTTCTTATAAGGACTGGTAACTTGGTATAGGGTGCTACGGTACATAGGCTTGAGTGCGGTACAGTCTGCTGTTCTGTAAGGACCGCTATAGGTCCACAATAGATAGGGTTGACGTGCACCACTGCTGACCGCTCACCTATACTGCAGCAGTCCTTCAGCGGTATAGGGACTAAGAGTTTTGTCACAGGGTCATTTAAAAAATGACATGCAGAGGAAGAGGCAGGCCCTTCCGCAGGGGTGGTAGGGGTAGGGCAGGAGCAACAGGCTTGAGCCAAAGTGGGAAGTTGCAGAAGGTGCGTTCAATTACTTTAAAGGATGCACCAGACTTGGTTGAGTGGCTCGCTCAGCCTTACTCTTCTGCACCCTCCTCATCCTCTCGATCTGCACCCTCTTCTTCACTCTCTGCTATGTGCACCCCCAAAGACACTACCACCAACAACACGACCACCACCACCACCACCACATACCTTCCGCTTGAGTCACTGGAATTATTTTCCGATCCATATCAAGAGGACATTTCTGATGCGCAGCCACTCTTGGTATTGGATCAGGAAGAGGAGGTAGCAACAAGCGCTACTCAGCAGTCTGACGCCAGTACCCAGATCAGCCCAAGGAGGAGGTTGGTCCCCGGTGTTGCTGCCTACTCTACTTATAGCGGTGGGGAAGGTGACGTTGATGATGACGTGTCTAGTGATGTCACGTGGGTGCCCACAAGAGAGGAAGAGGAGGGGAGTTCAGAGGGAGATATGGACCAGCAGATAGGGAGGAGAAGCAGCAATGACTTACATTGCACAGCAGGGACAAAGCAGACTGCAAATGTATCAGGAGCGAGTCATCGACCATGTACGGTCACATCTGGCGCTCCCAGGACACCGGCACATGGCTCCGCAGTGTGGGCTTTTTTTAACGTGTCCGCTGCTGACAATAGCGTTGCCATCTGCAATCTTTGCAGTCAACGCGTTAGTCGCGGTAAGCCCAATACTCACCTAGGGACGACCGCCTTAAGAAGGCACATGAGCAGCCATCACCGAGCCCAGTGGGAGCAACGGAACACACAAAGCCACACTGCAGGCTCTCACCGTCCAGCCTCGTCTTCTACTTCTCCTTCTCCTCTCTCCTCACAATTGTCCTCCACTCCACCTTCCATCACGCCAAGCTCACATTTTTCTGCAAAAAGGCAGGCTTCCGTGGGCCTAATGTTTGAGCGTAAAAAAATGATGACGCCGGATAACCCTCTTGCCCAACGGTTGGCGGCTGGCTTGTCAGAACTCATAGCCCGCCAACTACTGCCATATAAACTGGTGGACTCGGAGGCCTTTCGCAAATTTGTGGCCATTGGAACACCACAATGGAAGGTCCCAGGAAGGAAGTATTTCTCAGAGAAGGGCATCCCAGAGCTATATGGCCATGTTCAGCGGCAAGTGAATGTATCTCTGGCACACAGTGTCGGTGCCAAGATACATCTGACCACAGACACGTGGTCTAGCAAACACGGGCAGGGAAGGTATATCAGTTTTACTGCCCACTGGGTGAACCTTCTGACGGCCGTCAAGCATGTAACCCGTGGCACCCGTGTAGATTTGGTTTTACCGCCACGGATTGCATGCAGGCCTGACTCTTCTTCTCCTCCTCCTACTCCATCCTCCTCCCTCTCCTCCTCAGCTGCCTCCTCCTTTTCCGCTGCTAGCGTCTCTTCCACTGCACCGCCCAAGCTCCCCAGAACCTATTCCACATGCCAGGTGAGACGTTGCCATGCCGTGCTGCGTCTGTTGTGCCTGGAAGCAAAGAGCCACACTGGCCCGGCACTCCTTTCAGCTTTGCGTTCACAGGCAGATGAGTGGCTAACACCGCTCAATTTGACAGTTGGTAAAGTGGTGTGTGACAACGGTGCCAATCTGCTTAGCGCATTGAAACAGGGCAAAATCACGCACGTGCCGTGCATGGCACACGTCTTAAACTTGGTCGTGCAGCGATTCCTTGTCAAATACCCTGGGGTCCAGGACATCTTGCGGCAGGCAAGGAAAATCTCGGCCCATTTCAGAAGATCTTACACGGCCATGGCTCGCCTTGCTGACATTCAGCGGCGACACCATCTGCCGGTCAGACGTCTTATTTGCGATTGCCCGACGCGATGGAACTCAACCTTCTATATGCTTGATAGGCTGCTCCAGCAGAAACGTGCAGTTAACGTCTACCTGTATGAACTCTGCGAAAGAAACGGTTCTGGGGAGCTGGGTTTTTTTTCACCGCGCCAGTGGCTGCTCATGCGCGACACATGCAGACTTCTGCGGCCATTTGAGGAGATCACCAAACTGGTCAGTCGCAGCCATGGCGCCATCAGTGACATGGTACCTTATGCCTTCTTTCTGGAGCGTGCATTGCGTCGTGTCATTGATCAGGCTGTGGAGGAGCAGGAGCGGGAAGATGAGGAAGTCGCAATGCTGGATGAATTCCCAGGGGGGGCTACTCTATCTGAGACAAGTCAACAACAGGAGTCTGATGAGGAGTCAGAGGAGGATGGTGCCGGGGCGGATGAGCAGGAGCAAGAAGAGCATGCTTTAAACCTTTCTGGGATCCCTGTTGTGCGAGGATGGGGAGAGGAGAATGAAGAGGACGACATTATCCTGGATGATGAGCAGGAGCCAGGCCACCACACCGCTTCCACTTTAGTGCAAATGGGGGCCTTCATGCTCCAGTGTTTTAATAGGGACCCCCGTATAAAAAGCATGAGGGTCAAGGACCAGTACTGGGTGGCAACGTACTTAGACCCCCGGTACAAACACAAAATGGCGGAAATGTTACCGCCGTCGCAGAGGGCTGTCAGAATGCAGCACTTCCAGGCCTTGCTTCGAGAAATGCTGCATTCTGCTTTTGCGTGCGCTGGCAGAGGAGCAATTCCCACTCCCAGAGAAGGATTTGCGGGTACCAATCCAACAGCGCCTGCAAGAAGAGGCCGGTTTGAAGATGTGTTGGTGACTTCGGATATGAGGTCATTCTTTCAGCCGACCCATCGACAGGTGTCATCCGGATCCAGCATCAGGGAACGCCTAGACCGTCAGGTGTCCGACTACATTGGGTTAACGGCCGATGTGGACGCTCTGAGGAGTGATGAACCCCTAGACTACTGGGTGGGCAGGCTTGACCTCTGGCCAGAGCTTGCCCAATTTGCAATCGAACTGTTGGCTTGCCCCTCATCCAGTGTCCTGTCCGAAAGGACGTTCAGCGCAGCAGGGGGGATTGTGACCGATAAGCGTACTCGCCTAGCTCACCACAGTGTTAACTACCTCACATTTCTAAAAATGAATGAGGCATGGATCTCGGAGGAATTCAACACATGTGATCAGTAGACCATGTATATGTCTATAAACAATTTTTGGAATCAAGCACACAGACCTTCTTAATTCATTTGGCTCACTTCCCTGACCCAAAAAAGCACACCGTACTATATGCCCCTACCCTCCTCTTTGAAGAGGTTGAGCGGTGTCATATTTCTACTGGGGCTGCTTATTATGAGGGGTTCCCACCATCCCTGTGCTGTGCTGACTTCCTCCTGGGTGTTCTTATTATGAGGGGCTCCCACCATCCCTGTGCTGTGCTGACTTCCTCCTGGGGGTTCTTATTATGAGGGGATCACACCATCCCTGTGCTGTGCTGACTTCCTCCTGGGGCTGCTTACGGTGCTGCTGTCAGCGCTGTATGTCACGGAGCTGCTGTCAGCGCTGTATGTCACGGAGCTGCTGTCAGCGCTGTATGTCACGGAGCTGCTGTCAGCGCTGTATGTCACGGAGCTGCTGTCAGCGCTGTATGTCACGGAGCTGCTGTCAGCGCTGTATGTCACGGAGCTGCTGTCAGCGCTGTATGTCACGGAGCTGCTGTCAGCGCTGTATGTCACGGAGCTGCTGTCAGCGCTGTATGTCACGGAGCTGCTGTCAGCGCTGTATGTCACGGAGCTGCTGTCAGCGCTGTATGTCACGGTGCTGCTGTCAGCGCTGTATGTCACGGAGCTGCTGTCAGCGCTGTATGTCACGGAGCTGCTGTCAGTGCTGTATGTCACGGAGCTGCTGTCAGCGCTGTATGTCACGGAGCTGCTGTCAGCGCTGTATGTCACGGAGCTGCTGTCAGCGCTGTATGTCACGGTGCTGCTGTCAGCGCTGTATGTCACGGAGCTGCTGTCAGCGCTGTATGTCACGGAGCTGCTGTCAGCGCTGTATGTCACGGAGCTGCTGTCAGCGCTGTATGTCACGGAGCTGCTGTCAGCGCTGTATGTCACGGAGCTGCTGTCAGCGCTGTATGTCACGGTGCTGATGTCAGTGCTCTGTATTACGGTGCTGCTGTCAGTGCTCTGTATCTCCTGCACCCTCTTGTTTGCCTACCCTGGTCCCTGACCTTCCCTCTCCTCCATTGCCTTCATTAGCTCCATAGTCCTGAATTGTCAGAACAATTTCCCAAATAAAAAAAAAATGCTTGTAGTTATCGATCCCAAATTCACCTCATACATGTATTATGCTATTGTCCAGGTGGTGGGACTACGTGCTACCCCCTAATAATTACCCCGTGGCCGCAAATTCGACCTAAAGGTTTGCGAAATTCGCCTCCCATTGAAGTCAATGGAGCCCGCGGCGAACGGTCGTTTTCGCGAACGTTTGTGTCCGTTCGCGTTTCGCGTTCGCGAAACGTCCCGTCGGAAGTTCGTCCATCACTAGTGCTGGGCTCAAATGTGATATCTTTTGCTGTAACAGGATAACAAACACTGCATGTGGTACCTTTTCAGATAGTAAAGTTGAATAAAGACACCAGTCCATCCGGTTCAGCCTGAGTGAGTGTCTAGCCTCTACCCCTGTACACCCACATCGTTCTCCACCCCCAAGGATCCAACGTCCCCATTCATATACCAGGGCCAAACCGGGACAGAAGCCAATCAACCCACCTTCATGTCTCCGGAGTGCGGGAGGAAACCAGAGCACCCAGAGGAAATCCACGCAGGCACAGGGAGTACATGCAAACTCCAGGCAGGCAGCGTCATGATTGGGATTCGAACCAGTGACATCCTTCACTGCTAGGCGAGAGTGCTAACCACTACACCGCTGATGCTACCAGTGCTTGTACACAGGGTGGAAGTACTCTCGTTGCACTGTCTATTTCTGTAGAGTAATCCTTCCTCTATGAGACCCCTCTAGTTCTGCCTCAGCAGTGTACTCTTCTGCTTCCTCCTCTCCTTCATCACCTTGCATAAGAACCTTTACTTTCACATTCTTTTTTGCTTTTGCTTTCAAATACTTCTCAGAATGCTTAGCATATTGTAAAACATCTAAAACTGATGCAGTTCGGTAAGTAACCATGTTTTAAACAATGTAATCCTTATGATCCTGTTTCAATCCATTTAAAAAGCAATCTTTAGCTGTTGCTGATATGCACTATACACATCCTCAGCTTCGGGGAGCCCGGAAAACACTCTAAAAATCTCTTGTAATTTATTTAGGTAGTCACTGACACTTTCTTTGTCTTCTTGTACTGTCATATTTATTTTTTTGCCAATCAGTCCGTTGTACCCATCTAAGCCGGCATCTGTTCAATAAGGCAGTCAACCTGTTCCCTAAGTCTGGGCTTTCTGGAGGCAATGGATCCCCCCGTCCATGTGCATTTTCTGGGGCGCGGGGGTATTCCTCACCGTCCTCCACACCATACCTAATAGGAGGTTTACTTAGTCTCTTGGCTCCTGCTGGGGCACCTAGTACATGAGTTATGGCATCAGTTAATGTTTCAAGGATCGATCTGTTCATCTCCAGGACTGAACTACTGTCTGGAGAGATTGAGGAAGTGGAGTTGGGGTTTTGTTCAGAGGCGGTTCCTTTGACAGGGGTGGATGTCACAGGGAAGGTGTTACTCTGGGCAGTTACTTGCACCTGAGGGGGAGGACCATTATAGGGAGGTGGTCTCTGGGTGTAGCAGATGAGATCATCCTCTTTGTCCACTAGGGGCAATTGGTCTTGGCATTTTTCCTTTGTTCTTCCTTCTACCCTAATTCTAGCATGCTGAAGCCAATACTCCGCCATTTCCAACCCATACCTTTTTTGAACTTTGCCTTTTGTATAAATGTACCCAAATATAAACAGCATTGCATCATCAACTCCAATCCAATATAAATATTTACTTTAAAACTATTTTTCAGACTCTTTTCCCACCAAAAGTCCTAATATTTTCACAGATGCACAAATTAACCTCTGTCAGGCAATCTGCATTTTCTTGTTTCCGAGAAACAGCTTCTTGACCTTCATAGCAATGAAAACATCCTCAGCCTTTTTTTTTTTTTCTTTTCACATTCATCAAGCCACCTGATAATTCTACAACATTCTATTTACTCCAAAATGCAATCTACCTTCTTTTTCTTTTATGCTAAGTTTCAATATTTACAATATAACCCTTCTGTATTGTCATAGCTAATCAAGGGTTAACTTTTACAAATTCTTGCAGAAGCAATCCTTCCATGAGGGGAGGGGGAGGGGGAGAGAGAGCAGTGCTTGGCCTCTTATCTTCTGAGAAATACCAGCACAAAAAACATGTCAATACAAGAGAAAAAACATCAGCACTCCCCACACTATCAAGAGAATCAAAAAGGGTTAAACATGAACAAAGATAAGTAAACACACACAGAAAAAAGATAGCCTTGCGATCTTTGTAGATCACTTAACTAAACAGCGCTGAAATAGTCAGGCATTCAACCTCTGACATTCGGTATACCTCAAATCTTTTTGTTATCTGTCCGGACAGCGGGCAACGTAATTTTTTACCTTAGACAACGTCCCCAAGTGTCTCTGTCTACGAGCACTGGATCATCTAGATATTATACGATCAATACCAATGTCGGCAATTACAACACATTAAACCAGAAGCAAAGAGAAAGAGAAGAAAAGACTCAGAAAGAATTAAGAATAATTTTAATGATCTTACCTCTCAAACACCTGGACTGGATCACACAAGGTTCGGAAACAGACAGTGGAATCCAGATCTTTTGGCCCCGCCCCTTTTTCACCAAATAACATTGATTGGGGGGACTTGTAAGCGTTCGGTGAGCTTCAAAGTCCAATACTCACTGAAGGTTTGTCGGGCCGTCTGATCTGAAAACCAGCGTGTTGCTCCCGGCTCGAAAGACCAAAAATGTTAGGAATTTCCCTTGTGATCAGTAAAAAAAACTTCAGGTGTTCTGAGAAGCAGGAAAATTTATTTCTGATGTGGCCCACAACAGAGAGACATGCTTACAGCACGAAAGCTGAAGAAAAATGTCTGCCAAAAGACCGTGTTACGCCCTCACATACCCCATAAGAATAACATCTCTGTGCTTCTATTGGCTGAGGGAACATAAATAACGTTGTCATGGCACAGGCTGGCACTTTATTAGCTATACATGTTCCGTACATTCTTAGGCTATCATATTTAGTTAAATCTAATGATTCTACAACTTACTATGGAGTTGATTAAGACAAAACAATACAATGAGTTAATACAATAATGTGCTCAGAAGTAAGTTTTTTAACAAATCAGTCTCAGGACTATTGTTTTTCTAATAGTCACACAATAAACATTTAAAACTTTTCTAACAGAGAATATGGATGTTATATGCATATATAACATGGTTGGTACCCATCTGTGGTATGGGGTTAACATGGTTGGTACCCATCTGTGGATGGGGTTAACATGGTTGGTACCCATATGTGGTATGGGGTTAACATGGTTGGTACCCATCTTGTAGTATGGGGTTAACATGGTTGGTACCCATCTTGTAGTATGGGGTTAACATGGTTGGTACCCATCTGTGGTATGGGGTTAACATGGTTGGTACCCATTTGTGGTATGGGATTAACATGGTGGTACCCATCTGTGGATGGGGTTATCAGGTACCTTCCGGTTAATGAGGGGTTAACCTGGAAGGGGTAAAAGGTAGGTGACTGCGAAAGTTGAGTACCGTCTCCGGGTCAGGGGGCTTGCGACTGGAGGCCTAAAGTTAAAAGAAGTTTGTCGCAGTGACCAGTGATGTGTGTTACCCTCGAATACCCCAAGAGGACATAAGTTGGGTTAAGATTTATTTAAAAAAATGTTATTTGTTTAAGTTTAAAGTAATTGTTAATAAAAGGCCGTCAAGGCCATTTACTCCAAAAATCTTGTCATGTCATTTGTGAGGGGGTTTGGAGGGTTTGGATATTATGTGTAACGGGTGGGTTAACCGACTGTGGATTAGGTCCTTCACATGTCAAGCATGTTTCAATATTTTCAATTATCTTAGAGAATTAGGTGAAACAACGTGAAAATTCACTTTGCAAAGAATACCTAATCACTTTGAAAAATAAAAATGAACTTTGAGGGCTTGTTTACATGCAAGGCTGAGAGGTGTTAAAACTCCATGGCTGAACTGCACTTTTACTGCACACAACCACTACCCCCTTTAGCTACGGAGGAAACCTCCATGCGTGTACACATACAATGATGGTTTACTTGTAGTCATCCCTATGTAATACTTCAGAATATTATACTAATATTATACTAATCACTTAAATCTCTTTACCAGTCCATCATGTGTACAGCGCCAGTTAACAGAGAAGGGATTACTCCATAGCTTTTCCTTTTAGGCTAAACATCTAAAGCAGACTTTTCATCTATGTTTTGAAGCCCCACGAATGCTTGTCAGCGCTCTGTGTCACTTATGTGCCTGGCAGCAAAAAGTGTTGTTCACATAGTCACATTGGCATCACTTCATGTTGTGCCAAAAGTTATCTGACATGTAGCATTCGGCTAGCTTTATCGCTCCCCAAATGCCTCCCTTCATGTCAATATAAATGTGCCACAAATGCCCCTCTGGCGTTAACCAGCGCATTTGAGTTGTGTTTAGATTGTGTACTAGCCGAGATGATAGTACAAGAATCCATACAATATAAAACAAAGAGAGTTTATTGCAATTCAAAATCATCCAAAACATATTTTATTTTCGATCTGTAAAAAACAATATAAAAAATGATACTAAACAAAGTCCAGTTCATATATTGTAGCAGTGCTCTTCACTTGTATCCAAATTAAAAAATTCTTATCTAAGTTCAAATCCGATAGTAATATAAAAACGTGGTAGGAGTAATGACAGGTCCTTATTGTGACTTAGAGAAAGCTTCCACCAAAGTTCACTGCATGTGGCTTGGGAATCCCCTTTGGGGATGCACTCACAGAACACCTGTAATAATAGGCCTTCAAAAGTAATCAATCCTTTATATGGTTTCTCCTCCTCCACTAGATGTCAGTATTAGCGGGTTAGGGCTCCAGTATACCATGTGAAAGGAATAAAGAATAGTACCATAGTGTAATCCTAGTTCACAGTTTTATTTATACAAAGGCCCCCCAAAAATACATTAATGCCGCATACACACGACCGGACTTTTTGACAGCAAAGGTCTGATGGAACGAGTCCGTCAGACAATTCGATCGTGTGTGGGCTCCATCGGACCTTTGCTTACCAAAAATCCGGCGGACTTTAGAAATAGAACATGTTTTACATTTTTCCACGGAACTCAGCCGGACCGAGAAATTTGTTCGTGTGTAAGCTATTCCGACGGACAAAAACCAACGCTAGGGCAGCTATTGGCTACTGGCTATGAACTTCCTTATTCTAGTCCGGTCATACGTCATCACGTACGAATCTATCAGACTTTGATGTGATTGTGTGTGGCCAAGACCGTTCATTCAGAAAGTCCGTTGGAACTCCGCTGAAAGTCAGTCGGAAAGACTGTCGGACCTAGTACCTCAAAAAGTCTGGTCGTGTGTACCCGGCATAAGCGTACCAGAAATCACAAGTTTAAAAGCGCTAAGATAAAGTGCACTGTGCCTGTTTTCATGATCCTAATTGCCGGAAAAGGATAAATCGTTTGCTGTGTACATCAGCGGGTCACTTCCTGCTTCTCTGGCTCGTGGAACACAGGGATGAGGTTCAATCGTCACTTCTGGTTGAGTACGTGGCTGACGCATTTCGTCATTTCCGACTTCGTCTGAGGGCGTAACCAACCAACTGGAAGACGCTATTTATATTCATACCCAGATGTCCACGACCAATCGGGCACATACTACATTAGACAAACAGAACTCCATTCCAATAGCATTCACCCTCGTGGGACGCCCACTTATCATGAATGTTGACAATGTTATAATATTAGACCCTGCGTATACTGATAAATATTTTTATTTATCAGTATGTCTGGTCACCCTAGGCTAGGCCTCACTCTGAATAAGTCCTGACGATTCCCTGATTGCCCATTAAAGGCAGGGATTTGCTGTCCCCTTTTGTGGTAGCAACCATTTTAGATGAGAAGAATAAATGTGCTAACTGACACTTGGTGGACTACTGATCCCAGCACATCTGATGCAAATCCCGCCAGCCCTCCTAGCTGTAGCGACTTGACTTCACAACAACCCCACAGTCTCTCCCTCTGGCTCCAGGAAAGGGGGTGGGGAAGAGCGAGCGTCCTCCATGCCAAAGCACCTTGTCCCCATGTTGATGAGGACAAGGGCCTCTTCCCCATAACCCTGGCCGTTGGTTATCGGGGTCTGCGGGCGGGGGCTTATAAGAATCCGGGAGCCCCCTTTCATAAGGGGGCCCCCAGATTCTGGCCCCCTACCCTATGTGAATGAGTATGGGGTACGATGTACCCCTACCCATTCACCTGAGGAAAAAAAGTGTACATAAAAAAAACACAACACAGGTTTTTAAAATACTTTATTAGACAGCTCCGGGGATCTTCTCTTCTTCCGTTTTCGGGGGACTTCTCGTCGGACTCCTCCGCTATCTTATGCTCTTTTGCTAGCTCTCTTACTAGTGGAGGAGCCCGGCTTTCTCCTTCGGTCTTCTTCCGATTTCGGGGGTCTTGTCCCGCTCTTTGGAGGTCTTCTGCTTCTCCTTCTTTTCTTCTTCCTTCTTCTGATGTTGACACAACGCTGGCCATAATGGCAGGGACGCGTTGTGCAGCGACTTATATAGGGACAAGAGACGGGGTCACCGGGTGATGTCACATGGTGACCCCGCCCCTTATGATGTCACAGTCCCGCTGGATAGTCCGATCGCGTGTACGCGCCATATGTATGCTGGTGAGTTTCTCGTCAATGAAAAACAAATCTATTTGCTGCCTGATGTCCATAAATTGTATGAATTGCTTCTTGCAAGCTTTAGCAATAGTCTGTTTGGTTGCCAGCAACACAGTAGTCAGTTGAAACTGGGATTTATGGAGGAAGAGAGGTTTTCAGTGATGGCAAGATAATTTCGAGAGCTGCATGTAGTAGGAGCTGTATAGGGTAATCCCTCATGATGGATTACACACACACTTAGATTTTCCCATAGTAAGGTTAGCAATTGTTGGAGATAAAGCAGTCAAAATTTATATAACTGATTGGCACATTGTAGAATAGACAGTTCAGTTCAGCTTTCAGTATTACACTGGAATGTTACTGGGGCACAGCTTCTGCTGTACAACTGGTCTCAAACAGCCCACTGAAGGGAATCATATGAATGTCATGTCCCTCAGGATGTCCCTACTTGCGAGGAACCTTTCCCTGCGCTTTAGGCTGGCCCTATGAGACAAATCTCTCTCCCTGGCCAGCCACTAACTCAGAAGCGCACCCAAATGACACGGGATCCCTCTTTTAAAGCGGAGCTCCACCCAAAAGGGGAAGCTTCACTTATTTGCACCCTCCCCCCTCCACTGCCACATTTGGCACTTTTTGGGGGGACGGGGGAGCGGGTACATGGTTTTGACAGGCACCCACACCCACTTCCTGGTAAGATTGCTGCACAGCGATCTCCATAATTTCCAGCCCCTATTCCTTGCCCTCTCTGCCTTCTGGTACCTATGTGTTTCCCAGAAGACAACGGAACCATTCAGAAGGTGCAGCTCGGCTCGCATTGCACCTGCACCTGAAACCGATGGACAAATCAGCTTGAGATGCTGACATCTTGGGGTTCCTGGCAGGGGCGGATCCAGAGCCTAGTCTCGGGAGGGGCACTGCTATAAAATATGTTTTTTTGGGGGCAAGTTGTCGGGGAAATGGCTGCTATTGTCGCTTCAATCATCACAGCACCATGGTTGTTATGGTGTTAAGATGATTGAAGCGTATTATTTCTATTATTACATTGTAATATAAAAATAAATGGTTCAGAGCGCATGTGCGGAGTCTCCCAAGATGGCCGCCGGCTTCTAGCGCTCCGCTCCACCACAGCCCTGCAGTGACCACTGCAGCACACAGAGCGCCCTAACGCACAGCCTGTCGGCGGATTCGAACGGGGGAACACTCCGGGATCCCGCGGATGGCATCCCCGAACGCCAGGAAGGACTTATCCGGCCGCATGAAGGCCGAAAACGGCCCAGTCAGTTATGCCAAGATGGCGGCGGTGACACGAGGCCTCCCAGTCACAGCGCCACAGGACACATCCATTGCGGATCAGGACCAAGAGCGGCTGCCTTTCCAAGGTACAGACTGTGCCCCCTTACAGACAGCTAACTCCCCCTCTTCCACTGAGTCTCTGCTGGGTGGATTGAGCGCAGGTTATTCCTCCACCCCTATGAGGGATCCCCATACAGGCCTGCTGCTGGCAGTCAGTGAGGCACAAGAAGATTTCCCTCCCCCCACAGACTTTCCTTCCATGATGAATGCTTTCTCACACATGCTGTCCAAAAGCCTAGCTGTTCAGGCAAATCAGATCACTACTTCTCTACAAGCAGATCTACAGCAGATAGGTCAGAGACTGGACTTTGTGGAACGGAAAACTGACCAGGCAGTATCCCGGATCAATCAAAATTCGTCTAGATTAGAGGAGGTGCATTACCAACTAGAGACTGCGTTTGCAAAAATCGATGACTTTGAAAACAGGTCGAGAAGATACAATTTCAGGGTACGGGGGATCCCAGAATCTGAAAAAGAGGTACATAGGGTGGTGAGATCTCTCATAAAGAATTTAATCCCAGACATCCCGGATCGCCATTTGGAATTGGATAGAGCTCATAGGGCTCTCCAGGCTCCCCGTTCTGACGGTCTACCCAGGGACATTATTGTCAAACCCCATTATTACTCGGTGAAGGAAGAGGTCATGCGTAAATCCAGATATGCGGAGAATCTCTCGTTTCAGGGTCACAAGATCCAGATATTCGCTGACCTCTCCCCATACACTATACAGAAGAGACGATCGTTCAAACCCTTGCTTCAAGTATTATTGGACAAGGAAATCGCTTACAGATGGTCGTTTCCTTTGCGGCTGAATTTTTCGTACAAGAACAAAAGCTTTGGTTTCTCCTCATTCCAGGAAGGCGAAAAACTTTTGACTCGAATTGGTCTGATACAATTGGAACCCACAACGGAACAATCCAACAGGGGGACCCCTGCGTCAGTCAAGAGACCATCCCCAGCGAGCCCGCTGCAACAGATCTGGTTGACACAAAGCTCCGAACGATCAAAAGAAAATTTACCACCATGAGACTGCTTTTGTTTCCCCTTCTGGGGTTGAACTTTCTATCTTTTGTGGATCCCCTGACTGCGCCACAGGCTATGGGATACAGGGGTCTTTAGGGGTTCCCCTTGCCCCCTCTTCCTTATAGAGGGAAACGTGAGGGAGGTCTTCCCACATCTTGAGATGTATAGTAGGGCCCTCATCTCCTTTTTTCTTTTCGTCTGGTTCAGCTTCTGTCTGGTCGCAGTACGCCAGTCCAGTTTGGCCCATTTTCCTCCCTGCGGAGGGGTTTTTTAGGATTGTTTCTATGTTTTTTTATTTTTCTATTTGCCACACAATTTTTTTTTGTTTTTTCTTTGCCCTTGATCCGGGTTAGCCTCTTTTGCATTCGGATCGAGGTGTCGGTCCTTGTTTCTCATGACTTCAGCAGTCAGTGCAGCGGACTAATTTCACAGCGGAAAGGCCAGACATGAGACTATCTTGTCGGTGATAACATTGGGTCTTCTTTCAGCGGCTACAAGGGATGCTCCAGAGGATATTTTTATTTTTATTTTTTTGTACCATTTAGTACGGGTTCTAGGTAGTGATTCGATAAGGGATAGGTCATCCCACCACCTTGCCTATTTTGGGGGGGGGGTGGTGGGACTGGAGCGAGATACTGGGGTCATTCCCTTTGCTATAGGTCTAGAATTACAGTTCCCCTGTTACAGTTCATTATGGGCGTTCCGTTAGCAGTTAGATATGGGCCCTTGCCGGCTCAATAGTTTATTTAGTTAAAGGTGGCGGGGCAGTGGTGGTTTCAGTGCGCTCCTCCTGGTTCAGAGGCACTTTCGGCGCTTCTGAGCCACATACGGGGTACCCTTATCTAGGGTTGCCCCGACTCTTCACAGATGAGGGTTGGTTGGGGGGGTTCCGACCACTCAGGGGGGTTGATGGGGACTGGGGTCCCCCATAGGTATTTATTTGCCCACATAATGATAATGCAACTTGGTTCTTCTCATGCTGCTGTCCTTTCTCTCTATGATTCTTCATCCCTCTTCATGTTCATCTCTTTCCTTCTTCTCTCTCCACATGTATACTGCAGGCCTCGAGACTCCAGCTTTGACATCCAGCCTGCACTCCCGGACTTTTGTGAGACTTATTGGTGGCTCGTGAATCGACGGCAGTGTGGCCCTCTTCGTGGGAGCGGTGAGTTTCTGATCAATTGTGTAGATCACCCCCCCTGGTTCATGTCTGACACACCCGCTAAAGCGCCCACCCTTAAAATTGTTTCACACAACACTCAAGGCCTTAACTCCCCACTCAAACGTAGGAAGCTCTTAGAGCATTACCGTTCCATATACGCGGACATTCTCTTACTACAGGAAACACACTTCCCTTCAACTTTCAAACCCACATATTTACACCAGCACTATCCTCAATTTTTTTTAGCTTCCGCAGAGAACAAAACTAGAGGGGTGGCAGTGTGTTTCTCCAAACATATTAACTTGTCTCAACCTGAGATTTTTACGGACCCTCAGGGTCGATATATATTGGTATCCGGACACATAGATGAGGAATGCTACACTTTTGTTTCCTATTATGCGCCCAACAAGGGCCAAAGCTCCTTCTTTGCATCCATGCTGGGGAAGCTGCAGAACCGCCTTAAGGGCACGGTGTTTATAGGAGGAGACTCGAATGTAGCATTTGATTTTTCTCTTGATAAATCGGCGACTGGTAGGTCCAAACCCAAGCGTCCGTCGAAACAGAGCGTTAACATTGCCCACATGATCCACTCCGAAGGTCTGATTGACACTTGGCGAGAGATGAACCCACGGGCAAAGGATTACACACACTTTTCGGCACCACACCACACTTATGCCAGAATAGATCACATTTTTACGAAATCCCAGACGATCCCTTTGATAGTACATGCGAGGATTCTGGACTCGTCCTTATCAGATCACTCCATGGTGGTTGTAGTGTCCAGGAGACCTATGGGATCCGGGAGTCGCCCACGCTGGCGTCTCCGAGAATCCATTTTGAGCGATCCTGCACATAGCGCAGCTTTAGAGGCTTCTATACGGGAATACTTTGAGCTGAATGATACAGGGGAAGTATCACCGGTTACTCTATGGGCTGCACATAAAACTGTAATGAGAGACAAATTGATACAGTTGTCCTCTAATCTCAAAGCACAACATCAGGCCGACACTCTCAAATTCACGGAAGAGTTCCGTTCACTAGCTAAAGCACATAAAAAGCGCCCCACGGCAGATTCACTAGCCAAACTAGATGCGGCCAAGGCCAGACTGAACATGTCCTTGACTACAGCAGCTGCTCAACATCTTACTTGGACGGGGGCCAAATTCTATGCACAGAAAGACAGGGTTGGCTCGCGACTAGCGGTAAAACTGACCCCCAAGCCACGCTCACAGTCTTTTCCTAAAATCAGGGTTCATTCAGGGGACCTTTCTCAGAATCCTTCTAAAGTAATGGAAACTTTTTTGCGGTTCTACTCAGACTTGTATAAACAAGGGCCTATTCCCCCCACATGTGCTCGTGAGACGCTCCTGAACGCTCTCCCATTGCCCACGATATCCAAAGAACACAGGGATCTTTTGGAGGATCCGTTCACTCTTGCAGAAGTCCTTGACACTATTAAATCTCTTAGCGTGGGCTCTGCACCGGATCCGGACGGATTCTCAAATGGGTATTATAAGAAGTTTGGACCTTGTCTGGCCCCTTATCTGGTAAAAATGTTCAACTCTCTCAGGGATGGAGCCACCATGCACCCGGATATGAACTCGGCATTTATTTCAGTGATTCCGAAACCCGGAAAAGATGCCAGCGAGGTGGGCAATTATCGGCCTATATCGCTTATCAATAATGACATTAAGATAATGACGAAAGTATTGGCGAAAGTATTGGCGAACAGACTTTCAAGCTTTATCCCTCGGTATATACACAAAGATCAAGTGGGGTTCATCCCTGGGAGACAAGGACCAGACCAGATTAGGCGCGCAGTAGATATTATATCACTCCTAAAGGCACAATGGGACAGGGGTACCCCGCAACAGGGGTTTCTGTTGTCTATCGACCTGCATAAGGCCTTTGATTCCATTGATTGGACATACCTAACTGATATCCTGGTGAGATGGGGATGCGGCCAGTACTTTCTTAATCTTATATCGGCACTTTATTCGAATCCTTCGGCTCAGGTGCGTCTGCTGGGCAGGTATTCTAACACATTCAGCATTGTTAGGGGGACAAGACAGGGATGCCCACTATCACCGCTTCTTTTTGCCATAGCCATAGAAACTTTGGCCATTGCCTTACGTTCTTACGTTCTAACCCTGACATTATGCGAACACAAATGTGCTCTTTATGCGGACGACCTCCTCCTTTTTGTTACTTCACCCTTGACCTCCATGCCCATAATTAACCGGACTTTATTGGACTTTAGTAGGATCTCGGGTCTTCGGGTTAATATGGAAAAATCTTTAGCTCTGAATGTCACGATCTCCACAGACATGCTCTCACAACTTTCAAATAATTTTACCTTCTCCTGGGCGCACTCCCAGCTTCCATACTTAGGAATCAAACTCACTTCAGACATACACACACTATTCCAAGCTAACTATCCCAACATGGTGAAAAAATGTAGAACGGATTTGGCTCGTTGGTCCGGTTGTGGCATTTCCTGGCTGGGTAGGATTAACGCGGTGAAAATGACACTTCTACCGCGATTATTATACTTCACTCCCAATTCCGGTCCCCAAAACATTTCTGAGCAAATTACAATCGGACATCGTGAGGTTTGTTTGGGGGAAGAAAGGTTATAGATGCTCCTCAGACACACTTTACCGTTTGAAATCTCAAGGGGGGTTAGGTCTTCCCAACTTGTGGGGTTATTATCAAGCGGCACAATTGACCCAGATATCGATGGCTTTCTCTGGTTCTGTTAAACCGGACTGGCTGTCAATGGAACGGCAATCTATTCCCCACCACACAAAAGATTTTCTGATGGGTTGCAACCCCAAACGTAAACCTGCGATTCTAGCCCCCACCCTTTCACACTCCATGGCGCTGAGCTCTAACCTTTTTAAACGGGACTCGCTGATCTCCCCACTGAGACCACTAACACACATTTTTCATAATGGGGATTTTCCCCCGGGGGAAAATATAGAAGCCTTTAAATGGTGGACGGACAAGGGGTTATATAGAATTGGACAATTCTTTTCCCCTACCGGCCCTCTTTCTTTAACACACTGCAGGAAGAAACTAGATATGCCCGATTCGGAAATCTACAGATTTACACAAATCTCACACTATTTAAATTCCATTTGGACCTCTAAGCCACTTCCCCCTTTTATAACGCAATATGAACAATGGTGTGCTCGGGCTACGGACCAGAGGGGGGGCATCTCATTGATCTACGCAGCTCTTATGAAGACGGACAACAAGCCCCCTTATGCTCCGGCATGGGAAGCTGACTTGGGCTGCACCTGGGAGCCGAAACAATGGTTAGGGGCCTCGATGAGAGCTCACAAAGGTATCCTTAATGTTTCGCTAATCGAGGCAGGTATCAAAGTTTTATTTAGATGGTATTATGTTCCTTCCAGGCTGGCCAAAATCTTTCGGGGCTCTTCGCCATTGTGTTTCAGAGGTTGTGATCTGGAAGGGGACATGTTTCATGTCTGGTGGTCTTGCCCACGCATTCGCTCTTTTTGGCGGAAAGTGTTTTGCACGGTTAGTTCCATTACAGGGATCACCTTAGTACCACACCCCAGTACGGCCTTACTAAATCATATTATCCCGGCTCTACCCAAACATTTACAGCAACTGGCGTTTTTTATTTTTCTTGGGGCCAAAGTTACGATAGCCAAGGCCTGGAAGAAACACACGGTATCCTTTAAGATGTTTAGAACTAAGGTAACTTGGATTATGGTACAGGAACAAGTAGTGGCCAAATGGAACGACAAAACGAAGAGATTCCGGTTGATCTGGGAACCTTGGGCAATAAAGTGTAATATTTCTCCTATCCCGGGGTGCAGCCTGGAACCCTGTCCTCTGGGGCAGGTAGCACTTGAATAACATTTTACATTCTCTCCTCTCCTTTCTCACACGTTTTCTCTCTTTCCTCCTTCGTCACCTCCCTTGGTGTAACATGTTGTGCCCCATATGGGGTCCTAAGAAAGGCAGTAGCCATGTTATGGGCTAGTTAGTCACCCAAATTCCTACCGGCATCCCAGGTATTGGAACCCTGTAGGGATGGGATGGGAGTATGCTGGTTTTGGTGGGCGGGCCCGAACCCTGGTCTGCAGCTTGATCCCGTTTGGGGCGCCAGGGGGCTTGGGGCTCGTGTGCCTTGACTGGACATACTCCATTGAGAGGAATTGACTAGATGATATGGGTCCATGATATTACAATTGATATATCAACATAATGCCTGATTGTTTTACAGGTCTGTTCTGTTAGGTTATTGTCTAGATCTATGTTTGTCTAGACTGGCTATGTATATGCAAAGGTGGATTTTACTTGTTTGTTATAAGGAATGTTCGTCTTTATTGTTCTGATGAAAATCTTCAATAAAATTATTGAAAATAAAAATAAATGGTTCAACTCACCATAATGCAGAATCAGTGGGAGCCCTGAGGGTGTCACTTTCCACGTCACTTGCAAAACACTGCACATTGTCACTTGTCACCAAATGCGTATTGTCACTTGCCACGTCACCTGCCACACATTGCAGATTGTCACTTGCCACGTCACCTGCCACACATTACGGATTGTCACATGCCACATGTTGCAGATTGTCACTTGCCACGTCGCCTGCCACACATTGTGGATTGTCACTTGCCACGTTGCCTGCCACATATTGCAGATTGTCACTTGCCACGTAGCCTGCCACACATTTCGGATTGTCACCTGCCACGTAGCCTGCCACATGTTTAGGATTGTCACTTGCCACGTAGCCTGCCACACATTGCGGATTGTCACTTGCCACATAGCCTGCCACACAGTGAGGATTGTCACTTGCCACGTAGCCTGCCACACATTGCGGATTGTCACTTGCCACATAGCCTGCCACACGTTGCGGATTGCCACTTGCCATGTAGCCTGCCACACATTGCGGATTGTCACTTGCCACATAGCCTGCCACACATTGCGGATTGTCACTTGCCACATAGCCTGCCACACGTTGCGGATTGTCACTTGCCACATAGCCTGGCACACATTGCGGATTGTCACTTGCCACGTAGCCTGCCACACTTTGCGGATTGTCACTTGCCATGTAGTCTGCCACATGTTGCGGATTGTCACTTGCCACGTAGCCTGCCACACATTGCGGATTGTCACTTGCCACATAGCCTGCCACACATTGTGTATTGTCACTTGCCACGTAGCCTGCCACATATTGCGGATTGTCACCTGCCACATAGCCTGCCACACATTGCGGATTGTCACTTACCACTTAGCCTGCCACACATTGCGGATTGTCACTTGCTATGTAGCCTGCCACACATTGCGGATTGTCACTTGCCATGTCACCTGCCACACATTGCGGATTGTCACTTGCCACGTAGCCTGCCACATATTGCGGCTTGTCACTTGCCACGTAGCCTGCCACACATTGCGGATTGTCACTTGCCCCATAGCCTGCCACACATTGCGGATTGTAACTTGCCACGTAGCCTGCCACACATTGCGGATTGTCACTTGCCACGTAGCCTGCCACACATTGAGGATTGTGAAAAATATAAAAATGTAGCGCTAAAAAAATGAACTCAAAAACCTAAAGGAAAATTTTAAGTGAATGTAAGTGACCTATACTAAAAAAAAAAGGAAAACTTTGCACTGATTATAAAACAGGTACAAACAACAATATGTGCAGAGTGTAATCCCTGGTGCTATATAAATACGACAGAGCATAAACAATGTAGTAACAGTGAGGTCACATGACGTGAATCCTGAAAGATAAACTATTAACAGTTCATCAATCTGTACAAAAGTCCACTTGTATGGAGAGAGAGTGACCAATCTTCTTATATGGACCTTGAATCAAGGTAACAAGGAGACACACCACGACAATCTATTAGTCTGTAGAGATATCTGTAGATGCAACAATCTGAAGGTATAAGATGGATACGCTTACCAAAACAGTTGGACCCGCATGCCGTATGACAATAGGTCTAAAAAGCTTGTAATCCCAAAGGATTGTACTCCAGCCTCTGGAGGGAAGGGTCACGGTATGGAATCCTCTTAGGAGGGTCCACGATCCCAAATGAAGACAGATAGGCCGGATAATTACCAACCAGTGATTCCCATGCTCGAGGGTGACGGTACCTCAGGAGCACCCCATATTGCTTTTTTCTTAGTACATTTATTCTTTTGTGAACACTTTTTATATTTGTATAATACTTATTTTTTAATTAAAACCAATAGTTTTTTTTTTACCTACACCATCCGGAGCCCTTTCTTTTTCTTATTCCTGTTATATGTTACCTGTATGAACCCTTGAATTGGAGGTGGGATACATTGGTTTCCTGAGGTACCGTCACCCTCGAGCATGGGAATCACTGGTTGGTAATTATCCGGCCCATCTGTCTTCATTTGGGATTGTGGACGCTCCTAAGAGGAATCCATACCGTGACCCTTCCCTGCAGAGGCTGGAGTACAATCCTTTGGGATTACAACCTTTTTAGACCCATTGTCGTACGGCATGCGGGTCCAACAGTTTTTGTAAGCGTATCCATCTTATACCTTCAGATTGTTGCATCTACAGATATCTCTACAGACTAATAGATTGTCGTGGTGTGTCTCCTTTTTACCTTGATTCAAGGTCCATATGAGAAGATTGGTCTCTCTCTCTCCATACAAGTGAACTTTTGTACAGATTGATGAACTGTTAATAGTTTATCTTTCAGGATTCATGTCATGTGACCTCACTGTTACTACATTGTTTATGCACTGTCGTATTTATATAGCACCAGGGATTACACTCTGCACATATTGTTGTTTGTACCTGTTTTATAATCAGTGCAAAGTTTTCCTTTTTTTTGAGTATAGGTCACTTATATTCACTTAAAATTTTCCTTTAGGTTTTTGGGTTCATTTTTTTAGCGCTACATTTTTATTTTTTTCACATTTATTACAACTTTGTATGTTTGAGTGTTAGCTGCTAGTTTGATTTAAGTAGCGCAGTGTTTTGCTTTTTTTGTATTTACATATTGAGGATTGTCACTTGCCACGTAGCCAGCCACACATTGCGGATTGTCACTTGCCACATAGCCAGCCACACATTGCGGATTGTCACTTGCCATGTAGCCTGCCACACATTGAGGATTGTCACTTGCCACGTAGCCTGCCACACATTGCGGATTATCACTTGCCACGTAGCCTGCCACTTGCCATGTAGTCTGCCACACATTATGGATTGTCACTTGCCACGTAGCCTGCCACACATTGCGGATTGTCACTTGCCATGTAGTCTGCCACACATTGCGGATTGTCACTTGCCACGTAGCCTGCCACACATTGCGGATTGTCACTTGCCACATGGCCAGCCACACATTGCGGATTGTCACTTGCCACGTAGCCTGCCACACATTGCGGATTGTCACTTGCCACGTAGCCTGCCACACATTGTGGATTGTCCCTTGCCATGTAGTCTGCCACACGTTGCGGATTGTCACTTGCCACTTTGCCTGTCACACATTGAGGATTGTCACTTCCCACGTAGCCTGCCACACATTGCGGATTGTCACTGGCCACATAGCCTGCCACACGTTGCGGATTGTCACTTGCCACGTAGCCTGCCACACATTGCGGATTGTCACTTGCCACATAGCCTGCCACACATTGCTGATTGTCACTTGCCACGTAGCCTGCCACACATTGCAGATTGGCACTTGCCATGTAGTCTGCCACACGTTTCGGATTGTCACTTGCCTCGTAGCCTGCCACACATTGAGGATTGTCACTTGCCACGTAGCCTGCCACACATTGCGGATTGTCACTTGCCACATAGCCTGCCACACATTGCGGATTGTCACTTGCCACGTAGCCTGCCATACATTGCGGATTGTCACTTGCCACATAGCCTGCCACACATTGCGGATTGTCACTTGCCACGTAGCCTGCCACACATTGCAGATTGTCACTTGCCATGTAGTCTGCCACACGTTGCGGATTGTCACTTGCCACGTAGCCTGCCACACATTGAGGATTGTCACTTGCCACGTAGCCTGCCACACATTGCGGATTGTCACTTGCCACATAGCCTGCCACACATTGCGGATTGTCACTTGCCACGTAGCCTGCCACACATTGTGGATTGTCACTTGCCACGTAGCCTGCCACACATTGTGGATTGTCACTTGCCATGTAGTCTACCACACGTTGCGGATTGTCACTTGCCACATAGCCTGCCACACATTGAGGATTGTCACTTGCCACATAGCCTGCCACACGTTGTGGATTGTCACTTGCCACGTAGCCTGCCACACATTGCGGATTGTCACTTGCCACATAGCCTGCTACACATTGCGGATTGTCACTTGCCATGTAGTCTGCCACACGTTGCGGAATGTCACTTGCCACGCAGCCTGCCACACATTGCGGATTGTCACTTGCCACGTCACCTGCCACACATTGCGGATTGTCACTTGCCACGTAGCCTGCCACATATTGCGGCTTGTCACTTGCCACGTAGCCTGCCACACATTGCGGATTGTCACTTGCCACCTTGCCTGCCACACATTGCGGATTGTCACTTGCCACGTAGCCTGCCACACGTTGCAGATTGTCACTTGCCACGTAGCCTGCCACACATTGCGGATTGCCACTTGCCACGTAGCCTGCCACACATTGCGGATTGTCATTTGCCATGTAGTCTGCCACACGTTGCGGATTGTCACTTGCCACGTAGCCTGCCACACATTGCGGATTGTCACTTGCCACGTCACCTGCCACACATTGCGGATTGTCACTTGCCACGTAGCCTGCCACATTTTGCGGCTTCTCACTTGCCACGTAGCCTGCCACACATTGTGGATTGTCACTTGCCACGTAGCCTGCCACACATTGAGGATTGTGAAAAAAATAAAAATGTAGCGCTAAAAAAATGAACTCAATAACCTAAAGGAAAATTTTAAGTGAATGTAAGTGACCTATACTCAAAAAAAAGGAAAACTTTGCACTGATTATAAAACAGGTACAAACAACAATATGTGCAGAGTGTAATCCCTGGTGCTATATAAATACGACAGTGCATAAACAATGTAGTAACAGTGAGGTCACATTAGGTGAATCCTGAAAGATAAACTATTAACAGTTCATCAATCTGTACAAAAGTCCACTTGTATAGAGAGAGAGTGACCAATCTTTTCATATGGACCTTGAATCAAGGTAACAAGGAGACACACCACGACAATCTATTAGTCTGTAGAGATATCTGTAGATGCAACAATCTGAAGGTATAAGATGGATACGCTTACCAAAACAGTTGGACCCGCATGCCGTACGACAATGGGTCTAAAAAGCTTGTAATCCCAAAGGATTGTACTCCAGCCTCTGCAGGGAAGGGTCACGGTATTTAATCCTTTTAGGAGCGTCCACGATCCCAAATGAAGACAGGTAGGCCAGATAATTACCAACCAGTGATTCCCATGCTCGAGGGTGACGGTACCTCAGGATCACCCCATATTGCTTTTTTCTTAGTACATTTATTCTTTTGTGAACACTTTTTATATTTGTATAATACTTATTTTTTAATTAAAAACAATCTTTTTTTTTTTTTACCTACACCATCCGGAGCCCTTTCTTTTTCTTATTCCTATTATATGCTACCTGTATGAACCCTTGAATTGGAGGTGGGATACATTGGTTTCCTGAGGTACCGTCACCCTCGAGCATGGGAATCACTGGTTGGTAATTATCCGGCCTATCTGTCTTCATTTGGGATTGTGGACGCTCCTAAGAGGAATCCATACCGTGACCCTTCCCTGCAGAGGCTGGAGTACAATCCTTTGGGATTACAACCTTTTTAGACCCATTGTCGTACGGCATGCGGGTCCAACTGTTTTGGTAAGCGTATCCATCTTATACCTTCAGATTGTTGCATCTACAGATATCTCTACAGACTAATAGATTGTCGTGGTGTGTCTCCTTGTTACCTTGATTCAAGGTCCATATGAGAAGATTGGTCACTCTCTCTCCATACAAGTGGACTTTTGTACAGATTGATGAACTGTTAATAGTTTATCTTTCAGGATTCATGTCATGTGACCTCACTGTTTCTACATTGTTTTTGCACTGTCGTATTTATATAGCATCAGGGATTACACTCTGCACATATTGTTATTTGTACCTGTTTTATAATCAGTGCAAAGTTTTCCTTTTTTTTTGAGTATAGGTCACTTATATTAACTTAAAATTTTCCTTTAGGTTTTTGGGTTCATTTTTTTAGCGCTACATTTTTATTTTTTTGACATTTCTTACAACTGTGTATGTTTGAGTGTTAGCTGCTAGTTTGATTTAAGTAGCGCAGTGTTTTGTTTTTTCGTATTTACATATTGAGGATTGTCACTTGCCACGTAGCCTGCCACACATTGCGGATTGTCACTTGCCACATAGCCTGCCACACATTGCGGATTGTCACTTGCCACGTAGCCTGCCAGACATTGAGGATTGTCACTTGCCACGTAGCCTGCCACACATTGCGGATTGTCACTTGCCACATAGCCTGCCACACATTGCGGATTGTCACTTGCCACGTAGCCTGCCACACATTGAGGATTGTCCCTTGCCATGTAGTCTGCCACACGTTGCGGATTGTCACTTGCCACGTAGCCTGCCACACATTGCGGATTGTCACTTGCCATGTAGTCTGCCACACATTGCGGATTGTCACTTGCCACGTAGCCTGCCACACATTGAGGATTGTGAAAAAAATTTAAATGTAGCGCTAAAAAAATGAACTCAAAAACCTAAAGGAAAATTTTAAGTGAATGTAAGTGACCTATGCTCAAAAAATAGGAAAACTTTGCACTGATTATAAAACAGGTACAAACAACAATATGTGCAGAGTGTAATCCCTGGTGCTATATAAATACGACAGTGCATAAACAATGTAGTAACAGTGAGGTCACATGAGGTGAATCCTGAAAGATAAACTATTAACAGTTCATCAATCTGTACAAAAGTCCACTTGTATGGAGAGAGAGTGACCAATCTTCTCATATGGTCCTTGAATCAAGGTAACAAGGAGACACACCACGACAATCTATTAGTCTGTAGAGATATCTGTAGATGCAACAATCTGAAGGTATAAGATGGATACGCTTACCAAAACAGTTGGACCCGCATGCCGTTCGACAATAGGTCTAAAAAGCTTGTAATCCCAAAGGATTGTACTCCAGCCTCTGGAGGGAAGGGTCACGGTATGGAATCCTCTTAGGAGCGTCCATGATCCCAAATGAAGACAGATAGGCCGGATAATTACCAACCAGTGATTCCCATGCTCGAGGGTGACGTACCTCAGGAGCACCCCATATTGCTTTTTTCTTAGTACATTTATTCTTTTGTGAACACTTTTTATATTTGTATAATACTTATTTTTTAATTAAAACCAATCTTTTTTTTTTTTTTACCTACACCATCCGGAGCCCTTTCTTTTTCTTATTCCTGTTATATGCTACCTGTATGAACCCTTGAAATGGAGGTGGGATACATTGGTTTCCTGAGGTACCGTCCCCCTTGAGCATGGGAATCACTGGTTGGTAATTATCCGGCCCATCTGTCTTCATTTGGGATTGTGGACGCTCCTAAGAGGAATCCATACCGTGACCCTTCCCTGCAGAGGCTGGAGTACAATCCTTTGGGATTACAAGCTTTTTAGACCTATTGTCGTACGGCATGCGGGTCCAACTGTTTGCTTCAGATTGTTGCATTGTTGCATCTACAGATATCTCTACGGACTAATAGATTGTCGTGGTGTGTCTCCTTGTTACCTTGATTCAAGGTCCATATGAGAAGATTGGTCACTCTCTCTCCATTCAAGTGGACTTTTGTACAGATTGATGAACTGTTAATAGTTTATCTTTCAGGATTCACCTCATGTGACCTCACTGTTACTACATTGTTTATGCACTGTCGTATTTATATAGCACCAGGAATTACACTCTGCACATATTGTTGTTTGTACCTGTTTTATAATCAGTGCAAAGTTTTCCTTTTTTTTTGAGTATAGGTCACTTATATTCACTTAAAATTTTCCTTTAGGCTTTTGGGTTCATTTTTTTAGTGCTACATTTTTATTTTTTTCACATTTATTACAACTTTGTATGTTTGAGTGTTAGCTGCTAGTTTGATTTAAGTAGCGTAGTGTTTTGCTTTTTTGGTATTTACATATTGAGGATTGTCACTTGCCATGTAGCCTGCCACACATTGCGGATTGTCACTTGCCACATAGCCTGCCACACATTGTGGATTGTCACTTGCCACGTAGCCTGCCACACATTGAGGATTGTCACTTGCCACGTAGCCTGCCACACATTGCAGTTTTTCACTTGCCACGTAGCCTGCCACACATTGCAGATTGTCACTTGCCAAGTCGCATGCCACACGTTGCGGATTGTTCTCAGAGTGAAATTAGGCAGCAGAGAGATAATGTAATCTCTCTGCTGCCCACTGCTTCCCGCACAATGAGGGCAGAACTGCAGAGATGCAGGGAAGTGAGAAATGATGTAATCTCCCTGCTCCCCTGCTCGAAGACTGAGCTGCCCAGCTTTCCCAACCTCACCCGCCCGTGCTGTCACCCGCTGAGCTGACCGCCCGGAACAACACCCGCAGAACCGCTCACGGGGTGTCATTCTGGGCGGACGGCTCCGTGTCTGACAGCCCGCGAGCGGTTCTGCGGGTGTTGTTCAGCGGGTGACAGCGCGGGCGGGTGAGGTTGGAACCTCCCGCTGGCTGTCACCCGTGGAGCTGAGCGCCAGATCACCCGTGGAGCCACCCGCATTCTCGGAGGGGGCAATTGCCCTGTTGCCCCCCCTGGATCTGCCCCTGGTTCCTGGACAGGTAAGTGTCCTTCTATTAAAAGCCAGCAGCTACAGTATTTGTAGCTGCTGACTTTTCTTTTTCTTTTTTTGTACAGGTAGAAACTCCACTTTAAGGGCTCCCACTTTAACATGGCCATCCAAACTTTTGTGGGAATACCAGTGCAAGCATACTTGCACCTGCCTACGTGTCTCTGGTGTGCAATTCATCTTATCTGCAGCAATGTGCTAGGTTTGGCACCTTGGTATTGCTAAACACAATGCGGTATCCCCTGTAACATCCTATTTATTTTAATCAAAGTTGGCTCAGAGATAATAGCGCATGCATGAAAACTACATTTTGTTTGTAGAGGTACCCTGCTTCTTGGAAATGAGGTATACAAATGACTTAATTTATTATATTGTATTGTTATTATTTAAATATCTTCTCTAAACTTGCATATCCATTTGGATTGAACTGAATCCACACTCCTTTTCTGCAAGTAATAGTTGCAAAGAAAATGCCCAATAGCAAAAGAAGAGGTGGGACAATTGCAATGTTGGACCTTAGCTGCTATATAAAAAAGGTGTAAATTACCATTCAGCTCAGATTGCAGAGGCTTGCTACAAAGTACAAGACCCTGGCACAGTAGCAGCATACAACTTTAACAATCAAAACTCTTTTATCCATAACTGGTGACCGGAGTACAGAAGGTACTGTTCATCTCTCCTAATTTATTCTCCTTTACCTTTAGATGGGGATATATATATATATATATATATATATATATATATATATATATATATATATATTAATTTGCAGGATAACTTTTTAAAGAAATGTAGATGCTATTTTAGAATACAATTTTGAATGAATAAAAGAAAATGCATCCCCCAAACGTTGCGTTTTCATGTAATTGGCACTGATCATTTTACCTGAAGTGACTTTAATCTTGCAATGTTTATCCAGCTTGAACCCTGCAGTGAGGGAGTCAGTGGTCACCTCCAGATTACTGCACCTCTAATTACAGGGGTACTTTAATTCATATCCAAGGAGGGGTGGACGTCTTTTGGTGGAAGTGATGATTGATTAAGGCCAAAACGTTCTTTTATTTTGGGTAGAATGTGGACACTTTAATGGAAGTTTTAATGTTGTTTGTGTCTGGCTGGGGCAATTCACCTTGTCTATATATTAGGGCTGTTACTGACTAAAATTTTCGTGTTCGAATAATCGATTTTTTTTCAAATTGATTAATCGACTAATTTTGATTAATTATAGAGCACATACAGATACAAATACGTTTAGCTGATTTCCTTGCATTGCAACTCTGCATTAGTCAGTGGTAAATGTGGTATACACTATATACAATCACCCGACACTAGGTAGTTTCCACAATCCATGACTTAACTTCACAGTTCACACAAATACGTTTTAAATTCAAACTGTAGCACTGAGATAAGTCATTTTTTTCCCACAGTAGCGTGACAATCCCTCCACCTCCCGTCTAACTAATCACTCTCACCTTATGGCATGGACCCCTGTGCAAACAGGTGGTCATGCAAGTGGGTATTAAAAGGGTTAACACGGACCATAAACTTCTCTTGCGTCTCCTTAGATCTCAGCAAGGATGCCAGGTCATGGGTAGAAAGAAAAGATCTAAGTGCTCACCGCTTAAGTATAAGATTACATTTTTGTGTTCAAACACAAACTACTCACATACAGATGATAAAAACACAGGATGTAAAGCCGCCAATTGTGCTAGTTCCGTAAGGCAGCAGCGGGTGACGTCATGCATAGCTCCTCCCTGTACGCGTTACGTTCAATCAGAACTTCAGCGTCACCGGACTCCTCCCCTCTTCCCTTCGTTAGCAGACGGAGGCACTTGGCTAAGGAGGGAGGAGTCCAGTGACGTCGATGTCCGTGACGTCACTGAATCTCCGACAGAACTCCCTGAAGCCCCGGAAGCCAGCGGAGAGGTGAGTACCGGTCAAAAGAATGAATCGATTAATAGCGGAATTAATCTTTAGTTTCCACAACCCTACTATACATCCTATTTATCATGTCATTGGGGCAGAAAGGGAGGAAATGCTACATTTTCCATGAATAGAGCGTACGTTTTACAATGGGGAGATTTGTTCTGGTGATAACTAAAAGGGTTTTCTGCTTACTTTGATTTGATTTTGTCTCAGGGGTTGTAATATTTCCTACGCATTACTACCCACCCTTAAAAAGTACATTTTGGCTTTAGATACACATTAAAAGAGAAACAACATATACTCACCGTTAATGTTAATTTATCAGTACTCCATGCCTCTTTCTCTTTGTATATGGGAACCAATATTCATTCTCTATGATCGTAGTTCATGCTTACATGTGTATACTGTGATGTTCATAGTTACACATATCTGTAGTGTCCCAGCTTCTTAAAAAAGTTATGATTTTACTTTACTGTGAAGCAACACTTTGGACTGTAAAATAAGATCATGTTGTTGTGTTAGTATTACTTATCCAAATGATCCAAGTTATCCAAGCAACTTCTTTTGTTCTAATGACTGTGCCTAACTACTCTACTACTACCTGGATAAGTAAGAATCTACACCTTCGTCATTAAAATGATAACATATTTTTTATGTTAACAGTAGTACTGCAATTGCATCATAATCTACCATGTAAAATTCCAGGTACTTTTCTATTAAACCTTTCGGGCAGCAGAAATTCCAGAGAAATATGACATCAGCATCATTGCTTATTTTGCACCATAGGTGACTTTTGCTGCTCTGAAGAATATTGGGTTCCAACCAAATTTAAACGAATGGGACTTTAACCAGTTGACCTCAGGAAAAATTACCCCCCTTCATGACCATTTTTTGTGATATGGCACTGCATTCCTTTAACTGACCGTTGCATGGTCATGCAACGCTGTACCCAAATAAAATGTATGTCCTTTTTTCCCACAAATAGAGATTTATTTTTGTAGTATTTGATCACTACTGCGTTTTCTGTTTTTTGCGCTATGAACAAAAAAAGACAGACAATTTTGAAAAAAATAAAAATTCTGTTGTCCCTAGGATCAGCAGATACATTATATTGCCAAAAGTATTGGGACACCTGCCTTTACACGCACATGAACTTAATGGCACCCCAGTCTTCGTCCATAGGGCTCATTGTATAGTTGGCCCACCCTTTGCAGCTATAACATCTTCAACCCTTCTGGGAAGGCTGTCCTCAAGGTTTAGGAGTGTCTATAAGAATGTTTGACAATTCTATAGAAGCGCATTTGTAAAGTCAGGCACTGATGTGGACGAGGAGGCCTGGCTTGCAGTCTCCACTCTAATTCAACCCAAAAGTGTTCTATTGGGTTGAGGTCAGGACTCTATGCAGGCCAGTCAAGTTACCCCACCCAAACTCGCTCATCCATGTTTTTATGGACCTTGCTTTGTGCACTGGTGTGCAGTCATGTTGGAATAGGAAGGTGCCATCCCCAAACTGTTCCCACAAAGTTGGAAGCATGAAATTATCCAGAATGTGTTGGTATGCTGACGCCATAAGAGTTCCCTTCATTGGAACTAAGGAGCCAAGCCCAACTCCTGAAAAACCACCCCACACCATAATCCCCCCTCCATGGACCAGTGCACAAAGCAAGGTCCATAAAGACATGGATGAGTTAGTTTGGGGTGGAGGAATTTGACTGGCCTGCACAGAGTCCTGACCTCAACCCAATAGAACACCTTTGGGATAAATTAAAACGGGGACTGCGAGCCAGGCCTTCTCGTCCACATCAGTGCTTGACCTCACAAATTAGCTTCTGGAAGAATGATCAAACATTCCCATAGACACACTCCTAAACCTTGTGGACAGCCTTCCCAGAAGAGTTGAAGCTGTTATAGCTGCAAATGGTGTGCCAACTCAATATTGAACCCTATGGACTAAGACTGGGTGCCCCAATACTTTTGGTAATATGATGTATATCTTTGTTGCAGTTCTACAGCAAATTTGGCATTTTGAAATAGAGAGGCCATATGCAGTGCACCCCCTCCTCAGCCACTATGTCATCACAGCATTGTAGCTACATAAATAAAACTCATATGCTCAGAACCAAAGCTGCTGAATAGTAAGCCCTTGTCAAAGTGCTATAGGATTACAACAAAGATGTTGCTGAGGTAGGGCTTATGTAAATACCCCTAATGCAGACTCCTTGCCTGTTAGTTTGATGAGTATCAGGTGGTGATGGGGTCTCTTTACACAAAAGCCCCATAGGATTTAAAGCTTTTCCCAGCTTCAGTTCTGCAACATTTCTTTTGAAATTAGTATACAGTATAAACTAAAGCTGGCCATACATGGCTTCATTTTCTGAACAGTATGGATAGAGAAATCTCTACTAATGCCTATTTTACTTGGGCAGCCATGGCCCCCAGAGTGTCTGAATCAGTGGAAGCCCGTAATGCAGGGCGCAGGGCCGCTCCCCCCATCTAATCCACGCCCCCAACCTCCTAATCTACATGCAGGGGGCTGAATGCAAGGATTCCAGTGGGTTTATTTTATTTTTAATTTTTTTTAGAATCATGTGATTAGAGCCAGAGCCCCCCCCCCCCCCCCAAAAAAAAAATATACCACCAGCCACCACTGGTCTGAATAGAATGGTGCTGCTAATTCCCCTCTGCCCAGCCCCCCACTTATACTTACCTGAGGCCCATCTCGATCCAGCGCTAGAGCAGCGGCTCTCCCGGAACTCTCTCCCCTCATAGGCTTAGAAACAGCAGCGGGAGCCAATAAGCCAGTAAGGAGAAAATGGAGGTGGGGCCACATATGTGGTGGGGCAATATATATATTCTTATATATATATTTTTTACTTTAATCTATTAAAAGTCCCACCCAGAGAAAAACTTCTTTAAACCCTGCCAGAAAGTTGTCAATGGAAACAACCAACTTCCAACATGACAAAGCACACAGCAAAAATGACCACACAGTGGTTGAAGGAGAAAAGGTGACTGCGCTTGCATGGCCTAGTCAGAGCCCAGACTTAAAAGACTAAATCCCCATTTCAGTTCTGTGGAATGACTTGAAGACTGCAATCCACAAATGGTCACCATTAAATGCAACTGAACTTGAGCAGATCTGCAAAGCAGAGTGGGCAAATATTGCAAAATCTAGATGTGCAAAGTTACTAGAGACATATCACAACAGACTAAAGGCTGTAATTAAAGCCAAAGGTGGCCCAACAAAATACTGACATAAGGGGTGATCCTTTTTCCAACTCAGTGATTCTGTTTTTGTTTTTATGTTTTTTTCTGACATGTTGGTGTTATATCTTTCATTTGGATGTTATAAGTTGTACTAGTAAATACAGCTGGATAAAACAAAAGTTGTGTCTATCTTAATTTCAGCCTGCAAAGCAACAAAATGTGATTCTTTTCTATACCCACTTTAAATTGTGTAGGGAAACTTGGTTGATTCTTGTAAAATCACCGTTTCCATCCAGTGGTGTAACTAGAACCTTCAGGGCCCCGATGCAGGAAACCTTGGAGCCCCCCCCCCCCGACCTCCGGACAGGGCTCTTTTCTCCGAGCCCGATGGTGGAACACCAGGGCCCAGTCCCAAGTGGGTGGCCGCATATAAAGGAACCGATTTAAAAAACATCAATTAAAGCCACTGTGCCCATCAAACGCCACCACTGTACCATCAAGCGCCACCACTGTACCATCAAATGTCACCACTGTGCCCATCAAACTTTGCCGCTGTGCCCATCAAACTCTGCCGCTGTGCCCATCAAACTCTGCCGCTGTGCCCATCATCAAATGCCACGCTGTGCCCATCAAATGCTGCCAGTGTACCCAACAAATGCTGCCATTGTGCCCATCAAATGCCGCCATTGTGCACATCAAATGCTGTTGGTGTGCCCATCAAATGCTGCCACTGTGAATCCCCACCACCCGCTCGCTGTCTGCCCGCCACTTACCCTGTCTGGGTGGGGCAGCGGGTAACGGCCATGAGCGGGATCCTCCATGCATCTCCCGCCATCCTCATCTCCTGTCCTCTCCTCCTGATAGGCGTCCAATAGCTGTGCCTATCGTTTCAGCCAATCAGGTGATGGGTAACAGACCCGCACACCTGATTGGTGGAGAGGCGGTTCAGTGTTAGGAAAGTGAATATTAATTCACTTTTCTAACACACCTGGGCAGACTGCGAGCGTCAAGCATGGCGCTCGCAGTTCACCTATTTTGAAGCCTATTAGAGCCCATGGCTCTAATCAGGTGCTGCAAAAACACCCCCCGCCGCTGTAATTCAGGCGCCCGACACCCCAAAAGGGACCAGACACCTAAATATGGGGGTGCTAGCGGTGGCTATGGATAGATTCATGCTATGCTATGCATGAATCTATCCATTGGTCATAGAGGGTGTGGCTGGAGAGAGGGGGTGGCACCTGTGCACCCTTTTGGATGCACCGCCACTGATAAACACATGCACATTCACATACATACATATGCATACATGCACACTCACATACATGCGCACACAAACATGCATACATACACATACATAAATGAACACACACACACACACACATACATGCTCACACACATACATGCTTACACACATACATGCTTACACACACACACACATGCATGCTCACACACACACACACATACATGCATGCTCACACACATGCATGCTCACACACACACACGCATACATGCATGCTCACACACACGCATGCTCACACACACACACACACATACATACAAGCATGCTCACACACACATACAAGCATGCTCACACACACACACACACACACATACATGCATGCTCACACACACACATACAAGCATGCTCACACACACAGATACACACATACAAGCATGCTCACACACACACATACATGCATGCTCACACATGCACATACAAGCATGCACACACACGCACATACAAGCATGCTCACACACGCACATACAAGCATGCTCACACACTCACATACAAGCATGCTCACACGCATACATACAAGCATGCTCACACACATACAAGCATGCTTGCTCACACGCACATACAAGCATACTCACACACACACGCACATACAAGCATGCTCACACACACACATACATGCATGCTCACACACGCACATACAAGCATGCTCACACACGCACATACAAGCATGCTCACACACGCACATACAAGCATGCTCACACACACATACATACAAGCATGCTCACACACACACATACAAGCATGCTCTCACACACACACACACACATACAAGCATGCTCACACACACACATATAAACACAAATGCAGTAGCTAGTCTTATAAAAAAAACGGCAGACATTTACAGTACCTTGGCTCTTCCTGCTGGGTACAGCACTGCAGGGGGAGACAAAGAGCACACACTTTACCCTAATATGAGGAGCTCCCGCACAGAGCCGATTTCAGTTCGGCTGATGATAGAGGAGCTCCTCTCAGCCTCCCCTCCTACGGAAGAGTACAGGGGGCCTGAGGGCCCCCTGCAGCAAGGGGCCCGGTCGCCATGGCGATCTTGGCGACCCCTATAATTCCACCACTGTTTCCATCCAACTGCCCCATAGACAGTGGCGTACTAAGTGGGGGGTGGGGGGGGGCGGATCTGCCCCGGGTGCCACACACTGGGGGAGTGTCAGGCCACCTCCCTCCCCCTCCGCAACTGAAGAGGAGACAGTGTTGCGGCCGCGGGTTAGGCAGACCACACAGAGAGAGCCCGAGGCACTGGCAGTGGGCGGCATCGCAGGGGGGAGGTGCGAGCAGCACCCGAGTGGAGTGACACCTGTAGGCTCAGTGATCCGGGACCCAGTGCTGAACAATCCCCTTCTCTCTGTGGTCACGTGGCACCGTTCTAATCAGTCTCGGCAGCGGCTGTCACTCACAGCCGAGCTGAGTGAAGCCGCCTCCCCCTCCTCCTGCATGCACAGCACTGTGTAGACATGAAGGAGGAGGCGGAGGCGGCTTCACTCTGCTCGGCTGTGAGTGACAGCCGCTGCCGAGACTGATCAGAAAGGCGCAACCACAGAGAGAAGGGGATTGTTCACCGGGTCCCGGATCACTGAGCCGACAGATGCCACTCAGGTGCTGCTTGCACCTCCCCCCTGCAATGCCACTGCCTTGGGCTCTCCGTGTGTGTTCTGAGGTATGGGTCTGTAGGGGGGGCTGTATTGTTAGGGGGGTCTGTGCACTGTAGGGGGTTCTTTACTGCTTTACTGTAGGGGGTTTGTGCACTGTAGGGGGGGTTATTTACTGTGGGGGGCTGCACTGTGGGGGGTCTGCACTGTAGGGGTCCTGCACTGTAGGGGGGTCTGTACTATAGGGGGTCTGCACTGTAGGGGGAGGGGTCTGTACTCTAGGGGAGGATTTGGCACTGTAGGGAGGTCTGCAGTGTAGGGGTGTATGCGCTGTAGGTGGGAGAGGTCTGTATTGTAGGGGAGGATACTGTACTGTTGGGGGGTCTGTACTGTAGGAGAATATTCTGTACTGTAGGGGGGTCTGCACTGTAGGGGGGGGGGGGTCTGCACTGTAGGTGGGGACTGTACTGTAGGGGAGGATTTTGCACTGTAGGGAGGTCTGTACTGTAGGGGAGGATTCTGTACTGTAGGGGGGGGGGGGGTCTGTACTGTAGGGGAGTTTTTACTGTAGGGGAGGATTCTGTACTGTACTGTAGGGGGTTTTCACTGTAGGGGGGGTCTGTACTGTAGGGGAGTCTGTACTGTAGGGGGGTCTGTGCTGTAGGGTGGAGGGGTCTGTACTGTAGGAGGGTCTGCACTGTAGGGGAGGATTCTGTACTGTAGAAGGGCCTGCGCTGTAGGGTGGAGGGGTCTGTACTGTAGGAGGGTCTGCACTATATGGGAGGATTCTGTACTGTAGGGGGGTCTGTACTGTAGGGGCATCTACACTGTAGATGGGGGGTCTGTACGATAGGGAGGGGTCTGCACTGTAGGTGGTCTGTGTAACAATGCAGGGGGTCCAGAGCTGTCAGGGGCTGTGTAATGTAAATGGGGTGCAGAGGTGCAGGGTGCTGTGTAATGTAAAGAGGTCCTTAGGTGCAAGGTCCTGTGTAATGTAAAGGGGTCCAGAGGTGCAGGGTGCTGTGTAATGTAAAGAGGTCCTTAGGTGCAAGGTCCTGTGTAATGTAAAGGGGTCCAGAGGTGCAGGGTGCTGTGTAATGTAAAGAGGGCCTTAGGTGCAAGGTCCTGTGTAATATAAAGGGGTCCAGAGGTGCAGGGTGCTGTGTAATGTAAAGAGGTCCTTAGGTGCAAGGTCCTGTGTAATGTAAAGGGGTCCAGAGGTTCAGGGTGCTGTGTAATGTAAAGAGGTCCTGAGGTGCACGGTCCTGTGTAATGTAAAGGGGTCCATAGGTGCAGGGTGCTGTGTAATGTAAAGGGGTCCAGAGGTGCAGGGTGCTGTTCAATGTAAAGGGGTCCAGAGGTGCAGGGTGCTGTGTAATGTAAAGAGGTCCTTAGGTGCAGGGTTAGGTGTAATGTAAAGGGGTCCAGAGGTGCAGGGTGCTGTGTAATGTAAAGGGGTCCAGTGGTGCAGGGTGCTGTGTAATTTAAAGGGGTCCAGAGGTGCAGTTGTGGAGAGGGGGGGTACACAGTAGTGACAAAATGATATTGAAGGATGCAGAGGTATGCAGGGGACACAGTGGGGTGTTTTTACATTTTAAGGTGGGGGGGTGCCAGATATAGGATCCGCCCTGGGTGCCAAATGCTGTAGGTGCCCCCCTGCCCATAGAGGAGAGCGGGTTGTGTCCATATCATCTGCCTGTGGAGAGATCCCTCGCATAGCCGGGAGATTCTGCTTGGACGTATCTGCCCCATGTAAAATGGGCCTTAATGAGTTAGAAGAGTATTTCAAAAACCACTGGGAAGATGGCAACTCTGTAAAGTCATGTCACAGGACAGGTTACCAACATGGGCATTTATGTAATTAATTAAATATTACTTTATGATTGGATGGCTGTCATTTTTATAGCTACTTATGTGGACCAATGGTGTTATAATTTGATCTTAAGCTTGATAAACAGAACTTAAAAAAAGATTTGCTCGGGGGGGGGGGGGGGGTTCAGCTGTCTTTCAGCTGGTATGCTGACCCCCAACACATGTGTTGAATAAATGCTTATTTGGTTTGAACCTACTCACAGCTAGTTTGGGAGAAAATCCCTATTTAAAACATAGTGACAACCAGTGGCGGCTGGTGTTCAATTTTCTTGTGGGAGCAGCTCACAGCCTCCCCAGCCAGCCAGATCGACCAACCACCCCCCAATAAAAAAATAAAAGTGTCCCGCGAAGTCCATTCATCTTCTCTCACTCTGACGGACCAGAAAAAAAAAGAAAAGCCACATGCCGCCACGATCTGCCTCCATGGGAGGCACCTGCTGTAATGACCCGCCTCTCAGATGACAGTTCTTTTAATAACTGAGGGTGGGGCCACACGACAGCCATTTTTAAATCCTTTTTTTGCATTGATACATGTCCCCCCGGGGCAGGACCCAGGTCCCCAAACACTTTTTATGACAATAACTTGCATATAAGCCTTTAAAATTAGCACTTTTGATTATTCATGTTCGTGTCCCATAGACTTTAACGGTGTTCGTGTGTTCGAACAAATTTTTTGCCTGTTCGCATGTTCTGCTGCGAACCGAATCGGGGGTGTTCGGCTCAACCCTAGCGGGGAGGAGAAAAAGGAAGACATTAGCAAATATTAATTCGATAATGTCAGGGCTCTGCAATCCGAGCTCACCCTTTTTGAAGCGAATTAGAGTCTCAGGCTCTAATCATGTGCTTAGAAAAAATAAAATAAACCAATTTGAATCCATTCGTCTGGCGCCCCGCATGTGGATTAGGGGCCGGATGCATGGATTAGGGGGTGGCGCCCCTACGCCCTGCATTAGCGCCTGCCACTGGTGACAAAATCCTTACATTCTTATGTCGGTGACTTTAGATAGTAAAGTAAACCTTTCATAAAAGTAGTATAGAGGCTGCCATTGCCTATGCTGTTGGATACATTTTGTTCCTCCATCCTCTCCGCCCCAATACTCCGATATAGCACAAATAGAACTCTATACCAATGCACTCTTCACACAACAGCTAAAGCACAGCTGATAAGTAAATGCGAATCTCTCAGCACAACACATACTTGAATTATACAATCAAGGAAACCAAGGAAAGAAAGCCCGCAGCACAAAGCCAGGAAAATAGGCGGAGGGCGGGCATGACAGTGTTAACTGGGGACGAGCTGGTTCGAGGGGGCGGTTCTCTGCAGAGGCTGAGAGGGGAGGAGCAGAGTTTAATGTGCAGCTCCTCCCCTCCTCAGTCTGCAGGGAGAAGCGAGCTTGCAACATGGTGGCCGTGGAGGAGCTCTTCGCTCGGCTGAAGGCCGAATCGGCATCCCGCGGACCGGGATGGCTTGACGCGAGGCTGGCGGCGGCGCTGGGTGAGGTACCCCCGGCGGCCGAGCGGGAAGGTGGCGTGCGGGCGCGAGCGTGGTGATCGCGGCCGCTGGCTCGCTTTTCGCCGGACCCCCCTCCCCCCTCATTGGGACACATGGCAGCAACAGCAGGGATGGCAGGGCTCACTCAGGCCCGCCCACGAAACACGCGGCGCGGCCTGTGGCGGCAGATGGCTTGGGGGACTGTGGCACTGGAGCAGGACATGTTGGGGGGCGAGCGGGCATTTCCAGGCCGGAGGCTAGTGTGGGCAGGAGTCCCAGGACTGTGCGGGGGGCCCCAGCTCGTGGCTTTGAGACGGCAGGGGCGGGGCTGGCATCGGTGACGCCCGGGAAGATGGCCGCTGGGTGCAAGGGACAGTCGGCAAGTAGCACTCCTGGGGTGGATGGACAGCAGCCGTCCCCTGCTGTGTTACGGTGGGCTGTGGTGGACCCAGGAGAGGCGGCAGCTGCCAGCAGTGGTCTTGGGCGGCACTGCGATCGGGGGCAAGCTGGCCCCGGCAAGTCCTTGAGGAAGTCGGCGGGCAGATCTGGCGTGTTGCGTAAGACCAGGGAGCTCCGCGGATCCCCGGCACCCAGTGATGATTCTGCTGGAGGGCAGTCGGCAAGCGAGGCGGAGTTGGCGGATGTCCGCTCGGAGGGAGAATTATCGCAGTCGGAGGACGAGGGATGGCAAGGCGTTCTGAAGGCAGTGGACCCGGGACCCTCGGCTGGTGGGACTCCATCCAGGCAACACGGTGAGTCTGCTTATGTTTTTTCTACTATGTCTTGCAATGTGGGGGGGAAAGCGGGAGGGGCAGGTATGCGCGGGGCGGCCAGTGGGGGCCGCGCCCATTGCGCCGGCCGCGGTGGTCTCGGACCGCGCGGTGGAGGATGAGGGGTTGAGGGGTTTTCTGGCGGGTTTGAAGGAGCTGGTCCATCGGTTCGAACCGGGAGTAGGCGGGGACCGGGCCCCAGTGGCGGCTTGGGTGGCCCCGGGCACGGGGGGGCGGGGTTGACGTTGGGGGGCAGGGTGGGTCGGGGGGTTTGACGGTGGGGGCTGCGGAGCCAGCGGCGCCTGCCACCACGGTGGCTGCGGTGGCTGACCTGGGGGCGGGATCAACGCCCGCGGGGGGTGGGACGGCTTTGGAGGCCACCAAAAAACAGGACTTGGTCCGTTTGGCGGATGCGGCGAAATGTGAGGTGTATGTTTGCTTCGAGGGGCCCCTCGGGGCTCATCTGAAGCCTGAAGTCAGGGAGAAGATCTGGAAGGGTGAGTATGTCGAGAACTTCGCCCTTCTGCTGCTGGAGAAGTTCAATCTGGATAGGGTAAAGCCGGAGGATCACAAGAAGGAGGATGAGGAGAAGCGGCGATACAGGCTCATTCCCAGGACATTTACCAATTGGCTACAGGCGTTCGCGATTCTGGCTAGTGTGATAGGGGAAAAGAACCCGGAGCACTGCTCGGCGCTGTTTTGCTACTTGGAAGCCGTGGGAGAAGCCTACAGGGTCTACGGGGGAACGGTGTGGTTGCGTTACGATGAGCAGTTTCGTCAGTGGAGGCCGATTCGCCCGTCCTTACAATGGGATCATAAGGACATCAGTCTATGGATGCGCCTTATGACTTCAGCGTGGTCGACTGGTCAGTTTTTTCCAGGAGGGGCCGGTGGGTCCACTAACCCCGGACAATCGGCCACAAGGAAGAAAGGAGTATGTTGGCAGTTTAACGAGGGGTCTTGTAGGTTCGGGGGGTCGTGCAAGTACAAGCACAAATGCACTGGCTGCGGTGGGGGTCACCCATCGTCCCGCTGTTTCAAGCAAGGAAAGGGCAAGTTCGGTGATGCGGTTGGAAAAGGGGACAACTCCGGTGAAAGTGGGAAAGATGCTGCCTTTTCTCGATAGGTATCCGGATCGGGAAGCGGCGCAGTTGCTGGCCCGGGGGTTTGCGGAGGGTTTTCATATCCCGGCGCAACTGGGGGAGGCACCCCCTTTGGCACGTAATCTGCGTTCGGCATTAGCTCACGCCGAGGTGGTATCTGCAAAACTGAAAAAGGAGGTGGCTTTGGGGCGCATGAGCGGCCCCTTCCCGACGGCACCCATTCCAGATTTGGTGGGGTCACCCTTGGGTGTGGTGCCCAAAAAAAGAGCCTAATAAATTTTGGCTCATTCATCATCTCTCGTATCCAAAAGGGGGATCGGTGAATGATGCTATTGACCCGGAGATTTGCGCGGTGTCTTATACGTCCTTTGACGCTGCAGTTTTTTGGGTCAGGAAGTATGGGAAGGGGGCATTGATGGCTAAGACCGATATTGAATAGGCCTTCCTTCTGCTCCCGGTCCATCCGGACAGCTTCCGGTTGCTGGGTTGTCATTGGCAGGAGGGATTCTACATCGATAGATGCCTGCCCATGGGATGTTCCATATCGTGTGCTCTGTTTGAAAGGTTCAGTTCTTTCTTGGAGTGGGTGGTGCGGGACGTCGCGGGACTGAACTCGGTGATCCATTATCTTGACGACTTCCTCTGCGTGGGCCCGCCTGCTTCGGAGTTATGCGCGATACTGTTGGCTACGCTGGAACATGTTGCCGGGAAGTTTGGCGTTCCCTTGGCACCGGACAAGACGGAGGGCCCGCGGACGGTGTTGAGCTTCTTGGGCATTGTGCTGGACTCCGAGAGGATGGAGTGTAGGTTGCCGGAGGAGAAATTGAGGGCGCTCCAAGCGGAGATTTGTGGGATGATGGGCTTACGCAAGGTTCAACTTAGGACGTTGCAATCGCTGCTGGGTAAGTTGAACTTTGCGTGTCGCATACTGCCAATGGGGAGGGTGTTCTGCCGACGGCTGTCGGCCAGTACTGCTGGGGCCACCTCGCCCAAGCACTTTGTGCACTTGGTCAAGGCGCATAGGGATGACCTGGCGACATGGCACGCGTTCCTGGCTAATTTCAACGGCAGGGCTTTGTGGATGTCGGGCCCCGTCAGCAACTTTGATCTGGAGCTGTACACGTATGCGGCGGGGGCAGCGGGTTTCGGTGCCTTTTTCCAGGGAAAATGGAGCGCAGGGCCTTGGCCGGCTTCGTGGAAGGTGGCGGGCCTGGTTAAAAACATGTTGCTGCTGGAACTTTTTCCGGTGGTATTGGCGGTGGAACTGTGGGGAGAGGCTTTCCGGAATCTGAAAGTGTGCTTTCATGGGGACAATTTAGGGGTGGTGCAGGTGATCAACAAGGTGTCGGCGGCATCGCCGCCGGTGGTCAGGTTGCTCAGACACCTTGTGCTGCACTGCTTACAGTTAAATGTGTTTATTTATGCTGTGCACCTTCCGGGCGTTGAGAACGTCATCGCTGATGCTTTGTCTCGCTTCCAGTGGGACAGGTTTCGGGAATTGGCACCGGGGGCGGAGCAGCAAGGGGTCCCTTGTCCGGAATGGCTATGGAGGATTGTCTTGGACGAGTAGCAGGCTGGATACGGCGGTCGGTGAGCGAGGCGACATGGTCCGCATACAGCAAGGTGTGGAGAGAATGGGCTGCCTTCATGCAGCAGGCCACAGGAGGTCAGGAGAAACGGGATCTGCGCTTGTTAGTTACTTATTTTGTGGCCAGGAACTTTGAAGCTGGGGTGTCTGCGTCCGGGCTTACTAAAAAATTAGCTGGGCTGGCGTTTTGGTTCAAACTCAAGGGTTTGCCGGACACGACAAAGGATTTCTTGGTCAGGCAGGCCATGAAGGGATACAGGCGTTCTCAGGTCAGGAAGGATTCCAGGCGCCCGGTTTCGTTCAAGCTTTTGGGCCGGTTGTTGGAGCAAGTGGTAGGTACATGTTCGTCGCCATACGAGGTGGCTTTGTTCAGAGCGGCGTTTGCTTTGGCATTTTTCGTGGCTTTGCGGGTCAGCGAGCTGGTTAGCCCATCGCGGAGCCGGCAGGGAGGTTTGGGCTGGGACGCGGTGGTGTGTGAGGCGGACAGGTTGTCCATCCTGGTATGCCGCTCGAAAACGTATCAACAGGGCAAGGGTAAGTCGGTGCAGCTGTTTGCCTTGCCGGATTCGCCTTTGTGCCCTATTGGGTTGGTGCAAAACTTTTTGGCGGTTCGCCCGGCGATCCAGGGGCCATTTTTGGTACATCAGGATGGGCAATTTCTCTCGAGATTCCAGTTTTCAGCGATTTTTAAGCGATGCTTGCTGGCATTGGGTTTGGGGGAGCAGAAGTTTTCCTCACTTTCATTCCGCATTGGGGCGGCCACTGAAGCGGTCAGGTGGGGTCTGGATGAGCCGGCGGTCAAGCGCAGTGGGAGGTGGGAATCCAGGAGGTTCCAGTTATATGTTCGCCCGCATTTATTGGTTGCGTGAAGTGCCTGGGGGGTAGGAGACTGCATATGTGTTGCTTGTTTTTGCTTTTCCTTTGTGGGCTCATGTCTTATATTGATGTTTTGGGGTTATGTTTTCTTCTCTGTTTTTTTTTTCTTCTCTTCCTTTCTTACAGGCGGCCGGCCGGGCATGGTGTGGATAGTAGGCCACTCCTATGTTTGTTGGGGGGCGAGACGGGGTGATGCCCGCCCGGAGGGTCATCAGCTTGGGTTTTCTATGCAAGAGGCACTGATCCACTGGCTGGGGGTGCCAGGCATGCTGTGGGGCAGGGCGGTGTCGGAAGTCCACCGTTTTGCACGCTGGGACGGGCCTCCGGATGTGCTGGTGCTGCACGTCGGAGGCAATGACCTAGGTGTCAAGACCATGCTAGATCTCGTCAAGGAGATCAAGTTTGATTTTTGCCAGCTACGCCTTGCTTTTCCACACATGATTATTGTGTGATCTGACATGGTGGCCAGGACGGCATGGAGGATTGCAAGGTCGGTAGACCGGCTGAACAGGGCCAGGAGAAAAATAAATAAGGAAGTTAGCGGTTTTGTCGTCAGGAATGGGGGTTTGGCTATACGGCACCTTGAACTGGAAGTGGATACCTGGCGCTACCTGAAGAAGGATGGGGTCCACCCAAACGATGTGGGGACCGATATTTGGTCCCTGGGGATCCAGGATGGGATCCAGCGAGCTGTGAGGGTGTGGCAGGGCATGCAAGGGTAAGGTGTTGCCCTTGCGTGCTGTGGCATGTTGTTGGTCTGTGCGGATGAAGGATTTTACCCCAGGGATGGAAGAGTTTGGGGCCTATCGGTGGTATAGTACCCGTCGGTGGTGATATAGCTAACAGTAGTTTAGCTACAGTGGGTGATCAGGTGCACTGCGGTCAGTGTTTGGCCTCTGAGCTAGTTTGTCAGCTTGAGGCCCATTATAGTTTGGGTACCGCAGTGCCGTTAATGGTTTATGGTGATTGGTGGGTTATCCTTGCACAGACCAACGGGGAGGAGTTGCAATGGAGGAAGTGCCTTACTACCTGATTTAGTTATGTTAATTTATGTTATTTATGTTATTTATCTTATTTATGTTAATTGTTTGAATATTTTGATAATAAAGATAATTGGCTGCTACGGCCATGTTTACTCCAGATGGGTGTGGTCTCAATTTCTGGGGTAGTAAGTGGTGGGGGCGTAGCAGTTTAAGAAGGAAAATGTTGGGTCAGTAAGTCACATCAGTCATACAATAGTCAAGGCATATATTGATTTACAACAGGAAGCACAGAAGTTATAGCAGTCAACCTTTAGACAGACTTATGCCCCGTACACACGAGAGGGATTAAGTCTGACAGACTTCCGACGGAGTTCTAGCGGAGTTCCGCCGGAGTTCTGGCGGACTTTTCGACCGAACGGACTTGACCACACACCATCACACCAAACTCCGACGGAGTCGAACGTGATGACGTACGACTGGATTCGACGTAGGAAGTTCCTAGACAGTAGCCAATAGCTGCCCTAGCGTCGGTTTTAGTCCGTCGGAGTAGCACACACACGAGCGGATTTTTCGAAGGGGACCGGGTCCGGCGGAGTTCCGTCGGGAAAATTTAAAGCATGCTTCATTTCTAAAGTCCGTCAGACTTTAGCTTCGCTAAAGTCCGTTGCAGCCCACACACGATCGGATAGTCCGCCGGACTCAGTCCATCGGAGTTTGGATGTCGAAAAGTCCGCTCGTGTGTACGGGGCATAAGTCATACAAGTAAATTATACATTTTTTTGTCCTTAAAAAGGATCTTCACAAAATCTAGCCGCACGGGGGAGAAATTACAGCTGCCAGACATATTCACCTGAACAATGAGGTCACGGGGGAAAGGGTGTTACAGCGGCTCTCGCTTTAATTAGCACAAAAAAAAAAAACAGGTCAGAGTTTGATGTATTTCTTGGCAAAGCAGGAGAAAACAGGGTGGATGTTCCAGAGAAGGAAGATTTGTATGTGAAAAACAAGATTACATACATGTTTTTGTACTTCTGTTTTACCATGAAAAATCAGAAAAATTTAAATAAAAACCATTGAAACAAAAAATAAAAAACAAGATTACAGAAGAGACTCTGGCTTAAAAAGTTAAATTCTAAATCAGACACTCTGTGGTTATTATGATAGGCATAAATGCGACAGTTAACCACTTGCCTACTGGGCACTTATACCCCCTTCCTGCCCAGGCAAATTTTTAGCTTTCAGCGCTGTCTCACTTTAAGTCACAATTGCATGGTCATGCAATACTGTAGCCAAATATATATTTTTTTCCACACAAATAGAGCTTTTTCATATTTTGTTATAACATTTTGCAAACAGGTAATTTTTCTCCTTCACTGATGTGGACTGATGAGGTGGCACTGATGAGCACTGATAGGCTGCACTGATGGTCACTAATGAGGCGGCACTGGTGGGTGGCACTGATGAGGTGCCACTGATCAGGAGGCACTGATGAAGCTGCACTGATGGGTGGCACTGATGGGCACTGATAGGCAGAACAGGGAGGTGGCACTGATGGACACTGATAGGCACTGATAGGCAACACTGATAGATAACACTGATGATGAGGCACTGATGGCTACTGATTGGCAGCACTCATGGGCACTGATAGGTGGCACTGGTGGGTTGAATTACTGAGCTCTAGAGTGAAACACTTAGAACAAATATAACAGCATCTATAGTTAGAAGTCTAGCGTAGCCAGAATTTGAACTCAATTCCCCTGTAATGGTTGTTTTAATAGGCATACAGCAGGGGCGGACTGACAACTCATGGAGCCTCCGGGCAATAGGAGATCATGGGGCCCCCATTCAATCAGAGATTAGGGGGCCACACAGTATACACAAACACACACACACAGAGTATACAATCACACAGTACACACAGACATGTTTCTATTGCCTGAGAAGGTACTGGAGAGGTGGGGCAGCTATAATCTCGGGATTTTTAGACCAAAAGGATGTCAGTAAGGGGCATTTCAAAGACAGATGTAAAAAAAACACAATTTTTTTACATACTGTCCCTGGTTTTACTGAGACTGGCAACCCTGATGGGGCCCCCTAGTGGCATGGGGCCCTCGGGCAGTGCCCGAGTAGCCCAATGGTCAGTCCGCCCCTGGCATACAGCAAGCAAGGGGAAAAGGCCTACAAAATATGTAGGCACAATCAGGCACACAACATCTAGGCCCTGGAGGAATAAGCGTCCTGGCTAATACCAGATCAATATCAAGAAAAGATTTCAGAGTACCCCACTAGAGATCTTACTAACTAATTTAAAGTCTTTCAGGACCTTGATCTCCAGCGTGGTAAGCAGAGCAATATTAGTTATGTAACTATAACTCAGCATATAATAAACTTGTTGCCTATGGCTATACCAGGCACTACAATTTCACTGCAGTGCATAAAGGGTAGCAGGGCCAGGTATCATAAGTCTCCCGCAAGCCCCAGATGCCTTTCAAGTGGATCTGTTGCGATAGATGCGATAGTACGAAGTTCCCAATGCCTAGCATATGAATCTGTGGAAGGGATGCCCATTCAAATAGCATAGAGGGAATAAGAAGATACATCCCGCTGTCTTTTACATCTGCACAACCCCCTCAGTTCATATAGTCAGAAGCTCCTTTATGGGCAACCTGCCTTAAATGGCCTGGAGATTAGTTTACCTGGGATCTCAGTAAAAGGCAAATAGTCATGGAAAAGGGGTTCTTGCTAGGTAAGTCTATGGTTGCCAGGACCACAGAAACAGTTACAGGCCTACAGGAGTAACATCAGTTAAATTCCGTTGTGCCTTAATGCATGAGAAAGATAGTAGTCTCGTATACTATCCCATGGCAAAAGCACTACCGTCAATGATTATCAAAAAATTAAGAATTCAGCATGTGTTTTCAGCGGTCAGAACCGTAAAACTAAGGAATAAACTCAGAGCAAAGGAGCTAACTCAAAGATCCAGTTGGAACCAGTTCAATGATCTGTCTTGCGTCTGGCAGAAGATGGCGAGGCTCTTGAGCTGCGATCTGTATCCATGTCGCCCCGGCCCCTCAGGGATGAGTCAGAAGAGCAACTGCGACATCCCTGTCTGTTGCAATGGGAGCGTGGAGTAACTTCTGAGTGAGTGGAGATCCTGGGTTCCATTTGCAGAAAGGAGCCATACCACTCTGGACCATCTACCACCGGGATGCCATGGGTGTCACAGAAGGCTGGCAGGTCCGCAGGTGTTTGCATAAGTGCTGAGCGGTTCCCTACTGTGGCTTGCAAACAGAAGGGGAACTTCCAATGGTACACAATATGCCTGTCACATAGAACGTTGAGAAGAGGACATAGATCTCTCCTGTGTGGGAGAGTGATGGCAGACAGATCCTGAGAAATTTGGATGTGCACCCACTCATGATGCATGATGACCATGATTACCTGACAGGCACAAGATTTCTTCCTCCTGTGTAAAGCTGACCAGACAGCAAATAGTGTTGGGGGGGGGTTTGAGTTTCCTTACCTCTAGGTAATCTGACATTTCTCCATCTCCACAGGTGTGCCTAGTGGTCTGCCCAACAAGGTATTAAAGATTGCCCACACAACAGACTGTAGCTGAGGACCCTCCACCAACTCAAGGATCCCTCTGATGTGTAGATTTCGCCTCAGACCCCTATTGTCCAAATCTTCACGGTGGCAGTTCATGTCAATTAGATGCTGTGCATGAACACTAGAAACCCGCTGCACCTGCTGGATAGCAACACAATGAGTCAGGGCCGCAGACGCCACATGTTCTAAGCGAGAAACCTCTGCACTCAGATCTGTCTTGAGGTCCGCAATTGCTGATGACAAAGTGTTATTGATGTCCATTGCCACAAGCTGTAAGTCAGCTAGACTGAGCAGCGGGAGGGCTGTGTACTGATAATGCCAGCTGTTCCCTCAGACTCCCATGGAGTCTGAGGGAACAGCGTGGCTAGCAGCATGGTGATCTGAGGCCTGAGAGGAGGCCTGGGAGACAGTCTGCTGTGTTCGGAACATTGCCGGTAGCTGCGTGCCAGTGTCCATTTGGGATAGGGTGGCTGAATTTCTGCTCTCCGGTATCCTTGCTGCCCAAATCGTGAACTCTCCCACTGAAGAAAGGCTGAAACAGTAGCCCTAGGTGTTGGAGCTCTGTACATCTCACTCCGGTGCAAGGCCACATCCCCATGCAAAAATTTTTATATTGGTGTGAGTAAATGGTTCATAAAAATCTGTTGATTCTGCCAGTTCCTTATCTTCCTTTCTCTAAAGACTTTTTTAAAAGGTTGACCGCCAGCTCCCAATTCTGTAGGAAGGTGGTGCTCTGTGCTTTAATTCAGTCATATGAAGTTAATACCTTTCCGTTGGTGGATTGAAATGTCCTGTCCTCAGTACATGTGACAGTATGTGTCCTATATGTAATTTTTTAAATTTTGTCTATATGTACACTTTAATGAGGATGTACACTTAAAAGGAGGCAGTTAGCGGTGGGCTGTTTAAAATATATCCCCCCCCCTCAGAAAAAGTTTTAACCTAGATCTTATTGAAAGGTCATAGTATCACAATTCAAGATCTTAAATCTAAAAATGTTGATAACTCATAACTCCCAAACCCTGCAGTTTACAGTCATAATCACAAAATCTTGTCTCCGGGGACTCTGGTAGCATAGTGGTCTCTGCAAACCATCATTTAAGACATAGCGTCTTGATGGTTTATACAGTGGAACATACCTGCAAATTGAGTGTCAGTGCATCTGATTATAGTCTCCTCCAGCAGCGCTTATGATAGAGTTACAACACAGGAAAGCCATTGGAAGAGGGGGCAGAGTGTTGTTACCCTATAAGAGGTAGTTCTTGAGCAACGACTTTCATGACATGATCCAACAAGGTGCTATTTTATGGAGAACTCTTGAAAAGTCTGCAAATTACATTTGAAATAATTGAACATGTTAAAATGCTATTGCAGTGATTATCAGTGATCAGTAAATATCAGCTTTCCCCAGTGGCTCATCTGCATATGCATATGAGCTCCTTAAAGTGAAGCTCCACCCAAAAGGAGAAGCTCTGCCTGTTTGCTTCCTTCCATCTCCACTGCCACACTTGGCACCTTTTGAGGGGGGAGTGGGTATCTGTTTTTGACAGGTACCTGTCCCTACTTCTGGATGACCTCGCCACAGCAAAGGTCCCCTGGAAGTTCAACCACCTTCCTCCTTCCCCCGCCACCAGGCCATTCACAAAGCACAGAGCTCTTCGCATATGTGCAGTAGGGAACTGGTTGTGAAGCCACGGGGCTTCACTGTCAATTTCCTTTACAAGGAATGGCGGGGGGCAGCACCCGAGAGCCAACTGAAAATTTGGCTGGGGTGCTGACATTGCGGGATAGCTGGACAGGTAAGTGTCCTAATAAAAGTCAGCAGCTACAGTATTTGTAGCTGCTGACTTTTAATTTTTTTGGTGGGGGGCCTGGAGCTCCTCTTTATGTATATATACATCTATGTATACTTAAGCTTTCCTTAGAAGAATTTCATTCATAAGATGTCATTTTCAGAACTTTGGATTAATCAAGTGTTAAAGGGGACAGTTAACAAATTAACAAATGGTTTCAGCCAAAATGAGTGAAAAAAAAATCATAGGGCAAGGATGGAAATTTGTTAACAAATCTAATGGGAATACATTTCTAATTGTTGAATTTGCTCCCGGCTAAGAAAAATTGCAACTAGCCTTATGCACATGCACTTGTCAAAGTTAATCTGGAAGTGGAACATTCATTCTATGAAAATTTAGAAACTGGCATGGTGCTTGAATGAAAAGTTGTTCTAAATTAGTTGAATCCATGAAGGCATCGTTGAACAGCCAGACGAGCTTTCTTGTCTGAAAGTTCAAAGGAAATTCTAGAGGGGTAAGGTCAGCTTTACATAGTTCCAAGCTGAACCAATGTAAGTATACAATAAGGATCATTCCTGGATTTCAAGTCATATTTAACCCTCAATTGTTAATTCAGGCTGGGTTCACGCTATTGCGTATATATGAATAAAGAACGAATGAATTACTCCTGCACTTGTGAAGGGGCTGCTGGTATAGGGTGGTAGTACTTTCAAAGGCAGTGAATTTAACAAATGATCGTGCATGTCCCGCTGCCTAAGCTGACCAGGGGTTGTCCGAAAAGAGCCAGGTGAAAGAGAAAAAATGGAAGGCACGTGATCTGACACTTTGATCAAAAGATGTATACAGTTTATTCACATAAAAAAAAATTATAAAAGCATATACAAAGTATCTACATATTCATAAAAGCAGGCTAAAAACATATTCACATTAAAAACTTGTTTTTAAAAACAGGCATGCCCATACAAGGACAAGCATTCAAAAGGTGGGCTAACGCGTTTTGAGGATGTCCTCTTCATCAGAGCCTTGAGTAGCAATAATAAGTCTGCACAAGATATATATATAGAGTGTGGACCAACATGAAAGGGGAGTGGTTAGTAGGGAGATGTCAAAGGTTATGTGATGATTACTCCTTAGCTTTGCAGCTATCCATGTCCCAGCTCTCTATACAGTGTAGAGGAATGTAGTCCATGTGGTTTTATATAAACAGATTGTTTCCATGTGTGTGAATTGGTTAAGCCTGTATAGATGTATTGTAGCTTGCAGGCATCAGGAAGCAGATGCTTCAGTGTGTATTCTGAGTGCTGCTTGTCAGAAGGTTACCTTGTGCTGCCAGACAGAGTATAACTGTTTCAGTGTATGGGATTTTATGACTTAACGCCACACACATAGATACACCACATACAAAATATTGCTCAAACTACAACAGTAGCCACTGTGGAGATCATACCACAAGATCTTAGGCCATTTCCCACATGCAATGACATATATGTTTATGTCTCCCCATCTCCCAACAATCCACATTCCCAAGCAAGAGTACTCCCTATGGATGTTCTTTCAGGCACCCTCATCTTCAATTCTTCCCAATCATTGACCATACCTATTTATAACTGATATAGCCCTCTATCTAGAGATTTAGAAATCTTTGCCAGTAAGAGTGGCTCCAGTAAATCAGTGGCCACTATCCCTAATGAGCTTGACATATACGCTGGTCCCAGCATTCCTATCTCCAATACACCAGAGAATTCTTCTTTTGTAGTGCCATCTCCCACAAGCATGGTGAAAGAAAAAATTGAAAAAAAAGAAAACTGTCAGAGGGAGAAAAGGAGGAAGACTGGTTAAGGCTAAACAACAAAAAAGAAAGGAAAGAAAACCTTAGACAGCACCATCAAAATTTTAAACCTATCCTCCCACAGCCTCAATTTACGCTGAAATGTCCCTCCTCAGAAAGGGGTTACATTTTGCCCCTTCCAGTGGTCCAAATCAATTTGGGCTTTTTAAAGATTTACACAATTTCACTTGCATATTGACATTCAAACGTCATTTTTTTCCAGCCCCAACAACAATGTGGACAACACATCTTACCATTTGAATTTTAATCTATCATCCACATATTAGGAGAACTTTGGGAGGAAGGATACACTGACAGTCAACCAATGGATTGTTATACAGACCCTGATATTTAAACCAAAGTCGTCCTTTTTTCCAACCAAGTCCAAAGGACCTTATATGGAAACTTACTTTCAATCAGTGTACCAGGATTTTAAGGAAATTTGCCAAAACAACAAAAAAACAATAAGTATAAAAATCTAACACCTATAGAACATAAGGCCCTGAAAGATATTGAAGCTAACAATAAAATAATTATAAAATTAGCCAACAAGGGAGGCAGCATAGTTTTGCAGGATAAGGACAACTACCTAAATAAGGCCTAACTCCTCCTTTTGGATAATAACACCTACACCACTCTTAAGAAAGATCTTCTTCCCGAATACCAGCAGTTTTTATATTACCTCATCAATAGGGCCTTTGAGGATGGGGTTCTAGATAAAAAATAAACACAGTTTCTATTACCCAGCATCAATAGTACGCCATACTTTTACCATCTCCCCAAAGTTGACAAATCTTTAACACTAGGGATGGCCGAACGGTTCGCCCGGCGGTCGTTTCGTGGCGAATTTCGGCTGTTCGCGGTCCACCCGATCGGGCGGACTATTGCCGCTGTTCGCCCGGCGGACTTCCGTGTTTACTGTGTAAAAGAACTTTGACCTATGATGACACATCCATCATGTGGTACAGGACAGCCAATTGAGACATTACAGCACATGGACAATTGGACATCCCCCCTAACTTATAAATAGACCCAATCAGGCGGCCATTTTACATTCTTTCGTATGTCACTATAGGGAGAGGTTGCTGTGTGGAGAAGGGAGAGACTGCAGTGACCCAAATCGCTAGCTATTAGGTCCACAAAAGTTCTTTTAAGGACTGGTATGGTATAGGTGTTAGGTGTAGTTCAGGATATAGGTTTGAGGCACTGCTGTGCTAGTGATTGTTGCAGCAGCCTGTCTTTTGTCAGTGTAGAGAGAAGGACAGGACGCTGTGTGCAGCAGGGACAGTCAGTTTAATCATTAGCTGTTACTATTAGGTCCACAAAAGTCCTTTTCAGGACTGGTATGGTAAAGTAGTACAGGATATAGTTTTGAGTGCTTGTTAAAAGTGATTGTAGAGAAGTAAAATGTAAATGTAGTGTAAACTCTACATACTCACTCACAGGGGCGTTTCTTAACCACTTAAGGACCGCCGTATTGCCATTGTACGTCAGCACAATGGCACAGGCAGGCACAATCACGTACATCTACGTGATTGCCTTCCAGCGGGTGGGGGGTCCGATCGGACCCCCTCCCGCTGTTTACGGCGGTCCGATTCGGTCCAGGAGCGCTCCGTGATGAGGGGATGGCCGTTGGTTTTCGGCCACCCCCTCTGGATCGCTCCTGGCCAATGAGAAGCTTCCTCCCCTGTGTATTGTTTACACAGGAAGGAGGAAGTGATGTCATTCTCCTCGGGGCGGTCTTTTTGACCGGACTACGAGGAGAAGAGTAAAAGTAAGTGTGCACCAACACTACACTGACATGTAGGTACACACAGGCACACAAACCCCCCCCCGATCCCCCCCCCCCCGATCGCCCCCCGATCCCCCCCCGCCCCCCCTCCCCCCCCAGTCACAGTGTCACTGATTGCATTGATCATTTCTTTACTGATCAATGCATTCAGTGTCAGTTGTGACAGTAAAAACTGTCAGGACAGTTAGTGTTAGGTCCAGGGTAGCCCCCTATCACCCCCCAATAAAGATTTAACCCCCTGATTGCCCCTAGAGTTAACCCTTTCACCCCCTTTTGCCAGTGTCACTAAGCGATCATTTTTCTGATCGCTGCATGTGTCGCTAGGTAGCTAGTTATTTTTTTAGGTTCACCGCCAGGTTTTTATATCGCTAGGTACCCCGATATACTACCCAATAATGTTTTTAACCCCCTGATTGCCGCTAGTTAACCCTTTCACCCCCTTTTGCCAGTGTCACTAAGCGATCGTTTTTCTGATCGCTGCATTAGTGTCGCTACAGTCGCTAGGTAGCTAGTTATTTTTTTAGGTTCACCGCCAGGTTTTTATAGCGCTAGGTACCCCGATATACTACCCAATAATGGTTTTAACCCCCTGATTGCCGCTAGTTAACCCTTTCACCCCCTTTTGCCAGTGTCACTAAGCGATCATTTTTCTGATCGCTGCATGTGTCGCTAGGTAGCTAGTTATTTTTTTAGGTTCACCGCCAGGTTTTTATATCGCTAGGTACCCCGATATACTACCCAATAATGGTTTTAACCCCCTGATTGCCGCTAGTTAACCCTTTCACCCCCTTTTGCCAGTGTCACTAAGCGATCGTTTTTCTGATCGCTGCATTAGTGTCGCTACAGTCGCTAGGTAGCTAGTTATTTTTTTAGGTTCACCGCCAGGTTTTTATAGCGCTAGGTACCCCGATATACTACCCAATAATGGTTTTAACCCCCTGATTTCCGCTAGTTAACCCTTTCACCCCCTTTTGCCAGTGTCACTAAGCGATCATTTTTCTGAACGCTGCATCAGTGTCGCTAGTGTCGCTAGGTAGCTAGTTATTTTTTTAGGTTCACCGCCAGGTTTTTATAGCGCTAGGTACCCCGATATACTACCCAATAATGGTTTTAACCCCCTGATTGCTGCTAGTTAACCCTTTCACCCCCTTTCACCAGCGATCACAGTATAAGTGTCACTGGTGACGCTGGTTAGCCAGTTAGTTATTTAGGTTCCCCGTCAGGTTTTTATATAGCGCCAGGGACCCCCATATACTACCTAATAAAAATTTGAACCCCCTGATTGCCCCTAGTTAACCCTTTCACCACTGATCACCGTATAAGTGTTACGGGTGACTCTGGTTAGTTTGTTTTTTATAGCATTTTATATTCAAATCCGGAAGGCAGAGCTTGGATTTCGGGGTCCCGTACGTGGCTAGGCTCCCAAAAAGTCCCCCACATGTGGTATCCCTGTACTCGGGAGAAGCAGCAGAATTTATTTTGGGGTGTAATTTGACTTCTGCCCATAGCATGTGTGAGCAATATATCATTTAGTGACAACTTGGTGCAAAAAAAAAAAAGTTTGTAATATTCCCGCAACTTGTGGCAAAATATAAAATATTCCATGGACTCAACATGCCTCTCAGTAAATAGCTTGGGGTGTCTACTTTCCAAAATGGGGTCATTTTGGGGGGTTTTGTGCTATTTTGGCATTTTATGGCCTTCGAAACTGTGATAGGTAGTGAGGAGTTAAATCAAAAATTTGCACCCTTAGAAATCCTGAAGGTGGTGATTGGTTTTCGGGGTGCCGTGCGCGACTAGACTCCCAAAAAGTCCCACACACGTGGTATCCCCATACTCGGGAGAAGTAGCGGAATATATTTTGGGGTGCAATTCCACATATAACCATGGCATGTGTGAGCAATATATCATTTAGTGACAACTTTTTGTAAAAAATTTTTTTATTTTTTTTTGTCATTATTCAATCCCTTAGGACAAAAAAAATAAATATTCAATGGGCTCAACATACCCATCAGCAATTTCCTTGGGGTGTCTACTTTCCAAAATGGGGTCATTTGGGGGGGATTTGTACTGCCCTGACATTTTAGCACCTCAAGAAATGAGATCGGCAGTCATAAATTAAAAGCTGTGTAAATTCCAGAAAATGTACTCTAGTTTGTAGACGCTATAACTTTTGCGCAAACCAAAAAATATACGCTTATTGACATTTTTTTTACTAAAGACATGTGGCTGAATAAATTTTGCCCTCAATGTATGACTAAAATTTAGTTTATTCGATTTTTCTTATAACAAAAAGAAGAAAATATCTTTTTTTTTCAAAATTTTCGCTCTTTTTCCATTTATATCGCAAAAAAAAAAATCGCAGAGGCAATCAAATACCATCAAAAGAAAGCTCTATTTGTGGGAAGAAAAGGACGCAAATTTCGTTTGGGTGCAATATTGCATGACCGCGCAATTACCAGTTAAAGCAGCGCAGTGCGAAATTGCAAAAAGACCTCTGGTCCTTAAGGTGTTTATTGGTCCGGAGCTGAAGTGGTTAATGAATAGCAAAGTCTTTGTGTAATATGTGAATCAGTAAAGTCTGTCTTCCTTCCAAGGCATTTCAAACGTACTTTCAGGAGTAGAAATTGAAGAATCCTTCGTTCATCCAATAGTTCGTTTATTGTTCAGAAAGACAAGCAAAGACAAGATTGACATCTGGTAACATATGGCATGGTGATGGCCTCAGAAGGAGGAATGGGTCTTCTGATCTACATTCTCCAAAGTGTAGAATCCTTTCTCTTCCCACCAATCCTACCTTTCCTATAACCCTAGTCCATTCTTATACTGTTTCAAGATGTTATGTCAGCATACCCTAATAACTCCCACATTTGCATATATACCCAATATGGTTCAGTCTATAGATAAGTAGCATAACTCCACCCATTTTTCTGACTAGTAACTCAAAAATAGAAATACCTACTCAGCAAATCCCCTCCTCCCTATATGATCTGCTGTTGTGTGACCTTCAGAAACCATCACTTACCACTGAACATATAACTTACATATATTTTCAGAAACTTTTATGATTTAAAATATTAATTACCTCAAAAACTTGTAACAGTGCTATTCAAGTTATTGTTGCAGCAGCCTGTGTTTTGTCAGTTTAAATAGGGACAGGCAGGAAGCTGTGTGTGGCAGTGAGAGACAATCAGTTTAATCAGTAGCTGTTACTATTAGGTCCACAAAAGTTCTTTTCAGGACTGGTATGGTAATAGGCTTGTACACGTATAATATTCTGTCTTCCAAATATAGAAAGAATATTATACTTGACTGCTGCCCTTCTGCTGCAGTAGTCCTTTATCAGTATAGGGACTGAGGTACAGTCTGCTAATCATTCACAACCTACTTGTTCCACAAAAGTCCTTATAAGGACTGGTAAGGTATAGTGTACTACAGTACATAGGGTTGAGTGAGGTACAGTCTGCTATTCCTTAAGGACTGGTATAGGTCCACAATATATAGGGTTGAGGTGCACTACTGCTGACTGCTGCCCTATACTGCAGCAGTCCTTTATCAGTATAGGGACTGAGGTACAGTCTGCTAATCCCAACCTACTAGTTCCACAAAGGTCCTTATAAGGACTGGTAAGGTATAGTGTACTACAGTACATAGAGTTAAGTGAGGTACAGTCTGCTATTCCTTAAGGACTGGTATAGGTCCACAATATATAGGGTTGAGGTGCACTACTGCTGACTGCTGCCCTATACTGCAGCAGTCCTTTATCAGTATAGGGACTGAGGTAGAGTCTGCTTATCACAACCTACTAGTTCCACAAAGGTCCTTAAAAGGACTGGTAAGGTATAGTGTACTACAGTACATAGGGATGAGTGAGGTACAGTCTGCTATTCCTTAAAGCGGTAGTAAACCCGCAACTTTTTTTTTTAAACCTGCAAAGCAAAAGGCATAATGAGCTAGTATGCACCGCATACTAGCTCATTATGAAATACTTACCTTAGAACGAGGCCCCGACATCTGGCCCGATCCACGCCAAGGGAGCTGACATGCTCCCTTGGCGTTTCTTCCGGGTATCGCGGATCCAGCGCTGTGAGTGGCCGGAGCCGCGATATCGTCACTCCCGCGCATGCGCGCGGGAGATTTCATTCCGGCCGGCCGGCCACTGCCGAAATTCCAGGCCGAGAATCCCCTTGTGCGCATGCGCCGCTGCAGTCAGCGGTGCATACCGAGGGGAATATCTCCTAAACCGTACAGGTTTGGGAGATATTTTTTTTACCTACAGGTAAGCCTTATTATAGGCTTTCCTGTAGGTAAAAGTTAAAAATTTGGGTATACAACCACTTTAAGGACTGGTATAGGTCCACAATATATAGGGCTGAAGTGCACTACTGCTGACTGCTGCCCTATACTGCAGCAGTCCTTTATCAGTATAGGGACTGAGGTAGAGTCTGCTAATCACAACCTACTAGTTCCACAAAGGTCCTTATAAGGACTGGTAAGGTATAGTGTACTACAGTACATAGGGTTGAGTGAGGTACAGTCTGCTATTCATTAAGGACTGGTATAGGTCCACAATATATAGGGTTGAGGTGCACTACTGCCGACTGCTTCCCTACACTGCAGCAGTCCTTTATCAGTATAGGGACTGAGGTAGAGTCTGCTAATCACAACCTACTAGTTCCACAAAGGTCCTTATAAGGACTGGTAAGGTATAGTGTACTACAGTAAATAGGGTTGAGTGAGGTACAGTCTGCTATTCCTTAAGGACTGGTATAGGTCCACAATATATAGGGTTGAGGTGCACTACTGCTGAGTGCTGCCCTATACTGCAGCAGTCCTTTATCAGTATAGGGACTGAGGTAGAGTCTGCTAATCCCAACCTACTAGTTCCACAAAGGTCCTTATAAGGACTGGTAAGGTATAGTGTACTACAGTACATAGAGTTAAGTGAGGTACAGTCTGCTATTCCTTAAGGACTGGTATAGGTCCACAATATATAGGGTTGAGGTGCACTACTGCTGACTGCTGCCCTATACTGCAGCAGTCCTTTATCAGTATAGGGACTGAGGTAGAGTCTGCTAATCACAACCTACTAGTTCCACAAAGGTCCTTATAAGGACTGGTAAGGTATAGTGTACTACAGTACATAGGATTGAGTGAGGTACAGTCTGCTATTCCTTAAGGACTGGTATAGGTCCACAATATATAGGGTTGAGGTGCACTACTGCTGACTGCTTCCCTATACTGCAGCAGTCCTTTATCAGTATAGGGACTACGGTAGAGTCTGCTAATCACAACCTACTAGTTCCACAAAGGTCCTTATAAGGACTGGTAAGGTATAGTGTACTACAGTACATAGGGTTGAGTGAGGTACAGTCTGCTATTTCTTAAGGACTGGTATAGGCCCACAATACATAGGGTTGAGGTGCACTACTGCTGACTGCTGCCCTATACTGCAGCAGTCCTTTATCAGTATAGGGACTGAGGTAGAGTCTGCTAATCACAACCTACTAGTTCCACAAAGGTCCTTATAAGGACTGGTAAGGTATAATGTACTACAGTATATAGGGTTGAGTGAGGTACAGTCTGCTTTTTCTTAAGGACTGGTATAGGTCCACAATATATAGGGTTGAGGTGCACTACTGCTGACTGCTGCCCTATACTGCAGCAGTCCTTTATCAGTATAGGGACTGAGGTAGAGTCTGCTAATCACAACCTACTAGTTCCACAAAGGTCCTTATAAGGACTGGTAAGGTATAGTGTACTACAGTACATAGGGTTGAGTGAGGTACAGTCTGCTATTCCTTAAGGACTGGTATAGGTCCACAATATATAGGGTTGAAGTGCACTACTGCTGACTGCTGCCCTATTCTGCAGCAGTCCTTTATCAGTATAGGGACTGAGGTAGAGTCTGCTAATCACAACCTACTAGTTCCACAAAGGTCCTTATAAGGACTGGTAAGGTATAGTGTACTACAGTACATAGGATTGAGTGAGGTACAGTCTGCTATTCCTTAAGGACTGGTATAGGTCCACAATATATAGGGTTGAGGTGCACTACTGCTGACTGCTTCCCTATACTGCAGCAGTCCTTTATCAGTATAGGGACTACGGTAGAGTCTGCTAATCACAACCTACTAGTTCCACAAAGGTCCTTATAAGGACTGGTAAGGTATAGTGTACTACAGTACATAGGGTTGAGTGAGGTACAGTCTGCTATTTCTTAAGGACTGGTATAGGCCCACAATACATAGGGTTGAGGTGCACTACTGCTGACTGCTGCCCTATACTGCAGCAGTCCTTTATCAGTATAGGGACTGAGGTAGAGTCTGCTAATCACAACCTACTAGTTCCACAAAGGTCCTTATAAGGACTGGTAAGGTATAATGTACTACAGTATATAGGGTTGAGTGAGGTACAGTCTGCTTTTTCTTAAGGACTGGTATAGGTCCACAATATATAGGGTTGAGGTGCACTACTGCTGACTGCTGCCCTATACTGCAGCAGTCCTTTATCAGTATAGGGACTGAGGTACAGTCTGCTAATCACAACCTACTAGTTCCACAAAGGGCCTTATAAGGACTGGTAAGGTATAGTGCACTACAGTACATAGGGTTGAGTGAGGTACAGTCTGCTATTCCTTAAGGACTGGCATAGGTCCACAATATATAGGGTTGAGGTGCACTACTGCTGACTGCTGCCCTATACTGCAGCAGTCCTTTATCAGTATAGGGACTGAGGTACAGTCTGCTAATCACAACCTACTAGTTCCACAAAGGGCCTTATAAGGACTGGTAAGGTATAGTGTACTACAGTAGATAAGGTTGAGTGAAGTACAGTCTGCTATTCCTTAAGGACTGGTATAGGTCCACAATATATAGGGTTGAGGTGCACTACTGCTGCTCTATACTGCAGCAGTCCTTTATCAGTATAGGGACTGAGGTAGAGTCTGCTAATCACAACCTACTAGTTCCACAAAGGTCCTTATAAGGACTGGTAAGGTATAGTGTACTACAGTACATAGGGTTGAGTGAGGTACAGTCTGCTATTCCTTAAGGACTGGTATAGGTCTACAATATATAGGGTTGAGGTGCACTACAGCTGACTGCTGCAGTCCTTTATCAGTATAGGGACTGAGGTAGAGTCTGTGTTAGGACCTGGGCTTGAACCTGGGACCTCTGGTGTGTCTGGCAGTGACTCTGCTTGCTGAGCCACCTGGAATGCTGGACAGCTCCTTGGACAGCTCCTTGGACAGCTCCTTGGACAATTCCTTGAGTGATCTTGTCTTGAATCTTGTTTGCCTTGAACCTTGAACCCTTTGCTCCTCCCATGAACTTCCTGATTTAAGCCATGTCTCTGCACTTCCTGGTTGCCAGAATATTGTGCCTTCACCAGCCAATATCTTGCTCCTATCTCTCCTGCTGCCGACCGTATCCTCGCTAAAATTCGTTACCGACATTTGGCTTGTTCCTGGACTACGCTTCTGCTGAATCCCAACCTGCAACTATGTGTTACCGACTTTTGGCTTGTTTCTCAACTACGCTTCTGCTTGATCCCTACCTGCTATATCTGCTACCAGACCCCCGGCTTGCTCACCTCCTGGTGGGGCTATCCTGAGGACCGCGACCTTGCACTAACACGCAGCCAAGCCCATCTCCACCTTTGGGAGCTCTGGTGAAAACCGGTTAGTGCTTAGACCCCGCACCTCAGGTGAACCCGTGTCATTAGCCAGGGTGACCTGTGTGAATATCTGCTCTGCTGCTATAGCTACTGGCCTCTGAGCCTGACTCCAGATCGTGACAGAATATTCTGGCCAAAAACATGGAGGCCGTTGTAGCAGCTGCCGTGGCTCCTCTCAGGGTTCAAATCGCTGAGTTACAGGCATTTGGTGTTGACTACCAGGAAACATTTTCTGAGTTACAAATTGAAGTGAAAGGTCTACAAGAGGAAATCCTTGATCTACACAAACAATTGCGGGATTTTCATGCCCGAGATACTGCTGCCATAGAAACTAATGCACGAATGCCCCTACCACTCAACTTTAGCAGAGACCGCCGCCATTATAGAGGATTCCTTAATCAATGTCGTATATACTTTCAGATGCAACCTGCTGCATTCACTTCTGACAGGAAATAGGTGCTGTTTATTATCAACCTCCTGACTGAGGAAGCCTTAGCCTGGGCCTCCCCTTATGTGGAGAAAGATGATGTCATCCTGGATAATTTTGATTCTTTTGTGACTGCGATGAACCAAGTTTTCGATGATCCTAACCGTTGTGCTACTGCTGAGGCAAAATTGCACAATTTACGGCAGGGAAGACGCTCTGTTGCAGAGTACACAACTGAATTCCGACGTTGGATCTCAGATACCAATTGGAATCCAGCAGCACAAAAGAGTCAGTTCCGTCAAGGACTCTCAGAACAAGTAAAAGATGAGCTTGCCAGAGTAGAAAGTCCTGATGACCTTGAAGCTTTTATTAAATTATGTATTCGAATTGATCAGAGACTTACTGAAAGGAGAAAGGAGAGACTGGGAATCCTAGGCAGTAATGGTGGCATGCGTTTTTCTACTACTCAGTATCCTCCTAAGGGTCCAAGAGTTTTTCCTGATTCTGACACTCCTGAACCTATGCAGGTGGATGCTATTAAAAGATCTATTACTACTCAGGAGAAAGAAAGACGACGTTCAGAAAACGTATGTCTTTATTGTGGAGACTCTGGGCATTACGCAGTTAATTGTCCCAATAAATTTAAAAGAACAATTGCAGCAACGGATGTTACAGTATCTGAACAAATAAACTCAATTTCTCAGTCCATCTCTCCTTTGATTCAGGAAGCAAATAAAGTTAATTCTTTATCAACTCATTTTGTCATCCCTATAAAGCTTATTGTTGAAAGCAATGAAATACCTTGCTCTGCTATGCTGGACTCAGGGGCTGGGGGAAACTTCATCGACATCGAATTTGCCCAAAGTAATAACATTCAAATAAGAAATAAACTCGCCCCAATTGATATGGAAACTGTGGATGGCTCACCTTTGATTTCAGGCCCTGTTACCCACGAGACAATCCCACTTAAACTCCTAATTGAAACTGACCATCAGGAGACTATCAGCTTTGAGCTGATTACATCACCCAAGTTCCCTATTATCCTGGGCATTCCTTGGTTCTCTATCCATAATCCCTCCATCAACTGGGAGACACGTTCTTTAAGCTTTACATTTGACCATTGCAAGAAACATTGCAAAGAATCTTATCAAATAAGCCCTCCACCAACCCAAGATTTACAAGCAGTTTTGGCAACTACCCAGTCATACGACAAGCTACCTCCACAATATCTTGAGTTTCGGGACGTTTGTGATAAAAAGAACGCAGATCAGCTGCCTCCTCATCGCTCTTATGATTGTCCCATTGAATTGCTTCCAGGGGCAGAAATACCATTTGGTCGCCTTTATTCTTTATCAGAACCTGAACTGAAAGTGCTCAGGGAGTGGATTAATGAGAATCTTGAGAAGGGTTTTATCAGACACTCAACCTCTCCTGCTGGTGCAGCCTTATTCTTCGTGACGAAAAAGGACTCCACCCTGCGTCCGTTCATTGACTACAGAGATTTAAATAAGATCACAATTAAGAATCGCTATCCACTCCCACTGATTCCATAAATGCTTGAGAGACTCCGCTCTGCCAAGCTCTTTACCAAATTAGATTTACGGGGGGCATACAACCTTGTCCGCATTCGTCCCGGAGATGAGTGGAAAACTGCTTTCAGAACCAGATATGGACATTTTGAGTCTTTGGTCATGCCCTTTGGGCTTTGCAATGCTCCTGCAACTTTTCAACATTTTATTAATGATGCTTTTCGAGATTTGCTTGATCAGTTTGTAATAGCATATTTGGATGACATTCTCATTTTCTCTGATACTTTGGAAGAACACCGCAAGCATGTCTGTATTGTTTTCGAGAGATTAAGGCGAAATCAACTTTACATAAACTTAGAGAAATGCGAGTTTGAACAAACTCAGATCCAGTTCTTGGGATACATAATATCTTCTGAAGGGGTAAGCATGGATCCCGATAAGATCAAAGCTGTGGTGGATTGGCCCGCCCCTAAGAATGTTAAAGAGATACAGCGATTTGTTGGATTTGCCAACTTTTACAGAAGATTTATAAGGAATTTCTCTAGGGTAATTGCTCCAATCACACAGTTGACAAAAAAAGGGGTGCCCTTTTTGTGGTCACCTGAGGCACAGGCTGCCTTTAGTAAACTGAAAACTCTCTTCACTTCTGCACCAATACTGGTACATCCAGATCCAGAACTACCTTTCATCGTAGAAGTTGATGCTTCTAATTCTGCTGTGGGAGCTATCCTTTCTCAGCCAATGGGAGAAAAAATGCAGCTTCATCCTTGTGCTTATTTCCCTCGACTGATGTCTTCAGCCGAGATGAATTATGGCATTGGAAACAAGGAGCTGCTGGCAATTAAGGAAGCATTTTCTGAGTGGAGGCATCTGCTGGAAGGAGCTAAGCACCCTGTAACCGTTCTCACCGATCATAAAAATTTAGAATTTATTAGGTCTGCTAAAAGGTTGTCATCTAGACAAGCACATTGGACCCTTTTCTTTTCCAGGTTTAATTTTGTTATTTCATACCGCCCTGGGTCAAGGAATGGTAAGGCTGATGCCCTATCACGGATGTTGTCTGGGCCTCTCCAGGAAAGCAGCTCTGAATGTACAATCCTGCCTCAAAAGAACTTTCTAGGGGCCATGAGTTCGAAGACATTTCTTAATCTTCTCAAGGAGGGGTATGAGAATGACCCACTTTTTAATAATCCGCCTAAGGACATTAACCTCAAGTATAACAATGGTTTTTGGACTCAAGCGCATTGCCTCTATGTACCTGAATCAGTTCGGGTAGAAGCCCTCAGGTTGGTACATGACTCTAAGCTTGCTGGTCTTTTTGGGGTTTCTAAGACAGAAGAACTCTTATCACGTTCCTTTTGGTGGCCTGAGTACAAGAAAGATGTTAAGAGTTATGTAGCTTCATGTCTAACCTGTGCTCGCAATAAGACACCTCGATCTTCTCCTCTGGGGTTACTTCTACCACTACCTGTTCCATCAAGACTATGGGGGTCAATTTCTATGGACTTTGTGGTTGACCTTCCTCTTTCAAAATGGGTGACCACCATTCTGGTAGTCGTTAACCGTCTCACTAAGATGGCTCATTTTATTCCAGTTAAAGGGGTACCCTCCGCCGAACATACTGCTGAGGTAATGGTTAGAGAATTTTTTAAACTTCATGGAATTCCCGATGATGTGGTGTCTGACAAAGGGGTACAGTTTACCTCAAAATTTTGGAGAAGTTTTTGCTCAGCTATGGGTGTAATGCCCCGTACACACGAGCGGACTTTTCAACATCCAAAGTCCGAAGGACCGAGTCCGTCAGACTATCCGATCGTGTGTGGGCTGCAACAGACTTTTGATTCGCCAAAGTCTGACGGACTTTAGAAATGAAGCATGCTTCAAATTTTCCCGAAGGAACTCCGCCAGACCCGGTCCCCTTCGAAAACTCCGCTCGTGTGTATGCTACTCCGACGGACTAAAACCGACGCTAGGGCAGCTATTGGCTACTGGCTATGAACTTCCTTATTCGAGTCGGGTCGTACGTCATCACGTTCGAATCCGTCGGAGTTTAGTGTGATCGTGTGTGGCCAAGTCCGTTCGGCCGAAAAGTCTGTCAGAACTCCGTCGGAACTCCGGCGGAACTCCGGCGGAACTCCTTTGGAAGTCTGTCGGACATAAGTCCTCTCGTGTGTACGGGGCATAACAGTTAATCTGTCCTCGGCTTTTCATCCGCAGTCTAATGGTCAGACCGAGAGGACCAATCAAACTCTGGAGCAATACCTTCGATGTTTCGTGAGTTATCTTCAGGATGACTGGGTGGACTACCTTCCTACGGCAGAGTTTGCTTATAATAACTCTAAACATAGTTCCACATCCCAAAGCCCATTTTTCTTAAACACCGGGTATCATCCAGTTTTTATTCCTGACCTCCCCATCTCAACTTCAATTCCTGCTGTTACCAACAGACTAACTTCATTACATGAGATCCAGGAGAAATTTACTGATACATTGAAGGAGGCGCAGGAATATTACAAGAAGGCTGCTGACAGACACCGTAGGTCTATTCCCACTTTTCAAGTAGGTGAGAAAGTTTGGTTATCTACCAAAAATTAAAAAATAGAAAGGTCCATGTGCTAAGTTGGGTCAAAAGTTTATGGGACCTTTTGAGATTTCTGCTCTAATCAACCCAGTCACTTTTCGCCTAAAACTTCCTGACAATATGAAGATTCACCCTGTGTTTCATATATCACTACTCAAACCATTTAATGAAAATACTTTCTCTGGAAGAATTCATCCTCCTCCCTCACCTGTCGAGGTACAGGGTGAAGAAGAATTTGTGGTGGGAAAAATTCTTGACTCCAGGATCTCTAGGAACAAATTGCAATATTTGGTTCAATAGGAAGGATATGGGCCAGAAGAAAATTCTTGGGAGCCTGAGGAGAATGTTCATGCCCCTAGATTGACAAAGGAATTCCACCAGAGGTTTCCTCAGAAACCTGGCCCTAAGACATCCAGGGGATGTCCTGGGACCTCTGGTGTGTCTGGCAGTGACTCTGCTTGCTGAGCTACCTGGAATGCTGGACAGCTCCTTGGACAGCTCCTTGGACAGCTCCTTGGACAATTCCTTGAGTGATCTTGTCTTGAATCTTGTTTGCCTTGAACCTTGAACCCTTTGCTCCTCCCATGAACTTCCTGATTTAAGCCATGTCTCTGCACTTCCTGGTTGCCAGAATATTGTGCCTTCACCAGCCAATATCTTGCTCCTATCTCTCCTGCTGCCGACCGTATCCTCGCTACAATTCGTTACCGACATTTGACTTGTTCCTGGACTACGCTTCTGCCGAATCCCAACCTGCAACTATTTGTTACCGACTTTTGGCTTGTTTCTCAACTACGCTTCTGCTTGATCCCTACCTGCTATATCTGCTACCAGACCCCCGGCTTGCTCAACTCCTGGTGGGGCTATCCTGAGGACCGCAACCTGGCACTAACACGCAGCAAAGCCCATCTCCACCTTTGGAAGCTCTGGTGAATACCGGTTAGTGCTTAGACCCCGCACCTCAGGTGAACACGTGTCATCAGCCAGGGTGACCTGTGTGAATATCTGCTCTGCTGCTATAGCTACTGGCCTCTGAGCCTGACTCCAGATCATGACAGTCTGCTAATCACAACCTACTAGTTCCACAAAGGTCCTTATAAGGACTGGTAAGGTATAGTGTACTACAGTACATAGGGTTGAGTGAGGTACAGTCTGCTATTTCTTAAGGACTGGTATAGGTCCACAATATATAGGGTTGAGGTGCACTACTGCTGACAGCTGCCCTATACTGCAGCAGTCCTTTATCAGTATAGGGACTGAGGTAGAGTCTGCTAATTACAACCTACTAGTTCCACAAAGGTCCTTATAAGGACTGGTAAGGTATAGTGTACTACAGTACATAGGGTTGAGTGAGGTACAGTCTGCTATATCTTAAAGTGGTTGTAAACCCTTACAAACCACTTTGACCTACAGGTAAGCCTAGATTAGGGCTTACCTGTAGGTCCAAGAAATATCTCCTAAACCTATACGGTTCAGGAGATATTTGCCCGAAGACAGGCACCGCTGTCTACGGCGCATGTGCCGTAGACAGCGGCGCGCAGGCGCACTTAGCGCGGCATTTCCAACAATGGAGCTGCCGCAGGTGTCGGCTCCCGTGCGCATGCGCGGGAGTGACGTCATCGCGGCTCCGCCGAATGACAGCGGCGGAGCTGCGAGACCCCACCGAAAAGATGGATGCGCTGGACTACAGGGGACAGCGATGACATTGCTGGCTCCTGTGTCAGGTAAGTGACACATAATGGGCTACTATGTGATGCATAGTAGTCCATTATGCTTTGCCTTTGCAGGGAATGAAAGAGGAAGTAAACCCATCAGGGTTTACTTCCTCTTTAAGGACTGGTATAGGTCCACAATATATAGGGTTGAGGTGCACTACTGCTGACTGCTGCCATATACTGCAGCAGTACTTTATCAGTATAGGGACTGAGGTAGAGTCTGCTAATCACAACCTACTAGTTCCACAAAAGTCCTTATAAGGACTGGTAAGGTATAGTGTACTACAGTACATAGGGTTGAGTGAGGTACAGTCTGCTATTCCTTAAGTACTGGTATAGGTCCACAATATATAGGGTTGAGGTGCACTACTGCTGACTGCTGCCCTATACTTCAGCAGTCCTTTATCAGTATAGGGACTGAGGAAGAGTCTGCTAATCACAACCTACTAGTTACACAAAGGTCCTTATAAGGACTGGTAAGGTATAGTGTACTACAGTACATAGGGTTGAGTGAGGTACAGTCTGCTATTCCTTAAGGACTGGTATAGGTCCACAATATATAGGGTTGAGGTGCACTACTGCTGACTGCTGCCCTATACTGCAGCAGTCCTTTATCAGTATAGGGACTGAGGTAGAGTCTGCTAATCACAACCTACTAATTCCACAAAGGTCCTTATAAGGACTGGTAGGGTATAGTGTACTACAGTACATAGGGTTGAGTGAGGTACAGTCTGCTATTCCTTAAGGACTGGTATAGGTCCACAATATATAGGGTTGAGGTGCACTACTGCTGACTGCTTCCCTATTCTGCAGCAGTCCTTTATCAGTATAGGGACTGAGAGTTTTGTCACAGGGTCATTTAAAAAATGACAGGCAGAGGAAGAGGCAGGCCCTTCCGCAGGGGTGGTAGGGGTAGGGCAGGAGCAACAGGCTTGAGCCAAAGTGGGAAGTTGCAGAAGGTGCGTTCAATTACTTTAAAGGACGCACCAGACTTGGTTGAGTGGCTCACTCAGCCTTACTCTTCTGCACCCTCCTCATCCTCTCGATCTGCACTCTCTTCTTCACTCTCTGCTATGTGCACCCCCAAAGACCCTACCACCAATAACACCACCACCACCACATACCTTGCGCTTGAGTCACAGGAATTATTTTCTGATCCATATCAAGACATTTCTGATGTGCAGCCACTCTTGGCATTGGATCAGGAAGAGGAGGTAGCAACAACTGCCACTCAGCAGTCTGACGACAGTACCCAGATCAGCCAAAGGAGGAGATTGGTCCCCGGTGTTGCTGCCCACTCCGAGATCTCTACTTATAGCGGTGGGGAAGGTGACCTTCGATGATGACGTGTCTAGTGATGTCACGTGGGTGCCCACAAGAGAGGAAGAGGAGGGGAGTTCAGAGGGAGATATGGACCAGCAGATAGGGAGGAGAAGCAGGAATAACTTACATTGCACAGGAGGGACAAAGCAGACTGCTAATGTATCAGGAGCGAGTCATCGACCATGTACGGTCAAATCTGGCGCTCCCAGGACACCGGCACATGGCTCCGCAGTGTGGGCTTTTTTTAACGTGTCCGCTGCTGACAATAGTGTTGCCATCTGCAATATTTGCAGTCAACGCATTAGTTGTGGTAAGCCCAACACTCACCTAGGGATGACCGCCTTAAGAAGGCACATAAGCAGCCATCACCGAGCCCAGTGTGAGCAACGGAACACACAAAGCCACACTCCAGGCTCTCACCGTCCAGCCTCGTCTTCTACTTCTCCTCTCTCCTCACAATTGTCCTCCACTCCACCTTCCATCACGCCAAGCTCACGTTTTTCTGCAAAAAGGCAGGCTTCCGTGGGCCTAATGTTCGACTGTAAAAAAATGATGACGCCGGATAACCCTCTTGCCCAATGGTTGACGGCTGGCTTGTCAGAACTGATAGCCCACCAACTACTGCCATATAAACTGGTGGACTTGGAGGCCTTTCGAAAATTTGTGGCCATTGGAACACCACAATGGAAGATCCCAGGGAGGAAATATTTCTCAGAGAAGGGCATCCCAGAGCTATATGGCCATGTTAAGCGGCAAGTGAATGTATCTCTGGCACACAGTGTTGGTGCCAAGATACATCTGACCACAGACACGTGGTCTAGCAAACACGGGCAGGGAAGGTATATCACTTTTACTGCCCACTGGGTGAACCTTCTGACGGCCGTCAAGCATGTAACTCGTGGCACCCGTGTAGATCTGGTTTTACCGCCACGGATTGCATGCAGGCCTGGCTCTTCTTCTCCTCCTCCTCCTACTCCATCCTCCTCCCTCTCCTCCTTGGCTGACTGCTCCTTTTCCGCTGCTAGCGTCTGTTCCGCTGCGCCACCCAAGCTCCCTAGAACCTATTCGACATGCCAGGTGAGACGTTGCCATGCCGTGTTGCGTCTGTTGTGCCTGGAAGCCAAGAGCCACACTGGCCCGGCACTCCTTTCAGGTTTGCGTTCACAGGCAGATCAGTGGCTAACACCGCTCAATTTGACAGTTGGTAAAGTGGTGTGTGACAACGGTGCTAATCTGCTTAGCGCATTGAAACAGGGCAAAATTACGCACGTGCTATGCATGGCACACATCTTAAACTTGGTCGTGCAGCGATTCGTTGTCAAATACCCTGGGGTCCAGGACATCTTGCGGCAGGCAAGGAAAATCTCTGCCCATTTCAGAAGATCTTACATGGTCATGGCTCGCCTTGCTGACATTCATCGGCGACACAATCTGCCGGTCAGACGTCTTATTTGCGATTGCCCGACACGATGGAACTCAACCTTCTATATGCTTGATAGGCTGCTCCAGCAGAAACGTGCAGTTAACGTCTACCTGTATTTACTCTGCGGCAGAACAGGTTCTGGGGAGCTGGGTTTTTTTTCACCGCGCCATTGGCTGCTCATGCGCGACGCATGCAGACTTCTGCGGCCATTTGAGGAGATCACCAAACTGGTCAGTCGCAGCCATGGCGCCATCAGTGACATGGTACCTTATGCCTTCTTTATGGAGTGTGCATTGCGTCGTGTCATTGATCAAGCTGTGGAGGAGCAGGAGCGGGAAGATGAGGAAGTCGCAATGCTGGATGAATTCCCAGGGGGGGGGCTACTCTATGTGAGACAAGTCAACAACAGGAGTCTGAAGAGGAGTCAGAGGAGGATGGTGCCAGGGCTGATGAGGAGGAGCAAGAAGAGCATGCTTTAAACCTTTCTGGGATCCCTGTTGTTGTGCGTGGATGGGGAGAGGAGAATGAAGAGGATGACATTATCCTGGATGATGAGCAGGAGCCAGGCCACCACACCGCTTCCAGTTTAGTGCAAATGGGGGCCTTCATGCTCCAGTGTTTTAATAGGGACCTCCGTATAAAAAGCATAAGGGTCAAGGACCAGTACTGGGTGGCAACGTACTTCGACCCCCGGTACAAACACAAAATGGCAGAAATGTTACCCCCGTCACAGAGGGCTGTCAGAATGGAGCACTTCCAGGCCTTGCTTTGAGAAATTCTGCATTCTGCTTTTGCGTGGGCTGGCAGAGGAGCAATTCCCACTCCCAGAGAAGGAGTTGCGGGTACCAATCCAACAGCGCCTGCAAGAAGAGGCCGGTTTGACAGGTGTCATCCGGATCCAGCATCAGGGAACGCCTAGACCGTCAGGTGTCCAACTACATCGGGTTAACGGCCGATGTGGACGCTATGAGGAGTGATGAACCCCTGGACTACTGGGTGGGCAGGCTTGACCTCTAGCCAGAGCTTGCCCAATTTGCAATCGAACTGTTGGCTTGCCCCTCCTCCAGTGTCCTGTCTGAAAGGACGTTCAGCGCAGCAGGGGGATCGTGACCGATAAGCGTACTCGCCTAGCTCACGACAGTGTTAACTACCTCACATTTCTAAAAATGAATGAGGCATGGATCTCGGAGGAATTCAACACATGTGACCAGTAGATCATGTATATGTCTATAAACGATTTTTTTAATTGAGCACACAGACCTTCTTTCTTAATTTGGCTCACTTCCTTGTCCAAAAAAAGCACACCGTACTATATGCCCATACCCTCCTGTTTGAAGAGGTTGAGCGGTGTCATATTTCTACTGGGGCTGCTTATTATGAGGGGCTCCCACCATCCCTGTGCTGTGCTGACTTCCTCCTGGGGCTGCTTATTATGAGGGGCTCCCACCATCCCTGTTCTGTGCTGACTTCCTCCTGGGGCTGTACCTCTGCTGTGCATATTATGAGGGGCTCCCACCATCCCTGTGCTATGCTCATTATGAGGGGCTCCCACCATCCCTGTGCTGACTTCCTCCTGGGGCTGCTTATTATGAGGGGCTCCCACCATCCCTGTGCTATGCTGACATCCTCTTGGGGCTGCTTATTATGAGGGGCTCCCACCATCCCTGTGCTGTGCTGACTTCCTCCTGGGGCTGTACCTCTGCTGTGCATATTATGAGGGGCTCCCACCACCCCTGTGCTATGCTCATTATGAGGGGCTCCCACCATCCCTGTGCTGTGCTGAATTCCTCCTGGGGCTGCTTATTATGAGGGGCTCCCACCATCCCTGTGCTATGCTGACATCCTCCTGGGGCTGCTTATTATGAGGGGCTCCCACCATCCCTGTGCTGTGCTGACTTCCTCCTGGGGCTGTACCTCTGCTGTGCATATTATGAGGGGCTTCCACCATCCCTGTGCTATGCTCATTATGATGGGCTCCCACCATCCCTGTGCTGTGCTGACTTCCTCCTGGGGCTGCTTATTATGAGGGGCTCCCACCATCCCTGTGCTATGCTGACATCCTCCTGGGGCTGCTTATTATGAGGGGCTCCCACCATCCCTGTGCTGTGCTGACTTCCTCCTGGGGCTGTACCTCTGCTGTGCATATTATGAGGGGCTCCCACCACCCCTGTGCTATGCTCATTATGAGGGGCTCCCACCATCCCTGTGCTGTGCTGAATTCCTCCTGGGGCTGCTTATTATGAGGGGCTCCCACCATCCCTGTGCTATGCTGACATCCTCCTGGGGCTGCTTATTATGAGGGGCTCCCACCATCCCTGTGCTGTGCTGACTTCCTCCTGGGGCTGTACCTCTGCTGTGCATATTATGAGGGGCTTCCACCATCCCTGTGCTATGCTCATTATGATGGGCTCCCACTATCCCTGTGCTGTGCTGACTTCCTCCTGGGGCTGCTTATTATGAGGGGCTCCCACCCTCCCTGTCCTATGCTGACTTCCTCCTGGGGCTGCTTACGGTGCTGGTGTCAGTGCCGTATATCACGGTGCTGGTGTCAGTGCTTTATGTCACGCTGCTGATGTCAGTGCTCTCTATCATGGTGCTGGTGTCAGTGCTGTATATTACGGTGCTGGTGTTAGTGCTTTATGTCACGCTGCTGATGTCAGTGCTCTCTATCACGTTGCTGGTGTCAGATCACTCTATCACGGTGCAGGTGTCATTGCTGTATGTCATGCTCCTGATGTCAGTGCTCTCTATCACGGTGTTGGTGTCAGTGCTGTATATCACGGTGCTGGTGTCAGTGCTTTATGTCACGCTGCTGATGTCAGTGCTCTCTATCACGGTGCTGGTGTCAGATCATTCTATCACGGTGCAGGTGTCATTGCTGTATGTCACTCTGCTGATGTCAGTGCTGTATATCACGGTGCTGGTGTCAGTGCTGTATATCACAGTGCTGGTGTCAGTGCTGTATATCACAGTGCTGGTGTCAGTGCTTTATGTCACGCTGCTGATGTCAGTGCTCTCTATCATGGTGCTGGTGTCAGATCACTCTATCATGGTGCAGGTTTCATTGCTGTATGTCACGCTGCTGATGTCAGTGCTCTCTATCACGGTGCTGGTGTCAGATCACTCTATCATGGTGCTGGGGTCATTGCTGTATATCACGCTGCTGGTTAGGGATGAGCCGAACACCCCCCGGTTCGGTTCGCACCAGAACTTTCAAACGGACCCAAATTCGAACGAACTTTAGAACCCCATTGAAGTCTATGGGACTCGAACGTTCGAAATTAAAAGTGCTAATTTTAATGGCTAATATGCAAGATACTGTCCTAAAAAGGGTTTGGGGACCTGGCTCCTGCCCCAGGGGACATGGGTCAATGCCTAAAATGTTTTTAAAAATGGCTGTTTTGGCGAGAGCACTGATTTTAATGACGATTAAAGTGAAAAAAAAAGTGAAATATTCCTTTAAATATGGTGCCTAGGGGGTGTCTGTAGTATGCCTGTGAAGTGCCACGTGTTTCCCGTGTTTAGAACAGTCCCTGCACAAAATGACATTAAACGGAAATAACACCATTTAAAACTGCTTGCGGTTTTAATGTTATATCTGGTTCCTGCAATATGGTTGAAAATCATTGAGAAAAATGGCATGGGTAGCCCTCCCTGCCCATTACCAGCCTATTTGGGTCTTGTACACATATTAAGGGGAACCCTGTACCCATATTAAAAAAAGGAAATGCGTGTGGCCCCCAGGCCCTATATACTCAGAACAGCAGTATACAGGCGGTGCAAACAAGACAGGGACTGTGTAGGTTTGTTGTGTTAAGTTGAATCTGTTTGTAATTTTCAACTGGTACATTTTTAAAGTGTAGCTCCAGTCAAAAAAACTATTTTTAAGCTTTTGGAAAACATAGGGAAGGGTTATCACCCCTGTATAATTTGTTTTGTCGTCCATCTTTTTTCATCTCACTTGCTGTTTTCTCCTTCCGTTTGCAAGTAGGAGATGTTTGTAAATTGGATGTTTGAAAGTAGGGGCCTGCCCTATATGCTCTGCAGAAATGGCGGAACAAGGTGTTGGTTTTGCCACAACATTGTAAGCCCTCAAAGTGACTCTTGGTGGGCGCTGGAGCGCCCTGCTGTAAACGATTATATCAAGAATTGTAATTACATGCCATTGTTGAACAGTGGTAGAAAAATTGACCTTTGGTGGTTGTGGTGCTGGTGCCACAACACTATAAGTCCTCACCGTTACTCTGGGTGGGCACAGGAAGGGGCCCTCCTGTGAAATATTATATCAAGAATTGTAATTACATGTCCATGTTAAACAGGGACAGAAAAATTGGGCCTTAGGCACTGGTGCTGGTGCCACCACACTGCAACCTCTTCCATATACTCTAGTTTTATTGCAGGAATTAGCCCTGCTGCAAAGCATTGCATCAAAAATTGTACTTAAACGCCCCTGTTAAACAGGGGCAGAAAAATTGGGCTGATGGCATCAACCAGAACCAGAAATGTTCTTCCAACATATCAGCGGAGGAGGAAGAGGATAGACAATCAACATAACAGGACAGTCACTCAGCATCAGCATAGGCAGTCTTGAAGGGATGTGATATTTCAAAAAAAATTATTCTGTTACATCAGCTTCAGGTGCTTGGTAGCTGTGGGTGATCCAAGACTGATTCATCTTGATGAAGGTCAGTCGATCAACTGATTCGGTGGACAGGCGCACCCTGTGAGTAAGTAAGCCAGAGGATTTTCGGTGGGAAAGGTGTCCAAGTCTGACCTTGCCCCTAGGTATTCCTGCACCATGTAAATCAGACGCTGGCGATGGGTGCTGGAACCGATCATACCTTGGGGCTGCGGACTAAAAAATTGTCTGAAAGCATCAGTCAGACGGCCACCTTCTCCACCGCTCCTTCTGACCGATGCCTCAGCAACACGTTGTCCAGGACCAGGAGTTTGTAACCTCCCAGTCTCTGGGACCGCGTTGCACAGACCTTTCTGCAAGGCCTCCCGGAGGTGTCTCATCCTCTGCTCCCTCTGCGATGGCAAGATAAGGTCGGCAACCTTACCCTTGTACCATGGATCAAGGAGAGTGGCCAGCCAGTAATGGTCCCTCTCCTTGATCCGAAGAATACGAGGATCCTTCCGCAGGCTTTGCAGGATCAGGGAGGCCATGCAGCGTAGGTTAGCTGAGGCATTCGGTCCGGAGTCCTCTGGGTCACTAAGGACAACATGATCCGCAGCTACCTCCTCCCAGCCACGTACAAGTCCACGTGTTTCTTGGGACTGTAAATCATCCCTACAAGACTGCTGCTGCTGCTGCTGCTGCTGATGATGCTGAGTGCCAGCCTCCACCTCCATGCTTACACAATCCTCATCCTCTTCCTCCTCCTCATCCTCTTCCTGTGTGATGGGTGGCACAGCAGGAACACTGTCTGGATAAAGGGGGCCTTGAGAGGCAAGGAAGTCCTCCTCTTCCTGCCTCTGTTCTGCCTCAAGTGCCCAGTCCATTATTCCACGCAGCGTATGCTCCAAGAGGTGGACAAGAGGTACAGTGTCACTGATGCATGCACTGTCACTGCTCACCATCCTTGTGGCCTCCTCAAACGGTGACAGGACAGTGCATGCATCCCTGATCATGCCCCACTGGCGTGGGGAGAAAAAACCGAGCTCCCCTGACCCTGTCCTGGTGCTGTAGTCGCACAGGTACTCATTGATGGCCCTCTGCTGCGTGTGCAGCCGCTGCAGCATGGCCAACGTTGAGTTCCATCTGGTGGGCATGTCACATATAAGGCGGTTCTTGGGCAGGTTCAACTCCTTTTGGAGCTCAGCCAGCCGAGCACAGGCATTAAATGATCGGCGGAAATGCACACAGACTTTCCTGGCCTGCTTCAGGACATCCTGTAAGCCGGGGTACCTGCCCAAGAACCGCTGCACCACCAGGTTAAGGACGTGAGCTACACAGGGCACATGGGTCAGTTGTCCCTGTCGGAGGGCGGAGAGGAGGTTGGTGCCATTGTCACAAACCACCATTCCTGGCTTAAGCTGGCGTGGCATCAACCACCTCTCGGCCTGCCCCTGCAGAGCTGACAAAACATCCACCCCAGTGTGTCTCCTGTCCCCCAAACAAACCAGCGCAAACACGGCATGGCATCGTTTTGCCTGCGTACTTGCGTAGCCCCTGGAACGCCTACGAAGCACCGCTGGTTCTGAGGACAGAGCACTGGAAGAGGCCATGGAGGAAGAAGAAGAGGAGGGGGTGGAGGAGAGAGGTGTGTCACAACCAATAGTAGCATTTTGGAAGCGTGGTGGCGGAACAACCTCCAACACTACTGCACCTTGTCCTGCATCCTTCCCAGCTGCCAGAAGAGTGACCCAATGGGCCGTGAAAGACAGGTAACGTCCCTGTCCATGCCTGCTGGACCATGAGTCAGCGGTAATATGCACCTTACCGCTGACCGCCCTGTCCAGCGAGGCAAGGACATTGCCTTCCACATGCCGGTAGAGAGCCGGAATCGCCTTCCGTGAGAAAAAGTGGCGTTTGGGGACCTGCCACTGAGGAACCGCACATTGTACAAACTCACGGAAGGGGGCCGAGTCTACCAACTGAAAAGGCAGCAGTTGAAGTGCTAGCAATTTAGCCAAGCTAGCATTCAACCGCTGGGCATGTGGATGGCTGGGAGTGAACTTCTTTCGCCGGTCCAGCAGCTGGGGCAGGGACATTTGCCTGCTATAATCGGACGTGGGTGTACCGCTAGCAGAGTTCCCGGAAGCACTTGGCTGTGACACACCTAATTCTACACCTTCATTCCTCTCAGAGCAGGTTTCAGAGAGGACTGAAGGTCTAGTGGGGTTGGAGATGCCAGCTGATGAGGAGCAAGGAGAGGTCCGCTTTGTTCTTTGGTGTGGGTCTTTGAGGTACGCTTGCCAATGAGCTGCATGGCAGGTCAACATATGTCTGGTCAAGCATGTGGTGCCCAAGCGGCTGATGTTTTGGCCACGCGAGATACGCTTGAGACATATGTTGCAAATAGCAGCGGTGCGATCTGATGCACTCGTCTCAAAAAAGGCCCACACCAAAGAACTTTTAGAATAACGCGCAGAGGCAGCGCCCTGCACAGGCGGAGCTCTGCGGTGTGATTCAGTCGGTGTGCTGCCCCTAAGCTGGCCCCCGGAGGGCATCCTGCCTCGTTGGACATGTGCCTCCTCCTCCTCCTCCTCTCTCCTTCCAGGCACCCACGTGGAGTCAGTGCCCTCATTATCCCCTCCCTCTTCAGTATGCTGCAGCTTGTGGAACATGACTGCCAGATTGCTGTCCTTCTTGAGCATCCCCGCTCTCTGCGCTCACGCTACTGCCTTCCTCTAGCTGAGTGTCATCATCAGAGCCCACAAAACACTGGGCATCCTCCTGTACCCAACATTGTGCTCAAAGAGTTCAGGAGACTCCTCAGGAGGACGTGGTGGGTCTAGGGAAGGAGTCACTGATGATGACATTGAGAGGAGGGAAGACGATGCGTTGGCAGCTGCTTTGCTAGTACCCTGAGACTGGGTGAGAGAGGATGAGGAGGATGGAGAGGGCTTGGTCATCCACTCTACCAAGTCGTTGGCATGTTGCGGCTCAACATGTCCAGCTGCCGAAAAGAAGGACAAGCGTGTCCCATGGCCACGTGCTGATGACAATGTACCGCGTCCACGACCAGCACTGTTGTCTCTAGACACAGAGCCTGCTTGCCCTCTTTTATCGGCTTGCGCCTGTCTGCCTCTCCTTGCTGGCCTTCCAGACATGGTAATGGCCTGAAGGGAGTTGGGTAAAAAAGCAGTTGGGTAGTGTATATTGTGCTAGAGGCACACAACACCCACTAACTCCTGCAGATGCCTTTATTATAGAACACCAGAGATAAAGGGGTATATACAGATGTATACTGTGCTGTGCTCGAGGCACACACAACTTCCAATAACTCCTGTAGATGGCAAGTGGTCTCAAATAGAGAAGAGCTATGTAGGTGGATATAGAGGTATGTACTGGGTACAGAGCACACAGACAGCACGCACAAGCTCCTAACACTACTGACTGAAAGCTCTATTATAAAAGATAGATCACTAGCTATATAGGTGAGGTGAATATAGCGGTGTATACTGCGGTCAGGGCACGCAGACAATAACCACTACACAACAGCAAGATCGAAAATCGTCCAAAAACGATCGGTGTGTACTGTGTTGAAGGTACACAGAACACCCACTAACTCCTGCAGATGCCTTTATTATAGAACACCAGAGATAAAGGGGTATATACAGATGTATACTGTGCTGTGCTGGAGGCACACACAACTTCCAATAACTCCTGCAGAAGGCAAGTGGGCTCAAATAGAGAACAGCTATGTAGGTGGATATAGCGGTATGTACTGGGTACAGAGCACGCAGACAGCACGCACAAGCTCCTAACACTACTGACTGCAAGCTCTATTATAAAAGATAGATCACTAGCTATATAGGTGAGGTGAATATAGCGGTGTATACTGCGGTCAGGGCACGCAGACAACAACCACCACACAACAGCAACAGCAGAAAACGATCGGTGTGTACTGTGTTGAAGGTACACAGAACACCCACTGCTTCAGACGCCAACACACTACACAAAGCCGCCGTGCTGGCGGCCTTATATAGTGTGGGGCGTGCACTACACAGCCTGAGCATCCTGCCAATCATGGCTCTCCTCGCTGCTGGCGCTGTGATTGGCCAAGCATGCGGGGTCACAGTGCATGCTTGGCCAATCATGAGCCAGCAATGCACTGCGCCATCGCAGTGCATTGTGGGCCGTGAGCGCCACACGAATTTGGCGCGAACGGACCAAAATGTTCGGACTTCGCCGAACGGACGAACAGCCGATGTTCAAGTCGAACGTATGTTCGACTCGAACACGAAGCTCATCCCTACTGCTGGTGATCATCTCCTGCACCCTCTTCTTTGCCTACCTTGACCTTCCCTCTCCTCCATTGCCTTCATGCGCTCCACAGTCCTGAATTGTCACAATTTCACATATAAAAAAAGAATGCTTGTAGTTGTCGATCCCATATTCACCTCATACATGTGTTATGTCATTGGCCATGTGGTGGGGACTATGTTTGCACAGCTTGTAATTATTTTGTGGCTGCAAATTTGACCTGTAGGTTTGCAAAGTTCGCCTCCCATTGAAGTCAATGGGGCCCGCCGCGAACATAGCGGTTCGCGAATTATCGGCCGCGTTCGCGGTCCACATTTGCGAAATGTCCCGTCGGAAGTTTGTCCATCACTATTTAACACATCCACCAGGACGGCCTATTGTAGCCAGTACAAATAGTTTTACGAGTGGGCTTTCACATTACATAGATTTCTTCCTCCAGCCTATCGTTGCCAATCTCCCTGCTTACATCAGAAATTCAGATCATGTGTTCACTCTGAAATCATATACTTGGGAAGACCACTACCCATGGGCCTCACTAGATGTATGTTCATTATATACATCCATTCCACACACAGTAGGCCTCAGAGCCCTACAATATTTCCTCTACAAAGACCTTACTATCAATTTGACACTGGCCCAATTCCTGATTGAAGAGACAGAATTTTGTTTACAACGCAATTACTTTACGTTTCTAGATCAATTCTTTCTCCAGCTCCATGGCACCGTCATGGGGGCTAACTTTGCTCCATGCTATGCAAAGATCACAGTAGTATTGGGCATCCCTATGCCTGTCACATCATGTGTTGCGGTTGATACATCGATGATGTCGTCATCATCTGGAATGGTATGGTGGACCAATTCTCTTCCTTTGTGTCCCATTGCAACACCAATGAATTTGGGCTCAAATTTACACACGTGATAGACCCAGATTCACTCATCTTAGATTTAGACTTAGGCCGCGTACACACGGGCGGATTGTCTGCCCAACTTAGTCCGCTGAACCGTGTTTCAGCGGACAATCCGCTCGTGTGTGGGCTTCAGCGGACTTTTTCAGCGGACAGTCTGACGGACTAAGTCTTTCGGAATTTCCGTAATTTTGTCCGTCCAAACTTGGTTTTGTCCGTCCAAACTTGGTTTCAGCTCGTGTGTAGGTAAGTTGGACGGACTAAGTATGGCGCATGCTCAGAAAGGATTTACAGGGCCGAAGGTTGCATTGCAGTGTATTGGACGTCGTATTTCTAGTCCCGTCGTACGTGCTGTATACGTCATCACGCAAGCTTTCAGCGGACTGTCTGTTCATCGTGTGTGGTCAAGTCCGTTCATTCAAAAGTTGAACGGACTGTCTGTCGGATTGTCTGACGAACTTAGTTGGGCAGACAATCCTCCCGTGTGTACGCGGCCTTAGAGTTATCACACAAACAAGGTTCATTTCCCAGAACCATTGTGAACCATTGTAAACCAACTAGTGGCAACTCTTATTTACACTTCACAAGTTGCCATGACCCCTCCTAGTGCAAAAACATCCTAGGAGGTCAATTCCAAAGGCTACGTTGGAATTGTACTAAAGATGAGGACCACAAGAGACATGGTCAGACACTTGTACACAAATTCTTAGAAAAAGTCTTCTCCCCTATTAGATGAAGCCACTCAAAAACACATCATTCACCTCCCTCCACTTCTAGCAAAACTTGCAACAATAACTAAATTAATACAATCAGATTCGTTACAGGTTTTAATGACCAACACAAACAAAATTACACAGATTATTCGGAGTCTCTAAACACAAGATCCCCAGTTAATGAATTCAATACCAGAGGCCCCACAAGTCACTTTTAGAAGAGCCAAAACTCTTAAAAACTTGATTGCCCTGAGTTAACTGAAAACACATTGTAGGGCACACACTTCCGACATTTGTTAATGTTTCGACAATCGCACAGGCATTTTTTAATGTCGTAAGAGAGGATGTCAGTTTATTTTTTCATGGAACACACACGTTTTTCTGACAAAGAAGGTCAGGTTTTTATCATTATTCCATTATGTGTTCATCTGAATTGTTTATATACATACTTCGATGTCCATGTGATTTACTGTATGTTGGACACACCATATGCACACTGCGAAAGTGGGTGGGCAAGCATAGAACGTTCATCAAGCGTTGATGCGACAAACATAGCGTCCCCCGACATTTTTTGTTATACCACAATAAGGATATTGAATGCCTCAAGGTGATGGTAATTGAGTATATCCCAGATAGAACTTTAACAACCAATGAGAAGTTCGCCCTGCAAGAGGGAAGCTTTCTCGATTTATTGGATTTTTTAATTAAATACTTTGTCCCCTTATGGGTTAGATGAGGAACTGGTGACCAATAGCTTAATATAGGAATAAACAAATTGCTCCTTTATAAAAAAAAGCCATACCCCCCCGCATTATCCTTTCCCTTACATCTGTCGTTGGTTTTTGGTATTTAGTAATTGATTCATTAATTAGGAATTATCAACAATATAAAAGTACATGTGTTTGTGATTAGTTCACCATAATGCGTACAGATAATCAGATACATGTTTGGTTCTTGGTTTGCGGAACACACATGCGTTATAACTAAATGCCCCATAATAAATTATAAAGTGTTCTTAAAATATGAATACACATGATTCATTTATAATCTATAATAACATTTATTTTCTTTTTAGTTACCAATCTGCCAGTAGTATTAACTAATTTTATAACATATCCTATAATAAATCTAAAATCATCTAACACAAATACCATTTAGTTAACAAGATGACTTAGCCATTTTTGGGAGTCACACCAAATATTTTGAATCTTTAGTCAATATAGATACGTTTGCGGCTGGAACACCACTTTAAAGCGGAGTTCCACCGAAAAGTAGAACTTCCACTCATTTTTCTCCTCTCCCCCTCCGGTACCACAATTGGCACCTTTCAGGGGGAGGGGGGGACAGGATATCTATCTTTATATCCTGTTCCCATTTCTGGGAGTCTGGGCCGTGGCCAGACTCACCGCCGGGCTCCCTCCTTCTCTCCCTGTCGCCGGGCCGGAAGGAGAGAGGAGCGGGGCCTCACGCATGTGCAGTAGGATTCCCAGCGTGAAGCCATAAGGCTACACTTCCAGGTACCCTTACATGCAATGGCAGCGGCAGCACCCGACAGCTGATGGAAACATCAGCTGCGGTGCCCACATCGCTGGACTCCAGGACAGGTAAGTGTCCTATTGTTAAAAGCCAGCAGCTGCAGTATGTGTAGCTGCTGGCTTTTAATTTTAATAATCAAAATAATCTGTAAACGATAAGCATTTTTTGTTTTTAATATGATTTTATCATATAGAGCATTAGCAACATAATAGTGTAATCCTGGAAGGAAGGATGAAAGGTGTGTCCACAGCCTAGCACACATCCCATTCACCTGTCAACTTCCGGTCTTCGGGTATTTTATGTCCCGTCACATGACTTGACAAAGTGCTGGATGCGAAACATTTTATCGCGGTGACGGGATTATGTACACGATCTGCCTCCTTGTGCCTTCTCTCCACTTCCCATATTGGTTTTTGCTGTGTCCATTGGCAATTACCATTCTCAGCACGGATTAGAGGCTCCCTGTCCACTCTGTGGTTGGGGTTATCAATCACCAATACCAATGACAACGCTTTTTCAGCCACACACCCAGCTCCCTTACATCCGAGGACAAGCATGGCCCAATTGACATTTTAGACCTGTGGATATAGACCATTGTCCATTTGGGATGGAGGCTCCCATCTAAGTGTAGCACTGGCTCCTGAGGAGCATGTGATATATGTTTTTTTAAAAGTTAAATCTCCTGAAACCACAATTGGGTTTTGGGGCTAATTTTACTAAATTATGGTTTCAGTACCAGTCCAGCTGGGTTGCACTGGGTTCTCCTTGATCGCAGGTGTCGCTGTCACTGCCGGCAAGTGTGAGAACGCAGTCTAGCTGGGTGTATTGAATGCTACGTTTCTTTCGGAACCAACCCAGTGGGAGTGTTCTTCTGCTGTTCTCCTGCTGTGCATTCTGGGAGGTGGTATTTAAGGTACGGTGATCACGTGCTTCGGAGTTCCATTCCAGAAGATATTTTCTGTCTGTTTGGTTCTGGTCATCCTGACCATCCCCCATGGCCCTCAGGCCTGGGGTGCGGAACCATACATTTCCAAGTCTCGGGGCTGGCTAGCCCGAGGCGACACAACTGCAGGGACAAGCCTGAATGGATTTCTGGGCCTATTGATTCAAAGCTGGTCCGGTGCCGTCTCATCTAAGGAGAGGCCCAGCAACTGGAGAAGCAACCTGGGGAGGACTCTTCAGGAAAAGGCCGTGCGCAAGGCTGGCTTCTCTGAAGGAGCCTGGAGGCTCAGTTGAAGTACCCTACATGGATCTACACTTATACGGTATCGCCGGACTGGCTGAGAGATACTGGTACCATATGAGAGCTCTTTAAATTTGTCTATGTCCCTCAGTTACATTCAAGTCTGTGGCAGAGACTTTCTCAAGTATTCTACGCTCAAGTCTGTGGCAGAGACCTTCTCAAGTATTCTACGCTCAAGTCTGTGGCAGAGACTTTACTTTACTTAATACCCTACCGGCTGCTAGGCCTAGTGAGAGGAGGTCTGTCCGGGAGTTGTAAAATCCAGCTGTGAAATGGTCATTCTCTGGAGACTTTCCATTTTTGCAGTCCAAAGTACCTGAACTTTCACTTAACCTTCTACCCTAAACTGAGAGACCATGTTTCTACTTCAAATAAATAACCCAAAAGAAGATTCAGTGTCAGTTTCCTTATTTCTTTGGGCTATCTACCACAGGAAACCTTAAATGGAGAAGCACTCAAGAAGGTAACGGTAAGCCCAATAAAACCAGCAGCTCCTTCGGGGGTCAGTGCTATATAAGTTTATATTTATTTTTTTGTTAACCGCTTCCCACCCACCCTATGGCCGAATGACGGCCTTAGAGCGGGCGGCTTCCTTCGCCTGGCCGTCCCTGGACGGCCTGGTGTTTACTTCCGCAATGCGCGCCGCCGGGGGCGTGCATCACGGAAGTATTGTATTTGCCGTGTCTCCCGGAGACAGGCAAATACAGATCGCCGTGAACGGCCAATCAAAGCGGCCGTTCACAGCGCGATCGCAGCTGCCAATGGGAGATGATCTCATATGTAAACATATGAGATCATCTCCCATTGCCGTGTCTCTCCCTCCTCACACAGAGACAGCGTGTGAGGAGGGAGAGCGATCTAAGTGTCAGCCCCAGTGCCAGTCTCAGTCCCAGTGCCTGTCTCAGCCCCAGTGCCTGTCTCAGCCCCAGTGCCTGTCTCAGCCCCAGTGCCAGTCTCAGCCCCAGTGCCTGTGTCAGCCCAGTGCCTGTGTCAGCCCCAGTGCCAGTGTCAGCCCCAGTGCCATCTGTCAGCCCCAGTGCCAGTGCCATCTGTCAGACCAGTGCCATCTGTCAGCCCAGTGCCATCTGCCAGTAGTGCCAGTGCCGCCAGTGCCACCTGCCAGCGCCTGCCGTCAGCCCCAGTGCCGTCAGCCCCAGTGCCGTCAGCCCGTGCCGCCAGCGCCAGTGCCGCCCGTCAGCCCCAGTGCCGCCCGTCAGCCCCAGTGCCGTCCGTCAGCCCCAGTGCCGTCCGTCAGCCCCAGTGCCGTCCGTCAGCCCCAGTGCCGTCAGTGCCGTCAGCCCCAGTGCCGTCAGTGCCGTCAGCCCCAGTGCCGCCAGTGCCGTCAGCCCCAGTGCCACCTGCCAGCACCAGTGCCACCTGCCAGTGCCATCCGTCAGCCCCAGTGCCGTCAGCCCCAGTGCCGTCAGCCCCAGTGCCGTCAGTGCCGCCAGTGCCAGTGCCACCTGCCAGTGCCACCTGCCAGCGCCAGTGCCACCTGCCAGCGCCAGTGCCACCTGCCAGCGCCATCCGTCAGCCCCAGTGCCAGTGCCGCCAGTGCCACCTGCCAGTGCCACCACCAGTGCCGCCAGTGCCAGTGCCACCAGTGCCACTTGCTAGTGCCACCTGCCACCTGCCAGTGCCACCTGCCAGCGCCAGTGCCACCTGCCAGCGCCAGTGCTATCCGTCAGCCCCAGTGCCGTCAGCCCCAGTGCCGCCAGCCCCAGTGCCGCCAGCCCCAGTGCCACCTGCCAGTGCCACCTGCCAGTGCCACCTGCCACCTGCCAGTGCCACCTGCCAGTGCCAGTGCTACCTGCCAGCGCCAGTGCCACCTGTCAGTGCCACCTGCCAGTGCCACCTGCCAGCGCCAGTGCCACTCGTCAGCCCCAGTGCCATCCGTCAGCCCCAGTGCCGCCAGCCCCAGTGCCACCTGCCAGTGCCACCTGCCAGCGCCACCTGCCAGCGCCAGTGCCATCTGCCAGCCGCAGTGCCATCTGGCAGCCCCATTTGCCAGAGCAATTAGCCAGAGCAAATAGCCAGCACCATCTGCCAGTGCCATCTGCCAGTGCCAGCCCTAGTGCCAGCCCCAGCCCCATCTGCCAGCGACATCTGCCAACCCCATCTGCCAGCCCCATCTGTCAGCCCCATCTGCCAGCCCCATCTGCCAGCCCCATCTGTCAGCCCCATCTGTCAGCCCCATCTGCCAGCCCCATCTGCCAGCCCCATCTGCCTCCAGTGCCATCTGCCTCCAGTGCCATCTGCCTCCAGTGCCATCTGTCAGTGCCACGTGTCGTCAGTGCCACGTAGGGTCACTTTGTGGGCATTTCCATTGTCCTGGTGCTCCAGGGCCTTCAAAACTGTAATAGGTGGTTGAGAAATAAGATGTGTAATTTATGCTCCTAGAACGCCTGATGGTGCTATTTCAATATTGGGCCTCTGTATGTGGCCAGGCTGTGTAAAAGTCTCACACATTTGGTATCGTTATACTCAGGAGGAGTAGTAGAACGTATTTTGGGGTGTCATTTTTGCTATGTACATGCTATGTGTTGGAAATATCTTATAAATGGACAACTTTGCGTAAAAAAAATGCGTTTTCATTTTTTTCCACATTTTCCCAAAACTTCTGGAAAAAAAATGAACCATTCAAACGACTCATTATGCCTCATAGATTATACGTTGGGGTGTTAGCTTTCCAAAATGGGGTCACTTTGTGGGCATTTCCATTGTTCTGGTGCTCCAGGGCCTTCAAAACTGTAATAGGTGGTTGAGAAATGAAATGTGTAATTTATGCTCCTAGAACGCCTGATGGTGCTATTTCAATATTGGGCCTCTGTATGTGGCCAGGCTGTGTAAAAGTCTCACACATTTGGTATCGTAATACTCAGAAGGAGTAGCAGAACGTATTTTGGGGTGTCATTTGTGGTATACACATGCCATGTGAGAGAAATAACCTATTACATTGAAAATTTTGTGAGAAAAAAAAAAATCTTCATTTTGCAAAGAATTGTGGGAAAAAGATGACAACATCAAAAACCTCACCATGCATCTTAGTAAATACCTTGGAATGTCTACTTTCAAAAAAGGGGTCATTTGGGGGGTATTTGTACTTTCCTGACTTGTTCGGGTCGCAAGAAATGAGATAGGCCACCAGTACATCAGGTGTGATCAATTTTGTGCGATTCGCACCACAGCTTGTAGACTCTCTAACTTTCACAAAGACCAAATAATATCCACTAATTTGGGTTATTTTTACCAAAGATATGTAGCAGTATAAATTGTGGCCAAAATTTATGAAAAAAAAATTATAATTTGCAAAATTTTATCACAGAAACAAAGAAATATGTGTTTTTTTCAAAATTTTCGGTCTTTTTTCATTTATAGCGCAAAAAATAAAAACCCCAGAGGTGATCAAATACCACCAAAAGAAAGCTCTATTTGTGGGAAAAAAAGGACACAAAATTCATTTGGGTACAGTGTTGCATGACTGAGTAATTGTCATTCAAAGTGTGAGAGCACCGAAAGCTGAAAATTGGTCTGGTCAGGAAGGGTGTTTAAGTGCCCAGTAAGCAAGTGGTTAATAAACTACCTTATAATCAAGGAATCTTTAGAGGCTGTTTATATTGTAAGACTGAGTTCGATCTGAGTTCGCTCTCCACTGTCATGGAGCAACACACCAGAGTCTAAGCGCTTTATGGAATACATTGTTGCAGCCTTCAACCCCCCCCCCCCCCCACCCTCCCAGGAATCATTACTAGCAGCTAAGACTCTCAGCAAATTATCAACCCCCCATCACAGATTTCTTAACAGGCGCCCAATCTTATCTGTTGTTTGTTATCTGCTTGAGAGCAGACTTTTTGGTCATTTGTGAACAGTGAAAACCCATGTCTTTGTGTTTCCTTGTGTTTGGATGGGAGAGCTTGTATTTTTGCGCTATTTTTTATGCTTCTAATACATTTTCTAGATCCAAAACTTTTTTGTTCCACCTCCAACACCTTGACTCCCTTTACAGTATGTACTTCTAATTTATCATGCAGCATGGAACAATAAAATGTCTTGTTCTGCCAATAAATGTTCTGGACTTTTATACTGCTTGTGCTATTTACTTCTCTATAAATCTATTTTCTATATATTTTATTTTCACACTGTATAGGTTCCAGAATGTTGTAATAGTATGCCCTGGGACATAAAAACATGAGGTTGCTAACAGTCTACCAAAGAAAGCAGTTGAATCCTTCTATTCAATCTAGTTCTTTTCATGCATATCTAGTTTCTGTGAGATAATCATGATGCATCCAGTATATACTATATGTGGACATGCCATGCCTTTTCTTGGCATCAATACCAAGTAGGCAAACTAAGTTTTCATCACATAGATTATCAACCAAGAAACACAATTAAATGTAAACCTATTGTTAGATATGCACAAGCTTGAGGGGCGTGGCTTGGCACCGTACCAAGATGGACGCGTAGTTCACTAGCTCCCGTCCATACGGCCCTGCAAATTAAGCTACAGGCTTGAAAAACTTCAGTTGGAACCTAAATTATGGAGAGACAGGAGGATAAAGCAACGGGGGCACGATCGCGCTCACCGGCGGAGCTGGATCCACACTCGGCCCGGCGAATCCCCGAAATTTTCAGAGCGCGGCCCAGAGGCAGCTCTCAGGCCTCCACTGCAGCGCCCTCGCATATCCACCGCTCCCACAGTAGAGGCCCGCCCCGTGACAGAGGAGATCAGATGCCCCGAGAACCGCAGGCTATCAGCATAGAAGACCTCAGGTCAGTTGCAGCGGATATTAAATCCACCTTAGCTGCGGCGATAGCGGATCTCAAGGACGATATACACTCCATATTTGTAAGAGTGGAAGAAGTGGAGATTACACAGGCCCGCCATGATGCTTCTCTCTGCCAGGTCCAGCAGTTAACAGAATCCCACGCCGTCCATCTACGGGAGATTAACCGCCACATGGAGGACCTGGACAACAGAGGGAGACGTCGGAACTTAAGGGTAAGAGGAATCCCGGAGTCCATAGATCCCATTAACCTCTCCCAAACTGTGTCTACCATCTTTAATGACATCCTTGACAGACCTGCAGAAACGCCAATTGTTTTTGAAAGATTGCACAGAGCTCTAAGACCAAGAAACAGAGAAGCAGACCCCCCACCTGATATTGTGTGCTGCCTTGTAGAGTTCCCGCTTAAAGAGGAGATACTCCGCAAGGCTAGAACCAGGAACCAAATATTATTTGAAGGAGCCCATATTAAAATCTTTCAAGATCTTTCAAACATCACACTGCAACGCAGAAGGGAGCTCAGACCACTCCTAGACGTTCTGCGCGACAGATCAATACAATACAGATGGAAATTTCCCTTCTGCCTGTCGGTAACTCACCAAGGCCGCACAGCAAACTTAAGGGTACCGGAAGATCTAGACCACTTCTGCGCCACTATCGACATACCCGTGGTAAGCTTACCTGACTGGTATAGCGATTTTAGACTACCGACATCCGTCAGAACCACATCGATGGAAGGCTTAGAGGAAGCGGGAAACTTCAGCATTGGTAGACGCCCCCGACAAGTTCCAGCTCCCTCCTTATCACTACCACACCCAAGGGAAAGAGATATGCCGAGGAACGGCAGTCCAACAGCATCTCCGGCCCACCGAAGAGCTCGGATCAACTGATTGCTTTATTCGCTTACATGCACGATTCCATGTTGCACTGAAACCGTGTTGACCTCACAGTCCGAGTTGGTTCCAGTTGACCTAATGTTCTTCAGACTGTGCACCTGTTTCTGATTTCGACTCCCGTGAACAGTACCTAGACCCAATTGAGAAGCAAGCTGAAGATTGATTCTTAAATGTCCTTTAAGCCCCCCTCCTTCTCATACTCCAGGTATGAGACCTCACTACACACATTCTCCTGAGTTTGCCTTGAAAACCCCCAGGACGATCGATCCTTCCCTACGATCCCCCACGAGCAAAGAAGATCAGCTAAACACAGAATATGAAGAGAAGAACGAAGGTAGATACACATCTGACAGAGAAGCTACATCCGACTCTTCCTAAGGGCAAGTATGAGAGACAATATTACAGAATCCTCTCCTTCTCAACGGACTTCAATGTCTTTTTTAGGGGGGGAGGGAGGTGGGGGCATTTTTGTATTTTTTGTGGCCCCCAATTTAGGGCAACTGGGCCCTGTGAACTGATGCTCTTCCATAACACTAATGACCTGCATTATGATGCACGGAATGTTTCACTTTACTATCTCACTCAGTAATTTGGGCTTACTAAGAGGGAAGCTTCTCGCAATAGGACTCTGGTCCTCAGGTCAAACCTAAGCCCACCTTTATTGTGTTTTGGCCTACTACCAAACAGGTATCGTTATCCCTTACCCTAACAGATTATTTCATACTAACGGGGAGGAGTGAGGTGGGGAAAGGTCACAACAGTGCGAGAAACGGTGAACCAATGAGAAGCTCCCCTCTTCACCCTAGCACACACTACATAAGGGGAATAATAGGTGAGGGAGGGGGGGTGAGAATAATGGTATATGTTTTTTGATGTACTGTTGCTCCCTATGGTTTTCCCGAGTCACATATACAGGTGCACCTCTTTGGGTTTCTTTTACTCATTTATATATGGTCAATTGGTCATGCATGTTGTTAAGGACTGTGAGGTCCCAGTGCCTTTGTTTACTATGTACCACATTATTATCTGATACATAAACTATTGACATCACCTACTGTCACTCTTTAGTTCAACTTAATCATTTTTCACTGTATAATACTTGTAGTAATGGGATCTCTCTCTGTCTACACCGCCCATTACCCGTTACCATTGGTGGATTCTGCAGCTCATGATTCCACCAGACCCCTCTTTATTTTATCCATTGTGATCTCCATGCGAACCAGCATGACTATGCCCCACTTGAAAACAGGCTCACCTTATCCTCCATGACCTAGATGTACACAGAATACAACTAGTCACAAGCCTCCTGTCACATACCCGGCTAATCCCAAGCCAAGCAGCTTTCTGGCCAATATTGGACAATAGAGCAAGTTCACCTTGTGCTACCTTGCATACCACCCCCACACGACTGACGCAGGTAGTCACGGTCGACCGCTCCGGTTACCAAACCTGTGAAATAGAGGGACGACAGGCTCGTCCCCGCATCCGGTATCTTCCACAACCCCTATCACACCTAATATACTCGTCCTCAGGACACCTCTTATCTTTTCTTCTCTTCCCCTTCTCTCTCCTTTCCCCCTCACGCTTATCCCCTGTCTGTTGTGCTCTTTGCCTCCCGGGGTTCTTTACAACCACTTGTATCCCCACTTCTTTTTCTGTTTATTCACTGGTTGTCCATTTTGGCCACCATGCCCTCTCCGTACTCACCGAGCAAAAGCACATCCCTGAAAATAATTTCATTGAACGCTAAAGGGCTAAATACCCCAGAGAAACGATCCCAAGTATTGACTAATATGAAATCTATGAAGGCAGACATCATTTTCCTCCAGGAAACTCACTTCCGGCAGAATTCCATTCCCAAATTACAAAACCATGCCTACCCCCACAGTTTTCATGCAACTTCCCCCATTTCCAAGACAAAGGTGTTTCCATTCTAGTCTCTAAAAATATATCTATCCAAATTTCAGACACACTTGTAGACACAGAAGGTAGATTTCTCTTCCTGAAAGGGACCATCAATGGTAGGCGTGTAACTCTAGCAAATATCTATAGTCCGAACTCCTGCCAAGTGAAATTCTTTCGGGAAACAATCAATCAATTGTCCTCCTTTCAAGAAGGTCTCCTGATTTTTGGAGGAGACCTGAACATCCCTCTGGAACCAATTTTAGATACCTCCTCGGGTACATCCCATCTCCCCTATAGGGCTATTAAACAGATTAGAAAATGTCTCCACAACCTCTTGCTCCACGACACTTGGAGAACACTTTACCCCCAAGACAAAGACTATACCTTCTATTCTACACCGCATAAAAAGTATTCGCGCATCGACTGTATTTTTGTCCAACAACAATCCCTTAATTACCTACACTCGGCCACAATCGAACCTATGACCTGCTCTGACCACCACCCTGTTACAGCAACGCTAGTATTCCCTGACAAACAATTCAGCAAACATATATGGAGATTAGATGCCAGCATTTTATCTGACCAAGCTAGAACCTCGGACATTAGGGAATGCCTGACAAACTACTTTCAAGAAAATGACACGCCTGATGTCTCCCATTTAACGCAATGGGAGGCCCACAAAAGTGTAGTAAGGGGTAAGATTATCTCTATTGCTTCAGCGATCAGAAAGGAAAAAGCTGCCAGGTTAGCGACCCTATTCTCCAGACTTAAATCTTTAGAAGCTACCCATAAGCGCACACTAGCTCAAAATACACATGTAGAACTTTTAGAGATACGCTCCCTCATCAAGGAAGACTTGGACCTTAAACTGAAAAGGAAATTTATTCTCACGAAGAAACTTTTCTATGAATTCGGAAATAAAACTGGACACCTGTTAGCTCCGGCTCTCCGCACGAAAAAGGTGAAACACACAATCCACATGCTCCACTCCCCAACGGGTAAGCCCATTGTGAAAATTCAAGACATTGCACGGGAATTTGAACAATACTACAAATCGCTTTACAATCTCGACCTCGCTAACCCTAACAACCTCCCCTCTCAACTGAAATCCGACAAACTGCGTTCACTCCTTGACAACCCATCCCTGAAAAAGATTTGCCCGGACGTTGTTGACACTTTAGACGCTCCAATCTCCACTTCCGAATGGAAGCAGGCAGTGAAACAGCTTAAGCCAGCAAAAAGCCCAGGCCCAGACGGCCTCACCGCGGTTTATTATAAAACTTTTGCGGACACTCTACAAAACCCTTTCCTTAAGGCTTTTAATTCAACCGCCATTTCTAGGTCACTCCCCACGGGGCTTTTAGAAGCCCACATAGCCGTAATCCCAAAACCAGATAAGGACCCCACTAACACGGGCAATTACAGACCAATTTCATTACTGAACGTGGACTTAAAGATCTTTTCCAAAATTCTGGCAAATAGATTGTTACCTCTGATTCCAGATATCATCTCAATAGACCAAGTAGGCTTTGTCCCTGGGCGCGAAGCTAGGGACAACACAATCAAAGCCCTCAATCTACACCACCTCATGACTCAGTCAGGCCAAAAGGGGTTCTTCTTGTCCCTCGATGCAGAAAAGGCGTTTGACAGAGTGTCATGGGAATATATGGAAGCTGTGCTCCGCACACTAGGTATGGGCCCTAATATGCTTAACTTCATCCTGGCATTATACTCTAACCCAACAGCTAGAGTAAAAGTTAATGGCACTCTGTCAGACGCCTTTCCCATACGCAACGGCACGCGACAAGGGTGCCCGTTATCCCCTATCCTTTTCATCTTAACGCTAGAACCCTTTCTTGAACAATTGAAAAACAACCAAAACATCAGAGGAATCCACACACAACATAAAGAATTCAAATATGCCGCCTTCGCGGATGACATCTTACTCTTTCTGTCTGAACCCATAACCACTCTTCCGAACCTCCTAGCTGAATTCCAATCCTTTCAATCAATATCAAACCTCAAGATTAATTTCTCAAAGTCATATGCACTCAACATCTCCCTAACACAGGACACACTTCAGCAATGTGAGAGTAATTTTCCGTTCCACTGGAGATCCGACCATATAACGTACCTCGGTATCCAAATCCCCTCCAAACTATCTGAACTGTATGCTAAGAACCACCTACGCCTTTTAAACAAGCTAATCCTGGATCTTCAAAGATGGAGCAGGCCGATCTTTTCATGGTTCGGTAGGGCGGCCATCCTTAAAATGAACGCTCTGCCGAGACTTCTCTACATCTTACAAGCTGTCCCTATTCATCTCCCATCAGCCTTTTTTAAGACATATAAATCCGTATGCTCCAGATTTCTTTGGAACGGTCGAAGACCCAGGATTGGCTTCCAGTTTCTTACGCGCCCCAAAACCATGGGTGGAATTGGCCTACCTGACATATCCAATTATTGCTATGCAGTACACCTCCGCTGATGAAGTCCCGCCTACTTTCTGGGACGCAACGCGTACTGACCACGTGACCTGCGTCGTGACGTCATCCGCCAGCTGACACACTGATCCATGCATGGTACTTTTTATCTGAGCACTCAGCACTGGAGATCAGTGCCTCTAAATGTGAGTGGTATTTGTTTTTATTTATCTGTTTAATAAATTTACATCAACGGAGAGCACTAGATTTGCCTGTTCTTTTTTATATGATATCACATTGATCTGATGATACGGAGGAGAACTTTACCTGGAAATGCTTCCGCTTGGTCTGCTGTAATCTTATGATCTACCCTTGATGGGAACATGCGTTTTTGACCTATCTGATTTATCAGAGGTCCACTTGTTGAGGTGAGAGTTCAACTTGCTCAATGGTGAAGGGATCACATCGTCACTTGATTTATTGATTGAAGATATATTACACAAGTGGACTCTTTCTGAAATATCTCTTTCACTATATGGACTTCTTATTTATATTTTTTTCACTTTATGATATTTTCTGTATCACTTTGTATTTGCGCTGTACTGATATATTTTATGAATTATGCAGTACACCTAGCTCGAATTGCCGACTGGAACTTACACTCAACCTCTAAAGACTGGGTTGCCCTAGAATCATCCTTCTCACCTACCCCCCTAGCCTCCATCCCTTGGATTAACCCGAAACGAATTCCCTTGACTATAAAACGTCATCCAATAATTGGTCCGACTCTGCATTATTTCCAACGCATTTGCAAACAGTCACGTATATCGTCTATCCCCAGCCCATTAACGACAATCAAACTAAACCCAGACTTTCCCCCAGGCTTATCCACTCACTTCTTAGCCCCAGACTGGACACCAGCTCAAACCAGGGCAGGCAACTTCTTCTCCAGGGGTAAATTGCAAGCCACCTCAGACATCGCAGCAAATCTAGAGAAGCCCTCTCTTCCCCATTGGCCATACATTCAAATATCCCACTTCCTCCATTCGTTGAACAAAAACCAGAATTGCTCCCGGGATCAAACACCCTTTGAAAAACTATGCTCCCAACAATCCCCACAACGACATCTGATAGCCTACACACATGCACTTCTCTTTGACCAAATGAACCCTAGGGACTATATTGCTTGTAAACGCTGGGAAGAGGACTTGAACAATGGAGTAAAATCTTTCTAACTACCCACAAGGGCACTTTAAATGTTAGTTCACAAGAGAACAATTATAAATTGCAAACCAGGTGGTACCACACACCAGCGAAATTAAGCAAAATATACCCAAACACACAAGATAGATGCTGGAGATGCCTCTCCGACACAGGATCATTCCTACACATTTGGTGGTCCTGCCCCTTGTTGGTCCCTTTCTGGACGGAAGTCTGTAAAATTACTACACAGGTTACTACATATGCTATTGAACCTTCTCCCACTCAATGTTTACTACACCTTTCTCCCAGATCACATAACACCTACCACAAATCATTAGCCATGTTTATGCTAAACGCAGCCAAACAATGTATCCCAACCAAATGGACTTCTAGCCAGGTACCCACAATCAAAGAATGGTTCTGCAGAGTCAATAATTCGGCAGCGATGGAAGAGCTAATACACATCGCTCGTGACACACCATCAAAATTCAGTTCGAAATGGGCCTGTTGGATCCACTTCAAATCCACCCCAACATACACTAACATCCTCAAAGGACAATCTTGAGCCCTGATTTTATAGAAGACACTACAGACGCTCTGCCTTACCTATGATAGTAGAACACACAGCTCCCTCCTCCCAACACTAAGTACTACTTAACCACTTCAGGACCGCCGTATTGCCAATGTACGTCAGCACAATGGCACAGGCAGGCAGAATCACGTACATCTACGTGATTGCCTTCCAGCGGGTGGGGGGTCCCATCGGACCCCCTCCCGCTGGTTACGGCGGTCCGATTCGGTCCAGCAGCGATCCGTGATGAGGGGATGGCCGTTCGTTTTCGGCCACCCCCTCTGGATCGCTCCTGGCCAATGAGAAGCTTCCTCCCCTGTGTATTGTTTACACAGGAAGGAGGAAGTGATGTCATTCTCCTCGGGGCGGTCTTTTTGACCGGACTACGAGGAGAAGAGTAAAAGTAAGTCTGCACGAACACTACACTGACATGTAGGTACACACAGGCACACAAACCCCCCCCGATCCCCCCCCCGATCGCCCCCCGATCCCCCCCCCGCCCCCCTCCCCCCCCAGTCACAGTGTCACTGATTGCATTGATCATTTCTTTACTGATCAATGCATTCAGTGTCAGTTGTGACAGTAAAAACTGTCAGGACAGTTAGTGTTAGGTCCAGGGTAGCCCCCTATCACCCCCCAATAAAGATTTAACCCCCTGATTGCCCCTAGAGTTAACCCTTTCACCCCCTTTTGCCAGTGTCACTAAGCGATCATTTTTCTGATCGCTGCATGTGTCGCTAGTGTCGCTAGGTAGCTAGTTATTTTTTTAGGTTCACCGCCAGGTTTTTATATCGCTAGGTACCCCGATATACTACCCAATAATGTTTTTAACCCCCTGATTGCCGCTAGTTAACCCTTTCACCCCCTTTTGCCAGTGTCACTAAGCGATCGTTTTTCTGATCGCTGCATTAGTGTCGCTACAGTCGCTAGGTAGCTAGTTATTTTTTTAGGTTCACCGCCAGGTTTTTATAGCGCTAGGTACCCCGATATACTACCCAATAATGTTTTTAACCCCCTGATTGCCGCTAGTTAACCCTTTCACCCCCTTTTGCCAGTGTCACTAAGCGATAATTTTTCTGATCGCTGCATGTGTCGCTAGGTAGCTAGTTATTTTTTTAGGTTCACCGCCAGGTTTTTATATCGCTAGGTACCCCGATATACTACCCAATAATGTTTTTAACCCCCTGATTGCCGCTAGTTAACCCTTTCACCTCCTTTTGCCAGTGTCACTAAGCGATCGTTTTTCTGATCGCTGCATTAGTGTCGCTACAGTCGCTAGGTAGCTAGTTATTTTTTTAGGTTCACCGCCAGGTTTTTATAGCGCTAGGTACCCCGATATACTACCCAATAATGGTTTTAACCCCCTGATTTCCGCTAGTTAACCCTTTCACCCCCTTTTGCCAGTGTCACTAAGCGATCATTTTTCTGAACGCTGCATCAGTGTCGCTAGTGTCGCTAGGTAGCTAGTTAACTAGGCTCCCAAAAAGTCCCCCACATGTGGTATCCCCGTACTCGGGAGAAGCAGCAGAATTTATTTTGGGGTGTAATTTGACTTCTGCCCATAGCATGTGTGAGCAATATATCATTTAGTGACAACTTTGTGCAAAAAAAAAAAAGTTTGTAATATTCCCGCAACTTTTGGCAAAATATAAAATATTCCATGGACTCAACATGCCTCTCAGTAAATAGCTTGGGGTGTCTACTTTCCAAAATGGGGTCATTTGGGGGGGTTTTGTGCTATTTTGGCATTTTATGGCCTTCGAAACTGTGATAGGTAGTGAGGAGTTAAATCAAAAATTTGCACCCTTAGAAATCCTGAAGGTGGTGATTGGTTTTCGGGGTGCCGTGCGCGACTAGACTCCCAAAAAGTCCCACACATGTGGTATCCCCGTACTCGGGAGAAGCAGCAGAATGTATTTTGGGGTGTCATTTCACATATAACCATGGCATGTGTGAGCAATATATCATTTAGTGACAACTTTTTGTAAAAAAAATTTTTTTTTTTTTTTTTTGTCATTATTCAATCCCTTAGGACAAAAAAAATAAATATTCAATGGGCTCAACATACCCATCAGCAATTTCCTTGGGGTGTCTACTTTCCAAAATGGGGTCATTTGGGGGGGATTTGTACTGCCCTGCCATTTTAGCACCTCAAGAAATGAGATCGGCAGTCATAAATTAAAAGCTGTGTAAATTCCAGAAAATGTACTCTAGTTTGTAGACGCTATAACTTTTGCGCAAACCAAAAAATATACGCTTATTGACATTTTTTTTACTAAAGACATGTGGCTGAATAAATTTTGCCCTCAATGTATGACTAAAATTTAGTTTATTCGATTTTTCTTATAACAAAAAGAAGAAAATATCTTTTTTTTTCAAAATTTTCGCTCTTTTTTCATTTATATCGCAAAAAAAAAAAATCGCAGAGGCAATCAAATACCATCAAAAGAAAGCTCTATTTGTGGGAAGAAAAGGACGCAAATTTCGTTTGGGTGCAATATTGCATGACCGCGCAATTACCAGTTAAAGCAGCGCAGTGCGAAATTGCAAAAAGACCTCTGGTCCTTAAGGTGTTTATTGGTCCGGAACTGAAGTGGTTAATACAACCCCAGGAGGCAAACTCATCTCCCTCTCCTTTCTTTTCCTTATGTGTCCTTCCCCCCTCCCACTTTCTCTATCCCCCCTAGCTATCCTCACCCACCCTCTCTACTTCTTTTCTTTCGGCTCTACTCTTCCGATTATTTGATCCCTGTACACTATCCATCCATTATTCTCCCCAGCCACTGCCTTCCATAGGACCCAAGAGTTCACGATAGAACATATAGTAAATTAAGACTCGGCCCACACCAACCTTGGCAGAATCATATTATTATTTTTCCGAAAGCTGCAGATAACTTATCCCCCACAAAAATTTACGCATGGATCAAGGGGTGTCTTGTACTTGTTTGAGAGCGTATCTGATTGCAAACTCCTTGACTCAGCATTATATTGCTATGTTAGCAACGTCTACTAATCTTCCTTAATACAGTTCCCTCAACCGAGCCTTATCTCTAAGAAATTACATTTACACTTGGTCCGGACTATACAAAAAACACCAGTTTGGGATAAATATGGCTGTGTTGAACCGGTTTTTGTTGTTACTTTTTCTTTTTCTTTTTTTTCTCTAAGGCCGCGTACACACGCGCGGACTGTTCGCCCAACTTTGTCCGTCCAACAGTTTCGGCAAACAGTCCGCTCAAACTTAGCATGGACGGACATGGCCACACACGACGGACGAACAGTTTGCTGAAACCGTGCGCGATGACGTGAACGGCACGTACGACGGGACGAAAAATACGACGTCCTATACACTGCATTATAGCTTTCGGCGTGAAAATCCTTTCTGAGCATGCGTGCAACTTTGTTTGACGAACAAGCCTACACACGAGCGGACTGTTCGCTGAAACAAGGTTTCAGCGGACAGTTTTACGGAATTTCCGAAAAACCTTGTTCGTCCAACTGTCCGCTGAAACTGTCCGCTGAAAGCCCACACATGAGCGGACTGTCCGCCCAAACACTGTTCAGCGGACAAAGTTGGGCGAACAGTCCGCCCGTGTGTACGCGGCCTAACAATCTCCCGTTGATTACATTTGGAAGAGATATGTCTGTACTTATGTTTATTCTCCTGTACTTGAATAAACTTCAATAAAATTTTCTTTAAAAAAAGATATGCACAAGCTTTGCCAGCTTCCCTCCAACCACTTTGCATTATATTTTATATATACTGCGATTCTGTACTTGCCAAATATGCTGCAGAAATCTCCCTCCACTGAGTCTGGCAGCAACAATTTTAACTATGGGCAGCTGAAGCTGCTGCCTGGTCACTTCCTGGATTTACACACACAGGCACACCTCCAGTTCTGCAGCTTGAATTGGCCCTCTTATGACTCATCCCCCCTCCCTTCCTGGCAAACTCTCACGAGAGTGTTAGGCCGCGTACACACGCGGGGACTGTTCGCTCAACTTTGTCCGCTGAACAGTGTTTCGGCGGACAGTCCGCTCGTGTGTGGGCTTTCAGCGGACAGTTTCAGCGGACAGTCTGCTGAACAAAGTTTTTCGGAAATTCCGAAAAACTGTCCGCTGAAACTTGGTTTCAGCGAACAGTCCCCTCGTGTGTAGGCTTGTTCGTCAAACTAAGTTCCGCGCATGCTCAGAAAGGATTTACACGCCGAAGTTTGCATTGCAGTGTATAGGACGTCGTTTTCTAGTCCCGTCGTACGTGCCGTTCACGTCATCGCGCACGGTTTCAGCGAACTGTTCGTTCGTCATGTGTGGGCAAGTCCGTCCATGCTAATTTTGAGCGGACTGTCCGCTGAAACTGTTTGACGGACAAAGTTGAGCGAACAGTCCCCGCGTGTGTACGCGGCCTTAGAGATAGCTGTGCATGATGTCATAAGCCTAGGCTTTTTTCCAGACAAGAAACAGGAAGTGGGCTGTATAAGGTATTTACTGTCTGAAAAAGAAATGTTTTACTATCCAAAGTTAAGACAAGGGCAGAAGATTTAATAGATGAAAAATGACTGAAGTTACGCTTTAAGCATGGTGTACAATGACTGAATTAGACATTTTATGTATTCATCTCCCCACTGTTAATGATTCTCTAATCTGGTTTGGGCAAATCCTAAAGTATACCTGTGGCCGCAAGAGAGCGTCTAAAGGCTGGGAGGCAGAGATAGACATTCGGGTCATGTGACTGCTGTAATTGGCTGTCACAGTGGTCACATGATCAGAAAGCTCCCGATTACAAGTATCCATCAGGAGCTTTTTGGTCCTTGCTATTGACTGTGCTGGGAGCAAGCAGGGCATGCCCTCTCAGCACAAAAATCTGTTTACAAAAGGCCGCATATATGCAGCTTCTCGGCATTAAAGCCCACCTATTGAAAGGCTACATATATGCGCTATGTTGGCGGGAAGTGGTTAAAGCAAAACTACACTGCATCTGAGCAACACAAACCAAAACACTATTTAATAAATTTTTAATATTCAAAGCAAACTTATCCTTCCATCCATGTCTCTGGCTTTGTTTTGCTGAGAAATCAATTTGAAAAACACTCCCTAATGCCGCGTACACACGATCAGACTATCGGGCGGACTTAGTCTGGCGGACAAACTGCCGTAAAGTACGCCGGACTGTCCGAACGAGCGGACCTGCCCACACACGGGACTTTTCCGATGGACTTTTCCGGTGGACTAAGTGGTCTCCCACCCTATGTGAATGAGAATGGGGTACAATGTACCCCTACCCATTCACCTGTGAAAAAAATGTAAATAAAAGACAACATACAAGGGCTAAAAATAATTTATTGCACGGCTTCTCGCCGGACTCCTCAGCTATCTTCTGCTAGCTCTTTTACTAGCGGAAGAGCCCGGCTTTCTTTTTCGCCGCTCGGGGGTCTTCTTCCGACTTCGGGGGTTTTGTCCCCCTCTTCGGTTTTTCTTGCCGGGCCTCCGCTCCTTCTTCCAGCTCTTTTACTGGCGGTGGTCCGGTCTTCTGTCGCTGCTGTCGCCGCTGTCTTCGCCACGCCTTCTGTTCTTCTCTTCTTCTCTTTTTGAGATATTGACTCGTCGCTGTCTCTGGCCGTAATGACAGGGACGTGTTGCGCTGCAACTTATATAGGGACAATTGGCGGGGTCACTGGGTGATGTACCCGCCCATTATGATGTCACAGTCCCAGCATCCTCTGGGACTGTGACATCATAATGGGCGGGGACATCACCCGGCGATGTCCCTATATAAGTCGCCGCATGCCGCGTCCCTGTCATTGCGTCCAGAGAGCACGTTGAGTCAACATCTCAAGGAAGAAGAACAAGAAGAAGAGAAGGCGGCGGCGATGGAAGACCGGGCCACCGCTTGTAAAAGAGCTGGAAGAAGGAGCGGAGGCCCGGCAAGAAGAACCGAAGAGGGGGACAAGACCCCCGAAGAGGGGGACAAGACCCCCGAAGTCGGAAGAAGGCGGCAGCGACGACGAAGAAGAAAGCTGGGCTCCTCCGCTAGTAAAAGAGCTAGCAAAAGAGCAGAAGATAGTGGAGGAGTCCGACGAGAAGACCCCCCAAGACGAAAGAAGACCCCCGGTGCTGTGCAATAAATAATTTTTAACCCTTGTGTGTTGTGTTTTATTTACATTTTTTTCACAGGTGAATGAGTAGGGGCATTGCACCCCTACTCATTCACATAGGGTGGGGGGCGGTATCCGGGGGCCCCCCTTATTAAAGGGGTCTCCCGGATTCTGATAAGTCCCCCACCTGCAGACCCCGACAACCAACGGCCAGGGTTGTTGGGAAGAGGCCCTTGTCCTCATCAACATGGGGACAAGGTGCTTTGGGGTGGGGGACCACGCGGCCCCCCTTCCCCAAAGCACCTCCCCATGCCTGGTATAGCTCAGGAGGGGGGCACTCGCTCATCCCCACCCCCTATCCTGACTGGCCGGGTAGCGTGCTCGGAAAAGGGTCTGATATGGACCCAGGGAGGACCCCCACACCATTTTTTCGGCGTAGGGCTTTCCCTTTAAGTCCATACCAGTTGACGGGGACTGCGAGTCCGGCGGACAATTTTTGAGTCAAAACAAGTCAGCCGGAGCCCACACACGGGCGGATTGTAGTCCGGATTGTAGTCCGCCGGACATTTCCGCCGGATAGTCTGATCGTGTGTACGCGGCATAACATTTCTGGTTGGGGCCACCTAGAGTAAGGACAGATGATTTATGTAGCATTTACTTGCTGGAATCCATCTGGCTTTAGTTTAGGCGTGCATGCAGGAGGGTGTACTTAGCTGAAAAAACCCTCCTCCCCTCCTGAAGATGCCTGGCATCTATGGCATCAGTTGCCTAGGCCTGAAAACCAGGAAGTAACTGAAGAAATGTAAAAAAAAAAAAAAAAAGAAAAGAAAAAAGTGTAAAACAAGTAAATATGATATACTTTCTTATACAGTATATTTACCAATGCTAGCAGCATAAGTAATAAAAATTGTGAATGTTTTCAAAGGACATGCCCCAGGCAGTCTGACCTTTATTTTTTAGGCTTGTATATTTGCTATATTTCAGTGGCATACAAGTTCATTATGCTAATTCAAATATGCCTCCTAATGGAAACATGTACTTTGTAACTATGTGATGGTTGTTACTCTATGTTATGCCAACATAAATAAAGAATGAAAAAAAAAGTCAATGTTGACAAAATGAGCTTAACATACATCAAAGCTCAAAACATTTTTTTGTATCAGATACAATAGGTAATGGTTAAAACCCTATCAGTTTTTTTTGTGTTTATCATCTCAATCCTACAGGGAGGAATAATGCTAAACTGGATGGGAACTCTAAGGCCGCGTACACACGGGCGGAGAATCCGTCAGAATGTGTCCTATCGGACCGTGTTGTCAGATAATCCGACTGTGTGTGGTATGCATCGGACTGATTCCGTCGGAATATCCATCGGACCCAATTTTCCAACTTGTTGGAAATATTTCCAGACCAACTGGGCCGATCGGACATACTCCGATCATGTGTAGAGAATTTTGATCGGACCAAGTTCCACGCATGTTCAGATCAAATTCCTACATCAAAGCTATTGGCTACTAGCTTGAATGTAGTCCCATTGTAACGAAATTATGTCATCACGATCTGAAAGATCAGATTTTTTGACAACTTTGTCCGACCGTGTGTATGCAACAGTTTCGGACAAGATCCGACGGACAAAATCCGACGGATTTGGTTGTCGAAATCTCTGACCGTGTATACAGGGGCTAAGGCTAGCCATAGACAAAGCAATTTGCTTTCCTGTAACCGCAGTCAGTGTTGATGGGGAAATCTTTCCCGCTGAGCCATTGTGTTCTCCCGGCAGGGGGGTGGGAGAAGCCAGACCAACCGGGAGAACACAGTGATTATTCCAATGGATATAACAGCTGCTAGCAATAATCTCATTTAAAATCCGACAGACTGGTTGTACCTAAGTTGACTGATTGATCAACTTGGGTACATTCAGCCTGCCCATACATGGTTCGAATCTTGGCCGATTCCTGCTGAACAGGTGAAGATTCAAACCATCTATGGCCGGCTTAAAGTGGTTGTAAACCCTTACAAACCGCTTTGACCTACAGGTAAGCCTAGATTAAGGCTTACCTGTAGGTCCAAGCAATATCTCCTAAACCTATATGGTTTAGGAGATATTTGCCCGAAAACGGGCACCGCTGTCTACGGCGCATGCGCCGTAGACAGCGGCGCGCAGGCGCACTGAGCGCGGCATTTCCAAGAATGGAGCTGCCGCGCGTGTCGACTCCCGTGCGCATGCGCAGGAGTGACGTCATCGCGGCTTCGCCGAATGACAGCGGCGGAGCTGCGAGACGCCACCAGCAAGATGGATGCGGCGGACTAAAGGGGACAGCGGCGACTTCGCTGGCTCCTGTGTCAGGTAAGTGACACATAATGGGCTACTATGCGATGCATAGTAGTCCATTATGCTTTGCCTTTGCAGGCAATGAAAGAGGAAGTAAACCCATCAGGGTTTACTTCCTCTTTAACAATGAACTTCTCTTATTTGCTCTGCTTCGGTCTGTTAAATATTCCACCAAAATGCAGCGTACACACGATTGAAATTCTCTCAGAGCTTTTTCCGACATAATTCGGCTCAAACTGTCTTGCCTACACACAGTCACATCAAATTCCGATCATTTATAAACCGGTGACGTACAACACGTACAACGTGAATAGAAAAAGGAAGTTCAATAGCCAGTAGCCAATAGCTTCTCTCTCGTAGTTGAATCTGAGCATGCGTGATTTTTGGCATGTCGGAATTGCACACACACAATAGGAATTACTGATAGAAAGTTTTTCCGTCTGGAAAATTGAGAACATGCTATAAATTTTTGGCTGGTGGAAATTCGGACAGCTAAATTCCGATGGAGCATACACACGGTCGCATTTTCCTATGAAAAGCTCTCATCTGTCTTTTTCTGGCCAGAATTCTGATTGTGTGTACACAGCAAAAGAGTTTTGTAATATCTGTTCAACAAATGCAAAGATACCTGGTGATCATGTAAGAAATTTTGAGCTGTCCTGGCCACACTTCCTTGCAAGGAGTTTAATTAGGCCTCCTAGTTCTTATCTTGGATTACAGAATAATTAGTGTCTATGTTGTAGAGATTAGGAGACTGAGAAGGTTTGACTGAGATTAGCAAAGGACAACTAGGCAGGGCTGAGGCCACTTCATTAACAAAAGCTGTGTGTTTTCCATCAACAACAGGATTTAAATTGATTGTTAAGGTTCTTGTTTTGTAAAATAAAATGGTGCAATGGTTTTGCACAGAGCAGCCCTGAACCTCCTCTTCTGGGGTCCCCCACTGACTCTCTGGGTTCCCCCTTTTCTCCAAGTTGGCACATGTGCGGGCTTGTTCCCAAGCTGGGCTGTGTGCGTCTATTAATACACACAGGCTCCCTCATCACTGAATTTGGCTTCTTTTGTTCTCACTAAGTCCAGTGAGAAGAGAAAGAGAGCAGCACTACTGCTCTAGGGAATGGCATTGGATCGAGATCAGACTAAGGTAAGTATTTAGAGGGGCACAGAGAACGGCATATAAAAGTTTTTTTTTTTACCTTAATGAGCATTAGAGTGCATTTCTGGCAAAAAGACATGCATTTATTTCTGTACTTGCAGGATCTTTACAGGGATAAAGCATGGGGAAATGTGCACATATTGCAGAGATGTCCTGACTATGTGTTTTTTCTTTATTTTGCACTGACATACACTTTTACCTTCATGTTTAGAAGACAAAGAACATGAGAGGCATCTTTCAACAGACCAAGTGTCCCCATTGAAAGATTTCCCCACTATTTCCTTTTCAGTGGCAACTCTATTATTCCCATCAGTTTCTTCCCCACTGACAACAGTTACTTTGACAAATAAGTATCCACAGACATCAATAAAAATCTGTACATTAGAGCTAAGTGTGGAAGGAGGAGAGTACCAAATGCAGAATGCATATAAAGTCCAGATTTAATTTTATTCAGACTCCTGCATCCTAAAAAGATAATGCATTTTAAGGGTTCAAAGGGTTCCCTTCATTGGGACTTGGTATTTGGTAGGAGGCATATACTGAACTGATAACATTGGAGGAATCCTAATGCCACATATACACGACCGGACCTTCCGGCAGAAAAGGTCAGACAGCCTTCCCAACAGTCTTCCTGACAGAGTTCCGATGGTGTTCTGACCAAACTGACTTGCCCACACACCAACGGACCAAAGCCTGTTCATTTTGAACATGATGACGTAAGACGGGACTAGAAAAGGAAGTTCAACAGCCAGTAGCCAATACCTTCCCTTGCGTCGCATTCGGTCCATTGGACCAGCATACAGATGAACGTTTTTCCCGATATAAATTGATTCCATCGGACAGATTTGAAACATGTTCTATTTCTAGGGCTGTCGGAATTTTTTAAGAAAAAAGTCAGATGAAGCCCACACATGATTGTAATGTCCGACAAAATGTCAGACCTTTTCTGACGGAAAGTCCGGTCGTGTGTACGTGGCATTAGAGGTACTTTGTGTGATCAATCTAGATGCCAGAGTTAACATTCAGGACTCCTCTGGACTCGAAATGCGTTGTATATTTATTTATTGATATAAGAAGCTAAAATAAAATCTGTATCTGTATCTCTTATACATTTTGCTTTTTGAACTTTTCTCCTTGCATTCAACAAAGTATTGACCTTCTCCCTCAGCTCCTAGGAAAGCTGCCCAAAGGTAATCATTCTCTCCACACTGCTTAAGACCTATTTAATACCACTGCTACAGAAGATTCAGGGCCCAACGCCCTATATCTACTTTCTACCAATAAAAATCTCAACTGTGGTTCTAACACATGGCTACTCTAAACCAAAAATAAAAATTGGCTTTAGATAACATTTAAAATAAATACACAAAATGAGCAGTGCTAAAAAATTCACTGTATATTACTTCTAAAAGTGATATATGTATTATTATATGAATTTCTACATAAAAATGAAGGTAATCTATTGCACCGTATACAAAGTATACATGCAAAACTAATGAAGAATATTTGTAAATAAATAAATAGTACAAACTAGTTATGAATCAATCCCAATGAAGAGCCGAGGAGAAGGGTATCCCTCATAAGGAATAGTGAAATAATTAACATAGGTCCTAGAAGCCTTCAGACTGTAAAGAAGACAGCATGGCACACCACCCTAATGAAACAAGTGGGGGGATTACCAGATTGGAATGACCCTCAATAAAGAGTGGTCAATCAGTGCTTAATGTAATCCACACCAAATGTGTACTCTACTCTAGCAATACTGCAAATTGTAAGCCCCACTAGCATTGTCTCTTTAAACTGGTACTCTCTCAGGATAGATTCAACCCATAAGATAACTGGGTTTCTATATTTGGGCATAGTACTAGCTGCTTTACATTGAATAGTATGTGGGCCCTAGCACTGTTTCTTTTTGTTTTAGTTTAGCCTTTAAAGAAAGCCTTCACTGACCTCTGTAGCTGCATCAGCCTCAAAGTTTATAGCAGAGCACTGCTGCTCTGTGGTCTCCAGTGTGAAAGCCCGAGGGCTTTCACACTGGACTGCTGCACTGGCAGGACGTCAGGAAAAGTACTGCCAGCAGCTTCTTTGGAGCGGTGAAGGAGCAGTGTGTTTACTGCTCCTCCACCACTGCTCCCCATTGGGGCAGCGCTGCAATACCGCCAGCAAAACGCCGCTATTGCAGTGTAATGTGAGCGGTTTTAACCCTTTCTCGGCCGCTAGCAGAGGTAAAAGCGCCCCACTAGTGGCCAAAATACACTGCAAATCCGACGGTAAAACACTGTTTAAAATAGCGGTGTTTTACTGTCGACACTATGGGCAGCTTGGTGTTAAAGCTCACTGCTTGGTAAAGAATACCCATAGCCTGGCCGTAGGTTCATCTAATGCAATCCATACCCAGTCACATTTGGGTGCCAATTGTAATTGGTGGCCCAATTAGCAGTGAAGGCCTAATCTGATGATTTGGATATTTCCCACCCACCATAAGTGCCTGAATTAGAAAATAGCAATGGCTGTACAAGGACTTCTTACACATGATATGGTTCTCCCATGAATACTTCTTTCATGCCAGCTATTTAATAACAGAAATGATATCTGACCTTCTTAGATGAAGGCGATGGCCTGCTTATAAGTTGAATATAAACAGTATAAAGAGTACTCATTTTTCAGGGGCCAGTGTTATGATTTTTGCTTGACTCTCATAATTTTTATAGTTTCAGTGAAGATTCATTTGGCCTAAATAGTCAAAAATCTTTGGGCCCCATTCCCATGTGTAAATAGGACCATTAGCAATTACATGGAGAAAACCCAGTTGGGGTTCATGGCAATTAGGTGCGGGTGGAAGTCCCATTGAAAGCAATGAGAGGCTGACAGATCCCACAGCTAATTGGGGCTGCTCAATCCTGCAGCGATTGCTTGTGAATAATCAGCCCAGGGTCGATCATTAGCAAGTAATCACTCCATGAGTAATTACATAATCGTGGCCATGATTAGCTGGAAAGCTGTCAACCTACAATTGCTTTCAATGGGCTTTCACCTACATCTACTCACCAGGAACTCCCGCTGAGTTTGCCGCATGTAATAGCTAATGAGTGAATAGGGCCCCAAGCCTTTTTCTTATGAATCTCCTTGAGTCCCAGAGCATTTCTTTATCATTTTGGGCATATTTAGGTTCTGCACATTATAACTTTTTTGTGCTGTAATCTACCCTAATGTATTATACATCGTTTCTGAAAGAGCTTTAATTTGGTAGCAACTTTGGATACAATTTCCTACTTGCCTTTTACAGGCAATAAATAGATACAAATTTGAAAACAAAAGTCAGCTTCCTGTAACTTTTCAGAACAAAATGTTAATGTAAATTACGCACCCCCATACACTTACCTCAAAATGTAATTAACACAGTCTGCACATTTAAATGATCTCACATTAGTGGGGCTTTTATATAACATAGCAGAATGTTAAATGCACTTTACTTTAGTAGTGCTTTATTCCCCTTCCTTAACTAATGCTACTTTACAACACACAGAGGGAAAATAAACGGTTTACGTAAATTTTTATGATAATATTAACAAGGACCGTCAGGTTGGCAAGGGAAAAAATGAGCACAACAGCAAAGAGTGAATTCTTCATTCTTCATAGGCTTGGGATCGCAAAAAATTAGACTGGCATTGTGTTCCTTTACGTGAGCATTTGATGCTTTTGCTGTGAAAGCAAATGTCTTCCAGATCATCCAATGATATTGTTGCACTGTCGATTCCTCAAGAATGTTTTGAGGAACAAAACAAGCTTGGGGTATTGACTTGGCCTCCAAATTCTCCTTATTTCAAAACAATTGAACATCTGTGAGGGCTTTAAAGTGAAAGTAAACTCCCCTATTGTTTTCAGCCAAAGAAGCTGCCATCTTTGCCTCTGTTTAATCTTCAACTGCTATGATGCTGCACATGTGATTCGTTATGACACCAGCCATTGGATGGTTTGATAGTTTGGCTGAGAGCACAGCCAATGTGCAGTTAGCATTCCCGGCATGCCTTTTTTTTTAACTGTTTAAATCGATGGGTTTACTTCCCCTTTAACTTGCAACTTACAGGACTTAAAGTGGGAGTAAACTCCCATTTCTGACTTTTACCTATAGGTAAGCCTATAATAAGTGAATAATATAAAATTTAAACTTGCACTGAATTGTGAAAAAACTGTGAAAAAGAAAACGAAAGCAGCTGCCACACACAAAGTGCTACTCACTAGAATGTAAAATTCTGAAAATGTGTCACTCGAAAATGTTAATTAACAGTGTAACCAAGTGTGGATGAGTGCAGATGTGAATATACAAAGCAAAAAACATGTATATAAAGTCCAAATAAATATGCTGAATGTTCTGATCCTCAATGGGGAAAAAAAACGTTTGAAGTACAATGGACCACAGACACTCCAGGACTTTTCCGGTGCAGAAATGCCACCCCCACATGTGTCCCCACTCACCGAATGGCGATGACCCCCAGCTTTGCAGTCTGGGGGTTACTTCAGGCTTATGTGATGATATCCACAGAAGCTCAGGAGTGGTGCTGTGCACATCAGATCAAAGGATTTCTTGTTGGAATTTCTCAGCAGAATCACCTGGCACCAAAAAAGGATAAATACTGAACTAATAGTGAAAAGTTTGAAAAGGGATTTATTCCAGATACAAATGGGTACTTACAAAATAGTTGATTTAAACAGGCATGTAAAGGGATTAGGGATGGATCCGGATGCTGCTCACGGCGTGCATTCCAGAAACCAGGAAGTGCATTCCAAGGAGCAGGAAATTACAGTACGTCAGTGCCACCGGAAACACGTCAAAAGTTTTTTTGTTTTTTTTCCCATTGCAGATCAGAACATTCAGCACATTTATTTAGACTTTATTTACATGTTTTTTGCGTTGTATATTCACATCTGCACTCATCCACACTTAGTTACTAGGGATGAGCTGCGTGTTCGCGTCAAACCCATGTTCGACTCGAACATCGGCTGTTCGCCCGTTCGGCAAAGTCCAAATATTATGGGGCGTTCGCGCCAAAATCGAGTGGCATGCACGGCCCATAGATCACTGCGGCATCGCAGTGCATTGCTGGCTGACGATTGGCCAAGCATGCACTATGACATCCAACAGGCATGGACAGGGATGTTACCTGTCTTTCATGGCACAGTGGGAGACTCTTCTGGCAGCTGGGAAGGATGCAGGACAAGGTGCAGTAGTGTTGGAGGTTGCTCCACCACCACGCCTCCAAAATGCTACTATTGGTGATTGGGACACCCCTCTCTCCTCCCCCCTCCTCTTCTTCTTCCTCCATGGCCCCTTCCTCTGCTTTGTCCTTAGAACCAGTGGTGCTCCGTAGGCGTTAAAGGGGCTACGCAAGTACGCAGGCAAAAAGATGCCATGCCGTGCTTGCGCTGGCGTGCTTGGGGGACAGGAGCCACAATGTGGCAGAGGTTCTGTCATCTCTGCAGGGGCAGGCTGAGAGGTGGTTGATGCCATGCCAGCTTAAGCCAGGAATGGTGGTTTGCGACAATGGCACTAACCTCCTCTCCGCCCTCCGACAGGGACAACTGACCCATGTGCCCTGTCTGGCTCATGTCCTTAACTTGGTGGTGCAGCGGTTCTTGGGCAGGTACATGGGCTTACAGGATGTCCTGAGGCAGGCCAGGAAAGTGTGTGTGCATTTCCGCCAGTCATATAATGCCAGTGCTCGGCTGGCTGACCTTCAAAAGGAATTGAACCTGCCCAAGAACTGCCTAATCTGTGACATGCCCACCAGGTGGAACTCAACGTTGGCCATGCTGCAGCAGCTGCACATGCAGCAGAGGGCCATCAATGGGTACCTGTGCGACTACGGCACCAGCACAGGGTCAGGGGAGCTCGGTTTTTTTCCCCATGCCAGTGGGCCATGATCAGGGATGCATGCACTGTCCTGTCACCATTTGAGGAGGCCACGAGGATGGTGAGCAGTGACAGTGCATGCATCAGTGACACTGTCCCTCTTGTCCACCTGTTGGAGCACATGCTGCGTGGAATAATGGACAGGACACTTGAGGCAGAACAGAGGCAGAAAGAGGAGGACTTCCTTGCCTCTCAAGGCCGCCTTTATCCAGACAGTGTTCCTGCTGGCCCACGGATCACATAGGAAGAGGACGAGGAGGAGGAGGATTGTGTCAGCATGGAGGTGGAGCCTGTCACTCTGCATCAGCAGCAGTATTTAGGGATCATTTACATTCCCAAGAAACCCGTGGACTTGTACATGGCTGGGAGGAGGTGGCTGCAGATCATGTCGTCCTTAGTAACCCAGAGGACTCTGGACCGAATGCCTCAGCTAACCTACGCTGCATGGCCTCCCTGATCCTGCAAAGCCTGCGGAAGGATCCTCGTATTCATCGGATCAAGGAGGGGGATCATTGCTGGCTGGCAACTCTCCTTGATCCGCGTTACAAGGGTAAGGTTGCAGACCTTATCTTGCCAATGCAGAGGGAGGCCTTGCAGAAAGATCTGTGCAACGCGTTTCCAGAGACTAGGAGGTTACAAATTCCTGGTCCTGGACAACGTGTTGCTGAGGCTTCGGTCAGTCACAGAAGGAGCGGGGGAGAAGGTGGCCATATGACAGATGAGTTCAGACAATTTTTTTAGCCGCAGCCCCGAGGTATGATCGGTTCCAGCAACCATCGCCAGCGTCTGATTTAAATCAGACTTGGACACTTTTCCCACCAAAAATCCTCTGGGTTACTGGGTCTTGAGGATGGATCACTGGCCAGAGCTTGCACAGTATGCAATTGAGCTACTGGCCTGTCCTGCATCCAGCGTTCTTTCGGAACGCACATTCAGTGCTTCTGGAGGCTTTGTAACCAATCACAGGGTGTGCCTGTCCACCGACTCGGTTGATCCACTGACCTTCATAAAGATGAATCAGTCTTGGATCACCACCAGCTACCAAGTACCTGAAGCTGATGTAACCGAATAATTATTTTAGAAATTTCAGATCCCTTCAAAACTGCCTATTCTCATGCTGAGTGACTATCCTGTTATGCTGGCTGACTATGCTCTTCCTCCACAATAATCCTGCTGATAGCTTGAAAGAACATTTTTGTTTCTGGGCGCCACCACCAGTGGCTAAGGCCCAATTTTTCAGCCCCTGTTTAACAGGGGTGTGTAATTACAATTTAATTACAATTTTTGATGCAATACTTTGCAGCAGGGCTCATTCCTGTGCTCCAACTAGAGTATCTGTGGGCGTTTGCAGTGTCGTGGCACCAGTGCCAGTGCCTAAGGCCCAATTTTTCAGCCCCTTGTTTAACAGGGGCGTGTAATTACAATTTTTGATGCAATACTTTGCAGCATGGCTCATTCCTGCACTCCAATTAAAGTATCTGTGAGGGGTTGCAGCGTCATGGCATGAGCACCAGCGCCTAAGGCCCAATTTTTCAGCCCCTGTTTAACAGGGGTGTGTAATTAAAATTTTTGATGCAATACTTTACAGCAGGGCTCATTCCTGCTCTCCAACTAGAGTTTCTGCGAGGTGTTGCAGTGGCCCAATTTTTCTGCCCACGTTCAACAGGTGCATGTAATTACAATTCTTGATATAATATTTCACAGCAGGGCCTGTTCCAGCGCCCACCAAGAGTAACCGTGAGGACTTACAGTGTTATGACACCACCACCACCACCAAAGGCCCAATTTTTCTACCACTGTTCAAAAATGGCATATAGTTACAATTCTTGATATAATAATTCACAGCAGGGCATTTCAGCGCCCACCAAGAGTCACTTTGAGGGCTTACAGTGTTGTGGCAACACCAACACCTTAGGCCCAAATTTCTGCAGAGCATATAGGGCAGGCCCCTACTTTCAAACATCCAACTTACAAACATCTCCTACTTGAAAACGGAAGGAGACAACAGGAAGTGAGATTAAATCTACCCCTAGGAAGGGAAATTGTCTCCTTTAAGAGTTGATATGGGAAAAATGTGTCTCCACTGATGCTTTATCCCAATCCTTCTTTTACTAAAAACCCCAAATTTTCAAAAAAATTGGTTATTGGGACAGAAAGTGAGGGGAAATCTTCTGAAGATGTGCACAGACAGCAAAAAAAAATGTTACAGGGTTGATAAGCCTTCCCTATGTTTTCCAAAAAGCTTAAAATATTTTTTTTACTGGAGCTACACTTTAAAAATGTACCAGTTCAAAATTACAAACAGATTCTACTTAACAACAAACCTACACAGTCCCTGTCTTGTTTGCACCGCCTGTATATTGCTGTTCTGAGTATATATAGGGCCTGGGGGCCCCATGCCTTTCCTTTTTTTTATTTGGGTACGGGGTTCCCCTTAATATCTGTACAAGACCCAAAGGGGCTGGTAATGGATGGGGGGGTGGATACCCATGACATTCTTCTCAATGATTTTCATCCATATTGTCAGTACCAGACAATACATTAAAACCGCAAGCAGTTTTAAATGACTTTTTTTCCGTTAGAAATGTCATTTTGTGCAGGGACTGTTCTAAACACGGGAAACATGGGCCACTTCATAGACACTCTTCAGGGGCGATATTTAAAGGAATGTTTCACTTTTTTTTTCACTTTAAGCAACATAAAAATCAGTGCTCCCGAAAAAACAACAGTTTTTAAAACTTTTTTGCATTGATACATGTCCCCTGGGGCAGGAGCCGGGTCACAAACCCTTTTTATGACAATAACTTGCATATTAGCCTTTAAAATTAGCACTTTTGATTTTGAAAGTTCGGGGTCCCATAGATTTTAATGGGGTTCTAAAGTTTGCGCAAATTTTTAGTCCGTTCGCAGGTTCTGGTGCAAACCAAACTGGGGGGTGTTCGGCTCATCCCTATTGGTTACACATGTTTATTAACATTTGCGATCTCCACATTTTCATAATTTTACAAGTCTATAATAAGGCTTACCTATAGGTACTGTAAATATCTGCTAAATGTTCACTGTTTAGGAAATATTTACTGTACATGCAGCCGGTGACGTCACCGGCGCTCTGAAGGAAAGGCCACCAAGCCATTCCTTCAGAGTCCTGTGCTGTAAGCGACAGCTCCTTTGTACATGCACGGGAGTGACGTTATAGCAGCTCATACAGCCGGAGTCCGCAAACCCGGGAGGAAGACCAGTTGAAGAATGAAGCCCTCTCAGTGGTGACAGTGCTGCACTGGAGGGCTTTGTTTTTTAGGTAAGTTTGACATAATGTGCTAGTATGCCATGTATACTAGCACATTATGGCTTTACCTTACAGGTTGGGAAAAAACAAACATACACTGAAGTAACTGATAAATGCAACCTATTATTATTATCAGTTATGTATTACTTTGTCTAATCCCTATAGTTTAGTTAGTCTATCTATACTCCAAGCACACGCTATCGTTAATATCACAATACTACCACCATTAGCTATGAAATCAATACACGGTCTAAGATCTATCAAATCTCATTTATTTCCCAAGGAAATAAGAAAGCTTACATAAGGTATCAATAGAAGTTACCAGAGTACATAACATACAATCAGAATACAATGCAAGCATCATACTTATCCAACCCTCGTGACTGGACCTCCTGATGGAATCAGAGATAGCTCCCATTGATGAACCCCTTTTTGATAACCACACCTCAGCCACACCACACCCCATTGCCCACCCTCCTTTGCCTGTGGACCAATCAGCGTCTCTGGGGCGTCTCCTCCCCCAGGCTAACTACCTCTGACAGTCCTGCCATAATTGGCCTCTGGGGGGCAGTGTTTGCCCATGAATTGTAACTGCTCCGACTGGGTTCACATCTTGTGATTCGATCTCGGACGCCCTTCCCGCTCATTAGTTATCTTCTTTGTCCTTACAGACAGACCAGTGCCATCATTGTCCTAAATGTCTTTGAAGCCCCGTGCACACCAGGTGGGCTGAATAGAACTCATTCTGCTATGCAGATTTTGTTTGGTGACTTGGTTGTACCAACAGATATGTAGAAACTTTAGATGTATCATGTTCGATTCCAAGACACACCTAGCAGTTTACTACTGCTTTAAATGATCTGCTACTAACGGCTTGGTGCCAGATGCCATAGCATATTTTCAGAGGTCTAATGGCGTCCATGCCTCAATTGGTCAGGGCTGTTTTGTCAGCAAAAAGGGGGACCTATAAATATAAGGTGCGTGGTCATAAAGGTATGGCTTTTTGGTATATATAAACATTATATTATTATACATAGACACTGCATAATTATTTATTTTATTTACACTTTTTTTCTTCAGGGGTGTATAGACTCGGTCAGTGGAGACAAGGAAACAACAATAATCTCCTGCGCTTGGCTGCTTACTCTATGGATAAGTGGTGCGACCAACCCTCCAAATCAAACAGTGCCTGCAGTCTTGCTGCCCTCCTCAGAACAATGGGTTTTAATTAAAGCGGGGTTCCACCCTAAAGTGGAACTTCCGCTCATCGGAACCCTCCCCCCCTCCGGTGTCACAATTGGCACCTTTCAGGGGGGAGGGGGGTGCAGATACCTGTCAAAGACACTCCCGTGGGAGTCTATGCCTCTTCCTGTCCCTGCGCGCTGTCTGCTGGGACACACACGGGTCCCAGAGACAGCGTGGACAATTCCTATTGCGCTGCGCGACTCGCACATGCGCAGTAGGGAACCGGGAAGTGAAGCCGCAGCGCTTCACTTCCTGATTCCCTCACCTAGAATGGTGGCGGCAGCAGCCGAGAGCCGAGTGATCGATCGATCGGCCTCGGCTGCCGGCATCGCTGGACCCTAGGACAGGTGAGTGTCCATTTATTAAAAGTCAGCAGCTGCAGTATTTGTAGCTGCTGGCTTTTAATATTTTTTTCCATAGTGAAATCCGCTTTAAATCTGAAACATAAAAAGAGGAAAGGAGGGTGCACCAACCTTGTGCATTACCAATGGTAGATCTTATTAAAAGCTATAACAGCAATAATCATACTCACAAACGAGTGTGTAAAAGAGGCTTATTAATAGGTGAGACTGTGTCTCTGAACCAATAATCATACTCACAAACGAGTGTGTAAAAGAGGCTGTGTCTCTGAACGTCTGCAACCCAGACCTGATGGCTACGTTTTCTGGCCAGTACCATGAGTTATATACTATGATCCTGTCATTAGATACTGATTATTCTGGGAGGCGCTACACCCACGCTAATCCCTGCCTATAGTACACCCCTGAATTTTGGATTGGGACACCTTCAGCATAGCAGGGGATAGGCATGTGATCAGTTTGAGTCACCAGGTGGAATTTGTTCACTTGGATGTGTGTGGCTTGTTCTGGTGGGTGTTGGTCTGGGCGTGGGCATGTGGATATATATAGAGGTAATCAGAGGAGATAGGTCATTGATCGCTTTGGCTCTGAGGAAGAGGGTTTTTTGACCCCTCCAACATCAGGTCCGGGTTGCAGACGTTCAGAGACACAGTCTCACCTATTGATAAGCCTCTTTTACACGCTCATATGTGAGTATGATTGTTGCTGTTATAGCTTTTAATAGAATCTACCATTGGTAATGCACAAGGTTGGTGTGCCCTCTTTCCTCTTTTTATGTTTCAGTGGAGACAAGATCCAGACCCCTCATGCAGCTACATCACTTGAAATAGCCATGAGCCAGCAATTGAACACTATAACGGCGATCTACTGCTGTAGGGAGAAGTTGGAGAGAGATGCATCAGCTCTGCCCACTTCTCCTGGCAGGAAGGGCGATGAAGTCATAACAATCCTGATACAAACATTATGTGGAAGAATAGTGTTTGCATTCACATCTACAGCACACTTTGATGGAGTGATCTGTATTAGCATCAGAAGACCATGAGTTGATTGTTTCAGCTCCCAGGCATAGTGCTGGAATCCCGTTGTCTGCATTTCTACGTAACCCACCTCAACATAGTGCTGCGATGTGAAAACAATTGTTTTCTATGTGCCCTTGCGTTGAGCCTGCATTGATCCATGAGGGTCAATGAAGTTCATTGGAGATAGTATGAACAAGCCCCACTCTTGCCTTAAAGAGGAAGTAAACCCTGATGAGTTTACTTCCTCTTTCATTCCCTGCAAAGGCAAAGCATAATGGACTACTATGCATTGCATAGTAGTCCATTATGTGTCACTTACCTGACACAGGAGCCAGCGAAGTCGCCGCTGTCCCCTGTAGTCCGCCGCATCCATCTTGTTGGTGGCGCCTCGCAGCTCCGCCGCTGTCATTCGGCGAAGCCGCGATGACGTCACTCCCGCGCATGCGCACGGGAGTCGACACGCGCAGCAGCTCCATTCTTGGAAATGCCGCGTTCAGTGCGCCCGCGCCGTAGACAGCGGTGCCCGTTTTCGGGCAAATATCTCCTAAACCATATAGGTTTAGGAGATATTTTTTGGACCTACAGGTAAGCCTTAATCTAGGCTTACCTGTAGGTCAAAGTGGTTTGTAAGGGTTTACAACCACTTTAACTTGTTACTTCATGAGCTGGAAATGCACAATATAAACTCCCTTGACTTCTCCATAACTTTGACTAATCACTTATTGATTTCTGCATTGACTTTGCTCTTTGCTCTGCTTCATAGAATAGGGCAACGTGTGCCTTGCCACAGAGTTGTTTATATTGTTACAGAGCTCTATTCATATATTTTTCCCTGTCTTTTATAGGTGGGTTTTTTTCTTTGCAAAATTCACACTGATGTGGCAGGGTCCCTTTATTCAGCTTTTACACTGGGTGACATTGCTATGGCATATCTTTGTAGAAAAAAAGGCCACATATATAATGAAGGAAAATACCTGTGAGCAACAAGCACTTCTGATGTTCATACAGCATTTTTAGGAGACAAAACATAAGAAAATGTGATTGTATTGAAGAGTTGTACTGAGTGTTTTTGCTTAGAAATACACTTACCTTGTTTGACTAATGAACTCTGACCAAAATGAGAATTGATTCGACTTTTTGAGACCTTTGGGAGCAGTAGATCAGTGTTATCTAATCTCTAATGTAGTGTAATCACCAGATTGTGTCATTGGTTTTGTTCATTTATAACATTTGTATTTTCATCTCATTACAGATAAACATGTCATTTGATCATTTTGAGTACAAAGGGGTCAGATTTGCCCACAAAGTTCATTCAGAAAAGAGTATCAGTTATGTGGAAAATGAACTTAAAGTCTTGGATGATGATATTTTCAATGTTACCTACCTCAAATCAGGTAAATGAAAGCAAATCTATTAGTTACAAGTTTACAGGAACTGTTGTTTGAGTGCTTTAGCCATTGACATATCTTCTATATGGTTTGGCCCATGCTGCCAGTATGAGTCCCCTCCAAAGACAGCTCAACTCTCCAAAAAAACATTGCAGTTTAATCCAACTTAGTTATAATTCTTAAAATGCAGTGCATTGGAATAGTCACTTGAAGTGTAAAGAGACATGACCTATGCATTCGGTAATTACCCCTTCCGTAAATATTCCCTTTTACTACCCATACCTGTACCATTCCATTTTTCCCTCCCCCATTCCCAATAAATAGACCACACCGGAGTTTGGAGTATAAATTAGCCATAGCAGCCTTTTATTTAACCAAAACCTTTAACCAAAATAAAATAAATAACTTTAATGTTAAATAGAAACATACTTATATATATATATTGCAGCAGCAATTACAACTCCCAGTCGTTTGGTCTTTGACGGTACCTCGGTTCCATTTAACGTTACCCTTTTCCAAACCCACTGCGGGACCAAATTTTGTACCATACAAGGCCTCCGGCCGTTTAACAGCCCGGAGACAACCCCACCTTCCCGCAGTGTCACCAAACCCGTATCCCAGCCTACCCTTCCACTGGGATACACCAAAAAGGGGGACATACCACCTATGAGCCCCCCACACCGTTCCATCACCTAATTTCCTTTACCCCGTCAAAGACCAAAGACACCGCCTTCCACTGCTATGACGACCTCCTCAACCGAACCTGCAAGAAAAATGAGACAACCGACAACAACCTGAAAACAAACATAGCATCTTACCCTAAAGGGGCGGGTGGGCGGGCAACTTCTTGCTTGTGACCCCACGCTTCCTGCCGTAGCTCCTCCCCTTACTTTTATATCGCTCCGCCCTCTCCTCTTTCCTTCCTGCCGCTCCACCCCTCCCTCTGTCTTCTCACTAGGTTTAACCCTATAGGGGCTACCTAGCATCAGTCATGCCAGCCCTGCACCTCCGTCCAGCCTGCGTTTTCGGGCTTCCCTTGACCTATGCATTCGGTAATTACCCCTTCCGTAAATATTCCCTTTTACTACCCATACCTGTACCATTCCATTTTTCCCTCCCCCATTCCCAATAAATAGACCACACCGGAGTTTGGAGTATAAATTGGCCATAGCAGCCTTTTATTTAACCAAAACCTTTAACCAAAATAAAATAAATAACTTTAATGTTAAATAGAAACATACTTATATATATATATTGCAGCAGCAATTACAACTCCCAGTCGTTTGGTCTTTGACGGTACCTCGGTTCCATTTAACGTTACCCTTTTCCAAACCCACTGCGGGACCAAATTTTGTACCATACAAGGCCTCCGGCCGTTTAACAGCCCGGAGACAACCCCACCTTCCCGCAGTGTCAAACCCGTATCCCAGCCTACCCTTCCACTGGGATACACCAAAAAGGGGGACATACCACCTATGAGCCCCCCACACCGTTCCATCACCTAATTTTCTTTACCCCGTCAAAGACCAAAGACACCGCCACCGCCCGCAAGGATGACCACCTTAGCCTTAAGGGCCCCTCCACACCCGCAGAGCCCTCTCAATCCCCCCCTGCACCCCCAGGGTCCAAAGGTCAGTTCCTACTGCCGTGAGATGTACGCCATCCCCCCTAAGGTACATGCCCACATTCACCTCCAACTCCATGTGCCGTATCACCAATCCCCCATTCCGGGACACAAACCTCCCCAGGGCCTTATTAACCTTAATTCTAGCCTTGTTGAGTCGAACCACCGAGCGAGCCATACGCCACGCGGTCCGCGCAACAATGTCCGACCAGATCACCACCATACTCGGAAAATCCCTCCGGAGCATGAGAAAATCCCTCTTTACATCCGAAACGATGTCCCTGGTGGACCGGACCCCTAAGTCGTTCCCCCCCACATGCAACACCAACACATCCGGGGGCCTATCCAGTCTGGCGTACCTATGAAACTCCGGCACCACCCTGTCCCATTTAAGCCCGGGGATCCCCAACCACCGTATGCTTGCCTCCCCCCGGGAAATCCCCAGCTGCCTTCCTTCCGGCCTGACATCTGCTCTCCTGGCACCCCAAAAAACATAGGAGTGCCCCAATATCCAGACGAGGCGTTCGCGACCTCCATCTGAAAGGAAAAAACAAAATACTAAAGCAACTATGCAAAACCCGACCACGACCCCCTAACACATACACCCCCCCCACCACCTGTAAAACATGAACCAAACCCCGAACTCCGCCTACATCAGGTGTGGCCGCACGTACGACCGAAACCTCCGTGATTCCCAGCGCCCAATCCTCTTAACCACAGCCTCGTCCAACCCGCACCTGGCCGCCTCAGTGGCTGCCCCAATGCGGAAGGAGTGGGAGGCAAATTGAGAGCAATCCAAACCCCCCGGCCCGCAGACACCTCCTAAACACAGCCACAAACTGAAAACGAGATAAAAAGGTGCCGTCTTGATGCACCAGCAACGGGCCCACCCCCTGCGGTCGAACCCCCAGGAACTCTGAAACCACCCTCACCGGGCATAATCCCGACCCCGGCAGCGCAAACAACCATACGTCCACCCCAGTCCCAGTCTGATCCGTCTTGGACCTACGCAGCCGCAAACGCACCCTATCAGCTCCCAAGGTCACATCTTGACCCAACAGACCCCCCCAACAGTCTTTGCCGGACTGACCAACTCCCCCACCCGAAAAGCCCCAAAAAACGCCAACGAAAAAGCCGCTCGGAACAACCGCACCTCATAATCAGAAGTGCACTGTTCCCCCAACCGCTCGCAGATAACCTGCAAGACCTGGAAGGTCACCGGCCTCCTCATATCCCTCCGTGGATTGCCCTTCTTGTACCCCTTAACCGCCTGCTTGACCCAAAAACTTTTTGTGTGATCAACCTCCCCCGCAACTTAAACCAAAAGGCCAGCGCCGCAAGCTTACGCTCAAGCAAGGACACCGACCCCAAGCGTTCCATGATCTTAGCTACAAAGCACAACACCAACAGCCCCTTATCGCCACCCCCACCCAGCTCAGCGTCCGCTAGCCGTGTAAAGTCCATCCATTCCTTCCACACCTTACTGTATGCCGCCCAGGTCGCACCGCTCACCGACCTCCTGATCCAGTCCGTGGCGATTCCAACGCAACCTCCCAGAGCCACCCCGGGCAGGGGATCCCCTCGCTCGCCGCCTCCGGAGCCAACGCCCAAAACCGCTCCCACTGGAATCAAGACAAGGCATCAGCCACGTTATTGTCCACCCCCGGTACGTGAACGGCATACAAAAATACGTTCGCTTGCAAACACCTCAGCACCAGGTGGCGCAGCAGCTGGATCACCGGCTGCGAAGACGCCGACATCCGATTGATCACCTGCACCACGCCCATGTTGTCACAGTGCAACCTGATCTTCAGATCCCGGCACGACTCCCCCCACAGTTCCATAGCCAGCACCACCGGAAACAATTCCAGCAGCACCAGGTTCTTCGCATACCCCGCCTCCACCCACGACCGGGGCCACGCCTCCGCGCTCCATTGCCCCTGAAAAAAGGCCCCATAGCCCGCTGACCCTGCCGCATCCGTCACCAACTCCACGTCAAAATTACTCACCGGCCCCTTCATCCACACCGACCGTCCGTTGAAGCCTTCCAAAAAAGTCTGCCAAATCCTCAAGTCCTCCCTAAGTTCCCTTGTCAACCGAATGAAGTGGGTCGGAACCAGAACACCTGCCGTAGCCCCCGACAGCCGTTGGCAAAATATCCGCCCCATCGGAATGATCCGGCAAGCAAAATTTAACTTACCCAGGACCGACTGCAACTTCCGCAGCTGCACTTTCCGCACGCCGACCAATTCCCGCAGCTCCTGCTTCAGTCCCTCGACTTTGTCCTCAGGTAAGCGGCACTCCATCACCTCGGTGTCTATTTCAATGCCCAAAAAACTCAAGACCGTGGCCGGCCCCTCTGTTTTGTCGGCCGCCAACGGCACCCCAAAACTATCCGCAATGTGCTGCAACGTGGCCAACAGGATCGCACACACATTGGAGGACGGGGGGCCCACGAATAGAAAGTCGTCCAGGTAGTGAATCACCGACGCCCAGCCCGACACGTCGCGCACCACCCATTCCAAGAATGAACTAAACAGTTCAAACAAGGCACAGGACACGGAACAGCCCATGGGCAAGCACTGGTCCACGTAAAACCGGTCCTGCCAAGAACACCCCAAGAGCCAAAAGCTCTCCGGGTGCACCGGCAACAGCCGAAACGCCGCTTCAATGTCAGACTTCGCCATAAGGGCCCCCTTACCGTAACGCCGCACCCAGCCCACCGCCGCGTCAAACGACGTGTAAGACACCGCGCAGGCCTCGGGATCGATGGCATCGTTCACGGAACCCCCTTTTGGGAAGGACAGATGATGGATAAGCCGGAACTTGTTAGGCTCCTTCTTAGGCACCACCCCCAACGGCGACACCACCAAAACCGGCAACGGCTGTTCCACGAACGGGCCACTCATCCTACCCAAGGCAACCTCCTTAGCCAATTTTTCGCTAACCACCCCCGGATGCTGCAAGGCAGACCTCAAGTTCCTAGCCAACGGAGGAACAACTTCTAACGAACACGGAATCCGAAACCCCACCGCAAACCCCTCCCCCAGCACCCGCGCAGCCCTTTTGTCCGGGTACCTATTTAGAAAAGGACGCATCCTTTCCACCCTCACCGGGGTTGCTCCCCTTGAACGCAGGTTCCCCGGCACGCTTGCCCTTTTTAAAACAACGGGAGAGGGAGTGAGAGCCACCGCAACCGGAACACTCATGTTTAAATCGACAGGACCCCCCGAACTTGCAGGCCCCTTCGTTAAACTGCCAGCAAACACCCATTTTTTTTCCGGCCGGAAGTCCAGAGGCGGGGGTTCCCCCGGCCCCCCCCTGAAAAAACTGCGACGGCGTCCGCGCCGACGCCATCAACCGCATCCAAAGGCTGATATCCTTGTGGTCCCATCGAATATCAGGCCGCACCGCCCGCCGTTGCCTAAACTGCTCGTCGTAACGCAGCCAAGCCGTACCCCCATACACCCTATGCGCCTCCCCGATAGCGTCCATGTAACAAAACAGGGCCGAGCAATGCTCCGGCGCCGTTTCGCCAATCACGCTGGCCAGAATGGCAAACGCCTGCAGCCAATTGGGGAAAGTCTGCGGTATCAGCCGATACCGCCTCTTCTCCTCATCATCTTTCTAAGAGCTATCTGGCTTTACCCTATCCAAATTGAATTTTTCCAAGGGAAGCAACGAAAAGATCTCCACATACTCACCCTTCTTGATCTTATCCCGTACCTCCTGCTTGAGATGCGCCCCCAACGGCCCTTCGTAACAGACATAAACCTCACACCTAGCCGCGTCAGCCAGCCGCACCAAATCCACCCGAGCCGCGGCCTCTTTTGCCGTCAGGTCGTCCCCCGTACTTACCGAGGATGCTCCAGCCACCGTCGCCTCCTGCCGCGAACTTACCTCCACACTCCCGGACACCGGCGCCTGCACCCCCGAGGGGGAGCCCGCCTCCAGCGACGCGAACACCCCAGCCCCGGGCCCCTGTAATACCTCACCCCCACGGGATGCCCCGTCCCCCGGAAGGGAACTCGAGCCCAACCCAGCCCCCAGACCACCTACCCAAGGCGCAACCTGCGGGGGGCCCGCGGACGCCCCGGCAGCAAACCTCTGCAGCAGATCCTGTAAACCCCCCAACAGCGCCTGCAACGATCCCTGGGTCCCACCTGAGGCAGGCAAACCGCCCGCCTCCCGCGGCACCACCCCCCCCGCGCGGCCCCATGCCGCGCCCCCACCTACTCCCCCCGACAGACACCCCAAAGCATCAGGCAAAACGTGAGAAGGAAAATGAAGCCCCTTACCTGGCTGCGTGGGTCCCCTCCCGTCAGCCGTCCCTCCGGAAACTCCAGCCGCCTCCACTCGACCAAGGACGTCCTCTTCGGAACCCGACAGCTCCTCTTCGGAACGCGCATCTGCCTCGGACGGCATAGGCGTAGCAGACCCTCCGGCCGTGGAGCAGCCCGGGGGTGCAGCAGCTGTGCTAGTAGATGCTCTGTCGTCGCAGCAAGCCCGACCGACCCTCCTGCCGAGCAAGGCGCCCGCACTGCGTCCACGTGCGGGCCCCGTAGGACTGTCCCCGTCCACCCTCCGGGCTCCACTTCCGCTCCGCTCCGACCTGCCCGCCGCGTCTGGTAGCGGACGCGCAGGTGTGTCGCTGGATCTCCTCCGCCGTGTCTCCCCCCGCGGCGGCAGCACCGCGGCCGCAAGGGGGACCGTGCTCCGTCCGTCCCCTGACCGCACCGGTGGGGAGGGGGTGACCGCTGACTCCAAGCCCCCACTCCCCGAGTCCCGCCCACGAATAGGATTCCGCCCGGACCCCCCCGAGCCCCCGCTGAAGACCGTTTCGCGGGGGGGCGGCGGGTCCGCTATCGGGCTCCTGGTAGGGCGCTGGACTCTGGTGGAGGGGTCAGGTGAGAAGCGCTCCGGTGGCCTGGACCGCCGAGCGCGTGGTGTGCCATCCCCCCTTCTACTGGCCCCCCCGCCGCCGCACGTGTAATGGCCGCCACCTGCTCTTGTAACCAGTCCGTCCCGCGTGTTCCCGCTGCCGCCCGGAGCCGCTCCAAAAGCTCCGCTACGTCCCCCATGTTATGACAGTGCAGCAAAAGCCCCCCCGTGTGCCAAAAACCCACCCGTCCCGCCCACGGTGCCGCCGGAGCTCGTCCTGTGTGTCCTTACTCCTGGCCAACTTCTTGCTTGTGACCCCATGCTTCCTGCCGTAGCTCCTCCCCTTACTTTTATATCGCTCCGCCCTCTCCTCTTTCCTTCCTGCCGCTCCACCCCTCCCTCTGTCTTCTCACTAGGTTTAACCCTATAGGGGCTACCTAGCATCAGTCATGCCAGCCCTGCACCTCCGTCCAGCCTGCGTTTTCGGGCTTCCCTATAATGCTCTCAGTCTTGTGCCTGCTAAGATAGTTGGCAGCTGACTGAGAGAGCATGAAGAAGGGGCTGGTCTGTCTAAGGACTAAATTAAAAAAGGAGAAGTACAGCCAAAGCTCTCCTGTGGATCACTGGAGTGCAGTTCTTGCACTCCTGTGACCCGTTTTCAGCAGACAGTGGGCTGAAACCTGCTGTCCGCTGATGTTAGAGCCATATGGTCATGATCTTTTTCCCAGCCTGGCCAGCACCTGGCTCAGCCTCTCAGTGAGCTGCTGAGAGCCTGAGCCAGCCACTCCCACCCCCTCCACATCCCAGGGCTCCAGTGAGTAGGGGGGGGGGGCAGAGCAGAGAGCCGATGATTGCCAGTCACCAGCTCTCTGTAAATAAAGCAGTGAGAACTGAGCAATTAGCAGTTTTGATTGCTCAGTTCTGGTCTGAAAGCCGGTGTGGGACAGATGCAGCCTCAGACCGAGGCTGCATCCACCTAGGTAAGCATGATTTCTCACAGAAAAAAAAAGAAAAGCAAACTTCTTGTTTAGCTAGCCCCTACAAACTGGGAAGCTGGATTAGACCATTAACAAATATATAAATAGTTACACTGAATTACCACTACATGTCATTATCAAGATATTAATGCATACATAATGCGATCCTGTGCAATAGTAATGAATACATGATAAGTGTTCCAGAACAGGAACAAACTCCTGACTCTACAATATACCATAATAGTATAACAAGAAAACTCTGTATTTATCATGGAAAAGTAGTCAATGAGATTACAATACCCAGGCACAGACTCTTGGAGTTTCACTACAGAATGATTTTGTTACTGCAGACTGGAGAATGCAGTTCTATTCTGACTCCAATTGTTGTATTAGTGACTATCCCTTTCTAAGACCTCTATGACTGGCCTGTATATAGTAGAGACACTCACTGCGGAAAGTCTTTGTCAAATAACTGAACTGACAACACTGAAAATCCATGAATGACTTTATTGCATGCAGAAAGCTGTGGCATTACAATAAAATGCTGCAGATTGATGTAGTAATTGTTTAGGTGATCAAAAAGGAGTATTGGCCTTTCCTAGCCCCAGTGTGTTTCTTGTAGGAGGAAGGACGCATTACACAAGCCCACACTCAGGAAAAGGAAATACAGAAAATAACATCAAATACAAAAAATGTTTACAAGGTGGCAACATAATGAAAACAATTAGGCATGGTTTACCCTGGGGTGGCTTCAAAGTCGCCTGACTCTGAAGCCACCCCGCACAGTGCGACTTTGGCATGGCTTGCAAACAACTTCTTTAATAGAAGTCAATGCAAGGGACTCCATTGTCACCCCCAAGTAGTGCAGGAACCTTTTTCTAAGATTAGAACAGTTCCATTGAACTTAATGGACTGACAAGTCACCCCAGTGTGAACCAACACTTAATCTGAAACCAACACCGGCTGAATACACAAATGCATTTTCTATGTCCTGCAGAGGCAGCACACTTTCCACTGCCCCTTTTCCATAAAAAGTGGGATTATTTTTTTTCCATACATATTTATAAGGCAGAGAATGTGTATAATATGTAGCACACCCCTGTAGGGACTGCTGGTGAACTTGTATCCCCCACTCCTGCTCAGCCATGCACACTGAATTTTCACCCAGAATCAGAGTACAGTTTGTGACTTTGTTTTTGTTACTTATTAAGGGGTTAATAACTTGGATAGGAATGGGAGGTTATTGGATACCCACTTGACTTCAGTAAAACTTTAAAACCTTCAGGCTAACTCTCAGGCCGCGTACACACGCGGGGACTGTTCGCCCAACTTTGTCCGCTGAACAGTGTTTCGGCGGACAGTCCGCCCGTGTGTGGGCTTTCAGCGGACAGTTTCAGCGAACAGTCTGCTGAACAAAGTTTTTCGGAAATTCCGAAAAACTGTCCGCTGAAACTTGGTTTCAGCGAACAGTCCCCTCGTGTGTAGGCTTGTTCGTCAAACTAAGTTCCGCGCATGCTCAGAAAGGATTTACACGCCGAAAGTTGTAATGCAGTGTATAGGACGTCGTATTTTCCGTCCCGTCGTACGTGCCGTTCACGTCATCGCGCACGGTTTTAGCAAACTGTTCGTTCGTCGTGTGTGGGCAAGTCCGTCCATGCTAATTTTGAGCGGACTGTTTGCTGAAACTGTTTGACGGACAAAGTTGAGCGAACAGTCCCCGCGTGTGTACGCGGCCTCACACCTGTTCTCCCCACTGACTCTTCACCGACCCACCTGGCTGACTTTCAGGAGATCTCTTGGGAAGGATGAAGACTTAATGTGATTGTAAAGTCTCTTTTCATTTTCTTTTTAAATAAAAAACATATTATTGCTTCTTCTGTGCAGTTGGTTTTGCACAGAGCAGCCTGGATCCACCTCGTCTCAGGTCACCCTTCACTGCTCCTGGCTCCTCCCTCTTCCAAACAGCTTGCTATGGGGGCACCCAAGCTGAGCTGCAGCTCTGTCTAACCATTCAGATAAGAAGCGGCCGTTGGTCCCCCTCTCTCCCTTGCTTGGCTAACTGACTTTGATTGACAGCCACAGGAGCCAATGATGCTGCTGCTGTATCTCAGCCAATCAGGAGGGAGAGTCTCAGACGGCAAAGGGACTTGTGCAAATCGCTGGACAGAGATGGGGCTCAGGTAATTATTAGGGGGTGCTGGGGAGGCTACTGCCCACAGAAGGCTTTTTATCTTAATGCTACGTGCCCCACATTCTTTCTATCAGCCAAGCCACACCTACAAATGAATGTCCTGATCCTAATTAAAATAAGATTTCGCTTACATACAAAAAAAGTTTTTTTTATACATTTTTTCAGAATGTTGGCAACTATGCTACTATCACTGTTCGTCACTGTGCATCACTATTTGTAAACTGATCTTAGGTAACTCTAATTTAGCTGAAATCCTCTTAAATCTGTGGGAGTGTGGATGTAATCCTCCAAGATTCACTATATAACTCAATGCAGAAGATTTACTCAAACTGGAATTCCCCGAATTTGGTGCAGCTGTGCATGGTAGCCAATCAGCTTCTAACTTCAGCTTGTTCAGTTCAGCTTTGACAATAAAATCTGGAAGCTGATTGGTTTCTATGTAGAACTGCATCAGATTTTGCACAGTCCAGTTTTAGTAAATCACCCCCACTGGCTTTTTTTTGTTATCCATATAGATTGTGTTTGGATTGTTTACAGGTACAAATTGGATGATAGAGATCTTGAGTTTAATCAAACACAATGGGGATGCAACAGTATGTCAGAGTATATCAAGCTATGAAAGAGCACCATGGCAAGAGACTATTCATTTTCCAGAAAAAGAAAAAAAACTTACCCAGCCAAGAATCATATCCTCCCACCTCCCCCACCACTTGTTTGCAAAATCGTTTTTCAAATCCAAAGCAAAGGTGGGTATGAGACAACCTGACTGTTATATATGCTTTGAAATCTAAATTACTGGCTTAGGAACTGTACAAAAGTTAAAGCTAGCATTTACTTACCTATAAAAAGGTACCTATATCCAAACTGGGTATGTGGTACTAAACTCACTTTTGACAAAACTGCTGACAGGTAGGGTTTTTTATTACATAAATGACATAAAAGAATAAAAAGGATTCCCTGAATCAACACACAGTAATGAATTTCAGAAAACAGACAATGCAAGGTTTGCTGTCTTGGCTGTGTCAACCATACCACCATGGAATAAACAAAAACAATATCTGGTACAGTCGTTAGCCAATCACCACTAGCTTTCTCAGAGCGAGCAGGGGTTTACCTGCATCATCTTTATATACCATTTACTCAATGTAGTAATGCCTTTTCACCACAAGATGTCATGCATTAACACTTCTCCTCCACATTCATCACTCTATTATAGCTAAAATACCATTGAGTGATTACAAATCAAATATATTGGCGATTCTAACTATGGAAAATTCTTGTAATTTACAGCAAATAGGAGGGTGTGGACACAGAACTTTCCTAAATAGCCAAAACAATAGGGAAAAAATGAACAAAAAGGGGCTAGCCCATCTTATCGAGATACTCTACTGGGGGCATCTGGCAAGTAATTATACAACTATTGAGTACCAGTTAAAGGTCCTCCAGGAAATGTTGTAAACTACTGTAGCACTGACCCCCAAAGGAGCGTCCGGTTTTGCTGGGCTTACCATTAACATCTCTCGCTAGTTGTTCGTCTAGGGGTTTCCGAGGTTGATGGCCCACTAAACTGCAGAGACAGATAAAACATTGAACAGAAACACAGTCTCTCAGTTGGGAATAGAAGGTATGGGTAGGAAACTCAGGCACTTTTGGAAACTGCTGACACTTAAAGATGTCTCTCTCTAGATGATCCAGGGAATAGCCACTCGCACCTGGATATTTCAACTGTTGGATAAATCCTTGTTGGTGGATTTAGCAGCCAACAAGTGATTTTAGCTTAGGAAAGTCTCTGCCACAGACTTGGTTGTAAAACTTTAGATGAACACGAAGAAAAGTCTCTCACAGGAACTTAGTTGTAACCGAAGGATGAAATTAGCAACTTTCTTACAGTATCAGTATCTTGTAGCCGGTCCGACGATACCGTAATAAATGCGGATTCAATTAGTGTCCTTACAGCTCAGCTTCTAGTCTCTTACCGAGCAGCCAGCCTCGTGCATGGCCCTCTTCTGAAGAGTCCTCCCCTGGTTGCGTTTTGAGTTGCTGGGCCTCTCCAAACCCAAGACGGCATAGGACCACCTTAGAATCCTCCCTCCAGTTACCGCGCCTTGGACTAGCCAGTCCCAAGACTCGGAAATGGGTGGATTGGTAACCCCAGGCCATGAGGGCCTGTGGGGGCTGGTCAGGAGGACCAGGACCATGGAGTCAGAACATACTTCTGGACCAGAACCCAGAACCACATGACCTCAGCACCTTAAGTACCCTCTCCCGGAATAGAGAGCGAGAAAACGCACCCACTGATTGGCTCAGAGAGAGAGATTGGTACCCAATGCGTCCAACCAGACTGTGTTCCAATGCCTGTCAAAAGTGATACCTACACCCATGACCAGGCAGAACATAGTACAATCCAGCCAAACTGATGCCAAAACCACAATTTAGAGAAATTAACCATAAGACCCAACCATAGTCTTAGGAAAAAACAAAATGTACAACACATATTGTGTGCTCTTTAGGAGCCCGGTGCTACACTACATTCATTGTTAAGGCCATTGGGAATTAAAGTTCTGAGTCTATAAATTCCTATTTTTTCCTCTGGTGAAGGATGATATCAAAATCACCTCTTCTAGCAATAAATTTAGAACATACAGTGGGGGGAACAAGTATTTGATACACTGTCGATTTTGCAGGTTTTCCTACTTACAAAGCATGTAGAGGTCTGTAATTTTTATCATAGGTACTCTTCAACTGTGAGAGACGAAATCTAAATAAAAAATCTAGAAAATCACATTGTATGATTTTTAAGTAATTCATTTGCATTATATTGCATGACATAAGTATTTGATCAACTACCAACCAGTAAGAAATCCAGCTCTCACAGACCTGTTATTTTTTCTTTAAGAAGCCCTCCTGTTCTCCACTCATTAACTGTATGAACTTGTTACATGTATAAAAGACACCTGTCCCCATACTCAATCAAACAGACTCCAACCTCTACACAATGGCCAAGACCAGAGAGCTGTGTAAGGACATCAGGGATAAAATTGTAGACCTGCACAAGGCTGGGATGGGCTACAGGACAATAGGCAAGCAGCTTGGTGAGAAGGCAACTGTTGAAGCAATTATTAGAAGATGGAAGAAGTTCAAGATGACCGTAAATCTCCCTCGGTCTGGGGCTCCATGCAAGATCTCACCTCGTGGGGCATCAATGATCATGAAGGTGAGGAATCGGCCCAGAACTACACAGCAGGACCTGGTCAATGACCTGAAGAGAGCTGGGACCACAGTCTCAAAGAAAACCATTAGTCACACACTACGCGGTCATGGATTAAAATCCACTGTATATGCCTTCATTCTTAAACCAGTGGGGTTGCCCTAAAGAAACTGGGCAAAATGTACTGCCAGCGAAGGCTCGTCATCCTTTTTTTTGTATATATACTTTTTACGTGTTCACCAATTCTAACACAAAGTGGTCTCTTAGTTTTGCCCACATAGGCCTTAAGCCCCGTACACACGAGCGGACTTTTCAACATCCAAAGTCCGGACTGATTCCGTCAGACTATTCGATCGTGTGTGGGCTGCAACGGACTTTTGACTCGCCAAAGTCCGAAGGACTTTAGAATATGGAACATGCTTCAAATTTTTCCGAAGGAACTCCGCCGGACCCGGTCCCTTCAAAAAATTTGCTCGTGTGTATGCTATTCCGACGGACTAAAACCGACGCTAGGGCAGCTATTGGCTACTGGCTATGAACTTCCTTATTCGAATCCAGTCGTACGTCATCACGTTCGAATCTGTCGGAGTTTAGTGTGATTGTGTGTGGCCAAGTCCGCTCAGCCGAAAAGTCCATCAGAACTCCGTCGGAACTCCGGCAGAACTCCGACGGAACTCCTTCGGAAGTCTGTCGGACATAAGTCCTCTCGTGTGTACGGGGCTTTATTGTTTGGGCAGTATAGCATATATACTGCTGTAGTCACAGAGCAGTTAATGAATTAGTGGATCTTGAAGATCTTTGTCACGTCAAGATTGGTGAACCAATCAGTTTTATGGACATATTTACAAATGTGGCAGTGTCCACAAGCATTAATGCCGCAGATAGGAGTGAGATCAGTCAACCAATTTTTAGTTGGAGTTCTCTGATACTCAGAGTAAACCAAGGTATAATTAAGAATATGGGCTCTACGTGTGGTCATTAGAGGTCGCAGTCCCACTATAACCACAATAAGCAGAGATTTGGTTAAAATGTGCCAATGCTTTTCAAAAATGGTCTTGACTTGATGCCACTGGGAGCCATCTCTGGTGATAATTCTTGGGTGCTCCAACTTTTTAAAGTCTTTGTTAACCCAAAAAAAGATGAAATACAGATCCTGTTGCCTTAAAGCAGATTAAACAGCACAGTGCTTGTACCGTGTAATCTGCCCCTCTCTAAACTGTAAAAAACCTGGATCCTGACACTTCTTTTACAGTGGCCACTGCCAGCCCGTCTATTATAGGCAGGCATACCACACTGTGCAAGTCTTTTATTAAAACGAGGTTTGCAAATACATTTTTAGAGCTATCTTCAGGCTTTACATCTCCAATACATGGCTTCTGTGGGGAGGGCTGAGCTTGATCTCCGCAGCTGATGTCAGATGTCAGCCCATTCTGCAGTAGCCTTGTATCGGAGATGTAAAGAGGCCACGAGTCATGTGACCAGCCTGAAGATCGCTCTAAAAAATAGGATTTTTATATACAGCTTACCTGTAAAATCCTTTTCTTGAGAGTACATCACGGGGCACAGGAGCTTCATTACATAGTGGGTTATATAGGCACCTCTGGTTATTGGACACTGGTTAACCCCCAATTAAGGAGAATTCCTCCCCTATATAACCCCTCTCATATGGGAGGCACCTCAGTTTTGTAGCAAAGCAATAGGAAACCACGTAAAACCCAAGAGGGGCGGGAGCCCTGTGTCCTGTGATGTACTCTCAAGAAAAGGATTTTACAGGTAAGCTGTATATAAAAATCCAATTTTCTTGATCATACATCACGGGACACAGGAGCTTCATTACATAGTGGGATGTCCCAAAGCAATGCTCTGATTGAGGAGAGGGAGACAGATCATATTTATAGACCGCCATGGACCGGAGGACCTAAACTGGCGATATCCTCTTGCCCTCTGACATCCACTTGATAGAATCTGGTGAATGTGTGGACTGATGACCAAGTTGCAGCCTTACAGATCTGAGCCAGGGAGGCCTGGTGATGCACTGCCCAAGAAGCACTTACAGCCCTAATTGAGTGCGCTTTGACTTGACTGGCGGCCTTATCCGCATTGCTCCCTGGATGAAAGCCCGCACCAGGGAATGCGATGCAAGTGGCTTCTGAAAAAACACTGAAAAGTCCGAAATCTGCACCTTGATAGTGCTTACGGCCAAATTCATTTCTAGGCCTGACTGGAGGAAGGCCAAGATCCTGCTAATGACATACTTTCTAGGATGCCATTCCCTGAGTTCACACTAGGAAACATATGCCCTCCAGATTTTGTAGTAAATAAGCCTGAGGCCGGCTTTCTGGCATTGACCAGAGTAGAAAGGACTGGCCCCGAAAGCCCACGGTTTCTCAGAATGTGGGTCTCAGCAGTCAAACCGTCAAATTCAGACTGTGTAAAGCAGGATGGTAAATTGGACCCTGTGAGAGCAGATCTGGCCGGAGAGGGAGGATCCACAGCCTGCCTACTGCCAACTTCATGATCTCTGCGTACCATGGTCGCCTGGGCCAAGCCGGGGCTACCAAAAGAACTGACTTTGTCTCCCTCTTGACTCAGGAACCACGACAGAAGCGGACACGGGGGGAAGGCATAAATCAAATTGTACTGATCCCAGGGAACTGTCAGAGCATCCGACCCCTGAGCGAGTGTATCTCTTATCCTTGACACGAATTTGTCCAGTTTTCTGTTGAACCTGGATGCAAACAGATCTACATCTGGCGTACCCCACCTGCGACATATGTTCCAAAACACATCGGGTGCAGAGCCCATTCTCCTGGGCACAACTGCTGGTGGCTCAGAAAATCCGCCTGCCAATTTTCCACTCCTGGAATGAAGACTGCAAAAAGGCAAGGAACATGCCTTTCTGCCCAGACAAGTATGCGATTCACCTCTTTTTGCGCAACCAGACTCCTGGTACCTCCCTGGTGATTGATATAGGCCACTGCTATGGCATTGTCAGACTGAACCTGAACAGGGAGACCCTGTCGTCTGAAAGACCAGTTTATGAGAGCCATATAAACTGCCCGGATCTCCAAGACATTTATGGGCAATAGCTTCTCGATCGCAGACCATTTCCCCTGTGAGCACGTCTCCTCCAACACTGCTCCCCAGCCTGTCAGGCTGGCATCTGTCCTAATAATTTTCCATGGAAGAGGAAGAAAAGTTTTGCCTTTCAGCAAATTCTCGGCTTGTAACCACCAGACGAGACTCTTGCGAGTCCCTGGGGATAGACGCTTAGGAAGATCCAAGGACTGGGGCTTCCTGTTCTAAGCCGCAAGGATGCATCTTTGCAGAGGCCTTGAGTGGAACTGGGCGAATGGAATGGCCTCAAAGGAGGCAACCATTTTCCCTAACAGTCTCATGCACAACCGAATGGGGGAAGATCTTCTGCCCAGAATTAAGCGCATCAGATCCCCAATGGCCAAGGCTTTTGGCCTTGGTAGAAACACCTTGCCCTGAGCAATGTCGATAACCATACCCAGGTATTCCAACCTGGTAGCAGGCTGTAGGGACGACTTTTCTAGGTTTATAATCCAACCTAGGCATTCCAGGTGTTCTAGCGTTCTGTTAACACTGTGGTTCAGGAGTGCTACTGTTTTGAGAAGCAAATCGTCTAGATAAGCCATGACGGCTATACCCTGACCTCTTAGGTTTGCCAAGAGAGGGTCCAGAATCTTTGTGAAGACTTGAGGGGCCGTAGCGAGCCAGAACGGCAAGGCCACAAATTGAAAATGGCGCCGTTCTACCGTGAACCTTAGATACTTTTGGTGTGCGGGAAAAATTGGCACATGGAGATATGCATCCTTGATGTCTAATGATGCCATAAACTCTCCCCCTTGCATGGAGGAGACCACAGTGCGATTCGACTGCATTCGGAAGGACTGGATGCGTAAAAACCGGTTCAGATCCTTCAGATTCAGGATAGGTCTGACACTTCCATTTGGCTTTGGAACGGTGAAGAGATTCGAGTAAAACCATGAACCCTGTTCTTTTGGGTCCACTTCTACTATCGCCCCCTGGGATAGTAAGGGATCTAAGGCCAGAAATAGCGGTCTTCACTTTACTGGGTCCCTGGGGATCCTTGACCTTAGAAAGCAAGAAGGTGGAATCTCCTGAACCTCCAGCTTGTAGCTCAGAGATACCGAAGAGACCACTCACTTGTCCCGGATCTCTTCCCGCCAGGCTTCCGCAAACTGCAGGAGCCTTCCCCCCACTCGGCCGAGCGGGGGCACCCCTTCACAAGGAAGCTTTTGGGCTCTGCTTGGCAGGCTTTCGCCCCCAGGATTTCTTCTGCCCCTGGGCCCGGCCTTGAGCCTTTCCTGTAGAGGGGGGTTGAGAAGGCCATCGCCACTGTTTAGAGCTTGATGCTCCGGGAGAGAGAGAACGCCTAAATGATGGACGTTTGCTCCTTTTGACTGGAAGGAGAGTAGATTTACCCCCTGAAATTTTTTGGACAAATTTGTCTAATTCTTCTCCAAACAAACGTTCCCCTTTAAACGGGAACCCAATCAAATGCTTCTTGCATGATAGCTCAGTTGCCCAATTCTTTAGCCATAGGGCCCTTCGCATGTGTACCAACAGGAGAGACAAACGAGATGCTTATTGGACAGAATCCAAAATCGCATCAATCATGAAACACAGAATTTGAGGTATTTCTGCATAATTCTCCACTTCCTCACTGGGAAGGAGGCCAAGCATCTGCTTAACCTGTTCCTTGAGGAACTGACACAACCCCACAGCTGCGACTGTAGGTTGCACTACAGCGCCAGTCATGGAAAAGGAGGCTTTTAATAATGTTTCCAGCTTCTTATCAGTTGGATCTTTAAATACCTGAGCATTATCCAAAGGACAGGTCAGGTTTCTATTCACGCAAGAAACAGCCGCATCGACAGATGGGACCCCCATTTTCTGGTGAAACTTTCCTCCAGAGGATAAAGCATAGAAAACCTTTTAGGAGGAGCAAACAGTTTATCGGGATGTTCCCAATCCTCATACAACAATTTATCCATTAAGGGATGAATTGGAAAGGAAAAGGCAGTCTGTGGGATTTTCCTGACTCCCAGGGAAGAAACAGAGGACATAGCGACCTCAGCAGCAGGCATTCTGAATGTGGTACGCACCAATTCAGTATAATACTGCACCTGCTTTCTGAGTGCCTGGGAGGAGGGGACTCTCTCCTCTTCCTCTGATTCATCCGACTGCTCAAGATCCCTGTCCCAAGATAGGGATCTCTCCTCATTGTCAGAAGTGTCATCTGAAAGAGGAATCTCAGCAGAAGGAGGGAATCTACCCCTTTTCCTGCTATCTTTCAGGGAAGCTGAAATAAAATTCATGATTCTCCCTTCAAAACCCTCCAATGTAGCCCTAAGGGAGTTCTCAGTGACGTATACCGGGGCTGAAATATTAGGATAGGCTGCAAAACCTGACAGGGGCACTGACTCATCCTGTGAGGCTGGCTCCAGTCTTGCAGGGGGGGGGGGGTGGTGGTAACCTACAGGCATTTTGAGAACCCCTAGACCTAGGCGGTGATTTACCAGTGCCCTTGTTACCTCCCCCTGAGACCCTCTTACGAGGAGACAGTCCTAAGCTACAAAGAAGAGGTACTAGTACAAAGTGCAATCACTGTTGTGCTTAAAGTCTCACAATAAATATATATGCTTAAACTGCACAACCTGATGCTGAGTAGGTGTCTTAGGTTTGCCTGGATCCAATCCCTTGGGATGCTTACTGCCCACAGCTCCTGTGTCTCCACTAACAGCCCCCTGGCGCTCTGGGCTTTTTAAAACTGCCGCCTGGTAGAGATGAGCTTCGAGTTCGAGCAGGGCTGGTGCAAGGATCTTTGACACCCTAGGCGAAACCTAATTTTGCCGCCCCCCCCCGCTGCGCCCCTGACTCCACTTTACCCTGCCCTTGCTACACATGTGACCTATCTGACCCCTACACTGACCCCCTGACACATACACTAATCCACCTGACTCCTACTTCCTGCACTACTCACATCACACTGACCCCTACACTGACCTACCTGATAATTACACCGACCTACCTGGCACCTACACTAACCCACCTGACACCTACACTGACCATCACACTGACACCTACACTGACACCTACACTGACACCTACACTGACACCTACACTGACCATCACACTGACCATCACACTGACCATCACACTGACCATCACACTGACACCTACACTGACCATCACACTGACACATACACTGACACTGGCCATCACACTGGCCATCACACTGACACATACACTGACACTGGCCATCACACTGACACATACACTGACACTGACCATCACACTGACACCTACACTGACACCTACACTGACCATCACACTGACACATACACTGACACTGACCATCACACTGATCATCACACTGACATACACTGACACTGGCCATCACACTGACACATACACTGACACTTACCATCACACTGACACCTACACTGACCATCACACTGACACATACACTGACCATCACACTGACACATACGCTGACCATCACACTGACACATACGCTGACCATCACACTGACACATACGCTGACCATCACACTGACACATACGCTGACCATCACACTGACACATACGCTGACCATCACACTGACCATCACACTGACACATACGCTGACCATCACACTGACACATACGCTGACCATCACACTGACACATACGCTGACACATACGCTGACCATCACACTGACACATACGCTGACCATCACACTGACACATACGCTGACCATCACACTGACACATACGCTGACCATCACACTGACACATACGCTGACCATCACACTGACACATACGCTGACCATCACACTGACCGTCACACTGACACATACGCTGACCATCACACTGACACATACGCTGACCATCACACTGACACATACGCTGACCATCACACTGACACATACGCTGACCATCACACTGACACATACGCTGACCATCACACTGACACATACGCTGACCATCACACTGACACATATGCTGACCATCACACTGACACATACGCTGACCATCACACTGACACATACGCTGACCATCACGCTGACCATCACACTGACACATACGCTGACCATCACACTGACACATACGCTGACACATACGCTGACACATACGCTGACCATCACACTGACACATACGCTGACCCATACGCTGACACTGACCATCACACTGACACATACACTGACACATACACTGACCTACCTGACTCCTAGTTCCTGCATTACTCACACACAAACCCCCTCCATACAGCTCAATGTAGATCAGGGAAGAACCACCCTCCTCCTTACCTCTGCTCTTTGATGCTTCAGCGACCATAATCAGGGCCTCTCCTCAGCACTGGGTGTGCAGAATTGTTCAGGAGTCCACGCCAGCGCCGTCCACCCGCTCCGCCTCCACGATGTCCCGCCAGGGCCAGGCCAGCGCCGTCCACCCGCTCCACGATGTCCCTCCAGGCCAGCGCCGTCCACCCGCTCCACGATGTCCCTCCAGGCCAGCGCCATCCACCCGCTCCACGATGTCCCTCCAGGCCAGCGCCGTCCACCCGCTCCACGATGTCCCTCCAGGCCAGCGCCATCCATCCACTCCATGATGTCCCCGCCGGGCGGGAGGTCAGCTGACAGACCTCTCAATGCTCCCATCTCCGCCGAGCCCCGCCCCTCCGCTGCACTCATAGAGACACACAGCGCCGCTCCACAGGGACAGGCTGGAGCAAAGGACTCCCTGAGCGGCGCTGTGAGATAAATCCATGTGAGCACAGCGGGGTGCTCAAGGGGAAACATGGGGGATTGGTGGCGCCGGCGGCACACCACGGGGAGTGAGCGATCAGGAGAGCTGAGCTCACACTGGACAGAGGCCATGGTTGCGCCCTAGGTAGTAGTGCGCCCTAGGCGGCTGCCTACTTCGCCTAGTGGTAGCGCCGGCCCTGAGTTCGAGTCGAACTCATGTTCGACTCGAACATTGCCTGTTCAGCGAACAGTGAACAATTTGGGCTGTTCGCAGAAAATTCGAAAAGCCGGAACACCCTATACAAGTCTATGGGAGAAATCTAAAGTGCTCATTTTAAAGGGTAATATGCAGGTTACTGTCCTAAAAAGTGTTTGGGGACCCGGGTCCTGCCCCAGGGGACATGGATCAATGCAAAAAAAAGTTTTAAAAACGGCAGTTTTTTCAGGAGCAGTGATTTTAATATAGATTAAAGTGAAACAATAAAAGTGTAATATTCCTTTAAATTTCATAGCTGGGGGGTATCTATAGTATGCCTGTGAAGGGGCGCATGTTTCTGCTGCTTAGAACTGTCCCTGCACAAAGTGTCATTTGTGCAGGAAAAAAAGTCTTTTAAAATCACTTGCGGCTAAATTGTCGGGTCTCCGTAATACAGAGAACACTCAATGAGTGTTCTCTGTATTAGCCGACAATTCATTCATTCATTGATTAAAAAAAAAAAAAGCGTGGGGGTTCCCCTAAATTCAATTACCAGGCCCTTCAGGTCTGACATGGATATTAAGGGGAACCCCGTGTCAAATAAAAAAAAAAAATTGACGTGGGGGTCCCCCTAAATATCCATACCAGACCCTTCAGGTCTGATATGGATAGTAAGGGGAACCCCGCATCAAATTTTAAAAAATAATTGACGTGGGGGTCCCCCTAAAAATCCATATCAGACCCTTTATCCGAGCACGCAACCTGGCAGGCCGCAGGAAAAGAGGGGGGGCGAGAGAGCGCCCCCCCTCCCTCCTGAACCGTACCAGGCCACATACCCTCAACATTGGGAGGATGCTTTGGGGGTCTGTGATCCCTCAAAGCACCTTGTCCCCATGTTGATGAGGACAAGGGCCTCATCCTCACAACCCTGGTCGGTGGTTGTGAGGGTCTGCGGGCGGGGGGCTTATCAGAATCTGGAAGCCCCCTTTAACAAGGGGACCCCCAGATCCCGCCCCCCCATTTGAAATGGTAAGGGGGTACAAAATTACCCCTACCATTTCACAAAGAAAGTGTCAAAATGGTTAAATAAGACAAACACACTTTTGAAAAATTCCTTTATTAAAAATAAAAAAAATAAAAAAAAAAAAGATTCCAGCGGTGCTAATCCACTCATGCTATCCAGCGACGAATCTCCGGGGTCCAGTGATGGATGATCATATCCAGCGACGGGGGATCTCTCAGTCCAGCGCTGTCCATACATCCTTCTTCTGTCTCCATTGCGGAGACACTGCAGAGATCCCAGCGCTGACGTTTCTTATATTAGGAGGGTGGGGCCCCCCGTCACCTGACCCCGCCCCCCCTGACGCTGGTGAAGGGAGCCAGGGGTTCTCCAGTGACGTATGGGTGACCCCGCCCCCTCTGATGTAACGGAAACCTGCGTTACATCAGAGGGGGCGGGGTCACCCACACGTCACTGGGGAACCCCTGGCTTCCCTCTCCAGCGTCAGAGGGGCGGGGTCAGGTGACGGGTGGCCCCGCCCTCCTAATATAAGAAACGTCAGCGCCGGGATCTCTGCAGTGTCTCCGCAGTGGAGACAGAATACGGCGCTGGATTGAGAGATCCTCCGTTGCTGGATATGATCATCCATCGCTGGACCCCGGAGATCCGACGCTGGATAGCAAGAGTGGATTAGCACCGCTGGAATCTTTTTTTTATTTTTTTCATTTTTAATAAAGGAATTTTTCAAAAGTGTGTTTGTCTTATTTAACCATTTTGACACTTTCTTTGTGAAATGGTAGGGGTACTTTTGTACCCCCTTACCATTTCAAACAGGGGGGGGCCGGGATCTGGGGGTCCCCTTGTTAAAGGGGGCTTCCAGATTCTGATAAGCCCCCCGCCCGCAGACCCTCACAACCAACGGCCAGGGTTGTGAGGATGAGGCCCTTGTCCTCATCAACATGGGGACAAGGTGCTTTGAGGGGTCACAGACCCCCAAAGCATCCTCCCAATGTTGAGGGTATGTGGCCTGGTACGGTTCAGGAGTGATGGGGGGGCCGCTCTCTCGTCCCCCCTCTTTTCCTGCGGCCTGCAGGGTTGCGTGCTCGGATAAAGGGTCTGATATGGATTTTTAGGGGGACCCCCACGTCAATTATTTTTTAAAATTTGATGCGGGGTTCCCCTTAATATCCATATCAGACCTGAAGGGCCTGGTAATTGAATTTAGGGGAACCCCCACACTTTTTTTTTTTTTTTTTTTATCAATGAATGAATGAATTGTCGGCTAATACAGAGAACACTCATTGAATGTTCTCTGTATTACGGGGAGCCAACAATTTAGCCGCAAGTGATTTTAAAAGACTTTTTTTCCTGCACAAATGACACTTTGTGCAGGGACAGTTCTAAGCACCAGAAACATGCGCCCCTTCACAGGCATACTATAGATACCCCCCAGCTACGAAATTTAAAGGAATATTACACTTTTATTGTTTCACTTTAATCATTATTAAAATCACTGCTCCTGAAAAAACCGACGTTTTTAAAACTTCTTTTTGCATTGATCCATGTCCCCTGGGGCAGGACCCAGGTCCCCAAACACTTTTTAGGACAGTAACCTGCATATTACCCTTTAAAATTAGCACTTTAGATTGTGAACGTTCGAGTCCCATAGACTTTAATAGGGTTCTAAAGTTCACACGAAGTTTAGGTCTGTTCGCATGTTCTGGTGCGAACCGAACAGGGGGGTGTTCGGCTCATCCCTACCGCCTGGCGCCTGCGCAGTACAGTGCCGTGGACACCGACGTGCACGGCTCGCAACCACACTCCCCTCTCCTCCATTAGCATGGGAGCGTGCTCGGCACACGTGCACGAGGACCGCCGGTATCCAGGGGGGAAGGGAATCGCCATCAGAGCTGCGTGGGACCCCCAGACTATGTGGGACCCCTGTATTACCTTCATTGTGGCAGAGATTGCAGTGGAGACGTGAGTCATATGGGAGAACCAGGCTTCACTGAGCATGTGTACTGAAAAGGCATGTAAGTTTGCATCAGGCTGCTCTTACTCCCTTTAGTGGTGGAAACCAGGTAAGACATACAACTACTCAATGAAGAAATCCATAATATAATTTATATAGGATTAACTTCCCTTACCTGTCCTCGCCGCAGGAATTGCTGAAAACAGACATATTCCAGCCTTCACCCATCACGGCGGGCAGAGTTGTGCCAACCTTCAGGTTTTTTTGGGGTTCCTTCTCAGAAGAACCTCCTACCTGGACCTTGTAAAAGACTCTGCCAGAAACTTTCGTGCCACTATGTAAATAGTACAGCAAGTCTGGTTTTCCCAGAGCCCAGTCTTCCAATAGGAGAGGACTTACAGGCAAAACCTTGTTTCTTCGGATGATGAGGCCCGGGTACCATATCATCTTGGGAGCCAAAATATCAGCCCGAGATATGGATCCGGTTTGTTGTAGCCCTTAGGCCCCCGCAGGGACCTGCACAGAGCTTTCTTCATAGCACATGTTTTACGTGACCAACCACCATAGACACTGGCGAAAAAACTGAGGTGCCTCCCATATGGGAGGGGTTATATAGGGGAGGAATTCTCCTCAATTGGGGGTTAACCAGTGTCCAATCACCAGAGGTGCCTATATAACCCACTATGTAATGAAGCTCCTGTGTCCCGTGATGTATGATCAAGAAAGGTATTTACATGCCTCATTTTTATAAAAGACTTACACAGTGTGGTATGCCTGCCTATAATAGAGGGGCTGGCAGAAATGTTCATTTCGCATTAACAAACACGTTTACTTAATTTTCATTTATTTCTACTTTCCCCACGAGGTTCTCCCTTTTACACTCACCCCTCTTCCTGGCTCTCCTTATGGTGTTATGAGAATATCCTTGTTCCCTACAGTTTTGGTACATATCTATGGCTTTATTACTGAAGTCCTGATTTTTGTAACAATTCCTCCTGATGCGCAGGAATTGACCAGTTGGAAATCCGTGGAGGGTGTATGCCACTGTCTCTTTTTGATTCTGGTAATGATTTTAGTTCCTTCAATAGAGATTTAAAGGTGTAAAAAAATACTGCGCTGTGAAAAGATGCGTTCTACCCAGCTGCCAACACTACTGAAGACTACACAGTAACATACAAAAATTAAAACAAAAAAGTGTGGCGCTTAGGTGGCAACAAATGAACCAGTAAGGCACTAATTCAAGCAAAGAAAATTACATACACTTCAAAAAAAAGAAATTATGTGTAAATTCCGTTGTATATTAAGAGATCTTACTCCCAGGTGGAAGAGTGCATGAACCTCATGCACACAAAAAGTTAAGGTAAATAAAATTAATTTAACATATACAGTCCATCAAGTGAACGTCTAACAGTCCTTGAAATGTGTAATATCAATCACAATTCCAAACTTGAGGTGACGTGAAAAAAGGTGAAATTTAACTTCTGATGTGTAGAATAGGGATGAGCCGAACACCCCCCGGTTCGGTTCGCACCAGAACTTGCGAACGACCCCCGCGTTCGGTACGAACGTTAGAACCCCATTGAAGTCTATGGGACTCGAATGTTCGAATTGGAAAGTGCTAATTTTAACGGCTAATATGCAAGATAGTGTCCTAAAAAGGGTTTGGGGACCTGCCTCCTGCCTCAGGGGACATGGGTCACTGCAAAAAAAAGTTTTAAAAACTGCCGTTTTGGCGGGAGCACTGATTTTAATGACGATTAAAGTGAAAAAAAAGTGAAATATTCCTTTAAATATGGTGCCTGGGGGGTGTCTGTAGTATGCCTGTGAAGTGCCACGTGTTTCCCGTGTTTAGAACAGTCCCTGCACAAAATGACATTAAACGGAAATAACACCATTTAAAACTGCTTGCGGTTTTAATGTTATATCTGGTTCCTGCAATATGGTTGAAAATCATTGAGAAACATGGCATGGGTAGCCCTCCCTGCCCATTACCAGCCTATTTGGGTCTTGTACGCATATTAAGGGGAACCCCGTACCCATATTAAAAAAAGGAAATGCGTGTGGCCCCCAGGCCCTATATACTCAGAACAGCAGTATACAGGCGGTGCAAACAAGACAGGGACTGTGTAGGTTTGTTGTGTTAAGTTGAATCTGTTTGTCATTTTCAACCGGTACATTTTTAAAGTGTAGCTCCAGTCAAAAAAAACTATCTTTAAGCTTTTTGGAAAACATAGGGAAGGGTTATCACCCCTGTATAATTTGTTTTGTCGTCCATCTTTTTTCATCTCACTTGCTGCTGTCTCCTTGCGTTTGCAAGTAGGAGATGTTTGTAAGTTGGATGTTTGAAAGTAGGGGCCTGCCCTATATTATAGCGGTATGTACTGGGTACAGAGCACGCAGACAGCACGCACTATCTCCTAACACTACTGACTGCAAGCTCTATTATTAACCACTTGTTAGCCCAATGTTTGCATAAAGTGAAAGATGAAGTTATGCTGAGTAAATAGATATCAAACATGTCACTCTTCAAAATTGCACATGCCCGTGGAATGGCGCCAAACGTCGCTACTTAAAAAATCCCCATAGGCGACGCTTTAATTTTTTTTTTTACTGGTTACATGTTTTGAGTTGCAGAGGAGGTCTAGGACTAGAATTATTGCTCTCGCTCTAACATTCTCGGCGATACCTCACATGTTTGGCACATGCGAGCACATGGGGACATGGGCGCTTTAATTTTTATTTTATTTTTTTATTGTTCATTTTACTTTATTTTAGTTTGCCATTTTTTTCCCCAAAAATATATTTTTGATCACTTTTATTCCTATTACAAGAAATGTAAACATCCCTTGTAATAGGAATATGGGGTGACAGGTCCTCTTTACAGTGAAATCTGGGGGGTCAATATGACCCCACATCTCACCTCTAGGCTGGGAAGCCTGAAATAAAAAATAAAAAAAAGATTCTGGCTTTGATCGTACTGGCGAGTTGGTAGAAGCACCGGAGGGCGGTGAGGGGTGGGGGGCGTCTATGGCTGGGTATTTCAGGGTATCACCGAGTATGGCTGGGTATCTCTGAGTATGGCTGGGTATGGCAATTTATGGCAGGGTATTACAGAGTATTGGCGGGGTATTGGCGGGGTACTACAGAGTAATAGCAGGGTACTGCACAGTATTGGGGGGTACTACAGAGTAATGGCAGGGTACTGCAGAATATTGGGGGTACTGCAGAGTAATGGCGGGTACTGCAGAGTAATGGCGGGTACTGCAGAGTAATGGCGGGTACTGCAGAGTAATGGCGGGTACTGCAGAGTAATGGGGGTTACTGCAGAGTAATGGGGGTTACTGCAGAGTAATGGGGGTTACTGCAGAGTAATGGCAGGGTACTGCACTGCAGAGTAATGGCAGGGTACTGCACTGCAGAGTAATGGCGGGGTACTGCAGAGTAATGGCAGGGTACTGCAGAGTATGCACTGGTATTGCAGAGTATTGGCAGGGAATTGAAGGGTTAAATTCGGTGAGCAGTGATGTGGGCACTGCAGATGCAGCCCACATCGCTGCTGACACCGATCTCTTTCCCCTCCGCTGTACCGATCGGTACAGAGAGGGGAGGGAGGAACAGGCGTCATAACATGACGCCGGTTTGTTTCCAAGTGATCACTCCGTCATTTGACGGAACAATCACGTGGTAAACGGCCGCTATGAGCGGCCGTTTACCGTGATCCGTGATGCGACCCGGTGGTCACGGATGCTCTCGAGTGCGCACACCTCGGGGCACGCGAGAGCAGAATTTTGGGAGGCCGTTAATTAACGGCCTCTCAGAGTTAAACAACCCCCCTGAAGCCGTTAATCGGCAATGGGCAGTTGTTAAGTGGTTACAGCTAGATCACTAGCTATATAGGTGAGGTGAATATAGTGGTGTATACTGCAGTCAGGGCACAGACAACAACCACTACACAGCAGCAAGATAGGAAATCAGCCAAAAACGATCGGTGTGTACTGTGTTGAAGGTACACAGAACACCCACTGCTTCAGATGCTAAGTAACAAACTACACGAGGCCGCCTTAAAGGCGGCCTTATATAGTGTGGGGTGTGCACTACACAGCCTGAGCTATGATTGGCCACAGGCAGGATGCCTGTGGCCAATCATGGCTCTCCTCGCTGCCGGCGCTGCGATTGGCCAAGCATGCGGGGTCACAGTGCATGCTTGGCCAATCATGGGGCAGCAATGCACTGCGCCACCGCAGTGCATTGTGGTCCGCGCGCGCGTCACTCGAATTTTGACGCGAACGGCCCAAACGTTCGGAATTCGCCGAACGGCCGAACAGCCAATGTTCGAGTCGAACGTACGTTCGACTCGAACACGAAGCTCATCCCTAGTGTAGAATAATACCACCACCACCATGATAAAGAAGGGGAGAGGAGGCTTACCAAATGACGTGGACTCAGAGGAAGGCTTACGCCTCTCGAGTCATATGGGCCTGTAGGTTAGCAAACCAGATAATCATACATCTAGTATGTAATCTCCCGCAAGTCTTCAGGTCATGAAATCATCCGTAGCGATCCTCCTATAGTGCTCATCCCACGAAAATAGGGGGCATAGGTATCAAAGACCATGGAAGTAGAAAACTAGCATAGCGTGATACCGTTTTAACATCCAATTTATTAAAAAATAATAATAAAATTACACTCACATTTGGTTCAATCGTAATAACATAGTCAGAAAGTAGCGATGTCTGTAAGGGGGTCCACCCGACGCGTTTCAACTAAACAGCCGTCCTCTGGGGTGTGGACCCCCCCAAACAGCATCGCTTATAAGTACAAAATGACCCCAAAATAACCAATGACCCCGGAAGCACTTGGCACTTCCGGTCACATGTTCCGGAAGTGTATATATTAAAAACTCCTCCATGTATATTTATTATCCTTACATATAGCATCATCCCCATCAGAGATGCCCGCCAAATATCCAAAATATAAGCGAGACTGTGAATATTTGGATATAAAAGATTTTCCACATCTTGGGCATAAATTAGCATCCTTCCTGTGTCATAACCAAGCCTCGTTCTGATCACGAGGCCTGGCCATCCAAACAGCAGCATGCAGCATAGTCAAGCCTCGCTCTGATTATGAGGCCAGGCCTCATATTAGCATCCATCCTGTGTCGTAACCAAGCCTCATTCTGATCACAAGGCCTGGCCATCCAAACAACAGTATGCAGCGTATTCAAGCCTCGTTCTGATTATGAGGCCAGGCCTCATATTAGCATCCATCCTGTGTCGTAACCAAGCCTCGTTTTGATCACGAGGCCTGGCCTTCCAAACAGCATGCAGCATATTCAAGCCTCGTTCTGAAAACCAAGCCTCGCTCTGATTATGAGGCCAGGCCTCATATTAGCATCCATCCTGTGTCGTAACCAAGCCTCGTTCTGATCACAAGGCCTGGCCATCCAAACAACAGCATGCAGCATATTCAAGCCTCATTCTGAAAACCAAGCCCTGCTCTCAGAACGTTTAGCCAGCAAACACTTCCCAGGACCAAGCCTCGCTCTCAGAACGAGGCCCAACCCACGGACTGGCTGCAACAATCATTATCTAGCCGCATACTGACCGCTTATGTGTATATGAACCCGCCCCACATAACCTCCCCATAGGGGGCGTCAAGCAACTACATAGCAACAGGGCGATGCCATACATATCACATACAGCGTCTGCCGGAGTCATGGTCTTAAGGGGGGCATCAATATAAACTTTACACATATTTAGTAGATATACAAAGTATATATATATATACAGATATTCACATGAACATATTCACCATAAGGGGAAGAAAAAAAAAAAAAAAGGAGGAGAAAAGGGGAGATAAAACATTTACTCCACCTCAATAGGGGTCATTAATTTCTCCAAAAAAACACGCTACTAAAACAAATGAAAACAATTGGCCACCAATCAAATAGTATTCCCACCAATTACCATTTGTAGTGAGTACATCATGCAATCACTACAAATTAAATAGTTCGACTGAATAACAATCGATTTTAATGCAAATGTAGATCAATCAGGGGAGGGCCAATGAATAACTAAAAAGATATTATAAAAAAAATAAAAAGTTGTTATTTTGTCCTTATGCTTGATTAATAAATGCATTTATGTCTAGCTCCACGTTCATTCCAAAAGGATGATAAGTCTGTAGCTCATAGATCCAGAATGTTTCAAGTCTTGAAACACCCCTGGTGTTAGCTCCGCCCCTCCATTGTGCAATATATCTGTCTATGACCAGATACTAGTGATGGCCGAACGGTTCGCCCGGCGGTCGTTTCGCGGCGAATTTCCGACTTTCGCCGTCCGCGGGTTCGAACGCCTTTTTCCGTCGTTCGCCCCGGCGGACTTACGTGTTTAATGTATACAAGAACTTTAACCTTTCGTGACACGTTTATCATGTGTTACAGGACAACCAATTGAGACATGACAGCTCATGGACACTTGGACATTCCCCCTAACCTATAAATACACCCGATCCGGTGGCCATTTTACATTCTTTCTTCTGTCACTGTAGGGAAAGGATCCTGTGTGGAGTAGGGACAGAGAAAACGCTAGCTATTTGGTACACAAAAGTTCTTTTCAGGACTGGTATAGGTGTTAGGTCAGCAGCCTGAGTTTCTTTTGTCAGTTTAGATAAAGGGACAGAGCGCTGTATGCTGCTATTTTAGGGACAGCTCAGCCAGATTAGTCTTTCTTCATCATCATCATCATCATCATCATTAGCTGTTACTATCAGGTCCACAAAAGAGCTGTTCCAGCTAATCGTTCCAGCCTACTCTTTTTTGCCAATTTGTATAGGGACAGGCAGGAAGCAGTGTGTCAGGCAGTGAGGATAATTTTAAAGACTTGCTGTTACTATTAGTTCCACAAAGGTTCTTTTCAGGACTGGTATCAGTGGTACGGTAATAGGCTTGTACACGTATAATATTCTTTCTTCCAAATATAGAAAGAATATTATACTTGACTGCTGCCCTTCTGCTGCAGTCTGCTAATCATTCACAACTCACTTGTTCCACAAAGCTCTTTATCAGGACTGGTAACTTGGTCTGTCTAGGGTGCTACGGTACATAGGCTTGGGTGCGGTACAGTCTGCTGTTCTGTAAGGACCGCTATCGGTCCACAATACATAGGGTTGCCGTGCACTACTGCTGACCGCTGCCCTATACTGCAGCAGTCCTTCAGCGGTATAGGGACTGACGCACAGTCTGCTAAACACTAATACACAACCTGCTTGGTCCACAAAAGTTCTTATAAGGACTGGTAACTTGGTATAGGGTGCTACGGTACATAGGCCTGAGTGCAGTACAGTCTGCTGTTCTGTAAGGACCGCTATCGGTCCACAATACATAGGGTTGCCGTGCACTACTGCTGACCGCTGCCCTATACTGCAGCAGTCCTTCATTGGTATAGGGACTGACGTACAGTCTGCTAATCACTAACACACAACCTGCTTGGTCCACAAAAGTTCTTATAAGGACTGGTAACTTGGTATAGGGTGCTACGGTACATAGGCCTGAGTGCAGTACAGTCTGCTGTTCTGTAAGGACCGCTATCGGTCCACAATACATAGGGTTGCCGTGCACTACTGCTGACCGCTGCCCTATACTGCAGCAGTCCTTCATTGGTATAGGGACTGACGTACAGTCTGCTAATCACTAACACACAACCTGCTTGGTCCACAAAAGTTCTTATAAGGACTGGTAACTTGGTATAGGGTGCTACGGTACATAGGCCTGAGTGCGTTACAGTCTGCTGTTCTGTAAGGACCGCTATCGGTCCACAATACATAGGGTTGCCGTGCACTACTGCTGACCGCTGCCCTATACTGCAGCAGTCCTTCAGCGGTATAGGGACTGACGCACAGTCTGCTAAACACTAACACACAACCTGCTTGGTCCACAAAAGTTTTTATAAGGACTGGTAACTTGGTATAGGGTGCTACGGTACATAGGCCTGAGTGCAGTACAGTCTGCTGTTCTGTAAGGACCGCTATCGGTCCACAATACATAGGGTTGCCGTGCACTACTGCTGACCGCTGCCCTATACTGCAGCAGTCCTTCATTGGTATAGGGACTGACGTACAGTCTGCTAATCACTAACACACAACCTGCTTGGTCCACAAAAGTTCTTATAAGGACTGGTAACTTGGTATAGGGTGCTACGGTACATAGGCCTGAGTGCGTTACAGTCTGCTGTTCTGTAAGGACCGCTATCGGTCCACAATACATAGGGTTGCCGTGCACTACTGCTGACCGCTGCCCTATACTGCAGCAGTCCTTCATTGGTATAGGGACTGACGTACAGTCTGCTAATCACTAACACACAACCTGCTTGTTCCACAAAAGTTCTTATAAGGACTGGTAACTTGGTATAGGGTGCTACGGTACATAGGCTTGAGTGCGGTACAGTCTGCTGTTCTGTAAGGACCGCTATCGGTCCACAATAGATAGGGTTGACGTGCACCACTGCTGACCGCTGCCCTATACTGCAGCAGTCCTTCAGCGGTATAGGGACTGACGTACAGTCTGCTAAACACTAATACACAACCTGCTTGGTCCACAAAAGTTCTTATAAGGACTGGTAACTTGGTATAGGGTGCTACGGTACATAGGCTTGAGTGCGGTACAGTCTGCTGTTCTGTAAGGACCGCTATCGGTCCACAATAGATAGGGTTGACGTGCACCACTGCTGACCGCTCACCTATACTGCAGCAGTCCTTCAGCGGTATAGGGACTGACGTACAGTCTGCTAATCACTAACACACAACCTGCTTGTTCCACAAAAGTTCTTATAAGGACTGGTAACTTGGTATAGGGTGCTACGGTACATAGGCTTGAGTGCGGTACAGTCTGCTGTTCTGTAAGGACCGCTATCGGTCCACAATAGATAGGGTTGACGTGCACCACTGCTGACCGCTGCCCTATACTGCAGCAGTCCTTCAGCGGTATAGGGACTGACGTACAGTCTGCTAAACACTAATACACAACCTGCTTGGTCCACAAAAGTTCTTATAAGGACTGGTAACTTGGTATAGGGTGCTACGGTACATAGGCTTGAGTGCGGTACAGTCTGCTGTTCTGTAAGGACCGCTATCGGTCCACAATAGATAGGGTTGACGTGCACCACTGCTGACCGCTGCCCTATACTGCAGCAGTCCTTCAGCGGTATAGGGACTGACGTACAGTCTGCTAAACACTAATACACAACCTGCTTGGTCCACAAAAGTTCTTATAAGGACTGGTAACTTGGTATAGGGTGCTACGGTACATAGGCTTGAGTGCGGTACAGTCTGCTGTTCTGTAAGGACCGCTATCGGTCCACAATAGATAGGGTTGACGTGCACCACTGCTGACCGCTCACCTATACTGCAGCAGTCCTTCAGCGGTATAGGGACTAAGAGTTTTGTCACAGGGTCATTTAAAAAATGACATGCAGAGGAAGAGGCAGGCCCTTCCGCAGGGGTGGTAGGGGTAGGGCAGGAGCAACAGGCTTGAGCCAAAGTGGGAAGTTGCAGAAGGTGCGTTCAATTACTTTAAAGGATGCACCAGACTTGGTTGAGTGGCTCGCTCAGCCTTACTCTTCTGCACCCTCCTCATCCTCTCGATCTGCACCCTCTTCTTCACTCTCTGCTATGTGCACCCCCAAAGACACTACCACCAACAACACGACCACCACCACCACCACCACATACCTTCCGCTTGAGTCACTGGAATTATTTTCCGATCCATATCAAGAGGACATTTCTGATGCGCAGCCACTCTTGGTATTGGATCAGGAAGAGGAGGTAGCAACAAGCGCTACTCAGCAGTCTGACGCCAGTACCCAGATCAGCCCAAGGAGGAGGTTGGTCCCCGGTGTTGCTGCCTACTCTACTTATAGCGGTGGGGAAGGTGACGTTGATGATGACGTGTCTAGTGATGTCACGTGGGTGCCCACAAGAGAGGAAGAGGAGGGGAGTTCAGAGGGAGATATGGACCAGCAGATAGGGAGGAGAAGCAGCAATGACTTACATTGCACAGCAGGGACAAAGCAGACTGCAAATGTATCAGGAGCGAGTCATCGACCATGTACGGTCACATCTGGCGCTCCCAGGACACCGGCACATGGCTCCGCAGTGTGGGCTTTTTTTAACGTGTCCGCTGCTGACAATAGCGTTGCCATCTGCAATCTTTGCAGTCAACGCGTTAGTCGCGGTAAGCCCAATACTCACCTAGGGACGACCGCCTTAAGAAGGCACATGAGCAGCCATCACCGAGCCCAGTGGGAGCAACGGAACACACAAAGCCACACTGCAGGCTCTCACCGTCCAGCCTCGTCTTCTACTTCTCCTTCTCCTCTCTCCTCACAATTGTCCTCCACTCCACCTTCCATCACGCCAAGCTCACATTTTTCTGCAAAAAGGCAGGCTTCCGTGGGCCTAATGTTTGAGCGTAAAAAAATGATGACGCCGGATAACCCTCTTGCCCAACGGTTGGCGGCTGGCTTGTCAGAACTCATAGCCCGCCAACTACTGCCATATAAACTGGTGGACTCGGAGGCCTTTCGCAAATTTGTGGCCATTGGAACACCACAATGGAAGGTCCCAGGAAGGAAGTATTTCTCAGAGAAGGGCATCCCAGAGCTATATGGCCATGTTCAGCGGCAAGTGAATGTATCTCTGGCACACAGTGTCGGTGCCAAGATACATCTGACCACAGACACGTGGTCTAGCAAACACGGGCAGGGAAGGTATATCAGTTTTACTGCCCACTGGGTGAACCTTCTGACGGCCGTCAAGCATGTAACCCGTGGCACCCGTGTAGATTTGGTTTTACCGCCACGGATTGCATGCAGGCCTGACTCTTCTTCTCCTCCTCCTACTCCATCCTCCTCCCTCTCCTCCTCAGCTGCCTCCTCCTTTTCCGCTGCTAGCGTCTCTTCCACTGCACCGCCCAAGCTCCCCAGAACCTATTCCACATGCCAGGTGAGACGTTGCCATGCCGTGCTGCGTCTGTTGTGCCTGGAAGCAAAGAGCCACACTGGCCCGGCACTCCTTTCAGCTTTGCGTTCACAGGCAGATGAGTGGCTAACACCGCTCAATTTGACAGTTGGTAAAGTGGTGTGTGACAACGGTGCCAATCTGCTTAGCGCATTGAAACAGGGCAAAATCACGCACGTGCCGTGCATGGCACACGTCTTAAACTTGGTCGTGCAGCGATTCCTTGTCAAATACCCTGGGGTCCAGGACATCTTGCGGCAGGCAAGGAAAATCTCGGCCCATTTCAGAAGATCTTACACGGCCATGGCTCGCCTTGCTGACATTCAGCGGCGACACCATCTGCCGGTCAGACGTCTTATTTGCGATTGCCCGACGCGATGGAACTCAACCTTCTATATGCTTGATAGGCTGCTCCAGCAGAAACGTGCAGTTAACGTCTACCTGTATGAACTCTGCGAAAGAAACGGTTCTGGGGAGCTGGGTTTTTTTTCACCGCGCCAGTGGCTGCTCATGCGCGACACATGCAGACTTCTGCGGCCATTTGAGGAGATCACCAAACTGGTCAGTCGCAGCCATGGCGCCATCAGTGACATGGTACCTTATGCCTTCTTTCTGGAGCGTGCATTGCGTCGTGTCATTGATCAGGCTGTGGAGGAGCAGGAGCGGGAAGATGAGGAAGTCGCAATGCTGGATGAATTCCCAGGGGGGGCTACTCTATCTGAGACAAGTCAACAACAGGAGTCTGATGAGGAGTCAGAGGAGGATGGTGCCGGGGCGGATGAGCAGGAGCAAGAAGAGCATGCTTTAAACCTTTCTGGGATCCCTGTTGTGCGAGGATGGGGAGAGGAGAATGAAGAGGACGACATTATCCTGGATGATGAGCAGGAGCCAGGCCACCACACCGCTTCCACTTTAGTGCAAATGGGGGCCTTCATGCTCCAGTGTTTTAATAGGGACCCCCGTATAAAAAGCATGAGGGTCAAGGACCAGTACTGGGTGGCAACGTACTTAGACCCCCGGTACAAACACAAAATGGCGGAAATGTTACCGCCGTCGCAGAGGGCTGTCAGAATGCAGCACTTCCAGGCCTTGCTTCGAGAAATGCTGCATTCTGCTTTTGCGTGCGCTGGCAGAGGAGCAATTCCCACTCCCAGAGAAGGATTTGCGGGTACCAATCCAACAGCGCCTGCAAGAAGAGGCCGGTTTGAAGATGTGTTGGTGACTTCGGATATGAGGTCATTCTTTCAGCCGACCCATCGACAGGTGTCATCCGGATCCAGCATCAGGGAACGCCTAGACCGTCAGGTGTCCGACTACATTGGGTTAACGGCCGATGTGGACGCTCTGAGGAGTGATGAACCCCTAGACTACTGGGTGGGCAGGCTTGACCTCTGGCCAGAGCTTGCCCAATTTGCAATCGAACTGTTGGCTTGCCCCTCATCCAGTGTCCTGTCCGAAAGGACGTTCAGCGCAGCAGGGGGGATTGTGACCGATAAGCGTACTCGCCTAGCTCACCACAGTGTTAACTACCTCACATTTCTAAAAATGAATGAGGCATGGATCTCGGAGGAATTCAACACATGTGATCAGTAGACCATGTATATGTCTATAAACAATTTTTGGAATCAAGCACACAGACCTTCTTAATTCATTTGGCTCACTTCCCTGACCCAAAAAAGCACACCGTACTATATGCCCCTACCCTCCTCTTTGAAGAGGTTGAGCGGTGTCATATTTCTACTGGGGCTGCTTATTATGAGGGGTTCCCACCATCCCTGTGCTGTGCTGACTTCCTCCTGGGTGTTCTTATTATGAGGGGCTCCCACCATCCCTGTGCTGTGCTGACTTCCTCCTGGGGGTTCTTATTATGAGGGGATCACACCATCCCTGTGCTGTGCTGACTTCCTCCTGGGGCTGCTTACGGTGCTGCTGTCAGCGCTGTATGTCACGGAGCTGCTGTCAGCGCTGTATGTCACGGAGCTGCTGTCAGCGCTGTATGTCACGGAGCTGCTGTCAGCGCTGTATGTCACGGAGCTGCTGTCAGCGCTGTATGTCACGGAGCTGCTGTCAGCGCTGTATGTCACGGAGCTGCTGTCAGCGCTGTATGTCACGGAGCTGCTGTCAGCGCTGTATGTCACGGAGCTGCTGTCAGCGCTGTATGTCACGGAGCTGCTGTCAGCGCTGTATGTCACGGAGCTGCTGTCAGCGCTGTATGTCACGGTGCTGCTGTCAGCGCTGTATGTCACGGAGCTGCTGTCAGCGCTGTATGTCACGGAGCTGCTGTCAGTGCTGTATGTCACGGAGCTGCTGTCAGCGCTGTATGTCACGGAGCTGCTGTCAGCGCTGTATGTCACGGAGCTGCTGTCAGCGCTGTATGTCACGGTGCTGCTGTCAGCGCTGTATGTCACGGAGCTGCTGTCAGCGCTGTATGTCACGGAGCTGCTGTCAGCGCTGTATGTCACGGAGCTGCTGTCAGCGCTGTATGTCACGGAGCTGCTGTCAGCGCTGTATGTCACGGAGCTGCTGTCAGCGCTGTATGTCACGGTGCTGATGTCAGTGCTCTGTATTACGGTGCTGCTGTCAGTGCTCTGTATCTCCTGCACCCTCTTGTTTGCCTACCCTGGTCCCTGACCTTCCCTCTCCTCCATTGCCTTCATTAGCTCCATAGTCCTGAATTGTCAGAACAATTTCCCAAATAAAAAAAAAATGCTTGTAGTTATCGATCCCAAATTCACCTCATACATGTATTATGCTATTGTCCAGGTGGTGGGACTACGTGCTACCCCCTAATAATTACCCCGTGGCCGCAAATTCGACCTAAAGGTTTGCGAAATTCGCCTCCCATTGAAGTCAATGGAGCCCGCGGCGAACGGTCGTTTTCGCGAACGTTTGTGTCCGTTCGCGTTTCGCGTTCGCGAAACGTCCCGTCGGAAGTTCGTCCATCACTACCAGATACTGAGTTCCCATAGGATTTCGAGCATGGTGTTGTCGATAGTGACGCGGAACAGTATGTTTCAGGCTCCCAAGTTTTATTAAGTTAATGTGTTCAGACACATGAATGGTGAATGATCTTATAGTTCTACCTACATACTGTTTGCCACAAGGACAAGTCAGTAGATACACTACGTTTATTGTGGCACAGGTGCAGAACTGTTTGATCTTATAAGTGCGGCCCGTTACGGTAGATTTAAATTCCTTAGTGCTGCCGCGTCCACTGCTATTATGATGACAAACCGTACACGTTTTGCATGGATAGTAACCTGTCCAATTGTGAAAGAACATGGGTTTTACAGGGGGGTTGATGATAGAGGGGGCAATCTTACTTTTCAATGCAGGTAAACCCCGGTAGACCACCTTGGGTCTTTCCGGTATGAGAGGTCCAAGGACTTTATCGTTCCTTAGGATGCTCCAATGTCTTTCAAAAATATTCTTAATTTGTTTGTGCTGTGTAGAGAACCGTGTTAGGAAGGACCATTTATAGTGGCCATCATCCTCCCTACGAGGCCTCTCCCCCAGCAAAGAAGTTCGATCAATATCCAAAACCTTCTGCAATTCTCTATCAATATCAACCCCACTATAGCCCCTATCCAAGAATCTAGACTTCAAGACATCAGCCTGTATTTTAAACGTGTTGATATCAGTACAATTCCTGCGAAGTCGCAGGAATTGACTCTTAGGAACAGAGTTCAGCCATGTTCTGTGGTGGCAACTATCCACAGGTATAAACCCGTTTCTATCTGTGGGTTTAAAATGTGTGCTCATCACTAACTGATGTCCTGAAATTTCTATTCCCAAGTCTAAAAAATTAATCCTAGACATACTAGATTCATAGGATAAGACTATCCCTCTATCATTCCCATTAAGGACAGAAAAAAATTCTTTTAATGCTTCAGATGTACCTGCCCATAGGAGGAGGACGTCATCAATGTATCTGGCCCACAGTTTCAATTGAGGGTAATCCAGAGCAAAGACGACGTCCTCCTCCCATTTGGCCATAAATAGATTCGCTAAACTGGGGGCAAATTTTGCCCCCATTGCTACACCCTTGGTTTGTAAGTAAAACTTCCCTTCGAACCAAAAATAATTGTGTTGAGTTGCAAACTCTAAAAGTTCCAGAATATAGTCCACTTGAAACTCGGCAAGAGTGGGATCACGTTTTAAAAACGTATGTACAGCTTACATCCCAATATGATGAGGGATACACGTGTACAGTGATGCCACATCTGCCGTAGCCATGATCAAATTTTCCTCAACAGTGAAACTAGACAATCGGTTGATTACATCTTTGGTGTCTTTAAGAAACGAAGGGGTAGTTTTAACTAAAGGTTGGAGAAAATGGTCAATATATTTCCCAATACGGGAGGTGATGGAATCAATTCCACTTATAATGGGACGGCCGGGGGGACAAATGGGATTCTTATGGATCTTGGGCAAATAATAAATAATGGGAATACGTGGAGCTAGTGGGACAAGAAATTCTCTTTCTTTTTTATTTAAAATCTTCAAATCAAATCCTTTAACAATGAGACTGTTTAGTTCCCTTTTGTATTTTTTTGTAGGATCACTAGGTAGTTCAACAGATGTAGCGTGATCACTAAGAATGTTGTACATTTCACCTACATAGTCAGCCTTGTCTAGTAATACCACGCCCCCGCCCTTATCAGCAGGGCGAATGACCAGGTCTTTGTTATCGCACAAGGACCTGAGTCCCACCTCGGGTAGAGGATTATGAGTCCTCCTAGGTGGTAATAAAGCCAAATCTTTCAATACTAGCTCTTTGAACATACTTAATGATGTGGCCAGCTGTGTAGGGGGGCTAAACAAAGAGGGGTTATGTAACCCTGAATGTACAGTCCCTGATGTTGCAGCCCTGGCAACATTCCTAGTGGGATTAGAGGTTATATACCGTTGTATGTTCACCTTTCTAATAAATTTATGGACATCAACAAAAGTGTCAAATTTGCTCAACTTCCGAGGAGGTGCAAACTTGAGACCCTTGTTTAATACGATTTTTTCTTCTTGAGATAATGTGACAGTGCTTAAGTTAAAAACTCCTTGACATTCTAGGTTTTAATATATACACTTCCGGAACATGTGACCGGAAGTGCCAAGTGCTTCCGGGGTCATTGGTTATTTTGGGGTCATTTTGTACTTATAAGCGATGCTGTTTGGGGGGGTCCACACCCCAGAGGACGGCTGTTTAGTTGAAACGCGTCGGGTGGACCCCCTTACAGACATCGCTACTTTCTGACTATGTTATTACGATTGAACCAAATGTGAGTGTAATTTTATTATTATTTTTTAATAAATTGGATGTTAAAACGGTATCACGCTATGCTAGTTTTCTACTTCCATGGTCTTTGATACCCGAGCCCCCTATTTTCGTGGGATGAGCACTATAGGAGGATCGCTACGGATGATTTCATGACCTGAAGACTTGCGGGAGATTACATACTAGATGTATGATTATCTGGTTTGCTAACCTACAGGCCCATATGACTGGAGAGGCGTAAGCCTTCCTCTGAGTCCACGTCATTTGGTAAGCCTCCTCTCCCCTTCTTTATCACGGTGGTGGTGGTATTATTCTACACATCAGAAGTTGAATTTCACCTTTTTTCACGTCACCTCAAGTTTGGAATTGTGATTGATATTACACATTTCAAGGACTGTTAGACGTTCACTTGATGGACTGTATATGTTAAATTAATTTTATTTACCTTAACTTTTTGTGTGCATGAGGTTCATGCACTCTTCCACCTGGGAGTAAGATCTCTTAATATACAATGGAATTTACACATAATTTCTTTTTTTTGAAGTGTATGTAATTTTCTTTGCTTGAATTAGTACCTTACTGGTTCATGTGGTTTGTTGCCACCTAAGCGCCACACTTTTTTGTTTTAACTTCAATAGAGATTTGTAAGTCTAGGAAAGGCAGTGTCTTCTCATGATGGGAGTAGGTAAGTTTGATATTTCTCTAATTAGCATTTAGTTTGTTCAGGAATTTCGCCAGTTGTTCAGTGGTACCACTCCACACCATGTGAAGGTCATCGATGTACCGCAGCCACATGTAGCAGTGGCTGAGGTACATCAGGTATCTATACCTGAGCTCCTCTTCCTAAAAGCACAGATGAAGGCACGTGTAAGCCGGTGCACATGGTGCTCCTGAAGAAGTACCCCTTAGTTGTTAATAACTAATACCTAAAAACTGGAAGAATTATGGGATAACATGAATTCCAGGAGTTAAACTATGAACTCATTGTGTACCCCAAGGTGGGGGTATTCCTTTTCCAGGAAATAGGATATTGCTTTAAGCCTCAATCATGGGGGATAGATGTGTATAGTGTTTCTACAGCTATACCCACTAATAGGGCTCCAGTAGGCACCTAGAGATTTAGGAGTTTAAGTAGGACATCACTGGTATCTCTAACAAAGGAGGGAAGATGGTTAACCATTTCCTTAATTAGTGAATCCACATATTTCCCTATTTTTTCAAGGGGGGTGCTTAATCGCATACACAATCGATCTTCTGGGGGGCTTTTGTAAAGATTTGTGTAGTTCAGGGATAATATAAAAAGTTAGAATATTATAATCCTCTATTAGCAGGTACTTAGCTTCTTATTTAGAGATCAGTCCTGTTCCTAACCCTAGGTTTAATTTAGAATTTAATGCATCCACAAGTGCGGGAAATGGAGATCCTACAAGACTTCTATAGGTGGTAGTATTCCTAAGTTGACTCAAGACTTCCATCTCATACATAGACTCACTCAGGTGAACCACATTACCGCCATTATCCATCTTCTTTATTACTAAGTTTGGGGCCTCGTCTAATTCTTTAAGGGCTTTACGTTCCTCTATTGATAAATGATCAATACAATGCCAGTTCCAATTGACCTTTTCCAGATCTATTTGGACTAAGTCAAGGCAGAGGCTCAGCCATTTATGTTTAGAGACAGATGGCATTTTAGTAGATCGGATACGAATATTAGAAGGTTATCTAACCAGTTTAATATGTTCTTTATCCGTTTCGCTATCTATGTTCTCATCAAGAAGGGAAATTTGATTATTCAGGGCTCCTTTGTCCCCCTCATCCAAAGTTTTCTACAGATTGAGGCCCAAAGTAGAGTCCCTCCTTTCATGCCAAAGATGAAAAAGTTTTACAAAAACATATTTAGGTCTTTAAAGCGGGAGTCCGCCGGGAGTGCGCGTTTTTTTTTTTTTTTAAAGCCAGCAGCTACAAATACTGCAGCTGCTGACTTTTAAAATAGTGACACTTACCTGTCCAGCGCGCCCGCGATGTCAGCACCCAAAGCCGATCTCTCGATCGTCTCTCGGGTGCTGCCGCCGCCATCTTGGGTATGGGAATCAGGAAGTGGAGCCTTTCGGCTTCATTTCCCGGTTCCCTACTGCGCATGCGCGAGTCGCGCTGCACAATGAGGATGGACCCGCTGCCTCTGGGATCTGTGTGTTTCCCAGCAGGCAGCGGGGGACTTTCGGAAAGGGGTGTAATCTACGCCCCTTTCCGCAGAGAGCTATCCAGGAAGTGGGTGCAGATACCTGTACTGTACAGGTACCTGCACTCCCCTCCCCCCTGAAAGGTGCCAATTGTGGCGCCGGAGGGGGGGAGGATTCCAATGAGCGGAAGGTCCACTTTATGGTGGACCTCCGCTTTAAAGACTTTAATTTAATTTATTGATTTAATTTATTGAAGATGTTGGGGAGGATAGCCCTCTTTGTAATAACTGAATGTGATTCTCATTTAACTGAAAATCAGAGAAGTTTACCGCCTTCATATTATGTATTACATGCTCCTTAGATTCAATATCTAATATTTTCTCTGATTTCTCTGTCGAGTACTTCTCTGATTTCCATTTACCTCTATTCCTTTTCCCTTTTTGTCCAATAAATCGTTTCCTCCTTCTTTTCCCTTGTTTTATGGTCATTATATTTTATGGGTTCGGGCTGATCTCTACTCCTAAAAAAATAACAGATTTTTCTGCATTATCGTTTTCCCTGTCTAACGATGACTGTGTCTTTTTAAAGTGAGTATGTGTTCTCAACCTAATGCCGCGTACACACGACCACACGACTTTCCGGCAGACTAGGTCCGTCGGTCTTCCCGATGGCATTTCGGTGGAGTTCCAACAGACTTTCCGAATGAACGGACTTGGCCACACACAATCACACCAAAGTCCGACAGATTCGAACGTGATGACATATGACTGGACTAGAATAAGGAAGTTTATAGCCAGTAGCCAATAGCTGCACTAGCGTCGGTTTTCATCCATCGGACTAGCATACAGACGAGCGGATTTCTCAATGGGAACTGGGTCCAGTGGTCCTATTCCTAAAGTCCATCAGATTTTTGAACAGCAAAGGTCTGATGGAGCCCACACACGATCGAATTGTTCGACAAATTTGTTCCGTCTAACCTTTGCTGTCTAAAAAGTCTGATCGTGTGTATGTGGCATTAAACACCTAGATGTAATTCGGCTTCTCTCAGCAAAGGAATTAAACATGTCACCCTTCTCCCAGTCTAATACATTCATTTTGTTTGAATTTTTCTTGTTTTGTAATTCTCAGGTTCTTTTGAACTCTGTTTATTTTTTCTGGAATTCATTACGCCTCTCAAAATCTTTGTCTTCTTTTAATCCCTTGGCACCAACAGTAAGCATATATGAGGCCTCATATATGCTTACTGTTGGTGTCAAGGGATTAAAGATGGTGATGTGGAGGAGGGGGGTCGGCCATTCATTCAGAAGTTTAGCTCTTGGCGGGTGGGCCTTAATGCCGAGTGCCTGCATATATGTGGCTCTGTGTAAACAACTTACCATGCTGAGAGTGTCTAGCTGGCTGGGATCAGTAGGCTCCTGATGCATATTTGTGACTGGGAGCTTTCTGATTATGTGACCGCAGTGACAGCCAATCACAGCAGACACATTACTTGAATGCCAGCCTCCTAGCTTTTGGAACTCTTAAAGGGACTGGAGGCGGTCTGCGGGAAGGGGTTTAAATTCAAACATGTGTGCATATGCGTTACTAAGCTGCAATTGTACGATGTTAGAGACACATGTATGACAGATTTATGCACATGCACACTAACGCTGCCAGGCAGTAATGCTGACTGGCAAGCTGGCAGCATTTCTACACATGCGCAGAAGTCCTGGTGCATGTGCGCATATGTGTGTCAGATTACTGCCAGTACCTAGATACCAGTGGTGCATGTGCGCATGTGCACCAGTATTTATGTGCGTGTGCAAAAATGCTGCCAGCTTACCATTTGGTAGAAGCCCTGAAGTGCACTACAGCACAAAAGATATGAAAAGGTGTAAAATAGAATACAATTTTTGCAGTGGCGGGCAGATAATAGTAAGTAAGTTTAGTTCCCCTTTATTTTTATTTTTTTAATATCTGCCTTAAAAGACAGCTTTGTAGCACAGACACATGAAAACAGAGCACCTTTGATTGCTAAAATATCTGGAATTCTTTTGGTTCTTTTCAGATTATATATACAATGCGAAATCCAAAGGACATAATTGTTTCTTTATTCCACTTCACCAAGATTGTTAAAATTTTCAAGGAATCTGAGAATTTTCAACAACTGATAGAGGACTTTGTGAATGGGAATGGTGAGTTTATGACGTGAAAGAATACACAATACAACACAATACAAAGAATTTACAAAAGTTTGAAGTAAAAGACAGGTGCAGGAAAAAAACTTTTAAACCACCAATTTATTCCTTTATATATTCTGTGATTGTGTGTCAGCTAAGCTCGTGTAATTATGTGAATGAATTGACTCTTACTTCACCCTGTATATGGTACTGCAATACCAGATTTCATCCTAACCCAAGCTTGGTTTTTATACTAATGTGTCACATTGCAGAAATACAGGTTTGCAATGGATGGTAATGTACGGAGGGAGGTGGGGTGGGGGTGGTGAAGAAGGGAGAGATCTCCAGCAGGATGGCACCAGTGCTGCCAGTGTGACTGGGTCGCCCATAGAGCAGGCAGGAGTGGGTGCTTTGACAGATTAGGTGGCCACATACGCTGAATCTTTTACATGATAATGTCAGAAGGTTCTCATCTAAGTGCAGGTTTATTGAATCTTAAAACAGACCAATCATTAAACAAGTATTGAACCCAAAAACAAAAGCTTTATTTTCACCTGTTGATCTGGCCAGTAAGGCTACTATTTTTCAACTTCCTTTAATGGACCAAGATATCCAGCAAAAGCAGCAGTTAGGACGAGATAAACAATATAACACAGACAGGGATTCTTACAATGGTCAGCTTTTATTAATGTATGTAAAATCTTTATGCCAAAAGGGATAAAAAAAAACATTTTGCTGTAACTAGTTCAAAAGTTTGTTAGTTAAAAAGGTTATAAACCCTGTAAAAAAAAAAGTTCCTCCACTCCAGATTATGGTGTGGGGTTGGTTTTCAGGGGTTGGGCTAGGCCCCTTAGTTCCAGTGAAGGGAACTCTTAAGGTGTCAGCATTCCTAGACATTTTTGACACTTTTATGCTCCCAACTTTGTTGGGAACAGTTTGGGGATGACCCCTTCCTGTTCCAGCATGACTGCACACCAGTGCATAAAGCAAGGTCCATAAAGACATGGATGAGCAATTTTGGGGGGGAGGAACTTGACTGACCTGCACAGAATCCTGACCTCAATTCGATAGAACACCTTTGGGATAAATTAGAGCACAAGCCAGGTCTTCTCGCCCAACATCAGTGCCTGACCTCACAAATGTGCTTCTGGATTAATTGTCAAACATTTCCATAGCCACACTCCTAAACCTTGTGCACAGCCTTCCCAGAAGAATTGAAGCGGTTATAGCTGCAAAGGGAGGGCCTACTCAATATTAAACTCTATGGACTAAGACTGGAATGCCATTAAAATTCATGTGCGTGTAAAGGCAGGCATACCAATACTTTTGTATGTATGAATAATCCTAAAATTTACCATAAGGGGCTTAATACTGTACTAGTGGAAGGGACTTGGGGAGTGCTAAAAGTCCATGGGTTAGGGGGGGCAAACTACTTGTCTTGCCCAGGGCGCTTACAACATGCCACTGCCAATTCCCATATCCATACATTTAAGGTGGATGGGGCAATGCTCCCTGCTGTACAGAAAGGGCTGCCGCCATCTTTGGCAGTAGCTGCTGCTCTAGTGGCTTCTATCCAACAGTGTGATTTAATAGAAGCCAATTAATGGATCAACTTTTGTTAAACTGCAATGACCTCACATGGATCGAAAATTGTCTGATCCCTGCTGAAACAGCTGAATTTCGATCCATCTACGGCACCCTTTGTGATTTGTCAACTTTAAAGGAACCAGAAAAAAAGATTTGTTACATCCACTTAAGCCTACTCTAGCGTATATCCAAATATAATTTCTTGATTTAACAATGGTGCACATTATTATTTATATATGTGTAGCACCAACCCCCGAAGGAGCAGCTGGTTATTTTTGGGCTTACCATTACCTTCTGTTCTCCTTGTGGCACGTCTAGGGGATGTCCTGTGGTAAATAGCCCAGTAACTCGAGATTGACAACAGAGCCACTTGAATGGATTTTATTTGCAAAACTCAGTCAATTGAACAGTCTTTCAACTTGGGATCAGAGGGTTGGGAAGGAAGTTCAGGTACTCCTAATGTCAAATTCAAAAAACGTTGAAGAACTTGCTTACTTTGAATGCATCCAGAGAATAGCCATTCGCAGCTGGATGATCACTCAGGTTGGACAGTCCCTCTCTCACAAGGCCTAGCAGCCAACAAGGTGCTTACTCAGGAACAAGTCTCTGCCACAGACGTTGTTGTAGAACGTACAAAATAATGTCTCTGCCACAGACGTTGTTGTAGAACATGTAGGGAAACTAAACTTGAAACACTTGTAGGATACCTGGATCTTTCAGCCTGCTTGGCGATATCCACAAGACCTGATTCTCTCGGTTACTTCAGCCCTTCCAGGCTCTTGTTAAGAAAACCAACCCATACGTGGTGTTCTTCTAAAGAGTCCTCCCCTGGAATGCTTGAAGTACACTGGGTCTCTTCCGAACTGGAGATGGCACCCAACCACCTCAGAATTCTCCTTTAGTTTCCTTGCCTCGGGCTAGCCAGCCCCGAGACATTAAAGTCGGGTGGATCCGCACCCCAGGCCATAACCTTCCTGGGGGCTGGTCAGGAGGACCAGGACCATGAAGTCAGCACATCATACTGGACCGGAACCCCGAACCACGTGATGTCCGCATCTTAAATACCCTCTCCAAGAAAGCACAGCGAGAGCGCCGCTCCCACTGACCTGGCTCAGAGAGAGAGTAACTTAAGCACCTGACCAGACCATAGTTCCATGCCTGCCACAAGAGACAGTGTCCCCTGTGGCCAGGATCAACATCTCACAGTCCAGTCAGACTGATGCCGAAGTCCAATTTAGACAAATATACCTAAACCAAACTGCAGTTTAGGCAAAGTTTTACTTTGAAAAACCGCATAGCGCGTGCTCTTCAGAAGCCACCACTACATATGCTATCATGTTGTAACTTTATTGACTAATATGTTCTATTTATTTTTCCAGCTCTCTATGGGTCTTGGTTTGACCATGTCAAAGGCTGGATGCAAATGAAGGACGACAGCAGATTCTTCTTTATTACATATGAGGAGCTTTTAAAGGTATGGAAAGGCAAGAAAATGGATTAAACATATACTAATTCCCCCTGAACTGAAACAAATAAGCTAATGATATGAAAAAGCACTTCTGAGCCCTTGTTAGGATACAGTTTCACAAACTTGCAAACATGCAGGTAAAAATACAGGACAAACAAGTACATTACTTCTTTTTGCAGCATTTTTGAAACCATAAATGCTTTTTCATTCACTTGCAGTGTGCCTCTGATTTTGCTACAAAATCGTACTATTCTAGGAAAAGTTAACACACCGTCTGTACTCTGATGGATACATCTAATTACTCTCTGTGCTGGCATAACATCTCCACACCTTTCTAGACCCCCTCACACAAACTTTTATGAGACATCTTGATTGCTCACACAGATACTGCTGACTAGTAACTCTCCTGTAGCAGAAATTGGCTTCCCTGCCCAAATTCACACAGCAAAGCTCTATTTTGAGTCCATTCTAGGTTCTCATTTTAACTGAAAGCTCTGATAAAGGAAAATGTCTCTGACCCCCAAAGTGTGGTGGCTATTTTTTTAGCACAAAATAATTAATACATTTTAACTTTGATTTTTTAACTATATGACATTGATATTTACCCAAACTAGGTGGTATATAAAGTTCAGTATTAGTAACAATCATGCAGGACACCAAATGTTCTAAGGATTAAAATAATCATATTTTGTTTTATTGTAGCCTGAAATTAAGACAGACACAGTTTTTGTTTTATCCAGCTGTAGTTCTACTTATACTATAGCATCCAAGTGAAAAATATAAAACCAACATACTAGAAAATAAATATAACAAGGCACTCACTGGAATAAAGTTGTGGATAGGCACAAGTCAGACGATGGACAAAAAAAAAGTAAAAGGCTTTGTCAATTCCTAGAATGAGTGATGTTTATTATTAGTGTAGTGGACCCCACGCTTAGATGGGTGATTAGCATGGGTTTTCTTGTAAGTATAGGTTAGATGTAAGTAAATTTGGCTGGGCCTGGTTCTTTTTTTTCCCTAGACCTGGTTGTTTATTTGGGGATGGGAGTGTTAGTGTAGATTGGGGTGTGGCCGCCTACACTTGGACTCAGGGACACCTCCTCTGCTGGACAGTGGGCAGGAATGGAAAGAGAGGACTCAGGTCTGAGTGGCAGGAAACCCATGTTAGAGAATGGTACATTTCTTTGGTGTTTCTCATATAAAAAGAAGGTCACATGATCAAGGGGGGCGACAAGTACTGAGAAAGGAGAGGAGGAGGGCCGGGAGTTCAGAGACCCCGGAGCCTCTGGTGGAGGTTTGAAGGCCTGGGGATTCAGAGACCCCAGAGCTGGATAACCGGAGGAGCAGGAGTTCAGTGGACCCACAACTGGTCCCTGGAGAAACATCAACCATGTAGAGATTTACAGTGCCTTGCGAAAGTATTCGGCCCCCTTGAACTTTTCAACCTTTTGCCACATTTCAGGCTTCAAACATAAAGATATAACATTTTTATTTTTTGTGAAGAATCACCAACATGTGGGACACAATTGTGAAGTGGAACAAAATCTATTGGATTTTTGAAACTTTTTTAACTAATAAAAAAATGAAAAGTGGGGCGTGCAAAATTATTCGGCCCCCTTGCGTTAATACTTTGTAGAGCCACCTTTTGCTGCGATTACAGCTGCAAGTCGCTTGGGGTATGTCTCTATCAGTTTTGCACATCGAGAGACTGAAATTCTTGCCCATTCTTCCTTGCAAAACAGCTCGAGCTCAGTGAGGTTGGATGGAGAGCGTTTGTGAACAGCAGTTTTCAGCTCTTTCCACAGATTCTCGATTGGATTCAGGTCTGGACTTTGACTTGGCCATTCTAACACCTGGATATGTTTATTTGTGAACCATTTCTTTGTAGATTTTGCTGTATGTTTGGGATCATTGTCTTGTTGGAAGATAAATCTCCGTCCCAGTTTCAGGTCTTTTGCAGACTAACAGGTTTTCATCCAGAATGGTCCTGTATTTGGCTGCATCCATCTTCCCCTCAATTTTAACCATCTTCCCTGTCCCTGCTGAAGAAAAGCAGGCCCAAATCATGATGCTGCCACCACCATATTTGACAGTGGGGATGGTGTGTTGAGGGTGATGAGCTGTGTTGCTTTTACGCCAAACATATCATTTTGCATTGTGGGCAAAAAGTTCGATTTTGGTTTCATCTGACCAGAGCACCTTCTTCCACATGTTTGGTGTGTCTCCCAGGTGGCTTGTGGCAAACTTTAGACAAGACTTTTTATGGATATATTTGATAAATGGCTTTCTTCTTGCCACTCTTCCATAGAGGCCAGATTTGTGCAGTGTACGACTGAGGCCGCGTACACACGGGCGGACTGTTCGCCCAACTTTGTCCGCTGAACAGTGTTTCAGCGGACAGTCCGCTTGTGTGTGGGCTTCAGCGGACAGTTTCAGCGGACAGTCTGACGAACAAAGTTTTTCGGAATTTCCGTAAGACTGTCCGCTAAAACTTGGTTTGAGCGGACAGTCCGCTCGTGTGTAGGCTTGTTCGATAAACTAAGTCTCGCGCATGCTCAGAAAGAATTTACACGGCGAAGGTTGCATTGCAGTGTATTGGACTTCGAATTTCTCGTCCCGTCGTACGTGCCGTTCACGTCATCGCGCAAGTTTTCAGCGGACTGTTCGTTCGACGTGTGTGGTCAAGTCCGTTCATGCTAATTTTGAACCGTCTGTTTGTCAAACTGTTTGACGAACCTAGTTGGGCGGACAGTCCGCCCGTGTGTACACGGCCTGATTGTTGTCCTATGGACAGACTCTCCCACCTCAGCTGTAGTTCTCTGCAGTTCATCCAGAGTGATCATGGGCCTCTTGGCTGCATCTCTGATCAGTCTTCTCTTTGTCTGAGCTGAAAGTTTAGAGGGATGGCCAGGTCTTGGTAGATTTGCAGTGGTCTGATACTCTTTCCATTTCAAAATGATCGCTTGCACAGTGCTCCTTGGGAAGTTTAAAGCTTGGGAAATCTTTTTGTATCCAAATCCGGCTTTAAACTTCTCCACAACAGTATTACGGACCTGCTTGGTGTGTTTCTTGGTCTTCATGATGCTCTCTGTGCTTTCAACAGAACCCTGAAACTATCACAGAGCAGGTGCATTTATACAGAGACTTGATTACACACAGGTGGATTCTATTTATCACCATCAGTCATTTAGGACAACATTGGATCATTCAGAGATCCTCGCTGAACTTCTGGAGTGAGTTTGCTGCACTGAAAGTAAAGGGGCCGAATAATTTTGCACGCACCACTTTTCAGTTTTTCATTTGCTAAAAAAGTTTAAAATATCCAATAGATTCCATAGGTTCCAATTCACAATTGTGTCCCACTTGTTGGTGATTCTTCACAAAAAATTAAAATTTTATATCTTTATGTTTGAAGCCTGAAATGTGGCAAAAGGTTGAAAAGTTCAAGGGGGGCGAATACTTTCGCAAGGCACTGTAACAGAGGCCAGGCGTCCCTATGCGGGGATACACTGGACATCAAAGGAGGAGGAAGTAGGAGTCAAGCGTACGGAGGAAACTGGGAATCGGCTTTCTGTGAGTAACATGGATTGTTGCTTGGGAGTGAGCAAAGGGAGTGCAACCCAGTAGTGTTTTTCCGGGAACACACTGCATTCAAGGACTGCAGTGATACACAAATTCCAGGACTTGATGGAGGGATGACAGGAAGGGTCATGGAAATAGGCAGTGTGGCCTGTGACATTGTCGTCTAACTCAACGCATTATTCAGAGTGATGCTGGTCAGTCCGTACTGGATGTGTTAAGTTGTAACTGAGCAAAAGTTAAGCGCAGGAGGGAGTCACCAGGAGTAAATTATAACATGCCAATATGATAAAATAATGGGGCATCTCATATCATCAGCTTCAGCATTTATTGATTTATCCCAGAATAAAGCATTATCAACCTTAAAGTCGTCTGGTGTGTGAAATTGCATGGGACAGGAAAATAATGGGGCTAACTGACAAAAAAGGTAATGAACAAGCAAGGTAGTAGTGCACTACATTAGAAAGTGGAAGGTATTTGGTACAACACAGACCCTCCCTGGATCAGGATCTTGCTCCAAACTGGATGAAAGGACCAGGAAGAAACTGGTCAGAGAGGCTACCAAGAGGCCTACAGAAACTCTGAAGCAGTTGCAGGAATTTATGACAAAGAGAGGTCATTGTGTGCACGTGACAACAATATCACAACTTCTCTACAAATGTGGCTTGATGGGAGGGTTGCAAGAAATAAGCCACTCCTCAAGAAAGGCCACATGCAGACATGACTGAGCTTTGCCAAAACGCACCTTGAAGATTCTGCAGCCACATGGAAAAATAGGATTTTTGTACTCACAGTAAAATCCTTTTCTCTGATGTTCATTGACGGACACAGCACTTTAATCTTGACCTTAGGGTTATATAGCCACTTTTAGGAGAGGACTGGGCAGAACACATAAAAAACAAGCACAGTACCGCCCAGGAGGCGGCCCTACTGGCTATAACCCCTCACTCTGCTTCCAACAGCTCAGTTCATCAAAAAGCAGTACAAACATAAATAGGAGAGGTGGGTGCTGTGTCTGTCAATCAGAGAAAAGGATTTTACGGTGAGTACAAAAATCCTATTTTCTCTTTAGTTCATTGAAGGACACAGCATTTTAATCATGACCTTAGGGATGTCCCCAAGCAGTGTCAAGGGGTGGGAACACAGAGAAAATAAACTCCACCCACCACCAAAAGAACTCCCCATCAGAGGAGTCACAACCTCAGACGGCTGCCTGCAAAACCTTGCAGCCAAAGCATGCATCTGAAGATGCATCCACATCGACCTTCCAAAATTTGGTGATAGCGTGTACGGACGACCAGGTTAGCTGCTTTACACCCAGAGAAACAGACGCTTGATGCCAGAAAGCCCAGGAAGCATCCATTGCCCTAGTAGAAAGCACTGTGACAGGAAGGGGAGGCACCCGCCCCCTTATGGCAAAAGCCTAAACCACAATCTGTCTGATCCACCGAGAAACGGTGGCTGAAGAGACTGCCAGGCCCTTCCTCGGACCAGCCACCAAGACACACAGAGAGTCCGACCTCCAAAAAGGAGCTGTAGCAGACAGATACACCCGCAGGGCCCAGACCACATTCAAAGAATGTAAAGCAACCTCCTTGGGATGCAACGGCTGAGGACATAAGGACAGAAGCACCATGTCCTCGCTTAAATGGAAGGTCGAAACAACCTTTGGAAGAGAAGAGAGCTGTGGACGCAGCACCGCCTTATCCTCATGTAGATAAAGAGACTTGCATGACAAGGCTGCCAACTCAGAAATCCTCCCTGCAGATGTAATAGCTAGGGATGGCCTTGCGGTTCACCCGGCGGTCAGTTCGCGGCGAATTTTGCGTGTTCGCGATTCACCAAAGCATTGCCAGTAGGGGGCCCCATGACAGCTTCCGCTTCAATCTACCTGTCATCATAGCTAGCTGACGGGTAGATCCGGTTCCATGCTGCTAAGAGATTGTATTTAGTCAGACCTTGCCTGATGCACTCCTCCCCGCTGGCCCCACCTGAACTTCTGTCTCCTCATCTCCCCCCCCCCCCAGTCTCCTGCATTCTTGCTCTATGTGTCCCGCTGAATCCCCCCCTCCTCTATCTTCAGTGCCATATGATGAGAGAACCCAGAGGAGGAGCACAGCTATTCTGCTCACAGGACATGCAGGGAGAGAGGTGAGCTGAGGGAGGAACATCAGTTTGGGGTGGTAAGCTGAGCACAATACCTGGCAAAGTTTAATGCCAGGCGGGAAGTTTATGTGAAAATATGTGAAGGGTTGGAATAGCAGCGAGTGTGTGTTGGAGCCCTGCACAGTTTGCAGCCCCCCAAGCTAACATACATCTCCTAAGCAGGAACAAATCACTATCTCCCCAAGCATTCTGTCCAGATAATGTGCAGTTCATTTATGACCTTTCCGTTTAACCCTATGTTACCCAAACTCTGTTCAATGAAAAGTGTAAACTCACCACATAAACACTCTATATACAATATAACATTCCCCAAAAAAGTTTAGAACATGATGTTCATATTTGCATGGAAGCACAATTGAATGAAGAATTACCGTATTTATGTTCATTGAGGATTGTTTTTTTTTTAATGTACTAACAGTTAAGCTTCATACACACCATACAAAAATTGGATGAAAAATAACATTTTTGAAGCGTTCGTGCATATGAGCATATCATTTTTTTTTGGTGGGGGAGTGGATCTTGGGTGGGAGTTCCCACACTTTTTTCCCCAGGACTTGACCCCTGTGTACATGTATAATATACTTTCATTCAAATATAGAAAGCCTATTATACTTGACTGCTGAGCTGAGTGCTGACCGATTCTGCAGCTGTCTTTTATCAGTGTAGGGACTGAGGGACAGTCTGCAAATCACTAGCTACTAGGTCCACAAAGGTCCTTATAAGGACTGGTAAAGTATTGGTGTACAGTATATAGGGGTGTAATACACGCATAAAATACTTGCACATATAGAAAGTATAGTATAGTGCATTTCCGCTGTGCATCATTGTGATTGCTGAGCGGTTCTGCAGCGATACTACAAAGAGTGACAAACGCAATTAAAAAAAAAAGTATTATAACTGGTGTGATAGACCAGTGGCCCCCAGAAACGACAGATTGAAGCGGGGTGTTCTATACCTTCTTCCACATACATACTGCACTTCTCTAGAGACTTTTGTCACAGGGTCATTTAAAAAATGACAGGTAGAAGAAGAGGCAGGCCCTTCCGCAGGGGTGGTAGGGGTAGGGCAGGAGAAACAGACTTGAGCCAAAGTGGCAAATTGCAGAAGGTGCGTGCGATTACTTCAAATGACACACCAGACTTGGTTGAGTGGCTCACTCAGCCTTACTCTTCTGCACCCTCCTCATCCTCTCGATCTGCACCCTCTTCACTCTCTGCTGTGTGCACCCCCAAAGTCACTACCACCAACAGTGCTCTCTCTCAGGGTGCTGGTGTCAGTGCTCTCTATCACGGTGCTTGTGTCAGTGCTCTCTATCTCGGTGCTGGTGTCAGTGCTCTCTATCTCGTGCTGGTGTCAGTGCTCTCCATCTTGGTGCTGGTGTCAGTGCTCTCTATCAGGGTGCTGGTGTCAGTGCTCTCTATCAGGGTGCTGGTGTCAGTGCTCTCTATCAGGGTGCTGGTGTCAGTTCTCTCTATCACGGTGCTTGTGTCAGTGCTCTCTATCTCGGTGCTGGTGTCAGTGCTCTCTATCTCGTGCTGGTGTCAGTGCTCTCCATCAGGGTGCTGGTGTCAGTGCTCTCTATCAGGGTGCTGGTGTCAGTGCTCTCTATCAGGGTGCTGGTGTCAGTGCTCTCTATCTCGGTGCTGGTGTCAGTGCTCTCTATCTCGGTGCTGGTGTCAATGCTCTCTATCTCGGTGCTGGTGCCAGTGCTCTCCATCTCAGTGCTGGTGTCAGTGCTCTCCATCTCGGTGCTGGTGTCAGTGCTCTCCATCTCGGTGCTGGTGTCAGTGCTCTCTATCTTGTGCTGGTGTCAGTGCTCTCCATCTTGGTGCTGGTGTCAGTGCTCTCTATCAGGGTGCTGGTGTCAGTGCTCTCTATCAGGGTGCTGGTGTCAGTGCTCTCTGTCTCGGTGCTGGTGTCAGTGCTCTCTATCTCGGTGCTGGTGTCAATGCTCTCTATCTCGGTGCTGGTGTCAGTGCTCTCCATCTCGGTGCTGGTGTCAGTGCTCTCCATCTCGGTGCTGGTGTCAGTGCTCTCTATCTCGGTGCTGGTGTCAGTGCTCTCCATCTCGGTGCTGGTGTCAGTGCTCTCCATCTCGGTGCTGGTGTCAGTGCTCTCCATCTCGGTGCTGGTGTCAGTGCTCTCTATCAGGGTGCTGGTGTCAGTGCTCTCTATCAGGGTGCTAGTGTCAGTGCTCTCCATCACGGTGCTTGTGTCAGTGCTCTCTATCTCGGTGCTGGTGTTAGTGCTCTCTATCACAGTGCTGGTGTGGTGTCAGTGCTCTCTATCTTGTGCTGGTGTCAGTGCTCTCTATCACGGTGCTGGTGTCAGTGCTCTCTATCACGGTGCCGGTGTCAGTGCTGTCTATCTTGGTGCTGGTGTCAGTGCTCTCTATCTTGGTGCTGCGGTCAGTGCTCTCTATCTCGGTGCTGGTGTCAGTGCTCTCTATCATGATGCTGGTGTCAGTGCTCAGTCTCTATTGCGGTGCTGGTTTCAGACAGTGAGGGAGATAGCAGCGGAGAAGCCAATAAGCAGGCACTCCTAACACCATGTCTGAGGGTCAGCACTGGACTGGCACCTCCGGACCACCGCAGTGGAGCCCTGCATAGGTGAGGCAGAGGGAGGGGCTCAAGCACAGGTTGGCACACTGGGAGACTGGCACAGGACTGCGCTGCCCTGACTGTGGCACTGATCATCTCCTGCACCCACTTCATAGTCTGCCCTGACCTTGCCTCTCCTCCATGGCCTTCATGTACTCCTGAATTGTCAAAATTTCACAGATAAAAAGGAATGCTTGTCGTTGTCTATCCCAAATTCACTTAATACTTTTGTTATGTCAGTGTCCATGTGGTGGGACTATGTGTGCACAGCTAGTAAGTATTTTGTGGCTTAAAATATGACCTGTAGGTTTTTAAGGTTCGCCTGCCATTAAAGTCAATGGGGTCCACCGCAAACTTTTGACTGCATTCGCGGTTCGTGTTCATGAAACATCCCATCGGAAGTTAGTCCATTACTAGTAATAGCCACTAGAAAGACTACTTTCTGAGAGCGCGTCCATAAAGGGATCTTCCTAATATTTTCAAACGGTGGTTTCTGAAGCACCAAAATCATCAAATTCAGATCCCACGGGGGCAGTGGCGGGCGTACAGGAGGGGCCACATGTCGAACACCCTAAACAAACAATGCATCAATGAGCGAATTTCCAATGGCCACTGAAACAAAGACAGCCAAAGCTGATATCTGCCCCTTAATGGTACTTAATGCAAGCTTCTGATCCATTCCTTGCTGCAGAAAAGAGCAGGATCTTGGAAACCAAATAAACCAAATGTAGGCCCTCAAGGTATGATAAATCTTCTGGGAAGAAGACTTTTGCGCCCTTAGCATAATGGTAATTTCCAAAACTGTCAGCCCTCAGCCCCTCAACACCTGGCATTCAACAGCCATGCCGTTAAAGCCAGCGACGGTAAAGCAGGGTGGAGTATCGGACCTTGAGACAACATGTTCTCCTGCACCAGCAGCCACCAAGGAACATCTGCCCCATGTTGGCGTACCAAGGACATTGAGGCCAGTGTGGGGGCATCAAAATTTACCAGAATCCCCTCACCCTCCACTCTGGGCAGCAGACAAGGGAGGAGCCCTAAAGGAAGAAAGGTATAAATTAGATGATATTGCCCCCATGGGGCCACTAATACGTCTGATGCATCCACCCAGGGATCCTTTGACCTGGCCACAAACCTCTGCACCTTCCAGTTGAGCCGATAAGTCAGGAGATCCACATTCGCATGCCCCACCTTAGTCAAATGAGCCAAAACACTTACAGATGCAGTGACCATTCCCCCTGGTGCAGCAACTGACGACTAAGTAGTCCACCTGCCAGTTGTCTACGCCCGGAATGTACACGCGCCTTTCTGCCCACTGTAGGATGTGGGAGATCACTGCTGAGCTCCTTATACCTCTATGATGATTGACATACACCACCGCTGTGGAGTTGTCCGACTGGATCCTGACCGGATGACCCTGCAGCCTCGGCGACCATGTAGAGAGGCATCGCCTGATCGCCAGCAACTCCAGCACATTGATCAAGAGATGGAAATCTTCCTGCTCCCAGCAACCCTAGGTCAACTGGATGCCAAAATTTCCCCCAGCCAGTCAGGCTGGCGTCCGTCATGATCACCATCCAATGAAGAGGAAGGAATGATTTCCTGGACCAAAGGGCCGGGGACCTCAGCTACCAGAGAAAGAAAGCCCTGGCTAGCTGGCTCACCTGGATTTGATAATCCAGGGACATCGGGGAATTGTCCCATTTGGACAGTATATTTTCTTACAAGACCCGATTGTGGAATTGAGCATACAGTACCGCCTCGAAAGTGGCTACCATGAGGCCCCGACCTCAGCGCAGCGACGACCACCTGTGGAACATTAGTAACCACACTACGGATTGGAAAACTTCAGCTTGCTTGAAAGAAGAAAGACTCTTACCTTTGGGGAGTCCAGAATCAACCCCAAGAACTCCAGGCACTGGGTCAGCAGCAACACCGACTTCTGGAAATTCAACACCCAGCCAAACTCCTGAAGATTCTGCATGGTGTTCGCCACATCCTCCCTTAGTCCTGAAGCAGAAGGAGATTGTCCTGGTAACCCATGATCACGATCCCTAGTTGTCTCAGCAATGCCAGAATCGGAGCCAGGACCCGGTGAAGACCCTTGGTGCCGATGCTAGGCCAAAGGGAAGAGTGATCAATTGGTAGTGCTTGTCCCCAACCGCAAATCGCAGGAACCTCTGGGGTGCAGTGACCACCTGAACCTCCGAACCTTCACAAAACAATTGAGGGCCTTGCAATCCAGGACTGGATGGAGCTTTCCTTATTTGGAATTACAACCCGATTGGAGTAGAATCCCTGAAACCTTTCCAACATTGGTACAGGTACTATCATGCAGCAGTAAGTCCTGTACTGCCCCAAACAGGGCCTTCCAACGAGCTGGATGGAGACGAAGGTTGGAGGGAAAAAACCTGTCTGGTGGACAAGAGGGAAACTATCTTGTAGCCTGACAAACCCAGCTTGCAGACCCACTGGTTGGAAAGGAGAGATGTACACTGGTCTACAGACTCCCAAAGGTGACCTCCCACCCAAGAGCCAGGCAGGGGCGAACCTTCATGCGGAAGCTGATTTGTTCACATGCTTGTTCAGCTTGCCATACCAGGGACGCTTTTGTCCCTCAGCAGGCCCCTTGTCGAACTGAAGACGCTTACCCACCGACCCGGGTGAATGATTCTTCTGAGTGGAAAAATAGGAGCCCTTGCCTACGGCGTAGCTCCTTACCTTTTCTGGATGGTGGGAGCAAAGTACTCTTTCCCCCAGTAACCTTTTTAATAATGTCATCCAGCGAGGAGCCAAACAGCCTCCCACCTTGAACTCCACCAGTGCTTTCTCAGATGTCTGTTCCGCAGACCAACACTTGAGCCAAACCAGGTGATGCAGCACTACTGCTGATACAGAGGCTCTAGAAAGCAAAGGGACCATATCTTGGGCCGCATCACAGATATACCTAAGATCATGCACCAACTGGTCTGCCAGTTCCACACAGACTGAGGAAACCTGTTGCTTCCCAAACTCACAACTTAGCCCATTCAGTAAGTGTTTTTGACACCAGAGCCATGGCTAACACCGGCCGAAGCGTTGACCCCACAACCGTAAACATGGCCAGGCAACCGCCTCAGCCTTTCTGTCGGCAGGGTCCGTGAAAAAGGGGGAACCCTTCCACCGGAATCATGGTTACCTTATAAGACCTAGATACCGGGGGGGGGGGGGCGGGGTCAGCAACTGGAGGAGATGTCAAATTTTTCAGGAATCCCTCCTCACAGGAGTAACGCCCTGCCATTCACCTTGCTTTCACCCTGGCAACAAATGATTCCAAGACCGCCGACAGAGCATCCATATTCACCGCAAGTGCAGGGGAACCAGTTGCTATCATAGGGGTGTCTGAGGAAGAAGTGCCCTGAAAAGGCACGCTGCGGGTGTTCCCACTCCTTGTCAATAAACTTATCAAAATAAGTTAGGTAGGGAAACACCTTAGCGGTGCAGATCGGCTTGTGGAACCTGAAAGGAATCAAACATCTGCAGATGCCCCAGCTGTATCCTCTACCCCTCTAGCGCTTTTCTGTGCTGAAAACGGACACAGAGGTTTCCTCCTCACTGTCTGGCGGGTCATGGTCCTTGACCTCTGAAGTGTCAGAACAGGGGCCGCCTGCAACAGCGGGACCCGAGTCTGAAACAGAGCTTTCCCTGGCAGATGGGGGGAGGGGGTGGGGGGCGTTTTTTACCCACCTTGCCCCCGCATGCCTCTTCCACCCTGTCAGCAAATGATTTCAGGACCGCCAGCAAGCATCCATGGGTGCCGCAGGGGCAGTGGAACCAGTTGCTATCATAGGAGTGTATGGGGAAGAAGCGCCAACATCCAACACCATGTCTGACCCACTCTCGCCTGTCACCCGGGACCTAAGGCAAGAGACAAAACATGCCTACCCTCCTAGCTGCCACAGACTGAGGGGCCCCCGCAGGACTTACCACCCTGATGCAGGCATTGTGCTGTGCTCCTGTCCGTTCTCCCTTCTGCCTTCCAAATCACGGGATGTTCTGTGTCAGTTTTGCTCTGTTTCTGGTTTAAACAGCCGCACAGCACTAGAGAACTAACAGACACCGTCCCTGATGACCACAAGAACATGACCGTGGTAACAGGAAAATGGCCGCAATTCCCGTGGCGAACAACCCCCCCTGCACGCGCCAAACGAAGGCAAATGGCCATGGTTCCCGCGGAGAATGTTTGCCACGCATGGCGGCAAATGAAGTTGAAAAACTAAGTGATAACCGAAACGAACAACCGAAGTTAAAACGGAGGGATAAACGATCTGAACAAACGAACGCACAGCACAACCCCCTGCCAGGACCCAGAGACCAACCAGAGGACCCCAGAGCCAGGTACATGCTCCGCACCCCCTATGCCCAGCCACAGAGCACCCCCTTAGAATGCGGAGGAGGGAAAGAGGCAGGGAGAGAAGAAAGGGAGTGAGAGAGACCCCTAATTGACCTCCCAGGTAGTGCCCAGCTGCTCTAACCTACCTAAACAGGTGGAACCATACTTACCCCTCCTGCAGGGACTGCTGGACGCACCGAACAGACAGACCCATCACCCGAGCAGTATTGGGTGGCTGCCAGCCATGGCACAATGTGACTCAGACAGCAGTAGCCTGGTCATATGTGTGCCCTGGAGCATATAGCTCACGGGTTGCCTCTGCAACAGATTGGGGCCTGTCACGGCTGACCCAGCGTGGAGCTAAGGTCTTCACGCGCTCGATGGCCAGGCTGGGGAGACTGCCAGGATCTATATTATCCAGCCTGTCACCCAGCCCGGCTTGTTGATCGTAGATCACAGGAAGCAAAAAAGAATACATTTCAAAGACCACTGGCCCCCACAGGGAGCCAGGTCCTTTTCCTAGACTACGCAGAAAAAAACTGAGCTGCTGGAAGCAGAGGGAGGGGTTATAGCCAGTAGGACCGCCTCCTGGGCGGTACTGTGCTTGTTTTTTATGTGTTCTGCCTAGTCCTCTCCTAAAGGTGGCAATATAATCCTAAGGTCAAGATTAAAGTGCTGTGTTCACCAATGAACAAAAGAAAAAAGGTGTTATGGTCAGATGAGACTAAAATTTAATGAGTGGGCAATTATTGCAAAGCCTAGATGTGCAAAGTTAGTAGAGACATATCCCAACAGACTAAGGCCGCGTACACACGCGCGGACTGTTCGCCCAACTTTGTCCGTCCAACAGTTTCGGCAAACAGTCCGCTCAAACTTAGCATGGACGGACATGGCCACACACGACGGACGAACAGTTTGCTGAAACCGTGCGCGATGACGTTTCGGCACGCACGACGGATCGAAAATTTCGACGTCCAATACACTGCAATGCAACCTTCCGACGTGGAAATCCTTTCTGAGCATGCGCGAGACTTAGTTGGCCGAACAAGCCTACACACGAGCGAACAGTCCGTAAGACCTTGTTCGGCCAACTGTCCGCTGAAACTGTCCGCTGAAGCCCCACACACGAGCGGACTGTCCGCCCAAACACTGTTCAGCGGACAAGGTTGGGCAAACAGTCCGCCCGTGTGTACGCGGCCTAAAGGTTGTAATTAAAGCAAAATGCCATTTAACAAAAAACTGACACAAGGAGATGATCCTTTTTTTAACTCAGTGATTCTGTTTTTTATATACCGGTATATATTTTTTTTTTATGACATGTTGGTGTTAAATCTTTCACTTGGATATTAAAGGATGTAATGAGTATATACAACTGGATAAAACCAAAACTGTGTCTGTCTTAATTTCAGGCCGCAATGCAACACAATTTGATTATTTTAAAGGGGGTCATTCTTTTCTATACCTACTATAACCCATAATAATGAACTCCTCTTATTTGTTCCTTTTTGATCCCTTAACCAGTTGCCGACTGCCTCATGCCGATTTACGTTGGCAGAATGGCAAGGACAGGCAAAAGGGCATACCTGTACGTCTCTTTGAATTTGCCCCCTAGTGGGTACGCCACAGCTGCGTATGTTCGCCAGTGGCCTGCGATTGCGGCGAGAAGAGGCAGAACAGGGAGATGCCTATGTAAGCAAGGCATTTCCCCATTTTTCCTAGCAACATGACAGGGATCTACTGCTCCCTGTCATCGGAAGCAGTGATCTCTGTCCTGTTGTAGTGAACCCATCCCCCCTACAGTTAGAACACACCTAGGGAGCACACGTAACCCCTTGATTGCCCCCTAGAGTTTAACTCCTTCCCTGCCATTGTAATTTATACAGTAATCAGTGGCTATTTGTAGCTCTGATCGCTGCATAAATGTCAATGGTCCCAAAATATGTCAAAAGTGTCTGATCTGTCGCAGTCCCGATAAAAATCGCAGATCACCATTACTAGTAAAAAAAAAAAATATAAATGCCATAAATCTATCCCCTATTTTGTAGACGCTATAACTTTTGCTGAAACCAATTAATATACAGGTATTGCGATTTTTTTTAACCAAAAATATGTAGAAGAATCCATATTGGCCTAAACCGTGGAAGAAATTTGTTTTTTTATATATTTTTGGGGGATATTTATTACAGCAAAAAGTTTAATATATATTGCTTTTTTTTCAAAATTTTCAGTCTTTTCAGCAAAAAAAAAAAATACAGAGGAAATCCAATACCACCAAAAGAAAGCTCTTTTTATGGGAAAAAAGGACAATAATTTTGTTGGGGGGGGGTGGGGGCAAGGTTTCATGACCGCGCAATTGTCAGCTAAAACGATGCAGTGCTAAATCGCAAAAAATGCTCTGGTCAGGTAGGGGGTGAGTCCTTCCGGGGTTGAAGTGATTAAATATACATTTGACAAGGTTTTGTTAAATCTGTTCAATAGGTTTAAAAATACCTGTTGCTCCTGCCCAAAATCTAGAGCAGGATTTCTCAACCAGTGTCTCTCCTGAGTTTGCTAGGAGTTCCTTGAGCAATGAGCAGTTTCTGCCTCTCACATAAGTTCCCACTGACACCATTGATCTATTTAGCTATCTGTAAGGGGGTAAAATTCTTCCTAATGACCACAAATGTAAGGAGCATTCTTCCCACTGACCTTCACAATAATATATCATGGGTTCTAGATATAGTTATTTTTTAGCAGGGTTCCCTGAGACCAGAGAGTTATTTCAACGGTTCCACCATGTTGAAGAGAAACGCTGAACTAGAGCTTTCTTGTGTTCTGTCCCCTCTAAGGGGTTATATCAAGCAGTGTTAGCAGCCTCGCTGTGGTTACCTCTCACCACGTTATAGATATGAGCAGAGAAGAAGGTTTCTGTAGTCTAAACACACTTGCTGTCCCAGAGTCACAACACTGCTCCTCCATAGATACAGTATAATGAATGAGCATTGTCATTCTGCATTATACTGTTTACATTATAATACTATTCATGCAAATAAAAGTTACATTGAAACATTATTTTCAGGACCCTCGTGGAAGTGTGGTGAAGCTCTGTAAGTTCCTAGGAAAGCAGTTGGATGATGCTCAGATTGACTCCATTGTAAAGCATTCATCTTTCAACAGTATGAAGGAAAACAAGATGTCTAACTGGACTCAAGTAATGTCTGACATTTTAGATCACACAAAAGGCTCCTTTTTACGTAAAGGTATGTGGATAGAATTCCAAGTGATACTCACTTGCAAAGGAAGTATAAAGCTGAAGCCTAAATAGTTTTTTTGTTTTGTTTTGTAGAGCATAGGGATTCGTTAGATTCCCTGTAGTAATTCCTGTCCTGGAAACACAAAAGGAAAGGAGATAAAGTGTCTTCAAATTAGGGGTCTTTATCTCTTATGCCGCGTACACACGATCAGACTATCCAGCGGACTTAGTCTGGCGGACAAACCCCCGGTCCCCACCCCCTTTCCTGACTGGCCGGGTTGCATGCTCGGATAAGGGTCTGATATGGACCTGGGGGGACCCCCACGCCGTTTTTTTCGGCGTAGGGCTTCCCCTTTAACTCCATAGCAGGTGACGGAGCCAATGGCGCTTCCTTCGCTGGTCCCGGCTACATGGAGCCGCGCTCAAAATGAATGGACTTTTCTCCGTGCATTAAACGTCTGTTAATTTCAAAGGTACGGCAGTGTAGCACACACATGGCCGTATTGTCCGCCGGACTGCGAGTCCGGCGGACATATTTTGGTGCAAAACTACTTTCTTAGTCCGCCAGACTTTTGGGTAAAAAAAGTCCGCCAGAGCCCACACACTTTTCCACCGGATTGTTTGATCATGTGTACGTGGCATTAGGGCTCGTTCACACCAGCAAGCACACGTTATGGTCTGTATAAACGCTGGTGTGTGCTGTGTAGGGGTTGTGCAATGCGTTTTATGCATCACAATGCTTACATGTTTTATTTTTTAATTTTATTTAAAGGTAACGAGAAAACAATTAATGCATGCAGCTCGTTGTGGCACGCTGACATGCTGCATTTTTAAGCAATTCATCCCAAAGCACATGTATGGAATGTACAAGGCCCATGTGTTGAGCCTGCAATGATCAGAGTGAATCAATGTACCTGGTGTGAACAAGTCCTTAGACAGTTGTCACCATAATGGATGTCTCTAGTAAAAGGTTTTTCTTGTATTTCTATTCTATGGCTGACTGTAAAATTCTGGCAACCCCATCACTTTCTACTCAATTGAAAGCAGTCACTAGGACTAAGGCCCGGTTCACACTAGTGCGATGCCAGCCATCGCATATGAATTGCACCGTATTGCTGTGCAGATCACATGCAATGTCTGTACGATGCGATTTCAGCCATACAAACTGTATGGCTAAAATCACATTGCACTGCACCAAAATGGTGCAGGACCCTTTTTTTGGTCCGGACTGGAATCGGATCGCATGGGTGTTCACACCCATGTGATCCAATTCCTGCACCATTTCACAGTTCTCACTTTGATCTGCGAACCGATCTGGGGTGTCATTAACTTTAGATCGACACCCTCAGAAAATTCCAAATCTCAGCGTGAACCACTGTGCGGTTTAGGTGCGCACTGGGTAACAGGGTTCCCGCATCGCACCAGTGTGAACTGAGCCTAATAGAAAGTATAAATTTGCACCATCAAGCGCAACATACAACAGGTAAATACACTTCAGAAGAGGTGTTAAATGGGCAATTTGATCACCTTGTATAAATATTTAAATGGTCCATATAGTAAACTTGGTGCAAAGTTGTTCACTTTAAGGTCATTGCAAATGAGAAGGTGGCACCGTTTGCTTTTGGAGAAAACAAGGTCTACCCTCCACATATAGAAAGGATTTTTCACAGTAAGATTTGTAAAAATATAATATAGACTTTCCCCTTGTATGGTCAAAAGTCAGGTCACTTAATTTTCAGCCACGGATCAAATCCTGCTCAGTGCATTTTGTCACAGCTTCAACAAAAGGTCCCTGAGGGTCCCTATTTTGGGTACCAAATTGTTTCTCTAGTTATCAACTAACTTGTCCACTGGCTCATATTGTTTCTCTGTCGGTCACTGCCAGAACACCTCTCTGTCCTAATTCATTCCTCTTGTACAGGCTTGAACCCTTCCAGTTACAAACCAAATATTAAATACTTTAAGTTATAGCAGGAAAACACTAAGGGCCATATTCTCCATTCCTAGGGAGCTAGCAGGGCCGGCGCTAGACTATTTTGCACCCTAGGCATGATCAGCTACTCACATGCATCCCCCCCTCCCCCCCAAGAAAAATGTAAACATTTTTAAAAACAGTAGAACATTTTAAAACAGCCTGTAGCTCAGGGGACACAGTCCCTCTTTATATCACCTGATAACATTGATGTTTCTCTGGACACTTGACTTTGTGTAATGCCCAGAAGGGGTCTGGCGGTGTGCCGCACTGGGATCACAGAAACCTTGGTCTCTGGATGTCCTGAGTGTGGAGCCCTGACATCAGCTCTCACATCCTGGGCCTACTATGGAGGTGGACAGTAAGTTGGTTCGGTGTAAATGCCGGTTTTTTGGAAGGTGGAGGGAGGGCCTAGTGGAGTACAGATAATCGTTGTCCGATCCCATTATTCATCTCTTCTCTATGGACACCTCCAGCCCACTAACCAGAGATCTCCTGGAATCTCCTTTGATCTGGGATTGCTCTCCTCAGTGAAGGCCGAATTAGAATGATGTAAGAGGAAGGGGAGAAGACCACCAGTGCCCTGGAGACCACCCAACTCCCACCATCCTACCTACCCAGAAACCAGCAGAAAGTTGGGAAACCAGCAGCTGTGGCTGCGCCCTAGGTGGTTGCCTAGTAGTGATGGACGAACTTCCGACGGGACGTTTCGCGAACGCGAAATGCGAACGGACCCAAACGTTCGCGAAACCGACCGTTCGCCGCGGGCCCCATTGACTTCAATGGGAGGCGAACTTTGCAAACCTTCATGTCGAATTTGCGGCCACGTGGTAATTATTAGGGGGTAAAACGTAGTCCCACCATCTGGACAATGACATAATACATGTATGAGGTGAATTTGGGATCGATAACTACAAGCATTTTTATTTTATTTGGGAAATTGTTCTAACAATTCAGGACTATGGAGCTAATGAAGGCAATGGAGGAGAGGGAAGGTCAGGGACCAGGGTAGGCAAAGAAGAGGGTGCAGGAGATGATCACCAGCAGCGTGACATACCGGAATGACACATGCACCGTGATAGAGGCATCTGACAGCAGCACCGTAATACAGAGCACTGACAGCAGCACCGTGACATACAGCGCTGACAGCAGCACCGTGACATACAGCGCTGACAGCAGCACCGTGACATACAGCGCTGACAGCAGCACCGTGACATACAGCGCTGACAGCAGCACCGTGACATACAGCGCTGACAGCAGCACCGTGACATACAGCGCTGACAGCAGCACCGTGACATACAGCGCTGACAGCAGCACCGTGACATACAGCGCTGACAGCAGCACCGTGACATACAGCGCTGACAGCAGCACCGTGACATACAGCGCTGACAGCAGCACCGTGACATACAGCACTGACAGCAGCACCGTAAGCAGCCCCAGGAGGAAGTCAGCACAGCACAGGGATGGTGTGATCCCCTCATAATAAGAACCCCCAGGAGGAAGTCAGCACAGCACAGGGATAGTGTGATCCCTTCATAATAAGAACCCCCAGGAGGAAGTCAGCACAGCACAGGGATATCATAAGCAGCCCCAGTAGAAATATGACACCGCTCAACCTCTTCAAAGAGGAGGGTAGGGGCATATAGTACGGTGTGCTTTTTTGGGTCAAGGAAGTGAGCCAAATGAATTAAGAAGGTCTGTGTGCTTGATTAAAAAAATAGTTTATAGACATATACATGGTCTACTGGTCACATGTGTTGAATTCCTCCGAGATCCATGCCTCATTCATTTTTAGAAATGTGAGGTAGTTAACACTGTGGTGAGCTAGGCGAGTACGCTTATCGGTCACAATCCCCCCTGCTGCGCTGAACGTCCTTTCGGACAGGACACTGGATGAGGGGCAAGCCAACAGTTCGATTGCAAATTGGGCAAGCTCTGGCCAGAGGTCAAGCCTGCCCACCCAGTAGTCTAGGGGTTCATCACTCCTCAGAGCGTCCACATCGGCCGTTAACCCAATGTAGTCGGACACCTGACGGTCTAGGCGTTCCCTGATGCTGGATCCGGATGACACCTGTCGATGGGTCGGCTGAAAGAATGACCTCATATCCGAAGTCACCAACACATCTTCAAACCGGCCTCTTCTTGCAGGCGCTGTTGGATTGGTACCCGCAAATCCTTCTCTGGGAGTGGGAATTGCTCCTCTGCCAGCGCACGCAAAAGCAGAATGCAGCATTTCTCGAAGCAAGGCCTGGAAGTGCTGCATTCTGACAGCCCTCTGCGACGGCGGTAACATTTCCGCCATTTTGTGTTTGTACCGGGGGTCTAAGTACGTTGCCACCCAGTACTGGTCCTTGACCCTCATGCTTTTTATACGGGGGTCCCTATTAAAACACTGGAGCATGAAGGCCCCCATTTGCACTAAAGTGGAAGCGGTGTGGTGGCCTGGCTCCTGCTCATCATCCAGGATAATGTCGTCCTCTTCATTCTCCTCTCCCCATCCTCGCACAACAGGGATCCCAGAAAGGTTTAAAGCATGCTCTTCTTGCTCCTGCTCATCCGCCCCGGCACCATCCTCCTCTGACTCCTCATCAGACTCCTGTTGTTGACTTGTCTCAGATAGAGTAGCCCCCCCTGGGAATTCATCCAGCATTGCGACTTCCTCATCTTCCCGCTCCTGCTCCTCCACAGCCTGATCAATGACACGACGCAATGCACGCTCCAGAAAGAAGGCATAAGGTACCATGTCACTGATGGCGCCATGGCTGCGACTGACCAGTTTGGTGATCTCCTCAAATGGCCGCAGAAGTCTGCATGTGTCGCGCATGAGCAGCCACTGGCGCGGTGAAAAAAAACCCAGCTCCCCAGAACCGTTTCTTTCGCAGAGTTCATACAGGTAGACGTTAACTGCACGTTTCTGCTGGAGCAGCCTATCAAGCATATAGAAGGTTGAGTTCCATCGCGTCGGGCAATCGCAAATAAGACGTCTGACCGGCAGATGGTGTCGCCGCTGAATGTCAGCAAGGCGAGCCATGGCCGTGTAAGATCTTCTGAAATGGGCCGAGATTTTCCTTGCCTGCCGCAAGATGTCCTGGACCCCAGGGTATTTGACAAGGAATCGCTGCACGACCAAGTTTAAGACGTGTGCCATGCACGGCACGTGCGTGATTTTGCCCTGTTTCAATGCGCTAAGCAGATTGGCACCGTTGTCACACACCACTTTACCAACTGTCAAATTGAGCGGTGTTAGCCACTCATCTGCCTGTGAACGCAAAGCTGAAAGGAGTGCCGGGCCAGTGTGGCTCTTTGCTTCCAGGCACAACAGACGCAGCACGGCATGGCAACGTCTCACCTGGCATGTGGAATAGGTTCTGGGGAGCTTGGGCGGTGCAGTGGAAGAGACGCTAGCAGCGGAAAAGGAGGAGGCAGCTGAGGAGGAGAGGGAGGAGGATGGAGTAGGAGGAGGAGAAGAAGAGTCAGGCCTGCATGCAATCCGTGGCGGTAAAACCAAATCTACACGGGTGCCACGGGTTACATGCTTGACGGCCGTCAGAAGGTTCACCCAGTGGGCAGTAAAACTGATATACCTTCCCTGCCCGTGTTTGCTAGACCACGTGTCTGTGGTCAGATGTATCTTGGCACCGACACTGTGTGCCAGAGATACATTCACTTGCCGCTGAACATGGCCATATAGCTCTGGGATGCCCTTCTCTGAGAAATACTTCCTTCCTGGGACCTTCCATTGTGGTGTTCCAATGGCCACAAATTTGCGAAAGGCCTCCGAGTCCACCAGTTTATATGGCAGTAGTTGGCGGGCTATGAGTTCTGACAAGCCAGCCGCCAACCGTTGGGCAAGAGGGTTATCCGGCATCATCATTTTTTTACGCTCAAACATTAGGCCCACGGAAGCCTGCCTTTTTGCAGAAAAATGTGAGCTTGGCGTGATGGAAGGTGGAGTGGAGGACAATTGTGAGGAGAGAGGAGAAGGAGAAGTAGAAGACGAGGCTGGACGGTGAGAGCCTGCAGTGTGGCTTTGTGTGTTCCGTTGCTCCCACTGGGCTCGGTGATGGCTGCTCATGTGCCTTCTTAAGGCGGTCGTCCCTAGGTGAGTATTGGGCTTACCGCGACTAACGCGTTGACTGCAAAGATTGCAGATGGCAACGCTATTGTCAGCAGCGGACACGTTAAAAAAAGCCCACACTGCGGAGCCATGTGCCGGTGTCCTGGGAGCGCCAGATGTGACCGTACATGGTCGATGACTCGCTCCTGATACATTTGCAGTCTGCTTTGTCCCTGCTGTGCAATGTAAGTCATTGCTGCTTCTCCTCCCTATCTGCTGGTCCATATCTCCCTCTGAACTCCCCTCCTCTTCCTCTCTTGTGGGCACCCACGTGACATCACTAGACACGTCATCATCAACGTCACCTTCCCCACCGCTATAAGTAGAGATCTCGGAGTAGGCAGCAACACCGGGGACCAACCTCCTCCTTGGGCTGATCTGGGTACTGGCGTCAGACTGCTGAGTAGCGCTTGTTGCTACCTCCTCTTCCTGATCCAATACCAAGAGTGGCTGCGCATCAGAAATGTCCTCTTGATATGGATCGGAAAATAATTCCAGTGACTCAAGCGGAAGGTATGTGGTGGTGGTGGTGGTGGTCGTGTTGTTGGTGGTAGTGTCTTTGGGGGTGCACATAGCAGAGAGTGAAGAAGAGGGTGCAGATCGAGAGGATGAGGAGGGTGCAGAAGAGTAAGGCTGAGCGAGCCACTCAACCAAGTCTGGTGCATCCTTTAAAGTAATTGAACGCACCTTCTGCAACTTCCCACTTTGGCTCAAGCCTGTTGCTCCTGCCCTACCCCTACCACCCCTGCGGAAGGGCCTGCCTCTTCCTCTGCATGTCATTTTTTAAATGACCCTGTGACAAAACTCTTAGTCCCTATACCGCTGAAGGACTGCTGCAGTATAGGTGAGCGGTCAGCAGTGGTGCACGTCAACCCTATCTATTGTGGACCTATAGCGGTCCTTACAGAACAGCAGACTGTACCGCACTCAAGCCTATGTACCGTAGCACCCTATACCAAGTTACCAGTCCTTATAAGAACTTTTGTGGACCAAGCAGGTTGTGTATTAGTGTTTAGCAGACTGTACGTCAGTCCCTATACCGCTGAAGGACTGCTGCAGTATAGGGCAGCGGTCAGCAGTGGTGCACGTCAACCCTATCTATTGTGGACCGATAGCGGTCCTTACAGAACAGCAGACTGTACCGCACTCAAGCCTATGTACCGTAGCACCCTATACCAAGTTACCAGTCCTTATAAGAACTTTTGTGGACCAAGCAGGTTGTGTATTAGTGTTTAGCAGACTGTACGTCAGTCCCTATACCGCTGAAGGACTGCTGCAGTATAGGGCAGCGGTCAGCAGTGGTGCACGTCAACCCTATCTATTGTGGACCGATAGCGGTCCTTACAGAACAGCAGACTGTACCGCACTCAAGCCTATGTACCGTAGCACCCTATACCAAGTTACCAGTCCTTATAAGAACTTTTGTGGACCAAGCAGGTTGTGTATTAGTGTTTAGCAGACTGTACGTCAGTCCCTATACCGCTGAAGGACTGCTGCAGTATAGGGCAGCGGTCAGCAGTGGTGCACGTCAACCCTATCTATTGTGGACCGATAGCGGTCCTTACAGAACAGCAGACTGTACCGCACTCAAGCCTATGTACCGTAGCACCCTATACCAAGTTACCAGTCCTTATAAGAACTTTTGTGGAACAAGCAGGTTGTGTGTTAGTGATTAGCAGACTGTACGTCAGTCCCTATACCGCTGAAGGACTGCTGCAGTATAGGTGAGCGGTCAGCAGTGGTGCACGTCAACCCTATCTATTGTGGACCGATAGCGGTCCTTACAGAACAGCAGACTGTACCGCACTCAAGCCTATGTACCGTAGCACCCTATACCAAGTTACCAGTCCTTATAAGAACTTTTGTGGACCAAGCAGGTTGTGTATTAGTGTTTAGCAGACTGTACGTCAGTCCCTATACCGCTGAAGGACTGCTGCAGTATAGGGCAGCGGTCAGCAGTGGTGCACGTCAACCCTATCTATTGTGGACCGATAGCGGTCCTTACAGAACAGCAGACTGTACCGCACTCAAGCCTATGTACCGTAGCACCCTATACCAAGTTACCAGTCCTTATAAGAACTTTTGTGGAACAAGCAGGTTGTGTATTAGTGTTTAGCAGACTGTACGTCAGTCCCTATACCGCTGAAGGACTGCTGCAGTATAGGTGAGCGGTCAGCAGTGGTGCACGTCAACCCTATCTATTGTGGACCGATAGCGGTCCTTACAGAACAGCAGACTGTACCGCACTCAAGCCTATGTACCGTAGCACCCTATACCAAGTTACCAGTCCTTATAAGAACTTTTGTGGAACAAGCAGGTTGTGTGTTAGTGATTAGCAGACTGTACGTCAGTCCCTATACCGCTGAAGGACTGCTGCAGTATAGGTGAGCGGTCAGCAGTGGTGCACGTCAACCCTATCTATTGTGGACCGATAGCGGTCCTTACAGAACAGCAGACTGTACCGCACTCAAGCCTATGTACCGTAGCACCCTATACCAAGTTACCAGTCCTTATAAGAACTTTTGTGGAACAAGCAGGTTGTGTATTAGTGTTTAGCAGACTGTACGTCAGTCCCTATACCGCTGAAGGACTGCTGCAGTATAGGTGAGCGGTCAGCAGTGGTGCACGTCAACCCTATCTATTGTGGACCGATAGCGGTCCTTACAGAACAGCAGACTGTACCGCACTCAAGCCTATGTACCGTAGCACCCTATACCAAGTTACCAGTCCTTATAAGAACTTTTGTGGAACAAGCAGGTTGTGTGTTAGTGATTAGCAGACTGTACGTCAGTCCCTATACCGCTGAAGGACTGCTGCAGTATAGGTGAGCGGTCAGCAGTGGTGCACGTCAACCCTATCTATTGTGGACCGATAGCGGTCCTTACAGAACAGCAGACTGTACCGCACTCAAGCCTATGTACCGTAGCACCCTATACCAAGTTACCAGTCCTTATAAGAACTTTTGTGGAACAAGCAGGTTGTGTATTAGTGTTTAGCAGACTGTACGTCAGTCCCTATACCGCTGAAGGACTGCTGCAGTATAGGTGAGCGGTCAGCAGTGGTGCACGTCAACCCTATCTATTGTGGACCGATAGCGGTCCTTACAGAACAGCAGACTGTACCGCACGCAAGCCTATGTACCGTAGCACCCTATACCAAGTTACCAGTCCTTATAAGAACTTTTGTGGACCAAGCAGGTTGTGTATTAGTTTTTAGCAGACTGTACGTCAGTCCCTATACCGCTGAAGGACTGCTGCAGTATAGGTGAGCGGTCAGCAGTGGTGCACGTCAACCCTATCTATTGTGGACCGATAGCGGTCCTTACAGAACAGCAGACTGTACCGCACTCAAGCCTATGTACCGTAGCACCCTATACCAAGTTACCAGTCCTTATAAGAACTTTTGTGGAACAAGCAGGTTGTGTATTAGTGTTTAGCAGACTGTACGTCAGTCCCTATACCGCTGAAGGACTGCTGCAGTATAGGTGAGCGGTCAGCAGTGGTGCACGTCAACCCTATCTATTGTGGACCGATAGCGGTCCTTACAGAACAGCAGACTGTACCGCACTCAAGCCTATGTACCGTAGCACCCTATACCAAGTTACCAGTCCTTATAAGAACTTTTGTGGACCAAGCAGGTTGTGTATTAGTTTTTAGCAGACTGTACGTCAGTCCCTATACCGCTGAAGGACTGCTGCAGTATAGGGCAGCGGTCAGCAGTGGTGCACGTCAACCCTATCTATTGTGGACCGATAGCGGTCCTTACAGAACAGCAGACTGTACCGCACTCAAGCCTATGTACCGTAGCACCCTATACCAAGTTACCAGTCCTTATAAGAACTTTTGTGGAACAAGCAGGTTGTGTGTTAGTGATTAGCAGACTGTACGTCAGTCCCTATACCGCTGAAGGACTGCTGCAGTATAGGGCAGCGGTCAGCAGTGGTGCACGTCAACCCTATCTATTGTGGACCGATAGCGGTCCTTACAGAACAGCAGACTGTACCGCACTCAAGCCTATGTACCGTAGCACCCTATACCAAGTTACCAGTCCTTATAAGAACTTTTGTGGAACAAGTGAGTTGTGAATGTTTAGCAGACTGCAGCAGAAGGGCAGCAGTCAAGTATAATATCCTTTCTATATTTGGAAGAAAGAATATTATACATGTACAAGCCTATTACTGTACCACTGATACCAGTCCTGAAAAGAACCTTTGTGGAACTAATAATAACAGCAAGTCTTTAAAATTACCCTCACTGCCTGACAACACTGCTTCCTTCCTGTCCCTATACAAATTGGCAAAAAAAGAGAACGATTAGTGGTTACTGGAACAGCTCTTTTGTGGACCTTGATAGTAACAGCTAATGATGATGATGATGATGATGATGATGAAAGACTAATCTGGCTGTCCCTGTAGCATACACCGTCCTTTCCCTTTCTCTAAACTAACAAAAGACACTCAGGCTGCTGCAAGAATCAGCAGCACAGCAAACCTATCAACACCTAACACCTATACCAGTCCTGAAAAGAACTTTTGTGTACCAAATAGCTAGTGGTTTATCTCTCCCTACTCCACACAGGAACCTGTCCCTATCTTAACAGAAGAAAGAATGTAAAATGGCCACCGGATCGGGTGTATTTATAGGTTAGGGGGAATGTACAAGTGTCCATGTGCTGTCATGTCTCAATTGGCTGTCCTGTATCACATGATAAACGTGTCACCAAAGGTTAAAGTTCTTGTATACATTAAACACGTAAGTCCGCCGCGGCGAACGACGGAAAAAGGCGTTCGAACGTGCGGACCGCGAATGTCGGAAATTCGCCGCGAAACGACCGCCGGGCGAACCGTTCGGCCATCACTATTGCCTAGTTCGCCTAGGGGTTATGCTGGCCCTGTGAGCTGGTACCTTAAGTTGGTGACCCAACAAGTCCACCCAAACCTGAAATAATATGCTTATGCCATTCATTCTGCAAAACTGCGTTAAATTATACTTGTTAGAGTATTATGTCTTTTATTTTTTGAGCCTAGGTTTAACTTAAAGGTTTGTTTGCCTTTACTGAGTTTTGCCATAAACATCACTATGCATCACATTGTCCTCAGTATGCTGTTTTGAAAAAGAAGCCTTACTTTTTCATCTGCCTATTTCAATGCCCTTCCCTCCCCATCCTGCAGATGTTAGGACATACTGAACCATGGATGTGCAACCCCAGAAACTCACAAATGAGCACTTGGCCTTTTTCCCTACCCAGGCATGTGCAGTTCACACTCTGACACAGTTCAGCATTCTGCAAAAGTGAAAGAGAGAAGACTGCGATGTGTGGGAAGGGAACAAAGCCATGTGCTCATTTGTGCAGAAATTACAGCCATTGTCTGTGGACAAAAAAAAACCTGAAGAGCTTGGGAGGAGATCCTGTACTAGCTATCCAATGTTAGTACAGGGATCTCTCCCGCTGAGCTATTGTGATCTGACAGGGGGATTCCTGCCATACACATGGGCTGAATGTCGATACCGCCTGGTATTTGGCTCGTGTGTATGGCCCTTTAGATTTTTTACCTTTTGGTCCAAGGAAAACCAAACTTGATGGGGGAGTTGCTGTGACATAATTGAAGCAGTGTAATTTAGTCATAATTAGGGATGAGCCCACAGTTGGAGACGAACGTAAGTTCGACTCAAGCATAGGGTGTTCATTTTGTTCTAAAACAAACTGAACATATGGGGCATTTGCGGAAAATTCAAGCACCCCGGAACGCCCCATAATGCACTGTGAGATCATTCTGCTGAGTGAGCCATAAATGTGTATATATGTAGACAGTCTAGCATATGTGCATATATATATATATTGTAACCTGGTTGACAGGTAGCAGGTATAAAGCTCCCTGAGATGAGCAGTTTCTCAGGCACAGATACCAAATCCAGAGATGAAGTGACAAACAGTGCTGTGTTTATTTGGGTTATATACAAGTCCATATACAGGTGCTGTACAGTGTTCCAGAAAACAAATTAAAGGGCAAAGTAGCAAAACACAAATCCTAGCTGTGTCACGGCTCTAACTATACAATCTGCAGGCCCTCACTACCAGGCTGAACAAGCCTAACGCTTGTCAGTCTCTACAAAAACTGCTTAACAGCTTATACCAACCTTACTCTCTTCACAGACCAACTTTGTGTGTATGTCCCAGGCAGAGAGCAAAAGCTGTCTGCTCAGGTGAGCTTAAATTAGCCTGGGGAAGAGGACCAAGACCCGAAATGGATCATGAATCACAGATTCCTAAATGTGTATGACAGGAGCCTGGGAGAGGTATAAACCCCCGAAAAGGACTTTTCCTGGCTCTCTCTGGGATGCTCTGCTACATATCCTCCCCCCTTGTTTCAACCCCAGGGTTGGAACAACTGTGGCCCAACAGGAGTGAACATGGGACAGGGCATCTACATTCCCCATCTCAACACCTGGCCTGTGTTTTACGGTGAAGAAGTAATCCTGTAGAGCCAAAAACCACCGATTCACCCGTCTATTAGTCTCCTTCTTTTGGGCCATCCATTTCAGGGGAGCATGGTCAGTTACTAACTCAAACTGGTGCCCTAACAAATAGTACCTGAGCGCATCCACAGCCCACTTTATTGCTAAACATTCCTTTTCAATGACTACATACTTTTTCTCATGGTCATTGAGCTTTCTGCTTAGGTACACCACAGGGTGTTCTTCCCCATTGTGTACCTGCGATAGTACTGCCCCGATACCAACATCAGACGCATCCGTCTGAACCAAAAAATCTTTGGAGAAATCGGGGGAGTACAGTACTGGCTGTGCACAAAGAGCCTTCTTCAGGACTTGGAAAGACTCCTCTGCTACTGAGGACCATTTCACCATTACAGAGTCTTTACCTTTCGTCATGTCTGTCAGAGGGGCAGCTATAGTTGCAAAATTTGGAATAAATCTTCTATAATACCCCGCACTGCCAAGAAAGGCCCTGGCCTGCTTCTTGTTTGCAGAACATGGCCACTCCTGGATGGCTTCTATTTTACTCACTTGAGGTTTTATGACACCACGGCCAATAGTGTAGCCCAAATACTTGGCTTCCTCTAGACCAATGACACATTTTTTGGATTTGCCGTAAAACCGTCTTTGAAGAGAGAATCAAGGACAGCCTGGACACGAGGCAAGTGAGACTCCCAGTCAGCGCTATATACCACTATGTCATCTAAATAGGCTGCTGCATATAGTCGGTGGGGTCTTAGGGTCCTGTCCATGGCCCTCTGAAATGCCGCGGGGGCATTTTGCAACCCAGAAGGCATTTTTTTATATTGAAATGAACCCTCCGGGGTCCCAAATGCAGTCTTTTCTTTGGCGCTATCAGTCAGGGGTATTTGCCAATACCCTTTTGTCAAGTCCAAAGTGTTAATATAGCGAGCTTTGCCAAGTTGGTCTATAAGTTCATCTACTCTGGGCATTGTGTATGTGTCAAACTTTGTCACTGCATTAAGCTTCCTGAAGTAATTACAGAACCTCCAAGTGCCATCCGGTTTTGGGACTAACACGATGGGGCTAGACCAGTCACTATTGGATTCCTCAATAACATCCAGCTCCAACATTCTTTTAACTTCATTGCTCATGTCTTTTCTCCTCGCTTCAGGAATTCTGTATGGTTTGAGCTTGACACGTACCCCAGGTTCAGTAACAATATCATGCTGAACTGCTGAAGTCATGCCAGGTAACTCTGAAAATGTCTCTCTATTCCTTATCAGGAATTCTCTAGCTTCCTGTTTTTGGGAACATGACAAGGTATCAGGAATTGTGACCTCAGGGATCAGAGGGGACTCAGTACCCTTAGGCGTTACCGGGAGGGATCTCGCAGTTAACGCCATTCTATCTTTCCAGGGATTTAACAGGTTTACATGGTAAACCTGCTCTGGCTTCCTTTTTCCTGGTTGATACACCTTGTAGTTGACTTCCCCAACTCTTTCAATTACTTCAAAGGGGCCCTGCCACTTAGCCAGGAACTTGCTCTCAACAGTAGGAACCAACACCAGGACCCTGTCACCAGGTGAGAAACCCCGGAGTTGGGCCCCCCTGTTGTATATTCTCTGCTGGGCTGCCTGGGCCTGCAGTAGGTGTTATTTTACCATCGGCATGATTGCTGCAATCCTCTCCTGCATTTGAGCGATGTGCTCAATGACACTTTTATGGGGTGTCTGCTCCCCCTCCCAAGTTTCTTTGGCTATGTCTAAAAGTCCCAGAGGGTGTCTCCCATAAAGCAACTCAAATGGAGAGTACCCCGTAGAGGACTGGGGAACCTCCCTGATGGCAAACATCAAGTATGGTATCAGGAAGTCCCAGTTTTTCCCATCCTTGTCAACAACCTTCTTTAACCACTTCAGCCCCGGACCAATAAACAGCCTAAGGACCAGAGGTCATTTTACAATTTCGCACTGCACTGCTTTAACTGATAATTGCGCGGTCATGCAATGTTATACCCAAACAAAATTTGCGTCCTTTTCTTCCCACAAATAGAGCTTTCTTTTGATGGTATTTGATTGCCTCTGCGATTTTTATTTTTTGCGATATAAATGGAAAAAGACCGAAAATTTTGAGAAAAAATGATATTTTCTACTTTTTGTTATAAGAAAAATCGAATAAACTCAATTTTAGTCAAACATTTAGAGCAAAATTTATTCAGCCACATGTCTTTAGTAAAAAAAAAAAAGTTTACAAAAAGTTGTCACTAAATGATATATTGCTCACACATGCCATAATTATATGTGGAATTGCACCCCAAAATATATTCTGCTGCTTCTCCTGAGTACGAGGATACCACATATGTGGGACTTTTTGGGAGTCTAGCTGCGTACGGCACCCCGAAAACCAATCACTGCCTTCAGGATTTCTAAGGGTGCAAATTTTTGATTTCACTCCTCACTACCTATCACAGTTTCGAAGACCATAAAATGCCAAAATAACACAAAACCCCCCCAAATGACCCCATTTTGGAAAGTAGACACCCCAAGGAAGTTGTGGAGAGGCATGTTGAGCCCATTGAATATTTTTTTTTTGTCCCAAGTGATTGAATAATGACAAAAAAAAAAAAAAAAAGTTTACAAAAAGTTGTCACTAAATGATATATTGCTCACACATGCCATAGTTATATGTGGAATTGCACCCCAAAATATATTCTGCTGCTTCTCCTGAGTACGAGGATACCACATATGTGGGACTTTTTGGGAGTTTATCTGCGTACGGCACCCCGAAAACCAATCACTGCCTTCAGGGTTTCTAAGGGTGCAAATTTTTGATTTCACTCCTCACTACCTATCACAGTTTTGAAGGCCATAAAATGCCAAAATAACACAAACCCCCCCCAAATTACCCCATTTTGGAAAGTAGACACCCCAAGCTATTTACTGAGAGGCATGTTGAGTCCATGAAATATTTTATATTTTGCCACAAGTTGCAGGAATTTTACAATTTTTTTTTTTTTTGCACAAAGATGTCGCTAAATGATATATTGCTCACACATGCTATGGGCTTAAGTCAAATTACACCCCAAAATAAATTCTGCTGCTTCTCCCGAGTACGGGGATACCACATGTGGGGGACTTTTTGGGAGCCTAACCACGTACGGGACCCCAAAAACCAAGCACTGCCTTCCGGATTAAAAATAAAATGCTACCAAAAAAACTGTTAGCGATCGCAGGGATCAGGCCTGACTCTGCGATCGCTGCAGTTATGTGTTTAGTGTTTTGTAAGTGACAGTGATCGATCGATACTGCACTTGGGTGGGCTGGGCAGAGGGGCAAAACGCAGGTGCCAGCAGGTATCTGGGCTGATCCCACTAACAATGCGTTTTTTTGGAACCCTAAACTGCTGGGGATGCTAGTATAGATCTGACCAGATCGGATATTGATCTGTTCAGATTCTATACCACTACGGGAGGTTTATGCTTTGCGTGTGGGTGTTAGCGGTACTGGCACTAACCTAGCGCTGCCTGGGGTGACGCAGACCCTGACCCTAAAACCTAATTGATATCACCCGCCGGGTGATCAGGGGGTTAAACCTTTATTGGGTAATAAATGGTGGGTGCCCTGATGCTATAAAAAGCAAACTAACCAGAATCACCCGTAACACTTATACGGTGATCACTGGTGAAAGGGTTAACTAGGGGCAATCAGGGGGTTCAAATTTTTATTAGGTAGTATATGGGGGTCCCTGGCGCTATATAAAAACCTGACGGGGAACCTAAATAACTAACTGGCTAACCAGCGTCACCAGTGACACTTATACTGCGATCGCTGGTGAAAGGGTTAACTAGGGGCAATCAGGGGGTTAAAACCATTATTGGGTAGTATATCGGGGTACCTAGCGCTATAAAAACCTGGCGGTGAACCTAAAAAAAAACTAGCTACCTAGCGACACTAGCGACACTAATGCAGCGATCAGAAAAATGATCGCTTAGTGACACTGGCAAAAGGGAGTGAAAGGGTTAACTAGGGGCAATCAGGGGGTTAAAACCATTATTGGGTAGTATATCAGGGTACCTAGCGCTATAAAAACCTGGCGGTGAACCTAAAAAAATAACTAGCTACCTAGCGACACTAGCGACACTAATGCAGCGATCAGAAAAATGATCGCTTAATGACACTGGCAAAAGGGGGTGAAAGGGTTAACTAGGGGCAATCAGGGGGTTAAAACCATTATTGGGTAGTATATCGGGGTACCTAGCGATATAAAAACCTGGCGGTGAACCTAAAAAAATAACTAGCTACCTAGTGACACTAGCGACACTAATGCAGCGATCAGAAAAATGATCGCCTAGTGACACTGGCAAAAGGGGGTGAAAGGGCTAACTAGGGGCAATCAGGGGGTTAAAACCATTATTGGGGGGGGGGTAGGGGGCTACCCTGGACCTAACACTAACTGCCCTGACAGTTTTTACTGTTACAACTGACACTGAATGCAGTGATCAGTAAATAAATGATCACTGCAATCAGTGACACTGTGACTGGGGGGGGGGGGGGCGTTTGTGTGCCTGTGTGTGCCTACATGTCAGTGTAGTGTTGGTGCACACTTACTTTGTCTTCTCCTCATAGTCCGGTCAAAAAGACCGCCCCGAGGAGAATGACATCACTTCCTCCCTGCCTGTGTATACAATACACAGTGGGAGGAAGCTTCTCATTCGCCAGGAGCGATCGAGAGGGGATGGCCAGAAACCAACGGCCATCCCCTCATCTCGGATCGCTCCTGAAGCAAACCGGACCGCCGTATCCAGCGGGAGGGGGTCCGATCGGACCCCCCACCTGCTGGAAGTCAGGCACGTACATGTACGTGCTTGTGCCTACCGGTGCCATTGTAATGACGTACATTGGCAATACGGCGGTCCTTAAGTGGTTAACATGCTCTTTAACGTCTTATTGAAGCATTCCACCAAGCCATCCGTTTGAGGATGGTACACTGAGGTTCGCAAATGTGTCACCTTAAACAACTTGCACAGCTCCCTAGTTATTCGCGACATAAATGGGGTGCCCTGGTCTGTAAAGACTTCTTTAGGTATGCCCACCCGACTAAATACCATAAACAGCTCCTTGGCGATGTTTTTAGCAGAAGCGGCGCGTAAGGGAACCGCTTCAGGGTAACGGGTAGCATAATCCATGATTACTAGGATATGCTGATGACCCCGGGCAGACTTGGGGAGTGGACCCACAAGGTCCATGGCAATCCTCTCAAAGGGCACTTCAATAATAGGTAATGGCACTAAAGGACTTCGGAAGTGGGGTAGTGGGGCTGACATCTGACACACAGGACAGGATTGACAATAATTCTCAATATCTTTCTGTACCCCGGGCCAGTAAAACCTAAGCAACACCCTTTCAGTATTTTTTTCAACCCCTAAATGGCCTCCTAGCAAGTGCCCATGGGCAAGTTCCAACACCACCCGTCCGTATGGCTTAGGGACCACCAATTGTTCAACCACTTCATGACTCATTTTACATACACGATACAGTAAATCCTCACTGCTCCTGAAATAAGGAAAACAGGGCCTGTCCCCTGGTTCGACAGGTACCTCATTAATCACTATTACATTTTCCCAGGCCCTGGCAAGGGTCTGGTCTTTTCTTTGCTCAGTACCAAAATTTTTTTTGTGCACATTGAGGTCAGCAAAGTCCAACGTAGGCTCGGATTCAGTAAATGGCTGTCCAGCTCTACTAGTGGTGGGGACTTCCTCAGACTCCTCCAGTTCTCCTGCCAAAACCGACAGAGGAAAACCCGGGGAGCCCTGAGAGGAATCCCCTGCACCCACCTTGTCAGTAGTGGCCAGGAGTTCTGGCTCTGCCACTGAGTCAGGTACTGCGACCAGGTCGGCCCAATCCCACAGTTCCCAAAACTTAGGGAAGTCTCTACCAATGACGGCCTCATGCACCAAGTGGGGGACAAGTCCAACCTGATGGGTCACCATACCTAAGCCAGTTTTAAACCAAACAGTGGTTATAGGGTACTCCCTGGTATCCCCATGAATACAGGTCACAGAATTTTTTTTAGCATGACAATTCACAGGTTCAATCATTTCAGCTGTAATCAAAATCACTAGACTTCCAGAGTCCAGCAAGGCTGTAATAGGCTTATCATTAACAGTCATTTGGCACATTGGTGTTCCCACATTTGGCGCTGCAGCGCATTAAACAGCTGCAAACATAGACTGTCTCCTAATGAAAAAAATTTGCACTGCATCGGTTCATCTGTCAATGGACAATTTGCTGCAACATGTCCCAGTTCTTGGAAACGAAAACACCTGACGTTTCCCCAGTTTGGTTTGCTGACAGGCAACGAATTCCCTTGTTTGGGACGCCAAACTTCAGTCCTGGCAACAAAATTCCTCCCCCCTATTTCCTTGCCATCTTTACCACCCACTTCCCCTGGAACAGTCTTACCGGTTGCCTGGGAAGACCATGGCTTTGGGTGGAATGTCCGCGCAGTTGTAGGGGTGGTGACCAGGTTTTCTGCAGCAAAGTACCTTTCAACGAGTTCCACCAGGTTGTCCGCCAATTTGGGGTCTCCTTGACTCACCAACTTCTGCAGGGGAATCGGTAGTGACCTCAGGAACCGGTCCATGACCACACGCTCCACTATTTGTGGCCCAGACAGGGACTCCGGCTGTAGCCATTTCCTCACCAGGTGAATAAGGTCGAACATCTGCAATCTTGGGGGCTTCTCCCCTTGAAAGAACCAGCTGTGGACCCGCTGTGCTCGAACTGCCAAAGTGACACCAAGTCATGCCAGGATTTCCCGTTTGACCTTTTCATAGTCTCCCACTTCTGCCAATTCCAAATCATAGTAGGCCTTCTGCGATTCTCCAGAAAGCAAGGGAGCAACCAGTCCTGCCCACTGGGTTTTAGGCCAACCTTCCCTCTCAGCCTCAAACGTTAGCAGAAAGGCCTCTGGATCATCATCTGTAGTCAGTCATCTTAGAAAGAAAGCGACCCACATGGATGGCTGAGGGCTTGTCTCCATCATCAACTTAAGCAGGTGACCACTGTGCTAGCGTCTCCACAACCTCCGTCAAGGCATCAGTGGCTAGCTGTTCAAACAGCCTCTGCAATTGCTCCTGTGCGATAGCATTAGCTTGCTGTAGTGCAGCATTTGTTTGCTCCTGTACAGCACTAATCTGTTTGAACAACGCCTTGGTTTGCTCCTGTGCGATAGCATTAGCTTGCTGTAGTGCAGTATTTGTTTCCTGCTGTGCAGTGTTTGCTTGCTGTTGTGCAGCGTTGAGTACAGTGTTTGTTTTCTGCTGTGCAGCGTTTGCTTGTTGTTGTGCAGCATCGGCTTGCCGTAGTTCAGCATTTGTTTGCTGTTGTGTAGCATTGGATATCATCAATTGTTTTAGGATTTCCTCCATGTTTTAGTCACTCTAGGTACTGGCCTTTTAAGTAGTAACTTACTACAGCTGGTCGCAGCCTCCTCCATATGTAATCTGGGGGACAGGTAGCAGGTATAAAGCTCCCTGGGATGAGATGATGAAGTGACAAACAGTGCTGTGTTTATTTGTGTTATATACAAGTCCATATACAGGTGCTGTACAGTGTTCCAGAAAACAAATTAAAGGGCAGAGTAGCAAAACACAAATCCTAGCTGTGTCACGGCTCTAACTATACAATCTGCAGGCCCTCACTACCAGGCTGAACAAGCCTAGCGCTTGTCAGTCTCTACAAAAACTGCTTAACAGCTTTTACCAACCTTACCCTCTCCACAGACCAACTTTGTATGTCCCAGGCAGAGAGCAAAAGCTGTCTGCTCAGGTGAGCTTAAATTAGCCTGGGGAAGAGGACCAAGACCCGAACTGGATCATGGATCACAGATTCCTGAATGTGTATGAGAGGAGCCTGGGAGAGGTATAAACCCCGAACAGGACTTTTTCTGTCTCTCTCTGGGACACTCTGCTACGATATATTATACAGTATATATAAATTCATATAATCAGTGTTTACTCTATATTCAGTCAGTGCAGGGAATAATATATATTAATATATAGTGAGAAAAGTGAGTATACCCCTCACATTTTTGTGAATAACAGCCACTCCTTTCGTAGCCCCACCATCATGCACAGAGGAGTCCCCGGAATTATGCGACCACAGTGATGGGTATATGCAGCTGGAGGATGCGTAGCGATTTGAAGGCTCCGATGTTGGTTCACAGGTTGAGGAAGGGAGTAACATGAGCCTAGAGAGAGGGGGTGCCACAGAAGGACAAGAAACTGGCAGTCATGTTCACCCAGCTGCAGTATACTGCCAAGTTTGCTTCAGTGATAGGTGGGAGGGGATGATGAGGTCGCTTGGGTGCATGAGAAAAGAGAGGAGGAAAGTGAGAAGGAGGAGGCACAACTCCAAAAATGCAGGATGTCCTCTAGGGGGCAGCTTAAGGGCAGCCACCCTATTGCATCACACTGCAGAGCTCTGCAGGTGCAGGGCGCTTCTGACTCCCCGCTGACTTTTAAAAGTTCCTTGGTGTGGGCCTTTTTCAAAACGTGTGCAACAGATCGCACCATTGCTGTTTAAAACCTATGTCTAAAGCAGATCAATCATGACCAGACTTTTGACAACCTGCCATGCAGTTCATTGTCAACAGCACTTGAAAGACCCACATCATAGAAAAAAGTGGACTTCTCTCTTCATCTGGGATCTCCAACCCTACTATACCTCCCGTCCTCTCAAAAACCTCCACTGAGAGGAATGAAGGTATAACAAAAGGTGTCTCAAATAATTCCAGCCAATCTGCCAGCAGTACACCACCAATTGATTTTAGCAGGCAAATTTCCGTAAACTGTAAAAAGACCGTAAAAAGAAATTTGGTCCCAGCCATCCATATGCTTAGCGTCTAAATACTAGCTTGGCCAAATTGCTAGCACTGCAACTGCTGCCTTTTCAGCTGGTATACTCTGCCCCCTTTCGTGAATTTGTGTAATGTGCTGTACCTCAGTGGCAGGTTCCAAAACGCCATTTCTTTTCACAGAAGGCCATTCCGGCTCTCTACCGGCCTGTGGATGGCAATGTTTTGGCCTTGTTGGACAGGGAGGTCAGCAGTAGGGATGAGCCGAACACCCCCGGTTCGGTTCGCACCAGAACTTTCGAACGGACCCCAAATTAGTACGAACTTTAGAACCCCATTGAAGTCTATGGGACTCGAACGTTCGAAATTAAAAGTGCTAATTTTAACGGCTAATATGCAAGATGCTGTCCTAAAAAAGGGTTTGGAGACCTGGCTCCTGCCCCAGGGGACATGGGTCAATGCCTAAAATGTTTTTAAAAATGGCCGTTTTGGCAGGAGCACTGATTTTAATGACAATTAAAGTGAAAAAAAAAGTGAAATATTCCTTTAAATATCATGCCTGGGGGGTGTCTGTAGTATGCCTGTGAAGTGCCATGTGTTTCCCCGTGTTTAGAACAGTCCCTGCACAAAATGACATTTAACGGAAATAACATCATTTAAAACTGCTTGCGGTTTTAATGTTATATCTGGTTCCTGCAATATGGTTGAAAATCATTGAGAAAAATGGCATGGGTAGCCCTCCCTGCCTATTACCAGCCACTTTGGGTCTTGTACGCATATTAAGGGGAACCCCGTACCAATATTAAAAAAAGGAAATACGCGTGGCCCCCAGGCCGCATACACTCAGAACAGCAGTATACAGACGGTGCAAACAAGACAGGGACTGTGTAGGTTTGTTGTGTTAAGTTGAATCGGTTTGTAATTTTCAACTGGTACATTTTTAAAGTGTAGCTCCAGTCAAAAAAACTATTTTTAAGCTTTTTGGAAAACATAGGGAAGGGTTATCACCCCTGTATAATTTGTTTTGTCGTCCATCTTTTTTCATCTCACTTGCTGTTGTCTCCTTCCGTTTGCAAGTAGGAGATGTTTGTAAGTTGGATGTTTGAAAGTAGGGGGCCTGCCCTATATGCTCTGCAGAAATGGCGGAACAAGGTGTTGGTTTTGCCACAACATTGTAAGCCCTCAAAGTGACTCTTGATGGGCGCTGGAGCGCCCTGCTGTGAACGATTATATCAAGAATTGTAATTACATGCCATTGTTGAACAGTGGTAGAAAAATTGACCTTTGGTGGTTGTGGTGCTGGTGCCACAACACTATAAGTCCTCACAGTTACTCTGGGTGGGCACAGGAACAGGCCCTCCTGTGAACGATTATATCAAGAATTGTAATTACATGTCCCTGTTAAACAGGGGCTTAAAAATTGGGCCTTAGGCACTGGTGCTGGTGCCACGACACTGCAACCTCTCCTATATACTCTAGTTTTAGTGCAGGAATTAGCCCTGCTGCAAAGCACTGCATCAAAAATTGTACTTAAACGAAATTGGGCTGATGGCACTGGGGCTGGTGCCACAACACTGCAACCTCTCCCATATACTCTAGTTTTAGTGCAGGAATTAGCCCTGCTGCAAAGCATTGCATCAAAAATTGTAATTAAACGCCCCTGTTAAACAGGGGCAGAAAAATTGGGCCTTAGGCACTGGTGCTGGTGCCACCACACTGCAACCTCTCCCATATACTCTAGTTGTAGAGCAGGAATGTGCCCTGCTGCAAAGCATTGCATCAAAAATTTTAATTAAACGCCCCTGTTAAACAGGGGCAGAAAAATTGGGCTGATGGCATCACCCAGAACCAGAAATGTTCTTCCAACATATCAGCGGAGGAGGAAGAGGGTAGACAATCAACATAACAGGACAGTCACTCAGCATCAGCATAGGCAGTCTTGAAGGGATGTGATATTTCAAAAAAAATTATTCGTTAACATCAGCTTCAGGTGCTTGGTAGCTGTGGGTGATCCAAGACTGATTCATCTTGATGAAGGTCAGTCGATCAACTGATTCGGTGGACAGGCGCACCCTGTGATCGGTAACAAAGCCACCAGCAGCACTGAAGGTGCGTTCTGAAAGAACGCTGGATGCAGGACAGGCCAGTAGCTCAATTGCATACTGTGCAAGCTCTGGCCAGTGATCCATCCTCAAGACCCAGTAAGCCAGAGGATTTTCGGTGGGAAAGGTGTCCAAGTCTGACCTTGCCCCTAGGTATTCCTGCACCATGTAAATCAGACGCTGGCGATGGTTGCTGGAACCGATCATACCTTGGGGCTGCGGACTAAAAAATTGTCTGAAAGCATCGGTCAGACGGCCACCTTCTCCACCGCTCCTTCTGACCGATGCCTCAGCAACAGTTTGTCCAGGACCAGGAGTTTGTAACCTCCCAGTCTCTGGGAACGCGTTGCACAGACCTTTCTGCAAGGCCTCCCGGAGATGTCTCATCCTCTGCTCCCTCTGCGATGGCAAGATAAGTTCAGCAACCTTACCCTTGTACCGTGGATCAAGGAGAGTGGCCAGCCAGTAATGGTCCCTCTCCTTGATCCGAAGAATATGAGGATCCTTCCGCAGGCTTTGCAGGATCAGGGAGGCCATGCAGCGTAGGTTAGCTGAGGCATTCAGTCCGGAGTTCTCTGGGTCACTAAGGACAACATGATCCGCAGCTACCTCCTCCCAGCCACGTACAAGTCCGTGGGTTTCTTGGGACTGTAAATCATCCCTACAAGACTGCTGCTGCTGCTGATGCTGAGTGCCAGCCTCCACCTCCATGCTGACACAATCCTCCTCCTCCTCCTCCTCATCCTCTTCCTGTGTGATGGGTGGCACAGCAGGAACACTGTCTGGATAAAGGGGGCCTTGAGAGGCAAGGAAGTCCTCCTCTTCCTGCCTCTGTTCTGCCTCAAGTGCCCTGTCCATTATTCCACGCAGCGTATGCTCCAAGAGGTGGACAAGAGGTACAGTGTCACTGATGCATGCACTGTCACTGCTCACCATCCTTGTGGCCTCCCCAAATGGTGACAGGACAGTGCATGCATCCCTGATCATGCCCCACTGGCGTGGTGAGAAAAAACCGAGCTCTCCTGACCCTGTCCTGGTGCCGTAGTCGCACAGGTACTCATTGATGGCCCTCTGCTGCGTGTGCAGCCGCTGCAGCATGGCCAATGATGAGTTCCACCTGGTGGGCATGTCACATATAAGGCGGTTCTTGGGCAGGTTCAACTCCTTTTGGAGCTCAGCCAGCCGAGCACAGACATTAAATGATCGGCGGAAATGCACATAGACTTTCCGCTGCACCACTAGGTTAAGGACGCTACACAGGGCACATGGGTCAGATGTCCCTGTCGGGGGGCGGAGAGGAGGTTGGTGCCATTGTCGCAAACCACCATTCCTGGCTTAAGCTGGCGTGGCGTCAACCACCTCTCAGCCTGCCCCTGCAGAGCAGACAAAACATCCGCCCCAGTGTGGCTCCTGTCCCCCAAACAAACCATCGCAAGCACGGTATGGCATCGTTTTGCCTACGTACTTGCATAGCTCCTGGAACGCCTACGGAGCACAGCTGGTTCTGAGGACAGAGCACCGGAAGAGGCCATGGAGGAAGAATAAGAGGGGGTGGAGGAGATAGGTGTGTCACAAACAATAGTAGCATTTTGGAGGCGTGGTGGCGGAACAACCTCCAACACTGCTGCACCTTGTCCTGCATCCTTCCCAGGTACCAGAAGAGTGACCCAATGGGCCGTGAAAGACAGGTAACGTCCCTGTCCATGCCTGCTGGACCATGAGTCAGCGGTAATATGCACCTTACCGCTGACCACCCTGTCCAGCGAGGCAAGGACATTGCCTTCCACATGCCGGTAGAGAGCCGGAATCGCCTTCCGTGAGAAAAAGTGGCGTTTGGGGACCTGCCACTGAGGAACCGCACATTGTACAAACTCACGGAAGGGGGCCAAGTCTACCAACTGAAAAGGCAGCAGTTGAAGTGCTAGCAATTTAGCCAAGCTAGCATTCAACCGCTGGGCATGTGGATGGCTGGGAGTGAACTTCTTTCGCCGGTCCAGCAGCTGGGGTAGGGACATTTGCCTGCTATAATCGGACATGGGTGTACTGCTAGCAGAGTGCCCGGAAGCACTTGGCTGTGACACACCTAATTCTACACCTTCATTCCTCTCAGAGCAGGTTTCAGAGAGGACTGAAAGTGGTTGTAAACCCTTACAAACCACTTTGACCTACAGGTAAGCCTAGATTAAGGCTTACCTGTAGGTCCAAGAAATATCTCCTAAACCTATATGGTTTAGGAGATATTTGCCCGAAAACAGGCACTGCTGTCTACGGCGCATGCGCCGTAGACAGCGGCTTGCAGGCGCACTGAGTGCGGCATTCTCAATGACGGAGCTGCCGCGCGTGTTCGCTCCCGTGCGCATGTGCGGGAGTGACGTCATCGCGGCTTCGCAATGCATAGTAGTCCATTATGCTTTGCCTTTGCAGGGAATGAAAGAGGAAGTAAACTCATCAGGGTTTACTTCCTCTTGAAGGTCTAGTGGGGTTGGAGAGCCCAGCTGATGAGGAGCAAGGAGAGGTCCGCTTTGTTCTTTGGTGTGGGTCTTTGAGGTACGCTTGCCAACGAGCTGCATGGCAGGTCAACATATGTCTGGTCAAGCATGTGGTGCCCAAGCGGCTGATGTTTTGGCCACGCGAGATACGCTTGAGACATATGTTGCAAATAGCAGCGGTGCGATCAGATGCACTCGTCTCAAAAAAGGCCCACACCAAAGAACTTTTAGAATAACGTGCAGAGGCAGTGCCCTGCACAGGCGGAGCTCTGCGGTGAGATTCAGTCAGTGTGCTGCCCCTAAGCTGGCCCCCGGAGGGCATCCTGCCTCGTTGGACATGTGCCTCCTCCTCCTCCTCCTCCTCTCTCCTACCAGGCACCCACGTGGAGTCAGTGCCCTCATCATCCCCTCCCTCTTCATCGCTGGAGCAAACCTGGCAGTATGCTTCAGCTTGTGGAACATGACTGCCAGATTGCTGTCCTTCTTGAGCATCCCCTCTCTCTGCATTCACGCTACTGCCTTCCTCTAGCTGAGTATCATCATCAGAGCCTACAAAACACTGGGCATCCTCCTGGAGCATGTACCCAACACTGTGCTCAAAGAGTTCAGGAGACTCCTCAGGAGGACGTGGTGGGTCTAGGGAAGGAGTCACTGATAATGACATTGAGAGGAGGGAGGACGATGCATTGGCAGCTGCTTTGCTAGTACCCTGAGACTGGGTGAGAGTTGGATGAGGAGGATGAAGAGGGCTTGGTCATCCACTCTACCAAGTCGTTGGCATGTTGCGGCTCAACATGTCCAGCTGCCGAAAAGAAGGACAAGTGTGTCCCATGGCCACGTGCTGATGATGACGATGCACCGCGTCCACGACCAGCACTGTTGTCTCTAGACACAGAGCCTGCTTGCCCTCTTTTATCGGCGCGTGCCTGTCTGCCTCTCCTTGCTGGCCTTCCAGACATGGTAATGGCCTGAAGGGAGTTGGAAAAACCAGCAATTGGGTAGTGTATATTGTGCTGGAGGCACACACAACTTCCACTAACTCCTGCAAATGGCAGATGGCTCAAATAGAGAAGAGCTATGTAGGTGGATATAGCTGTGTATACTGGGTTCAGAGCACGCAGACAGCACGCACAATCTCCTACCGCTGACTGCAAGCTCTATTTAAAACGAGCAAGATAGTTTGCTATATAGGTGGATATCGCAGTGTATACTGGGTTCAGAGCATGCAGACAGCACGCACAAGCTCCTACTGCTGACTGCAAGCTCTATTTAAAACGAGCAAGATAGTTTGCTGTATAGGTGGATATAGCGGTGTATACTGCGTTCAGAGCACGCAGACAGCACGCACAATCTCCTAACACTGACTGAAAGCTCTATTGAAAACAAGCAAGATAGTTAGCTATATAGGTGGATATAGCAGTGTATACTGCCTTCAGAGCACGCAGACAACACGCACAATCTCCTAACACTGACTGAAAGCTCTATTTAAAACGAGCAAGATAGTTAGCTATATAGGTGAATATAGCGGTGTATACTGGGTTCAGAGCACGCAGACAGCACGCACAGACAGCACGCACAATCTCCTAACACTGACTGCAAGCTCTATTATAAAAGAGTCGAAAACATATGTTCGACTCGAACACGAAGCTCATCCCTAGTCAGCAGTAAGGTTCATGTTACCACTGACTCCTGGTCCAGCAGGCATGGCCAGTAACATTACCTTTCCTTCACAGTTCACTGGGTAACTCTGCTGGCAGCTGGGAAGTATGCAGGACAGGGTTTAGTGTTTTTGAAGCTTGTTCCGCCACCACGCCTCCAAAATGCTAGTGGTGCTTCTGCCACAGCTCTCTCCTCCACCCACTCCTCTTCTTCCTCTATGGCCTCTTATGCAAACTTTTCCTCTGAACCAGCATTGCTCTGTAAGCGTTCAAGGGGCTACATACTACTAGTTTGCTGTATAGGTGGATATAGCGGTGTATACTGCGTTCAAAGCACGCAGACAGCACGCACAATCTCCTAACACTGACTGAAAGCTCTATTGAAAACAAGCAAGATAGTTAGCTATATAGGTGGATATAGCAGTGTATACTGCCTTCAGAGCACGCAGACAGCACGCACAATCTCCTAACACTGACTGAAAGCTCTATTTAAAACGAGCAAGATAGTTAGCTATATAGGTGAATATAGCAGTGTATACTGGGTTCAGAGCACGCAGACAGCACGCACAATCTCCTAACACTGACTGCAAACTCTATTATAAAAGATAGATATATCGCTAGCTATATAGGTGAATATAGCGGTGTATACTGCGGTCAGGGCACGCAGACAACAACCACTACAGAAGAGCAAGAAAAATCGGCCAATAAAGATCGGTGTATACTGTGTTGAAGGTACACAGAACACCCACTAACTGCTACAGACGCCAACACACTACACAAGGCCGCCGCGCAGGCGGCCTTATATAGTGTGGGGCGTGTACTACACCGCCTGAGCTATGATTGGCCACAGGCAATCATAGCGCGATCGGCCCATAACGTTCGGAATTCGCCGAACGGGCGAACAGCCGATTTTCGAGTCGAAAACATATGTTCGACTCGAACACGAAGCTCATCCCTAGTCAGCAGTAAGGTTCATGTTACCACTGACTCCTGGTCCAGCAGGCATGGCCAGTAACATTACCTTTCCTTCACAGTTCACTGGGTAACTCTGCTGGCAGCTGGGAAGTATGCAGGACAGGGTTTAGTGTTTTTGAAGCTTGTTCCGCCACCACGCCTCCAAAATGCTAGTGGTGCTTCTGCCACAGCTCTCTCCTCCACCCACTCCTCTTCTTCCTCTATGGCCTCTTATGCAGACTTTTCCTCTGAACCAGCATTGCTCTGTAAGCGTTCAAGGGGCTACATAAGCAATCAGGATAAAAGATGCCATGTGGTGCTTGAGTTGGTCTACCTAGGGGACAGGAGTCACACTGGGGCAGACATTCTGTTAGCTCTGCAGGGGCAGGCTCAGAGGTGATTGACAACATGCCAGCTTCAGCCAGGAATGGTTATATGTGACAATGGCACCAACCTTCTCTCCTCCAACAGGGACACTTGACTCATGTTCCATGTTTAGCAAACGTCCTGAATTTGGTGGTGCAGCAGTTCTTGACTAGGTACCCAGGCTTACAAAATCTCCTAAGGCAGGCCAGAGAGGTCTGTGGTCATTTCCACCAGTCATACAATGCCAGTAATCGGCTGGTTGGCATACAAACGAAATGCAACCTGCTTACCAGCCACCTCATTTGTGACATGACCACCAGGTGGAACTCAATGTTGGCAATGCTGCAGCGGCTGTACACACAGCAGAGGGCCAGCAGTGAGTACTTGTGTGGGTATGGCATCAGCAGAGCTTGGCTTCTGTTTGCCATGCCAGTGGCTACTGATCAAAGATGCATGCACTGTCCTGTAACCATTTGAGGAGGCCACAAGCATGGTAAGCAGCGACAATGCATGTATCAGTGACACTGTCCCTCTAGTCTTCCTGCTGGAGCATGCTCTTTGTGGAATCATGGACAGGGCACTTGAGGCAGAACAGCGGGAGGAAGAGGAGGACTTCCTTTCATCTCAAGGAACCCTTTATCCAGATAGCATTCCTGCGAGCCAATCAAACACACAGGAAGAAAAGTGCTTGTCCACAGACTCCGTTGATAGGCTCACATTCATGAATATAAATCAGAAAAAAGAAGAACTGCGCTAACCACAAGATACCCAATGTGATTAGGGTATATGAAAGTATCGGACCCACACTGTGGGTCTTAGTATCTAGTGTGTTAATATTGTGAATTCCCCAGACTCAATATATGTGTATCAAACTCTGTGCATAAACCCCTAAACCATAAAGATAAGAATATAAAGAATATATATTTGCTATTAGGCATAAATGACCTATCGAAAAAATACTAAATCTGTGTTCAGAGACACTCTGTCTAATGTCCATACAATCATATATCAAAAAATTGAAAAATTAAATAAAAAATAAACATAAAAAATAAATGTCCATATAGTGAATGAACACCAGTGAAACAAAAATTTCAAATGAGGTACGACAATAAAGAAAAGTTCCAAACGACTGAATTGCAAATGCACGGATTGAAAATCTTCTCCAAAGACGTGGTGTGCTTATCCCATCACCGAAATAAATGAATCAGCTCCTTACCAGATCCAGACGACCCCCCGTTACAGAGGGTCACCACAAGCAGTAGTAGTCAAAAGGGTGTCCGGATAGCGCCTCCTCCTCAGATGGTCACGAATCTTCCACACGATGGGGTTGTGGCTGTTACTCACTCCCAACACGACGTGGTGTCACATAAGGGAAAACATAGGCTCCAGATAGTGTAAAACCAAATGACTTTAATTCTTAAAAAGCGAACGTAAACACTTACATAAAAGACTTTAAAAGCAGGTTCAAAACAAAGACGTGCACCGGCCGGATACACGCCAACGCCAAGACCAACCCGTCCTTCCTGGTCCACAAAAACGAACACGACTTGGGGTGACGTCGACACGTTCGCACCGCCCTACGCGTTTCGTAATAATTTACGTCGTCCAGGGGCACGGGCGGCGTGCGACGTCACCCCTTTTATAACCATATATTTAACCAAGCCTCACTTTGGGTCAGTGGCCATTTTAGACGTCACCAACAATAGTAATCAAAGAGAACGTAGGCCAAGCCTCACTATCACTCACGAACGTCAGATGTGCGTCTCCGCAACGAACGTCCTATGGTTGCGGGCCAAGCCTCGTTTTCATGTGGACGTTATAGGATCATAAGCCAAGCCTCGCTTCCAGGTATTAGCCCTATCGGCAGAGTAACATGGCAGATGCCCTCACATGAAAGTGCGCCTCCTGAACCCCGGAACAGGGTACAGTGTGGATCGCCAAAACAGAAGGATAAAATAGATTAAAAATCAATAAGGTAAAAAAATAAAAAATTATAATAATGTATTAGAAAAAATAATAATAAAAAATAGAAAAAATAAATAGGCCATCCCAAATAGGGACAGGAATGCATCAGAAATTCTACGCTTCCTGCTGCATTCATACGGCCAACAGGTCCAGTTACGTGTGGACAAATAGGTGTAAAGATACCTCAAAGGTAGTGCGTTTACCCGGTGTGTTTATATAGCAATCAAATTCACTTAGGAAATGAGATTGTTGTAGACATGTATTTCAAGTGCCTTCTTGTCTCGCGTGTTCCCCAGGGACTTTTCTGGAGTGCCCCAAAACAACGTCGAGGGATAGACCTAACAGTAACCTAAAAGGCCGCCAGACCCAAAGCCAGGTCTGTCACACCAGAATGTGCTCTACAATGATATACATCAAAGTAAACAGCAAGAAAAAATTAATAATGCAGCAAGAAAAATGAATAATGCAATCAGGTGATTTTTCACAGTAACTAATACAGTAAAACCATTGTAGGGAAACATTACATCAAAACAGGTCACCTCATGAGTTATTAATGAAGGCATTTACATCGGTGTCCACATTGAGGCCAAACGGAGTGTATGTTTTTAATTTATGAATCCAGGCCATTTCGAGCTTGGATATCTCCCTGACCAAGGACCCCCCCCTCCAGTGGGGCTTATATTTATCTAAGCCAACAAATAGGGTGCCTGATGGGTCTCTCTTGTGTGTCTGATCGTAATGCCTGGACACAGGGTGTTTGTCAAACCCCCGTCTGATATTGCCAATGTGTTCGTTCACCCTGACCCGAAATGCCCTCTTGGTCCGCCCAATATACTGGAGGCCACAGGGGCACTGTAAAAGGTAAACCACAGCCTCCGAGGAGCAAGTAATAAAGGACTCTATGTCATATGTCCTAGAGGTGCTCGAAGATGCGATACTAGAAATCTTAGAGCCCCTATATGAATTCAGGGTACAGACCTGACAGTTCTTACATTTATAATAGCCAACTAGATTTTGAAAAAAACATCTATTGGCCTTAGGCGGGTCTTGTACACTGGGGGCAATCTTGTTTCCCAGTGAAGAGGCCCCTTTAAAAATTATTTGAGGTTTAACAGGCAGAACTGGATTCAAAACATGGTCACTAGTAAGTAAGTGCCAATGTTTCTGAATCAGGTTTCTCACACCACGATGCTGGACTGAGAAAGTCGTGACAAACGGTACGCCACCCTGTGTACCTGCCCTGGCACTTTGTCTATCTGCCAGTAGTGAGGGTCTGTCTCTAGTCCGGGCAATCTCCATAGTGTCACCAAGAGAAACGGGATCATATCCCTTTTCTAGGAATCTACCTGCCAAAATCGCTGCCTGTTCATCATATTTTACTATATCCGAACAGTTCCGTCTGAGGCGTAGAAATTGCCCCAGGGGAACAGCTTTTAGCCAAGGTTGAAAATGGCAACTGTCGGTAGGGATGTACGAATTCCTGTCTGTTGACTTGAAATATGTAGATGTAATGAACTCATTGCCAACCCTCCTGATGTTAAGATCAAGAAAGTTGACCTCATCCTGGCTAGCCTCAAAGCTAAATTTAATTCCTCTGTTGTTTTCGTTTAGACCAGCCATAAACGACCGCAAGTCTGGCTCTGTTCCTTCCCAAAGGAGGAGGACGTCATCGATATACCTCGCCCACAGGACTATCTCAGACCTTCTAGGGGCATCGACGACGTCCTCCTCCCATTTGGCCATAAAGAGGTTGGCCAGGCTGGGGGCATATTTAGCCCCCATGGCCACTCCCCTATCCTGGCGGTAAAATTGCTGGTCAAACCAGAAATAGTTGTGTCCGGCCGCATATTCCAACAGTTCTATTAGGAAGTCAATCTGAGCTGAAGGAAGGCCTGATCCCCTCTGTAGGAATAATCTCACTGCCTCGACCCCTAAAGAATGGGGAATGATGGTATACAGTGAGTTCACGTCTGCTGTGACCAACCAAAGACCATCTCCAGGGGTGATACCGGACAGGAGATTGATTATATGTTTGGTGTCCTTGACATAAGACGGAACCTTTTGGACCAGAGGTTGTAGATAATGATCTATATACTTGCCCACCCGGGACGTAACCGAGTCGATACCACTGACTATGGGTCGTCCCGGGGGGCAAGATTGATTCTTATGAAGCTTCGGGAGGTAATAAATAACAGGTGTACGGGGGGCACAGGGTATCAAAAAGAGTTTTTCTTTATCATTTAGAATGCCCCTCCGGTGACCTCCCTCCACGATCCTACCCAATTCCTTCCTATATTTGTCCACTGGATCCCGATTCAGGATAGTGTACGTTTCCCTATCTTCCAAGATGCGATGCATCTCTTTCATATAGTCACAACGGTCTAGTACCACAATCCCCCCCCCTTTATCGGCAGGTCTAGTGACCAGGGACTTGTTATTACACAAGGTGTCTAGGCCCATCTCCAAATCTCTCCGCATTTTAACTTTCTACCCCCTGGACGACGTAAATTATTACGAAACGCGTAGGGCGGTGCGAACGTGTCGACGTCACCCCAAGTCGTGTTCGTTTTTGTGGACCAGGAAGGACGGGTTGGTCTTGGCGTTGGCGTGTATCCGGCCGGTGCACGTCTTTGTTTTGAACCTGCTTTTAAAGTCTTTTATGTAAGTGTTTACGTTCGCTTTTTAAGAATTAAAGTCATTTGGTTTTACACTATCTGGAGCCTATGTTTTCCCTTATGTGACACCACGTTGTGTTGGGAGTGAGTAACAGCCACAACCCCATCGTGTGGAAGATTCGTGACCATCTGAGGAGGAGGCGCTATCCGGACACCCTTTTGACTACTACTGCTTGTGGTGACCCTCTGTAACGGGGGGTCGTCTGGATCTGGTAAGGAGCTGATTCATTTATTTCGGTGATGGGATAAGCACACCACGTCTTTGGAGAAGATTTTCAATCCGTGCATTTGCAATTCAGTCGTTTGGAACTTTTCTTTATTGTCGTACCTCATTTGAAATTTTTGTTTCACTGGTGTTCATTCACTATATGGACATTTATTTTTTATGTTTATTTTTTATTTAATTTTTCAATTTTTTGATATATGATTGTATGGACATTAGACAGAGTGTCTCTGAACACAGATTTAGTATTTTTTCGATAGGTCATTTATTAGACATGTGCAGAGTAAAATATTTCGTTTCGGAATTTCGTTTTCGTCTGAAAACTTAATTTATTTAGTTACTCCCGAAATTCGTTTTTATTTATTTCGTTTTTCGTTCAAAAATTGCATTCGTCCGAAAATCCACATGAATTACGGTCGAATCTGTCTTGGAAGGCTTATGGTGTCTGTCGAATGTATAAAGAAGATTCGACGGAGCTAACTATATAGCATACTTTAGAACCCTATTAAAGTCTATGGGACTCCAACGTTCAAAATCTAAAGTGCTAATTTTAAAGGCTAATTTGCAAGTTACTGTCCTAAAAAGTGTTTGGGGACCCGGGTCCTGCCCCAGGGGACATGTATCAATGCAAAAAAAAGTTTTAAAAACGGCCGTTTTTTCGGGAGCAGTGATTTTAATAATGATTAAAGTGAAACAATAAAAGTGTAATATTCCTTTAAATTTCGTAGGGGGGGGTTGTCTATAGTATGCCTGTGAAGGGGCGCATGTTTCCCGTGCTTAGAATTGTCCCTGCACAAAGTGTCATTTATGCAGGAAAAAAAGTCCTTTAAAATCACTCGCAGCTATAATGAATTGTCGGCTCCCGTAATACAGAGAACACTCATTGAAAGTCATTGATAAAAAAATAAATAAATAAATAAATAAAAAAAAAAGCGTGGGGGTCCCCCAAATTCAATTACCAGGCCCTTCAGGTCTGGTATGGATATTAAGGAGAACCCTGCCTCAAATTTAAGAAAAAATTTGACGTGGGGTTCCCCCTAAATATCCATAACCAGACCCTTCAGGTCTGGTATGGATATTAAGGGGAACCCCGCGTCAAATAAAAAAAAAAATTGACGTGGGGTTCCCCCTAAAAATCCATACCAGACCCTTTATCCGAGCACGCAACCTGGCAGGCCGCAGGAAAAGAGGGGGGGACGAGAAAGCGGCCCCCCCTCCCTCCTGAACCGTACCAGGCCACATGCCCTCAACATTGGGAGGATGCTTTGGGGGTCCGTGACCCCTCAAAGCACCTTGTCCCCATGTTGATGAGGACAAGGGCCTCATCCCCACAACCCTGGCCGGTGGTTGTGGAGGTCTGCGGGCGGGGGGCTTATCAGAATCTGGAAGCCCCCTTTAACAAGGGGACCCCCAGATCCCGGCCCCCCCCCTGTTTGAAATGGTAAGGGGGTACAAAAGTACCCCTACCATTTCACAAAGAAAGTGTAAAAAATGTTTAAATAAAACAAACACACTTTTTAAAAATTCCTTTATTAAAAATAAAAAAAGATTCCAGCGGCGGTAATCCACTCTTGCTATCCAGCGACGGACGGTCAGCTCTCCATCGATGTCTAATGTCATCCAGCGCAGCGCAGCGCAGCATCCTTCTTCTGTCTCCTCCACGGAGACACTGGAGGCATTCCGGCGCTGACGTTTCTTATATACGGAGGGCGGGGCCACCCGTCACCTGACCCCGCCCCCCTCTGACGCAAGGGGAAACCCGGGGTTCCCCGTGACGTATGGGTGACCCCGCCCCCCTCTGATGTAACGGAAACCTGCCTGTGTTACATCAGAGGGGTGCGGGTCACCCCTACGTCACAGGGAGCCCCGGGTTTCCCCTTGCGTCAGAGGGGGGCGGGGTCAGGTGACGGGTGGCCCCGCCCACCCTATATAAGAAACGTCAAGCCGCCGAAATGTCTGTAGTGTCTCCTCCACGGAGACAGAAGAAGGATGCTGCGCTGCGCTGGATGACATTAGACATCGATGGAGAGCTGACCGTCCGTCGCTGGATAGCAAGAGTGGATTACCGCCGCTGGAATCTTTTTTTTATTTTTAATAAAGGAATTTTTCAAAAGTGTGTTTGTTTTATTTAACCATTTTTTACACTTTCTTTGTGAAATGGTAGGGGTACTTTTGTACCCCCTTACCATTTCAAACAGGGGGGGGGCCGGGATCTGGGGGTCCCCTTGTTAAAGGGGGCTTCCAGATTCTGATAAGCCCCCCGCCCGCAGACCTCCACAACCACCGGCCAGGGTTGTGGGGATGAGGCCCTTGTCCTCATCAACATGGGGACAAGGTGCTTTGAGGGGTCACGGACCCCCAAAGCATCCTCCCAATGTTGAGGGCATGTGGCCTGGTACGGTTCAGGAGGGAGGGGGGGCCGCTCTCTCGTCCCCCCCTCTTTTCCTGCGGCCTGCCAGGTTGCGTGCTCGGATAAAGGGTCTGGTATGGATTTTTAGGGGGAACCCCATGTCAAATTTTTTTTAAATTTGATGCGGGGTTCCCCTTAATATCCATACCAGACCTGAAGGGTCTGGTTATGGATATTTAGGGGGAACCCCACGTCAAATTTTTTCTTAAATTTGAGGCAGGGTTCCCCTTAATATCCATACCAGACCTGAAGGGCCTGGAAATTGAATTTGGGGGACCCCCACGCTTTTTTTTTTATTTATTTATTTATTTTTTTATCAATGACTTTCAATGAGTGTTCTCTGTATTACGGGAGCCGACAATTCATTATAGCTGCGAGTGATTTTAAAGGACTTTTTTTCCTGCATAAATGACACTTTGTGCAGGGACAATTCTAAGCACGGGAAACATGCGCCCCTTCACAGGCATACTATAGACAACCCCCCCCTACGAAATTTAAAGGAATATTACACTTTTATTGTTTCACTTTAATCATTATTAAAATCACTGCTCCCGAAAAAACGGCCGTTTTTAAAACTTTTTTTTGCATTGATACATGTCCCCTTGGGCAGGACTCGGGTCCCCAAACACTTTTTAGGACAGTAACTTGCAGAATCTTTTCTCTCTGTCAAATCTTTTTTCTCTGTCGAATATTTTCTCTATATAATCTTGGACTAATAGAGGTAAGGTTAAGCACATTCGACCACAGGTTCTATAGACAGATTGTTATCGTCAGAGTCATGTCGAATCTCCTATTTTATATCGAACTGTTGTAACAATGAAAACGAAAATAAAGCATTTATTTATGTCGGATCTTTCGTTTTTCGGATTTTGTGCTTTCGTTATCGTTTGTCAAAACGAAAACGAAAATAGCTGAAATTCGGACGAAAATGCATTCGGACGAAAACGAATGCACATGTCTATCATTTATGCCTAATAGCAAATATATATTCTTTATATTCTTATCTTTATGGTTTAGGGGTTTATGCACAGAGTTTGATACACATATATTGAGTCTGGGGAATTCACAATATTAACACACTAGATACTAAGACCCACAGTGTGGGTCCGATACTTTCATATACCCTAATCACATTGGGTATCTTGTGGTTAGCGCAGTTCTTCTTTTTTCTATTTTTGTTTGATATATTTTTGGTATATATTTGAATTGCAGCTTCCGTTCAACACTATTTGCTTCTTTTTCCCGTAGCGCAGTTTTTCCCCTCTTTTTCATGAATATAAATCAGTCTTGGATCAGCAGCTATCAAGCACCTGATGCTGATGTAACTGATTGAATTTGCTATGGATCTGGGATCCCTTTGTCAGGGCTGGCTTAGCCCTTCCTCCTCTGTGCTGGCTGCTCAGCTGTTGGCTAAGTGCCAGCTCTCTTTCCACAGTTACCAGCTGTTCCCAATGATGCTTGTCTGACCTGCCTATTTAAAGCCTTCCAGCTCATTTCTCCATTGCCTTCATGTTGGTCACATCACTAGGAACCATCTCCTGCTGTTTGTTTCAAGACTGGCTTTCTGGCATCCCTCTTGGCTTCTATCCTGCTTGCAGTTGCTCTCCTTGGATCCCTGACGTCTGGACTGGCTGACTACCTGATCTGGCTACTAGACTCTGGCTATGCTTGACTACTGAAGAATATTAATATTGTCTAATATTCTGTATCTCAGAGGCGTTTCCGAATCAATAGCATTGATAGTCAAACTTACTTAAAAGAAAGTGTGAGTTTATTTGTCACACAGTTGGCATCATAAATACAATGTAAAAAGTATAATAGTTCAGTTCAGTGTAGGTAAAAATATATAAAATAGTATACAGTGGTGTGAAAAAGTGTTTGCCCCCTTCCTCATTTCCTGTTCCTTTGCATGTTTGTCACACTTAAGTGTTTCGGAACATCAAACCAATTTAAACAATAGTCAAGGACAACACAAGTAAACACAAAATGCAATTTGTAAATGAAGGTGTTTATTATTAAAGGTGAAAAAAAATCCAAACCATCATGGCCCTGTGTGAAAAAGTGTTTGCCCCCCTTGTTAAAACATACTATAACTGTGGTTGTCCACACCTGAGTTCAATTTCTCTAGCCACACCCAGGCCTGATTATTGCCACACCTGTTCACAATCAAGGCATCACTTAAATAGGAGCTGCTTGACACAGTAAGGTCCACCAGAAGATCCTTAAAAGCTACACATCATGCCGAGACCCAAAGAAATTCAGGAACAATTGAGAAAGAAAGTAATTGAGATCTATCAGTCTGGAAAGGGTTATAAAGCCATTTCCAAAGCTTTGGGAATCCAGCGAACCACAGTGAGAGCCATTATCCACAAATGGCGAAGACATGGAACAGTGGTGAACCTTCCCAGGAGTGGCCGGCCGCCCAAAATTACCCCAAGAGCGCAGCGACGACTCATCCAAGAGGTCACAAAAGACCCCACAACAACGTCCAAGGAACTGCAGGCCTCACTTGCCTCAGTTAAGGTCAGCGTTCATGCCTCCACCATCAGGAAAAGACTGGGCAAAAATGGCCTGCATGGCAGAGTTCCAAGGAGAAAACCACTGCTGAGCAAAAAGAACATCAAAGCTCGTCTCAATTTCTCCACAACACATCTTGATGATCCCCAAGACTTTTGGGACAACATTCTGTGGACCGATGAGACAAAAGTGGAACTCTTTGGAAGGTGTGTGTCCAAGTATATCTGGCGTAGAAGGAACACTGCATTTCATAAAAAGAACATTATACCAACAGTAAAATATGGTGGTAGTAGTGTGATGGTCTGGGGCTGTTTTGCTGCTTCAGGACCTGGAAGACTTGCCGTGATAAAAGGAACTATGAATTCTGCTGTCTACCAAGAGATCCTGAAGGAGAATGTCCGACCATCTGTTCGTGTACTCAAGCTGAAACGAACTTGGGTTCTGCAGCAGGACAATGATCCTAAACACACCAGCAAGTCCACCACCGAATGGCTGAAGAAAAACAAAATGAAGACTTTGGAGTGGCCTAGCCAAAGTCCTGACCTGAATCCTATTGAGATGTTGTGGTATGACCTTAAAAAGGCCGTTCATGCTCGAAAACCCTCTAATGTAACTGAATTAGGACAATTCTGCAAAGATGAGTGGGCCAAAATTCCTCCAGGACGCTGTAAAAGCCTCATTGCACGTTATCGCAAATGCTTGGTTGCAGTTGTTGCTGCTAAGGGTGGCCCAACCAGTTATTAGGTTTAGGGGGCAATCACTTTTTCACACAGGGCCATGATGGTTTGGATTTTTTTTCACCTTTAATAATAAACACCTTCATTTACAAATTGCATTTTGTGTTTACTTGTGTTGTCCTTGACTATTGTTTAAATTGGTTTGATGTTCCGAAACACTTAAGTGTGACAAACATGCAAAGGAACAGGAAACGAGGAGGGGGCAAACACTTTTTCACACCACTGTAGTTATAAAGCTGTAATAAGCTTATGAAAGCATGTGTGCTTTAATGGCTGCTGTCTTGTGTGTCCTTCAAGAAGCAACAGGAAATTACGTTCTTAGACTTCTGGCAGAATTCAGCTGTCCCAAGTCATCAGTCTCTGTATGAATATGTCTGGGTGTGTGTGTGTCTGTGAGAGTATGAGGGTATGTGTGTGTGTCAGTCAATGAGTGCCCTGTGAGTGTCTCCGAGAGCTCTGAAAACATAGGCTTAAATATTACATGCGAACGTCATAACCTCACAAACTTAGTACCTTGTATGGCACACATTCATGTCTGCTAACTTCCGCAATGTGCGATCCAAAACTAACTCAGAGAGTCATATGGAGCTTGATTGACAAGCTCACATGTAACACTCCATACTTGACATCATGTGCTGTTCATGTAATGTCATATAACCATACATTTACATAATATGAACACATATTAGCAACTTTACATTAAATAACTATATACTAATATATATTAACATGACTGAGACTACTCTAAACTTATTTTAACAAGATATAATCCACAATGTATCATTTCTTTAGCTACGTAGACACATGTCTATTTTTGTCTTCTCATGACATTCTGTACCAAGATACCATATATGTCATGCTCAAATTGGCTACATTCAGAAACGTATTACTAACTCAACTTTCAATGAGGATATGTTTCACTGAACACTTGATCAAGGTCATTCACACATACTATTTATTATGATTAATTATAAAACCAAATATGTTTTGCAAGCTTGCCATAAATATATTATAACACCTATAAGTGCCGAATTATGAATTTGGAATAATATTCTAACAATCCCCCCTGAATTATGATTAATCATACCAAATTTATCTGATACATTCATAACATAATTTATGTCCCATTCACTCATCCTTGTATCAAATGATCGAACAAAATATTCCTCAGAACTGAAGCAGCTAGAAATAACTCTCATTCTAAATGCTATTCTCTTTACTTTTAACTCCTTTTAGATCTATCTATTCAAAATCTTAAAATAATTGTATAATTTCTTTTTTTTTTTAAAGTATAACATAATCATGACTCATATCAATAATTATTATTATTATTATTAATAATAATAATAATAATAATTATTATTATTATTGTTATTAATAATAAAATAAATGATGGAATAATATATTTCCATATTTGTGCTCAAATAATATTTTAGCTCTTTTGGAAATATACTTTACACTCTAAAACTTGTCATAACTTTCCATAGTTCTATTAAAAGTGATATGTTTCCTAACTAGAATGAATGATTGAGCATTTGTAACCTAAAAATATTCAATATATGAATAAGGAAAAATAAATAAAAATAATAATGATAATCCTAACTTAATATGAACATTACTATCAGAATAATTGGATTATCAAAAATGTATATGTGGATAAATGTTTCAGTCCTAAATTGTTTATCTATAGTAGATAAAGTTTCTTCTGATTCATTTTTCACTTCATGAAATGTCTTTAAAATTTCTTCTTCAAGTTCTGTTAGGTTAGAAAAACCTTGTTGAATAAGATAAAACATTCATAAATATGAAGTATAAATCTTTTGTCCAATATTCTTTCCGATAGGATCTCTTCTTTAACTTTGAATTTCCTTATATTCTCTTTGCTCTTCATAGGAGCTTGTTATCCTCCATATTTATTTGATTTTAGATGCCATATCTGTAAAAGAGATTGCAGTATCATTAATCAGGCATAAAATATTTCCATTCAATTCTTGTAACTTTTCTTTTTTTTTTTTTTTTCAACAAATGTTAAAACATAGTAGGAAGTAACTTTGTGAATTCATTAAACTATATGTAAAATAATACTATCTTGTATTTCCTTCAAAGAGAACTTCTGTATGACAATGTACTGTCCTTATCCTGTCTAAAATGACCTCAACTATAAAACATATGTCTGTAAAGTTTAGGTATGACAGAATGTAACATTTCTCTTTAGTCATGATACAAATCCATATTTTCACAAACAAAGGTTTTATATCACCCAAAGACAACAATGGACTATGCCTTTGTTCTCATTTCTAAAAGATTAAAAATATGCGTAAGTGTATTCTGTGTTGAAGTTTTTATTCTAGTGTTAAAATGTTCTTCAGTAACAAGTACTGATTCTGTGTCCTTCTCTGTTCCTATGCTGGAAACCTGAGATGAAGACTTCTCAGATACAGCTGTATAAACATGTGCTGGTGTACATTTCTGAAGATGTCTTCCTTTTACATCTATTTGAATGTGTTTGCCTGATAAAGCTCTGAACCATAGATGATATCTTTTACGACATTCTTTAAAACTATCTTCCTTAAAAATATCTTTTAGTGAGCAGTCAGGTGTCTGTACAATGATTTTGTTTGATTTTACTATGCTCTCTGTAGCTTTAATTGCATAGTAAACACTTAGCAGTTGCTTTACACCTGGCTCAAAAGTCTTTTCCAAAAATGATAAAACTCTGGAGAAATAGGCAATTATTTTCTCCTTACCTTTTAGTAATCGAGACAATGTTACTGAGATGGCATTCTCAGATACATGAGTTTTCAAAACAAAAGATATTTCAGAACAAACCTCTACTATATTTAATGCTGAAGCATTCTGCAAATCTTTTTTCAACAGTTCAAAGGCATTTTTCTCCTTTGGACCCCATTGGTCAATTATGTTATTACCTTTATTTCTCAAAAGGTTATAGAGTGGATTAACTTTTTCTGCGAAACAATGTACAAACTCTTTGCAAAGATTTATTTTATGCAAAAATTTATGCAATGCCTTATGAGTTGTTGGAGTTGGAATTGCAGTGATATCTCTAACTGTTTCTTGCAACAGTTGTCTCTTTCCTTGACTAATTTGCATGTGAAGGAATTTCACTTGATTTTTCATCAGCTGAACTTTCGCCGTGTTTTTTTTTTTTAACAGAAAATTTTATTAGACAAATCAGCATTACATTGCAAAGTACAGTAGATCCGATATTACACAGTTGTAGAAAGGAAAAAAAAAAGAAAACAAAAAAAACAAAAACACCTTCATCCAGTAGCCATTCTTAAATCAATAATCCAGCAGTACAGATAACAGGAGCATCCATAACTCTATCATAAATGCAGGACATTCCCAGCGAAACTTCACAGCCATCATGCAGGTACCTGACATTTGCGCGAGCCCGCGGAAGGGGGGGGGGCCAGGGAGGAAATGGTCGGGAGAGAGAGGACAGGGCGGTCAGCCGGGGGGGGGGGGGAATCACCACCGCGTCAGCTCAACTCAAAGTTAGGGGGAGGGGGAACCAAGATCAGCGGACGCATCTATCCAGGATGACCAAATTTTATCAAATTTCCCCGGGCATTGTCTACTTTCATAGGTCAGCTTATACAGGGGGAGCACCAGGTTCACTGATTTCCTCCACAAGGCAGGGGTAGGGGGGTCCTCGAGTTTCCATTTCAATAGAATCTCGCGTCTGGCATAATACAATGCGAAGGTAAGGCACAGTTTACAGTACCTGTCCCCCTCAACGTCTGCCAAATGGCTCAATAGTAGGGTTTGAGGGTCGACCTGAAGGTTCGACCCGGTCACAGCATTTAGCGTAGAAACCACTTCCTCCCAGTAGGGCTGGATTTTGGGACATGACCAGACCATGTGCCAGAAAGTGCCCTCCTCCTGCTTACACCTTTGACAATTAGGGTCTCTTTGGGGGTAAATCCGTGCCAGCCTCTGCGGGGTGAAGTATGCCCTATGCAGGAATTTAAATTGTATAAACCTGTCTTTCGCGGCTATCATTGTTGGAATGTAAGAAGTCAGGCACTCCTCCCATTCCTCCTCCCCTAGGGACGGAATGTCCGAACTCCACTTCTCCCGGGTCTTGGTCAAACTAGTATCATGTTCCACCGTTAGGTAAAGATATAAGGTCGACAGAGTTCTCCCCATCACCCTGGAAGTCAGTAGGCGTTCAATGGAGTCCGATTCCAGAGTCAGAGGGGCAGGAAACTGAGCCCCAAAGGCGTGCTTCAGTTGCCAATATCTGAACTGGAAAGAAATTGGAAGCCCATATGTACGTCTCAGTTCTTGGAAAGTCATTAGCCTACCCTGATGAACTATGTGCTTTAAAGTAACGATTCCTCTTTTCGCCCACAGAGAAGGGTCTGGGATACTATTCAGGTGAGGGAGCATGGGGTTGCCCCATAGGGGCATATGTGGGGAGATGTGATTGGGCTTACTATAGCTCCTCCTTGCCTCCCGCCAGACCTTCACCGTGGTACGCATCAAGCCCGTCATGGAGGAGCTCGCTCTAAGCCCCCGAAATGGTAGGTTGCTCAGAGCTGCATAGGAGCCAAGGATGGCTGCCTCCAGGGTGACCGCCGGGTTTTGTGTGGGCTGGGAGAACCACCACCGAATTGTGACCAAAACGGCCGCCCAGTAGTAGATCTGAAAATTTGGGAGCGCCAGCCCCCCCCCCGATAGTGGGAGATATAGTATCTGCTTAGCTACCCTGGGGGGTCTTCCAGCCCAGACAAAGGATATCAACAGACTCTCCAGTCTCTTGAAAAAAGTCCTGGGGATGTGGATGGGGGTATTACGAAAGAAATACAGGTACTTGGGGAGATAGATCATTTTTAACAAATTGACTCTGCCCACTGGGGATAAAGGGAGAGATCGCCATGCCGCGCACCTAGCCCCTAGTTGCGTCATGAGTGGCTGTATATTGTCCTCCAGATAGTTCTGAACTCTACCACTGACCCTAATCCCCAGGTACATGAAACTGTCCACCCATTTAAGCTGCGGATGAGGCACGCGAGGGGTCGAGGAGTGGAGTGGGAAAAGAACCGATTTGTCCCAATTGATGCGGATACCGGAGTACCGACCGAATCGATTAATCAGTTCCAGTGCAGTGCCCAAAGAAGACGACGCGTCCGCTAAATAAAGCAGAGCGTCATCTGCATACAAGGACAGCTTTTCCTCGATGGGCCCTACCTGTATTCCCTTTATCCCAGCATCCGCTCTCAGCAAGATAGCCAAGGGCTCCATCGCGAGGGCGAATAAGGCTGGTGAGAGGGGGCACCCCTGTCTCGTACCCCGTGCCAGCTGAAACTGCCCGGAGAGACAGCCATTGGTACGGATTCTAGCAGAGGGGCTGCGGTACAGCATGCGGATCCAATTCGTAAATCCCGGGCCAAATCCGAATCGCGAGAGCACCTCCCATAGGTAACCCCACTCGACAGAGTCGAAAGCCTTCTCCGCGTCGAGTGAGGCCACCACACCAGTCCCCCCCCCGGCCGCTCTATCTATGTGCGTGAGTAGGCGTCTGATATTAATGTCTGTGCCTCTGCCCGGCATAAAACCTGTTTGGTCGCTATGGACAAGGGCCGTGATGACTAAATTTAGTCTGTTGGCCAGGATTTTGGCCAGTATTTTCGCGTCCGCATTTAACAGTGATATAGGGCGGTATGACGAACACAAGGTGGGGTCTTTCCCCGGCTTGGGGATCACCACTATGATCGCCTCGCTCATGGTGTCGGGAAGTTTATCAATATGCGACGACGCAGAGAAGAGATGGTGGAGTCTTTCAGAAAGCTCCGTAGCGTAGTGCTTATAGAATTCCGCCGGGATTCCGTCCGGTCCCGGCGTCTTACCCGCCTGCATAGATTTAAGCGCCTGGAGAATCTCCAGGACCGTGATAGGGGCGTCCAACCTATTTCGGTACGTTTCCGTGAGGATTGGTATATCTATGTCGGCCAAGTAAGTCGTTAGTTCTTCCTTACTGTAATCCGACCTAGAGGTGTAGAGAGATGTATAAAACTCTGCAAAACAGTTGTTAATCCCATCTGGGGTGTGAAGCAACTGACCGGAGTTATCCCTGATATGTGAAATGCTCAGCCCCCCTGCCTGTTCTCTGGAGAGCCAGGCCAGCATCCTACCCGACCTCTCCCCCTGCTCAAAGATCCGCTGGGACTGAGCCAGCATTCTCTTCTGGGTGAGAGAGGTACGGAGATCAACAGCCTCCCTGGTCAGGATTTGCAGTTGCCGATAATGGTGGGGATCCCGAGTGCGGACAAAAAGAGCCTCCGCGCGGACCGCCTCCTCTTCTGCCTTTTTTAGCTCTGCTCTACGTTCCCTGCGTATTTTGCCTATGATAGTCTGATAGTGTCCCCTCGTGGTAGCCTTAAAGGCATCCCACACTACCGTGACCCCAGCCGAACCTGCATTCTCCTCCCAATAGCTGTTCAATTCGGTCCTAAAATGAGTGTCCACAGCGGCATCTGAGATCCAGAACCTGGAAAGCCTCCATAGTCTAACCGCTGGTCCCAGGGAAAGATCCAATGTCAGGAACAAAGGTGCATGGTCAGATATCCCCCTGGGCAATATTTGTATATCTACGACCCTTGGGAGGACTGGGCTCCGCGCAAAGACCAAGTCAATGCGGGAGAATGTTTTGTGGGTGGCAGAGTGACATGTAAATGCCCGAGACCCGGGGTGTCTCCACCTCCAGACATCCGTCAGGCCATATGTGTCTGCCCAGGCAGCAAGCCCAGGTCCATGGTGTCCCCCTGGAGTCAGTCTGTCCATGTCTGGGTCAGGAACTAGATTAAAATCACCCAGGATAAGAGCATTATCAGAGGCAAACTCGGCCATCTTACTAGTGATTTGGTTCAGCACCAGCAATGAGGCCGGCGGGGGCAAGTACAATCCCACAATGGTCCAGGTCATTGAGTAAATTGTCGCATGAACAATGACATACCTGCCGTCGGGGTCCAAGGCCAGATCCAGGAGCCGAAAGGGGAGGGACTTCAATACTAGGACACTCACCCCCCTGGCAAAACTAGAGTGGGTGGAGTGGTAATGGTACCCCACCCAGGGTTTTTTAAGGGAAAGCAGCCTACTTCCAATGAGGTGCGTCTCCTGGAGTATGCATATATGTGGGTTATAGCTTTTAAGAAATTGGAACACCAGGGATCGCTTAACCGGGGAGTTCAATCCCCTGGTGTTCCAGGATACAATGTTAAGTGTGGACATGGCTTCTGGGGGCAGTGGAAGGATCAGGATCATTGTGGAACCCGGCTCCCGGATTGGACCGCTGGACCCGGGGCATACATATCTGAGGACAATGCAACACTGAAATATCAATATTTTTAGTAAACAAGTACAACAAAACTAAACAGAGAACAAACAAAAAACCCCAATAACCATACATGAGAAAAGAAAAAGGGAAACAAAAGTCCCTGGCCCCGTTAGGGGAACAGTCCCCACCCCCCACCCCACCCAACCCCCTTAAACTGAGGAGGGTATCCATCCCAAAGTGCATCAGCTCGCCGGCTGCAACTGGGGGTCCGTGCAGGAGGCAAGTTCCACCCCTCCCAGACATCCTGGGGGGGTGCAGGTAACCAAGTGAGCGGCTCACTAGGCGTGAGGCAACCGCCTGCTCTATAAAGAAGGCTGACAGGGACAGGGACCTGGGAGGATAAAGAAAATTTGCAGATTGTCCCATCAGTGAAAATGATCCAAAAAGGGGGGAAGAAGGAGCATATGGTATGAGCCCCCATGCTCCAGGAGGGAGCAGGAAAGGGCAAAGAGGAGCGGCGTGTCACAGTCCTCTCCCGACCGTATCTCAGGTCAGGGGTGTCAACTTAAACTCCCGCTACTGGGGAGGTTTCTGCCAGCGTTAGAGGTGAGCCCACCATCGGTGCAAACTGGGCACAACAGGTGCAACAAAGGTCGTGGGCATCCCAACAGTAGAATGGATTGTAAACAATTCCGAAGAGGTAGTTAGTCGATCAGCGGGCGGGCGCCAGCGAATCAATCCAGGCGGATGCCTCTCCGGGGGTGTTAAAGAAGCGGGTCGTCTCTCCATCCTGGACTCGTAGACGGGCCGGAAAAAGAACACTATAGCGGATGTTACGTGCTCTCAAAGTCGCTTTCACGTAATCAAAGGATTTCCTGAGCTTCTGAGTCTCCACCGAGTAGTCAGGGAAGATCATCAGTCTGGCATTCTGATATTGAAGGTCGCCGACCGTTCTAGAAGCGTGGAGAACTGCATCACGGTCTCTGAAATTGAGGAGGCGGAGGATGAAGGTTCGCGGGGGGGCTCCAGGAGGCCCCGGTTTAGGTGGTACACGGTGCGCCCTTTCCACTGCAAAGTGAGGCGAGAAACGAGCAGCAGGGAGGAGGTCCCGCAGCATGCCCTCCACAAAGCAGGTGGGGTTGTTCCCCTCAACCCCCTCCGGGAGGCCGACAATGCGGAGATTATTGCACCGGTTCCTATTCTCTGCATCTTCGGCTCTGTATTCCAAGGCTTTAACTTTAGTTTGAAGGGTGCGAAGTGCAGCTCCATGCTCGGACACTGTGTCTTCAGTATTGCTCACCCTTTGCTCAGTCTCAGTAACCCTGGATCTGAGTTTGTCTATGTCCTGTCTGATAAGACCCATATCCAGCTGCACGGCTTCCATTTTGGCTGTTAGGGTGGTTTGACAAGTGGCAATGGCCGCCATGACCTCCGCCAGCCAGGGAGGCCGGGACTCGGCTGGATCCATGGGGGCCGTCTGGGAAGCTCTATGGGCACTTCGTGTGGTGCGGGTCTCCTCCTGGGGGACCAAGTCTTCCCGGGGGGGGTCCGGCTGGGATGGAAAAGACAGACGCTTACCCCCTTTACTAAAATTCTTGCCAGAGTTCCGGCGCCTCATTCAGATGGAGTGGCGCAGGACAAGTCCAGGTGGGTTCAGAGAATGTCCGCCGGCAAGTCCCTGGTGCCTCGGCTGTAGAGTCCGGGTGTCGTCGGACCGTAAAGGGAGGGCTGTGATTTGTGTGGGCAGAAGGGCCCGTTCCTGTGCCAAGGCGGCCCTTGATCCGTCGGCTGGGGTCCCCCAGGACAGCTGGGGCGCTAAAAAAAAAGGGTCCCCCGCCCGGTTTCACCTCACAGGGGCCGTCAGGGGGGTCACCCCCCAAACTCCCTCCAATCAATGTCCCAGAGAGCCCAGTATACCGGGGGGGGGGGGAGTCTGCAGTGTGCAGGCCAGGCAGGGGATCCCACCTCAGTGCAGGGGGGAGGTGTGCAGAATTGAGCCCCCGGGCCGTCCGCAGGCCGTCAGGAAAGGCCCCGGTCACGGCCTACTCGCCTCCGGATGTCCAGGCTCTGCCCCACCACGTATGGGGTCCGCCACAGGCCGCGGGGGGTGCCGCTCCGGGGGTACTGCAGGTGCTCGGGCGGGGGCCGTCAGGAAAGGCCGCGGTCGCGGCCTACTCACCGCCGGAGGTCCGAATTCCGCTTCTGGGCCGCCACTATCCGCCAGGCAGGGGTCCACCCTCCGTGCAGCCACCAGTCTCGGGGGTCCCGCCGCGATCCTCCGCGAGCACCGCGCTCCGCCGCCCGGGCGAGGGCCGCCAGGAAAGTCCGCGGCTTCGGCCTAAAACACCGGCAAGGCCGCGGAGCAGTCGGGAGAGCGCCGGGCTCTCGGTCTTCTCCCGCTGGGCCACGGGGCCAACAAACACCAGCCCCAGGCTCCAGAGGGGCTGATTGTGGAAGATAAAAGTCCTGGATCCGGGTGATTTTATTGCAGAAGCGGAGCTCACTAAAAAAGCAGCCGCTCACAGTGCCATCCTGGCCACGCCCCCACTTTCGCCGTGTTTAACTTTAAACCTTCAGCTTGTAACATCATAAACAACTCAGACAAAAGAGCAATATGTTCATCGATATTCTGAGTACTCAGCAAAATCGTATCCACATGCTGACAAATGCAGTCTGGCCTAGAACATTTTGAAAGTATTTTTGCTATAGTTTCATGAACTATACCATCACCAATACCTAGACCAGGTATTAATCGAGTGAACGTATAAGTCTCTTTTCTGAATGTGAATGCAAGTTTGTACTGACAACTATTCGTTAAAGGAATTGAAAAATGGCTATTAGCGATTTCTAGTACAGAGAACACATTGTCCTCAGCATTCAAATTTAACTTTATATTAGATTTATCAGGAAGAACTGGGTTATTTGTGATGTGTTTATTCAATGTCCGCAAGTCAACTGATAAAGAATATAAATTATCAGTATTTTTGATAGGCCAAATACAGTTATTTACCACTGATTTAGCTTTCTTTACAATTCCAAGTTGTACAAACTCTTGAATAATGGCAGAACGTGGACCAATTGATTCTAGTGGTAACTCATACTGACTAAGGGGTTCTGGATCTTTTCCCTCAATATTCAATTCTGTATTTTTCATAGTTCCAATATTTTTTTTAAACTTTGACCACAAACTTGGAAAACTTTGTACCACTTCCTTTAAAGCACAATTACCATCAACATCAGGCCACTTTTGTTCTGTAGACATATTGGTAAGGGAACCAACATTACTGTATACAGAGGGATCAATAAGCACTGATTTTGGCCTAGATGGATCTTTCCAAATACTTTTATTTGTCAAATCAATCACCCACTTTTGTTCATTGATTACATCAATGCCAAGTATATTCTCTGCTTTGTGACAAACCCAAATGTTAATTTTAGTTTTCACTAATCCAGGTACCTCAAATGTTACATTAGATACCTGTCTAGCAGTGGAATCACCTGTATTATTAAAACCCACTATATTACACATAGGAGAATTAGGTTTCACAGATATGTTTTCTCTGGTAAGGCTAATCTCAGATCCACTGTCAATGAGACAATTTATATTTTTTTTTCAGCAAACATTGTATATATGGTCTACCATTCTTGTCCAATATAATTGGTGCTACATATTGTAATGGCAGAGAAATTGAATCCCGATGTAATTCTAATTTTGGCAATGGCAATAAACCTTCTCTTTCAGTGACAGTGTTGTCTGAACTGCTGTTAACAGTCAAATTACTGATCTGTTTGACTTCTGTGGCATAAGGCAATTCAGTCAAAATTTCATCTTGACATGAAAAAACAGGTTGTACAAAAGCTGATTTTTCATTCTCCATATCTTTAGTTTCTATTTGTGAATCTCTCTTAAATTTACAGCAATGTTTTCTCATATGGTCAGATCTATGACAGTAAAGACACGTGATAGGCTCTCCTTGCCTCATTTGTCTGCACCTGTCCTTGTCATTCCTGCTATGACCTGTCGTTTCTGACATGTCTGCAGCCTGATTATTTTTGTCACATTGAATTATAGCTACCTCGTGTGTTAGATTGCTTTGATTCTATTGTCTTCTAATTTTATCAATGAAACTTACTACATCATTTAAATTTTGACGTTCCTGTGCTATGGCTACTGAAGTTGGGTCAAGGTATTTAAATTTTTTTATGAAAGCTATTTTTAAACCTGGGTCATTGTCATTACTTTATCATTGTCATCTACTCCAAAAATCATTTCATAAACCTTGCAAAATTGTATTTTAAACCCAAATGGATCTTCTTCTACAGTAGTCTGTAATAGATCTAACATTTCTATGGTTGGTATTTGCTCACCAGTTGCACATAGCAATAATTATCGTAGTCTATCTGTCGCGTCATTTTGTTTTTCCTGACCTTCGTCATCAATAACAGTTGAATTAATTCGTTTAGCAAAATTAACAGGAACCCACAACTGAAATATGTAATTGCGCTGATCATTTGACAGATTAAAACGATCCGCAAACATTTCAAATAAATCCCAATTGGAAAATACAGTTGCCTCAATGTCATAAATAGGAAAATCTTTTAAAACTTTCATAAGTTGGTCATGTATTTGCAACTTTAGTTTTGCAGTTCTACATAATAAGTTTTTATGTTTCATTTCTACTTCATTAGTAGCATCAACATTCTCCATATCCGAATTTTCCGGAATATAAGAAGGTAGCTTAGACTTGGATACAGTCTTTTTGTCATCTGTAGTTATTACAGCAACCTGTCTACTGTCATTTTGTAACTCTGGCAAATTATTTTTTTTAGATTCTAATTGTTCTTCAAGATTCTCTATGTAATTACAAAAAATCTCACAGTTTGGACAACTAAGAGAATCTTGGGACACATTTTCATGTATTCCTGTGTTCTGTACATTGTTAGTTTCTGTCTGCTTTAGTGTAAACATATTTTTGGCAGGTAAAATATTAATAATAATCTTATTAAATATTCTCACTAGGTTAAAAATGTTCGATATCTTTTTACGCTCTTTCAGAACAGTAAATTTATTTTTCTCGATCTGCAAATTGGCTTGTAAACATTCATTGTACATATATGCCCATAAGTCACTGTGATTTGGGTAAAAAGACACATCTTTAAACTCTAGTTTGCTTTCTCTCGCTATATCATCAATAAATTCCATAACTTTTACTCACCATATTTAGAAGAATTTCTTGTCTTCAACCGTCTGATACTGGACTGTTGACCACATCTGATGCAACACAAACGCCTCTTGGTTGATAGGTTCTGAACCGTCTTTTATCTCGAGACTTGAATCTTCGCAAGACTGCGCTAATCTCTCCCCCCTCAGCAAGGATCGAGATTTCCGTAAAAATTGAGAAATGACGGCACTGTCTGGCTCGCCAAATTGAAGAATATTAATATTGTCTAATATTCTGTATCTCAGAGGCGTTTCCGAATCAATAGCATTGATAGTCAAACTTACTTAAAAGAAAGTGTGAGTTTATTTGTTACACAGTTGGCATCATAAATACAATGTAAAAAGTATAATAGTTCAGTTCAGTGTAGGTAAAAATATATAAAATAGTATAGTTATAAAGCTGTAATAAGCTTATGAAAGCATGTGTGCTTTAATGGCTGCTGTCTTGTGTGTCCTTCAAGAAGCAACAGGAAATGACGTTCTAAAGCCCCATACACACGGTCGGACTTGTACAAACTTTTCCGTGGACTTTTGTACAAAGTGTGTTGTCCACAAGTTTGTATTGCATACACACGGTCGGACTTTTTGACAACAAACACGAACGTGGTGACGTCACAACGTACGGACGCCACTTCAAAAGAGGACGTTCAATGACTCCAGCGCCACCTTTGGTCAACTTCTGTATTGTAGTCTGATCGTTTGCAATGGTTCTGAGCATGCGTGTTTGTACCTTGTACAAAAGTCCGATGCTTTTGCATACACACGGTCGGACTTTGCTCCATCGGACTTCTGTTGTCAAAAAGTTTGTCCGTTCGCAGAGCCAACAAAAGTCCGATGAAAACAGAAAAAGTTTGTCCGATGGAGCGTACACACAGTCGGATGTTGCTCCAAAACAGCTAATTTGCATGTTTGTTGTCAAAAAGTCCGACCGTGTGTACGGGCCTTTAGACTTCTGGCAGAATTCAGCTGTCCCAAGTCATCAGTCTCTGTATGAATATGTCTGGGTGTGTGTGTGTCTGTGAGAGTATGAGGGTACGTGTGTGTGTCAGTCAATGAGTGCCCTGTGAGTGTCTCCGAGAGCTCTGAAAACATAGGCTTAAATATTACATGCGAATGTCATAACCTCACAAACTTAGTACCTTGTATGGCACACATTCATGTCTGCTAACTTCCGCAATGTGCGATCCAAAACTAACTCAGAGAGTCATATGGAGCTTGATTGACAAGCTCACATGTAACACTCCATACTTGACATCATGTGCTGTTCATGTAATGTCATATAACCATACATTTACATAATATGAACACATATTAGCAACTTTATATTAGATAACTATATACTAATATATATTAACATGACTGAGACTACTCTAAACTTATTTTAACAAGATATAATCCACAATGTATCATTTCTTTAGCTACGTAGACACATGTCTATTTTTGTCTTCTCATGACATTCTGTACCAAGATACCATATATGTCATGCTCAAATTGGCTACATTCAGAAACTTATTACTAACTCAGCTTTCGATGAGGATATGTTTCACTGAACACTTGATCAAGGTCATTCACACATACTATTTATTATGATTAATCATAAAACCAAATATGTTTTGCAAGCTTGCCATAAATATATTATAACACCTATAAGTGCCGAATTATGAATTTGGAATAATATTCTAACAACTACGCTTTTTCCTATTTACCTTTTTATTTTTAATAATAAACAAGTGTGATTTGATTGTACTTCTGTCTCTGTCTGTTTCATGGTTCCTGACAGTACGTGAAGGCCATGAATTCAGAAGATACAGTCAATCCACTTGTTGGTAATATTTTTTCCAGATTGGATGAGCAAGACCACATGGATCAGTTTGCCTTGGCGTTACAAATGCTCCTGAATCGCACAGAGGGTTTCTCAATCAGGTTGAGATATACATCGAAATGCTGCCCAGGCGTTTTCCATGGACGGAAGCAAAGTAGGTTTCGTGATAGCTTTGCTTTCTGAGAGTGCCTTGGCCTGGGCTAATCCTCTATGGGAGACGCAAAAACCTGTTGTCTTGAGTTACCCTCAGTTTGTGACCTCCTTTAAAAGGGTTTTTGACGTTCCCGCACGCTCTGCTTCTGCTGCCAAGTGCCTCATGTCCATCAAACAGAGTACGAGAACTGTTGCCGACTACGCCATTGAATTCCATACTCTGGCAGCAGAGGTTGCTTGGAACAATGAGGCCCTCGTGGCTGCTTTTTTTCATGGTCTTTCGGATTCCATCAAGGATGAGATAGCAGCCCGAGATATACCCACTGAGCTGGAGAGCTTGATCTTGTTTGCCATCCTCATTGGCTCCAGACTCAGAGAAAGACTTTCTCTTAAGGAGCGCTTGCGGAAGCCTCTTGTATGTTTGCCTCCAAGCTTTGTAGTCCCACCCATGCCTCCCTCACCTCCCATGCCTCCTGGTACCGAGTTGGTCAGTGAAGATGAACCCATGCACCTGGGCTTCACGCGTCTCTCTGCAGATGAGAGAGCCTTTAGGAGGAGGGAGAGATTGTGCCTTTATTATGGCCAGGCAGGTCACTTTTTTTTTTTTTTTTAATTAGTTTTTATTGAAGAAAATTTTACATACAGAATTTAGTATAACAAATAGAAAGATCACAAAAAGAAATGAGTAGGCTTCCAAACATTTGTGACTGATGTCACCTTTAAGATCAGTCATAAATACGTGTGGGCAACAGTACGGCACGTCACTTTTTGAAGTCTTGTCCTACCCATCCAGGGAACGCCCAAACCTTTAGGTCCTGTCATGGACAAACCTTAGGTGGCGTTGTTTCGTCCCCAGTTATCCAGATGTCACCCTTTCTTGGGCTGAGTCGTCCATCAAGATACAGGCTCTAACCGACTCTTGGGCTGCAGGCCTGTTCATAGATGCTGCATTTGTTTCGCAGCACTCTATTCCGCTGCAGCTGCGTGACACTCCACTTGCCATTGAGGCTCTTGACGGGAGATCTTTACAGCCTGCCCATGCGAGTCATGAGACGGCTCCGTTGTCCATGGCCATAGGGGCTCTTCACCATGAGATAATCCAATTCCAAGTTATTTCCTCGCCCAGATTTCTGCTGGTTATTGGTTATCCTTGGTTACAGAGGCACAACCCCTCTTTTGATTGGGTCCATACTGAGGTTCTCTCCTGGTCACCACAATGCCGTGAGACATGCTTCCTGAAGGTATCCAAGGTCCTGTGCACTGCTTCACTCCCCTCCCTGCCGGAAGAGTACCGTGATTTTGGCGATGTCTTTGATAAAGGTCAAGCCGGTAGTTTGCCTCCACACCGGCCTTATGATTGCGCAATTGACCTTCAGCCTGGTGCCATACCTCCTCGTGGCCGGGTTTACCCTTTGTTGGTCTTGGAGGATAGGGCCATGGAGGAGTATGTTGCTGATGCACTTTCTCGAGGTTTCATCCCCAAATCCTCATCTCCTGCTGGTGCTGGTTCTTCTTTGTGAAAAAGAAGAGCGATGAACTGAGACCTTGTATAGATTATAGGGGTCTCAATCGTGTCATGATTAAGAATGCCTACCCGATTCCATTGATTACAGAGTTAGTTGACCGTCTCAAGGGAGCAACGGTTTTCACAAAGCTTGACCTGAGAGCGGTATACAATCTTGTGTGCATTAAGGAGAGCGACGAGTGGAAGACTGCGTTTAATACCAGAACAGGCCATTATGAATACCTGGTAATGCCTTTTGGCCTTTGTAACGCCCTGGCAGTTTTCCAGGAATTTATTAACAATATCCTCCGAGATTTGTTGCAATTGTGTATGGTGGTTTATCTCAATGATATCCTCATATTTTCCAAGTCCCTGGAGAGCCACCACACAGATGTCTGTTGTGTACTTCAGAAACTAAGAGAGAACAATCCCTATTGTAAACTGGAGAAGTGCGAGTTCCATCGTGAACAGTTTACATTCCTGGGCTATGTCATTTCCACTGTTGGTATTTCAATGGACCCAGAGAAACTTTCAGCAGTCCTACAGTGGCCTCGACCCGTAGGTTTAGGTCCTCTGCAGCATTTCCTGGGCTTTGCCAACTACTATCGGAAGTTTATTCGGAACTTCTCGTTTCTGGTCAAGGCTCTGACTGATATGACTAGAAAGGACAGTAACCCACAGAGTTGGTCCCCGGAGTCCATTAAGGCTTTTTAGACTCTCAAGGCTGCCTTTGTTTTTGCTCCTGTGTTGGTACATCCGGATCCTACATTGGCTTTTATTCTAGAAGTTGATACTTCTGAGATGGGAGTTGGCGCCCTTCTGTCTCAATGTCCTAACACTGAGAGCGCTATGCATCCGTGTGGCTACTTTTCTAAGAAATTGTCACCTGCTGAGTGCAATTATGAAACTGGTGACAGAGAGCTGTTGCCGATCATTTTAGCCCTGAAAGAATGGAGCCACCTCCTTGAAGGTACCACTGTGACCATTCTTATTCTTACTGACCATAAGAATCTTATGGTCAGTAAGGCTAAGCGACTCTCTCCCAGAAGGGCGCAATGGGCTCTTTTCTTGTCGAGCTTTAATTACATTGTCTCTTTCTTACCCGGTACTAAGAATGTAAGGGCTGATGCCTTGTCACAACAATTTTCCTCCACTTCCAAGTTGGAGTCGGTTCCAGTTCCTATGATTCCTCCTGATCGTATCTTGGCTACGGTTCACACCAGTCTTACTTCTCCTTTGGGTGACAACATTCTTGCTGCTCAGGTCCATGCTCCTCCTGATAAACCTTGTGACCGCTGCTTTGTCCCAGAGAGTCTCCGTACTGCAGTGCTCAAGACTTATTATTCTCCCAAGGCAGCTGGCCATCCTGGGAAGAATAAACTCATTTGGGCCATCGCCCAACAATTCTGGTGGCCTAGTCTACGGGCTGATGTTACTGCTTTTGTAGCTGCCTGTCCCATATGTGCCCAGAGTAAGATGCCACAACACCTTCCAGTGGGCCTCCTACAACCCCTACCCAATGGAGAGAGGCCCTGGACTCACCTGTCTATGGATTTCATTGTGGAATTGCCCAACTCCCAAGGAAACACTGTTATCCTTATGAAGGTTGACCGGTTCTCAAAGATGTGTCATTGAATTTCACTTAAGAAGTTGCCCACCTCTAAAGGAACTGGCTTCCATTTTTGCTCGGGAGATCTTTCGCTTACATGGGCTACCCAAGGTGATTGTTTCGTATAGGGGCAGTCAGTTTGTCTCCCAGTTCTGGCGAGCCTTTTGTGCACAGTTGGGAATCCAGCTTGCGTTCTCTTCTGCATATCACCCGCAGTCTAATGGGGACGCAGAGCCCAATCAGTCCTTTTTTTTTTTTTTTTACCACTCATTAAGATTTGTTATTTATGGATTCTAATCAGATTGACTGTCTGAATCTTATCCTGTGTACTTAACATCATTGTGTTTTTTTTTTTTTTTTCCTTTATAAGCTTAATTCAGTTTAATATTTTCCATTAAAAAGAGAAAACCATACATATATAGAGAAAAGGGGAAAAAGAAAGAAAAGAAAAACCAACACTAAAATTGACATCTACTTAGTTATCATTGCCAACCTATTCTACTAACTTATCTCTTTATTTAACTCCTTATTTTGTTAGATTTTACCACACCCACCCTTCCATCTTCTCCCCATCTGTTGACCTTCCCCATACCCACTACTCTTTATTCCATTAATGCTTGGGAATAATGCTTCGTCTTTTTAAATGTTCTCCACTTTTCCCACGTTCTACGGTATTTTATCATTTTATTTTCCTCCATTTTTCTTAGGTATTCCATATTATTGATGTATTCTATTCTTTGGATCCAATCTCTGATCAGGGGTTGTTTCACCTGTAACCAATTTTTTGGTATTAAAGCTTTTGCGGCATTAAGTAAAACGGGTGTTAATGAGTTTTGTATGCTTCTTTTGAAATGCTTACTCGTTTTTACATCTACCCCTAAAAACAAACATTCCCCTGGGGTTAAAGGTATTTTTTGCCCTGTTATTTTCTCTATATATTCTGTAATTTTACTCCAATATTGGTTTATTACTGGGCATTCCCACCAGAAGTGGAATATCGTTCCCGGTTTCCCACATTTTCTCCAGCATAACTTGGAGTTGGATGGTTCCATTCTATGTAATTTATCTGGTGTTAAGTGCCATCTCGTTAGGCATTTATAATTTACTTCAATTGATCTTATATCAAATACAGAATGATATACTGAGTTAATCATTTGGGTCTCATCAACTTCATAACCCAAGTCCCTCTCCCATTTAGCTATGAATGGGATATGTCCTTGGCCTTCTATTTCCGATAAACAGTCATATAGCTGTGAGACACAATGTTTAACTGCTCTTTTCTTTGTACATAATTTTTCCATTGCTGTTAAGCTTTTTTCATTTCTTATTGGTTTTGGGATGGAATTAACGAAGTGCTGAATCTGGAGGTATTCCCAGTCTTTCAATATTTGCCAATTGTGCTTCGTCATTAAATCTTGTTTTGACATTATCTTCCCCTCCCTTATAATGTCTTTTAATTGTAAATCCCTCATTCGATTCCCTAGTGATGTGTCGTGCCCAGGTGTAAAAAAACTCGTTCCCTCCAGGGGGATTAATGGTGAATTATATTGTCGTTTGTTTTTACGCTGTGTTGTATCCCATTTTTTTAGTGCCATTAAAGTGATTTCGTGCGTCCTACTACTAATTGCTCTAAATTTTGGTGGAATCCATATGTTTTTTTTTAATTGTGACCCGGTCAATGTCTCCTCCATTTTTGCCCATTTCTTTTTCGTGTTTTGATTTGTCCATTCAACCAATCTCGTGAAAATAATTGCTAAATAATATCTGTGAATGTCAGGTAGTGCCATTCCTCCCCTATTTTTTTTCCTGGTTAATAAATTAAATTTTATCCTGGGTTTTTTATTTTGCCAAATAAATTTTGAAAATAATGTCCTTAATATGTTAAAAAAACCTATAGGAATATTTATCGGAAGCATTTGCATTTTGTATATAATTTTTGGTAATACCACCATCTTCAGCACATTGATTCTTCCCATCCAAGATATTTTTCCTTTATTTAACTTCATTAATTCCGCTTTAACTTCGTTTATCAACGGGACATAATTAGCTTGATATAACCCCCGGATTGTTTTTGTTATTTTAATCCCTAAATATGTTATTTCTTTTTTTTCCCATGTGAAAGGGAATTTATGCCGTATCTTTTCTTCCTCATGCAGATCTAATCCGATATTCAGGATAACTGTTTTAATTGGGTTTATTTTGAAATTAGAAAGGGCCCCGTAGTCTCTGATCTCCTTCATCATACCTGATAGAGATGTTTGGGGGTTGATCAAGTATAGGAGTATGTCGTCCGCGTATGCCGCCACTTTATGTTCTTCCCCCCCCATTCTTATACCTTCTATGACTGGGTTGTTACGAATTTTTGCTAATAAGGGTTCCAGAGCTAACACGTATAGCAATGGCGAAAGGGGACACCCCTGTCTTGTACCATTCTGCATATCGAACGCGGACGACATACTCCCATTTACCCCCACTCTGGCTGATGGATATGTATATAGATTGTTTATCCATTTTAGCATTTTTGGGCCAAGTCCCATTGACTGTAATGTTTCCATTATAAAGCTCCAATCGACTCGGTCAAAAGCTTTTTCTGCGTCGATTGAGACCAATATCATTGGAGGATTGGTTTCCTTATCATTCCCCATTAATAACAGCGTTCGCAAACTGTTATCGCGGCCCTCCCTCCCTGGTACAAATCCTGCTTGATCTTCGTTGATCAATTCTGGGAGTAGGTTTTTTATCCTCGTTGCCAACACTTTTGCGTACAATTTAATATCCGTATTCAAAAGAGCGATTGGACGGTAATTAGAGCAATTCAAAGGATCTTTACCCGGTTTTGGAATTAGTATGATATTAGCTAGGAGTGATTCTTTCCTCGGGAGCTCCTCCTCTGCCAGTTTGTTCCAGAGTTTACATAACTGTGGGACCAACAGCTGTTTGAATTTTTTATAATACCTGATGGTGAAACCATCTGGTCCTGGGCTTTTCCCGTTGGGCATGTCCTTTATTGCATACTCAATTTCCGCTGGAGTGATTGGAGCCTCTAGGCTATTAGACATTTCGGGGGTTATCTTTGGTAGATCTACTTCCCTCAGGTATTCTTGTATTTTAATTTTCCTGATCTCCTTCTGACTTTCAGTCTCCTTGTTCCTGATTGAGTATAGGGCGCTATAATATGTTTTAAACGCGTTTGCTATTTCTGATGTTCTGTATTTTATTTCACCATTCGCGTTTTTGATTTTTTCTATATAATTTATAGCTTTTTTATCCCTTACTATTCTGGCCAATTGTTTCCCCGGTTTATTACCCCACATGTATCTTTCTTTAGCTACGTGTTTATAGGTTTTTCTTACTTCTTGCTCCAATCTATTGTTTAGTTGCATACGTTTATGTATTATTTCTTTATATGTGTTTTTATCGAGTTGACCCTTATGTTTTTGTTCTAATAAATACGGGAATGCTTGTTCCCGGGCCCTTCCGGGGGAGGAGTCTGAGAATGGTGTGTGTCTGTACCTAGCGCGCTGGAGCGCTCCAAGTCCCCCACCGCAGGGATAATGCCGCTGTTTGCGGTCCTCCTCTGATCCCCACCCTCCTGTCCTAACCCTCGGCGGAGCCCCACCACTGGTGTGGTGGGTCCTCTCTCTTTCTCCTACCTTCCCCCTTGGCTTTCTTCCCCCCGGGTCGGAACACGCTGCATTGCGCTGAGCGGCGTGGCGGGCTGAGATCCGGACCTCCTGTGTGTCTGTGGAGATTGCAGTGTGAGAGCGCAGGGATGCCGGGGATGTCGGCTTTTCGGTAGCACTGGCTGTGCAGAGCAAGGTTAATCTTCTGGGAAGGCTTACGAGTGCTCCGGACGCCATCTACTGGACAAAGTAAGGTACTGCTCTCAAAAGACATTGAAAGGTATTGTGGAAAAAAGAAAAAAAAAGGGGATCCCAAGAAGGTCAGTAAAAAAAAAAAAAAAACCTAGAACTAAAATCTACATGAGAATGCTGAATGTCGGGCAGAATTAAAATATGCAGATAAACTAGACTGCAAGTAACCACGGGGTAAGTGGTCATATAATTGTCATATAATATAAAGCATAAAGCAAAATACTCTGCACTATATTTTCTGTTAAGTAACGGGACAGACTGGAAAATCCACGAAGATAAAAGTTAATATACTAGGAAAATACAGTTTCCTTTTTTTTTTTTTTTTTTTTTTTGTGTGTAATTGTATTGGCAAGTAAGCAACTAATTACACAACACAACAGTGACCCATCTCAATAAAACAAAATAAAAGGGGACAGATCTCTATATCACGTGATTGCTCTAGATGTAAAAAACAGAGTGAAAAAACGAGTATGCTGAGAATGGAATAAGGGGGTACTAGCGCCATCTCGACGGTAGCACGAAAACACTGCGACAGAAAAAATCTTAAAATCACATCTTAGGAGCCGAGGGTGAGCACATATAACAAGAGTAATAAAGGTGCTCAAATATCGCGGTGCCAGATGAAGGGAAAAACAGTAAAAGCAGGGGCTGTTTCGAAATCACCACGCCGGAGCTTGATTACCAGTCCCGGCGCAATGAATAAGTATATTACACAGACAGTAGCTACAGATAAGCAGCACGTTGAAAAACCTCAATACACCAAAACCCAACAGGCGGAAAGCAGAGATAAAAAGGAGAGAGAAAAGAGTAAAAAAGAGAAGAGGAAACATCAAACTCAAAACATCTCCGTACATGACTCAGAAACATTACTTGACGTACCATCAGAAGAAGGAACAGACCCAATAACTGAACTAGACCGAGATGTAGAACCCTTAATATTTCAACAGACACAACAAGATAACCGCCAAGTATTGCCCACTAAAAATGAGATAATATCTATGTTTGCAGCCCTGGAAAATACTATGAAATCCGAAATGGAAAGATTACATAAGAATCTTGGACACATACTAGAAAGAGTAGAAGAAGTAGAAAAAAAAGTGGAAAGAGATACGAATATAATAAAAAACCAGGAAGTAGAAATACAAAGTCTAAAAAAAGCACAACAAGAGCAAGCATATAAGATCGAAAATCAAGAAAATAGAGACAGAAGAAAAAACCTAAGAATCCGTGGAGTTCCAGACGCACAACAACGAGAGGATCTGAATGATATAATCAAGAAGATTTGTAACCCCTTAATGAATAAAGAGATAACTAACGTAATAAATGTAGAAAGAGTGCACAGAGTAAGGAAACCTAAAGGTCTCCCACAAGAAATGCCACGGGACATTATAGTGCGATTCCAAAACGAAGAGGAAAAATATCAAATATGGAGGAATATAAGAGCAAAAGCACCATTAAGATATGAAGGGAACGACATTCAGATATTCCAAGATTTTGCACAGGAAACCTTGAGGAGGAGAAGAGCCTTAAAACCTGTTATTGACAGTTCTGGTTGAGAATGAAGTGCAATATAACTGGGGTTTCCCTGCAAGTTTAATAGGAAAAAAAAATGGCCGCACAGCAAGATTAAGATTTCTTGAAGAAACTGCAGAATTTTGTAGAAAACTGGGGGTCCCGGTCCCGGGGGGGTGGAGGGGGGAGGAGATGGGGGGGAGACGGGAAACAACCCCGCCCCTCTCTGCCGGGAGGTGGGGGGGGGAGGAGGGAGAGGTCGATAGAGATGTAATTTATTGAGAAGGTGGAGTTCTAGTTTTCGGGATCGCCTTTCCCTGCTCGCATTCGCCTTGCCCCTCCCCTTTCCCCCTTGGCTTTGCTGGGGGGGAGGGGGGTGGGGTGGGTTGGGTTGAATTGGGGGGGTGGGGAGGGAGGGTGCGGTGGGGGTTGGGGTGCCCCTGGTATGCGGGATAATCACCTTGCCAATGAAAGGTGAGTTGGGTGACGACACCGTTAAACAGAATTCCACCCTAGGGCCAAGGGACAAATGGAACGAGGGAGTTCCAGATAAAAGGTCCCGGACCAGTGGGTCAATTTTACATCTGAGGAGGGGTCAGGGAGGGGAGAAGGACGGGAGGGTAAATGGGAGGGTAAAGGGGGAACGGGAGGTGGGTAGAGGGAGGGGGGAGGGTTAAATCTGTTGACAAGAAACCATTGCCACTACTAAAAAAGGATAGAAAAAATGTTAAACACGTATAATGCCGGAAATCAAAATAGTAACATACAATGTCAGAGGAATGAATTCTCCAAAAAAAAGGTACAATATACTAAGGGAGCTGGAGGGTTATTCAGCAGACATCGTGTTTTTACAAGAAACGCATTTGGCTCTAGACTTAAGTATCAGATTAAACACACAGAATTTTCCAACGTGGTATTATGCAGACACCCCAATCAGGGGCTCTAGGGGAGTGGCAATTGGGATCTCTAAAAAAGTCAATTGGAAAGTAGAAGAAATAAAAACAGATCCACAGGGGAGGTACTTATTTGTAAAAGGACTAATAGAAAGAGTTAGATACACATTAGTAAATATATACTGTCCCAATAAAGGCCCAAAGAAATATTTAAACAAAATGCTGAATACTTTAGAAACATGCAAGCAGGGCCATATAATCATGGGAGGGGATCTAAACTTCGCCATGGATCCGTATATAGATAGCACTTCACTGGGCATGGTACACGAAATCAAACAACATAGAACCTTGAAAAAGAAGATGCTGCAGCATCAATTAATGGACACCTGGCGAATACTTAATTTAAGGAAAAAGGATTACACATACTATTCCACAGTACACGATATGTATGTTAGATTGGACTATATATTTGTAGACCATGAATTACTAGAAAATATATTGGAAGTTAAAATAGGATCTATAACCCTCTCGGATCACGCACCTGTAATAATAAAATTAAAAGATCTAGGAAGAGAATATAGTAGAGGGTTATGGAGACTAAATGAGTCCCTTCTGGAAGATGTGGAAACAGAAAACACTATTAAATATGAAATTGAACAATATTTTCTAACCAATGACTCAGAGGAGATCCCAAGGGCTACACTCTGGGAGGCCCACAAAGCCCTAACCAGGGGGAAATTAATATCCATAGGATCCTGGGTAAAAAAAGAGAGCGAAAAGAAGCTAAACGATTTAAAAAAAGAACTTCATTTATTAGAGCCAATCAGTCCTTGGAGCAATTCCTATGTTGCTATATTTCTGACCACCATAACAACTGATCTGACCTATTACCTTGGGCAGAGTTTGCTCACAACAGTGCCTTGAATTCTGCCTCCCGATTGTCTCCATTTATGGTGAAAAATGGTTTCCAACCTTCCATGTTGCCTGACTCGTTTGTTCCGCAGAGTATTCCTGCGTTAGAGGAGCATCTCCGTGGTCTTCGTTCCACTTGAGTACAAGTCCAGGAGGCTTTGCGTCATGCTAATGATAGGTACAGACTCCATGCTGACCGCAGACGTCTGCCTGCGCCTTCCTATCAGGTTGGGGACAGAGTCTGGCTGTCATCCTACAATCTCTGGCTTCGTGTTCCCTCACTGAAGTTTGCACCTCGGTTTATTGGGCCTTTCCGTATCCTTCGTAGGATTAACCCACTAGCTTACGCGTTGGAACTTCCTCCTAGTATGCGCATCTCAAATGTTTTTCCAGTCTCCTTATTGAAACCATTGGTCTGTAACCGATTTACCACCTCGGTGCCACGTCCTCACCCTATTCAGGTTGAGAACCATGAGAAGTATGAGGTACAATCCATTGTTGACTCCCGTTGGTTCCGTGGGCGCATACAGTACCTGGTGCATTGGAAGGGGTACGGTCCGGAGGAACGCTCCTGGGTTTCATCCTCTGACGTACATGCCCCTGTCCTCCTCCGCGAGTTCCGTAGACGGTTTGCCCTCAAGCCCGGTGGCCCTCTGAGGGAGAGGGGTCATGGGGGGGTACTGTCAGGGCTGGCTTAGCCCTTCCTCCTCTGGGCTGGCCGCTCAGCTGTTGGCTAATTGCCAGCTTTCTTCTCTCTCCACAGTTACCAGCTGTTCCCGATGATGCTCGCCTGACCTGCCTATTTAAAGCCTTCCAGCTCATTTCTCCATTGCCTTCACGTTGGTCACATCACTAGGAACCATCTCCTGTGTGACAGGATATGGTGGATGGCAGTGTGACAGGTGATGGTGGAGGGCAGTGTGACAGGTGATGGTGGTGGTGGGGGGCAGTGTGACAGGTGATGGTGGGGGGCAGTGTGACAGGTGATGGTGGGGGGGCAGTGTGACAGGTGATGGTGGGGTCAGTGTGACAGGTGATGGTGGAGGACAGTATGACAGGTGATGGTGGGGGGCAGTGTAACAGGTGATGGTGGAGGGCAGTGTGACAGGTGGTGGTGGGGGGCAGTGTGACAGGTGGCGGTGGGGGGCAGTGTGACAGGTGATGGTGGAGGGCAGTGTGACAGGTGATGGTGGAGGGCAGTGTGACAGGTGATGGTGGTGGTGGGGGGCAGTGTGACAGGTGATGGTGGGGGGCAGTGTGACAGGTGATGGTGGAGGGCAGTGTGACAGGTGATGGTGGAGGGCAGTGTGACAGGTGATGGTGGTGGTGGGGGGCAGTGTGACCGGTGATGGTGGGGGGCAGTGTGACAGGTGATGGTGGAGGGCAGTGTGACAGGTGATGGTGGAGGGCAGTGTGACAGGTGAGGGTGGAGGGCAGTGTGACAGGTGGTGGTGGGGGGCAGTGTGACAGGTGATGGTGGATGGCAGTGTGACAGGTGATGGTGGAGGGCAGTGTGACAGGTGATGGTGGTGGTGGGGGGCAGTGTGACAGGTGATGGTGGTGGTGGGGGGCAGTGTGACAGGTGATGGTGGGGGGCAGTGTGACAGGTGATGGTGGGGGGCAGTGTGACAGGTGATGGTGGGGGGCAGTGTGACAGGTGATGGTGGGGGGCAGTGTGACAGGTGATGATGGGGGGCAGTGTGACAGGTGATGGTGGGGGGCAGTGTGACAGGTGATGGTGGAGGGCAGTGTGACAGGTGATGGTGGAGGGCAGTGTGACAGGTGATGGTGGAGAGCAGTGTGACAGGTGATGGTGGTGGTGGGGTGCAGTGTGACAGGTGATGGTGGGGGGCAGTGTGACAGGTGATGGTGGGGGCAGTGTGACAGGTGATGGTGGAGGGCAGTGTGACAGGTGATGGTGGTGGGCAGTGTGACAGGTGATGGTGGAGGGCAGTGTGACAGGTGATGGTGGAGGACAGTGTGACAGGTGATGGTGGAGGGCAGTGTGACAGGTTATGGTGGTGGTGGGGTGCAGTGTGACAGGTGATGGTGGGGTGCAGTGTGACAGGTGATGGTGGATGGCAGTGTGACAGGTGATGGTGGAGGGCAGTGTGACAGGTGATGTATGGTGGTGGGGGGCAGTGTGACAGGTGATGGTGGGGGGCAGTGTGACAGGTGATGGTGGAGGGCAGTGTGACAGGTGATGGTGGTGGGGTGCAGTGTGACAGGTGATGGTGTGGTGCAGTGTGACAGGTGATGGTGGATGGCAGTGTGACAGGTGATGGTGGAGGGCAGTGTGACAGGTGATGGTGGTGGGCAGTGTGACAGGTGATGGTGGAGGGCAGTGTGACAGGTGATGGTGGAGGACAGTGTGACAGGTGATGGTGGAGGGCAGTGTGACAGGTTATGGTGGTGGTGGGGTGCAGTGTGACAGGTGATGGTGGGGTGCAGTGTGACAGGTGATGGTGGATGGCAGTGTGACAGGTGATGGTGGAGGGCAGTGTGACAGGTGATGTATGGTGGTGGGGGGCAGTGTGACAGGTGATGGTGGGGGGCAGTGTGACAGGTGATGGTGGGGGGCAGTGTGACAGATGATGGTGGAGGACAGTGTGACAGGTGATGGTGGAGGGCAGTGTGACAGGTGGTGGTGGGGGGCAGTGTGACAGGTGGCAGTGGGGGGCAGTGTGACAGGTGATGGTGGAGGGCAGTGTGACAGGTGATGGTGGAGGGCAGTGTGACAGGTGATGGTGGAGGGCAGTGTGACAGGTGATGGTGGAGGACAGTGTGACAGGTGATGGTGGAGGGCAGTGTGACAGGTGGTGGTGGGGGGCAGTGTGACAGGTGATGGCGGAGGGCAGTGTGACAGGTGATGGTGGAGGGCAGTGTGACAGGTTATGGTGGTGGTGGGGTGCAGTGTGACAGGTGATGGTGGGGTGCAGTGTGACAGGTGATGGTGGATGGCAGTGTGACAGGTGATGGTGGAGGGCAGTGTGACAGGTGATGGTGGTGGTGGGGGGCAGTGTGACAGGTGATGGTGGGGGGCAGTGTGACAGGTGATGGTGGAGGGCAGTGTGACAGATGATGGTGGGGTCAGTGTGACAGGTGATGGTGGAGGACAGTGTGACAGGTGATGGTGGAGGACAGTGTGACAGGTGATGGTGGAGGGCAGTGTGACAGGTGGTGGTGGGGGGCAGTGTGACAGGTGGCAGTGGGGGGCAGTGTGACAGGTGATGGTGGAGGGCAGTGTGACAGGTGATGGTGGAGGGCAGTGTGACAGGTGATGGTGGAGGGCAGTGTGACAGGTGATGGTGGAGGACAGTGTGACAGGTGATGGTGGAGGGCAGTGGGACAGGTGATGGTGGAGGGCAGTGTGACAGGTGATGGTGGAGGGCAGTGTGACAGGTGATGGTGGTGGTGGGGTGCAGTGTGACAGGTGATGGTGGGGGGCAGTGTGACAGGTGATGGTGGAGGGCAGTGTGACAGGTGATGGTGGAGGGCAGTGTGACAGGTGATGGTGGAGGGCAGTGTGACAGGTACAAGAACTTCACTCACTGTATTGGATGTTAGTGTCAGCTTCTCAAGAGGCAGTCACATTGCATGGAATCCTAGCTCAGCAATAAACAGCCCGTCAGAGCAGCCAATCATGGAGTTATATGCTTGTGGATACACGACCAATCGATAGCAGGGGCGGGCGTGCCATGTGGTGGTGGGCGTGGCCAATAGCTACCAGTGTCCCAGGGCTCAAGTCAGCGTCGAGTAGAGGCAAGAGGGTGGCGGCGAATGTATTGTCACCTGCTAAGTGTTCCTGCCCCGGGGCGGGACAGGACGGCCTTCCCCGTTATTGGGATGGGATTCCTACACTTCTCACGCTCCTCCCATTCAGTAAACAATGAGAAACGGCCTGAAGAGAAGGCAGGCGGGAGGGGGAGCGGAGCGCCCACAAACATGCCGCTCTCTGTGTGTGTGAGTGGAGCTGACGCGGCCGGCCGTGCTAGTGTGCTGTCATTGTGCGCGCCCTCTGCATGCTGGACTATGGAGAACAAGGCACTGACAAGCTCCCAGCGCAAAGTAGGGAAACCAGCGGTCCTGGCTGCGCCCTAGGCGGCAGTGCACCCTAGGCGGTTGCCTAGTCCGCCTAGTGGTAGCACCGGCCCTGCATAAAATTACAATTTTTGATATAATATTTCACAGCAGGGCCCATCCTTGCACCCAACAAGAGTAATTCTGAGAGCGTATAGTGTTCTAGCACCACCAAAACCAAAGGCTACATTTTTCTGCCCCTGTTTAACGGGGGCATGTAATTAAATTTTTGATATAATATTTCACAGGTTCGGCTTGCACTAGAACATCCGAACAGGCAAATAATCTGGACGAACAAGCGAACATCGTTAAAGTCTATGGGACACGAACATTAATAATCAAAAGTGCTAATTTTCTTTCAAATGTTTTTACTGAATTTTTTTGCAGATTTGTTTACAACAAGGGTTACAAAAGAAACAAAAATGTAGTAACAAAATTTTCACAGCACAGTGTAATATAGCGACAGATTGTTCTCAGCATAGTATAGTATAGTAATAAATAGTCCACAACATAGAGTAAAGTAACATTCACAAGTATCCAATAACCTTTGTCAAAAAGGGACTCGAACAAGAGTAAGTATATTAGTGATTGTATAGTACATTCTGTATGATAATTATTTTCAAAATTATAATATCGATATGGGTAACGGCCACTCCAGGACTCCCAAGACACCCCTCGTAGGGATCTATCCGTGTCTTGGGGTGTCCAGGCCAATGTCTTAGTATAGGGAACTTAAACATAGTAATTGTCGTTTGTGAATTGACATAAAGGTCTATTCTTACTCCCTAGCTCACTTCAAGGAAGTAAACATGTGATGTATTTTTCCCTTTATTATGAAGCTATTCTAAAGCTTTCCAAGATACATTAAAACTTACATGGAGTCTTCTTTCTAGTTGACTAAAGAATCATTGTTGTTCTATTATCAGCACGGTCTAAATTATAGAGGTATAATTTTTGTACCATATACTCCATGGTTCCCATAGTTGTTGTTCCTTAATGTAAAGGAACTTGTTGTTGGGAACTATCAGTTCATTGGAATGGTGTAGTTGGGTTAATTCTATAACTTCTTTCAGAGTAGGAATAGAGTCAGTTCTCCATTTCCTAGTTATGGATAGTCTCGCAGCCAAAAGTATGTGTTACCACTTTGCGATATATTTTTGGGAATCGTTTGTATATTTATATTTAGAATGGCCAATTCTGGTGAAAGTTTAAAGATAATACCTGTAACCGAAGTAATTAAATGGGATATTGCCTGCCAATAGGTATGTACAGTGGTGTGAAAAAGTGTTTGCCCCCTTCCTCATTTCCTGTTCCTTTGCATGTTTGTCACACTTAAGTGTTTCGGAACATCAAACCAATTTAAACAATAGTCAAGGACAACACAAGTAAACACAAAATGCAATTTGTAAATGAAGGTGTTTATTATTAAAGGTGAAAAAAAATCCAAACCATCATGGCCCTGTGTGAAAAAGTGATTGCCCCCCTTGTTAAAACATACTATAACTGTGGTTGTCCACACCTGAGTTCAATTTCTCTAGCCACACCCAGGCCTGATTATTGCCACACCTGTTCACAATCAAGGCATCACTTAAATAGGAGCTGCTTGACACAGTAAGGTCCACCAGAAGATCCTTAAAAGCTACACATCATGCCGAGACCCAAAGAAATTCAGGAACAATTGAGAAAGAAAGTAATTGAGATCTATCAGTCTGGAAAGGGTTATAAAGCCATTTCCAAAGCTTTGGGAATCCAGCGAACCACAGTGAGAGCCATTATCCACAAATGGCGAAGACATGGAACAGTGGTGAACCTTCCCAGGAGTGGCCGGCCGCCCAAAATTACCCGAAGAGCGCAGCGACGACTCATCCAAGAGGTCACAAAAGACCCCACAACAACGTCCAAGGAACTGCAGGCCTCACTTGCCTCAGTTAAGGTCAGAGTTCATGCCTCCACCATCAGGAAAAGACTGGGCAAAAATGGCCTGCATGGCAGAGTTCCAAGGAGAAAACCACTGCTGAGCAAAAAGAACATCAAAGCTCGTCTCAATTTCTCCACAACACATCTTGATGATCCCCAAGACTTTTGGGACAACATTCTGTGGACCGATGAGACAAAAGTGGAACTCTTTGGAAGGTGTGTGTCCAAGTATATCTGGCGTAGAAGGAACACTGCATTTCATAAAAAGAACATTATACCAACAGTAAAATATGGTGGTGGTAGTGTGATGGTCTGGGGCTGTTTTGCTGCTTCAGGACCTGGAAGACTTGCCGTGATAAAAGGAACTATGAATTCTGCTGTCTACCAAGAGATCCTGAAGGAGAATGTCCGACCATCTGTCCGTGTACTCAAGCTGAAACGAACTTGGGTTCTGCAGCAGGACAATGATCCTAAACACACCAGCAAGTCCACCACCGAATGTCTGAAGAAAAACAAAATGAAGACTTTGGAGTGGCCTAGCCAAAGTCCTGACCTGAATCCTATTGAGATGTTGTGGTATGACCTTAAAAAGGCAGTTCATGCTCGAAAACCCTCTAATATAACTGAATTAGGACAATTCTGCAAAGATGAGTGGGCCAAAAGTCCTCCAGGACGCTGTAAAAGCCTCATTGCACGTTATTGCAAACGCTTGGTTGCAGTTGTTGCTGCTAAGGGTGGCCCAACCAGTTATTAGGTTTAGGGGGCAATCACTTTTTCACATAGGGCCATGATGGTTTGGATTTTTTTTCACCTTTAATAATAAACACCTTCATTTACAAATTGCATTTTGTGTTTACTTGTGTTGTCCTTGACTATTGTTTAAATTGGTTTGATGTTCCGAAACACTTAAGTGTGACAAACATGCAAAGGAACAGGAAATGAGGAAGGGGGCAAACACTTTTTCACACCACTGTAGGTATGGGCATTCCCACATAATATAAAATAGGGTCCCTATTTGGGTACAGTTCCTCCAGCAAGCTGGTGAAGAGTTCCCCTTGAATTTTGCTAGGATATGCGGGGTTAGGTATCGTCTTTGAGTTCATTTCTGTGCCAATTCCCACAATGTAACACAGGCTGTAACCTGGTATATACTTTGTAAGGAAGCCGTCCATTGTTTAATTGAGAAGTCTTGCTTCAAATCTTGTTCCCATTTAAGAAAGGTGGGTAATTTGCTGGGTATGTTTTTCTCCCCTAGGATTGAGTATAGTATTGCTACTCCTTTCTTTGATGTGGTATGGTTGGTTAGGAAAGACCATATTTTAACCGGGACTAAAGCCCTGAGTTGTGGGTTATGATGAAGACACTTAGTTATTTGACTATACGTAGATTGCTCAGATTTCGGGAGCTGTAATTCATTACTCAATTGTGAAAAAGATTTTAATGAGCCTTGTTGAAAGAGGGATCCAATTTTGATATCCCGACCCAAATTCCATTCATGTATGTGCAGGCCAGAAATTAATGTTGATAGTATGTTTAGAGGTGGATTTAACATGGTGATTGGAGTTTTATCCCATTTGTATGTGATGATTCTCTTCCAAGTGTTTAGCGTCACTTTCACCGTCGGTGGGTATTGAGCTGTGGTAGCTGACTTAACTTTCCTACTTAGCAACCAGAATTGCATATTGGGTTGTCGCATGATGTCTTTCTCAATTTGTCCCCATAAAGTTGTAGGAGTAGGTAAGAACCATTCCTGCATTTGGGTTAAAATAGTTGCGTCATAGTAGTCCTGTAGATCAGGAATGGTTGATCCACCTATATTTCTATGTTTAATTAGTATGTGGTATGTGCAACTGGGTTTTTTGTCATTCCATAGATATTTTCCCAGACTGCTTTGTAGGGATTTAAAGTCAAAAGTGCTAATTTTAAAGGCTTATATGCAAGTTATTGTCATAAAAAATGTTTGGGGACCAAAGGTAAAACTCATTGAAAAAAACTGCATGGGTTACCCCCCCAGTCCATTACCAGGCCCTTTGGGTCTGGTATGAATATTAAGGGGAACTCCGAACCTTAAATGTAAAAATAAATTGTGTGGAGGTGCCCAAAAGCCACACCAGGCCCTTCAGGTCTGGTATGGAAATTAAGGGGAACCCTGCGCCAAATTTAAAAAAATGGCGTAGGAGTCCCCCCAAAATCCATACCAAACTTGAACCCTGCCCCCAAATTTTTACAAAAATGGGGTAGGTGTCCTCCCAAAATACATTTCAGACCCTTATCCGAGCACGCAACCTGGCAGGCCACAGGAAAAGAGGGGGGGGCGAGAGAGTGCCTCCCCCTCCTGAACTGTACCAGGCCACATGTCCTCAACATGGGGAGGCTGCTTTGGAGCAACCCGCAAAGCACCTTGTCCCCATGTTGATGGGAACAAGGGCCTCATCCCTGCAACCCTTGCCCGGTGGTTGTGGGGGTATGCGGGCAGGGGGCTTATCAGAATTTGGAAGCCCCCTTTAACAAGGGGACCCCCAGATCCCACCCCCCATGTGAATTGGTAATGGATACATTGTACCCCTATCATTCCACAAAAGAAAGTGTCAAAGAATAGTAAAAAAGACAGGAGACGCTTAGGGACAAGTCCTTTATTAAAAGATAAAAAATAAAAATGTGCCGCAATGTCCATTCTTCTTCTATCACACCGCTGACGAGCCCAAAAAAAGGAAACAGCTATGCCTCCATGGGAGGCTCCTGCTGAGCGATGCTTCTTCTTGATGACAGCTCTTATATAACTGCGGGGGCCACCCGTTGACATAATTGTGATGTCAGAGGAAGGCGGGGTCACCTGTTTACATCACCGGGTGGCCCCGTCCTCAGCTATATATGAGCTGTTACCAAGAAGAAGCGTCACTCGGTGGGAGCCTCCCATGGAGGAAAAGCTGTTGTGGTTATTTTCTTTTTTCAGCTCGCCGTGATAGAAGATGACTGGACATCGCGGGACATTTTTATTTTTTTTATCTTTTAATAAAGGACTTGTCCCTATGTCTCTCCTGCCTTTTTTACTATTTTTGGCACTTTCTTTTGTGAAATGATAGGGGTACAATGGACTTGTTACCAATTCACATGGGGGGCGGCAACTGGGGGTCTCCTTGTTAAAGGGGGCTTCCAGATTCTGATAATCCCCCCGCCAGTGTACCCTCACAACCACTGGGCAAGGGTTGTGAGGATGACGCCCTTGTCTCCATCAAAATGCCAAGTAATGGATGTTTTTTTCAAGGAGTTTTATCCATATTGCCAAGACCCGACAATTCATTACAGCCGTGGTCAGTTTTAAATTACTTTTTCCTTAGAAATGTCATTTTGCTGCGGTACTGTTCCAAACATGGGAAAACTGTGCCACTTTACAGGCATACTATAGACACCCCCCAGGCACAATATTTAAATAAATATTTTATTTTTATTGTTTCACTTTAAGCATTATTAAAATCACTACTCCCGAAAAAACTGACATTTTTAAAACTTTTTTTTGCATTGATACATATCCCCTGGGGCAGGACCCGGGTCCCCAAACACTTTTTATGGCAATACCTTTCATATAAGCCTTTAAAATAAACACTTTTGATTTTTAACATTCGCTTCCCAGACTTTAACGGTGTTTGCGTGTTCGCACAAAATTTTTGCCTGTTCGCATGTTCTGCTGCAAACCGAACCGGGGGTTTTGGATCATCCCTACTAGTCATAATGAGCATGTGAAAGGAGAGCTGTTATCATTACAAAAGTATGTTATGTTATGTTATGCTAAAGTAGTTGATAGCTTATCAAAAGTGCTAATTTTATTGTGTGGTTTGACCCTTTATTAAAGGCTCTGTGCAACCAGCAGAGCTTTGCTGTCACTTTGACAGCTCTTTGCTATGCTTTATTTATCCATAGTGCCCAGGGCTCCAGATGCAGAGCGGGTTGCTGTCATACTAATAGCTGAGTCCTGCTGATTACATTGGGATAGCCACATTTTCCCACTGTTACCTGCAGAACTGAGCTGTCAGTTTTAATGCTTGGTTGTGTGCAGTGTAGGAGATAGCCAGGCAATGAGAAGGCAGGAGATGGTTCCACATCAGCTGCATCCTCCAACACAATGCCTTCCCTGTCACTGCCTTGTTCTGGAACTGCCCTCTAATGTTACATCCATGCTTTCTTGTAGGCCATTCTAGCATGTTATAGAAAAACACCTACTATAACTCGTCTTAAGATGAGCTTGCAAATTAGCAATATTTTTATTAGCACAGTAGCAGCACAGTGGCAAATTGGTTAGCACTTACACCTAGCAGCACTAGGCATGTTGGTTTGAATCCCAACCATGGCATTAACTGCCTGGCGTTTGCATAGTTGCCAACATTGTAAAAAAAAAAAAAACAATTCTGGCTACAGTCGGAGTCAACTTATAATTAGGGGGTGGGACATGCATTAGTAGGAGTGGGATAGGGAAAGAGAAAAACGGGTGTGGTTTGTGTAAAATAGTGGGTGTGGCTTAAATAGGCATGACTCAAAGGGGTGTGGCTAGAGTCTAAGATAAACAAGGGATGGAGGGAGAAACAAAGGGAGAAAGAAAGAGAAAGAAAGGGATGGAGGGACAGCAGGCCCACACCACAATAGAAATATGTGTATTTCAGAAAGTTTAACAATCAGCAAATATAGATACTCCAAACACCTGGTGTTAGCTCTTAAATCATCCCAGCACCATTGTGTCAGGATGATTGAAGCGCATTATTATTACATTGTAATCTAAAATGAAATAGTTCAACTCATCATAATGCAGAACCAGTGAGAGCCCTGAGTGTGTGACTTGTCACGTCGCCTGCCACCAGATGCCATCAGGTATCCCCAGTACAGTCACTCCTCACATCTCAGGTGTCTCCAGCGGAGTGCTTCCTTACATCTCAGTGTCCCCAGCGGAGTGCCTCCTTACATCTCAGGTCGGTCAGTATGCAGTGTTGCAGTGTAGGGGTCCCTCTATGATAGGGGGTAGGTGAGTGTAGGGGTCCCTCTAATAGAAGGGACCCCTACACACCAAACTGACCTACCCCCTGTCATAGAGGGCCCCCTACACTCCACACTGACCTACCCCGTTATACAGGTCAAGACGCATCCGAACTGGTGCACTCACTCACAGGGCTGCTGTTAGAAATTAATGGGGCCCCGTACAGCCTGAGGAGGCAAAGAGGGAGGTGAGAGAGAGAGGCAGTAGTGAGGGAGGGGGGGGAAGAAAGGGGGAGGAGGAGAGAGAGGTGAAAGAGGGGGGTCAGACAGAGAGGAGGGGGGTCTGACAGAGAGGAGGGGGTCTGACAGAGAGCAGGGGGTCTGACAGAGAGCAGGAGGTCTGGTGCACTCACTCACAGGGCTGCTGTTAGGTTGTATGGGTCAGACAAAAAAGAGGGGGATCTGACAGAGAAGAGGGGGGTCTGACAGAGAGGAGAGAGGAGGGGGGTCTGACCGAGAGGAGGGGGGGTCTGACAGAGAGGAGGGGGGGTCTGGTGCACTCACTCACAGGGCTGTATGGGTCAGACAAAACAGAGGGGGGTCAGACAGAGAGGAAGGGGGCAGCTGACAGAGAGGAGGGGGGTTGATAAAGAGGAGGGGGCCAGCTGACAGAGAGGAGGGGGCGGCTGACATAGAAGAGGAGGGCTGACAGAGCAGATGACAGAGACGCACAGCGCAAGTATAGGACACTCCGGGAGCATGCAGGGCTGGCGCGATTACCCACAGACACAGTCCAGCCCTGCATCCACATGTGATCAGCTCCTCCAGGCGAATCATTTCCTCCGTCCGTCCTGCACATGACCTGCTCGCCCATTAAAGGGGTTCTAAAGCCTTAACTTTTTTTACTTGAATGCATTCTATGCATTAAAACGGAGTTCCACCCAAAAGTGGAACATCCGCTTTAAGCACTCCTCACCCCTTGACAGGCCACATTTGGCATCTAATTGTTTTGGGGGGAGTGGGTACTTAGTTTAGAGTGGAACTTCCTGTCCCACTTCCTCCTTCCTGCTCTTGGCTGCCTAGACGACTCCTGTCCCCCTAGGCGGCCCCTCCCTGTCAGCAATCTTCTGAGACACTTGTTCAGTCCCAGAAGATTGCCTGGCCACTAGCAGAGCGCACACCTCCCAACTTTTTGAGATGGGAATAAGGGACACCTATCAGCACAAGCATGCAGGCATAGGACACACCCCCTGCCATGCCCCCTTAAAGGAGAATTTTACAAAAAATCAAGTGCTTTTTTACCATTACTATTCCTTTATATTGGCTTTTGGAACTTACAAATTCAGCAATTTAGAAATTGGATGAGAGGTTTAGCACTGGAAAACACGTTTTCATAGATAAAAAGTGCATTTTACATACATCTATATAGATCAGACCAAAATGAGGGACACTGAGGAGGAATGAGAGACAGAGGGACATTGCACCAAATCAGAGACAGTCCTCCCAAATCAGAGACAGTTGTGAGCTATGAGAGCGCAGCACGGCTCACGCATTCGCAGTGCGTGTCCAGCCGTGAAGCCAAAAGCTGTCACGGCTAGGTGCTCACAGTGGCTATGACGGTGCCAGGGGAGAGGAGCGGGGCTCCAGTGGCAGCATCGCTGGACCGTGGGACAAGTAAGTGTCAGTTTATTATTCCCGAGTCTGGCTCGGGGTGGACGTTTTATACCAAAAGCGGTAGCCCCGAGCCAGACTCGGAACCTCATCGCTGAATGCAGGAGGAGATTACTTACCTTCTCCCCTGGATCCAGCAATGTCCCCCCACTGTACGAGCGGCTCGTCCACCGCTCGATTAATCACGGAGCCGATCTCTGTTCCCTGCGAGCGTTGCGACGCACGGGGACGGAGATCGGCTCCAAATTCAAAAAGTGAAACACACAGTATACATACAGTATAATGTAATCTTACAGATTACATTGCTGTATGTAATTATTTCACATCCCCTTTGTCCCTAGTCATCTGCCCAGTGTCCTGCATGCAGTTTTAGATTATAAAAATTGTTCTTTATGCCTGGAAACTGGAGATTGTCCATAGCAACCAAAACTGTCCCTTTACATCAAAAATGATTTTAGACCAGCTAGAAAACAGCGATAGTAAATTAGAATCACTCGCAGAATTGAGCGATAGCGATTTGTGGGGAGATCCGTCATCAAATACTGAAAAGTAATGACAGTGACAATTCTGCAACTGAGCAAATTTCAGTGTTTTTGATTTGATTACATTATTGAATAATTTTTATTATTGTTATATTATTATTTGGTATAATTATTTATAGTTATTTATTATATTATAATTTATGATTTCATTTTTCAAACTTTATCATACCCGGGATGTCTGCTATACTCTGGTTTGGACAGATTTAATTGAGTTATTCCTAAGAATATTCCTAAGAAATACAGGACTACAATATAAAACGCCAAATTTTCATGCAAAATAATTGTACCGCTTTCAGCACCTAAAATCTGTAATAATCATACCGTCAGGGAGGTTAAAAGTCAACAGCTACACTTTTTGTAGCTGCTGACTTTTAATAAACTAAAAGATATGTGGAACTCCACTTTGTAAAAAACTTCTGGGCTACAGGTTACCCCCTACCCCCCCTTATACTTACCTCAGCCCGATCCAGATACAGCAATGTGCATGAGAGCAGCGGCTTTTGGTGCGGTCTCCCTCTTCACTGGACAGTTTGCTGTCAATCAAATGCTGTGATGAGGGAGCAGGGGTCAATATAGACAAGGTGGTTCGGGAGCGAGCCCACATGAGTGCCCCTATAGAAAACAGCTTTTTATGGGGGCACTAGCCGAGGAGAAGGACGCTGGAGCACCGGCGAGGGACTGTAGAAGAGGAGAATGCTGCTTCCAGGTTTCAACCCAAAACTTAATTCCAGTAATGGCAATGTAAGACCCATGACCAACACCCATATCCTTGGATGACCAACAAATGTCTGTGATGGTTAAGTCCCTTAGGTCTCTTGGCCCCACCACCTCTAAAGAATTAACTACACCCTTTTTTGTGGACTGCTGCCCAACCAGTCCTTCACCCCAACCTGTCAAAACACTTTAAAGGTGGGAGACCCAGTGGTGTAGTGGTTAGCATTCTCAACTAGCAGTAAAAAAGGTCGCTGGTTTGAATCCCAACCATGACACTACCTGCCTGGAGTTTGCATGTTCTCTCTGTGCCTGTGTGGGTTTCTTCCGGGTACTCTGGTTTCCTCCCACACTCCAAAGACATGCAGGTAGGTTAATTGGCTTCTGTCCCAAATTGGCCCTAGTATATGAATGGGGACCTTGGATTGTGGGCTCCTTGAGTGTAGGGACCAATGTGAGTGTGCAATGTACAGGGATAGGGACAATTGCAGACACTCACTCAGGTTGAGTTGGATGGACTGGTGTCTTTATTCAACCTTACTAACTATGTAACTATGTAACCCACACTAGTTTGTATAGTCCATAAGAGATTTTATTCTGCAACAATATTGCAGACTTTGTGGCACTCTCAGAGCAGGGGCGGACTGATCATTGGGCCACTCTGGCAGTGCCACTAGGGGAGCCCATCAGGGTTGCCAGCTTCAGTAAAACCAGGGAAAGTATGAAAAAAAAAAATTATTTTTTTATTTTTTTTACATTTGTCTCTAAAAATGTCCCTTACCGACTTCATTTTGGTCTAAAAATCCAGAGATTATAGCTGCCCCACCTCTCCAGTACCTTCTCAGCCAATAGAAACATGTCTGTGTATACTGTGTGCACATGTATGTGTATACTGTGTGATTGTATACTGTGTGTGTGCGTGTTTGTGTATACTGTGTGGCCCCATAATCTCTGATTGCCTGGGGGCCCCACAATCTCCTATTGCCCGGGGGCCCCATGAGTTGTCAGTCCGCCCCTGTCTCAGAGTTAGAAAATCCAACATCAACTTGCATGATTATAAAATGGTTCAGGCTTTATTAAAGTAGAAGTTCACCCTAAAGCTAAAATCTCTAAATCTACTTGCATCCACAATCTAAGACTAATTTATCTAGCCCTGTAAAGAAGAAATCGCTATACATAACTTTTCTGAAGCCACTCTGGTCTCCAGCAGTGGATGCTGTGTGCAGGAAACAGCCGACAATGTGAAATGCCTGGGATGTGTCCTCACCCATAGAGTTATTATGGGGCTTCTGTTGTTGGCTGCCTCCTCTGCATCCGCCTCCACAGAGAAGCCGCCGCTGACAGCTCAGAGTGGGACCGGATCGGCTTCAGAAAAGGTATGTGTTATGTTTCATGCCCTGTCTATCTGCTTATCTCTGGTCTGTGTATTAGCTTAAAGAGGAACTGCAGTCTGCTCACATAATCTGTAATAAAAACATCCTTTGCCATTCTGAAGTTTCCCTCCAATCACTTTGCATATTTTATATATACTTTGATTCTGTACTGTCAGCGCGAGGAGGAAAAATAGCCGATTACCGGCTCTGTTGTGATCACATGATCAGCTGTCATTGGCTGACAGCTGATCACGTGGTAAGGGGTCGAGATCGACCCCTTGCTCCGATCTGTGATCAGGCGAGTCTCATAGACTCGCTGATTACAGAGCGTGCCACGCGCGCCCATCAGGGGGCACGCAGGCCGCTTGTGCATGGGACGACATCAATAGACGTCAACCCGGAAAAGCAGGTCTGCGCTGTAACCGTCATTTGGCTATAGCACGGATCTCAAGAAGTTAAACGCAGTGACAATCAAAAATCGATACTCCATTACCCTTAGTATCTGAACTAGTCAACAGATTTGAAGGTGCCTCCATTTTTACAAAGTTGAATCTTGGGTGCATAAAATCTGATCCGAATATGGGAGGGTGATGAATTTAACACTAGAGATGGGCATTATGAATCCCAAGATTTGAATCGATACTAGTGGACATTTATATATTTTCCTGGGACTTTTCAGTCACTGTTATACAATTTGATTGGATATTTATTCCTTTTATTATTGTTTCATTTACACTCATTTTTGCATATAGGTGCACTATAGCGCTGCACTTTTTATTCACATTATGAATACTTGGTTATGACCTGTGGTTTGTGTAATGCCCCAGCTGTGTTGCAAAACTTTGTTATCAAAATCTTCAGGGATCTGCTTTATCAATTTGTTGTCATCTATCTGGATGACATTCTCATCTTTTTGGAAAATCTGTTCACAGAAACCATATCCAGAGTGTACTTCAGCGCTTACAAGACAATAATCTGTATGCCAAGCTGGAGAAATGTTATTTTGAATGTTCTAAATGTCCTTTCCCTGGGATGCTTTGTTTCTAGTTTTGGTCTTGGTATGAATTCTTGAAAGGTCTCAGCCATTACCAAATGGCCTCTCCCTGCCAGCATCAAGGCCACACAGTGCCTTTCTGGGTTCACTAATTATTACAGTCAGTTCATTAGGAATTACTCTTCCATTGCTCTGCCTATTATCACCTTAACCAAGAAGGGTGTGAATGCCAAGGAGTGGCCCCCTGAAGCTGTCTCTGCTTTTCATGATTTGAAACAGACCTTTGTTTCTGGACCTTTGTTGAGGCGACCTTACCCTGGGGATCATTTTTTTTTTAAGTGGACACTTGCTTGACTGTAGTGGGAGCCGTGCTTCTTCAATCCTTTGAGGAAAAACGTCAACCTTGTGCGTTTTTTTTCTCTAAAAAATTTCTCAGACAGAGAAGAATTACACTATTGGTGATTGGGAACTTCTTGCGATTAAATTGGGGTTGGAGGAGTGGCGTCATCTCTTGGAGGGTTCCCCGCATTCTATAACAATTGTCACTTGCCAAAAGAATTTGCAGTACTTACAGAATGCCAAACGATTCAATCCCAGACAGATCAGGAAGAGTCTTTTCTTTTCCCATTTTAATTTCACCATTACGTACAAACCTGGATCCTTCAACAGTATGGCTGATGCACTCTCTAGGTCTTTTGACATTCAGGATGAGGAGCCCACCTCTGAACCTGAGCTGATCATTCCTACCTCATTCTACCACCATGGAGTCAAAAATTCCTCCTGGCAAGACCTTCATCCCCACTGAGCTAAGAGCTAAGCTCCTTCATTGGGGACAAGTTTCCAGGGTGGCAAGTCATGCTGGGTTCCTCTGATCCTTCCTTCTCATCAGTGGTGGACTACTCTCCGTTGGGATGTCAAAGACTTCGTTAAGGCTTTTCATGTCCAGGCCCAGTCTAACTCCTCCACGCAAGCTCCTGCTGGTCTTCTCATACCCTTGCCCATTCCTGAGGAGTCATGGTCTCACAAAGCCATGGAATTTATCACCGATCTTCCACCATCTGAGAATAATACGGTCATTTGGGTGGTAATCAATCGGTTCTCCAAGATAGCTCATTTTATTCCTCTTCCTGGTCTCCCTTCTGCTCCTGCTTTGCTTCCCATTTTTGTTCAATAGATCTTTTGTCTTCCATGGGGTTCCTTCCTATATTGTTTCTGACAGGGATGTTCAGTTCATATCTCATTTTTGGAGAGCCTTTTGCAAATCTTTTAATATTGTCTTGGATATTTCCTCTTCGTACCATCCTTAATCCAATGGACAGACTAAGAGGGTTAATCAGAAGTTAGAGGTCTTTCTCCGCACATTTGTCTCTGCTCATCATGACGATGGCCCCATGCCACTAAGGGGCCCCATCAGGGTTGCCAGTCTCAATAAAACCAGGGACAGTATGTAAAAATCTGTGTTTTTTTATAAATCCCAAGATTATAGCTGCCCCGCCTCTCCAGTACCTTTTCAGTGTGTGTATGTGTAACCCCCTGTTTACATACTTAAAAATTGTCTTATTTTTTTTCTTTGCACTCCTCCGCTATGTATCTTTTGTGTTCTATCTTAGCCACTCTAATTGCACCCCTACATTGCATTCTTTGTAAAGTCTGAATGCTGATGATCTCTCAGGCTTGTATTTTCTGAAGGCCTTCTCCTTTGCTTTTATATGCATTTCTACATTGGAGTTAAGCCATCCAGGACTTCTGTTCGCTTTTTTAAATGTATTTCCCAATGGAATGCACTGGCTAATGCCCTTATTTAATATGCTCTTAAAGCAAACCCATCTCTCCTCCGTGTTCTTTGTTCCTAAGATTTTATCCCAATTTGTTTCTTCTAGCAAAGTTCGTAGTTTAGGGAAGTTGGCTCTTTTGAAAATCAGTGTCTTTGCATTCCCCTTATGTTTCCTATTTGTGTGATTTATACTGAAACTAATTGACCTGTGATCACTGTTTCCTAAATTTCCCCTTTTTTCCACATCTGTGATCAGGTTTGTATTGTTGGTAATCAGTAGGTCTAGTAATGAATGGGCTCAAATTGCACTGCAAAGAATCACATACAATTTGAACAGGAATACAGTTAAATTCCTGTCTGAATCTTATGCGGTTTCCACCACCACTCCCGTGTGAACCCAGGCTTGTCTTAGTCACTTCAGTGCGGTGCAGGAAACCACATGCAATTTGTATAGGAACCGCACTGCATTCCTGTTCAAATCTCATGCGATTCTTTGCAGTTCAACTTGAGCCCATTCATTTTGTAAGTATCAGTGTATGTGTATGTATTGCTACTCGTTATTGGTGAATGTGAGTACTTGACCGGAAGTATCGGTACCTGACCCGCACTAAAAAGAGCATCCAGCCGTCCACTGAACACGACTGGTCCCTTTGCTTGTCACTCACCAATTGACAGCCCGGTTTCCCCCTGTCGTAGTTTCCAATAAGCTAGTCCTCGCACCCTTACAAAGACCAGGCCAGAATTTTGTGGAAGAGGCACTTGTCAAAATGTCCACCCATGTTGAAGGCATATGGTATGGGGGGGGGGGGCCTTTCCTGGTCTGCATATTTGGAGAATTGTCTGATATGGATTGGGGGGGGTACCACACAACATTTTTCTTGGGGCAGCTTTCCCTTAACCACTTGCCGACAAGCCACTGCAGTTCTACTGTGGCAGAATGGCACGGCTGGGCGAGGTGACATTATTTTACATCACCTCGTCCTGTGGCCACTAGGGGCATGCCCGCTGCACACCCCCCCGAGCCGATGTGAGTGCCCTGCAGTCACGATCACCGCCAGGCTCCTGCGATTGCTGCTGAGGCAAAGAGAACTAGGATCTGTGTATGTAAACACAGTTTCCGCTTCTCTGAGGGGAGAAGTGACAGATCATCTGTTCATACAGAGTATGAACAGGGATCTATCTTTTCCCCTACACAGTCCCCTTCCCCCTTCAATTAGAAACACAAACAGGAAACACAATTAACCCCTTGATCATTCCCTGGTGTTAACCCCTTCACTGCCAGTGACATTTTTACAGTAATCAATGCATTTTATAGCACTGATTACTGTATTAATGCCAATGGTCCCAAAAACGTGTCAAAATTGTCAGATGTGTCCGCCATAATGTTGCAGTCCCAATAAAAATTGCAGATCGCCGCCATTACTAGTAACAAAAAAATGTATGATAAAAATGCCATAAAACAATTCCCTATTCTATAGATGCTGTATCTTTTGCGCAACCCAATCAATATACGCTTATTGCGATTTTGTTTACCAAAAATATATAGAAGAATACATGTTGGCCTAAACTGAGGGGAAAATTGTTTTTTTATATATGTTTGGGGGATATTTATTATAGTAAAAGGTAAAAAATATTGGGGGTTATTTACAAAAGGCAAATCTACTTTGCACTACAAGTGCACTGCAAGTGCACTTGGAAGTGCAGCCACTGTAAATCTGAGGGGATGATCTGAAATGAGGGGAAGCTCTGCTGATTTTATCATCCAATCACGTGCAAGCTAAAATTTTGTTTTTAATTTTCCTTGCATGCCCCCGCAGATCTACAGCGACTTCACTTCTAAGTACACTGTAAGTGCACTTAGAAGTGCACTAGTAGTGTAAAGTGTATTTGCCTTTAGTAAATAACCCCCATTGTGTTTTTTTCAAAATGGTCGCTCTTTTTTTGGTTTATAGTGCAAAAAATAAAAACTGCAGAGGTGATCAAATACCACTAAAAGAAAGCTCTATTTGTGGGAAAAATGAACATCAATTTTGTTTGGGTGCAACGTCGCACGACTGCACAATTTTCAGTTAAAGCAATGCAGTGCCGAATTGCAAAAAGTGCTCTGGTCAAGAAGGGGGTAAATGCTTCCAGGGCTGAAGAGGTTAAAATCCATACCAGACCAGAGGGCCTGGTATGGATTTTGGGGGAGACCCCAAGCCTTTTTTTTTCTTGGCTTTGTTTTTTGGCGTGGGTGCCCATTCAAAATCCTTACCAGACCCAAATGGCCTGGTATAGATTGGGGGGGCTACTCTGCTTTTTCTTTTTGTTTACATTCTGCTATTAGCAGAGATTTATTGCTGCCAGCAGGGATGACTTATTGTTGTTAGGATATCGTCGGGTGAGCAATCTGTCAATCAATCTTTTTTGAGCTTTAGGCGGCTTTAGGTGACTTGGAGTAGAAATGTGAGCCATTTCCACAAAGAATAGTTTTTTTTTCTCCTCCAGCATTTTGGAGCTTCGAGCTACAAAACGGTCAGGTGTGAATGGGGCTTTAGGAGTGACAGGGACCCCAACATTCTAATATAAGGCAGAATCCCCAGTGGGGGTCAAATTTGTTAAGCCTGATATACCACTTCAGATGTTTAGAGACATTCATGGTTTACTGTACTCATATCATTGCTGTGCTTCTTACAGGAGTCTCTGGAGACTGGAAAACCCATTTTACAGTGGCCCAGAGTGAGTATTTCGATAAAATTTATCAGGAGAAAATGAAAGACCTCAACATGTCTTTTTCCTGGGAACAATTCTGATTCAGTCACTGGCAAATGTAAATGATTATAATAACTAAAGATGTTAGACATACTTTACTTACAAATGTTACAAGTGGTTGAATTTGTCAATATATGTTTTCTTTGTAATTAAAGAAGATCTAAATTCGGTGCTGACATTTAATATAAATAAAGATCATCTTTCACCACAGCAAAACACTGTAGTCATTTTGTAACATAAGCTCTTCTTAAGCCCCGTACACACGAGCGGACTTTTCAACATCCAAAGTCCGACGGACTTTTGACTCGCCAAAGTCCGAAGGACTTTAGAATATGGAACATGCTTCAAATTTTTCCGAAGGAACTCCGCCGGACCCGGTCCCTTCGAAAAATTAGCTCGTGTGTATGCTATTCCGACGGACTAAAACCGACGCTAGGGCAGCTATTGGCTACTGGCTATGAACTTCCTTATTCGAATCCAGTCGTACGTCATCACGTTCGAATCCGTCGGAGTTTAGTGTGATTGTGTGTGGCCAAGTCCGCTCAGCCGAAAAGTCCGTCAGAACTCTGTCGGAACTCCGGCAGAACTCCGACGGAACTCCTTCGGAAGTCTGTCGGACATAAGTCCTCTCGTGTGTACGGGGCTTAACAGTGAAAATGTCCCTATATTGTCTTTGTGTGTGTTGTTGTGGCTATTCGTCTGTCCTTCATAACTACAGCAGTGTGGCTGATCCATCATGTACCTGTCTATAATAAAACATGTCCCATGTATCCTTGTGGCTTACACTATACAGGTGGGTATGGGGGGGGGGGGGGATGGGAGGGACCACTGCCCTGAGCGAAGTGTGGGGTGGCGCCAAAACACTGGAGCTGCACCCTTTGTCTCTGCCTCTGTGATGCTAAAGTCTGTCCAAAAGCAGAGCTGAGAACATACCCATACCTCCTGCCAGGGCAGGACTTAGGGTGGTGGGGCCCCCTGGGCTTGAGTCACTTACAGGCCCTACCTTCTATATATTACCGTATTTATCAGTGTATAACATGCACCAGTGTATAACACGCACTCCAAGTTTAGGAGGGAAGTTTAAGGAAAAAACGTACATTTAAATGTTTGTGACAGACTCACCCGGGACAGTGGCTTTTGGAGGGGACTAAATGCGGGCCTCCTGCTTACCAATTATGGGCCCTGGCATTTGGGGAACAGAAAAGGAAGCAGCCAGCTCACCTCCCCAATGGCAACTACACATTTTGGGAGTGGAGGAATCCAGCCTTCTGCCCCAACGGTTAGCTGAAGCGGATGATACAGAGTCCCTAGCAGAAGTGCTGGCAACAGGGCAGAGTGCTACCAAACTCTGCCCAGCACCAGCAACAACAGTGGAGTTCCAGGGAGCTGGGGCAGTCGGCCCATCTTCCCAGCAACAAGCAGGTGTAGTGAAGCTTCTACTCCCAGCTGAATTGCCGACAACAGGGCAGCGTGCCGCTGGCCTCTACCTAGCACCTACAGTTTCTTCTCAGCTTCAGGGAACTGGGGCAATGGGCCCCTCTGCCCAGCAACAGGCCAAGCCATGGAATGGTAAACACCACCCATCTGAAACGCTGACAGTCGGACAGAGAATCAATGCCCCTCACCTACTGAGGTCAACTATTCCCTGCATGCAGCCAACAAAGGAGATCATGCGGACAGACTATGTGAGTTCACTCTGCCTGGCTAACACATGTCCGCCACATTCTCACCCTAAGCCTCCGGAACTGCCACAGGTGTGGGGTAGAGGTCTTGGACCCTCTGTCTGGTGACCAGCACTTCAGCTGGGAAAGTTCCTTGCAACTCCAGAGATACTGCTGTTGGTGCTGGGCAGAGCACAGTGAAGTTTGGCCCTGATACCAGCTCTTCTGCTGGAGGCTGATCAGGTTGTTATTCCTCAGCAGAAAAGTCTATCAAACCCCCTGTCTCTGCAACTGGTGTCTGGGGATAGAGGTTCACCAGCTCCTGTCCGTGGAACCCAGAAGATGCTGCTATCGGTGCTGGGCAGAGGTTAGCAAGCAGCAAGACAGAAACAAGAAGGAGAGAGGATGGCACCCTCTAATTGCAGCATGGGTTATACAACAATTTATTTATAAGGGGTTAAAAACACTCAAATTTGAGTAGATAATAACCAGCATTGTAACATTAGTGTCCATTCATCCGCGTGTATCCCGGGTGGTGGAGATGTCATGGGCCGATGGAGAGGGTCTTTTATCTTAGGTCCTAAGGCTCCCTGGAGGTGCTGTAGGTGCTCAGCGCTTCCAGGTGGTAGGGACGCAGGGGGAGCACGCTCCATGATGCTCCACACTGTGCTGATATTTTTTCTTCTGGGAACATGGTCAGGCAGGCAGTGCTTCGCGTTTGGAGCATGCATGCTTCTTCATCAGGCTGTGCTGGTGGCCATATTGGAAGAGGGAATATATACCATTGACAAGGGGGGGGGGGTCGGAACATGATTGGGGAATGGGCTGAACTAGTGCGGCATGTTTATAACCATGGAGATTGAGTAAACACAGTACAGGAAAGGTGTATGTGTGGCTTGGAGGGGAGTATGGCGGTCATGACAGAACCGAGGGACGTGAGAAGGGTGTACTAATGAGAATGTGTAAATGGTGGGAATAAATGGTATAAGAGGAAGTAGATATATGGAGAGAGGTAATGGTGGAAAAAGTTTATATGTGTAAAAACTAGAAGATGAACATTTTGTAATATTAAATATTGGATATAAAAGAAAATAATAAAAATACACATAAAAATGTAATAAAGATATATATAAAGAATAATAGTAAAAAATAATAACGAATAAACTGTATATATGAAATGTATAACAAGTATATACAAATAAAAAAATATATATATAAAAATATATAAATATATAAGAAAGGAATTGATATGATGGAGGTAGATGCTGAGATGATTCATGAAATGATGTAAATTGATAGGATGAGACATATCCAAACTGGCAAGGGCGGGAAGGGGTAAGTGAGAGAGAAGGGGTTGGGAAAAAAGGGGGATAGGGGAGGGGGAATGGGGCAGAGGTATGTAGTGTATAGTAAGGATATAACTAATGCTGGACAGGCACATTCCTCCATCCAAGATCATCCCATGCAGAAACAGGATCATCAAGGTCAGTCAGCACTTGCTGCATCTGCCATAAGACCTCCGCATCCATAGCTGCGGGGGGCAGGTTGGCAAAGCATATTGTTACTCTTCAGCCAGGATTTCAGAGTTGTCAACTATTATTTCCTGATACCCAGGCAAAGGGAGCCCAGCCCTGGCACTGAGCAGAGTCTAGTAGCCGTCTGTAGGCGATCTCCAACTCCCATTCCTGAACGGCCAGAAAATCTATATCTTCCAATGCTCAGTGCACTTCTGAGACGTTCAGTAGCCCTTCTTGGAAATCCATGATTTCGTCCAACCGCCACTCCAAATCACTCCCAAAGTTAGGGTCCCCTGTCAGCTTCACATACAATAGGCCCAGGCTGCCTTAGCCAAAGCCTTCCATTGGGTTCTCAGCTGCTATCCAAGGGCATGCTTGGGATACATACCACCGGAGGGCTCTGTAGCTCTGATCCAGCCACATCTCTGCCCAGACCAGCCTGCTAAATTCAGCTGCTTTCTCCCAAAAGCAGCACCCGCAATCCATACTGCTACCAGGACTAGGGAGCTTCGAGTTCGAGTCAAACTCATGTTCGACTCGAACATTGCTTGTTCGGTGAACAGTGAACAATTTGGGGTGTTTGTGGCAAATTCAAAAAGCCACGTAACACTCTGTACAAGTCTATGGGAGAAGTCTAAAGTGCTAATTTTAAAGGCTAATATGCAAGTTACTGTCCTAAAAAGTGTTTGGGGACAGGTATCAATGCAAATTTTTTTTTAAAAACCTGACGTTTTTTCGGGAGCAGTGATTTTAATAATGCTTAAAGTGAAACAATAAAAGTGTAATATTCCTTTAAATTCCCTACTTGGGGGGTGTCTATAGTATGCCTGTAAAGGAGTGCATGTTTTTTCATTGTAATTTCTGCAGGAAAAAAAGTCATTTAAAATCACTTGCGTCTTTAATGAATTATCGGCTCCCGTAATACAGAGAACACTCATTGAAAGTCATTGACCCTTCAGGTCTGGTATGGATATTAAGGGGAACCCCGCATCAAATAAAATAAAAAATGACGTAAGGTTCCCCCTAAATATCTATACCAGACCCTTTATCCGAGCACGCAACTTGTCAGGCCGCAGGAAAACGGAAACCTGCATTACATCAGAGGGGACGGGGTCACCCACACGTCATTGGAGAAGCCAGGCTTCCCCACTTGCATCAGAGGGGGCAGCGTCAGGTGACGGGTGGCCCCGCCCTCCTCATATAAGAAATGTCAGGCTGCCGGATCCCACAGTGTCTCCGCCAGTGGAGACAGAGGAGGATGGATGGAATGCGCTGCACTGGACTGGAGAGAGAGATCCCCCGTCGTTGGATCAGATCAACCATCGCTGGACCCCGGAGAGATGATCATCCGTCGCTGGATAGCAAGAGTGGATTACCGCTGGAATCTTTTTTTTTTTTTTTTTTTTTTTTTATAAAGGACTTTTTCAAAAGTGTGTTTGTCTTATTTAACTATTTTTTATACACTTTTTTTGTGAAATGGTAGGGGTACTTTTGCACCACCTTACCATTTCAAACAGGGGGGGCCGGGATATGGGGGTCCCCTTGTTAAAGGGGGCTTCCAGATTCTGATAAGCCCCCCCGCCGGCAGACTCCCACAACTACCTGCCAGGGTTGTAGGGATGAGGCCCTTGTCCTCATCAACATAGGGACATGGTGCTTTGGGGGGACCCCAAAGCATCCTCCCAATGTTGAGGACATGTGGCCTGGTACGGTTCAGGAGGGGGGGCGCTCTCTTGCCCCCCCTCTTTTCCTGCAGCCTGCCAGGTTGCGTGCTCGTAAAAGGGTCTGGTATGGATTTTTAGGGGGAGCCCCACCGTAATTTTTTTTTTTGATGCAGGGTTCCCTTTAATATCCATACCAGACCTGAAGGGTCTGGTATGGATATTTAGGGGGAACCCCACGTCATTTAAAAAAAAAAAATTGAAGCGAGGTTCCCCTTAATATCCATACCAGATATGAAGGGCCTTGTAATTGAATTTGGGGGAACCCCATGCTTTTTTTTTTTTATCAATGACTTTCAGTAAGTGTTCTCTGTATTACGGGAGCCCACAATTCATTATAGCCACGATGAATAAATGACTTTTTTTCCTGCAAAAATTACACTTTGTGCAGGGACAGTTCTAAGCATGATAAACATGCGCCCCTTCACAGGCATACTATACACATCCCCCAGGTACAACATTTAAAGGAATATTACACTTTTATTGTTTCACTTTAATCGTTATTAAAATCAATATTCCTGAAAAAATGGCTGTTTTTAAAACCTTTTTTTGCATTGATACATGTCCCCTGGGGCAGGATCCGGGTCCCCAAACACTTTTTAGAACGGTAACTTGCATATTAGCCTTTAAAATTAGCACTTTAGATTTTGAATGTTCAAGTCCTATAGACTTTAATAGAGTTCTAAAGTTCACACGAAGTTTAGGTCTGTTCACAGGTTTTGGTGCGAACCGAACCGGGGGTGTTCGGTTCATCCTTAACCAGTACCTTTCCTGGATGGAGTGGAGAACATTTCCCTGGCGTCGCTGCTCAGGGGCTAGTACTTCCTTCCAGAGTTTGCAGTGGATAGAATCAAACCATCCCAGCAGGACCTGCTTTGGTCCTCTGTGCTGTATCTGCATCTCTCCCAACCTCCTTCTGAATTCCTCTTCCATGGCGGCTGGTATCTGTACCTCTCCTATCCTCTCCCGCTATCCGGACCTTGGATCCGGATGTAAGTTTTGATGTCCCAGACTGCAGGAAGCATCCCACTGCTGCCACCAATGCCTACAAAATCCTCTGTCCCCGGTGAGTTTGTAACAGTGTCAAAAATCCTTGCACCAGCCCTGCGCCGATTACAGCTTTCTGCCCAGCAGACATCGGAGCATTCCTCTTTCCTCAGGCAGACTGAAGATTGTGCAATGCTATGTTGTAATCCTGCGCTGACCCGTGCACTGCAGGTTTATTAAGAAAAAGTAAAATGTTGAATGGTTAGAAATATAGTGGGACTCTTCAGGCTCTAAATCAGCGGTATGCAACCTTTTGAGCACAGTGTGCTGAAATTTTTTTTCAAAGAAATTATGCGTGACGATTTTATAACAAAAAAAAATAGGATTTTTATATACAGCTTACCTGTAAAATCCTTTTCTTGAGAGTACATCACGGGACACAGGAGCTTCATTACATAGTGGGTTATATAGGCACCTCTGGTGATTGGACACTGGTTAACCCCCAATTAAGGAGAATTCCTCCCCTATATAACCCCTCCCATATGGGAGGCACCTCAGTTTTGTAGCAAAGCAATAGGAAACCACGTAAAACCTAAGAGGGGCAGGAGCCCTGTGTCCCGTGATTTACTCTCAAGAAAAGGATTTCACAGGTAAGCTGTATATAAAAATCCTATTTTCTTAAACATACATCACGGGATACAGGAGCTTCATTACATAGTGGGATGTCCCAAAGCACTGCTTAGATTGAGGGGAGGGAGACACAGATCATAATTATAGACCGCCATGGACCGGAGGACCTAAACTGCAGCCTGCAGTACACTGCACCCAAAGGTGATATCCTCTTGCCCTCTGACATCCACCTGATAGAATCTGGTGAATGTGTGGACTTTTGACCAAGTTGCAGCCTTACAGATCTGAGCCAGGGAGGCCTGGTGATGCACTGCCCAAGAAGCACTTACAGCCCTAGTTGAGTGCGCTTTCACTTGAAAAGGAGGGATCTTCCCTTTAACACTATAGGCCTGAGAAATAACCTGTCTAATGCCGCGTACACACGATCAAACAATCGGGTGGAAAAGTCCGGCAAACTCAAGTCCGCCGGACAATCCCCTCGTGTGTAGCCTCCGGCATACTTTTTTGACCCGAAAGTACGGCGGACTTAGAAAGTAGTTTTGCACTCCAATCTTCCCGCCGGACTCACATTTCGGCGGACAATCCGGCCACGTGTATGCCAGTCCACCGTACTTTTGAAATGAACGGATTTTTCCCACCCGGAGAAAAGTCCACTCATTCGAGCGGGTCTCCAGGTAGGCGGGGCCCGCGAAGGAGACGTCTCTGGCCCCGCCACCTGGCATGGACTTAAAGGGGAACCCCAACGTCGAAAAAAATTGGTGTGGGGGTCCCCCCAGGTCCACATCAGACCCTTGTCCGAGCACGCTAACCGGCCGGCCAGGAAAGGGGGGGGACGAGTGAGCGCCCCCCTCCAAGCCGTACCACTCTGTGTGCCCTCAACATGGGGGGTGCCTTAGGGAAGGGGGGGCCGCGTGTTGATGAGGACAAGGGCCTCTTCCCGACAACCCTGGCCGTTGGTTGTCGGGGTCTGCGGGCGGGGGGCTTATCGAAATCCGGGAGCCCCCTTTAATAAGGGGGCCCCCAGATACCGCCCCCCCCACCCTATGTGAATGAGTATGGGGTACAATGTACCCCTACTAGACATGTGCATTCGTTTTCGTCCGAATGCATTTTCGTCCGAATTTCAGCTATTTTCGTTTTCGTTTTGACAAATGATAACGAAAGAACAAAATCCGAAAAAAGAAAGATCCGACATAAATAAATGCTTTATTTTCGTTTTCATTGTTACAACAGTTCGATATAGAATAGGAGATTCGACATGACTCTGACAACAATCTGTTTCTATAGAACCTGTGGTCGAATGTGCTTAACCTTACCTCTATTAGTCCAAGATTATATAGAGAAAATATTCGACAGAGAAAAAAGATTTGACAGAGAGAAAAGATTCTGCAAGTTACTGTCCTAAAAAGTGTTTGGGGACCCGGGTCCTGCCCCAGGGGACATGTATCAATGCAAAAAAAAGTTTTAAAAACGGCCGTTTTTTCGGGAGCAGTGATTTTAATAATGATTAAAGTGAAACAATAAAAGTGTAATATTCCTTTAAATTTCGTAGGGGGGGTTGTCTATAGTGTGCCTGTGAAGGGGCGCATGTTTCCCGTGCTTAGAACTGTCCCTGCACAAAGTGTCATTTATGCAGGAAAAAAAGTCCTTTAAAAACACTCGCAGCTATTATGAATTGTCAGCTCCGTAATACAGAGAACACTCATTGAAAGTCATTGATAAAAAAATAAATAAATAAATAAATAAAAAAAGCGTGGGGGTCCCCCAAATTCAATTACCAGGCCCTTCAGGTCTGGTATGGATATTAAGGGGAACCCTGCCTTAAATTTAAGAAAAAATTTGACGTGGGGTTCCCCCTAAATATCCATAACCAGACCCTTCAGGTCTGGTATGGATATTAAGGGGAACCCCGCATCACATTAAAAAAAAAATTGACGTGGGGGTCCCCCTAAAAATCCATACCAGACCCTTTATCCGAGCACGCAACCTGGCAGGCCGCAGGAAAAGAGGGGGGGAGGAGAGAGCGGCCCCCCCTCCCTCCTGAACCGTACCAGGCCACATGCCCTCAACATTGGGAGGATGCTTTGGGGGTCCGTGACCCCTCAAAGCACCTTGTCCCCATGTTGATGAGGACAAGGGCCTCATCCCCACAACCCTGGCCAGTGGTTGTGGAGGTCTGCGGGCGGGGGGCTTATCAGAATCTGGAAGCCCCCTTTAACAAGGGGACCCCCAGATCCCGCCCCCCCCCCCCCCCTGTTTGAAATGGTAAGGGGGTACAAAAGTACCCCTACCATTTCACAAAGAAAGTGTAAAAAATGGTTAAATAAAACAAACACACTTTTGAAAAATTCCTTTATTAAAAATAAAAAAATAAAAAAAAGATTCCAGCGGTGGTAATCCACTCTTGCTATCCAGCGACGGACGGTCATCTCTCCAGCGATGTCTCATGTCATCCAGCGCAGCGAATACATCCTTCTTCTGTCTCCTCCACGGAGACACTGCAGGCATTCCGGCGGCTGACGTTTCTTATATACGGAGGGCGGGGCCACCCGTCACCTGACCCCGCCCCCCTCTGACGCAAGGGGAAACCCGGGGTTCCCTGTGACGTAAGGGTGACCCGCACCCCTCTGATGTAACACAGGCAGGTTTCCGTTACATCAGAGGGGGGCGGGGTCACCCATACGTCACGGGGAACTTGCCCACAAAAAGTGCCGCGTGTGGGCAAGTAGCTCGTTCGGAAAGTCCGACGGACAGTCTGGCGGGAAGTCCGCCAGACTAAGTCCATCGGATAGTCGGCTACGTGTGTACGTGGCATAATCCACCTTGAGAGAGTGGATTTTGATGCCGCCTGGCCCTTCCGGCAAAATAAATAAGCAATCAGTTTTCCTTATCTGAGCAGTTGCCTGAAGATAGATACTGATTGCCCTAACCACATCCAAAGTGTGCAAAGATTCTTCTTCTGTGGACTGTGGGTCCGGAAAAAAGGATGGTAGGATTACATCTTGATTCAAATGGAATCCTGAAACCACCTTAGGCAGAAATGACCTGTTGGGACGCATTACCACCCGGTCCTTATGAATAATTAGATATGGCTCTTTGCTGGAGAGAGCTGCTAGTTCTGATACTCTTCAAGCCGTGGATATGGCTACCAAGAAAACCAATTTTTTAGTCAAAAGAACTAAAGAAGCCTGATGCAAAGGTTCAAAAGGTTGCCCCTGCAAAGCCGAGAGAACCAAATTCAGATCCCATGGGCATACCGGAGGTTTGACTGGCGGCCTTATCCGCATAGCCCCCTGGATGAAAGCCCACACCAGGGAATGCGATGCAAGTGGCTTCTGAAAAAACACCGACAAGGCCGAAATCTGCACCTTGATAGTGCTTACGGCCAAATTCATTTCTAGGCCTGACTGGAGGAAGGCCAAGATCCTGCTAATGACATACTTTCTAGGATGCCATTCCCTGAGTTCACACCAGGAAACCTATGCCCTCCAGATTCTGTAGTAAATAAGCCTGGAGGTTGGCTTTTTGGCATTGACCAGAGTAGAAAGCCCACGGTCTCTCAGAATGTGGGTCTCAGCAGCCAAACCGTCAAATTCAGACTGTGTAAAGCAGGATGGTAAATTGGACCCTGTGAGAGCAGATCTGGCTGGAGAGGGAGGATCCACGGCCTGCCCACTGCCAACTTCATGATCTCTGCGTAACACGGTCGCATGGGCCAAGCCAAGGCTACCAAAAGAACTGACTTTGTTTCCGTCTTGACTCTTCCTAGGAACCACGACAGAAGCGGGCACGGGGGGAAGGCATAAATCAAATTGTACTGATCCCAGGGAACTGTCAGAGCATCCAACCCCTGAGCGAGTGTATCTCTTGTCCTTGACATGAATTTGTCCAGTTTTCTGTTGAACCTGGACGCAAACAGATCTACGCCTGGGAGTACCCCACTTGCGACATATGTTCCAAAACACGTTTGGGGTGCAGAGTCCATTCTCCTGGGCACAACTGCTGGTGGCTCAGAAAATCCGCCTGCCAATTTTCCACTCCTGGAATGAAGACTGCAGAAAGGCATGGAACATGCCTTTCTGCCCAGACAAGTATGCGATTCACCTCTTTTTGCGCAACCAAACTCCTGGTACCGCCCTGGTGATTGATATAGGCCACCGCTGTGGCATTGTCAGACTGAACCCGAACAGGGAGACCCCGTAGTCTGAAAGACCAGTTTATGAGAGCCATATAAACTGCCCAGATCTCCAAGACATTTATGGGCAAAAGCTTCTCGATCGCAGACCATTTCCCCTGCGAGCATGTCTCCTCCAACACTGCTCCCCAGCCTGGTAGGCTGGCATCTGTCGTAATAATCTTCCATGGAAGAGGAAGAAAAGTTTTGCCTTTTAGCAAATTCTCGGTTTGTAACCACCAGAAGAGGCCCTTGCGCGTCCCTGGGGATAGACGCATAGGAAGATCCAAGGACAGGGGCTTCCTGTTCCAAGCCGCAAGGATGCATCTTTGCAGAGGCCTTGAGTGGAACTGGGGGAATGGAACGGCCTCGAAGGAGGCGACCATTTTCCCTAACAGTCTCATACACAACCGAATGGGGGGAAGATCTTCTGCCCAGAATTAGGCGCACCAGATCCCCAATGGCCAAGGCTTTTGGCCTTGGTAGAAACACCTTGCCCTGAGCGGTGTCAATAACCATACCCAGGTATTCCAACCTGGTAGCAGGCTGTAGGGACGACTTTTCTAGGTTTATAATCCAACCTAGGCGTTCCAGGTGTTCTAGCGTTCTGGTAACACTGTGGTTCAGGAGCGCTACTGTTTTCTCTATGAGAAGCTAATCGTCTAGATAAGCCATGACGGCTATACCCTGAGCTCTTAGGTTTGCCAAGAGAGGGTCCAGAATCGTTGTGAAGACCCGAGGGGCCGTAGCGAGCCCGAACGGCAAGGCCAGAAATTGAAAATGGCGCCGCTCTACCGCGAACCTTAGATACTTTTGGTGTGCAGGAAAAATTGGCACATGGAGATATGCATCCTTGATGTCTATTGATGCCATAAACTCTCCCCCTTGCAGGGAGGAGACCACAGTGCGAATTGACTGCATTCGGAAGGACCAGAGGCGTAAAAAACGGTTCAGATCCTTCAGATCCAGGATAGGTCTGACACTTCCATTTGGCTTTGGAACGGTGAAGAGATTCGAGTAAAACCCTGAACCCTGTTCTCTTGGGTCCACTTCTACTATCACCCCCTGGGATAGTACGTGATCTAAGGCCAGAAATAGCAGTCTTTGCTTTACTGGGTCCCTGGGGATCCTTGACCTTAGAAAGCGAGAAGGTGGAATCTCCTGAAACTCCAGCTTGTAGCCCAGAGATACCGAAGAGACCACCCACTTGTCCTGGATCTCTTCCCGCCAGGCTTCTGCAAACTGCAGGAGCCTTCCCCCCACTCGGCCGAGCGGGGGCGCCCCTTCACAAGGAAGCTTTTGGGCTCTGCTTGGCAGGCTTTCTTCTGCCCCTGGGCCCGGCCTTGAGCCTTTCCTGTAGAGGGGGGTTGAGAAGGCCGTCGCCACTGCTTAGAGCTTGATGCTCCGGGAGAGAAAGAATGCCTAAATGATGGACATTTGCTCCTTTTGACTGGAAGGAGAGTAGATTTACCCCCTGAATTTTTTTTGACGAATTTGTCTAATTCTTCTCCAAACAAACGTTCCCCTTTAAACGGGAACCCAATCAAATGCTTCTTGCATGAAAGCTCAGATGCCCAATTCTTTAGCCATTGGGCCCTTCGCATGTGTACCAACAGGAGAGACAAACGAGATGCTTGTTGGACAGAATCCAAAATCACATCAATCATGAAACACAGAATTTGAGGTATTTCTGCATAATTCTCCACTTCCTCACTGGGAAGGAGGCCAAGCATCTGCTTAACCTGTTCCTTGAGGAACTGACACAACCCCACAGCTGCGACTGTAGGTTGCACTACAGCGCCAGTCATGGAAAAGGAGGCTTTTAATAATGTTTCCAGCTTCTTATCAGTTGGATCTTTAAATACCTGAGCATTATCCAAAGGACAGGTCAGGTTTCTATTCACGCAAGAAACAGCCGCATCGACAGATGGGACCCCCCATTTTCTGGTGAAACTTTCCTCCAGAGGATAAAGCATAGAAAACCTTTTAGGAGGAGCAAACAGTTTATCGGGATGTCCCCAATCCTTATACAACAATTTATCCATTAAGGGATGAATTGGAAAGGAAAAGGCAGTCTGTGGGATTTTCCTGACTCCCAGGGAAGAAACAGAGGACGTAGCGACCTCAGCAGCAGGCATTCTGAATGTGGTACACACCAATTCAGTATAATACAGCACCTGCTTTATGAGTGCCTGGGAGGAGGGGACTCTCTCCTCTTCCTCTGATTCATCCGTATGCTCAAGATCCCTGTCCCAAAATAGGGATCTCTCCTCATTGTCAGAAGTGTCATCTGAAAGAGGAATCTCAGCAGAGGGAGAGGATCTATCCCTTTTCCTGCTATCTTTCAGGGAAGCTTTCAGGGGGGGATGGTAACCTACAGGCATTTTTAGAACCCCTAGACCTAGGCGGTGTTTTACCAGTGCCCTTGTTACCTCCCCCCTGAGACCCTCTTACGAGGAGACATAGTCCTAAGCTACAAAGCAGAGGTACTAGTACAAAGTGCAATCACTGTTGTGCTTAAAGTCTCACAATAAATATATATGCTTAAACTACACAACCTGATGCTGAGTAGGTGTCTTAGGTTTGCCTGGATCCAATCCCTTGGGATGCTTACTGCCCACAGCTCCTTTGTCTCCACTTACAGCCCCCTGACGCTCTGGGCTTTTTTAAAACTGCCGCCTGGCACCTGCGCAGTACAGAGCCGTGCACACCGACGTGCACGGCTCGCAACCACGCTCCCCCCTCCTCCATTAGCATGGGAGCGCGCTCGGCGCGCGCGCGCACGAGGACCGCCGGTATCCAGGGGGGAAGGGAATCGCCATCGGAGCTGCGTGGGACCCCCAGACTACGTGGGACCCCTGTATTACCTTCATTGTGGCAGAGATTGCAGTGGAGACGTGAGTCTTCACTGAGCGTGTGTATCTGAAAGGCATGTAAGTATGCATCAGGCTGCTCTTACTCCCTCTAGTGGTGGAAACCAGGTAAGACATACAACTACTACATTTTTTCTTGTGTGAAAGGGTGGATTGCAACACAGACAAAACCAGCTCTTCAACAGCAGCTAGCCGCCCTCCAGCAGCAGTGATGTACAATCTGAGAACTATGGTCTCCCTCGCTGTAGGTATAGGCTTAAATTGTGCCTGTGAAATGGTACCTCCCATCGAGAGACGCCTCCTACGATGAGTGCATGCACCCTGGTTAAGTCAGCCCAGCTTATTGGCAAATCAGCTGTTGTGCTGTTCCGTACGGCGCATATGTAGTACATACCGGGCACTATTCGGGGGGGGGGGGTCACTTCTCGAAGGAACAGTGCCTCTGGATGAAAGGATGGGCCCCCACCGATGCACCAATCATTCCTGAACATATCATCCATGTGTACAGGGTGGGTCAGGTCACAGTGCCCCCCCCCCCCCCCCGCAGGTGCCCACGTGCAGTGAACACCCTGCATTCATGGGTAATACGCCACTGGCTCCACTTTTACCATCAGAGGTCTTTACCAATAAAGCCAACTGACTTTTGGCCCACCTTTCCCAGTCTGTTATCTCTGCGCTCCCATCAGAAGTACTGCTTCAACTGCACAAGGAGACCCAGAGGGACAGAGTGGTCCAGTAACAGACATATTGCACATGTCACTTTTGTTCAAATCAGACTGTGCCAATATATTTTGTAACCATAGCAGGCTGCAATACCACACCTGGTGTTGTGCCACCTTGCTCTGGTGCCACTTTATTAAATGCATGAACATCTTCACACCTGTCATTACCAGGCTGCATTAACCCATTTCCACCATGAATATTTTTAGACATTTCAGTTTTAGTATTTAACATTTTGTTATCACTGGCGGCTCCACAGTTGTCCTGGGCAACCTCCGGCTCCAAAACGCAGAGCTCCCTGGGGGTTTCTAGGAACACTTCTGTGGCCTTCATCACAGCTACTAGGGGAGATAGCGCATCTTTAACTGCATTCATAGTAATGTTTTTATCTCTAGTTAGCTGCACTAGCCCATTAGCAACTGGACTATCAACTTTAGCCAACACAATATTAGCAGTTTTAAACATCCCATTGTCACCTTCAAGTTTAACACTTGCTTCCCACTGGACAGGGCACTGCAGCGAGGCAAGTCCTTTTCCACACACACAGTGGATCTCCCATTTGGGGTCACTTCCATGCATTTACCAGCAACAGTCTTACCCATCACTGTAACAGGGGTTGCCATGTTCACTTCAGTACGTTGTCTGTCCTTTGTCACACTTTCACTGGCCAACTCTCCCTGGTGGCCACGAAATGAAACTGCAGTAGCCATCTCTGACTCCTTAGCACCCCCTGCAGGCACAACAGGTACTTTCTCACTGTTGCCAGAGGTGACTGCAAACACTTTTTAACAAGAATCTGGGCTTGCAGACAACGACTTCTGCCCAGTAGCAATAGCTCCAGCCACATTCCACAACCTGGGACAAGAAAAGATCCCATGTCCCAGTTGACCACATTCCAGACATGATACATTTCTGCACATATCTTTAGTGGGCCGCTGCTCCACATCTCCACTGTAGCTCCTCCTTCCGGTTGACACTCGATTTTTTATTGCGAAGGGACATGTCACTCTCCCAAACACAACGACTTTGCTCTCCTTGGAGCATTGTTGCTTTTAACTTGCCACTATCCTCTGCAGGCAATACTTTTCTCATGGGGTGCACAGCCTTGACCTCACCACCGTTGCTATGGGCAACCACATACCTCTCCAACTTCCGATCTCTGTGTAAACTCAGAGATCCCGGTTCTCTGAGGGGAGAAGAGACTGATCATGTGTTCATACAAAGTATGAACACCAATCTATCTCTTCCCCTCGCGAGTCCCATCCCCCCTTCATTTAGAACAGGTAGCAGGGAACAGTTAACCCCTTAATCGCCCCCAGGTGTTAACCCCTTCACTGCCAGCGACAGTAAACAATTCGTTTTTATAACCATGATCACTGTATAAATGCCAATGGTCCCAAAAATGTGTCAAAATTGTCCGATGCCATAATGTCACAGTCACAATAAAAATTGCTGATCGCCGCCATTACTAGTAAAAAAAATAATAATAATAATAAAATGCCATAAATCTATCCCCTATTTTGTAGACGCAAACCAATCAATATTCACTCATTGAGGTTTTTATTGCCAAAAACATGTAGAAGAATACATATTGGCCTAAACTGAGAAAAAAATTTCCTTTTTAAAAAAAAATGGGGATATTTATTATAGCAAAAAGTACAAAATATATATTTTTTTTTTTTTAATTTATGCTTTTTTTGTTTATAGCGCAAAAAGTAAAAACCGCAGAGTCGATCAAATACCACCAAAAGAAAGCTCTATTTGCAGGAAAAAAAGGACAACAATTTTGTTTGGGTACAGACCGCGTAATTGTCAGTTAAAGTGATGCAGTGCTGAATCGCAAAAAATGCTCTGGTCATTCAAGCAGCCAAATCTTCCTGGGCTGAAGTGGTTAAAGCAAGTTACTTTTCTCTTGCAGGTTTTCACCTGTGCTCCCAGATTGTGCAGTCTCCTGCACTAACACACACAGTTCATATCACAGATGAACTTACTTGATTGCAGGGATGTCAGATTGTGCCCAAAGCACTCCACCACACACTAAAGTTGGCGGTTGTTTGGCTCAAGTGTAGCGCCTGCTAGCGAGAACATTCCAAACAAAATAGTTACATTTCAGGGCTTGTTGGCCCACTTTTATTAAAGAACATTCAAAGTTCCAGAAAAGCAAACCAACGGGGTTTCCCTCGCAGGGGGGTTTTCACCATCAGCACTAAATAACAGTATATTCAGCTCCCTGGCCCACACTTGCAACATTTTGACATCAGAAAGACTTGGAACTATAGTAAGTTTTTTTTTTCCACTTTTGATAGAATAAGGGAGGAAGGGAAGGATAACCCCTGGCAGTGTTTTTTTGCTATTTGTGTCCATTTGGAAAGATTTCCTTCACTTCCTGTCCTAAAGCCAGAACAGGAAGTAAGAGGAAATCCCTGTTAATTAGTTGTCTCTAAGCTGCTGAGAAACTTATCTTCCCTGGGCATGTCTGAAAAATGTAGTTAAAGGGACCTGCACCTGTGTATGAGCATGGTAAGTAAATGGGCACTCTGCTAATGGCTTGTGTGACTGGTTATGGGGACCATAGTATAGGGAAGCACGGAAACAAAGTCAAGGACGTAGGTGCAGGGCTGGCATGATGGATGCGAAGTAAAAACCCTGTAGGGTTAAAATTGAGGAGGAAGTAAAGGAAGGGCGGAGCTGAGAGCCGGTACGAAAAGGGGGCGGAACTCTATTTAAAGGAGGGGAGGAGTCGAGCGGCAAGCGTGGGTCACAAGATTTTGGAAGTTGACCACCCACCCGCCCTTAGGTTAGGTTGCTGTTTTGGTTATTGTATTTCTGGTTGTTGTCGTTGTCCCCCTTTTTTCTTGCAGGTTCGTTGAAGAAGGTCGTCATAGCAGCGGAAGGCGGTGCCTTTGGTCTTTGACGGGGTAAAGAAACGGAGGTGATGGAAGTGGTGGGGGGGACTCATATGTGGTATGTGCCCCCTTTTTGGTGTATCCCAGCGGAAGGGTAGGCTGGGATACGGGTTTTGGTGGCACTGCGGGAAAGGGGGTTGTCTCCGGGCTGATAAACGGCCGGAGGCCTGGTATGGTGAAAATTTGGTCCCGCAGTGTATTGGTAAAACAGAAAAAGTTAAAAGGAGAACTGAGGTACCGTCAAAGACCAAATGGCTGGGAGTTGTAATTGCTGTTGCAATATAGTATTGCTCTATTAGAGTAATAAAGTTATTTATTTTATTTTGGTTGAAGATTGGTTAAAATAAAGGCTGCTGTGGCCATTTTATACTCCAAACTCCAGTGTGGTCTATTTATTGGGGGGTAAGGGAAAGGGGAAAGGTAAAAGGTAAGGGGTAGGAAAATGGAAGGTTTATGGGAAGGGGTGTATTCCTAAATGCATAGGTCAAGTATACGGTGCAAAGAATCAGTCCAACGAAACAGAATTTGGAAGCATTAAAATGGGGTTTTAACTTGAAGCCTCTGTGTACCCTAAATTAAATGACATTTTTGATTGTTTATGGTTGGCTTGCTTGTTTTAACAGTTTTAAAATGCAATGGGGTGACTGACTGATCAGCATTTCAGAATGGGGCTGATTTAAAAAGCATTGATTATGTGCATTGTGACTACATATACATACCTGTTGTAGATCACTTATACAGTCTTCCTACATGGTTCAGTAAGGCAGCCAAGGCGCTCTGTAATGAAATCTATTTAATATTGATATTTCAAAAATGCATAAGATCGGAAATCTATTTAATTATAGTGATCTTCCCTAAGGCCCCTTTCATACTGGGGCGGTGCGGGCATCGGCTGTAAAGCGGCTCTATTTTTAGCATCGCTTTACCGCTGTTTTAGCGGTGCTATTAGGCCACTTGCGGCCGGTTTTAACCCCCGCTATCGGCTGAAAAGGGTTACAACCACGGCAAAGCGCTGCTGCAGTGGCGCATTGCCGGTGGTATGGCCACGCCGCCCCATTGATTTCAATCGGTAGGAGCGGTGAATTCACTGCTCCAAAGATGCTCCTAGCAGGACTTTTTTTACCTGCCAACGCACTGCTCCAGAGTGAAAGGAGACGCTTTTTTCAGGTGCTATTTTTAGCGCTGTAGCACCTGAAAAACGCCTCAGTGTGAAAGGAGCCAAAATGTGTAAGATGGGAGACGCTCACTAAGCCTTACCCTTTATTATAATGTTTTGGGAGGTGTAAACTGCACTGCCATGACATTGCAAGTAGGAGATAAATTGTTCAAAAGTTCTCTGTAAAGCATTACTTTTGCCACTAATACTTTAAAGAACAAACTTTTGTTTTGAACACAGCAGAGAAGACTCTGTCCTGCTTTTAAGGTCATCTGTGTCCTACTTCTTTTGGGGCAAGAAGTGATGATACGTCTCTATACTGGGGATACAGACAAAACACCTTTTTAGTAGACTAGGGAACAGTTAAACCTCTGACGGCATTCTATGGCTGCCTGTCTCTTGACTAAGGGATGTGCATATTTCTGAGGCTACCATCAATAATACTATAAACCCTTCTATATCCTTACCAGCAAATGACCAGACGACACAATTTTTTGGAGTTGAATGGCCATAGCAGCCTCTTTATTACAACAAATAGAAACACAAAAATTCACATGAACATATAACTTAATGCATATAATACATTCTTACATAACCATACAACCAAATACAAATCAGTTTTTAAACCTTCCTGATCTAGAGATCTTTGATCAAATTATATTTCCAACCAAATCGTTGTATCGGTACACCCTATAAAGTCACCACGCCGTGTATTACGCAAGCTCAGGGACAACCAGTTACTTCCTTCCAGATACAACCAACTACACACCATTGCTACCATTTAAAGGAAAGGACGCCCATACCTCCATACCTTTCCTGCCTATCCACCCACAATATTAACTCTGCCTCACTGCCCACCCCAGTCATGCTTGCCCTTCTCCCACCGTTCCTCCTCCTCCGGCCATTACTTTCTGTTATTGTGATGCCTGTACCCTAATTTTTTATAAGTGCTTTGGAGGGGCAGGAAGTGAGCAAAAATCTCCCTAAAGGGGTCACTGTAAAAATGTGAGTTCTCTTACCCAATCTATTGTCAAAGTTTGGGCTGGAGCTGAACATACTATATACACATTTTATTCTTTCGAGGTATCTGTGGTGATTGGAAGAACCGTTTCACTGAATCCAAGAGCATGTATTTTGACAAAATCTACAATGAGAGAATGGAGAATTGCAAGGTGAAATTTCCATGGGATGAGGAATAACATTTATCTTGGGCAGAAATCAGTCTGTCAATGGGATGGCAGGAGACCCTTTACAACTTGTCCTCTAAACTTTTCCTCCAAAGTGACATTATTTAAAACACGAGCAAACATTGGCTCTTTCATTTCTAAAAAAACTCTTTTATTCTGGGAAGCCTACCATGCCTCCACCTAAGATGTTACCTCAGCCAGCTCCATATCAGATAATTCCCAGCAGCTATTATTTTTGTACCATCCTCCTCCCCTTAGATCATAAACAGGTAGGGATGAGCCGAACACCCCCCCGGTTCGGTTCGCACCAGAACTTTCGAACGGACCCCAAATTCGAACGAACGTTAGAACCCCATTGAAGTCTACGGGACTCGAACGTTCGAAATGAAAAGTGCTAATTTTAACGGCTAATATGCAAGATACTGTCCTAAAAAGGGTTTGGGGACCTGGCTCCTGCCCCAGGGGACATGGGTCAATGCCTAAAATGTTTTTAAAAATGGCCGTTTTGGCGGGAGCACTGATTTTAATGACGATTAAAGTGAAAAAAAAGTGAAATATTCCTTTAAATATGGTGCCTGGGGGGTGTCTGTGGTATGCCTGTGAAGTGCCATGTGTTTCCCATGTTTAGAACAGTCCCTGCACAAAATGACATTAAACGGAAATAACGCCATTTAAAACTGCTTGCGGTTTTAATGTTATATCTGGTTCCTGCAATATGGTTGAAAATCATTGAGAAAAATGGCATGGGTAGCCCTCCCTGCCCATTACCAGCCTATTTGGGTCTTGTACGCATATTAAGGGGAACCCTGTACCCATATTAAAAAAAGGAAATGCGTGTGGCCCCCAGGCCCTATATACTCAGAACAGCAGTATACAGGCGGTGCAAACAAGAGAGGGACTGTGTAGGTTTGTTGTGTTAAGTTGAATCTGTTTGTAATTTTCAACTGGTACATTTTTAAAGTGTAGCTCCAGTCAAAAAAACTATTTTTAAGCTTTTTGGAAAACATAGGGAAGGGTTATCACCCCTGTATAATTTGTTTTGTCGTCCATCTTTTTTCATCTCACTTGCTGTTGTCTCCTTCCGTTTGCAAGTAGGAGATGTTTGTAAGTTGGATGTTTGAAAATAGGGGCCTGCCCTATATGCTCTGCAAAAATGGCGGAACAAGGTGTTGGTTTTGCCACAACATTGTAAGCCCTCAAAGTGACTCTTGGTGGTCGCTGGAGCGCCCTGCTGTGAACGATTATATCAAGAATTGTAATTACATGCCATTGTTGAACAGTGGTAGAAAAATTGACCTTTGGTGGTTGTGGTGCTGGTGCCACAACACTATAAGTCCTCACCGTTACTCTGGGTGGGCACAGGAAGGGGCCCTCCTGTGAAATATTATATCAAGAATTGTAATTACATGTCCCTGTTAAACAGGGGCAGAAAAATTTGGCCTTAGGCACTGCTGCTGGTGCCACCACACTGCAACCTCTCCCATATACTCTTGTTTGATTGCAGGAATTAGCCCTGCTGCAAAGCATTGCATCAAAAATTGTACTTAAACGCCCCTGTTAAACAGGGGCAGAAAAATTGGGCTGATGGCATCAACCAGAACCAGAAATGTTCTTCCAACATATCAGCGGAGGAGGAAGAGGATAGACAATCAACATAACAGGACAGTCACTCAGCATCAGCATAGGCAGTCTTGAAGGGATGTGGTATTTCAAAAATAATTATTCTGTTACATCAGCTTCAGGTGCTTGGTAGCTGTGTGGTGATCCAAGACTGATTCATCTTGATGAAGGTCAGTCGATCAACTGATTCGGTGGACAGGCGCACCCTGTGATCGGTAACAAAGCCACCAGCAGCACTGAAGGTGTGTTCCGAAAGAACGCTGGATGCAGGACAGGCCAGTAGCTCAATTGCATACTGTGCAAGCTCTGGCCAGTGATCCATCCTCAAGACCCAGTAAGCCAGAGGATTTTTGGTGGGAAAGGTGTCCAAGTCTGACCTTGCCCCTAGGTATTCCTGCACCATGTAAATCAGACGCTGGCGATGGGTGCTGGAACCGATCATACCGTGCTGGAACATGATCTGAAAGCATCAGTCAGACGGCCACCTTCTCCACCGCTCCTTCTGACCGATGCCTCAGCAAAACGTTGTCCAGGACCAGGAGTTTGTAACCTCCCAGTCTCTGGGAACGCGTTGCACAGACCTTTCTGCAAGGCCTCCCGGAGATGTCTCATCCTCTGCTCCCTCTGCGATGGCAAGATAAGGTCGGCAACCTTACCCTTGTACCGTGGATCAAGGAGAGTGGCCAGCCAGTAATGGTCCCTTTCCTTGATCCGAAGAATACGAGGATCCTTCCGCAGGCTTTGCAGGATCAGGGAGGCCATGCAGCGTAGGTTAGCTGAGGCATTCGGTCCGGAGTCCTCTGGGTCACTAAGGACAACATGATCCGTAGCTACCTCCTCCCAGCCACGTACAAGTCCACGTGTTTCTTGGGACTGTAAATCATCCCTACAAGACTGCTGCTGCTGCTGCTGATGCTGAGTGCCAGCCTCCACCTCCATGCTGACACAATCATCCTCCTCCTCCTCTTCCTCCTCCTCATCCTCTTCCTGTGTGATGGGTGGCACAGCAGGAACACTGTCTGGATAAAGGGGGCCTTGAGAGGCAAGGAAGTCCTCCTCTTCCTGCCTCTGTTCTGCCTCAAGTGCCCTGTCCATTATTCCACGCAGCGTATGCTCCAAGAGGTGGACAAGAGGTACAGTGTCACTGATGCATGCACTGTCACTGCTCACCATCCTTGTGGCCTCCTCAAACGGTGACAGGACAGTGCATGCATCCCTGATCATGCCCCACTGGCGTGGTGAGAAAAAACCAAGCTCCCCTGACCCTGTCCTGGTGCCGTAGTCGCACAGGTACTCATTGATGGCCCTCTGCTGCGTGTGCAGCCGCTGCAGCATGGCCAATGTTGAGTTCCATCTGGTGGGCATGTCACATATAAGGCGGTTCTTGGGCAGGTTCAACTCCTTTTGGAGCTCAGCCAGCCGAGCACAGGCATTAAATGATCGGCGGAAATGCACACAGACTTTCCTGGCCTGCTTCAGGACATCCTGTAAGCCGGGGTAACTGCCCAAGAACCGCTGCACCACCAGGTTAAGGACGTGAGCTACACAGGGCACATGGGTCAGTTGTCCCTGTCGGAGGGCGGAGAGGAGGTTGGTGCCATTGTCGCAAACCACCATTCCTGGCTTAAGCTGGCGTGGCGTCAACCACCTCTCGGCCTGCCCCTGCAGAGCTGACAAAACATCCGCCCCAGTGTGGCTCCTGTCCCCCAAACAAACCAGCGCAAGCACGGCATGACATCGTTTTGCATGCGTACTTGCGTAGCCCCTGGAACGCCTACAGAGCACCGCTGGTTCTGAGGACAGAGCACTGGAAGAGGCCATGGAGGAAGAAGAAGAAGAGGAGGGGATGGAGGAGAGAGGTGTGTCACAACCAATAGTAGCATTTTGGAGGCGTGGTGGCGGAACAACCTCCAACACTACTGCACCTTGTCCTGCATCCTTCCCAGCTGCCAGAAGAGTGACCCAATGGGCCGTGAAAGACAGGTAACGTCCCTGTCCATGCCTGCTGGACCATGAGTCAGTGGTAATATGCACCTGACCGCCCTGTCCAGCGAGGCAAGGACATTGCCTTCCACATGCCGGAAGAGAGCCGGAATCGCCTTCCGTGAGAAAAAGTGGCGTTTGGGGACCTGCCACTGAGGAACCGCACATTGTACAAACTCACGGAAGGGGGCCGAGTCTACCAACTGAAAAGGCAGCAGTTGAAGTGCTAGCAATTTAGCCAAGCTAGCATTCAACCGCTGGGCATGTGGATGGCTGGGAGTGAACTTCTTCCGCCGGTCCAGCAGCTGGGGCAGGGACATTTGCCTGCTATAATCGGACGTGGGTGTACCGCTAACAGAGTTCCCGGAAGCACTTGGCTGTGACACACCTAATTCTACACCTTCATTCCTCTCAGAGCAGGTTTCAGAGAGGACTGAAGGTCTAGTGGGGTTGGAGATGCCAGCTGATGAGGAGCAAGGAGAGGTCCGCTTTGTTCTTTGGTGTTGGTCTTTGAGGTACGCTTGCCAACGAGCTGCATGGCAGGTCAACATATGTCTGGTCAAGCATGTGGTGCCCAAGCGGCTGATGTTTTGGCCACGTGAGATACGCTTGAGACATATGTTGCAAATAGCAGCGGTGCGATCTGATGCACTCGTCTCAAAAAAGGCCCACACCAAAGAACTTTTAGAATAACGGGCAGAGGCAGCGCTCTGCACAGGCAGAGCTCTGCGGTGTGATTCAGTCGGTGTGCTGCCCCTAAGCTGGCCCCCGGAGGGCATCCTGCCTCGTTGGACATGTGCCTCCTCCTCCTCCTCCCTTCTTCCAGGCACCCACGTGGAGTCAGTGCCCTCATCACCCCCTCCCTCTTCATCGTTGTGGCAAACCTGGCAGTATGCTGCAGCTTGTGGAACATGACTGCCAGATTGCTGTCCTTCTTGAGCATCCCCTCTCTCTGCGCTCACGCTACTGCCTTCCTCTAGCTGAGCGTCATCATCAGAGCCCACAAAACACTGGGCATCCTCCTGGAGCATGTACCCAACACTGTGCTCAAAGAGTTCAGGAGACTCCTCAGGAGGACGTGGTGGGTCTAGGGAAGGAGTCACTGATGATGACATTGAGAGGAGGGAAGACGATGTGTTGGCAGCTGCTTTGCTAGTACCCTGAGCCTGGGTGAGAGAGGATGAGGAGGATGAAGAGGGCTTGGTCATCCACTCTACCAAGTCGTTGGCATGTTGCGGTTCAACATGTCCAGCTGCCGAAAAGAAGGACAAGCATGTCCCATGGCCACGTGCTGATGACAATGCACCGCGTCCACGACCAGCACTGTTGTCTCTAGACACAGAGCCTGCTTGCCCTCTTTTATCGGCTCGCGCCTGTCTGCCTCTCCTTGCTGGCCTTCCAGACATGGTAATGGCCTGAAGGGAGTTGGGTAAAACAGCAGTTGGGTAGTGTATATTGTGCTGGAGGCACACAACACCCACTAACTCCTGCAGATGCCTTTATTATAGAACACCAGAGATAAAGGGGTATATACAGATGTATACTGTGCTGTGCTGGAGGCACACACAACTTCCAATAACTCCTGCAGATGGCAAGTGGGCTCAAATAGAGAACAGCTATGTAGGTGGATATAGCGGTATGTACTGGGTACAGAGCATGCAGACAGCACGCACAAGCTCCTAACACTACTGACTGCAAGCTCTATTATTAAAGATAGATCACTAGCTATATAGGTGAGGTGAATATAGCGGTGTATACTGCGGTCAGGGCACGCAGACAATAACCACTACACAACAGCAAGATAGATAATTGGCCGAAAACGTGTGTACTGTGTTGAAGGTACACAGAACACCCACTGCTTTAGACGCCAACACACTACACGAAGCCGCCGCGATGGCGGCCTTATATAGTGTGGGGCGTGCACTACACAGCCTGAGCTATGATTTGCCACAGGCATCCTGCCTGTGGCCAATCATGGCTCTACTCGCTGCTGGCGCTGCGATTGACCCCGCATGCTTGGCCACAGTGCATGCTTGGCCAATCATGAGCCAGCAATGCACTGCGCCATCGCAGTGCATTGTGGGCCGTGAGCGTCACACGAATTTGACGCGAACGGACCAAAATGTTCGGACTTCGAACGGACGAACAGCCAATGTTCGAGTCGAAAGTACATTCGACTCGAACACGAAGCTCATCCCTATAAACAGGGCCCTTCTATTCATGCCCTGCACAAATTGTTGGCACTATCTACCTGTTGCCCAAACTACCCAACTTTGAACTCCTCCCCGAATCCCAACTGAAGTTTTAGTAGGTGTAAGGGGATGTCAGGTTTGCTATAAAACCTTTCTTGGGTACAACCCAGTGTTCCTGCTATATCCATGCAAAGGGCCAGAGGAGATGTACATTAGACTCCCCAAGGTAGTGTACCCTGCTGAGTACCATTTAACCTGATGCTTAAAAGTGCATGCTACCAGCACCAGTATCCTGGTCTCAGGTCTCAAGTATTTTTAACTTTGTTTAGGACCAGTTGTGGCACTACCCTGGCATCCATTATACATGACTCCCTCTGTGCCAGAATTGTTGCCTTTTCCAAAAGCACAACTCCTTACTTTCTGCAGCACTCATCAGTACCAGTCATCTGAGGCTGTCCAGATTCAAACTATCAGAACAAGATGGACTGTGAAACACAGTCTGATAAGATAGTACTCAGATTGACCTTGATATCTACACAATGTTCCATCCCTGCCATTAGGGATGAGAAAAGTGCAAGTTCAATTTTGACAATCCTGGAACTGAGTCATCCACCAATCTATTACGACTCATAGGCAACCTGGATACTACCCCCATCTGCCTGTCCTTGCAAAGTGATGCTGGACAAAGCAAGTTGGTTTTCCTAACCCCTGATATGTAGCACAAGACCTCCCAATGTGGTCCTCGGTATCTCCAGCTCCATAGTGTTTTACGGTACCCAGTGCCCCACCTCCAGCTCCAAAGACAGTCTCCATTAAGCCTCTCTTTCCCAAGGATGGGAAATAGTCTGAATACCCAGATTGAAAACCACCTGCCACCAGGTACACTTGTTTCTTTATAGAGGCTGCACACCTTCTCCCTCCGTTATCAATTCAATAATCAGACCATGATGTTATCCTTCACCCATACAAAATAAACTGCCTACACTATTCAGACAGGACTCATATGAATGACAGGGGCATAGTGTAGCACTGGGGCACTGGTCTTCCTGGCATGCAGGACACAGGCAACTAGTTAAGATACACAAGGTGTCTAGGACAGGAAGGACACCTATAGATATTAACTAGGGATGAGCCGAACACCCCCCGGTTCAGTTCGCACCAGAACCTTCGAACGGACCAAAAATTTGTACGAACTTTATAACCCCAATTTTAAAGGCTAATATGCAAGTTATTGTCCTGATTTTAATGATGCTTAAAATGAAAAGAAAAAAGTGAAATATTCCTTTAAATGTCGTGCCTTGGGGGTGTCTATAGTATGCCTCTGAAGTGGCACGTTTCCTGTGTTTAGAACAGTCCCTGCACAAAATTACATTTAACGGAAAAAAAGTAATTTAAAACTGCTTGCGGCTTTAAAGTGGTTGTAAACCCTTACAAACCACTTTGACCTACAGGTAAGCCTAGATTAAGGCTTACCTGTAGGTCCAAGAAATATCTCCCAAACCTATACAGTTTAGGAGATATTTGCCCGAAGACGGGCACCGCTGTCTACGGCGCATGCGCCATAGACAGCGGCGCGCAGGTGCACTGAGCGTGGCATCGTCGATGACGAAGATGCCGTGCGTCTCGGCTCCTGCGCGCATGCACGGGAGTGACGTCATCGCGGCTTCGCTGAATGACAGCGGCGGAGCTGCGAGACCCCACCAAGAAGATAAATGCGCCGGACTGCAGGGGACAGCAGTGACTTCGCTGGCTACTGTGTCAGGTAAGTGACACATAATGGACTACTATGCGATGCATAGTAGTCCATTATGCTTTGCCTTTGCAGGGAATGAAAGAGGAAATAAACTCATCAGGGTTTACTTCCTCTTTAATGTAATGTCTCGTTCTGGCAATATGGATGGAAATCGGTGAGAAAAATGGCATGGGTAGCCCCCCTGCCCATTACCAGCCCCTTTGGGTCTTGTACGGATATTAAGGAGAACCCCATACCCAAATTAAAAAAAAGGAAAGGCGTGGGGCCCCTGGGCCCTATATACTCAGAACAGCAGTATACAAGAGGTGCAAACAAGAGAGGGACTGTGTAGGTTTGTTGTGTTAAGTAGAATCTGTTTGTAATTTTGAAGTGGTACATTTTTAAAGTGTAGCTCCAGTAAAAAATCTATTTTTAAGGTTTTTGGAAAACATAGGGAAGGGTTATCACCCCTGTATAATTTTTTTGGCCATCTGACTTTTTTCAGCTCACTTCCTGTTGTCTCCTTCCGTTTGCAAATAGGAGATGTTTGTAAGTTGGATTTTTGAAAGTAGGGGCCTGCCCTATATGCTCTGCAGAAATTTGGCCCTAAGATGTTGTCACAAGTTAACACTGTAATCCCTCAAAGTGACTCTCGTGGGCGCTGGAGCGCCCTGCTGTGAATTATTATATCAAGAAATGTAATTACATGCCATTGTTGAACAGTGGTAGAAAAATTGGGCCTTTGGTGGTGCTGGTGCCACAACACTTTAAATCCTCAGTTACTCTTGGTGGGCGCTGGAATGGGCCCTGCTGTGAAATATTATATAAAAAATTGTAATTACGTGTCCCTGCCATCAGATGACCTTAAACGACTACAAAGCAATTTCCCTTTCTCATGGTCCTCATCCTCCATCCCTTATCTAGGCATCCAATTGACGAACGACCCATCCTCCCTCTATCGTTCAAATTACCTTCCCTTAATCAGGAAATTTGCGAGTATCTTGGCTTCTTGGCAGCCGCTTTGTGTCTCGTGGCTGGGTAGAATTACGGCGGTCAAAATGTCTCTTCTACCTAAATTTCTCTACCTCTATAGAGTTCTCCCCATCACGGTTACCCCATATTTCCATCGTATCATACAAAATAAGACTCTTAAATATATTTGGGAACCGACTAGACCGAGAATTGCTAGATCTGTCCTCTTCCGCCACGGGACACGGGGCAGCCTAGGGGTGCCCAATTTCTTACAGTACTATAGAGCAGCTCAGGTGGCCCAACTAGCTCTTTACCACGCTAAATCAGAAGTTCCTCTGTGGGTTAGCCTTGAAGCTGTAGATGTCCACCCCATTGCCATTTCTAACCTACTCTGGTTACCCCATTCCAAGAGAGGCTCCCTTACAAACCCAGTTACGGTGCATTCTCTGAAAATTTGGGACGCCTCTCGCAAATCTTCCGCACTCATATCCACGCACACTCCACTGTTATCTATTTTTGGTAACCCGCTCTTCCCCCCGGCTCTCACTGAGCCAGGCCTTTTTACAGCCTGGTTCGGAGCAGGCATAACTAGAGTCTTAGACCTCCTGAGGGGCGGATTGCCAAAAACATTCCACGAACTCCATGAACAATATCACCTTCCCCATGCGGAATACTTCCGTTACCTTCAGATTCTACATTTCTTACAATCCCTTCCTAAGCCCAGTCCGACCCAACACAACACATCATTCTTTGAAAAAATATGCGACTCAGACCCACATGCCCCAGGCATTATATCACAACTATATGCCCACCTCACTTCCCCCCCCTTCCCTCCCACCATATGCAACGAGGTGGTCGACTGATCTGTCTAGAGACCTAGACGTTGACACCTGGGGCGAGATTTGGCCTAATACCAAGAACGCATCTCAAAATGTTGTTGCCTCTGAGGCCAATTTTAAAGTATTAATGCGTTGGTACCTAGTTCCAGCTAGAATCGCCAAATACGTTCCAGGATACTCGGCGTTACGTTTTAGGGGCTGCAACACGGTTGGCACCCACCTACACATTTGGTGGACGTGTCCGGTAGCCCAGCAATTCTGGGTAGCAGTGTTCCAAATGGCATCCACTTTATTCAAATTCACTTTACAGCCAGACCCTGTCTTCGCTTTACTTAACAAATCTCCTGAATGTTGCACTTGCAATCAATTGAAACTTTTTCTCCAACTTACCACTGCAGCGAAACAAACCATAGCACACGCCTGGAAGTCCACAACTTTACCCCTGCCTGCTGTTAAGAATAGGGTAACGCAGGCTATGATCCATAGCAGGACTGAAGCCAAGTTCCTTGACCGCCTCCCCAAGCATAATAAAATCTGGCAACCATGGGCTGATCACTTTTTGCCTGTTAATGTTGATTTAGATACATTGGGCTGCTGATATAGCATGCTCAATATTACCCGAACCTTAGTTCTTTGTGGACCCCCTTGCCCGGGCGGGTCGGCCGGCTCTCTTCCCCCTGCCTCTCTCCCCTTCCCCATCCCTGTTCCTCCCAGCCTCACTTTCACACCTCTTTCTTTTCTTTCCCTTTTCCTATTATGTCCCCCTCACTGAAAATTGTCTACCACACAGGTCGACGATCCCTACCCGGGATTGACTCACAAACTTAGGAAGGTTTTGTCCCTCGTCCTTAAGTGTCTCTTACCTTATAATCTTCCTATTCACATATTTGTTGTGCATTTTCAATGTATCATTTCATGCCCACTCTACTTGACTGTTCGGGTCTTGACACCCGTTGTGTATACAAAGTATTTGATACATTATCGCAAAATGTTTTGTAATCCTGCACTCCAACAAGTGATCTACACTGTGTAACTGTTATGATGCATGTTAATAAAATATGTTTCAAGAAAAAATTGTAATTACATGCCTCTGTTAAACAGGGGCTGAAGAATTGGGCCTTAGGCACTGGTGCTGGTGCCACGACACTGCAACCTCTCCCAGATACTCTAGTTGGAGTGCAGGAATGTGCCCTGCTGCAAAGCATTGCATCAAAAATTGTAATTACATGCCCCCGTTAAACAGGGGCTGAAAAATTGGGCCTTAGGCACTGATGGCGGCACCCAGAACCAAAAATGTTCTTCCAAGCTATCAGCACGATCATTGAGGAGGAAGAGGATAGTCAGTCAACATAACAAGATAGTCACTCAGCATCAGCATAGGCAGTCTTGAAGGGATGTGACATTAAAAAAAATAAAAATACTCGGTTACATCAGCTTCAGGTGCTTGGTAGCTGGTGGTGATCCAAGACTGATTCATCTTTATGAAGGTCAGTCGATCAACCGAGTCGGTGGGCAGGTGCACCCTGTGATCGGTTACAAAGCCTCCAGCAGCACCTAATGTGCTTTCCAAAAGAACGCTGGATGCAGGACAGGCCAGTAGCTCAATTGCATACTGTGCAAGCTCTGGCCAGTGATCCATCCTCAAGACCCAGTAACCCAGAGAATTTTCAGTGGGAAAGGTGTCCAAGTCTGACCTTGCCCCTAGGTATTCCTGCACCATGTAAATCAGATGCTGGCAAAGGCTGCTCAAACCGATCATACCTTGGGGCTGCGGACTAAAAAAATTGTTTGAACGCATCGGTCAGACGGCCACCTTCTCCACCACTACTTCTGTGACTGACCAGAGCCTCAGCAACACGTTGTCCAGGACCAGGAGTTTGTAACCTCCCAGTCTCTGGGAACGCATTGCAGAGACCTTTCTGCAAGGCCCTACGGAGATGTCTCACCCTCTGCTCCCTCTGCGACAGCAAGATGAGGTCCACAAGTTGCCAGCCAATAATGATCCCTCTCCTTGATTCGAAGAATATGAGGACCCTTCTGCAGGCTTTGCAGGATCAAGGAGGCCATGCAGCATAGGTTAGCTGAGGCATTCGGTCCGGAGTCTTCTGGGTCACTAAGGACAACATGATCCGCAGCCACCTCCTCCCAGCCACGTACAAGTCCACGTGTTTTTTGGGACTGTAAATCCTCCCTAAAAGACTGCTGCTGCTGATTGCCAGGCTCCACCTCCATGCTGACACAATCCTTCTCCTGCTCCTCCTCCTCCTCATCCTGTGTGATTGGCAGGACAGCAGGAACACTGTCTGGATAAAGGGGGCCTTGAGAGGCAAGGAAGTCCTCCTCTTCCTGCCCTGTCCATTATTCCACGCAGCGTATGCTCCAACAGGTGGACAAGAGGTACAGTTTTACTGATGCATGCACTGTCACTGCTCACCCTCCTCAAATGGTGACAGGACAGTGCATGCATCCCTGATCATGCCCCACTGGCTTTTTGAAAAAACCAAGCTCCCTCTGACCCTGTCCTGGTGCCGTAGTCGCACAGGTACTCATTGATGGCCCTCTGCTGCGTGGGCAGCTGCTGCAGCATGGCCGACGTTGTGTTCTACCTGGTGGGCATGTCACATATAAGGCGGTTTTTGGGAAGGTTCAACTCATTTTGGAGCTCTGCCAGCCGAGCGCTGGCATTATATGATCAGCGAAAATGCACACAGACTTTCCTGGTTTGCCTCAGGACATCCTGTAAGCCTGGGTACCTGCCCAAGAACCACTGCACCACCAGGTTAAGGATGTGAGCCACACAGGGCACATGGGTCAGTTGTCCCTGTCGGAGGATGGAGAGGAGGTTGGTGCCATTGTCGCAAACCACCATTCCTTGCTTAAGCTCTGTTGGCGTTAACCACCTCTCAGCCTGCCCCTGCAGAGCTGACAAAATATCTGCCCCAGTGTGGCTCCTTTCCCCCAAACACACCAGCGCAAGCACGGCGTGGCATCTTTTTTCCTGCGTACTTACGTAGCTCCTTGAATGCCTTAGGATCACCTCTGGTTCCGAGGACAAAGCACAGGAAGAGGCCATGGAGGAAGAAAAAGAGGGGGGAGTGGAGGAGAGAGGAGTGTCACAACCAGTAGTAGCATTTTGGAGGCGTGGTGGCGGAACAACCTCCAACACTACTGCACCTTGTCCTGCATCCTTCCCAGCTGCCAGAAGAGTGACCCAATGTGCCGTGAAAGATGGGTAACGTCCCTGTCCATGCCTGCTGGACCATGAGTCAGCGGTAATATGCACCTTGCCGCTGACCGCCCTGTCCAGTGAGGCATGGATATTGCCTTCCACATGCCAGTAGAGAGCCGGAATCGCCTTCCGTGAGAAAATGGCATTTGGGAACCTGCCACTGAGGAACCGCACATTGCACAAACTCAGAAAGGGGGCCGAGTCTACCACCTGAAAAGGCAGCAGTTGAAGTGCTAGCAATTTAGCCAAGCTAGCATTCAACCGCTGGGCATGTGGATAGCTGGGTGTAAACTTCATTTGACGGTCCAGCAGCTGGGGCAGGGAAATTTGCCTGGTACAATAGGACGTGGGTGTACTGCTAGCAGAGTGCCCGCAAGTACTTGGCTGTGACACACCTAATTCTCCACCTTCATTCCTCTCAGTGCAGGTGTCAGAGAGGACTGAAGGTCTAGTGGGGTTGGAGATCCCAGCTGATGAGGAGCAAGGAGAGGTCTGCTTTGTTCTTTGGTGTGGTTCTGTAAGGAATGCTTGCCAACGGACTGCATGGCAGGTCAAAATATGTCTGGTCAAGCCTGTGGTGCCCAAGCAGGTGATGCTTTGGCCACGCGAGATGCGCTTGAGACATATGTTGCAAATAGCAGCGGTGCAATCTGATGCACTCATCTCAAAAAAGGCCCACACCAAAGAACTTTTGGAATAATGAGCAGAGGCAGCGCCCTACACAGGCGGAGCTCTGCGGTGTGATTCAGTTGGTGTGCTGCCCCTAAGCTGGCCCCTGGAGGGCATCCTGCCTCATTGGAGATGTGCCGCCTCCTCCTCCTCCTTCCTCCTATCAGGCACCCACGTGGAGTCAGTGACCTCATCATCCCCATTCATCACTGGAGCAAACCTGGCAGTATGCTGCAGCTAGTGGAACATGACTGCCAGATTGCTGTCCTCCTTGAGCATCCCCTCTCTCTGCGCTCATGCTACTGCCTTCCTTTAGCTGAGTATCATCATCAGAGCCTTCAAAACACTGGGCATTCTCCTGACGCATGTACCCAACACTGTGCTCAAACAGTTCGGGGGACTCCTCAGGAGGACATGGTGGGTCTAGGGAAGGAGTGACTGATGATGACATTGAGACGAGGGAAGAGGATGCGTTGGCAACTGCTTTGCTAGTACCCTGAGCCTGGGTGAGAGAGGATGAGAAGGATGAAGAGGGCTTGGTCATCCATTCTACCAAGTCTTCGGCATGATGCGGCTCAACGCATCCAGTTGCCGAAAAGAGGGACAAGTGTGTCCCATGGCCACGTGCTGATGACGATGCACCGCGTCCATGACCAGCACTGTTGTCTCTAGACACAGAGCCTGCTTGCCCTCTTTTATTGGCTCGTGACTGTCTGCCTCTCCTTGTTAGCCTTCCAGACATGGTAATGACCTGCAGGGAGATGGGAAAACTAGCAATTGGGTAGTGTACATTGTGCTGGAGGCACACAACACCCACTAAGTCCTGCAGATGCCTGTATGATAGAACACCAGCAATAAAGGGTATATACAGGTGTATACTGTGCTGGAGGCACACAACACCCACTAACTCCTGCAGGTGCTTGTATTAGAGAACAGCAGCAATAAAGGGTAGAGACAGGTGTATACTGCGCTGGAGGCATACAATAACCACTAACTCCTGCAGATGCCAGAACACACTACACAAGGCTGCCGCGCTGGCGGCCTTATATAGTGTGGGGCGTGTTCTAAACCCCCTGAGCTATAATTGGCCACAGGCATCCTGCCTGTGGCCAATTATGGCTCTCCTCTCCTCCCTGCCGGCGCTGTGATTGGCAAAGCATGCGGATCACAGTGCATGCTTGGCCAATCATGAGCCAGCAATGCACTGCGATGGCGCAGTGCATTGTGGGCCGTGAGCGCCACACGAATATGGCACAAACGGCCCACAGAATTCTGGCTTTGCCTAATGGGTGAACAGCCGGTGTTCGAGTCGAACATGCGTTTGACTCAAACACCAAGCTCATCCCTAAACACCAGCAATTGGGGGTAGCGTCAGGTGTATACTGTGCAGGTGACACAATACACCGACTGTAACTGCTGCAGATGCCTGTGGTATAGGAACAGAACAACACCAGCAATTGAGGGTAGCTTCAGATGTATACTGTGCAGGAGGCACAATACACCAACTGTAACTGCACTAGGTTCACAAGAAAAGACACTGTCCCTGCCTATCCTAGGCGACCTTATATAGTGTGGGGCATGTATTAAACCCCCTGAGCTATAATTGGCCACAGGCATCCTGCCTGTGGGCAATTATGGATCTTCTCGCTGCCGGCGCTGCAGGTCACAGTGCATGCTTGGCCAAGCATCAGCCAGCAATGCACTGCGATGGCGCAGTGCATTGTGGGCCATGAGCACCACATGAATACGGCGCAAATGGCCCACAAAGTACTGGCTTTGCAGAACATGATTTTGACTTGAACACCCAGCTCATCCCTAGTATCGACTGAGGAGAATATGGCATGCCCACACATATAACCAAAGTTGGGTTCCTTAGAACAGCCAAGAGCTGGTAACACCCCCATACAATCTTCCTGCGCAACTCTTCTCCTCCAGACTCACACAAAACTATACAAGACGAGGCCTATACACTCTCAACTTATATGTTCCCATTTCAACTTGTATGCCATCAGGTAGTCCCTTGTACCACGCATCTGAAAATAAATCTAAAGGACACTAAACAACAAAAAATTGCATAATGTGCATCCAGCGTGAGGAACTGCTGCTACCAGACACAATTGGCCAATGGGCAAAGAAAAATCCCTTGCAGCACTGAGGCGCCGGGATCACTGAACAGTAGCAGGTACACAAGTCGACTGGTGTGCCTTGGAACACACAGATATTCATTAGGTAAAAAATATAAAGTAACTTAAAATAACATCTATAAATGTAACCGTTAATTTAAAACTCCGTCAACTTTGTCATGTGTAGGGGAAAAACCCTAATCAACTGGTCACTGTGAAAACTTCTTGAACTTTGAACTTTTGCCTCCAGTCAGACACCCCTGACTCAGAGGTGGTACCAAACCATCACAGTGACCTACCCCCTTTATTTAACCCTTCCAGGTTAACCCCTCCTAACCATAACCACCCCCATCCCATGGATGGATACGACATGTACCTTTCTCTTCATTTAAAGCGACCCCAACATCTGCCACCACACGCAAGGAGTAACCCTTTGTCCTTGCGAGCACCTCCACACCTTGATCCCCCGCTGGATACCCTCCTGTAAACCCAGGGACCACAAATCTGTCCCCACCTCATTCAAATGGACCCCATCACTTCTCAAATACCTCCATGTTTCCAATTCCCTGTGGCTTACCTCCTTATTCACCTTTTATTCTAGCCCTGTCCACCTTTTTCATCCAAACATGCCCAACTCCAAGAAGTCTTGCCCACCATATCTGACCATACCATTACCATATTGGGATAAGCAACCTTGAGTCTAAGCCCCTGTACACACGGTCGGAGATTTCGACAGCCAAATCCGTCGGATTTTGCCCGTCGGATTTTGTCCGTCGGATCTTGTTCGAAACTGTTGCATACACACGGTCGGACTAAGTTGTCGAAAAATCTGATCTTTCAGAAGGTGATGACGTAATTTTGTTGCGATGGGACTACATTCAGGCTAGTAGCCAATAGCTTTGATGTAGGAATTTGATCTGAGCATGCGTGGCACTTGGTCCGATCAAAATTCTCTACACATGATCGGAGTATGTCCTATCGAACCAGTTGGTCGGGAAATATTTCCAACAAGTTGGAAATTTGGGTCCGACGGATATTCAGACGGAAACATTTCGATGCATACCACACACAGTCGGATTATCCGACAACACGGTCCGATAGGACACATTCCGATGGATTCTTTGATCGTGTGTACAAGGCTTAAGTGTCACATTTTATGACTCTAATGAGTTCCCTCATTGATCTAGATCCCATGTTGTTGCCCCCCACATGTTAAAGCAACACATACGGAGGCCTGTCCAGGTGAGAGAACCTGTGCATATCCCCCAGAACTCTGCTCCAATGCATGCCCGGGACCCCGATCCACCAGACTTGAGTCTCCAGGCATGGTATTCTTAACTGTCTGCCGTTTGGCCGAACGTCAGTTCTTCTGGCCCCCCCAGTAGACGTAAGAATGGCCAAGAATCCACATGAATCCCACTGTTGACAAAGACAACACCAACAAATAACATGCGGAACACAATACCCAGTAAAATCCTACCACCCTCAGGACCCGTGGCCTCCCCATATCAACAGCTGCAGGCGGACGTGTAATTTAAGCCTGTCCGACTCCCACCTGCCGATGCGCCTGACCTCCTCTTGGCTCAAACCTGCCCTGGATGCTTCTGTTGCCGCTCCTATATGAAAGTAATGTGAGGAAAAACTCATGGGATCAACCCTGCCAGTTTTAGGCATTTCCTAAATACTGCGACAAATTGAAATTTTGAAAGAGAAGTACCATCCATGTGTACTAGCAATGAACCGGAGGTCGCATTTCCTGGAAAATTCCAAATGCCCTTAGCGGACAGATACTGGACTCGTCAATCCTGACGACTTCCAGTTGAATCCCTCGTCCTCTTTGGTCAGTCTTAGATCTCCTGATCCAATTCTGAGCATTCCCTGACCAACTTCTACATCACCTAACAATAGTCCTCCTTTTACCATTTTTACTGAACGAACCAATTCCCCCACTCTCAAAGCCCCAAAGAAAGCCAACGTAAAGGCCGCTCTAAACTAGGCTGTCTCGTAAACTGAGGTGCAAACCTTGTCCAGAAGCAAACATAACACTTGCAGCATATCAAAGGAGACCGGGTGTCGTCCATCCTGCTTTTTGTGGACCTTCCTACCCTTCACCTTCTGTTTTATCCAAAAATCCTTGGTGTAGTCCCTATGCCCCTGCCATTTAAATAAAATGCCAAACCGGCTAACTTGCACTCAATAGCCGCGGTGAGACACCTGTCTCCACCCCGTGCCGATAAAGTTTAGCACGGCATGTGACACTCTCGGATCCTCTGGGGACACACCGATTTTTGACAAGCACTCCAACCAGTCCCTCCATACCTTAGAGTAAGCGTTCCACGTGGCCGTACTCACAGACTGCTTGATCCACTTGGCTGCGTTCCTAACGCAATTCTCCACATCCAGCCGGGACAGGTGACTCCATGCTGTTCCACCCTTGGTGCCAATTCCTGAAATGTATTCCTTTTCCCATTCCCTCATAGGTCCTATGGGCCTCGCTTATAGTTTCAAGGTATACAAACAATGCCGAAGAGTGTTCGGGATTCTTCTCCTCCATGACACTAGCCAGGATGGCAAAAGCTTGCAGCCAGTTGGAAAAAGTAGGACTGATAAGGGGATAATGTCTCTTCTCCCCGTCCTTCTTACTTTCCTCTGGCTTCAACCTATCCAGGTTGAACTTTTCTAAGGGAAGCAACTTGAAGATTTCAACATATTCTCCTTTCCATATCTTGTCCTTGATTTCCATCTTCAAATGCCGAATCTGCCAGCCTGACAGATTTCGTCTTCTTCTCACTAACCTTGCCCTCCGGTGTCTCCTCCTTAGCTGGACTCCTTGACGCCTCACTTACCTACTTAGCCACTCCAGCCACCACGGCAGACGCCTCCTTCTCGATCCTAGCAGCCGCCCCTGTTGACCCTGTTGTTGCACTAGGCGTCCTGGGCCTATGCCGGGCCCCCCAGCCCATGCGATTCAAATCACTGGACCAATTCCTTGAGCCCCAAAAGCAGGCCGTCTAACCCCTCTGGCCCGGCGCCAGGGTCGATCACCCCAGGAGTAGAGGTGGTGGAACTGTTCCCCCCCAATCCCTACCCCCATGCTAGTTTCCGCTGGCCCTGAATTATTAGGTTGACCCAACAAAGTACTTAGCAAAGAAGAAATAGACAATGAAGAATTGGACTCACCAGGCTGCCCAGGACTGGGCCCAACGGCCTCTGTACTCGGACCCACCACTGACGATTGATCGACATCCTCGCCTCTTTCTGACTCCATCAGTTCACCTTCCGACCTGTCGTTGACTGCATCTGATTGCCGCACCATAGCTTGGGCTCCAGATGGACCTGCACCATCCGCTGTGGGTCTGGGGTGCCGAACTCGTCCTGCACGTTCATTAACCCCGCCAGACCCGCTCGGCTCACTGAGTGACTGGCTCCTGTGTCTGTACCTCCCTGGACCATTTGCCACCTGTGCCGCACTGTCCCCATCACTTGCCCTGGTGCTCCTCCCTGTCCTGGACTCTGCTTGCCTGGGGCTGGGGGCCATATTAACCATAGTACCCCCCCCCCTGCTGAGACCCAATCCGATGCTGAGGGACTTGGCCGTCTCTGCTCGTTCCACCACTCGCTGCTGACCGACCCAGGCATCTCTGCCGGGCTGGGGGCACAGAGCCATGTGTAGATCTGGGCTCCCCCTCGCTGCAGCCTGTCCTCTCCTGCTGCCCCCCACCGTTTCCGGGTTTCTGTTGCTCAAGCATTTTCCTGCTGAGGTGCTAAGGGTCTGGACCCTGCCACTTGCTGTCTGTCCCCTCTGTGTCCCTGTCGTGCCCAGCTCAGGGCTGAAAAGTTGGGGTGGCCAGGAATGCCAAGCCCTTGGTGTGGCCGCCCCCCCCCCATCCCGCGCCACTCCTCCACCTGCCGCAAACGCCGCTACCTGAGCCTGTAGCCAATCAGCACCGTTTTCTGCCACTGCCGCCCTAAGCTGCTCCATGAGGTCTTCTGTCTCCATATTTGGCACTGCGCAGAGCAGTGAAGGTCCTGTAATCTCTTCCTCTAACGCATGGACTGACATCATTTCCTTGTTCCTCTGAACTCTTTCTTTACCTAAGTGCCGCTCAGTCCGTAATACCTCCCATTTTTTTAAAGCACCCACTCCAACCTTAAAGCGGCAATGTGAGTCCACCCTGTCATGCCGTCCTTGCGCTGATCTCTGCTTTTTAGCTCCGGGACTCACTGAACATACAACACACACCTAGGTAGTCCAAAAGACAGCCGAATGGGCTGACAAATAGAATCACCAACTAGGTAAGGGCGCTGAATAGTGATGGACGAACTTCCGATGGGACGTTTCACGGTGCCAGTCCAGTGCTGATCCTCAGCCATGGTGCTGGCACTGCTATTTCCCTCACTGTCTGAAACCAGCACCTCGAGGCTGAGCGCTGACGCCAGCGCCGTGATGGAGAGCGCTGATGCCAGCGCCGTGATGGAGAGCGCTGACGCCAGCGCTGAGATAGAGAGAGCACTGAAACCAGCAACTTGATGCGGGACCCAAAAATATGACACCGCTCAACCTCTTCAAACAGGAGGGTACAGGCATATTGTACAGTGTGCTTTTTTTGTACAAGGAAGTGAGCCAAAGGTAGAAAAAAGGTCAGTGCCTCATTCATTTTTATAAATGTGAGGTAGTCAAGACTGTCGTGAGCTGGGCGAGTGCGCTTATTGGTCACGATCCCCCCTGCTGCGCTGAACGTCCTTTCAGAAAGGACACTGGACGAGGGGCAAGCAAACAGTTCCATTGCAAGTTGGGCAAGCTCTGGCCAGAGGTCAAACCTGCCCACCCAGTAGTCCAGGGGTTCATCACTTCTCAGAGCGTCCACATCGGCTGTTAACCCGATGTAGTCAGACACCTGTTGGTCTAGGTGTTCCCTGATGCTGGATCCGGATGAGACCTGTCGATGGGTCGGCTGAAAGAATGACCTCATATCAGAAATCACCAACACATCTTCAAACCGTCCTCTTCTTGCAGGCCCTGTTGGATTGGTACCCGCAACTCTTTCTCTGGGAGTGGGAATTTCTCCATTCTGACAGCCCTCTGTGATGGTGGTAACATTTCCGCCATTTTGTGTTTGTACCGGGGGTCTAAGTACGTTGCCACCCAGTACTGGTCCTTGACCTTTATGCTTTTTTATACGGGGGTCCCTGTTAAAACACTGTAGCATGAAGGTCCCCATTTGTACTAAACTAGAAGCGGTGTGGTGGCCTGGCTCCTGCTCATCATCCAGGATAATATCGTCCTCCTCGTTCTCCTCTTCCCATCCACGGACAACAACAGGGATCCCAGAAAGGTTTAAAGCATGCTTTAAAGTCTGCATGCATTACGCATGAGCAGCCACTGGTGCGGTGAAAAAAACCAAGCTCCCCAGAACCTGTTCTGCCGCAGAGTTCGTACAGACAGTCGTTAACTGCACGCTTCTGCTGGAGCAGCCTATCAAGCATATAGAAGGTTGAGTTCCATTGCGTCTGGCAATCGCAAATAAGACGTCTGACCAGCAGATTGTGTCGCCGCTGAATGTCAGCAAGGCGAGCCATCGCCATGTAAGATCTTCTGAAATGGGCCGAGATTTTCCTTGCCTGCCACAAGATGTCCTGGACCCCAGGGTATTTGACAACGAATCGTTGCACGACCAAGTTTAAGACATGTGCCATGCATGGCACATGTGTAATTTTGCCCTGTTTCAATGCACTAAGCAGATTGGCACCGTTGTCACACACCACTTTACCAACTGTCAAATTGAGTGGTGTTAGCCACTGATCTGCCTGTGAACGCAAAGCTGAAAGGAGTGCAGGACCAGTGTGGCTCTTGGCTTCCAGGCACAACAGATGCAGCACAGCAAGGCAAAGTCTCACCTGGTATGTCGAATAGGTTCTGGGGATCTTGGGCGGCGCAGCGGAAGAGACACTAGCAGGGGAAAAAGGAGGAGTCAGCCGAGGAGGAAAGGGAGGAGGATGGAGTAGGAGGAGGAGAAGAAGAGGCAGGCCTGCATGCAATCCGTGGCGGTAAAACAAAATCTACACGGGTACCATGGGTTACATGCTTGACAGCTGTCAGAAGGTTCACCCAGTGGACAGTAAAAGTTGTTATATACCTTCCCTGCCCATGTTTGCCAGACCATTTGTCTGTGGTCAGATGTATGTCTGACACTGTGTGCCAGAGATACATTCGCTTTTTGCTGAACATGGCCATATAGCTCTGAGATGCCCCTCTGTGAGAAATACTTCCTCCCGGTGTCATCATTTTTTTTATTTTTTTTACGCTCGAACATGTGACCCATGGAAGCCTGCTTTTTTCCAGAAAAACGTGAGGACAGCATAATGGAAGGTGGAGTGGAGGACAATTGTGAGGAGAGAGGAGAAGGAGAAGTAGAAGAGGCTGGACGGTGAGAGCCTGGAGTATGGCTTTGTGGGTTCCGTTGCTCCCACTGGGCTTGGTGATGGCTGCTCATGTGCCTTCTTATGGCGGTCGTCCCTAGGTGAGTGTTGGGCTTACTGCGACTTATGCAATGACTGTAAAGATTGCAGATGGAAACACTATTGTCAGCAGCGGACACGTTAAAAAAGCCCACACTGCGGAGCCATGTTTTGGCGTCCTGGGAGCGCCAGATGTGACCGTACATGGTTGATGCCTCGCTCCAGATACATTAGCAGTCTGGTTTGTCCCTACTGTGCAATCTAAGTTCCACCTGCTTCTCCTCCCTATCTGCTGGTCCATATCTCCCTCTGAATTCCCCTCCTGTTCCTCTCTTGTGGGCACCCACGTGACATCACTAGACACGTCATCATCGACGTTACCTTCCCCACCACTATAATTAGAGATCTCCGAGTAGGCAGCAACACCGGGGACCAACCTCCTCCTTGGGCTGATCTGGGTACTGTCGTCAGACTGCTGAGTGGCGGTTGTTGCTACCTCCTCTTCCTGATCCAATGCCAAGGGTCGCTGTGCATCGGCAATGTCTTGTGAGGGAATCGGAAAATGTATATGAGGCACATGGTTTGCAAAAAAGCAAAATGGTGAACGTACTTGGATTTATTATTGGTTGCCATATAGTACAGCCAAATATGATAAGTAAACATATATAACAATGATATAGTAGTAATACAATGCATAAAGTCATAAAAGCAATATCACAAGGTATAGCAAACAATGATCTTCCAGAGTTCACCAAAACCAACAATGGGATAAAACCGTAATGCATAATAATGCCTGCAAAGCCCATGACTTCATTGGTCCTGAAAAAGGGTAATAGAGGTAAGCTTGATGGTCAGGTAATGTTAATGTTTATATGGTCTGTGGCAGCTCTACACGTTTCGTGGCAAGTGGGCCACTTGTCAGGAGCGAGCACAAGATGTATCTATGGGTAAATAATATGGTCTTAACCAAGTAAATGGTTAAAGTATAAGTATAAACATGAACAATGATGGGGTTGAGGTCCCCAAACCAAAGAACTTGTTAACTCACTACAATTAATATGATGGTGGTGTAGCGCCGGGTATCGTGACCATCCGGGGAATACTTCCAAATGAAAGCTGCAGCAGGCCCAGACCCAGAGTGTAAATTTGGATCAATGTCGCATTCAAAGCCACACCACAGTCACATTAAAGTCGCACCTTAGTCACACATATATATACATTATTCAAAATCTGTCTTGACAAAGTATTAGTATAGACATGTAGCACCCACCACCTTTCGGCTTCATTTCCCGGTTCCCTACTGCGCATGCGCGAGCCGCGCGGCGCAATCCGGACGGTCCCCGCTGCCTCTGGGAGCTGTGTGTTTCCCAGCAGGCAGCGGGGCACTTGCTGAAGGGGGCGGGCGCTTGCGGAACGGTACGCCCCGTTCCGCAGAGAGCTAGCCCGGAAGTGGGTGCAGTTACCTGGATTATCCAGGTAACTGCACCCCCCTCCCCCCTGAAAGGTGCCGATTGTGGCGCCGGAGGGGGGGGGGGGGATTCCGATGAGCGGAGGTCCATTTTAGGGTGGACCTCCGCTTTAAAATTGCCAATGCTTTACACTGTTTGTTTAGGCCTGGTGGGTTAATTTGGTTTGGGAGGAGTACTAGAATAAAGGGGGTGTGGCCACCTGTACTCTGCCCTGGGAAAACCCTCCCTTGCTTTCTCCAAGAATGTTCTGGAAAGGAGGCGGGTCAGGGACTGGAGTGCAGGCAGTGTATATGGCCCCTGGCCCAATCATTAATTTGTATGGGCAGGGGTGGGACTGATATATATTCTGAGGTCACATGCTTCCTAGAGGAGGATGGGAAGAAACTGAGTCCAGTGAAGCAGCCAAAATGTAACTCCAAGGAGCAAGCTCAAAGGCCTGTGGTTTCAGAGGCCCCAGTACATCAAGAAGTCTGAGAAATCCTGGGGAATTAATCCAGGCATCCCATATATTTAGGACACAGGAAGTAGCTGCAAAGCGGGCATCATCCGGACTTTCCTAAACTGGCCTAGGACTTCCAGCGTCCAATTGCCAAGGTGCTTTTCAGAGGAGCATTGGTCAGTTTAAGGGAAAGGGATCTAGCTACTCAGAGAAACTAGAAGGAGGCAGCTCATACTTCCCATCACCACCATTACACATGGACTGCAGCAGAAGGAATAAAAGTTACCTGTTCAACTTTATTAACTGTGTCTGTTGTGAATCATGCATGGTGGAAGAACGAATGCATGTTGGCAGTATAGTATGAACTACACAGCAGCTCCCAAGGGAGTAGTGCGCTACAGACAAAAGGTAAACAGGAAAGTTCTGAGAAGATTTTTTAGTCTGGGTATTCAATATAAACCAGCTCTGTCTTCCATACAAGAAATTGCATTCACCCAAACGTTAAACTTCCTCACACAAATGGGCGCCATCTGATAAGGCTATTTTTACCTACATCACTTATATACTTAATGATATATAAGTGATTAAATCCTTTTCTCTATATATGAATCAACCAATGCGGTTAATTCTATAACCCAAGAAATCAATAAGGAATGATAATGGTGCTAAATTACAAAAGATCAAATTTATTTATACAGAAAATACAAATAGTGTTGCCAGTCTACAAAGATAGTTAATGCAAAAAGATATGGTTACAATTGACATGCTCGTGGTATTAAGACAAACTCTGGGATGGAAAAAGTTAGAGAGAAAAAAAAGAAAAAAAAGGCATCATTTTTTTTTAGTTGAAAATATACTTTAATTTGCAAGAAAATATACAAAAAACAAATACTTAAAACAGGGTACATTCCACTCTGTACTGCGACGCAGCTCATAAATACACTACATACGGTAATACAGTTCCAAGCATACAAATAAATTTACATTCATCCTGCGGTATTATGTCGGATGTGTTGCGCAGAGTAATAGTACTCTGAAACATCATATCATTCATGACGTCACATTACCCTGAAAGCATTACTGCAAAAACATGTCACAAAATGTCTAGTCATATACTATCATATAGCATTCCAATGGGCAACAGGTGTGATTGTGGGGGGTTGGGTAGGAGTTGGGTTTAGGGGAGGGAAGAAAAGAAAAAAAAAAAAAAAAAAAAAAAAAAAAAAAAAAAGAGTTCACAGGCCTGAAGCTTTATTGAACTGCCAAAGGATACACGGGGGGAATCTTCAGATCTCCTCTTCCTCCTCAAAGTTTATCAAGTTATGGTCTCTGAGCAGATTGTGGACCAGTCTGCAACAGTCCTCGATGGACATCCTCTCCCGCTGGTGGATGAGGCGCTTTTCTGGCACACCATACAGCGTCCTTAATGCAACACAGCACCCGCCAGGCACTGTCAATGTCCTTCTGTGCATGGGTTTCACAGAAGAGTCCATTCAGCACACCGAAGTGAGTGATTGCAGTGGTACAAAGTCTTTAAGTTCTGGTTCCAAGGCCCTCAACAGGCCATGTGCAAAGGGGCAAAGCAGTTTCCTCCTGGATGATACAAAAAGGGCAGTGCCTGTATCTGCACAGGTTTCTAGCATGTATGAATGTCCCGAGAGGCAACCCCCTTTGGATTGTCATCCATGCCAGATCTTTGTGCCTGTTGGTGAGTCTCTTTGAAGAAACATTCCTCCTTACACTTTGCAACTGGCTGAAGGGAAGCCTGGAACAGTCTTAAAGAGGGATTCCACCTACAAAAAAAATATTAAAAGCCAGCAGCTATAAATACTACAGCTGCTGACTTTTAATAAATGGACACTCACCTGTCCCGGGTTCCAGCGATGCCGAGGCCAATTGATCACTCGGCTCTCGGCTGCTGCCGCCACCATTCTAGGTGAGGGAATCAGCAAGTTAAGCGAATCGGCTTCACTTCCCGGTTCCCTACTGCGCATTTACGAGTCGCGCAGCGCAATAGGAATTGTCCGCGCTGTCTCTGGGACCCGTGTGTGTCCCAACAGACAGCGCGGCAGGACAGGAAGAGGCATAGACTCCCACGGGAGTCTATGCCCGGAAGTGGGTGTAAATACCTGTCTTTGACAGGTATCTCCACCCCCCTCCCCCCTGAAAGGTGCCAATTGTGACACCGGAGGGGGGAGGGTTCCGATCAGCGGAAGTTCCACTTTAGCGTGCAACCCCGCTTTAACAATATCCAATGCTCTAATCCACTTGTGGATAATTTTTGGCTTCCACAAGTCGGGCTTCACTCCATGCAGCCCCTGCTCCCGGATTGTCAGAGCTGGCTTAGTCCTTCCTTCTCTGGGCTGACTGCTCAGCTGTCGGCTAATTGCCAGCTCTCCTCTCTCTCCACAGTTACCCAGATGTTCCTGATCCTGCTTGTCTGACCTGCCTACTTAAAGCTGTCCAGCTCACTTCATCTCTGCCTTCGCCTTTGTCACATCACAAGAAACCATCTCCTGCGGTCCTGTTTAAAGACTGGCTTGCTGATATTCCTTCTGGCTCCTTATCCTGCTTGCTGTTCCTCCACTTGGATCCCTGACTTCTGGCCTGGCTGATTACCCGATCTGGTTATTGAACTCTGACCTGGCTGACTACTCGATCCGGTTACTGGACCCTGGCTATGCTTTGACTACGCTTAATCTATTTAATGTTTTATTTTTTATTAATAAACAAATGTGATTTAATTGTACTTCTGTCTGTCTGGTTCATGATTCCTGACACTGATAAACTTAAAAGTATCCAAGTAATACCAAGGAGTGTCCCAGTTGAGAGGGAGGGAAACTGTCACATTTGTCCCATCCAAGGGACCTCCAAAGAGGCAGGAGGAAAAAACGGGACATGGAGTTACCACCAGAGTCCACATTTCCGTCAACCAAATTCCTTTGGATGCAGTTACAAGCAAAGAACACCCTCAGTAGTGTGGCGATGTCAGGCATGCCCTTACCACCCTTGAGAGGTTCCTTGAAGATAACCACCAGCTTCACTCTGTCCATTTTGGAGCTCCAGATGCAGTGAAATACTGCCCTGGTGATGGCCTTGACACGGGCAGAGCCGGTGCTACCGCTAGGCAAACTAGGCAACTGCCTAGGGCGCACTTCTGCCGAGGGGCGCCCGGCCACTGGTTTCCCTCAGTGTCTGCAGGCTGTAGCATGTAACTAACGCAGTCTCAGGCAGCTGTTCTATCTGACTGGTAGTGTAATTAGAGGCGTAGTGTAGCACTGGAGCCAGTGCTAGAGGAAGCAGAGCCGATGTTTCCTGTATAGTGCCACCTCCTGTCACATGGGCAGAGCAAAGGGGGTGGAATCAATGGGGGTGACAAAATGAGGTATAGCCTAGGGTGTCAAAAAGCCTTGCACCAGCCCTGGACCTGGGGAGGCCAAGCCTGGGCGAGGTACTGCAACACAGGGAGAATCTTTCTGCGGAGTACCAGTGTTTTATCTTCAATGGTGAGTTCTGAGGCTCCAAAGTCCAAACTTTTGTCGCATCTTTGCCACTCTTTTCTCCCAGGACTTCAGGGCTGCACCCCCAGCTCCAAACTAGACCCCAAGGATTTTGATGAAGTCTGCTTTGATGCTGAAAGGGATGGGTGCAGAAGAAGGCAGGAACCACTTTCCAAAGAGCATGACCTCTGACTTCCCGCAGTTGACCTTTGCCCCTGAAGCTTGGCTGAAGTCCACTCAGATCTGGGCTAGTGTGTCGATGGAGCACCGCTCGGCACAGAACACCGTCACATCATCCATGTAGAGGGAGCACTTGACCTCTCGTCTGTCTGGTCCTGGTGCGGTGATCACTGTGATCTCTGGGTTCCGTCTGATGCTTTGTGTGAAGAGCTCTATACAGGAAACAAAAAGCAGAGGTGAGAGAGGGCAGCCTTGTCTGACCCCAGACAGAATTGGAAAGGGGTCAGTTTTCCAGCCATTTACCAACACCAAACTACAAATGTCATACATTACATTCACATACAAACAAAACATTTCCCCCCCAAGAACAAACCTGCACAGAACTCTGCACATAAACTCATGGGAGAGACAATCAAAGGCATTCTCCTGGTCAAGACTGACCAGGGCCGCGTGCACATGCAGATACATTACCTAGAGAGCCCTTATGCAACCATGTTTCATCTAGACTGTGAGCCGAAGAGAGCTACCATCTCTAGGCTTTGGTTTTTATGTTGTTAGAATAACCCATTCCGTTCAATCAAACCTCAGGATCGCCTCATTGGTTCAGAAGTGGCATTGAATCCTGATTTGCTGAAAGTTCAATTCCAGCTGGCCATCATGCTTAAACATTAGACTCTTTGGTGCCTCTGTATCTGCCTTAAAACAGTTAGCCCTCTTTGATCATATTGTAACAAGTACCGAAATTAGCATATCAAAAGACCCCCAACCAGGTGGTGACACAAATTCTCAAGAGTAACTTAAAGCGGGATTCCACCCTAAAGTGGAACCTCCGCTGATCGGATCCCTCCCCCCTCCGATGTCACAATTGACACCTTTCAGGGGGGAGGGGGGGTGGAGATACCTGTCAAAGACAGGTATTTTCACCCACTTCCGGGCATAGACTCCCGTGGGAGTCTACGCCATTTCCTGCCCTGCCGCGCTGTCTGCTGGGACACACGGGTCCCAGTGACAGCGCGGAGATTTCCTATTGCGCGGTGCAGCTCGCGCATGCGCAGTAGGGAACCGGGAAGTGAAGCCGATTCGCTTCACTTCCTGATTCCCTCACCTAGAATGGTGACTACAGCAGCCGAGAGATCGATCGGCCTCGGCATCGCTGGAACCCGGGAGAGGTGAGTGTCCATTTATTAAAAGTCAGCAGCTGTAGTATTTATAGCTGCTGGCTTTTAATATTTTTTTTTTTGGTGGAATCCCTCTTTAATTATCACCTGCCTAAAACATTCAACAGCTTTTGAGAACCAGGAAAAAAAAAAAAAGGAGTATTTTTAAAATCTAAGTTGGGCTCAACCAGATATCACTAAATAGATAAAGTCCTGCCAAAACATATATACATGCACATATATTATAATATATCCAATGTGGCATGGTCATTTAATTAGAGAGTCCTTTTTATTAGAGAGTTCCCTTGAAAATATAAATATGGATTTCAAAATCTCCATCACACTCGTCACAAGCAGAGAACAAAGATACACATAGCGTAATCCAGTACTAAAAGGTATTTATTATAGGTTTCCTTATAATTGCACACTTACAATGTAAATCAAAATAAAATAGCATGTAACAACCAGGGCGTCAACGCCCTCTGGCAAAGCAATCACAAAACTAGTCAGGGCCTGACCACGCAGCAACCTACATCGTTGGCTTTCCTGCTTTCCTTACCCAGGAATAGGGATGAGCTTAGTGTTCGACTCGAACATTGGCTGTTCGTCCGTTCGGCGAAATCCGAACTCTTGGTCCGTTCGCGTCAAAATTCGTGTGGCGCGCACGGCCCACAATGCACTGCGATGGCGCAGTGCATTGCTGGCTCATGATTGGCCAAGCATGGACTGTGACCCCGCATGCTTGGCCAATCGCAGCGCCAGCAGCGAGGAGAGCCATGATTGGCCACAGTCATCCTGCCTGTGGCCAATCATAGCTCAGGCTGTGTAGTGCACGCCCCACACTATATAAGGCCGCCATAGCGGCGGCCTCGTGTAGTGTGTTGGCGTCTGAAGCAGTGGGTGTTCTGTGTACCTTCAACACAGTACACACCGATCGTTTTTGGCTGATTTCCTATCTTGCTGTTGTGTAGTGGTTATTGTCTGTGCCATGACCGCAGTATACACCACTATATTCACTATTCACTTCACTATATTTATATATCTTTAATAATAGAGCTTGCAGTCAGTAGTGTTAGGAGATAGTGCGTGCTGTCTGCGTGCTCTGTACCCAGTACATACCACTATAATCCACCTACATAGCTGTTCTCCATTTGAGCCCAATTGCCATCTGCAGGAGTTATTGGAAGTTGTGTGTGCCTCCAGCACAGCACAGTATACATCTGTATATACCCCTTTATCTCTGCTGTTCTATAAAAAAGGCATCTGCAGGAGTTAGTGGGTGTTGTGTGCCTCCAGCACAATATAAACTACCCAACTACTGTTTTACCCAACTCCCTTCAGGCCATTACCATGTCTGGAAGGCCAGCAAGGAGAGGCAGACAGGCGCGAGCCGATAAAAGAGGGCAAGCAGGCTCTGTGTCTAGAGACAACAGTGCTGGTCATGGACGCGGTGCATTGTCATCAGCACGTGGTCATGGGACATGCTTGTCCTTTTCTGCAGCTGGACATGTTGAACCGCAACATGCCAACAACTTGGTAGAGTGGATGACCAAGCCCTCTTCATCCTCTCTCACCCAGTCTCAGGGTAGTAGCAAAACAGCTGCCAACGCATAGTCTTCCCTCCTCTCAATGTCATCATCAGTGACTCCTTCCCTAGACCCACCACGTCCTCCTGAGGAGTCTCCTGAACTCTTTGAGCACAGTGTTGGGTACATGCTCCAGGAGGATGCCCAGTGTTTTGTGGGCTCTGATGATGACACTCAGCTAGAGGAAGGCAGTAGCGTGAGCGCAGAGAGAGGGGATGCTCAAGAAGGACAGCAATCTGGCAGTCATGTTCCACAAGCTGCAGCATACTGCCAGGTTTGCTACAGCGATGAAGAGGGAGGGGATGATGAGGGCACTGACTCCACGTGGGTGCCTGGAAGGAGGGAGGAGGAGGCACATGTCCAACGAGGCAGGATGCCCTCCGGGGGCCAGCTTAGGGGCAGCACACCGACTGAATCACACCGCAGAGCTCCGCCTGCGCAGAGCGCTTCCTCTGTGCGTTATTCTAAAAGTTCTTTGGTGTGGGCCTTTTTTGAGACGAGTGCATCAGATCGCACCGCTGCTATTTGCAACATATGTCTCAAGCGTATCTCACGTGGCCAAAACATCAGCCGCTTGGGCACCACATGCTTGACCAGACATATGTTGACCTGCCATGCAGCTCGTTGGCAAGCGTACCTCAAAGACCCACACCAAAGAACAAAGCGGACCTCTCCTTGCTCCTCATCAGCTGGCATATCCAACCCCACTAGACCTTCAGTCCTCTCTGAAACCTGCTCTAAGAGGAATGAAGGTGTAGAATTAGGTGTGTCACAGCCAAGTGCTTCCGGGAACTCTGCTAGTGGTACACCCACGTCCGATTATAGCAGGCAAATGTCCCTGCCCCAGCTGCTGGACCGGCGGAAGAAGTTTACTCCCAGCCATCCACATGCCCAGCGGTTGAATGCTAGCTTGGCTAAATTGCTAGCACTTCAACTGCTGCCTTTTCAGTTGGTAGACTCGGCCCCCTTCCGTGAGTTTGTACAATGTGCGGTTCCTCAGTGGCAGGTCCCCAAACGCCACTTTTTCTCACGGAAGGCGATTCCGGCTCTCTACCGGCATGTGGAAGGCAATGTCCTTGCCTCGCTGGACAGGGCGGTCAACGGTAAGGTGCATATTACCGCTGACTCATGGTCCAGCAGGCATGGACAGGGACGTTACCTGTCTTTCACGGCCCATTGGGTCACTCTTCTGGCTGCTGGGAAGGATGCAGGACAAGGTGCAGTAGTGTTGGAGGTTGTTCCGCCACCACGCCTCCAAAATGCTACTATTGGTTGTGACACACCTCTCTCCTCCACCCCCTCCTCTTCTTCTTCCTCCATGGCCTCTTCCAGTGCTCTGTCCTCAGAACCAGCGGTGCTCCGTAGGCGTTCCAGGGGCTACGCAAGTACGCAGGCAAAACGATGCCATGCCGTGCTTGCGCTGGTTTGTTTGGGGGACAGGAGCCACACTGGGGCGGATGTTTTGTCAGCTCTGCAGGGGCAGGCCGAGAGGTGGTTGACGCCACGCCAGCTTAAGCCAGGAATGGTGGTTTGCGACAATGGCACCAACCTCCTCTCCGCCCTCCGACAGGGACAACTGACCCATGTGCCCTGTGTAGCTCATGTCCTTAACCTGGTGGTGCAGCGGTTCTTGGGCAGGTACCCCGTCTTACATGAAGTCCTGAAGCAGGCCAGGAAAGTCTGTGTGCATTTCCACCGATCATTTAATGCCTGTGCTCGGCTGGCTGAGCTCCAAAAGGAGTTGAACCTGCCCAAGAACAGCCTTATATGTGACATGCCCACCAGATGGAACTCAGCATTGGCCATGCTGCAGCGGCTGCACACGCAGCAGAGGGCCATCAATGAGTACCTGTGCGACTATGGCACCAGGACAGGGTCAGGGGAGCTTGGTTTTTTCTCACCACGCCAGTGGGGCATGATCAGGGATGCATGCACTGTCCTGTCACCGTTTGAGGAGGCCACAAGGATGGTGAGCAGTGACAGTGCATGCATCAGTGACACTGTACCTCTTGTCCACCTCTTGGAGCATACGCTGCATGGAATAATGGACAGGGCACTTGAGGCAGAACAAAGGCAGGAAGAGGAGGACTTCCTTGCCTCTCAAGGCCCCCTTTATCCAGACAGTGTTCCTGCTGTGCCACCCATCACACAGGAAGAGGATGAGGAGGAGGAAGAGGAGGAGGAGGATGATTGTGTCAGCATGGAGGTGGAGGCTGGCACTCAGCATCAGCAGCAGTCTTATAGGGATGATTTACAGTCCCAAGAAACACGTGGACTTGTACGTGGCTGGGAGGAGGTAGCTGCGGATCATGTTGTCCTTAGTGACCCAGAGGACTCCGGACCGAATGCCTCAGCTAACCTACGCTGCATGGCCTCCCTGATCCTGCAAAGCCTGCGGAAGGATCCTCATATTCTTCGGATCAAGGAGAGGGACCATTACTGGCTGGCCACTCTCCTTGATCCACGGTACAAGGGTAAGGTTGCCGACCTTATCTTGCCATCGCAGAGGGAGCTGAGGATGAGACATCTCCGGGAGGCCTTGCAGAAAGCTCTGTGCAACGCGTTCCCAGAGACTGGGAGGTTACAAACTCCTGGTCCTGGACAACGTGTTGCTGAGGCATCGGTCAGAAGGAGCGGTGGAGAAGGTGGCCGTCTGACTAATGCTTTCAGACAATTTTTTAGTCCGCAGCCCCAAGGTATGATTGGTTCCAGCACCCATCGCCAGCGTCTGATTTACATGGTGCAGGAATACCTAGGGGCAAGGTCAGACTTGGACACCTTTCCCACCAAAAATCCTCTGGCTTACTGGGTCTTGAGGATGGATCACTGGCCAGAGCTTGCACAGTATGCAATTGAGCTACTGGCCTGTCCTGCATCCAGCGTTCTTTCGGAACGCACCTTCAGTGCTGCTGGTGGCTTTGTTACTGATCACAGGGTGCGCCTGTCCACCGAATCAGTTGATCGACTGACCTTCATCAAGATGAATCAGTCTTGGATCACCCACAGCTACCAAGCACCTGAAGCTGATGTAACCGAATAATTTTTTTTGAAATACCACATCTCTTCAAGACTGCCTATGCTGATGCTGAGTGACTGTCCTGTTATGTTGATTGTCTATCCTCTTCCTCCTCCGCTGATATGTTGGAAGAACATTTTTGGTTCTGGGTGATGCCAGCAGCCCAATTTTTCTGCCCCTGTTTAACAGGGGCGTTTAATTACAATTTTTGATGCAATGCTTTGCAGCAGGGCTAATTCCTGCATTAAAACTAGAGTATATGGCAGAGGTTGCAGTGTGGTGGCACCAGTGCCTAAGGCCCAATTTTTCTGTCCCTGTTTAACATGGACATGTAATTACAATTCTTGATATAATATTTCACAGGAGGGCCCCTTCCTGTGCCCACCCAGAGTAACGGTGAGGACTGTGGCACCAGCACCACAACCACCAAAGGTCAATTTTTCTACCACTGTTCAACAATGGCATGTAATTACAATTCTTGATATAATCGTTCACAGCAGGGCGCTCCAGCGCCCACCAAGAGTCACTTTGAGGGCTTACAATGTTGTGGCAAAACCAACACCTTGTTCCGCCATTTCTGCAGAGCATATAGGGCAGGCCCCTACTTTCAAACATCCAACTTACAAACATCTCCTACTTGCAAACGGAAGGAGACAACAGCAAGTGAGATGAAAAAAGATGGACGACAAAACAAATTATACAGGGGTGATAACCCTTCCCTATGTTTTCCAAAAAGCTTAAAAATAGTTTTTTTGACTGGAGCTACACTTTAAAAATGTACCAGTTGAAAATTACAAACAGATTCAACTTAACACAACAAACCTACACAGTCCCTGTCTTGTTTGCACCGCCTGTATACTGCTGTTCTGAGTATATAGGGCCTGGGGGCCACACGCATTTCCTTTTTTTAATATGGGTACAGGGTTCCCCTTAATATGCGTACAAGACCCAAATAGGCTGATAATGGGCAGGGAGGGCTACCCATGCCATTTTTCTCAATGATTTTCAACCATATTGCAGGAACCAGATATAACATTAAAACCGCAAGCAGTTTTAAATGGTGTTATTTCCGTTTAATGTCATTTTGTGCAGGGACTGTTCTAAACATGGGAAACACGTGGCACTTCACAGGCATACTACAGACACCCCCCAGGCACCATATTTAAAGGAATATTTCACTTTTTTTTTTTCACTTTAATCGTCATTAAAATCAGTGCTCCCGCCAAAACGGCCGTTTTTAAAACTTTTTTTTGCATTGACCTATGTCCCCTGAGGCAGGAGTCAGGTCCCCAAACCCTTTTTAGGACAATATCTTGCATATTAGCCTTTAAAATTAGCACTTTCCGAGGCGTGGCTAGCCGCGGAGCAAGATGGAGGCTTGATCACAGAGCTCCGCTCCACAGGAGGCTTCCTCAGCTACACCAGCGCAACTGACCGACCCTCTCTCGCACAACAGAGCGGGGAAGTCGTGGGACACTCGGCGGCATGCCCGGACGCCGCCATCCTCCGCCGCAACCGCGCCGAATGACTGAATTCTTCGGCCGCATGGAGAACGGAGGGAGCCAAGATGGCGCCGAACAGGCCGCTCTGCACACGGACCCCGCACCGCACAATTCACAGCCGCTCGATCCACACAGTGTGACCGGCCCGGCACAGTCAGAGATGGCAGAGGAGACCATGAGGAGATGGACAGTCTGCCCCATACACCGCTATACGCAGGGGGACACACCGCAAGAGAGAGGTAAGAGACTGGCCTCTTCCCCCTGTAACTCTCCTCACAAAGCACCCACTGCTAAGAAGCACCATGGCCCTGCTCATGCCACCTCAACCCCTTTGTCTACCTTGGCTACCATACCGGTAACTGACAACCCTGTGTCTGAAAGCATGTTGAAATCTATGCTGCTCACTCTGCAGAAAGACCTCCACAGGGAGCTGCAGCTCTCCCTATCCCAGGCACATGACAGGCTAGACTGCCTGGAAGATAGAGCAGACATGATGGAGGATCACCTTTCAGACATGAGCAAGGCTCACAATGAACTCCTCAACGCACACGACCACCACACGGATGAGATCCAAAAGATAAAGCTGAAGCTCGCAGACCTCGAGGACAGGTCCAGACGTAACAATATAAAATTTAGAGGTATCCCTGAAACCGTATTACCTAACGAGCTGCCAAAGTACTTGCACCATCTTTTCCTCACTCTCCTTCCTGACCTTACACCTCATGATATGACCATCGACCGAGCGCATAGAATTGCGAAACCGGACCATCTCCCGGATGATACACCCCGAGATGTTCTAGCAAGAATCCACTTTTATCAGGTCAAGGAACAACTCCTTCATGCGGCCAGGAACTTGAGACCCCTTCCAGCTCCTTACAGCAAAGTGTCGCTTTTCGCGGACCTGTCCCCCGCAACCATGGAGTTCCGCAGAGCGTTCTCACCGGTCACGTCCCTACTCCAAGAGCACAATATTGTTTATCGCTGGGGATTCCCCACCAAGCTCCTAGTCACCTACCAACAAAAAGTGGTTCCTATCCTGTCACCCAAGGACGGGTACAAGAAGCTAACTAACTGGGGCCTACTTCCTCTCCAACTGAAGTCACACAACTCAGCAAATCACCCGAAGGACTCCCCGCCTCCTCCTCGGCGACCATTAACCACTTTCAGACCGGACCATTTTGCTGGTAAATGACCAGAGGTCTTTTTACACTTTGGCACTGCGCTGCTTTAACTGGTAATTGCGCGGTCATGCAATGTTGTACCCAAACAAAATTTGTGTCCTTTTCTTCCCACAAATAGAGCTTTCTTTTGATGGTATTTGATTGCCTCTGCGATTTTTATTTTTTGCGATATAAACGTAAAAAGACCGCAAATTTTGAAAAAAAATGATATTTTCTACTTTTTGTTATTAGAAAAATCCAATAAACTCAATTTTAGTCATACATTTAGGCCAAAATGTATTCAGCCACATGTCTTTGGTAAAAAAAAAGTCAATAATTGTATATTTATTGGTTTGCGCAAAAGTTGTCACATCTACAAACTAAGGTACGTTTTCTGGAATTTACGCAGCTTTTAGTTTACGACTGCCTATCTCATTTCTTGAGGTGCTAAAATGGCAGGGCAGTACAAAACCCCCCCCAAATGACCCCATTTTGGAAAGTAGACCCCCTAAGGAAATTGATAAGAGGCATGTTGAGCCCATTGAATATTTTATTTTTTTGCCTCAAGCGATTGAATAATGACAAAAAAAAATTTTTTATTTTTTTTTTTACACAAAGTTGTCACTAAATGATATATTGCTCACACATGCCATGGGCATATGTGAAATGACACCCCAAAATAAATTCTGCTGCTTCTCCTGAGTACGGGGATACCACATATGTGGGACTTTTTGGGAGCCTAGCCGCGTACGGGGCCCCGAAAACCAAGCACCGCCTTCAGGCTTTCTAAGGGCGTAAATATTTGACTTCACTCCTCACTACCTATTACAGTTTTGAAGGCCATAAAATGCCAAGATGGCACAAAACCCCCACAAATGACCCCATTTTAGAAAGTAGACACCCCAAGCTATTTGCTGAGAGGCATGTTGAGTCCATGGAATATTTTATATTTTGCCACAAGTTGCGGGAAAATTACAAACTTTTTTTTTTTTTTTTTTTTTCACAAAGTTGTCACTAAATGATATATTGCTCACGCATGCCATGGGCATATGTGAAATGACACCCCAAAATAAATTCTGCTGCTTCTCCTGAGTACGGGGATACCACATATGTGGGACTTTTTGGGAGCCTAGCCGCGTACGGGGCCCCGAAAACCAAGCACCGCCTTCAGGCTTTCTAAGGGCGTTACAGTTTTGAAGGCCATAAAATGCCAAGATGGCACAAACCCCCCCCAAATGACCCCATTTTGGAAAGTAGACACCCCTAAATTTAGGGGTACACTAGTGAGACTAGGTAATAAATGGCGGGTGCCCTGAAACTATAAAAAAATAACTAACCAACCAGCGTCACCTGTAACAGTTATATGGTGATCACTGGTGAAAGGGTTAACTAGGGGGCAATCAGGGGGCTTTATGCGGTAGTATATGGGGGTCCCTGGCGCTATAAAAAGCTGCGGCGAACCTAAATACCTACCTGCCTAACTAGCGTCACCTGTGACACTAATACAGCGATCAGAAAAACGATCGCTTATTAGGCTGGGTTCACACTGGAGCGATGCGGGAACGCCACGAATGCGCGGCGGGTTCCCGCATCGCATGCCTCCCGGCGGCAGTTCACACTGCCCTATGCGAACTGCTGGGAGTGTCAGTGAAATGTTACTGACACCCCCAGATCAGTTCGCATATCGCAGTGCGATCTGCAAACTCGGATCGCATGGTGTGAACACCCATGCGATCCGATTCTGCTGCGGGCCAAAAAAAGGGTCCCGTGCGAATTTGCGGCGGGTGCGGCGGGTGCGGCGGGTGCGGCGAATGGCTGAACTCGAATCGCACAGAGATCGGATGTGATTTGCACTGCAGTGCGGTGCGAATCACATCCGTTCTCAAACCGCTGCAATCTGAACCCAGCCTTAGTGACACTGGCGACGGGGGGTGATCACGGGGTTAAACCTTTATTGGGGGGGTTAGGGGGGTACCTTAGAACTAAAGGGGGCTAACCCTAACTGCCCTAACAGTTATTAGTCACAAATGACACCCGCCAGGTGATCAGGGGGTTAAACCTTTATTAGGTAATAAATGGCGGGTGCCCTGAAACTATAAAAAAATAACTAACCAACCAGCGTCACCTGTAACAGTTATATGGTGATCACTGGTGAAAGGGTTAACTAGGGGGCAATCAGGGGGCTTTATGCGGTAGTATATGGGGGTCCCTGGGGCTATAAAAAGCTGCGGCGAACCTAAATACCTACCTGCCTAACTAGCGTCACCTGTGACACTAATACGGCGATCAGAAAAATGATCGCTTATTAGGCTGGGTTCACACTGGAGCGATGCGGAAACGCCGCGAATCCGCGGCGGGTTCCCGCATCGCATGCCTCCCGGCGGCAGTTCACACTGCCCTATGCGAACTGCTGGGAGTGTCAGTGAAATGTTACTGACACCCCCAGATCAGTTCGCATATCGCAGTGCGATCTGCAAACTCGGATCGCATGGTGTGAACACCCATGCGATCCGATTCTGCTGCGGGCCAAAAAAAGGGTCCCGTGCGAATTTGCGGCGGGTGCGGCAAATGGCTGAACTCGAATCGCACAGAGATCGGATGTGATTTGCACTGCAGTGCGGTGCGAATCACATTCGTTCTCATAAACCGCTGCAATGTGAACCCAGCCTTAGTGACACTGGCGACGGGGGGTGATCACGGGGTTAAACCTTTATTGGGGGGGTTAGGGGGGTACATTAGAACTAAAGGGGGCTAACTCTAACTGCCCTAACAGTTATTACAGTCACAAATGACACCAATGCAAAAAAAAAAAAAAAAAAAATGACATTGGTGTCACTGTGACTGGGGGGCAGGGGTAATTGGGGGGGTGATCGGGGGGTAAAGGGGGGGTGTGAGTGTGCCTGGCATGTTCTACTGTGTGTGTAGAGTGTTGGTGCAACTCACCGATCCGCTCTCCTCCGTGTCGGAACGGAAAATACCGACACGGAGGAGAGAATACATCACTTCCTCTCCTGTGTTTACATTACAGGAGAGGAAGTGATGTCACGGGGGATTTCCATTCGTCGAGAGCGATCGCGAGGGGGTGGCCATGAATGAATGGCCGCCCCCTCATCCCGGATCGCTCTCGAAGAAATGCCGACCGCCGCAGGCACCGGGGGGGGGCCCGATCGGGCCCCCCACCCGCGGGCAGGCAGGGACTTATATATACGCCCATATGCCTGCCCGTGCCATTCTGCCGACGTATATCGTCGTGCGGCGGTCGGCAAGTGGTTAAACAAATCCAACAAAACCTGATGCCCTCTACGTCAAGCACTGTCCCAGTTATATGAAGCCTGCCTGGGCGTCTTCTTCAGTTTCACCCCCCGTTGAATTACAGTGTGCCAAGCACACTCTGTTTAGGTACCTTCCTAAACCTTTGTTTCCTTGAAGGTAACCTGCTCTGTTATTACTTTTGGATATTTTTTCTGACTTCCCAGTTTTTTGCTTTTGTTCTTTTATTATTTTGGGTCCCAATTTTCCTCCCGACCCCTGTCTCACCACCTTATTAACCACTGGTGCCCAACGATTCTTGTAAGAACTACCAGTCCCTGATGCCGATCGCTTCTTCGACATACCGACCTCTCTAAACCCATTTGAACTGTCTTTTATTGTAATCTTAATGATCACAGATTTTACAAGATGTAAGTCATAACTGTCAACATAGATTATTGTACTGTATAGAATTGTAATACACTGTCTTATTCTACCTGTGGTCGCGCTCAACATCTGTGCAACTCCATTTCATAATTGACCGCCATGCCAATTAAAATAGTTTCCCTCAACACCAAAGGTCTTAACTCCCCCTTCAAAAGAAACGTGTAAACAAAAAGCTGACATAGTATGTGTGCAAGAAACGCACTTTACGCAACATAATCCACCCAAATGTACACATAAAAATTATTCACACTACTTTTTCTCTAACCACACTAAAAAGAAATGTGGGGTAATGATAGCTGTTAGCTCTGACATTTCTTTTAACCCACAACACATTGACACGGATGAGGAGGGAAGGTTTATCGTTTTAACTGCAACGGTTGATAACCAAGTCTTAACATTAGTAAATGTCTACGCGCCCAACACCTCTCAAAAGAAGTTTTTCAAACGCCTCAGGTCCAAATTACAACTGGTTAAGCATGACTCCCTAATCATATGCGGAGACTTTAATGACATTCCTGACCCTTTGCTAGATACAACCAATCCCAGTAGGAAGGACTCCTCCGCCCTTTCCACGTTCATGACCAATGAAAATCTATACGACCCGTGGAGGTGCACACTTGATGTTGAACGCGATTACACTTTTTACTCCTACCCGGGCAACTCCTACTCTCGGATCGACCTCTTTCTCACAAACAAAAAAGCTTTATTGTCCACCTCAGAAGCCCATATTGGCACGATTACATGGTCAGATCACGCACCAATCTCTTTGACCCTGTTCCCGCCCCTATGCCCCACTAATCACTCGGTGTGGCGAATGAATGCATCCCCATTAACCAATATTACTTACGAAAAAGAAATAGAATCCGAGATTAAGAGTTACTTTGAGCACAACTGTGCATCGATAGACAACCAAGCTACAATTTGGTTAGCACACAAAGCCTCATTGCGAGGGCTTTTTATGAAACTGGGTGCCAGGGAACGCAAAAGACGAAACGCAGAAGTAGACCAGTTGTTACAACGCATTAAATCCCTGGAACTGGCCCATAAATCCAATCCCACTACTATACTGCTAGACTCCCTTCGTGACTATAGAAAACTTACTGAATTATTGAACCACAAATTTGACTACTACATCAAACGACTAAAATTGAACACATATGCCTTCAGCAACAAATCTGGAGCCTTTTTGGCTAAACAAATTAAAAAACAACAACGCAAGGCCAAAATCCCATACCTCCTAAACTCCAAAGGTACACGTATGACCAATCCCCTGGACATAGCCAACACATTTGCAGCTTTCTATTCGGACTTATATAACCTCCAAACGTCGATGTCAGACCCCCCGATAACTACCGACTCTATTAACGCTTTCCTTTCTTCAGTTCAACTACCAGTACTGACACTGACTCAACTGCAAGACCTATCCACCCCCTTTTCTCTCAACGAAGTACAAGCAGCTATCAAATCGCTCCCACTACATAAAGCACCAGGCCCCGACGGATTTGTTAATGAATACTATAAGCACTACAATGACATCCTCTCCCCTCATCTCTGTAACGCCTTTAATCAATATGCCTCCTCTGGCATAATGCCAAAGGAGTGTCTGAATGCCCTTATAGTAACCCTACCCAAACCGGGTAAACCCTCGGATACTTCGGGAAACTTTAGACCCATTTCACTCTTAAATACGGACACCAAATTGTACGCTAAACTGCTGGCTCTTAGACTATCCACGGTGATGACTCAACTGATCCATATAGATCAGGTGGGCTTCATCCCTGGAAGGCAAACCTCGGACGGCACGCGTCGCTTTATTGACATTATTCAGTGGACAGAACACACCAAAACGCCTTCTCTGCTCCTTTCCTTGGATGCAGAGAAGGCGTTTGACAGAGTTCATTGGCTATATCTGGAAGCTGTCCTACGTAAATTTGGCATATCCGACAAACTACTACAAGCCATCTTATGCCTTTATTCGTTCCCCTAGTGCACGGGTATGGACATCTGGAGTCATCTCGGAACCCTTTTCTATTACTAATGGTACCCGTCAGGGATGCCCCCTTTCCCCTCCAATTTTTGCTATGGTAATGGAACCACTAGCCCAGCACATTCGCTCCAACACAGACGTCAAAGGTGTCACAATAGGACAAGTAGAACATAAAATAAGATTATACGCAGACGATGTAATAATCTCGCTCTCCGATCCACAACAGTCCTTGGGAGTAGTTCAACAAATACTAGGTCAATTTAGTGCCATCTCGCTTTATAAGGTGAACCACAGCAAATCTTTGATGCTAGCCCTAGGCCTTGACAAATCGACGGTCCAACATATATCCACAATCTCACCCTTCTCCTGGTCTACTTCTGCGTCTGACGTATTTGGGAATCAAATTAACTTCCTCCAGTACACAACTTCTGCGAGCTAATTACTCGGCCCTCACAGAGAGGCTCCATCAATTATCGCATGGGATGAACCATCCGTTTGTCTCATGGGCTGGCAGGATTGCACTAGTTAAAATGTTTCTGCTCCCCCACATCTTATACATCTTCCGCACTCTCCCGATACCATTCCTACCGGTGCACTTGAGATCTCTTCAAGCCATTCTCCATGCCTTTATCTGGCAAGGTAAAAAACCCAGGATTAATAGGAAAATCCTTACAACTCCAATCTGTAAAGGAGGTATGGGAGTCCCCAATGTCACTCTATACTACAAAGCGGTTGTTCTAGAGCAACTTAAGGTTTGGTGGGGTACATCTAGCCCATCTAACTGGGCACAGATAGAAGCAGAAATACTATCTACCAAACCCAAACTACTTTTATCTGCCTATATTCTTGCACCTGGAATTCAACACTACGCGTTAGACACTGTATCTGCCTCCATTAGAGTATGGTCATCCCTTTCACAAATGTCGACAGGCATACCACATTCTTTATTGCCCCTTATTCCTACTCAATCGCTAACCCTCATTCTACCTGACCTCCCCATACAACCTTGGGTTGAAGCGGGCATCTCGGATCTAGGGAAATTATTTTCCGCCTCACGGCTAAAATCTTTTGCAGAGCTCCAATCTACTTATCTAATCTCTCACAAATCCTTCTATATATATTTAAGGGTTAGGTCTTTACTTAACAAAATCAAATGGACTCATCACCGCGGGATATTGCATGCCACGGTAGCATATTTCACCTCAAACGATCTTACATGCAAGGGCATATCGTACTTTTACAAAGAGCTTTCCCGATCCTCAGATGATCCGCTACAAGCCAGTATTTTTAAGTGGTCTAAACACGTCCCAAACAGCCCACCTAACCATGTATGGCTCCAAGCTCTCTCCCTTCCTGCCAAGCTCTCACGCTGTACAACACACTGGGAAACATTACAAAAAATATTCCATCACTGGTATTACACGCCCGACAGAATTGCACAGTTCTTTCCAGATGCATCTCCTCTGTGCTGGAGGGGATGCGGATCCATAGGAACGCCTTTTCATATCTGGTGGGATTGCCCATCGCTTAAAGACTTTTGGTCCCATATCCGAAACACTCTCCAAATAATTAACTGTGCTACCTCCAATCTGACACCCTTAGATATCCTTCTAGGACTAACGATACCATCCTGGCCCAAAAAGCTACAAACGATAGCCACCCACATGTTAATAGCCGCAAGACTGGCTATCGCTCGTAAGTGGAAATCCTTGCAACCTCCGGACTTCCGAGAAGTGATATCCATTCTAAACTCCAATTTCGAATTGGAACACAATTTCTCCAAAGCTCACCTCTCAAAGAATAAATTCCTCAGGGACTGGGAACCTTGGATCACTGATCCGAGAAGTACTCGACTGACATAACCCTTGGCACCAAATCCATTCAACGTAAAACTCTGATATGTGTTATACTCTAACTGTCTTACTATACGGTAAAATCGGCTACTCACAATCCTTATAACTGTTTTACATAACGTATGTATCTTGTGTTATACCCAGATGAGTTGGCCACTCGGCCTATCAAGTGCAGTTGTATCTCTGTTATCTTATGTTCACTTGATATATTAGTACTGTTGTTGTTAGACCTACTATCAATCGCTGTTAACGAAAATGATGATGTACCCAAACTCTTCTCCTCTGTTTTTTTTTTTCCTTTACACGAGGAATCGCAACTACATCCTTTTTCTTGTAATGCATGTATACGCCTTTGTATTATGAAAACTATCAATAAAAATCTAAGTTTAAAAAAAAAAAAAAAAAAAAAAATTAGCACTTTCCATTTCGAACGTTCGAGTCCCATAGACTTCAATGGGGTTCTAACGTTCGTAACGAACGTGGGGTCCGTTCGAAAGTTCTGGTGCGAACCGAACCGGGGGGTGTTCGGCTCATCCCTACCCAGGAACACGGCAGGAGTGGTGAGAGGTAGTCAGGAGATATTGACTTGTGATACATTGTTATTACATGCTCCTTTATTTTGAATTACATTGCAAGTGTGCAATCTTAAGGAAACCTATATTAAATACCTTTTTAGTACTGGATTACGCTATGTGTATCTTTTGTTCTCTGCTTGTGACGAGCAAACATCTAGATGGATTACATGCAGAGAGCTAACAACACCCATTGCAAGTCAAGTGTATAGCCCAGTATCTTCTGACAGAGTGTAAGCAGTAAGCAGACATCCATTGACAGGTAAGCGTATAACCCAGTATCATCTGGTAAGTGTATTTCCCAGGGGGGTTGTGACACGTGCAGTGTAGAGGAGGTGATTGTTTTGAATTATTATCTGCAATGTTTTTTCTGTGATGGACAATCCTACATTTACATCTGCCTCATTTTATATATAAAGTGGACTTCATGCTTATTTAACTATTTTAGATGAAGAGAGGTAGAGGGAGACACAGGGAGAAGGTAGAGAGAGAGAGGGGGATGGAGACAGTAAGAGACGGTGATTGGAATGTAAAATTGGAATAATATGTATTTAAAAATAACAATTAACTTATTTTTTTAATGTAATCACTTAATTTTTAAAAAATACAATTAAAACGTGATCATTTTCCATTTTATTTTTTATATAACATTTTGAATAAATTAAGTTTGTAGGGGATTTGGTCCTACAAGAAATGTGTTGTGTTTAATACCTATAAATAGGGATGAGCCGAACACCCCCCGGTTCGGTTCGCACCAGAACTTTCGAACGGACCCCAAATTCGTACGAACTTTAGAACCCCATTGAAGCCTATGGGACTCGAACGTTTGAAATTAAAAGTGCTAATTTTAACGGCTAATATGCAAGATGCTGTCCTAAAATGGGTTTAGGGACCTGGCTCCTGCCCCAAGGGACATGGGTCAATGCCTAAAATGTTTTTAAAAATGGCCGTTTTGGCGGGAGCACTGATTTTAATGACGATTAAAGTGAAAAAAAAAAAGTGAAATATTCCTTTAAACACCGTGCCTGGGGGGTGTCTGTAGTATGCCTGTGAAGTGTCACGTGTTTCCCGTGTTTAGAACAGTCCCTGCACAAAATGACATTTAACCTGAAATAACGTCATTTAAAGCTGCTTGCGGTTTTAATGTTATATCTGGTTCCTGCAATATGGTTGAAAACCATTGAGAAAAATGGCATGGGTAGCCCTCCCTGCCCATTACCAGCCCCTTTGGGTCTTGTACGCATATCAAGGGGAACCCTGTACCTATATTAAAAGGAAATGCGTGTGGCCCCCAGGCCCTATATACTCAGAACAGCAGTATACAGGCGGTGCAAACAAGACAGGGACTGTGTAGGTTTGTTGTGTTAAGTTGAATCTGTTTGTAATTTTCAACTGGTACATTTTTAAAGTGTAGCTCCAGTCAAAAAAACTATTTTTAAGCTTTTTGGAAAACATAGGGAAGGGTTATTACCCCTGTATAATTTGTTTTGTCGTCCATCTTTTTTCATCTCACTTGCTGTTGTCTCCTTGCGTTTACAAGTAGGAGATGTTTGTAAGTTGGATGTTTGAAAGTAGGGGCCTGCCTTATATGCTCTGCAGAAATGGCGGAACAAGGTGTTGGTTTTGCCACAACATTTTAAGCCCTCAAAGTGAACGATTATATCAAGAATTGTAATTACATACCATTGTTGAACAGTGGTAGAAAAACAATTACCTTTGGTGGTTGTGGTGCTGGTGCCACAACACTATAAGTCCTCACAGTTACTCTGGGTGGGCACAGGAACAGGCCCTCCTGTGAAATATTATATCAAGAATTGTAAATACATGTCCCTGTTAAACAGGGGCAGAAAAATTGGGCCTTAGGCACTGGTGCCACGACACTGCAACCTCTCCCATATACTCTAGTTTTATTGCAGGAATTAGCCCTGCTGCAAAGCATTGCATCAAAAATTGTAATTAAATGCCCCTGTTAAACAGGGGCAGAAAAATCGGGCTGATGGCATCACCCAGAACCAGAAATGTTCTTCCAACATATCAGCGGAGGAGGAAGAGGATAGACAATCAACATAACAGGACAGTCACTCAGCATCAGCATAGGCAGTCTTGAAGGGATGTGATATTGCAAAAAAAATTATTCGGTTACATCAGCTTAAGGTGCTTGGTAGCTGTGGGTGATCCAAGACTGATTCATCTTGATGAAGGTCAGTCGATCAACTGATTCGGTGGACAGGCGCACCCTGTGATCAGTAACAAAGCCACCAGCAGCACTGAAGGTGCGTTCCGAAAGAACGCTGGATGCAGGACAGGCCAGTAGCTCAATGGCATACTGTGCAAGCTCTGGCCAGTGATCCATCCTCAAGACCCAGTAAGCCAGAGGATTTTCGGTGGGAAAGGTGTCCAAGTCTGACCTTACCCCTAGGTATTCCTGCACCATGTAAATCAGACGCTGGCGATGGTTGCTGGAACCAGTCATACCTTGGGGCTGCGGACTAAAAAAATTGTCTGAAAGCATCAGTCAGACGGCCACCTTCTCCACCGCTCCTTCTGACCGATGCCTCAGCTACACGTTGTCCAGGACCAGGAGTTTGTAACCTCCCAGTCTCTGGGAACGCTTTGCACAGACCTTTCTGCAAGGCCTCCCGGAGATGTCTCATCCTCTGCTCCCTCTGCGATGGCAAGATAAGGTCGGCAACCTTACCCTTGTACCATGGATCAAGGAGAGTGGCCAGCCAGTAATGGTCCCTCTCCTTGATCCGAAGAATACGAGGATCCTTCCGCAGGCTTTGCAGGATCAGGGAGGCCATGCAGTGTAGGTTAGCTGAGGCATTCAGTCCGGAGTCCTCTGGGTCACTAAGGACAACATGATCCGCAGCTACCTCCTCCCAGCCACGTACAAGTCCACGTGTTTCTTGGGACTGTAAATCATCCCTACAAGACTGCTGCTGCTGATGCTGAGTGCCAGCCTCCACCTCCATGCTGACACAATCATCCTCCTCCTCCTCCTCTTCCTGTGTGATGGGTGGCACAGCAGGAACTCTGTCTGGATAAAGGGGGCCTTGAGAGGCAAGGAAGTCCTCCTCTTCCTGCCCCTGTTCTGCCTCAAGTGCCCTGTCCATTATTCCACACAGCGTATGCTCCAAGAGGTACAGTGTCACTGATGCATGCACTGTCACTGCTCACCATCCTTGTGGCCTCCTCAAACGGTGACAGGACAGTGCATGCATCCCTGATCATGCCCCACTGGCGTGGTGAGAAAAAAACCGAGCTCCCCTGAACCTGTCCTGGTGCCGTAGTCACACAGGTACTCATTGATGGCCCTCTGCTGCGTGTGCAGCCGCTGCAGCATGGCCAATGATGAGTTCCACCTGGTGGGCATGTCACATATAAGGCGGTTCTTGGGCAGGTTCAACTCCTTTTGGAGCTCAGCCAGCCGAGCACAGGCATTCGGTGGAAATGAACACAGACTTTCCTGGCCTGCTTCAGGACATCCTGTAAGCCCGGGTACCTGCCCAAGAACCGCTGCACCACCAGGTTAAGGACATGAGCTACACAGGGCACATGGGTCAGTTGTCCCTGTCGGAGGGCAGAAAGGAGGTTGGTGCCATTGTTGCAAACCACCATTCCTGGCTTAAGCTGGCGTGGCATCAACCACCTCTCGGCCTGCCCCTGCAGAGCTGACAAAACATCCGCCCCTGTTTCCCCAAACAAACCAGCGCAAGCACGGCATCGCATTGTTTTGCCTGCGTACTTGCGTAGCCCCTGGAACTCCTATGGAGCACCGCTGGTTCTGAGGACAGAGCACTGGAAGAGGCCATGGAGGAAGAAGAAGAGGAGGGGGTGGAGGAGAGAGGTGTGTCACAACCAATAGTAGCATTTTGGAGGCGTGATGGCGGAACAACCTCCAACACTACTGCACCTTGTCCTGCATCCTTCCCAGCTGCCAGAATAGTGACCCAATGGGCCGTGAAAGACAGGTAACGTCCCTGTCCATGCCTGCTGGACCATGAGTCAGCAGTAATATGCACCTTACCGCTGAACGCCCTGTCCAGCGAGGCAAGGACATTGCCTTCCACATGCCGGTAGAGAGCCGGAATCGCCTTCCGTGAGAAAAAGTGGCGTTTGGGGACCTGCTACTGAGGAACCGCACATTTTACAATCTCACGGAAGGGGGCAGAGTCTACCAACTGAAAAGGCAGCAGTTGAAGTGCTAGCAATTTAGCCAAGCTAGCATTCAACCGCTGGGCATGTGGATGGCTGGGAGTGAACTTCTTCCTCCGGTCCAGCAGCTGGGGCAGGGACATTTGCCTGCTATAATCGGACGTGGGTGTACCGCTAACAGAGTTCCCGGAAGCACTTGGCTGTGACACACCTAATTCTACACCTTCATTCCTCTCAGAGCAGGTTTCAGAGAGGACTGAAGGTCTAGTGGGGTTGGAGATGCCAGCTGATGAGGAGCAAGGAGAGGTCCGCTTTGTTCTTTGGTGTGGGTCTTTGAGGTACGCTTGCCAACGAGCTGCATGGCAGGTCAACATATGTCTGGTCAAGCATGTGGTGCCCAAGCGGCTGATGTTTTGGCCACGCGAGATACGCTTGAGACATATGTTGCAAATAGCAGCGGTGCGATCTGATGCACTTGTCTCAAAAAAGGCCCACACCAAAGAACTTTTAGAATAACGTGCAGAGGCAGCGCCCTGCACAGGCGGAGCTCTGCGGTGCGAGTCAGTGGGTGTGCTGCCCCTAAGCTGGCCCCCGGAGGGCATCCTGCCTCGTTGGACATGTGCCTCCTCCTCCCTCCTGCCAGGCACCCACGTGGAGTCAGTGCTCTCATCATCCCCTCCCTCTTCATCGCTGGAGCAAACCTGGCAGTATGCTGCAGCTTGTGGAACATGACTGCCAGATTGCTGTCCTTCTTGAGCATCCCCTCTCTCTGCATTCACACTACTGCCTTCCTCTAGCTGAGTATCATCAGAGCCTACAAAACACTGGGCATCCTCCTGAAGCATGTACCCAACACTGTGCTCAAAGAGTTCAGGAGACTCCTCAGGAGGACGTGGTGGGTCTAGGGAAGGAGTCACTGATGATGACATTGAGAGGAGGGAAGCTGATGCGTTGGCAGCTGCTTTGCTAGTACCCCGAGACTGGGTGAGAGAGAGGATGAGGAGGATGAAGAGGGCTTGGTCATCCACTCTACCAAGTCGTTGGCATGTTGCGGCTCAACATGTCCAGCTGCCGAAAAGAAGGACAAGCGTGTCCCATGGCCACGTGCTGATGACGATGCACTGCGTCCACGACCAGCATTGTTGTCTCTAGACACAGAGCCTGCTTGCCCTCTTTTATCGGCTCGTGCCTGTCTGCCTCTCCTTGCTGGCCTTCCAGACATGGTAATGGCCTGAAGGGAGTTGGGAAAAACAGCAATTGGGTAGTGTATATTGTGCTGGAGGCACACACAACTTCCACTAACTCCTGCAGATGGCAGATGGCTCAAATAGAGAAGAGCTATGTAGGTGGATATAGCGGTGTATACTGGGTTCAGAGCACGCAGACAGCACGCACAAGCTCCTACAGCTGACTGCAAGCTCTATTTAAAATGAGCAAGATAGTTTGCTATATAGGTGGATATAGCGATGTGTACTGGGTTCAGAGCACGCAGACAGCAAGCAAAAGCTCCTAACACTGACTGCAAGCTCTATTATAAAAGATAGATATATCGCTAGCTATATAGGTGAATATAGCGGTGTATACGGCGGTCAGGGCACGCAGACAACCACTACAGAAGAGCAAGAACGAAAAAAAAAATCAGCTGATAACGATCGGTGTATACTGTGTTGAAGGTACACAGAACACCCACTAACTGCTTCAGACGCCAACACACTACACAAGGCCACCACGCTGGCGGCCTTATATAGTGTGGGGCGTGTACTACACAGCCTGAGCTATGGTTGGCCACAGGCATCCTGCCTATGGCCAATCATGGCTCTCCTCGCTGCCGGCGCTGTGATTGGCCAAGCATCCGAGGTCACAGTGCATGCTTGGCCAATCATTAGCCAGCAATGCACTGCGCCATCGCAGTGCATTGTGGGCCGTGAGCCCCACACGAATTTGGTGCGAACGGCCCATAACGTTCGGAATTCGCCAAACGGGCGAACAGCCGATGTTTGAGTCGAACATATGTTCGGCTCGAACACGAAGCTCATCCCTACCTATAAACAGAGAATGTGATATAATACTCTAAGTGAAGATCAAAAAGTACATAAAACCGGGCAGATCCAATGCATGTAATGATAGTATGTGGGTTTGGCACACAGTTTAAAGAAAGCTCCGATCTTTAACATCCTAGTTTGTTTGTTTTTTTTGTTTGTTTTTTCATTCTTTTGAACTTCCACTGCTGACAATTAACTGTGTACCTCTATTTGGTATACTCAGTATTTTCCTTGTCACTTAAGACTTTGACAGTCACTGTAAAGAAGTGGGGTATTCAGTCAGTATGACATGGGGTGGGGGATGGGATGGACTCAGCATTTCATTTGAGAAGAAATTGCAGCTAATGTTTGCCCTGCTTGAAAAAAAATTGGCTGCTTATTTGCATCAAGACATTTGTGTGCATCCTTTGCTTGTTTTTTGTTTTTTGTTTTGAAGAGTTGTGCTGATGGATACAGAATATTTCCAACACAAAGGGATTAACTTTGCTTCAGTGATTTACTCAAAAGAAAGACTTGAGTATCTGGAGAATGAATTTCAAGTTCTGGATGATGATGTCTATATTGTTACCTTTCCCAAATCAGGTAAGGTCTTCTCTTATCCTATGTTTCCACTGTAGAAGAGTTTGTTAACTATTGTTTGCCAGGTTAGCTGGGTAGATTATTTCCATTCAACCTGTGTGCTAACCAAAAATAATCTAACAGATCTCTCCATCCATGGTAAACAGTGAGGGTTGTCCAGACTTTGTAAATGAAGCTCCCTCATCAGCTTTAGCAGCAAATGGTCACTCCATTGTTGTTGGAAACATTGCAAAACCTATGTGGATGGCAAGAAAGCATTGCCTCGCTACTCCAGCCAACCAGGGAGCGACATATGGAAGCAGGTAAGAGTTTTGCTGCCTTCATATGTCCTCCTAAAGCAATGTTTCTCAACTCCAGTCCTAAAGTACCCCCAACAGGTCATGTTTTCAGGCTCTCTATTTTTGCACAGGTGATTTGATAAGTTTCCCTGCCTTAGTAATTACCACAGCTGTTTCAACTGAGGGAGAGCCTAAAAATTGACCTGTTGGGGGTCCTCGAGGACTGGAGTTGAGAAACATTGCTCTAAACTAAAGCGATCCTTCTACTAGTATGTGATTGCCAGTGGCAATAGAGTGTGGCATTGCCCCTATAGCTTTAACAAATGACCCATATTGTGGTTCTTCTGAAAATGCTAGTTGCCTGGCTATTATATTGACCCACTTGGTTTAGTAATTTCTTAATCATGTATGCATACTTACTAGGAAACGCAAATAAAAGTGAAAATATCTTATCGTCTTAAGCTGGCCATACACCTATAGATTATCTGCAGATTTTCTATGGTTAGATGGAAAAAGTGCAACAGATTTTTCCATGTTGTAAACTGTGTGGATGGAGGAATCTCCCACTTTTTCCATCTAACCATAATATATATTTTTCTCTCAGGCTGGGTTCACACCATTGTGAATTGTATACAGATTCCCCACATCCAATTCACAATAGCAGGATATTTTGACCGGCGCTCTACATTTCTCTGCTGTGGCTCCAGCGCTAATTTGCACAGGAGCCCTGTGCGTCTTTTGTTCTGTTTCATGTCCGAATTCAGCCCAAAATTTGGGCTGAAATCGGACCTGAAATAGTGAACCAGATGCACCGGACCCTTACTGTGTGCCGCATGCGGCGATATTGTGAACCCAGCCTCAGCAAAGGCTTCCTTCAAGTTCCCCTCCCCCCCCCCATTCAGGAAGGAATGATAAACTTGGTGCCATAAATGATTTGCAAAGCAGTATCAAGAACAATCTTAAATATTGTCCTTTTTAAAAAAGTTCTCATCTGAGGAGACGATATGTCACATACTCACCTCCTGTTTTAACCCTGTAAATGCCGCACCACCAACATTTTGCTTGAATGGGCAGTGTTCCATGGCAGTACTGCCCATTGCATGCTACAGGAGTATAGATTTTGCCATGGCTGCAAAGGAAAGAACTGCAGTTACACCATACACCAAGTGTGACATGTTATGTATTTGTTTACTCAGTGTAACGTCATCTTTTACATTATACAAAAAATTGGGATAGAGATATATATATATATATATATATATATATATATATATATATATATATATATATATATATATATATATATATATATATATATATGCATTTTTTAGTTCACATCAGGCAGGCGTTTATGGTTAAGGGCCTGGTAGCCCATGTTTATTATAAGAAAACAAAATATTAGTCCATCCAGAAATCCCACGCAGGGGTCCAAGCTTACATTAAATACACAAAAAAATCCAAATGAAAATGCTAGCCCACCTGGCTACTCTTCAGCAGTAGTGCTGCTATAGGTACTTGCTCCGTCCACCAAACTGCTTGGACGCACACAGCTTCAACCCTTCAACGCACACAGCTTTGGACATGCACACAGCTTCAAGCTACTCCACCATCCCTCACACTCTACTCCCAACATCCTTTCATTATATGGCCTGTCTGCAGCTGGGCACACACCCTGCTCGTTATCATCCAGACCTGGACACAGGGTTGGAGATCCCTTTTTCCTCCAATTTTATAGGGACAGAGCCTCGCTCTGTCACATATCCCCCCCCTTTGTTTCGATCCGGAGGGAGGAACACCAGCACCCATCATGGTTGGGACACCTCTGTGCTGGCTGTCAGCCACGTAGGCCCAACCTTTTTCCAGGTGTGCTTCCAGGAACATTCCCCCCCTTTGTTTCGACCCAGAGGGTGGAACCCCCAAGTTACTTTTGGCACCTCTGTGCCAGATACCATTTACAGAAGTACACTCCTGTCCAACCTCGCTTCTCCTAACGGGGAACTCTACCCAATGCCTCCTTTGGTGTCTCCCTCTAAGCCTTACTGTCACTCTGCTATGAGCTTTGATGCAACCTTCCCAACTTTTCTTCCGAGTGCATTTCCATAAGCACTTCCTCTCCTGAAATCTTAATGGGTTCCCGTTGGTCTTTCTACCAACCCTTCTGCCTCCACGCTTCAGGTTCCCAGGTTTCCCCAAAACTTTCTCAGCAGTACTGTTCTGAGACTGTAGGGGGCCTATTTCTATAGTGTTTAGAACGGAAACCCACCTCTTATTTCTGGTACCTGACTCAGCAGTCACTAATTGATTACCAGGTTTACCTGTACCTTTGGACACCACATCATCATGTACCATTAACACATTATTTGGTTCATCATTGACAGACATATTCAAACCAACATTAGACCTCTCAATGTTGCACATGTCACCAATGCCTTTTTTTTCCAAAATTTGCTAGGGCAGAGTCTGCAGAGGGCACACATACCAGAGGGCCACCATCACCCACAGGAACCTCACAGGATGCCACCTCCCCTGGGTTCACCCACTCTGCAGGCAGCTGTCCTACCACTTGACCCGTTCTGATGCCATCTGTATTTTTATCCACCGGAACAGGCCAGCTCTCGTCTGATCCACATACAATTTTTACCACGCTGCTTGCCCATTCCCCTGTCCCGGGGACCTTATTAGGTTTGTCACCTAAACCAAGTACTGGACTGGGGACCCCAGTCTCTTTAACCACCTTTGTTTGAGCCCTGGTCAGGATCTCTGCTGCTTTCAGGTCCACACATGGCCCTTCCACCTCATGTGGTTTTTCTACTGGTGCAGTATACACGCCCTTCACCAACTGAGCAGCACCACACTGGACCATAGCAGCAGAAATGCTTCCCATCTGGCTGTTAGGAGGTGTAACCACAGACATTTTAGGCTTATTTTCAACTTCTCCAAAGTCGGTCTCAAATATTTCTTCTGCACGTAGTCCAGCAGCATACGTAGCAGCAACTTTTAACAAAAGTAGCAAATTTAGGAATAAACCATTCCTGTCCCGTTTTGCTTTGCTCTGTACAGCCTGCCATACAGTGTTCCACCTAGTGGTACTCCGCAGTACCAGACCATCAGACTGTGGAGGAGACACACTAGTATAGATTGGCTGTACATCCCAAAGTTCAAGCATCTCTTTTAATGCTTTGGTTATAAACCAGGCCCTTGACTCCAGACCTAAGTCCTTCCTGGGGATTTTCATGACACTGGGGATACAGAGAGACTCACTTGCTGAGACTTGAAAAGTTGCGACGGTTAACGGAACCTTCTCGCAGCTGGAGGTAAACACAGCCTGGTGCTCCACCAGAGTGCTGCCAATTGCTAGACTCATACCCAACTTCTCAGGCTCAGCATCAGTGAACTGCTCCAGAACATTACCAGTGACGTCACGTTGACACTCCATGCCAACCTCAGTTTTGTGGGTCACGGACAATGTCTCTGCTGTGCCCTTATTTGGTTCATCCTGCTCACCAGGGTTAACCCCTGCAGCAGCCACCACGCCCTCAGGTACAAGCTGTTCTGCAGCCCATCCTGCTGGCCCAGCAGAAACCGTGTCCACCTTATTTTTGTGCATAAAAGCCTCATCTATCAGGGAGATAAGATTTTCACCCCAACTATTCCAATCTATTGTATGTGAGCTCCCTTCTGCGGTACTCCTCAGAACCGATCCTTCTGCCCAAGGAGACACATAAGAACAGACTGGCTTAGTTGCAGACTCATAACACCAGTCATTGTAAATTATGTCAGACTGTGGTAGCACAGGTTGCAATACACCATATTCACCACCTTTCTCTGCTTGCTTTTCATAAGCCTCCCACACTTTTGCATTTTTCACAGGTTGTGTTAATCTACCATTTACCTGCACATTTTTAGTACTAGCAGCTTGCACTAACACATTACTATTACACGGTACAGTTCCATTCTGTCCCACCAGAGTGACATCGCAGTTGTCCAGGGCAACCTCTGACTCCAATACATGAAGTTCCCCGGAGATTCCTGTGGACAACTGTGCTGTCTTACCACCAGTTGCTACAGGCAACGGCCCATTTTTGATAACCCCAGGTTCTTTCAGAGCAAAAGTTTTCCCAACAGCATTAAACTTTTCATTAACAGTAACACTTATAGCATTTTTTCGCATTTGTAGGCTGTCCTAGCCCATGGTCAACTTGAGCCTGATAGTCATTAGACACAACACTTTTAGTCATCAACACAGGTTCTATTTGGATTTTAACCCTTGCATTCCCACTATATAAGGAAAAGTCATTCTCAAGTGCACATTCAGTGGCCCCACTAACTGGGGTCACTCTCACATCGTCATGGACAGTCTCGTAACCAGTCCTTTTATACATGAAATCAGCAGTTCCAGCCATTTCATTAAAGACAGTCTTACCCACCGCAGTAGTTGGTGTCACCATCTTCATTTGAGTACGTCGTCTTATGCACCAGTCCTCTGCTGCACTTTTACTGGTCAACTCCTCCTGGTGGCCATGGGATGAAACTACAGCAGGCATCTCCCACCGTTTAGCACCCCCTGCAGGCACAACAGGAAACTTCTTGTTGCTAGGGGTGACTGCAAACATATTTTCACCGGAATCTGGGCCTACAGACAAAAACTCTCTCAGCAACATTATCTCCAGCCGTATTCCACAACCTAGGGCAAGAAAACATGCCATGCCCCAACTGGCCACATTCCAGGCATGGTACTGGACGATTTTTTCCCAAAGCGATTCTCTCCTGGTGATTCCCAGCTGGCCGGAATGCACAGGCCTCTTTGTGGGGACGCTGAACCAAACCTCTACTGCAGCTCCTTTCAGGCATAAATTTCACTCCGGTTGCCATGGGAGACCGCACTCTCCCAGCAGAACTTTGCTGGCTCTCTCCAACATGATGAATTGGCTCCTCCTTAAGCCACTTTCCACGATCCTTATTAAACATAGCCCATGGTACAGAGACAGCCCGACTGGCTTCCTCTGCATTGCTATGGGCAACCACTCTCATCCTCAGCCTTTGATCAGCCTCGCTCCTTGCATATAGCATGGGCTTCTCTCTGCTGGATCCCGTCTCATGCTGTGACACATTCACATCTTTCACAATAGCTATTTTAACTGCATCAGCTTTGCCAGGGGCAACAACAGCCCTCTTCCAGTTATGGACATCCAGCGGCTTTCCCCTTGCACTGAGGGTTGGCTTCCTTTCCTCTGTAGCTTGGTTCAGTGCTGCTAAATGCCGCTTGCACCAATCCACTGCAGATTCAAATGCTGGTGGACTCTCCATAACAGCAGTCACCTGTGCACTCATTGCACCAGTGTTGCTAGGGACAACCCCAGCCCTTTTTCTCCTTGATACACTCTGATCAGGTATGTATGGGGCTCGTTCGGGCGGTAACAACCCCTCCAACCACAGAGCTCTGTCTCTTTTAAAGCAAGTTGCTTTTCTCTTCATGCAAGCTTTCCTCACCTGCACATTGCACACACTGATTGTGCTGTCTCATGCACACAAACACAGTTCATAGCAAGAGAAAAAAAAATATTTGACTTTTCATTCACAGGTACACCACCTGCAACACGCAATGCCTTTTGCCTGGCTGCACTTCACACAGCCAATAGTTCCTGACTTGAACTTACTGTAGAGCAAGGACCCGGATTCCACCGTCTTGTGCCCGCATTCGAACACCACTTGTAACATTGAGGTGTTTAGCTCAATTGGTAGATGCATTTTTTAGTTCACATCAGGCAGGCGTTTATGGTTAAGGGCCTGGTAGCCCATGTTTATTATAAGAAAACAAAATATTAGTCCATCCAGAAATCCCACGCAGGGGTCCAAGCTTACATTAAATACACAAAAAATCCAAATGAAAATGCTAGCCCACCTGGCTACTCTTCAGCAGTAGTGCTGCTATAGGTACTTGCTCCGTCCACCAAACTGCTTGGACGCACACACCTTCAACGCACACAGCTTCAAGCTACTCTACTCCCAACATCCTTTCATTATATGGCCTGTCTGCAGCTGGGCACACACCCTGCTCGTTATCATCCAGACCTGGACACAGGGTTGGAGATTCCTTTTTCCTCCAATTTTATAGGGACAGAGCCTCGCTCTGTCACAATATATATTGTGTTTTTTTTATTTTTTTAATACAATGAATGTAAAATGTATTTTTTCCCACAAAAAAAAAATGCTGTGCAAATACCGTTTAACAAAAAAAAATTGCAAAGATCGCCATTTTATTCCCTAGGGTCTCTGCTAAAAAAATATATAATGCTTGGGGGTTATAAGTAATTTTCTAGTAAAAAATACTGATTTAAATTTAAACAAAAAGTGCCAGAAAAGTCTTTGTCTTCAAGTTGTTAATTCACCTATTTATCCTGGTGTGACATTTTTGTTTTCTTTAGACTTTTAAAGTGGTCCTGAGTGCTGAAATTTCTTTTTTTAATCTTAATGCATTCTCTGCACTAAGGTAAAAAACCTTCTGAGTTCAGTTCACCCCCTAAGCCCCCCCCCATATACTTACCTGAGCCCCATCTTGTGCCAGCTCTGTAAACGCTGTATACAGTGGCTTTCATCCTCCTCATTGGCTCAGAGACAGCCACAGGAGCCATTGAGCGGAGAGCAGGGGGCAGCCTGAACCATGCTCTGTGTCAATAGACATAAAGCGCACGGCTTTATGTCTACGCAAATGTAAGTAAGTGGCTTGCGATGGTGGGCACTCATCACAGTGGGGAGGAGCCAGGAGCACCAGCAGGGGACCCAAGAAGAAGAGGATCAGGGCTACTCTATGCAAAACTACCATCTGTCTTAACTATGCTGATTGGCCCTGTGTTGATCACATGCACTCTTCCAAGAATGAAAAAAACTCTCTAGCAATACACACCAAACTGAGCATGTGCAGACTGACTCCAAAGGCTCTGACTTATCAAGAGATAGATTGGGGACAGTGGAAGTAGGGGAGGACCAGAGAAGACAGGATCAAACAGCCTTTATACACAATGCAGAGGATTAACTCCTTAGATTCTGCAGCGAGTATAACAAGCATGCTTTACTGCAAATACAGACTGATTTTTACTGTTGTAAGTTTAGTAACACTTTAAGCACAATTCGTTCTTAGTTCTCTCCTTAGCATTCTTTACTTGTAATCTTTTATATTTTTGTGCATTTTGTTTGCTTGGAAAAAACATATACATTAAAAAACAAATATATAAAAGACTTATATAAAAGAACCGACTTATATAAAAGAACAATATGAAACAAAATGTATACTTTTGTAAGAGAAATCCCCTTTTAAGCAACTTTACATCGCAGTTAAAGAAAACTTGATTCTGTTAATACAAGATTTCTGTATGATTATAAATTACACTGGTTTAACCAGATATATGTCACTGAAAAGTACAGAAAAACTGATGCAGTACATCTCTACACAATCCTGCAAGTTCAGAAAAATATCCATTGATCATCTGCCAGAAATGCACTCAGCTAAGTCTTATTTTGTGCCGACAACACACACTTTGTTGATGGAGTGCTGTCAGCCCTCCCCAGATGTCTTTTATTAAACTACTCAAACTCTTCCCTTATCTTATTCTCCACAACGTATGGACTAACTATTCAGTGGTCCAAAAGCAGAACTGTGAGGGAGATGACACAGGACAGTTCTGAATTTCTGATATGGCCAGCAGTAGAGATGGCCTTGCGGTTCGCCCGGGGGTCGGTTCGCGGCGAACTTTGCTAGTTTGCGATTCGCCAAACCGGTGGACTTCTGGCACTGTTCGCGGCGGACATATTTGTTTACATTGTGAAGAACTTTGACCCATGACACATCCATCATGTGGTACAGGACAGCCAATTGAGAAATTTCAGCACATGGACATACCCCCTACCTTTATAAATAGACCTGATCTGGTGGCCATTTTACATTCTGCCTTTTGTCAGTGTAAGGAAAGGACGCTGTGGAGCAGGGACAGTCAGTCTAATCACTAGCTATTACTATTAGGTCCACAAAAGTCCTTTTAAGGACTGGTATAGGTGAACAGTATGTATATAAGGTTGTAATACACTTATAATATACTTTCTTTCAAATATAGAAAGCATATTATAGTGCACTGCTGTGCTGCTGAGTGCTAACCGATTCTGCAGCTGTCTTTTCTCAGTGTAGGGAGGGACAGTTTGGTGTTTGAAGCAGGGACAGTCTGCAATTCACTAGCTACTAGGTCCACAAAGGTCCGTTTAAGGACTGGTATAGGTGTACAGTATATAGGGTTGTAATACACGTATAATATACTTTCTTTCAAATATAGAAAGCATATTATAGTGCACTGCATGCAGTGCTGCTGACCAATTCTGCAGCTGTCATTTCTCAGTGTAGGGAGGGTCTTCAATTCACTAGCTACTAGCTAACTACTACTAGGTCCACAAAGGTCCTTTTAAGGACTGGTATAGGTGTACTATTTGGTGTGCAGTATATAGGGGTGTAATACATGTATAAAATACTTTCAAATATAGAAAGCATAGTATAGTGCATTTCCACTGTGCAGCATTGACTGCTGAGCGGTTTTGCAGCGATACTACAAAGAGTGACAAACGCAATTAGAAAAAAGTATTATAACTGGTGTGATAGACCAGTGGCCCCCCAAAACGACAGATTGAAGCGGGGTGTTATATACCTTCTTCCACATATACTGCACTTCTCTAGAGGCTTTTGTCACAGCATCATTTAAAAAATGACAGGCAGAGAAAGAGGCAGGCCCTTCCACAGGGGTGGTAGGGGTAGGGCAGGAACAACAGGCTTGAGCAAAAGTGGCAAATTGCAGAAGGGGTGTTCGATTACGTCAAAGGACGCACCTGACTTGGCTGAGTGGCTCACTCAGCCTTACTCTTCTGCACCCTCCTCATCCTCTCGATCTGCACTCTCTTCACTCTCTGCTGTGTGCACCCCCAAAGACACTACCACCAACACCACCTTATACCCTCCGCTTGAGTCACAGGAATTATTTTCCGATCTTTCACAAGACATTGCCGATGCGCAGCCATTCTTGGCATTGGATCAAGAAGAGGAGGTAGCAACAACCGCCACTCAGCAGTCTGACGAAAGTACCCAGATCAGCCCAAGGAGGTTGGTCCCCAGTGTTGCTGCCTACTCCGAGATCTCTAATTATAGCGGTGGGGAAGGTGACGTCTATGATGACGTGCCTAGTGATGTCACGTGGGTGCCCACAAGAGAGGAAGAGGAGGGGAGTTCCGAGGGATATATGGAACAGCAGATAGGGAGGAGAAGCAGGCGAAAACTTAGATTACACAGGAGGGACAAACCAGACTGCTAATGTATCAAGAGCGAGGCATCAACCATGTACGGTCACATCTGGCGCTCCCAGGACGCCGGCACATGGCTCTGCAGTGTGGGCTTTTTTTTAACGTGTCTGCTGCTGACAATAGTGTTGCCATCTGCAGCGTTTGCAGTCAACGCATAAGTCATGGCAAGCCCAACACTCACCTAGGGATGACCGCCTTAAGAAGGCACATGAGCTGCCATCACCGAGCCTGGTGGGAGCAACAGAACCCACAAAGCCACACTCCAGGCTCTCACCGTCCAGCTTCGTCTTCTACTTCTACTTCTCCTTCTCCTCTCTCCTCAGAATTGTCCTCCACTCCACCCTCCATCATGCCGTCCTCACGTTTTTCTGGAAAAAGGCAGGCTTCCGTAGGCCAAATGTTCGAGCATAAAAAAATTATGATGCCGGCTAACCCTCTTGCCCAACGGTTGATGGCTGGCTTGTCAGAACTGATAGCCCGCCAACTACTGCCATATAAACTGGTGGACTCGGAGGCCTTTTGAAAATTTGTGGCCATTGGAACACCACAATGGAAGGGCCCAGGAAGCAAGTATTTCTCACAGAAGGGCATCCCAGAGCTATATGGCTATGTTCAGCGGCAAGTGAATGTATCTCTGACACACAGTGTCGGTGCCAAGATACATCTGACCACGGACACGTGGTCTAGCAAACATGAGCAGGGAAGCTATATAACGTTTACTGCCCACTGGGTGAACTTTCTGACGGCCGTCAAGCATGTAACCCGTGGCACCCATTTAGATTTGGTTTTACCGACACAGATTGCATACAGGCCTGCCTCTTCTTCTCCTCCTCCTATTCCATTCTCCCTCTCCTCCTCAGCTGACTCCTTTTCCGCTGCTAGCGTCTCTTCCGCTGCGCTGCCCAAGATCCCCAAAACCTATTCGACATGCCAGGTGAGACGTTGCCATGCTGTGCTGCGTCTGTTGTGCCTGGAAGCCAAGAGCCACACTGGCCCTGCACTTCTTTCAGCTTTGCGTTCACAGGCAGATCAGTGGCTAACACCACTCAATTTTACAGTTGGTAAAGTGGTGTGTGACAACGGTGCCAATCTGCTTAGCGAATTGAAACAGGGCAAAATTACACATGTGCTATGCATGGCACACGTCTTAAACTTGGTCGTGCAGCGTTTCCTTGTCAAATACCCTGGGGTCCAGGATATCTTGCGGCAGGCAAGGAAAATCTTGGCCCATTTCAGAAGATCTTGCACGGCCATGGCTCGCCTTGCTGACATTCAGCGGCGACACAATTTGCCGGTCAGTCGTTATTTGTGATTGCTCGACGCGATGGAACTCAACCTTCTATATGCTTGATAGGCTGCTCCAGCAGAAACGTGCAGTTAACGACTACCTGTACGAACTCTGCGGCAGAACAGGTTCTGGGGAGCTTGTTTTTTTTTCACTGCACCAGTGGCTGCTCATGCGCGATACATGCAGACTTCTGCGGCCATTTGATGAGATCACCAAACTGGTTAGTCGCAGCCATGGCGCCATCATGAACATCAAACCTTATGCCTTCTTTATGGAGCGTGCATTGCGTCGTGTCATTGATCAAGCCGTGGAGGAGCAGGAGCAGGAAGATGAGGAAGTCACAATGCTGGATGAATTCCCAGGGGGGGGCTACTCTATCTGAGACAAGTCAACAACAGGAGTCTGAAGAGGAGTCTGAAGAGGGGCCCAAAATTCAGGTGTTGGAGTGCTCAGACTTGAGTAGAAAACACAATACTTTGTGTAAGTGCCCAAGCTGTATCCTAAAAATAGGTGTCTCTGTCCCTTTAAGCAGTGGCCAGGAATTTGTGACCAATGACTTTTCACCACTAAGCGATCTGGGATTACTCCTCCTCCCATTCTCTGTCTGGATCTGGCGATGTCAGCTTTGGCACAGGCATCCACCATGACAATATTCTTCTGACCCAGTAAAATGACTAGAGGCACAGGATGACAATCCCCTATGAATCTGATGATGTCTCTGGGTACTACATTTGTCAGGCAGTTCCCAGCAGTCCTCTGTCCTCCCAGGCTGCCTAGCAGGCAATCAAAGTGCCTTCTGCTACATAGGGGAGTGGCTAGGCTCTCCTCTGGCACTGTGTGGCTATAAACAGCCTTAACAGAGCCCTGTCTGTCCTGTCCCCTCTCTCTCTTCCTAGACAGGCAGCCAAGGAGAGGGAGAAATACTTGCGTTGGCAGCTGCAGAGGCAATGAAAGCCTCTGGTACAGTCCAGTCCATGCAGTGGTGGGCAGAAATGCTGTACATTGGGGCTACATAGACAACATCTGAAAATGTATATTGTGCCTAAGCAGTACCCTGAAAATGTACTTTATGGCAGCTGTCACGTATCAGATAAGACCAGAACTGTGTGGACTGCAACAGAGGAAACCCAAACGTGTATAAGTGAAATATGATTTATTAAAGAAAGTAAATAATATAAATACAACCACACAGTGCAATAAACCAACCAACAAAGACCCCCAAACAACAACAGACAGATATGTACAATAAATGGGAAATGCAAGGACCGTAAACGGTAGGCAGGCCAGGGTCATACACAGAGGATCAGCAAATAAACAAGGGCAGTCCAGAATCAGAGTCACAAGCCAGGCCAAGGTCATACACGGGGAGATCAGCAAATGGGGTAAGGAACACAGGACAGGGAGAGGATGGACGGATCAGACTGCAGGACAGGGATAATGGTAACAGGTGGGACAGGGTAGGGACCAGGACAGGGAAACAGGATCAGAACCACGGGTCACAGGTTCAGGGCACAGGAATAGGTTCAGAATCAGGATCACCAGCAGCAGGTCAGGGCACAAGGAACAATACCAAGGCGAGGTGTGTGTGCACCTGCCGGGTATTTATAATGGCTGCTGTCAGTCATGTGACGCCTGACTGTAGAAGGTAATACCTGCTCCACACTGCCAGGATCCCTCCGCTGGTGGACACCAGTACTGCGGACCAAAGATTACATAATTCCAGCAGGAGACACCTGCTGGTGGATCGCAGTACTGCATGCCAAATGATTGCTATTACCAGCGGAGGGAACCTTTCCTGACAGCAGCATATCCTCCTAAAAATGGCAGTCCACTTCCTGTGCCTAGGCACTCCAGTGTCTACAGCCTCATTTCTGTACATTTTTAATCTAAGGCGGTGTGTGTCTGACTGAAAATCTCACAAAACGTGTACTTTGATATGTCTCTATTTTGCTGCTCGCTGTTTTCCTTGCTGGAGAGGAAGCGGTACCCGAGGAACACAGTGCAAGGGTCTCCCTGCTTCTGCTTTAATCATTCTGTGTTACTTCACATCTGTTGCTGGTTTTTGAATATTCACTCAGTACTCCTCATCGAATCACCAGACATCAGGGTGGCAGATTAAACATGATGAAGCAAATGCCTCTACCAAAAGGGCCACTTCTGCACTTGCAGAACAAGTAAAGTAGAGAAAAGGAAGACCATTGGAATATTTGGTGTCTTGTGGTTTGTTACTAGAAGTGGATGGAGATTTTTAGGTAGCCTTTAAGTCCTAGGGACCAATTTTGGGGCAGTCTCTGTGAAATCATGGAAAGAATTTGGAACATAAAGGCTCAGTTGTCCCTATTGTACACCAGCTTAATAGCCCAGTACACAATTATTCTATAATGTTGACAGCTATTTATTTTGTTTTGTATTTATTTTTAGGTACCAATTGGATGATGGAAATACTGAGTCTTATCCACAGTAATGGTGACATTTCCTGGTGCCATAAAGTCCCTAACTACATAAGAATCCCCTGGCTTGATGTCTGCGGTCCTGGAGTAAAGCTAGTGGATGAATACCAATCCCCTCGATTATTCTCTTCTCATTTGCCCATACAGTTTTTTCCAAAGTCTTTCTTTTCTTCAAAAGCTAAGGTAAGCATTTTATATACAAAGTATTTTCTGGGTTTCAAAATAGTTTCAGTCAACACAAGAGATATCATGAATGAACAAATGTAATTTGTATGGGGTGTTTATGGCAACAAATTCAATATTATTTTTTTATTTTCTATGGCAAAATGGAAAAGCAATGGTGTAAATTTTATTGGCTAATATGGGTAATACAAGCACTTTAATGCCTCATTTATACTTGTGGTTGAACTGCCTTTTACCCCCCAAATTATCCCCCTTAAGCTGAAAAGGCAGTGGATGGGGGTGTTTCCATGGCAAAAATGCTTGTCATATGAGACTTATTCAACTGAATGTTGTGTGAATGATGATGACCTCCATCTCTGTTTTACAACTGTTACTTTGAAATTTAAACCAGCATTCCCTAATGGACAGAGAATTTGAGAACCGATATAAGAACACACTATCCAATAGCTTTCAGAGAAATAGTGATGGCTATTTACTTGAATCACATCTATTAGTAAATGGAAAAAATCAAATAGTTTGGACCAGTTTGGCCCAAATTAACTTTTTAAAGTGAAAGAAAACCTGGAGTTAAGCTTTAAATTAAAAGTGGTTCAATGGTGCCATTTTTATATCATTTTACAGTTAAAGTGGTTCTAAAGCATAAACATGTTTTACCTTGCATTAGGGTACCAAAAGTTTAGACATCAGTTTTGTCTCAGACCCCCTTTAACTTACCTGAGACCTCATTCGATCCAGCACTGTGCACGTCTGCAGCTTTTCTCTACCCTCACTTCCATGTGTCACTGTCTTTGCTGGAGCATCGGGAACCATTTTCTCCTGTTGCTGTCAATCAAGGCCAGTGACTGGGACTGGGCTGAGTCCTATTGTCTGTGTCAATAGATGCAGCACCAGAGCTCAAGAGTGAGTATGCATGAGTTCCTTCCCATGGGGGCACTGGACAGAGAGGAGGGGCCAGGAGCAGGGTTCTATGAGCTATGTACAGAATGCAGGGATCTGGGGTGAGCTATGGACAGAGTGCAGGGATCTGGGATGAGCTATGTACAGAGTGCAGGGATCTGGGATGAGCTGTGTACAGAGTGCAGGGATCTGGGATGAGCTATGTACAGAGTGCAGGGATCTGGGGTGAGCTATGTACAGAGTGAAGGGATCTGGGATGAGCTATGTACAGAGTGCAGGGATCTGGGATGAGTTATGTACAGAGTGCAGGGTTCTGGGATGCGCTGCGTACAGAGTGCAGGGTTCTGGGATGCGCTGCGTACAGAGTGCAGGGTTCTGGGATGCGCTGCGTACAGAGTGCAGGGTTCTGGGATGAGCTATATACAGGGTGCAGGGTTCTGGGATGAGCTATATACAAACTATATATGTATGCTGCATATAAAGTTGGCATGGCTTAAAGTATATGTAAAGCTTAACAACAAACGTCTCTTATTTGCTCCCTTTGGGTCTATGCAATATACGATTGGAAGCATGTTGTCATATCTGTTCTATAAGTGCAAAAAAATACCTGCTGGCCATATCAAAAATTCAGAACTGTTCTGTGTCATCTCCCTCCCAGTTCTTGTCTTGGACCACTGAATAGTTAGTCCATAGTTGTGGAGAATAAGAGAATAAGATAAGAGAAGAGTTTGAGTAGTTTAGCAAAAGACATGGGGGGGGGGGGGGGGGGGGCTGAAACCACACCATCAACAAAGTGTGTGTTGTCAGCACAAAATAAGACTTAGCTGAGTGCATTTCTGGCAGATCAATGGATATTTTTCTGAACTTGCAGGACTGTGTAAAGATGTACTGCATCAGTTTTTCTGTACTTTTCAGTGATATATACCTGGTTAAACCAGTGTCATGTATAATCATACAGAAATCTTGTATTAACAGAGTACATTTTCTTTAATATTATGATAACATATTTCTAAAGAACCACAAACATTAACTGCAATATATACACACACCAATATCTATTAAACATGTGACCCAAACCTATGAATAAATTACTCTAATTAGAGTTAGTTGATAGGTGAAGTGGGTTGATTAAGATATAGCTAAAATTTGTGGGTAAATGTGAGTGCACCACTAAGTATTCTAAAAGATAAAAAACAAAGAGGCACAAACGTGTTAAAGTGGATGTGCATAAAAATATATATGAATATTATGGTAAAATATATATTTTTGGAAGATGCTCTCTGCAAAGACCTAAAAAAAATGTAATGAAACATCCATTGAATATAATAAAAAAATTAAAAATACTTAATGCTGGATATTGAACCAAAGTGTATATGTGTTGGAATAAAAATACTAGATGTAAAACATATCCATATGGACATTTATATAGTGTAGAATGGGAAAATGAGGATATGTATTATAGAGAGTACCATGAAAATAATATTAAAAAAGGTGAAAAATGTGAAATGGAATGATGTAATGGTAAACGAACATCCGTGTCCATATAAACATGCATATCTCCAGGTAAGGAACAGTAAGCATGTGAGCATGGACATACATGTGCGTGAATATATAACATAAAAATATGAGAGCATGAAAATGCCAATGACCACACATCAGAGACTTGTATTAAACAAAGGATGCAAATTCATTCAATAAGTTGTCTTGTGTCTGTAGCCTATATATAAATATGGAGACTTAATTAGTAAAACTATTACTGAAAATGAGTATGGTTCATATATATAAGTGGCTTCTAGATGTAGATTATTCAGAAAATGGCTACTAAATATAAAATTCTTATACTATTTCATACATAATTGAATGTACATAAACAGGCATATAATTACTAAAATATTAAATATTATAAACAAATATCACAAATATATGCACTAGCTTTAAATGTGTCTGTGTCTATTTATTTATCTAAGTGTCCGTATTTTTTAAAATGAAAAGTTTGTGTATGTGTACTTGAAATGGACAACTATAGAAAGACACAGAGAGAAATTAGGTAGAATTGAATGTTATATTCACTAAGAAATACATGTTGATATACTAATGCCGCATACACACGACCAAAATTTTAGACGAACTAGGTCCGACGGTCTTCCAGATGGACTTTTGGCGGAGGTCCGACGGACTTTCTGAACGAACGCACTTGGCCACACACGACCGGACTAAGTCCGCTCAAAAGTCCATTAGTTTCAAATGTGATGACGTAAACAGGACTAAACAAGGACGTTCAATAGCCAGTAGCCAATAGCTGCCCTTGCGTCGTATTTGGTCTGTCAGACTAGCACACAGACAAACGGTTTTCCCGATTTTTAGTCCGTCGGACAGATTTGAAATATGTTCTATTTCTAGGTCTGTCTGATTGGTCGGACTAGCCCACACAGGATCGGATTGTCCGACGGACTGATCCTGTCGGACCTAGTCTGCTGGAAAGTCCGGTCGTGTATACGCGGCATTATAAATATAGCATATTAACATCTACTCCAGACAAAATTGTATGTAAAATCGCATAAAAAAATCGCATATAGACAAAAAAAAACCCATAATTAATACCAGTAACCTGCATGAAAAATACACGCATATTACATGGGAACAACCTACAACAACCAAAAGTTGTAAAAAGCCTATGTATGAACAATATTGTAAACAGCAAACTGATGGGAAATAGGTGCAAAAAGGAGGAAGGAAAGCAGCATCTCCATTTTCCGTGTTCTGTCCAAAAGAAGAGACAGGAAGACGTAAAGCAGGATTGGAGGCATGAGGATAAACACTATGAACACTATATAAACATATGTGTCATTTACTTAAACATGTCCTCATGTGTCCAAACAAAACTGTGCATTAGGGATGATCTTCGTGTTCGAGTCGAACATACGTTCAACTTGAACATCGGCTGTTCGTCCGTTCGGCAAATAGCGAACGTTATGGGCCGTTCGCGCCAAATTCCTGTGGCGCTCATGGCCCACAATGCACTGCACCATCGCAGTGCATTGCTGGCTCATGATTGGCCAAGCATGCACTGTGACACCGTATGCTTGGCCAATCACAGTGCTGGCAGCGAGGAAAGCCATGATTGGCTACAGGCAGGATGCCTGTGGTCAATCATAGTTCAGGCTGTGTAGTACACGCCCCACACTATATAAGGCCTCCAGCGCGGCGGCCTTGTGTAGTGTGTTGGCGTCTGTAGGAGTTAGTGGGTGTTCTGTGTACCTTCAACACAGTATACACTGTTCATTATCGGCCGATTTTGCGTTCTTGCTCTTCTGTAGTGGTTGTTGTCTGCGTGCCCTGACTGCAGTATACACCGTTATATCCACCTATATAGCTAGCTATTTTGCTCTTTTTAAATAGAGCTTGCAGTCAGTTGTAGGAGATTGTGCGCGCTGTCTGCGTGCCCTGACTGCAGAATACACCGTTATATCCACCTATATAGCTAGCTATTTTGCTCTTTTTAAATAGAGCTTGCAGTCAGTTGTAGGAGATTGTGCGTGCTGTCTGCGTGCCCTGACTGCAGAATACACCGTTATATCCACCTATATAGCTAGCTATTTTGCTCTTTTTAAATAGAGCTTGCAGTCAGTTGTAGGAGATTGTGCGTGCTGTCTGCGTGCCCTGACCGCAGAATACACCGTTATATCCACCTATATAGCTAGCTATTTTGCTCTTTTTAAATAGAGCTTGCAGTCAATTGTAGGAGATTGTGTGTGCCCTGACCACAGTATACAGTGCTGGTCGTGGAAGCGGTGCATCGTCATCATCAGCACGTGGCCATGGGACACGCTTGTCCTTCTTTCTGGCAGCTGGAAATGTTAAGCCGCACCATGCCAACGACTTGGTAGAGTGGATGACCAAGCCCTCTTCATCCTCCTCATCCTCTCTCACCCAGGCTCAGGGTACTAGCAAAGCAGCTGCCAACGCATCGTTTTCCCTTCTCTCAATGTCATCATCAGTGACTCCTTCCCTAGACCCACCACGTCCTCCTGAGGAGTCTCCTGAACTCTTTGAGCACAGTGTTGGGTACATGCTCCAGGAGGATGCCCAGTGTTTTGTAGGCTCTGATAATGATACTCAGAGGAAGGCAGTAGCGTGAGCGCAGAGAGAGGGGATGCTCAAGAAGGACAGCAATCTGGCAGTCATGTTCCACAAGCTGCAGCATACTGCCAGGTTTGCTCCAGCGATGAAGAGGGAGGGGATGATGAGGGCACTGATTCCACGTGGGTGCCTGGTAGGAGAGAGGAGGAGGCACATGTCCAACGAGGCAGGCCAGCTTAGGGGCAGCACACCGACTGAATCACGCCGCAGAGCTCCGCCTGTGCAGGGCGCTGCCTCTGCACGTTATTCTAAAAGTTCTTTGGTGTGGGCCTTTTTTGAGACGAGTGCATCAGATCGCACCACTGCTATTTGCAACATATGTCTCAAGCGTATCTCGCGTGGCCAAAACATCAGCCGCTTGGGCACCACATGCTTGACCAGACATATGTTGATCTGCCATGCAGCTCGTTGGCAAGCGTACCTCAAAGACCCACACCAAAGAACAAAGCGGACCTCTCCTTGCTCCTCATCTGCTGGGATCTCCAACCCCACTAGACCTTCAGTCCTCTCTGAAACCTGCTTTGAGAGGAATAAAGGTGTAGAATTAGGTGTGTCACAGCCAAGTGCTTCCGGGCACTCTGCTAGCAGTACATCCACGTCCGATTATAGCAGGCAAATGTCCCTGCCCCAGCTGCTGGACCGCCGAAAGAAGTTCACTCCCAGCCATCCGCATGCCCAGCGGTTGAATGCTAGCTTGGCTAAATTGCTAGCCCTTCAACTGCTGCCTTTTCAGTTGGTAGACTCTGCCCCCTTCCGTGAGTATGTACAATGTGCGGTTCCTCAGTGGCAGGTCCCCAAACGCCACTTTTTTTCATGGAAGGTGATTTCGGCTCTCTACCGGCATGTAGAAGGCAATGTCCTTGCCTCGCTGCACAGGTAAGGTGCATATTACCGCTGACTCATAGTCCAGCAGGCATGGACAGGGACATTACTTGTCTTTCACGGCCCATTGGGTCACTCTTCTGGCAGCTGGGAAGGATGCAGGACAAGGTGCAGTAGTGTTGAAGGTTGTTCCGCCACCACGCCTCCAAAATGCTACTATTGGTTGTGACACACCTCTCTCCTCCACCCCCTCCTCTTCTTCTTCCTCTATGGCCTCTTCCAGTGCTCTGTCCTCAGAACCAGCGGTGCTCCGTAGGAGTTCCAGGGGCTACGCAAATACGCAGGCAAAACAATGCCATGCCGTGCTTGCGCTGGTTTGTTTGGGGAACAGGAGCCCCACTGGGGCATATGTTTTGTCAGCTCTGCAGGGGCAGGCCGAGAGGTGGTTGACACCACGCCAGCTTAAGCCAGGAATGGTGGTTTGCGACAATGGCTCCAACCTCCTCTCCGCCCTCCGACAGGGACAACTAACCCATGTGCCCTGTGTGGCTCACGTCCTTAACCTTGTGGTGCAGCGGTTCTTGGGCAGGTACCCGGGCTTACAGGATGTCCTGGAGCAGGCCAGGAAAGTCTGTGTGCATTTCCGCCAATCATTTAATGGCTGTGCTCGGCTGGCTGAGCTCCAAAAGGAGTTGAACCTGCCCAAGAACCGCCTTATATGTGACATGCCCACCAGGTGGAACTCAACGTTGGCCATGCTGCAGCGGCTGCACACGCAGCAGAGGGCCATCAATGAGTACCTGTGCGACTACGGCACCAGGACAGGGTCAGGGGAGCTCAGTTTTTTCTCACCACGCCAGTGGGGCATGATCAGGGATGCATGCACTGTCCTGTCACCATTTGAGGAGGCCACAAGGATGGTGAGCAGTGACAGTGCATGCATCAGTGACACTGTACCTCTTGTCCACCTCTTGGAGCATACGCTGCATGGAATAATGGACAGGGCACTTGAGGCAGAACAGAGGCAGGAAAAGGAGGACTTCCTTGCCTCTCAAGGCCCCCTTTATCCAGACAGTGTTCCTGCTGTGCCACCCATCACCCAGGAAGAGGAGGAGGAGGAGGAGGAGGATGATTGTGTCAGCATGGAGGTGGAGGCTGGCACTCAGCATCAGCAGCAGCAGCAGTCTTGTAGGGCTGATTTACAGTCCCAAGAAACCCGTGGACTTGTACGTGGCTGGGAGGAGGTAGCTGCGGATCATGTTGTCCTTAGTGACCCAGAGGACACCGGGCCAAATGCTTCAGCTAACCTACGCTGCATGGCCTCCCTGATCCTGCAAAGCCTGCGGAAGGATCCTCATATTCTTCGGATCAAGGAGAGGGACCATTACTGGCTGGCCACTCTCCTTGATCCACGATACAAGGGTAAGGTTGCCGACCTTATCTTGTCATCGCAGAGGGAGCAGAGGATGAGACATCTCTGGGAGGCCTTGCAGAAAGGTCTGTGCAACGCGTTCTCAGAGACTGGGAGGTTACAAACTCCTGGTCCTGGACAACGTGTTGCTGAGGCATCGGTCAGATGGAGCGGTGGAGAAGGTGGCCGTCTAACCGATGCATTCGGATAGTTCTTTAGTCCGCAGCCCCAAGGTATGATCGGTTCCAGCAACCATTGCCAACGTCTGATTTTCATGGTGCAGGAATACCTAGGGGCAAGGTCAGACCTGGACACCTTTCCCACCGACAATCCTCTGGCTTACTGGGTCTTGAGGATGGATCATTGGCCAGAGCTTGCACAGTATGCAATTGAGATACTGGCCTGTCCTGCATCCAGCGTTCTTTCGGAAAGGACCTTCAGTGCTGCTGGTGGCTTTGTTACCGATCACAGGGTGTGCCTGTCCACTGACTCAGTTGATCGACTGACCTTCATCAAGATGAATCAGTCTTGGATCACCCATAGCTACCAAGCACCTGAAGCTGATGTAACCGAAAAAAATTTTTTTTTAAATATCACATCCCTTCAAGACTGCCTATCCTGATGCTAAATGACTGTCCTGTTATGTTGATTGTCTATCCTCTTCCCCCTCCGCTGATATGTTGGAAGAACATTTTTGGTTCTGGGTGATGCCACAGCCCAATTTTTAAGCCCCTGTTTAACAGGGGCGTTTAATTACAATTTTTGATGCAATGCTTTGCAGCAGGGCTCATTCCTGCACCACAACTGGAGTATAAGGGAGGGGTTGCAGTGTCGTGGCACCAGCACCAGTGCCTAAGGCCCAATTTTTCAGCCCCTGTTTAACAGGGGCGTTTAATTACAATTTTTTATGCAATGCTTTGCAGCAGGGCTCATTCCTGCACCACAACTAGAGTATATGGGAGAGGTTGCAGTGTCGTGGCACCAGCACCAGTGCCTAAGGCTCAATTTTTCAGCCCCTGTTTAACAGGGGCATGTAATTACAATTCTTGATATAATAGTTCACAGGAGGGCCCGTTCCTGTGCCCACCCAGAGTATCTGTGAGGACTTATAGTGTTGTGGCGCCAGCACCACAACCACCAAAGGTCAATTTTTCTACCACTGTTCAACAATGGCATGTAATTACAATTCTTGATTTAATCGTTCACACCTGGGCGCTCCAGCGCCCACCAAGAGTCACTTTGAGGGCTTACAATGTTGTGGCAACACCAACACCTTGTTCCGTCATTTCTGCAGAGCATATAGGGCAGGCCCCTAATTTCTAACATCCAACTTACAAACGTCTCCTAATTGCAAACGGAAGGAGACAACAGCAAGTGAGATGGAAAAAAGACGGATGGCAAAACAAATTATACAGGGGTGATAACCCTTCCCTATGTTTTCCAAAAAGCTTAAAAAAAGGAAAATTTATTGTCAAATACTTACCGTAATTTTCCTTTCCTGATGGACTCCATGGCAGCCTACGTGTGGGTTGACCCCGCCTCCACTCCAATGCTATAGGACCCCATTCAAATAAAAGAGCACTCACCACTCCACACGGTGTTCCGTAACTAGCCTCCTCATAAGACTTATGGGTGGGAACTCCGTCTGCCATGGAGTCCATCAGGAAAGGAAAATTACGGTAAGTATTTGACAATAAATTTTCCTTTTTCCCTGACAGACTCCATGGCAGCCTACGTGTGGGAAATAACTAGCCGACCACACGGCTGGGTATGCTTTAAACAGAAAACATTTAATTTGCTTTATCAACCGATAAAATCTTTAAACCAAAATTTACAGAGGATAGAGAAGCAGGCTCAACACAGTAATGTGACAAGAACGTATTAATAGAAGACCAAGAGGCCGCCTTGCAGATTGTGTCAGGAGCCACCTGCCGAGCCGCTGACCATGAGGCTGCCATTACCCTGGTAGAGGTGAGCCGTCACCACCTCTGGAGGAGCCAAGCCCTTTGCCCTATATGCCCCTTGTATAGTTCTTACAATCCAGCTGGCCAGCATCCTAGTTGAAGCTTTCTTGCCCTTGTTGCTACCTGAAGGTAGGATAAAGAGAGCGTCTGAAGGAGGAAGTGATAAGAAGATATTCTTTCAAGGCTTCTCCAACATCCAAAGGGTGAACGTCATTAGAATCTGAAGTCCTAAAAGTAGGCAAGACAATTTGCTGGTGAAACACCGAAGTAACCTTTGGATTAGATCCCAACATGGGAATAAGGACTACTCGGTCCGGAAAGAACATCAAAAAAGGCTCTTTGAAGCCCAAGGATCCAATTTCCGAAACCCTTTTGGAGAAATCCTTAATAGAGAGCGGGGATGGCCCCATCATACTAATACCGGAGATTGAGTCCAGGACCAGAGGAAGATCCCACTTGGGGAATCTAGGCTTTCTTTGGGGTTTGAGTCTTGAAGTTCCCCGGAAGAACTGACGAATCAGTGGATGCACTGCCCAAGATGTACCTGAGAAAGCTGATAGAGCCGACACCTGCACCCTGAGGGAGCTTACCGATAAAGGAAGATCGAGGCCGGACTGCAAGAAGCTAAGAATGTCCTGTACTCCTGGATGTTCAAAAGGTCTATTCAAAGAAGAGCAGAACAAATTTGTCCCAGATTCTGCCATACACTTTGTTTGTACTTGATCCCCTTGCACTCATAAGAGTGAAAATCACACTTGATGCACAACCAATGGATTCCAGCCTCTTCCTCTCAAGAACCAGACCATCAGTCTCAGAACTGCTGGGCAAGGGTGCAGAACTGTACCCTGAGAAAGAAGGTCCGGCCTGAGAGGGAGAGGAATGGGATCTCGAACACCGAGTTTGACCAGGAGGGGAAACCAAGGCCTGTTGGGCCAATAGGGAGCTATCATCACAACTTCTACTGCTTCCACCCGGAGCCTCTGATGGAATCTGAGGATCATGGGAAGTGGAGGGAAAGCATATGCGCTCCTGAACCTCCACTGGTCCGTCAGAGCGTCCGTCCCGCAGGCCTGACTGCAACGACTTTGCGTGTAAAATTTCTTTATTTTGAAATTGCAAGGAGAGGCGAAAAGATCCACTTCTGGACTGACCCCTAATGACAGGATCCACTTGAAGGTTTGAACATGAAGAGACCATTCGTAGTTGTCCAGTTGAGACCGGGATAGAAAATCTGCCTGAGAGTTCTGAACTCCTGGCACAAAGACCGCTGAGATGTTCATCAGGTTTTTCTGTGCCCATGATAGGATGGGTTCGACCTCCCGTAGAAGAGTAGAGTTCCGAGTACCCCCCTGCCTTTTCACGTAGGACACTGCCGTGGTGTTGTCCATCCGTAATAACACTGACATTCGACCCTGGTAAGGGGAGATGAGCGTCCCACTTGCCTTGTGCAAGATTTGATCCGTAGAGAGCCCCCCAACCTGTCCCACTGGCATTGGTCGTGACTGTGACCCAGGAGATGGGGATGATGGAATGACAGTTCAGCAGATTCTTGCGCTGTAGCCACCAAAAGAGGCTCTCTCTCATGGTTGAGGTTATACGAATACTCTGATTTTTGTCCCCTGACTTCCACTGCTTGAGAAAAACTGCTTGGAAGGGGCGAAGCCTCCACAAAGCCCATTTCACCATCGGGGCTGTCGAGACCATCGTACCAATGATCTTGAGACACTGAGAAGCTTTTAGGTGCTGAGTGTATAGAGCCCGAGAGACTCTTTCTCGTATTGTCAGTATTTTTTCGTCCGGGAGAGAGATAGTACTCTGCAGACTGTCGAATTGGGCTCCTAGATATATTAGCCATTGGACCGGCTATAGATGACTTTTTGCCAGATTTAGAAGCCACCCGAAGCTGGACAGAGAAGAGATTACTTGTTCCCGGTGCTTCAGCAGTTGTTCTCTGCTTTGGGACAGAACCAGCAGGTCGTCCAGGTAATGGTAAAGTCGAATACCTTTTAACCTGATAAAGGCCACTACAGCCAGGAGGACCTTTGAAAAAACTTGGGGAGAGGTCGTCAACCCGAAGGGGAGGCAAATAAATTGGAGATGGTTTTGAAAATCCTTTTCTACCGGGACATGGAAATAGGCGTCCTTTAAGTCAATCAAAATCAACCAGTCTCCCGTCTGTTTGGTTTGTTGAATGGTCGAAAGAGTTTCCATCTTGAATTTCCCATACTCTATGTATTTGTTTAGATAGGTGAGATCTATCACCTAGCCAGGAACCGCTTTTCTTTCGAACCAGGAAAAGAGGAGAATAGACTCCTTGAAACCACTCTTCCTTTGCCACCTGAATTACCGCTCCTTGAGCCTTCAGCAGATCCACATAGGACAGTACTTGACTTTGTTCCTCCGAGCGAGGGAGGAGGGTGGGCACGAATCTGGGAGGAGGGGAGCTGGAGAAGGTCCATCTGTGGCCCACCGTGACCGTTCTGACTACCCAGTAATCGGAGATCGAGGCCACCCAAACGTGCCGAAAGAGGGATAGCCGAGCCCCCACTCGACCTGTCTGGGCGGGCGCAACCTCAGAAAGACTTAGCCTGCTCGCGGCCACTGGATGACTGGTTCTTGCTGGGCTTACGAAAGGAAGTCTGACCTCTGTACCAATTCCTTCTGAAGTCCCAACCCGGTTTGTAGGAACGTGCGTCCCTTGTCTGCTCTGGGCTGCGTTTTTTATACTGTGGTCTCTTCCGACCTAAAAGTCTTCTGTCCTGGGGAAGGAAGCCAGACTTGCCACCTGTAGCACGTGTAATGGCGTCATCTAACTTGTTACCAAATAACGTAGAGCCCTCGAAGGGGATCTTACACCACACCTGCTTAGAAACCGGGTCCGCTAGCCAGGGACGTAACCACAAGGCCCGCTTAGCCGTAACTGACGACAGCATCACGCGTGCCAACAGACGGATTAGATCAATGGATGCCTCCCCCAGAAAGACTGCCGCCAGCTTAAGTTCTGCTGCTGCTGAATTCTTAGCCAGATCCTCGGAAACGCCCTTAAGGAAGGATTCCACATTTTCAGACCAAGCTTCCATGGCCTTAGACATAGCTGCTAGTGCCAGGGCAGGTTTGCAGGCCATCCCAGCCAGACCATAAATCTTCTTAAGGTCTTGGTCAATTTTCCTCTCCAGGCCGTCCTTAAAGGACACTGAATCCTCCAATGGGAGGGTAACGTGTTTGGCCAAACACATCAAAGCCGCATCCACAAGGGGGGCATTTTCCAGATGCTTTACATCTTCTAATTTGAAGGGATACAACCTGGAACTTTTATTAGTCATAGAGGACTTCCTGTCCACTTTACTCCACACTTCCTCAAAAATATCTTTGAGTTCAGTAAGAAAAGGAAAGTTTGGACATTCCTTCCCCAGCTGTTTGAAGAATTTCTTCTGCTTGGCTGGAGGAGTAGATGAGTCTTCCCACTTAAGGGCTTCCTTAACTGCCTTAATCAGAGGGGAGACCATAGCAAAGTCGAAACCCCCGATATCTTCCTCACCTAGGAACTCGTCTTCCGAAGTCGCATTAGATGCTGCATAGAGCTGGCAAGTGCCCGGATCATCACGGGCCTCATCAGCCTGAGGGCCAGACAAGGAAGTAGATTGACTCAGCGTGTGAGAGGTGTCCATGTCTCTCAGAGACTGCTGCACCACACGTTTCACCAGGGATTCCATACGCTGGCTTTCTGATTCTCTTTCTCCAACCGCCTGGGCATAGCGTTGATTACACAGCGATTTGCCCTCCGGGACTCGAGTCCCACATCCCCAGCAGGCTCTGCGATCAGAGCGACTATCATGGTGGTGAGAGCGGTGTCTGGAGGAGGAATGTGAACTTCTCCTCTGATGAGATCTAAGCAGTGATTCTCTTCTGGATCTAGACGAATGGCGATGTGGCCTGGCAAGGTCTTTATCCTGAGGATCCAACCTGAAAGGGCTAACACAAGACAGGAAAGGGGGAAAAATGGCATCAAAAAGAAAATGCAAACAAATGCGACTGTTAATTCCACCCCTTTCCTTATCAGCACATACCTAGTGCGTAAGGGCTGGCCACTTAAAGGCGGTGCTTTGTCCATAATTTTAGGACGAAGAGCGTCACGATACAAGATAGTCTGCAAAGAAAAGATGAGGTCCCAAGGGAAAGCACATAAATATATCTCACTTAATATTTAGAAAGAATTCATTAAATATATATTATTTTTTCTTTTCTTTTTTTTTTTTTTTTTAAACAAGATTACCAAATTAAAACTCGCTTTTTTTTTCTTTTTTTTTTTTTAATACATGTATTCCAACATGCACACACTGCATCTAATTATCCATAGTAACGATGCTCACCTTTGCAGACTGGGGCTGGGGAAAACAGGCTTGCTGCTTCCGATGCACTGACATACCTAGTGAGACTGAGGCAGCAGTCTGGTTTTTAAAATCCCCGCCCATGACGTCACCGTCGCCTGTGTGGCCGCTTTAGCTCGGTCGAAACGCACACCAAGCCTCAATATCAAAAGAGGCTACTGCGCAGGCACGTCCAGGACAACGGAAGACAATGCGGCGACCTGGAACGCAAAGCACTCCAGCCGCCATACAGGGGGAATAAACAAATGCCAGGGAATAGCCACAAACATATACAAATATATGACTGCCATGGAGAAAGAAAAAACTCTTCAGACCTTGCCAGCTGTAGTGATTCCTCCTGAACGTTCGTCCAGGGCATACCGAGGCAACCACCCTCAAACAGGGGATCGTCCAGCCTCAAAGCTACTCGCCCGCCCATGGCTGGGTACTGAGCTTGCACTGCATAGGTATGCAAAGAGAGAAATCTGAAATCCAACTGAACAGCAAGTGTAGGTCCAAATGGAGGAGGACAAAAAAGTAACACCGTGTGGAGTGGTGAGTGCTCTTTTATTTGAATGGGGTCCTATAGCATGGGAGTGGAGGCGGGGTCAACCCACACGTAGGCTGCCATGGAGTCTGTCAGGGAAATAGATTTTTTGACTGGAGCTACACTTTAAAAATGTACCAGTTGAAAATTACAAACAGATTCTACTTAACACAACAAACCTACACAGTCCCTGTCTTGTTTGCACCGCCTGTATACTGCTGTTCTGAGTATATAGGGCCTGGGTACAGGGTTCCCCTTAATATCCGTACAAGACCCAAAGGGGCTGGTAATAGGCAGGGGGGGCTACCCATGCCATTTTTTTCAATGATTTTCATCCATATTGCTGGAACCAGATATAACATTAAAACTGCAAGCAGTTTTAAATGACGTTATTTCCGCTAAATGTCATTTCATGCAGGGACTGTTCTAAACACGGGGAAACACGTGACACTTCACAGGCATACTATTGACACCTCCCAAGCACGATATTTAAAGGAATATTTCACTTTTTTTCACTTTAATCGCCATTAAAATCAGTGCTCCCGCCAAAACGGCGATTTTTAAAAACATTTTAGGCATTGACCCATGTCCCCTGGGGCAGGAGCCAGGTCCCCAAACCCTTTTTAGGACAGTATCTTGCATATTAGCCATTAAAATTAGCACTTTTTATTTCAAACGTTCGAGTCCCATAGACTTCAATGGGGTTCTAAAGTTCGTACAAATTTTCGGTCCGTTCGAAAGTTCTGGTGCGAACCGAACCAGAGGGTGTTCGGCTCATCCCTACTGTGCATCCTGAAGTTGTCTACAGAACAGGTACACATATTGAAGGGCATATCAATATCAATGTTAAGCCAGCACACATCCATATGTAGAAAGGAGAAGAGAACTCAATCTTAAACCCAAGGAAAAATGTAAAAAAAGAAAAGTACCGATATGTCAATGGTGATCTCACCGATAGATGGAATAAACAAAACTACTATATGGACGTGTGGTGACAGGACAAAAATGGATCTAAGCCCTGGAGGGAGATAGACAATTGTGAGGCAGAAAGCGTACCAAGGATATAGGAGTGGAAAATACATTTTTCTAAATAACTTCATCAATCATAATAGTGGGAAACATCCCACTCAAAATTTAACCCTATACGAATTCTGGTAAGTTGTAAAAAGCCTGTTATATATGAACAATATTGCAAACAGCAAACTGATGGGAAAAATGTGCAAAAAGGAGGAAGGAGAACAGCATCTCCATTTTCTATGTCCTGTTGTCAGAGAATCACCAGACTTCAACGTCGGCACTTCCCCGTGCGCCTGCGGGGAAGAGCTGCACAGCGGCGCACGCATATGCGTGATACGATACAATGTCGTACGCGCATGTGCACACCTGTGCACACGGCTATGGGCCTTACCTGATTGGCCTGACAGGCCTATAAAAGGCATCAATGTGCTCTGTGTCTTTGCTGGTTTGTCTCCTCAGCTCACCTGTGTTCTTCCGTTTCCTGTTCCTGTTGACCACTTCCTGTTGTGACCCAGATTTCTTGAAGACTACTCTGATTCTCTCCTGATCTGACCCCTGGCTTGTTTAACGGACTTCCTGCTCTTAGCCTTGCTGGCTCATGGACTGTTACCTGTGTTTGACTCTCGGCCTGCCTCTGGAATATCCTCTGTCTCACGGACTGATACCTGTGTTTGACCCTCGGCCTTCACTTCAGGTGTTAGAACCCCTGGCAGGCATTTACTTCTACTAGTTCCAAGACCATCTGCCTGGGCATCTCTTCCTTCAGAAGACCTTCTGCGTACTAGTCACCTGCTGGCAACCCGTGCCTCTCCGTGCCCTGTACCCACTGTTCCATCCTCAGGGGTACTGTGCACCCAGCTGCAAGGGAAGCCGCTCTCAGCACTTCGGCTTTGGTGAGTACCTGACACCTGTCCAAAAGAAAAGACAGGAAAACTTAAAGCAGGATTGGAGGCATGAGGATAAATATTATAAACACTATATAAACACATGTATGATATACTTAAACATGCCCTCACGTGTCCAAACAAAACTGTGCATCCTAAAGCTGTCTATGAAACAGGTACACATATTAACCCCTTCTCGCCGAGCGTACACAGATATGCAGCCTCGGCTTTTGCGGGTTATACCGGGATGATGCCCACAGCTGCAGGCATCATCCCGGTACCGTTTTTTAGAGCAGGCAATCAGCTATCCAGGGATAACAACCAATGTGGCTAAAAGCCGCTCGATTGTTATCACCCTGCCGCCTTCTGCCACTCTGACCGGGCCTCCCATCACACCGGGAGACCCGATCCTCGATACGCCACTTCCGGTGGCTAGAGACAGACTGGCACAGAGCCGGAAACTGATTTGTTCCAATCTCCTGAATGTAAACATGGAAGCAATGTCACAACATCACTTCCTGTTTGCTCAGCTGCCAATGGCACTGGATTTAAAAAATATATACAGTATTCAAATGGCCGTTTTTGGTCTTAGTGAATATAACATTTAGTTCTGCCTCATTTTTCTCTGTCTTTCTATGGTTGTCCATTTCAAGTACACTTACACAAACTTTTGATTTTAAAAAATATGGACACTTAGATAAATAGACACGGAGGCACATTTAAATCTAGTTCATATATTTGTGATATTTGTTTATAATATCTAATGTTTTAAATTCAAGGTTTTAGTAATGATATGTCTGTTTATGTACATTCAATTATGTATGAAATAGTATAAGAATTTTACATGTAGAAGCCATTTTCTGAATAATCTACATCTAGAAGCCACTTCTATTCAGTTGAAACACTTTGTGGAATCCCTCCCCCAGCCGATCAGGTCAGAAGACAGCTTGCGTCCACTAGAGCGGCTGTGCGTGGCGACTGACCGTAAGAGAGGGATCTCGAAGATATATAACATTTTGAATGGATTAAAAATTTTGGAGCCCCTGCCATTTATTAAAAAATGGGATGAAGAGATCGGGACAGGAAGTACGGAGGCAGAGGTTTATAAAATACTAAGGATGACGCATGCGATTTCACCGGATTGTAGCTCACTGGAAATGAATTACAAGTGCATGGCACAGTGGTACATAACTCCTGATAGATTACATCAATTTCAAAGAGAGGCAGGCCTCTAACCTATGCTGGAGGGGATGTGCAGAAATAGGATCCATGTTTCACATCTGGTGGACATGCCCTAAAATAAAAATATATTGGAAAGAGGTATTACTAGCAATTGAAGAAATTACCGGTTTCAAAATACCAGAAGAGCCAAGGGTGTGCCTGCTTCACGGGGTCAGCATGTCTATTACACAATATAGGAGAATATTGATACCTTGTCTCCTAAATGCAGCAAAAAGTTTAATCCCCCACCAGTGGAAAGATCCTGAGAGACCCTCTTTAAAAAGCTGCTTATGTAAAATTAACAAAATCTATAACCTAGACCTAGAGCTTTTAAAGTTTAGCGGTGAAATAGGAAAAGTAGGGTTCGAAAAAAGATGGAAAGACTGGGTAAAATATAAGCAATCACCAAGATACGACGAAAGGACGGCAGAAGTATTGTAGCACGAGTAAGGGCCGAATGGGTAGGACTTTAGTTATTTGGAGAGAGCTAAGGGTGGGGTGGATGGGGTTGGGGGGCATAATATTTTGCAAACACGTGTATATTGTGAAATGTGTTGTATGTCTAGAGGGAAAAAAATATATATACATAAGCAAAAGATAAATGCTACAATGATGTTGAAACGAGATGGGACAATGATGAATGGTAGAGTTGATTCAAGTCTCTCTACAGAGTTCACTGAAGTGGCAAAATATGAACCATACTCGTTTTCAGTGATAGTTTTACTAATTAAGTTTCCATATTTATATATAGGCTACAGACACAAGACAACTTCTTGAATGCATTTGCATCCTTTGTTTAATACATGTCTCTGTAGATGTGTGGTCATTGGCATTTTCATAAGTAGTTTTTGTTATATATTCACGCACATGTATGTCCTTGCTCACATGCTTAGTGTTCCTTACCTGGAGATATGCATGTTTATATGGGCATGGGTGTTCGTTTACCATTACATAATTCCACTTCACATTTTTCACCGTTTTTTTTCATATCATTTTCATGGTAGTTTGCGTCTCTATTTATAATACATATCCTCATTTTCACATTCTTCACTATATAAATGTCCATATGGATATGTTTTACATCTAGTATTTTTATTCCAACACATATGCACTTTGGTTCAATATCCAACATTAAGTATTCTTTAATTTTTTCATTATATTCAATGGATGTTTCATTAAATGTTTTTAGGTCTTTGCAAATAGCATTTTCCAAACATATATATTTTTATGCACATACACTTTTTACATATTTTTGTGTCTCTTTGTTTTTTATCTTTTATGCTAAGGCCGGGTTCACACTAAACTACACAACAGTAGTACGACTTTCATCCTACTTTGCTCTGCGACATCAGTCCTACATTGGTCCTACTTTCATGAAGAGGATTCTACTTTTATCTGACTTTTCAGATAGTACAACTTGTCCTTTGACCAATCAAAACGAACACACAATGGGAGGGGCTACAACAGGGGGCAGGAAATAACACAATGTCGGATCCCAAAGTTGGATGATTAGGACAAGGATCTGACTTTGATCCTACTTCAATGATATAAACAAAGGATTTGTTGCGCTCAATTGGAAACAAAAAAAAAAAAAAACATAACAAGCTGCTCACACAGTATTGCTGGATACAATATACATAATATGGGTTAAAGATGTGGTGCTCAAGAATAGATAGTGCAAATGCAATCAATAAAATAAAACCATCAAAATAAAAATTGAAAATTAAAATAAATAATAAATGTGAACAGTCCATGGGAAAGAAATTCCACCAAACAGGAACAAATCAGCATCCACCATGTTAAATAGGAAAGTAGTAATGGGATCCCATCACCTTCACCCAATAAGACTGACCCTTACTGTCAGTGCATGGGTAATGCACATATAATAAAAATGACTCAGTTAGATGTAAGCATCCTCACAACATAGGGCAAAGTCAGAAACCTCTAGACATGGCTCAGTAATCATGAAAATATAAAAAGACACCACTCATTGCGCAAACATCTTTAAGTAAGTTCAACGTTTTATTAAAGGTAACAAAATACACTCACATTTTGTAGGACAGAATATGTGACCAGCGCTTCTAACCACAAGGTGGCCGCTGAGCTGTAGTCCGTTCGTATCCCACGTCATACATAGCTCCAGCCAATGTTTTGTCATTAGTATGCGTCATCAGGGACCCTGATGAAGACACGTGGTGTGTCGTAGTGCATAGGAGGAAATAACTGAAACGCTGTGAGAACCAGAAGTGCTGTAAGAGGCGTTTGCACACCGCTATTATTACAAGCTCTGCTATTTATTTTATTGTTGTAAGCGTCCACTTGGCTGTTTTTATTAATAAATTCATCTGTTCATACATACTGCGCAATGGGAAATTCTGCTTTATTGTGCTGTGTGTGTGAACGTCCATATTGAAAGGCAATTTTGGGCATATAAGATTAAAAAGAGAAACCTACCATCACCATTAGAATTTGGGTAGACCCCACCACTGCTATACCTCTAAAGTTCATTACCATCCATATAGAGGTAAGAGCATAGTGAGCACAGTGTGGCATTCACGAAGAACGCACATTGGAGAACCCACATTGAGGACAGTGATTGAAGCACTTTATGCACATTTTGCACAAGTTAAACATTTTGGCTATTTTGCACGTTTTGATGAACTGTGAACATTCATCACCTTTTTTATGATTTGATTTTTGATTTTCTATACTGCAAGTGATATGTTTACTTTTTATATTGCAAGTGATTGATTTATAGTAATGCAAGTGATTTATTTATATTATTGAGCACTAGTCACTTTAAATTGTACCACTCACTATAGTGGTTTTGGTTTACACTATTTCGTATTATTGGCACTTCAATTGAAAAGAGATACGTATACTTATATGGTCATATCTGTTTGAGCCTGCTGCATATGTTTAATGTTTATTGTTTACAGTATCGCAGAGATCATTTGCAGATTGATTTTTTTGCACAGTATATATATATATATATATATATTAGGATATATAGTGCATTTCTCTTACATCTGTATAGAGATTTGCCCACCCCAGTGCTATATTGATATACCTTTTTAATTTAGCTTTATCAAAAGCACTGATCATCCTCATTATTTATTTATCATTGGTGCATTGTATACACTATAGATCAAGCGGCAGTTGAGTGATACATTTTAGTTACTAGATTCACTTTGATAGCACGAGGCACCATCTATTACATATATAAAATAATGTCATCTGCGTATAGTCCTATAGTATCTACTCTCTCACCCATAGTGATGCCTTTAAAGAGAATCTCAGTGCCAGCATCTCGATAGCGACTGCAAACCACAGCGGAGACAGAGGACACCCTGCCTGGTACCTCTTCGAAGCTGTATAGATGGGAATTGGAGAAGATTATATTTAATGGTTGCTTTTCCATCATTTCTGTTTTTGTTCTAGTTTAGGTTATATATACAGCGAGGGGGGGAGTGACCGGATGTGAGAGGGAGGAGCGCCTGGAGAGGTGAGCGTGGAAAGGCTCGTGATGTGAGCGGCTCTCCGGCAGACTCTTACCCCCTGCGTCGATGCTGTACTAGCTGAAGCAGGCTTGCTGGGTGAAGCTGGAGGACGTCGGGAAGGGCCGAGGAGCCGAGGAACGACGGAAACCTCCGGAAGCGGCCGAACATTGCCGATCACCGCCGAGCCCCGTCGAGGTACCCGGAAGCAGTGAGAGACGGACGGGTCCCGGCGTGGACGAATAGACAGCGCTATATGGCCCCAAACAGTATCTGCGGGGAGGGAGGAGAGAGGCTGGGAAGAGGAGACTCATCTACAGGGAAAGCGCCTGTATGAAACCTGGCACCTGAGACCCTTTAAAGCGGAGGTCCACCCTAAAATGGACCTCCGCTCATCGGAATCCCCCCCCTTCCGGCGCCACAATCGGCACCTTTCAGGGGGGAGGGGGGTGCAGTTACCTGGATAATCCAGGTAACTGCACCCACTTCCGGGCTAGCTCTCTGCGGAAAGGGGCGTACGTTATGCCCCTTTCCGCAAGCGCCCGCCCCCTTCAGCAAGTGCCCCGCTGCCTGCTGGGAAACACACAGCTCCCAGAGGCAGCGGGGACCGTCCGGATTGCGCCGCGCGGCTCGCGCATGCGCAGTAGGGAACCGGGAAATGAAGCCGAAAGGCTCCATTTCCTGATTCCCATACCCAAGATGGCGGCGGCAGGACCCGATAGACGAGCGAGCGATCGGCTTCGGGTGCCGACATCGCGGGCGCGCTGGACAGGTAAGTGTCACTATTTAAAAGTCAGCAGCTGCAGTATTTGTAGCTGCTGGCTTTTAAAAAAAAAAAAAAAAAAGGAGTCCCGGTGGACTCCCGCTTTAAGGACGGTATCGAGACATGAGGCATGAGGTATGAGAAATAGCTGTGGGGGTAGATGCACAGCAAGGTGGAGTCACAAAGGACTGACTACTGTGATTTGAAAAACTTCTCCCCTGTATAAGCTCAGGACTGGTGCTGTAATTATTTTCCGAGCATGTCATATACAAAGACAAGTACCCCCACTTTAGGTATGCAGCACAATATGAAATCAGGTATACGTTATTAAATTATATGCCGACATAAGGACACCTGGACTGAGGACTGTGTATTTGAAAATTTTGGTTGCCCTTTCATACAACAGAGGTCTCAGGAACATTAGTGACCCCTTTTTTTCTCCTCCCCCCCCCCCCCCCCTCCTGCAAAATAAGAGACTGGCGCTTTTTTTTTTTTTTTTTTTTGTTAGGAGGACGATGGAAAGCTGACCTGTCTATACATACTTGGTACATCCAGTGTAAGAGTCCTCCCCCCCCCTCTTCTCTCTCACCCCCACTTCTTGGTTTATAGCTATAAGCTTTGAGTATAAGCTCGACCAGCTGATACCGCCTGCTCATATATACAGTGACTCCCAGAAAGATGTCAAGACGGCAAGGAGAGGAGCAGGTAGCACAGGAAAATGGGGGGGCACAACAGCTCCGCTCCTCTAAGGAAAAGACTACCCAGGCAGCACAGGCTGCTGCAACTAAGCTAGAACGGTATGCCCGCACCCCAGGTCAGTCCCCGGGGAAGGGGGAACAGCTGACACAGAAGCTGCAACAGACGCAGCCATTGCAAGTAAAATCTCATCAGGGGGGGGGGGGGGGCGGTGGACAGGAAGAGCCAAGGACACACAGGCCCAACTATGGCCGCTGTATCAGGTCAAAAGAGCGCAAGTAGGCGCCAGGGGGTGGCTCAGAGCGAAAGTGATGTTGTTACTAAGAGTAGCCCCACGACTGAGGAGGACCCTACATTAAGGGATGTTCTACAAGCTGTAAATGTGTGTAAAACCTCGCTGGGAGAACTTTGTGGGCAATTTAAAAGCATGCAGGAGGAATTGTCATTGATCAGGCAGGATATACAGAGAACAGGGGAAAGAATGGTAGAGTTGGAGACAAGGGTAAGTCAAATGGAAGATGATTTACACCCACTGAGAGAAGAGGTCAATAACATGCGAAAGCAACTGCATAATCAAAATGCCGGTATGGATGAAATAGAAAATAGGCTTCGGAGGGATAACATCCGGCTGTTGGGACTCCCTGAAAGATGTGAGGGTTCCGATCAGATAAAGTTCTTAGAATCCTGGTTTAGTGAACTGTTTGGAAGAGAGACTTTTTCAACTTTTTTCTCTATAGAACGGGCCCACCGAGTCCCCTTTAAAGCTCCTCCCCCTGGGGGACGCCCTAGACCTATGATCCTGAAATTCTTTAATTACAATGACAAGGTGACTTTGATGCGCAAGGCGAGAGAGATGGGCACTATCACATATAATGGAGCAAGGATCTCCCTGTACCCAGATTATTCATCGGAATTGCAGAGACGAAGAGCCGAATTCTTGTAAGTCAAACGTACTTTATGGACTCATAAGATTACGTATGCACTTTTATATCCTGCACGGTTGAGAATAACAGCGCTTGGTGGTACCCAGTTACTTGACTCCCCAGCGGAAGTAATCTCATGGCTGGAAGCAAATAAGGGGTTATTGTAGATTGTAAATAAGCTGGGGGGGGGGCTGGGGGTTTGAGATAGTAACGCACGGGGGGAGAGCCGGGGGGGGGGGGGCTTAAATGTGGTTTGAATCCAGGATGGATAGGGTGAAAGGGGAAGAGGATAATTATTATTATTTTTTCTTTGATGTTTTCGCTTTCACTTTTATTCACCTCTGTATGAGGGTAAAGTGGTATGAGAGTAGGAAGTCGGAGGAGGAGAGGGATAGAAGAGATGAATGTGCAAAGGTCACGTGTAACCCCCTAGGGGAACACCTAGGTAGGTGGAGGGTTGGGGGGGTGGATGGGCGGAGGGAGGGGGGGAGAGGGGGGCGGGGGGGAAAAAAGGTTCAAAAAAGTTTGGAAAACCACAAGAGTGTTAATGTTGAAGTTAATATAGTTTGCACACAAATATTAATTCGAAAGGGAAAGCACGGGATTTATTATAAAAGAGGAAGGAATTTTGTAAGAATTTTCACTTTAAGTGAGAGTAGAATGAGTACAAGGGGAATGAAACACTACAGGGGCTTTTCTCCGGTAATTTATGTGTTTGCACTTTGGTTATTTTTCAATAATTTTGTTACTGTTTTTATATTGAGTGATGCAGGATAAAATACTTAATATAGCCTCCTGGAATGTCAGAGGCCTGGGTAGCCCAGTTAAAAGAGCGGCAGTCCTTTCCACGCTTGAGAGATATGGGATCGGACTGGCCTGCCTGCAGGAGACACATTTAATTAAGACAACAACATCGCAACTTAAAAATAGGAGGTACCAGGTTCAGTATCATTCTACTCACACTTCCTATTCGAGAGGAGTGAGTGTGATAATAGGAACCGGGGTGAGATTCTCCTGCAGGCAGGCTAGTATTGATGAATTGGGTCGCTACGTTTTTCTGTATTGTACCTTGGAGGATAGACTGTATGTTCTGGCGGGGGTTTATATACTGCCCCCGTTTAAAATGGAGGTGGTGTACAAACTCACGAATTTCTTGGTGGATAAGGAGGATGTACCAGTCATAATAATGGGAGACTTCAATGAGGTACTTGACTGTTTAATAGATAGATTCCCTATTAGGACTCAGGGGGCAGGGACAACGAGATTAAGTCAATTCCTGAAGGAGATTGGATTAATGGATTTGTGGAGGGTGAGAAACGCGGACACTAAGCAATATTCTTGCTGTTCGAGCTCGTACTCAACAATTTCCAGGATAGACTTGGTTTTAGGGAATGAAGAAGCACTACAAAATGTGAGGAAGATCGAGTATATGCCCAGAGGGATATCCGACCACTCGCCTTTGATAATAGCACTGAGTACTGGTAGGAAGGAAGAGAGGACGGGGAGCTGGAGAATTAGTCCATTCTGGCTCGAGTTAATGAAAGATGTAGAAGAAGTTTTAAAGAAACTAAAAGAGTTTATAATGTTTAATATAAAAACAGCCCCAATTGATATAACCTGGGACGCATTAAAAGCATTTGTTAGAGGGATACTGATTCAACAGGTGGTTAAAATCAAACAAAAATCTAGAAGCTGGGAGGAAAGAATTAGGAAAGAAGTAATAGAGGCAGAGGTTAACTATGTTAAGGATCCAACATTCGAGAAACAGGCAATATGGTTAAATAAACAACAAGGGTACAAATCTGTGATTATAAAAAGAGAAGAAAATAAACGCATTTTTCAGAAACAGTGTTGCTTTGGAGAGGGAGAGGGGGTAGGGAGAATGTTGGCTCGTTTAGTGAAAGCCAACTCCCCCCCCTCTACCATCTCAATGATTAAGTCCATGGATGGGACAGTTACCACCAATGGGAAGGAGATAGTTGAGATTTTTAGGGCCTATTATGAGGATCTATATAGAACACGGGATCAAAGGAAGGAAGAAGATATGTTATCCTTCCTGGAGAAAGCGATGCCCCCAACTCTTACCCAAGAAGAGAGAGAGGATCTAGAGGCCCCTATAACTTTAGGTGAACTACATCAGGCGGTGGCCGGAATGGCCTCCCAAAAATCCCCAGGACCAGATGGGCTCCCAGTGGAGGTATACAAGAAGTACAGCGAGACCCTACTTACGGAGTTGCTCAGAACGTTGGAAGGGGCAAGATTGGCGGGGAGATTACCTGCATCTATGATGGAGGCGATTATTATCGTGATTCCTAAAGAAGGGAAGGACCCCCGGGATGTAGCGTCATATAGGCCAATATCGCTTTTATGCTCCGATATTAAAATATTAGCCAAAGTGCTCTCTAACAGACTGAATAAAGTAATTAATAGGCTTATACACCCGGACCAGACGGGATTTATAAAGGGTAGATCAACTAGTATGAACATAAGAAGGGCATTCTTGAATATACAAACCCCCGTGGTGAGAGAGGGTTCAAGGGCCATTTTGTCCTTAGACATGGCTAAGGCTTTTGATAGTTTAGAGTGGAGGTACCTATGGCGCATCCTGGAAGGGTGTGGATTTGGACCCATATTTATAGGGTGGATTAAAATGATGTACGGTGCACCTAGTGCAAAAATAAGGATTAATGGGAATCAGTCCGGAAAACTTGAAATGAGCAGAGGCACGAGACAGGGATGTCCACTTTCCCCGTTGCTCTTTGCTTTGGCGATGGAGCCGCTGGCAATAGCTGTCAGGTCACATCCTGAGATAACTGGGTTTCAAAGGGAGGGGGGTAGAGAGGAGAGGATCGCCCTATATGCGGACGATGTTCTCCTCTTTTTGGGAGACACTGGGCAATCTCTTGAGAAAGTAATCAAATTGGTAGAAAAGTTTGGAGGTTTTATGGGTTTATTAATAAATTGGGGGAAATCAGAACTGCTCCAGGTTGATAGCCCGAGGGTTGTGACCGCATCAGGGATTCCACAAATGGAGGTAGTAGGGGCATTGAAATATCTAGGCATATATTTAACAACAGATGTCAGCCAGTATGTGGATAGGAACTTGGGTCCGTTGTTGAGCAAATTTAAGAAGAACTGTGACGCCTGGAGTCGGCTTCCCCTGTCAGCGGCAGGTCGATGCAGTCTGATCAAGATGATATGGCTGCCACAATTGTTATACGTCCTGCATAACGCACCAGTTTGGATATGTAAGAAGTGGTTTAGAAAAATTGAAACTCTCTTTCGGGAGTTAATTTGGAAAAAGGGAAGGGCGAGAATTCGGCTCCAGGCACTGCAGTTACCAACAGATAGAGGGGGAGTGGCGGTACCCAACCCTAGGAATTACTACCTAGCAGCACAGCTGCAACACATGGTGGATAGTGATCAGAAAGAGGTGGGTAATTTAAATAGGGGGGGGGGGGGGGGTTGATAGAAGCCTCACATGAAATCCTGACTGATGCACTAGAGGCGAATTCCTTTAAGTATAAGGTCCCTACAATAGTAATGATGTGGAAAATATGGATAACGGTAAAAAAACTGACAGGGTGCAAGGAATGGTCAGAATACACGCCCCTATGGGATAATAAGAACTTGCAGGAGGTATTGTCAGTAGGAAAAATTAACATATGGGAGAAGAAAGGGATAACAAGACTGGGTCAACTATATGAGGGCGGAATTCTGAAGTCATTCATGGACTTAAAAAAGGAATACAGTATACCCCAACAGACATTTTTTCGATATTTACAACTCAGGCATGCCCTGGAAGCACAATTTGGCTCCCAGGCACCTGTATTGGATAGGATATCTCTAGCACAGAAGATACACTCGATGGATAAGTCCAGGGGGTTTATCTCTACCATGTATGAATCATTATGTAAAAGTCCTAATGGGGAAACCGACCTGGTTAAACAAAAGGAGAAATGGGAGGAAGACATAGGTGTAATGTCTGATGAACAGTGGAAGAGAGTATTGGAGCTCGGACCACTAACCTCGGTTTCCCCATCACAAAAAATATCGCATTTAATGTTGATACACCAAGCCTATTTCACCCCCAAGAAGCTGTTTAAGTTTGGTAAGAGGACAGATGCTAATTGTCCTAGATGTGGTGGCTTTGGAGACCTCATACACATGGTGTGGAGGTGTCCAAAGCTATTCCGGTACTGGGAGGAAATAGTTGAAACTATAAACAGAATTTTTGGGACAAGGCTGGACCTAGATCCAGGTACATGTATACTGGGTTATAGGAGAACCTTGGGGGAAGGGTGGAATATAACAACTGTAGTTACACGGTGTTTGTTTCAAGCGCGGAAACTGATAGCGCAAAGGTGGCAGGCGATGGGAGCACCTCTCTCGAGTGAATGGATCCAAGTTATTAATGAGCTGGTGTGGAAGGAAAGGACAGTATATATACGTAGGGGAAACCTCAAAGGGTTTGAGAAAATATGGGCCCCTTGGTGGAAGGGAATGGAGCACCCAATGGATTAGTACTACTGTACGAGGATAGGAGTAGATAGAGGTCAATACCTATTAACAGTTGAGTCCCGAAATAGTGACAGTTATGGAGATTGTGTGGCGTTTAACTGGTATAGAGGTGGTGACTGGGGGGAGGGGGAGGGAAGGGAGGGCTAGGGAGATAAGAAACTGGACATGTTAGATAGCAAATCCTATTGTATTATGTTTTCTTTTCTGTTTTTATGATGTGTACGGCTGTTTAAAATATATTTGGATATTGTTATGATAAATTGAAATAATAAATAAAGAGAAATTAATTTAAAAAAATATATATATACAGCGAGAAATCCAAAAGATGTTCTGGTATCTATGTATCATTATGCCCACATGTCTTTTGTCATTAAGAAACCTAATAGCTTTGATGAATTCATGGAGGATTTCTTGGAAGGCAGAGGTACATGCAAGTGTGACACTGAAAAAAGAAAAATGATTACTAAACTATTGTATGTTAACTTGGTAGACAAAATAAAATTGTGAGGTACCATTTACTCGCTTCTGCCCCACAGAGCCTGTGTCTGAACGAGGATACTTGTATTGCCTCATGCCAGTTGGTCCTGTAAATGTGATGCAGTCTGGGGCAGACTGGAACACTGGGGCTCACTGGAGAAAATTAGGCCTTGGAACTCCGCTGGCCAAACCAGTGAAATTTTTCAACCCAACCACAGTGTTCGTCCAACAACATGGGATTCATTTGCAGCCAAAAGCTCTACTCTCCTTTTTATATCCTTAGTGCCTGCGTGGCTGAAAAAAGGCCTGTTTAGAAAACACTATCTGATGCAATTAATAGACCCAAGATAGAATTAAGTTTTAATCTGTAATTTAATTAGATAAGGATTAGTTATTAAAGTGGTTGTAAACTTCAGACATGGAATTTGAACCAATCATAAGTTCCAATCGTATTCCTCTACTGTGTGTACTTGCCTCAATCCAGAGCACTAACTGTAATTTCTGTCTGCTGAATCATTCCTCTACTGTAAGCATGGCTCACTTCTGACAAGTTTTCCTGACACCAAGAGAAAAATGGTGACAGGGGAGGGTCCTCCAGCATATTGACAGCCTCAGTTGTGTTCCTGTATGATGTGTCCCTTCCCTACACTCAGCTCTTAAACATCTCCTCACTGAGCTCTGCAGAGTGTAACTTCAGCTCTTTGCCCCCAATTTTCTGACCACTCAGACAATCTTTATAAATACTGCACTTTAAATGGATGTAGAGAAGAGAAGGCTGCTGATAAACAGGTATAACTTACGTAGGAGGATTTGTTTCATCCCTATGAATCACCTGAGGCCAGTTACTTCAGTGGTATATGGAAGCGTTTACAACCACTTTAACTTACAAAAGAAGATGGTGACTGTCACATGTATTTTCCTGGATTCATTTGACAAGTTGAAGCTTTTTTAATTATTAATCTTTATTAAATTTTCACATTTATACAGACCACATTTTAAAATAACATTACCAGGGTTCAAATACCTCTTTCTTCCCTTCCGAGATCTGAGTTTTAGAGTTCTAAGAAGGGAAGGGGGACATGAAGATACATCCATACATCACATATAATTAGCAAAAAAAAAAGCACATTATCTAAACAGTACCATATCCCCCCTTCTCCTACCATCACTATTTTTGCAATTCCTACTTTTTTCCTATTGTTATAACCCCACCCCTCCCTCCCATCCTTTCTATCAACCCCGCCCCCCCTCCCCTCCCCTCTTATATATATATTGGTGCTTTTATCCTACAGTATAGCATAATTGTGTTATAATGATTCCCGAGCCTTTAATGTACCCTACCCTACTCCTTCCCATTACCCATCCCCCCTCCCCCTCCCCTCTTCCCTTTCCTATCATGGTTTAAACTGGGGTATGCATCACTTCTATCCACTCTCGCCAGTTCCTATTAAACTCCTTTAGGTTATTTCGTTTTGCATATACTGCCCTCTCCTTACATAGATAGTCATTTACCGCCCTTGTCCAATCCTCTACTGTAGGGGGTAGCTTTGATTGCCATCTCCTAGCTATCATCCTTCTAGCTTGAAATAAACATCTTAGGATTGCCGTTGTTGTTCCCTTCCTTTCTACTTCCTCCTCTCTGTAACCTAAAATGCACACTATGGGATTTAACTCTATTACCGTCCCAAAGACCCTACTTATTATCTTTACCACTCCTTCCCAGTATCTAAATAATTTGGGACATTTCCAAAGCATGTGCATTAAATTCCCTGACCCCCCACACCTGGGGCAAAAGTCATCTGTTCTCTTACCAAATTTAAATAATTTCTGGGGAGTATAGTATGCTCTATTAATTACCATTAAATGGGAAATCCTCTGAGGAGGAGAGACCGAGACCTTTGGGCATGCCGCTAGGATATTTTTCCACTGTACTCGTGTTATATTACCTAGGTCTTGCTCCCATTTCCCTTTCTCAACCCTCCCTTTCCTCTCACTATTAATCTGTTCACCCAGCTGGGCATAGAATTTAGATATTAATCCTTTAGTGGGTCCTGCTTGTCCTACTGGGTATAGCAAGGGCATTTCCTCCCATGTTAATAACAGGTTTCCAAACTGGGTCCTTAGAGCATGCCTCACTTGTATATAGGCATAGAATGAATTTTGTGATATCTTAAATTCTCTTTGCAGCTGGTCGAAGGATTTAATACCCCTGCCGCCATATAGATGGCTTAGCCTTACAATGCCACATTTTTCCCAATCTGCAATTTTTCCAACCCGCCATATTTCCTGTAGCTTCTTATTGTTCCATAGAGGCGTATACTTTGTTATTTCACTATATCCCATTTTTTTTTTAACTGTACCCCATAGCTTTAACATCATTTTTACTGTAGGGCATCTACACTGGAATGAGTCCGCTTCCAGGGTCTCAATCAGGGTACTATGTGGGGAGCCTGTTAATACTAATCTCCCATTTGGGGTTCCTCCGTTCTTCTCATCGATCCCCCCTAGCTGTTGTAATTGGGACGCCCAAAAATAGCACTCCGGATAAGGGACCGCGAATCCTCCTTCCTCTCCCGGTAGCTGAAGCATCCGCAATCTCAATCTAGCCTGTCCTCCCCTCCATATTAGCTCCCTAAACAGCATCTCGATTTTATCAAACCAGCTTTTGTTAATCCATATTGGGGCATTGTGTAATATGTATAAAAGTTGGGGCATCCATATCATTTTTATCAGATTGCATCTGCCAGCGACCGAGAGAGGCATTCGTTTCCATATAGCAATTTTTTGTTTAAACTTAGCCAATAATGGGACTAAGTTATGACTTATATATTGCTTAGGATCCCTTGACAAGGTTACTCCCAGATATTTCAACTTATCCACTATTGGCATTTGGGGGGTTCCCAGGGCCGTTTGCTGACCAATTGGGTCCAAAGGGAGACATTCCGATTTTTCCCAATTTATCTCCAGCCCAGTGAAGCCTCCAAACCCTTGCACCAGTCCCATTGCCCTTGGTAGTGAGTATCTCATATCCCCTAAGAACAATAGGATATCGTCTGCATAAAGTGAGATTTTTTCCTCTCCAGTTTTTCTTACAAAACCGACAATATCCCGGTTTGCTCTAATTGCACATGCCAGGGGCTCTATGGCCAATGCAAAGAGCAGGGGTGATAATGGGCACCCCTGCCTCGTCCCTCTCCCCAACTCTATTTTCCCGGATAACTCATTATTAATTTTTAGTCTCGCACTAGGTTTGTCATATAGCATCCTAATCCATCCTATAAAGGAAGGACCCAGGCCAAATTTCTCCAAAACTTTCCATATATATCCCCATTCTACGCTATCAAATGCTTTCCTTACATCCAATGCCACCACTGCACCCGGAGTATCGTTATCCATTGGGACCTGCAAATTCAAAAAGGCTCTTCTAATATTTATACTCGTTGACCTGTTGGCTATAAACCCTGTTTGGTCCATATGGACCAATCTTGCTATGACTCGATTAAGCCTAGTCGCTAATACCTTGGCCAGTATCTTTGTATCGGTACACAGGAGAGAGATTGGCCTATACGCTGCAGCATCTAAGGCGTCCTTCCCTTCTTTGTACAACAGGGTTATAACCGCCTCCATCATTGATGGAGGCAATTTACCCTCCCCATATGCTCCTCTTAACATCTCCAGGAGTTCAGGAATCAGTATCTCGCCAAAGTTTTTATAGACTTCAATCGGTAGTCCATCCGGCCCAGGCGATTTCTGATTTGGCATACTCGCAACTGCTTCCTGAAGTTCTTTCAAAGTTATTGGGGCTTCCAGTTCCTCTCTTTCTTCTTGTTTCAAACATGGTACCTCTAATTGACCTAAAAATGCTTCCATTTGCTCATCCATCCCCACTTTTTGTGCAGTATATAGGTTTTTATAATATCCTTCAAATGCTTGGCAAATACTCCCCGTTTCTGTTATAACCTTTCCCTCAGATATCCTAATCGCCGAGATTGAGGAAGGACCCGAGTTATTCTTCACCAGTTGTGCCAACATTTTTCCCACGCTTTCCCCTTCCGCGAAGGAGGCTTGGCGTTGGAACATATGCTGAATCTCTGCTTTCTTTAGGGTTAATAACCTAAGTTCTTCTTGTTTATCTAACCAGATTTTTTCTTTGCCCTGCGTGGGGTCACTAATAAAATCTCTTTCAGCCTCTAACACTTCTCTCCCTATTTGTACCTCCTGTTCCCTAGATTTTCTGTTTATTTTTGCTATTGATTGGATCATAAGGCCCCTTAAGAAAGCTTTCAGAGTATCCCACAGGATCCCCGATGCTACTGTACCCCGGTTATTTTTTAGAAATTCTTTTAATTCCCACTGAATTCTCTCAGGGCATTCTTCTGTCTCTTTTTTTATCAGTTCTAACCAGAGCGGGTTCACTTTCCACAACCTCTGTACCTTACGTTCTCTCATTTTTAATACTGCTGTCACTGGGGAATGATCTGAAATCCCCCTGGGCTGATATTCAACCTTTTCCACCATTTGTAAGGCCAGGTCATTCCCCAGTATCATATCAATCCTGGATAACGTAGTATGTGTGGACGAGTAGCAACTATACTGCCGAACTCCCGGGTTCCCAGTTCTCCATAAATCCCGTAATCCTACTTCTTCCAGGTACTGTCCCAACCTCCCCTGCCAAGCTGGTTCCGCCAGTGTTTTTTCTGGGAATCTATCAATTTTAATATCCAATACCGTGTTGAAATCCCCTACTATTATTATAGGGATACCATCTATCCCCACTAAAAATTCCTGTAATTTAAAAAGCACTTCCATTTTAAATGGTGGAGGGATGTAGATGTTTGCCAGCATACATTCTCTATTTTCAATTAGGCACTGTAAGAAAATGTATCTGCCTTTTTCATCCAGGCTAACCCGTTTGCATACAAAATTCACCCCCGTTTTTACCAAGACACTCACCCCTCTGCTATATGTCGAATAAACAGAGTGATATTGAAATTGATATTTTCTGCTCTGCAGCCGGTATATTGTATCTCTATTTAAATGGGACTCCTGTATGCAGAGCAACTCTACTCCACATCCCTCCAACAAGGATAACACAGCTTTTTGTTTCAGCCGCGTCCCCATCCTGCATAGCCATAAACAAATAAAGAGGAGAAAAAGAAAAAAAAAGAAAAACCTAAGGTAATAAAGAAAGAGAGCGAAATAACCAGTCTACTGATGACACTATTGAGAACCATTTGTCTCCCAGTACCCACCAACTCCCCTCTAACTTCTTTTATTACCTTATACCACACTCCCCATATATTACTCCCTTGTATGATAACAAATTTATTAGGCGTCACCATTAACTCGTATGTTATGTGTCTTTGAATATACATTATACTATATGATTGTTTATTACCATTTTCCCCCTTGTGACCAATACATTTTCCTTGTTTTTTACCACCCCAAGTTTTACCACCCCACAGTTTGTGTCCTTTTTTGCTTTGAATTATTTCCTGTACTCCATTTATTAGTGCATACTTATATTTTTTTTCCCCCTTCGACCTCCCCCCTATTTTCCCTACTACACCCACCCCCTCTCCCCCCTTTCTACCTCCCTCCCGCCCCTCCCCCACCTTCCTAGGTGTTACCCTAGGGGCTATTAGTGACCTTATACCACTCTCTTCACAACCTATTTACCACCCTCACCTAGTGCGCTCGCCGTGTATTACCTCCCTCCCACCCCCCTCCCATACAGACACAGACAGCACACACCTAGAAAAAAAAAAAAAAAAAAAAAAAAGAAACCCCAAAAACACACATACTTCATCCCCTCCTCTCCTTCTATCTTCCCATCCCACTCAGTACTAGAAACCCCAGCAACTACAACTTTTCTTTATTTTCTTCTATCCATTTTTCCACTTCTATCGGGGAACTAAAAACCTGAGTATGCCCTAGTGCATTAATCCGTAACTTTGCAGGATAAAGCAGAGCATACGGCACCCTGAGCTTCTGTAACCTGCGTTTCACCTGGAGGAACTCTACCCTTTTTCTCTGAAGTTCTGGGGAAAAATCAGAATATAATGAAATTCTAACACCCTTATACAATACATTCCCCATTTCCCTTGCCTTCCGTAATAATACCACTTTATCTTTATAGTTCAATAACTTCATTAATAATGGCCTAGGACGGCCCCCCTCCAATGGTGCTCTAAAGGGTACCCTATGCGCCCTCTCTATTGAGAACGCTGTTGAAAAAACATCCCTCCCAAACAGTTCACCCAGAAGATGCTCCATAAATTCAGCAGGGTTTACACCCTCACTTTTTTCCGGAAGTCCCACTACTCGCACATTGTCCCTCCTGAGCCTATTTTCCATTTCGTCCATTCTTGTTCTATATCCGCCGAACTGCTCCTTCAGGCTTTCTATTTCTTTAATTAGGAATGTTGTATCGTCTTCCAATCTGCTAGTCCTTAACTCAAGTTCTGTCGTCCTTTCCACCACTTTCTGTAGGTCTTGCCTTACCAGCATTAGATCTTCCTTCACTCCCTTCATTTGATTACAGAGTTCTTTCAGTGAGATGTTACATGCGTTTACGGCCAATAACACGTCCTTAATTGTTGGCTCTTTTTCTAACGGAGGAGAGTCACCCGTTGTGATCTCCATATTCTGTTCCCCTGCACCCGCTTTTTTATTAACTGAGCCTTTGGCCACTGCTCCGGCCTGCGTATTAATGTTAATGTTCGATTGACCCATGCTTTTCCTTTCAGATATTTCTCCATGCTGCCCCTTTGTCTGCCCTTTTTTTGGAGGGGTCTGTGATGACTGTGCAGGGTTATGAGCATATTGTTCTAATTTAGCTGCTGTGGTAGACTGTTGCGAGCTTTTTTCCCCTCTTTCCTTTGCAGAGCGCAAGTGCTGCATCTTAATTTCCTTTTCTCGCCCCCTTCCACAGAACAGTCCTGGATATATCGTATTTTAATATATTTTAACTTTTTAACCCAGCCGCCCCTCGCTCAGTTGATCGCTTAGTGCAATATTAGCCGTATCTTATAACCAGTTCTCCAGTATTCACTTCATGTATCACCAAAACTTCCTGTTTTAATGCTTCACAGCAGACATTTATTTGCACGCACTTAGTTCAGATACCGTTCAACCAATTGATTTTTAGAGCAGCCACCATCCCTCAGTTAATCAATTAATGCGATACTGATCTTATCTTATAGTCAGTCAGTCCACAAGCACTCCATTCACATATCACAGACTTCCTGGTTCGCTGCTTACAGACGTTCGTTTTTACAGAAGGTACTTCTTTGCTTATACTTCCTGGGTTATCATTCGTTCGTCTTAGAGCACAAAACGAAGCAATGAGTTCCAGGGAACAAGAGCTATAGGTCCTTCTCACCCCCGGCCGGCGCCCTCTTGTTTACTTGTTACCAGTTCTCAGGCATCGCTATGTCCACAACTTGCTCTGCCAGACCTCCACCTGCTATGCCCCTCACACCTCCGACTTCTTCCCCCCCCCCGCAATCCTGCCGCTTACCTCCTTCCTCCTATCGCGGCTTACTGGAGAGCGGGAGGGCCTCTTGGTGTCCACAGTGTGCGGCGTCTCTTCGGCAGGGTTCAAAAGCGTTCGGCTTGGTCGGGGGAACTCGTGCTTCTTTGGCCGTGCTCGCTGGGGTTCAAGACCCGGAAGTAAGCGTGGATCTCCGAGGGCTCGGCACGATCGTACAGTAATGCGCTGTCACTCCTCCTCCCGTCCAGCTTCAATGTACAGCTCCAGCCCACCGCACGCTACGTCCGACCGTGGCACTAAGCGCTCCACACTCTCATCAAGGGGGTCTGGGAGAGAGTCACACACGGCGTCTCACATCTCTCACTCACTCCATCTTGCACATCCGGTCACGCCCCCAGAGGGGAAGAGTTAATGAGACAAGTTGAAGCTTAGTTGGTAACCTACAAAAGATGATAGCCACCCCAATCCCACAAATCCCATTATCAAATAAATGATCCAGTTTTCACACAGTGATATTGTTTTTTAGGTTTTAGTAACTTGGTTAAATAATTTTAGGATTTGTTCTTAATTTATAAAAGATGCTGCCATGTGTCCTTTCTTGAATGCCAAGCCCACACAACCGATCTACCAGCTCAGCAGGGCGCTCTACAGCAGCTTTCAGGGTTCACCTGTGAGGGAGGTTTTTATGCAGTTGATAGTGAGTGCTGCTGGGAGGAGAAGTGTATAAACGGTGGTCCTTATGGAATTACGTTACCAGCACCTAGCAATGCAGATGCAACTGAAAAGGTAGAGAGTGGGTGCTTTGAAGTCAGACTAAATTGAGAAAATATCCTCTTTTGTTGGGATATGTGATGAAATGAGACATGTGGATACCTTCTGTTCTAAGAAGGCTCTACTGTCCTAGTCATAAATTATTAAAAAGGACAAGTCTTTTGATATATTATGAATAGATAAACTTAATTGTCTCCTGTGTGTTCCTTTCTGATTAGGTGGAGAGTTTCTAAAGGCTGGTACACTCTGGCCAATGTGTACAACACATGCCACCCTAATGTCTGGCTTCCATTTTTGAACGGGCATGTTGGAAAACCAGCAGCCGACTGGCATCTGATCAGTGCTTGAAGCCAATGGCTCAAGTTCTGATCAGTTGGTCCTGGCTGGCGGGGGGTGAGAGTGTCAGAACACAATAGCGCAGCAGAAGAGATCTGTAGTTTTTTGACATTCAACCTGCTGGGCTTATAGCGTGTACCCCGCATTAGCCATGCCATGGCCTAGAGCTGCCAGGAATAGTACACAGCCACCCGTGCATTGTGTTACAGAATATTAGAGACGTTCCAGTTTATACCAAAGAGGTTCTAGACTGCTTCCTTGCCTGCCAGTACAGGCTGACTGTTACTGTCTCTTTACAATGTATATATTTTTTTGGAGGCAGAAAATAAAGTAGTATGTGCTTATAGTTCACCCACTATATCTTGGAACTGAACTTGTAGTAGAGAGAGCCAACAATTTCCCTACTCATATGGTGATCATTTTAGGCATTCTGGCAAAAGAGATGCATCTCCTTCATCCGTTCTGCCCCTAGTCTTTGTGTATTTGTTTAGCTATGTTGTATGATCCTATCACTGATTAAGACTTGTATTGTATTAAGACTAGCCAGTGAACTTTAGTAGAAGCCAGGCACTGACGCAGCACTGTAAGCAAGTAGGAAAAAAGCCAGGATATATAGTTTAATGTGTGAATAAAATTAATTATAAGCGGTAACGTTCGAATATAATTTTTTACATAAGCTGATCTATTAAATTAGCAAAGTCCATGTGGTAGCTGCTTTTGCAGGGTGCCAAAAGGGAGCCTGGAACCCATTTTCTCAAGAATTTTTTTTCAAATCTTATCTGCCATTAGAGCAATGAATCAGTATAGATTTGATGAAGGGGACATGGTTATAAAAAAATTCCCTGGACAATAAAAAAAAAATTTGTCCCTAAACACCATAAAAATGGTTATAAATAGTTCATGGTTACCAGCGACTATCAGCAAATGTGGCGCTACTGATTAGTAACATAGTGCTTGGAGATAATTGGGCACTATTGGAGCAAATGCAAGAGGATACTCCTTTGAGGATACTCCTTTAAGGAGACCAGCAGCTATACCAATGGCTCTTTATGGTTAAATGTTCAATGTATGACTTATTCATGTACCTTCTTTTAGGAATTATGGAAATCCATTTTCTTACTGACACAAGTACATTGCATTTTTGGAATATTGCCTTGCTGTGTAAATTTGGTTATGCTAAGATCATAATTATGCTAAAAAAACAACCAAAGCTTGGATAAGTTTTTCACAAATTTCGAAATCTTTTCTTCTAATGATATCTTGCAGTACCCTTTGGATCCTGGTTTGATCACATCAAAGGTGGGATTCCGTTGAAAGATGAGAGTAACTTCTTTTTTGTCACTTATGAAGATCTGAAAAGGGTAACTAAGTGTTGCGTGTATCCACTTTAATGTCCATTTACTGTAAATACTAATAATCCACAGAAATAATCCACAGAAATTATAGTCCACCTACTATACCAAAATGGGGAAAAATGACCATATTTTTGTGAGTTGTGATGGAGTGAGAGAAGTAAATACCTTTTGCTATAAGAAGGCTCTGCTGTGCTTCACACTGGTTCAGTGATGGTTTTCTTGGTTTCTTTTGGGCCTATTTACCATAACCTGTTAATGATAAATTCTCTGCTGCTCCCCAAGCCCTGTGCTGCAGATGCTATGGTTTCCATATACTGATGTTGGCTGACAAGCTAGAAGCAGTTTGCAATAAATGGTGCTATAATATTAGACTGTATCTGTACTAAAAAACAGTGGTTCTGGATATAGAGGAATAAGTGAATGATTTGCATGGCATCACCCACTAGGATGAAATGAGGAATGAACCAATTAATTTGTGGATTTGTAAGGGACTGAGACATGTGAATACCCTTTGTTATAAATATACTCGACTGTGCTTTTCAAAAAACTTGACTATTCGATCGTGTGTGGGCTGCAACGGACTTTTGACTCGCCAAAGTCCGAAGGACTTTAGAATATGGAACATGCTTCAAATTTTCCGAAGGAACTCCGCCGGACCCGGTCCCTTCGAAAAATTTGCTCGTGTGTATGCTATTCCGACGGACTAAAACCGACGCTAGGGCAGCTATTGGCTACTGGCTATGAACTTCCTTATTCGAATCCAGTCGTACGTCATCACGTTCGAATCCGTCGGAGTTTAGTGTGATTGTGTGTGGCCAAGTCCGCTCAGCCGAAAAGTCCGTCAGAACTCCGTCGGAACTCCGGCAGAACTCCGACGGAACTCCTTCGGAAGTCTGTCGGACATAAGTCCTCTCGTGTGTACGGGGCTTAAGCGTTTTTAAGGCTCCTTTCTACCTCAGTACTATTTAAGAATTTATTATAATTGTATTATTTAGGATCACAAAGGAACTGTAAAAAAGATATGTACATTCCTTGGACATGAGTAGGAAGAACAAACCATTGACTTGGTGGTGGAACAGTCTAGCTTTAATATGATGAAAAGCAACAGCATGTCCAATAATAGCTTAGTTCCAGATTACATCATGGATCCAAAAAACAACAATTTTATGAGGAAAGGTAAAATTTTGTGTTTAATTATCATTATATATAGATTCAATATTATATATATATATATATATATATATAATTTTTTTTTTTTGTTTGGCATCTTGTCTTGCTGATCAAGCATATTACAACTTGCCTTTGCGATAATGCAAGGCTGACAGTGCAAGTGAATCTGTGGCCAGGGTACAGACATTTAATTATTCGCATGTAGGGATGAGCCGAACACCCCCCGGTTCGGTTCGCACCAGAACTTGCGAACGACCCCCGCGTTCGGTACGAACGTTAGAACCCCATTGAAGTCTATGGGACTCGAACGTTCGAATTGGAAAGTGCTAATTTTAACGGCTAATATGCAAGATAGTGTCCTAAAAAGGGTTTGGGGACCTGCCTCCTGCCTCAGGGGACATGGGTCACTGCAGAAAAAAGTTTTAAAAACTGCCGTTTTGGCGGGAGCACTGATTTTAATGACGATTAAAGTGAAAAAAAAAAAGTGAAATATTCCTTTAAATATGGTGCCTGGGGGGTGTCTGTAGTATGCCTGTGAAGTGCCACGTGTTTCCCGTGTTTAGAACAGTCCCTGCACAAAATGACATTAAACGGAAATAACACCATTTAAAACTGCTTACGGTTTTAATGTTATATCTGGTTCCTGCAATATGGTTGAAAATCATTGAGAAACATGGCATGGGTAGCCCTCCCTGCCCATTACCAGCCTATTTGGGTCTTGTACGCATATTAAGGGGAACCCCGTACCCATATTAAAAAAAGGAAATGCGTGTGGCCCCCAGGCCCTATATACTCAGAACAGCAGTATACAGGCGGTGCAAACAAGACAGGGACTGTGTAGGTTTGTTGTGTTAAGTTGAATCTGTTTGTCATTTTCAACCGGTACATTTTTAAAGTGTAGCTCCAGTCAAAAAAACTATCTTTAAGCTTTTTGGAAAACATAGGGAAGGGTTATCACCCCTGTATAATTTGTTTTGTCGTCCATCTTTTTTCATCTCACTTGCTGCTGTCTCCTTGCGTTTGCAAGTAGGAGATGTTTGTAAGTTGGATGTTTGAAAGTAGGGGCCTGCCCTATATTATAGCGGTATGTACTGGGTACAGAGCACGCAGACAGCACGCACTATCTCCTAACACTACTGACTGCAAGCTCTATTATTAACCACTTGTTAGCCCAATGTTTGCATAAAGTGAAAGATGAAGTTATGCTGAGTAAATAGATATCAAACATGTCACTCTTCAAAATTGCACATGCCCGTGGAATGGCGCCAAACGTCGCTACTTAAAAAATCCCCATAGGCGACGCTTTAATTTTTTTTTTACTGGTTACATGTTTTGAGTTGCAGAGGAGGTCTAGGACTAGAATTATTGCTCTCACTCTAACATTCTCGGCGATACCTCACATGTGTGGCACATGCGAGCACATGGGGACATGGGCGCTTTAATTTTTATTTTATTTTTTTATTGTTCATTTTACTTTATTTATGTTAGTTTGACATTTTTTTCCCCAAAAATATATTTTTGATCACTTTTATTCCTATTACAAGAAATGTAAACATCCCTTGTAATAGGAATATGGGGTGACAGGTCCTCTTTACAGTGAAATCTGGGGGGTCAATATGACCCCACATCTCACCTCTAGGCTGGGAAGCCTGAAATAAAAAATAAAAAAAAGATTCTGGCTTTGATCGTACTGGCGAGTTGGTAGAAGCACCGGAGGGCGGTGAGGGGTGGGGGGCGTCTATGGCTGGGTATTTCAGGGTATCACCGAGTATGGCTGGGTATCTCTGAGTATGGCTGGGTATGGCAATTTATGGCAGGGTATTACAGAGTATTGGCGGGGTATTGGCGGGGTACTACAGAGTAATAGCAGGGTACAGCAGAGTATTGGGGGGTACTACAGAGTAATGGCAGGGTACTGCAGAGTATTGGGGGTACTGCAGAGTAATGGCGGGTACTGCAGAGTAATGGCGGGTACTGCAGAGTATTGGGGGGTACTGCAGAGTAATGGGGGTTACTGCAGAGTAATGGGGGGGTACTGCAGAGTAATGGCAGGGTACTGCACTGCAGAGTAATGGCAGGGTACTGCAGAGTATTGGGGGTACTGCAGAGTAATGGCGGGTACTGCAGAGTAATGGCGGGTACTGCAGAGTATTGGGGGGTACTGCAGAGTAATGGGGGTTACTGCAGAGTAATGGGGGGTACTGCAGAGTAATGGCAGGGTACTGCACTGCAGAGTAATGGCAGGGTACTGCACTGCAGAGTAATGGCGGGGTACTGCAGAGTAATGGCAGGGTACTGCAGAGTATGCACTGGTATTGCAGAGTATTGGCAGGGAATTGAGGGGTTAAATTCGGTGAGCAGCGATGTGGGCACTGCAGATGCAGCCCACATCGCTGCTGACACCGATCTCTTTCCCCTCCGCTGTACCGATCGGTACAGAGAGGGGAGGGAGGAACAGGCGTCATAACATAACGCCGGTTTGTTTCCAAGTGATCACTCCGTCATTTGATGGAGCAATCACGTGGTAAACGGCCGCTATGAGCGGCCGTTTACCGTGATCCGTGATGCGACCCGGCGGTCACGGATGCTCTCGAGTGCGCACACCTCGGGGCACGCGAGAGCAGAATTCTGGGAGGCCGTTAATTAACGGCCTCTCAGAGTTAAACAACCCCCCCTGAAGCCGTTAATCGGCAATGGGCAGTTGTTAAGTGGTTAAAGCTAGATCACTAGCTATATAGGTGAGGTGAATATAGTGGTGTATACTGCAGTCAGGGCACAGACAACAACCACTACACAGCAGCAAGATAGGAAATCAGCCAAAAACGATTGGTGTGTACTGTGTTGAAGGTACACAGAACACCCACTGCTTCAGATGCTAAGTAACACACTACACGAGGCCGCCTCAAAGGCGGCCTTATATAGTGTGGGGCGTGCACTACACAGCCTGAGCTATGATTGGCCACAGGCAGGATGCCTGTGGCCAATCATGGCTCTCCTCGCTGCCGGCGCTGCGATTGGCCAAGCATCCGGGGTCACAGTGCATGCTTGGCCAATCATGGGGCAGCAATGCACTGCGCCACCGCAGTGCATTGTGGTCCGCTAGCGCGTCACTCGAATTTTGACGCGAACGGCCCAAACGTTCGGAATTCGCCGAACGGCCGAACAGCCAATGTTCGAGTCGAACATACGTTCGACTCGAACACGAAGCTCATCCCTATTCGCATGTAGTGCAGGCCCGGTCTAGTCTGGCTGTTTGGTCCCAGGTTCCATTCTCTGATAAGCGCACAGCACATGATAACACGTCAGGCACATGGTATTTCACAGGCACTCGAGTCCGAGAACAGGCTGCACATGTTTTTTTTTGTTTTTTTTTGGAATACCTTTATTGAACCATAAGTTGCATTATACATACCATACAAAGAGTATTGCAAAAATACAGTTGCATAGTTATGCTGGTAACATACAGAGCATCAGAGCTACACCAGTAGTTTGACAAAAGGGAGCACATACAAGAATGAGGTCTAAATTGCGTGGATGGGAATATATCAGAGAAGAAAAAACATACACAAACATCTCCAAGGTTCCCAATATATATAGGATAGCCCCAACTTAATGAAGCAATCTTATGGAAAATACAATAAGAAAAAGACGGGGTGGTAAAGGGACCCTGGTGGCCATTATATCCCAATGGAAACATGAAATGTAATAGCATACGGTAATCATATACATAATAGCAGCAAAAAACTGCATGGAAATGATTCCAGACTGACTGAAAGAGCATATAAAGGGAAGAAACAGAGAAAGAGAAGAGGAAAAAAAAAAATTGCGGAAAAGGAACTAGAGCATAGAGGGCCTGGGCTTATGCACAGAGCAGAGGGGAAAAGGACATTAAAGTGGTTCTGCACCTTTAAAAAATATATTAAATGCCAGCAGCTACAAATATTGCAGCTGCTGACTTTTAATAAATTGACACTTACCTGTCCCAGGGTCCAGCGATGTCGGCGGCAGATGACGAGCAATCGCTTGTCTCTCTGCTGCCCCCGCCGTCATCCTCTGTCAGGGAATCGGGAAGTGAAACATTGCGGCTTCACTGCCAGTTCCCTACTGCGCATGCACGAGTCGCGCTGCGTGTCTCTTCTGGTCCCCGCTGTGTCCTGGGAACTGTGTGTTTCCCATAACACAACTGGGGGGGCATCTGCGGCGGTCTGTCCCGGAAGTGGGTGCAGATACCTGGATTATCCAGGTAACTGCACCCCCAACAAAAGCAGATTCTCTCACCCGGGGGCCTCATAACATGTCCCAGAGGAAATTAAACAGGGTCCGAAACTTCCTGTAAATGGGCATCCTTAAAGACAAAGTGTCGCCAAGGCCAAAGTGTCGCCAAGGCCTCCAAGTATCACCAAAGCACTCCTCCCTGTTGTTGAGTGTAGCCGTAAGGTCTTCCATGTCCCTGAGTTCATTGATTTTGGTAAACCAGAGAGACCTCGAGGGTGGGTTCACAGACCTCCAACACAAGGGAATGCATGTCTTGGCTGAATAGTAAGAAAGGTCTTGTATTTTATAATGGGCCTTCAAGAGAGTTGCAGCAACCATGCTGCAGGGTTGTCCGCCAGATCGACATTAGTCAAGTGTTTGATAGTACTGACCATGTCTTGCCAGAACAGTCTAAGCTTTGGACACTCCCAGAAAATATGTATCATTGTTCCACGGAACTAGAAAGAGATTCCCCTAATGGTGGACTTTAGAGGCATGTACACCAGTGAATATAATAAAATATAAAAATGTATTAATTGAATGAATAAAATTGTATCATGAAAACATTGGACTAAATATATATGATACAAACCATTGATGAATTAATTATCCATACACAATCCAATTAATCATAGCATTTGTTTTCCCTACGCGTTTCGGAGCGTTGAGGATCCCCTTCTTTAGGGGAAGGTATATAGTATGGAGTGCAATTCTAATGAAATATAAACAGCAGAACATTAAGGCGATGGAATAGATTACAGAGAGGGAATATTATTCTCTATAATGATATACTTACATATCAACAACTAATATTGTATACAGATGACATGATGTTAATTAAAAACAAATAGGACAGGTCACAAAATGTAAATAGTTCTCCAAATTCCAAGGCTTCCACTGCTTCAAGGTATTGAATAGAGGTTTTAAATTATAAGTTATCTGCAACCCATAGATATTAAAGGCCCCAAAGGGAAAGAACCTGCTGACGTGTGTACGAGAGAGGCACTGAGGCGAAATGTCCGCCCCCAACCTTGAAAAGAAAAAAGATTAGTGGAATATAATGGGGAATTGATAAAAATATAATAAATGTAATCATATTAAAATATTGTCCATCACTGCTTGAAAGTCAGCGCAGCTCAATACAAAGATGTGTCTATACTGAGGAAAAAAAAGAAAAAAAAGATTCCAGCGGTGGTAATCCACTCTTGCTATCCAGCGATGGCTGATCTCTTCTCCAGGGTCCAGCGATGGGTGATCTGATCTCTTCTCCGGGGTCCAGCAATGGGTGATCTCTCCCGATGGTCCAGCGCAGCGCATCCTGTCTCCACCGGAGACACTGCGGGAATCCCCGCTGCCTGACAGGTCTTAGCTGAGGAGGACAGACTACCCGTCACCTCACCTCGCCCCCTCTGACGCAAGGGGAAACCCAGGCTTCCCCAGTGATGTGCGGGTGACCCCGCCCCCTCTGATGTAATGGGAACCTGAGTTACATAAGAGGGGGACGGGGTCACCCATACATCACTGGGGAAGCCTGGGGGTTTCCCCTTGCATCAGAGGGCTGTGAGCTGGCCCCGTCATCCTCAGCTAAGACCTGTCAGGCTGCTGGGATTCCCACAGTGTCTCCGGTGGAGACAGGATGCGCTGCGCTGGACCATCGGGAGAGATCACCCATCGCTGGACCCTGGAGAAGAGATCAGCCATCGCTGGATAGCAAGAGTGGATTACCACCACTGGAATCTTTTTTTTTTTTTTTAATAAAGGACTTTTCCCAAGTCATTTTTGTATAGCCGTCATTATAGCCGCGAGTGCTTTTAAATGACTTTTTTTCCTGCAGAAATTATACTTTGTGCAGGGACAGTTCTAAGCACGGGAAACATGCGCCCCTTTACAATCACACTATAGACACCCTCCAGGTACGAAATTTAAAGGAATATTACACTTGTATTGTTTCACTTTAAGCATTATTAAAATCACTGCTCCTGAAAAAACTGCAGTTTTTTGCATTGATACTTGTCCCCTGGGGCAGGACCCATGTCCCCAAACACTTTTTTAGGACAATAACTTGCATATTAGCCTTTAAAATTAGCACTTTTGATTTTGAACGTTCGGGTCCCATAGACTTTAATAAGGTTCTAAAGTTCACGTGAATTTTAAGGTCTGTTCGCAGGTTCTGTTGCGAACTGAACAGGGGGGCGTTCAGCTCATCCTTAGCCAAGATTATAGAGGCTGTGATAGAAGGTGCAGAATTCTGCTTCTGTCCAGCAATGTAGGTTCTGGTTCGGGGCCCACATAATGCCTGGGCCAGCAATGTTCCTGGCTTGTTTGAAAATGAATACATGGCATGTCGGGCCCACAACCAATTTCTGGTTAGTCTTATGGAAAAGGAGAGCCTGAAGTTCTTCCCTCACCTTAAGGAGGTCCTGATAAGTGGAGCGTGCGAGACTCGCTTTGTGGGAGCATTCAAAACTATGCAGCTTCGACAACAGCTCATCTGTTTGTCTGGTATGTTCCCTCTTGAGGAGGGATCCAATTCTAATTAGAACACCCCTAACAACTGGCTTATGGACTTCCCAGACCACTAAAGGATTATCAACCGAGTCACAATCAATGGAAAAATACTCCATCAAGGTAGTCCATAGCTCAATAATCCAGTCGGCTGATTGTAGCAGTGCTTCATTCAAACTCCAAGACTGAGGACTCTGTGTAACGAGGCCCAAATGAAGCATGATGAGAGAGGGAGACGACATCAATGTATGCAGAAACAACTCTGGAAAGGTCTTTATGTGTGACCATAAGGTAGTCCAGGCGAGAGTATGTATGGTGTACTGGAGAGAAATAGTAATAATCTCTCTCTCAATAATCTCTTGGGGGTGTAGAAGCCTTCAAGGGTCTACCAAGTGCAGGAGCTGTAAGTCTGCCTTAAGACACTTCAGACGAGTGTAAGAAAGGTGGGAGGCACCGTGCAACACATCTAACAAAGGATTCATGGCACAATTGAGATCTCCACCTAAGACTAGGAGTCCCTCCGAGAATTCCAGCAACACCGGAAGGTGGTCCCGCAAAAATTGAGATTGATCCACATTGGGGAAATAGACGTTGACAAAAGTGACCTGTATATCCTAAATTTTCCCTTTTTAAGCAGAAGAAATCGACCCTGAGCATCCTGCCACACCGCATTAAAGGACCATGGCACTGACTTAGCGATGAGAATGCTGATCCTTTCGATTTTTTTAAAAGGCGAGGTACTGTGGTACGCCAATGGAAAGTCTCTGTTGGTCAGTTTAGGGACACTGTCATTCCTAAAATGCGTTTCTTGCAGAAAAGCAACTTGAGTCTTACTTTTCCGTATGTTGGCAAACAGCTGAGAGCATTTCTCTGGGATATTCAGACCATGGACATTGGCGGAGTATGATGAGGTTGGAGAGATGAAGAGCCAAAAGATAAGGACTCCACCGCTCAGCCCTAGGTGAGAGAGAGACAAAGACCACAAAAAACACAGAGAACGAGGGAGGAGAAAGAGAAGAGGAGTACAGGGGGAAGAAAAGGGGTAATCTAGAAAACACACGTATCACTTGGGTCCCCTAACAGAGCACACTAGTTACCCAGGCGGGGAATAGTCCTATCGGGGGGTGTCTAAAATGCAGAGAAAACAAGAAAATGGAAATGCACAGAGCAGGGATCCTGCAAGAACACAGTAATAATCAAACGCATCAAAACTGCAAAATGTAAAGTAACCAGGGCAGTAGAGTTAAAACAATGTTGGTGCTCCAGGCGGAAATAGAGGCTGGGTGTGGCCCAGAGTAAATGGGACAGAAAAATGTAGAAGAGAGCTCAACTGCTGCTTCTCACATCCAACCCAATAGCACCAAAATCAGAGAAAGCAATGGCCCAGCCAGAAGCGCAGTTAGAACACTAGTAAATCCCCTAAAGGCTCATGCTAGTTAGAGGTATAAGGTCATAGGGTGGGCCCCATAACCCCACCAGATAGGCCATCACCCCAACCATGGAGAACTAAAAAAAAAACAATATAACAATAACATAAAAATCGAAAATCTCTCCCATGGAACCTGTAGCGAATAAGGGCACGAAAACAAAGGGAAGGGGATCCATCCATGACCTTTCACGGTAATAGAGATCTAGTATGGGCATTGGTTGCCCACCCCCACCAAACAAGAAGGGATGGAAGAAGGCAAGCAAACATAACCTGACTCCTTCCAACCGCAAAAGCTCGGGTTTTGCAGAGCAATAAATTGTATTGAAGCAAAGCAGACCGGGCTGGTCTCCCCCAGTCCCCAAGGCAGAGGCAGAAAAGCCAAAAGACATGGCTTAGGGGCCTCTAGCAAGGCCACCAGACAAAACTATTAACCAACCAAAGGAGTTTGGGGACCAGCCGGGTCCCAAAAACATAACAATCAGGGTGACAAAAAATGCTAACCCAGGGGTGTCGCAGGCAGAAGATATTAATGCTAACAGATCAATTGCATACATAACACAAATGACAAAGTAAAAAAGTATCAAAAATAGAGCCCGCAGACCAGGGGTATTTCTATAAAAAATAGATATATAACTGGGCCAAGCTTAACGAGTCAATTAGAAGAACAAGGAAAACTTGCAGTCAGTCTTCAGATTCAGCTGGTGCGGATCTGTGAGTCTCTCTACTGGAGGCTCGGGAGCGGGAGTGACGAATCCGTTGTGGTCTTGGCAGGGAAAAAGAGAAGGCCTCTGGGCACAGCAAAAAGTTGAACCAGTTAGGAACTTCTACAGGGGGTTTATCCAAGAAACTGAAGAGAGCAGGTAACTGGTCGGGGGTGCGCAGATAATATTCAGACCCATGTTTCCAAATGATCAGGTGGAAGAGATGACCCCAGCGGTAGGTTGCATCTGCCTCACGAATTACCTCCAACAAGGGATGAAGCATCGTTCGATTGGCTCGGGTTTGCCTGCAGACATCTGGATAGACACGATCAAGGGAACCATAAAAGTCAATGGAACCCGTGTCCCAAGCTTGCAGAGGATCTTCTCTTTTACAGTGAAGAAATTGTCCCTGCAGAGAACATCATGCAGTAGTTTAGTGGGGCCATGAGCCACCTGAGATAATGGCGTGACACGAGGACCCAGCACTCGGTGGACATGATCTAGCTCCAACTCAGCAGTTTCCCCAGAAATTGGTTAAGAATTGACATGACTGTGATTCACAGTTCCAGGCCCATGGTGGCCTCTGGAATCCCTCTCAGGAACAAGTTGTTCCATCTGTTACGATTCTCACCATCGTCCAGCCGCAGCTGGACATCAATGAGATGACAGTGGAGGGCCTGTTAATCAGACTCCAGAGGGGTGAGCTGAGTATCCCTGGAAGTGGAAGCTGACTCAAGGACCGTCACCTTCTCCTCCACAGTGTCCACTTGCTTACGGAGTTCATGCAGCTCCTTGGAAAGTGCATTAACAATATAGGCCATAGCTTGCAGGTCCTGCTTAGTGGGAAAATCTGCCCTGATCTCCCTGAAGGCTTTCTCAGTACAGCTACCCAGCCCCTGTGGTAATGCAGAGCCAGACGGGGACTCTGTCTGTGGGAGGGCAGGGGAAATGATAGGTGAATCTGGCCGTGACTGAGCCGCTCAGGTATCCCTAGTAGCAGTAGCAGGCATTTGTGGGAGCTTCTTTGTGGAAGCTGTACCTGCGGGGTTGGTGCATGGCGGCGCCATTTTAGTGGAGGCTGAGAGAGAAGGAGCCGGGTGTTGGAGGGGAAAGTAGTGAGTGATCTCTGCGCTCCTCGATTCCAATGCAGTCTGTGTTAGCCACCTGTCTCCCGACATGTGAAAGGATCAGCGCAATGCGGCTCTAATATAGGTTCCCTGTCCTGGTCTGTGCAGAGCTCTGGAGTATGCGACTCTACTCCATTGCCAAGCCACGCCCTCTGCACATGTTTTTTTTAGTGGTTTTTATTTTGTTAGCGAACTGGGATAGGGTGAGGGTGAGACTAGGGACACTCCAATAAACTTCAACAACTTGCAGTAGGGGACACTAAATCTGAACTATTCCTTCTTGGTGAAGGAACCCCTGTAAAAGTGAACGAAAACTGGTACTAAAGAGGGACTCCTCAACAGGAGTATAGTTCTAGATGTACAAAAACAAAACTCTCCCAAACTAGGTCAAAGAAAGTCTCTAAGTCCAGAAGGCTAGTGCTCACTGTTGAAATAAAATCAGTGCAGCGCTAAACAAAATGTGACTAGATATGCAAGAACATCTGAAACTCACTCATAAATAAAAACAACTATGAGTACACTCTGTCTCATGAACATTACTGAACCACCGTGCAAGAGCTAATGAAACATAAGAAACACACTATGATACAGTATGTGAAAAGTGAAAATATGAAAACAACACAAATACAAAATAAATACTGTGTCAGAAACCATGAATGAGACTGAGACAGAAGTGCAAATAAATCACACTTGTTTATTAATAAAAAATAAAAAGGAAAATGGAGTAAGCGTAGTCAAAGCATAGCCAGAGTCCAGTAACCGGGTCGAGTAGTCAGCCAGGCCAGAGTTCCGTAACCAAATCGGGTAATCAGCCAGGCCAGAAGTCAGAGATCCAAGTAGGAACAGCAAGCGGAATAAGGAGCCAGAAGGGATGTCAGCAACCAGTCTTTAAACAGGAACGCAGGAGATGGTTTCTTGTGATGTGACCAAGGCGAAGGCAGAGATGAAGTGAGCTGGACAGCTTTAAGTAGGCAGGTCAGACGAGCAGGATCAGGAACAGCTGGGTAACTGTGGAGAGAGATGAGAGCTGGCAATTAGCCGACAGCTGAGCAAGCAGCCCAGAGAAGGAAGGGCTAAGCCAGCCCTGACATACTGTTGTTCCAATACTCAAAATGGTGTAATAAAAATAAGTGTCCAGCCAACCAAGTGCAGTGAAGGGGAACAGCCTCAAGATGAAATTTGGAACATAGAATCCAGATGAGTCAATTGGATGTCAGAAATTTCACTTGAATGTGGTATAAATGAAAGGTTGGGTACTCTTTACCGAATACGGTGGACACACATACCATGCGGCAGTGGGTCAAATAGGCTCATAACACCTCAATGCCTGGTGTTGTATGCAGTGATCCTACGACTCCAACCATGCGTTTATATCATACGTCAGGGTGACAATGAGACCCACTGTCTGACATTCACACTGTTTGTAGTTGTTCCGTGACTCCAACCGTACGTCTCCAGACCATAGGACGGGATGGCAGTACAACCAGCAGCCCAATAGACCAGGAATGTGGTATCATGGGAGGAACAAGGCGAACGTTATGCTCCAGTTGAAGACCCATAGAGTTGAAACACACCAGGTCAGCATTCTTTTGCTTCTCACATTGCTTTTATTTAAATTTTTTATCCTGTGATCACTTTTTTTGTATCCTACATTTCTTTGTATGATATATATTTTTATTAAAATCTTTTGGTTTTTTGGCCCTCTATAATTTGACCCCATCATCATTAGGGGAGGATGAGGGAATTGGAGACAATATTATGGGGGAATATGTAAGGGAATATGTAAGGGAAAACGCTATTCCGACAATAGATAGTGCTACTGGGGAATCTTTGGATTCTCCATTTTCACTTGAAGAGTTACTAGAAGTAATTGCCAATACTCCAACAAATAAGAGTCCAGGCCCTGACGGGTTTACATCAAAATTCTATAAGACGTTTAAAGAACATATAGCTCCGTTTATGCTTCAAGTGTTTAACTCTATCTCCTTCACGAACCAATTTTCAACACAGACTCTGGAATCTCATATAACTTTGATTCCCAAACCAGAAAAGGATTTGACACTTTGTTCTAGTTTTCGACCCATATCATTGATTGGGATAGATTTAAAGATATATGCTAAACTGATTGCACTCCGTCTTCAACCATTGCTTCCAAGCTTAATACATACAGATCAGGTAGGATTTATTCAAAGTAGAGAAGCACGCGATAACACGATTAAAACTTTTTTGTTGATGAACTATGCACAAAGGGCTAAAATTCCAGTATGCCTTCTCTCAGTTGATGCAGAAAAGGCATTTGATCGGGTGGGATGGCCCTTCCTTAAACATTCTTTAATGCAAATAGGACTGGGGTCAAATATATTCCATAAGATCATGGCATTATATACTAAACCGGTAGCTAGAATAAAAATTAATGGTTCATTGACAACAAGTTTTAATATACAAAATGGTACCCGTCAGGGATGCCCGTTATCCCCTTTACTCTATGTTATAGTAATGGAATATTTAGCGACGGCTATTAGACAGAACTCTTCCATTTCTGGTGTTCGGATAGAACAGAGGGAAATAAAAATGGCTCTGTTTGCCGATGATCTATTACTTTATATCACTAATCCACACATTGCAATTCCCTCTGTTTTGTCTGAATTCCAGCGGTTTGGGAAACTGAGTAATTTTAAAGTAAATATATCAAAATCAGAAATCCTTAATGTGTCGCTCGTACCCGAACAGGTTACAATGTTGAGAGCTAATTTTAAGTTTAGGATTTGTTCTACAGCTGTAAAATATTTAGGTGTTAAAATCACCCCGGATTCAAATCATTTATACTCAATGAACTATGTTCCTCTCCTGCAACGTACCCTACAAGATCTAAAAAAATATGATGTTAAGCAATATTCATGGTTTGGGAGAATTAATATATTAAAAATGGATATAATACCGCGGTTTTTGTATTTTTTTCAAACTATCCCAATTGATGTCCCCAGATCTTTTTTTTCCACTTTACAATCGGCTTTTACAAAATTTATTTGGGGACACAAAAAACCAAGATTACAAAAGAAATTATTATCATTACCAAAAACGAAAGGAGGTGTGGGTGCACCTGATCTATACTACTACTATGTTTCGGCTGTTCTGACTAGACTGGTGGACTGGTTTTATTCTCTGGAAACCAAACAATGGGTAAAAATAGAACAAGGGTTGAATCAACTGGATTTAAAGGCATTGCCATGGTTAGACTTGTCTGGTAGCAATTTAAATCGTGAGTTGTTAGAATCTATGCCTTCCCTCACATCTCATGTGTTGAATGTATGGGGCAAAACAGTTATAAAATTGGAACTTTCTTCTTATGTAGGACCTATGACATCTCTATTTGGCAACCCTTTATTTCCACCGGCATTAAATAGGACAAGTTTTCTTATATGGAATAGGGAATCCCATTATAGACTGAGTAATATTTTATGTCAGGGGACAATTCCGTCTTTATTAAATTTATTCCCTACTCAGCGACCATCACCTATGCAAATGTTGGAGTTTTGGCAGTTGCGGTCATTCTGGTGTACAATTCGATCAAGTAAATCTCTGGGTAGAGATTTAACACAACTTGAAACTATCCTGACACAAGATCAAAAACCAAATCATGTTATATCAGTACTGTATAAGATGTTTATTATTAAAAATCACCCGGAGCCCCCAGAATACATAAGTAAATGGGTTAATGAGATCAACGCTCAAATTGAGGTTGGGGAATGGGAGAAGGCATTTAATTTTTCTCACTGTTTATCACCGTCGATTAAAGCACAAGAGACGAATTACAAATTGCTCTCAAGATGGTACTGGAGCCCAGTGACACTTCACCGTATATACCGAGAAAAATCGGATATATGTTGGCGGTGCCATAGAGACAAGGGCACATTGCTCCACATCTGGTGGGAATGCCCCCTAATTTTTAGATTTTGGGAAAAGCTTATGCAATTATATACAACAGTCACTGGGGAGGCAATCCCGAATACACCACAAATCACCCTCCTCTCTATGTTACCAAGAACATATAAAAATGTTAAAAAGAATCTACTAGGATACTGGTTGACGGCGGCAAGAACTGTGATACCGCGGCACTGGCGATCAACCCAGTCGCCTACGATAAATGAATGGGCTCTAGAAATGGATAATATAGAGAGAATGGAGATACTCTTAGCACAAGAATTAGATACATATGAAAGGTGCCTCTTGGTTTGGACTCCATGGAGACAACATAGGAAATTGGTAAAAGATTAAGGAACTAGGAGAAGGGAGGGGGGAGGGAGGGATCTGTAGAGGAGAGAGAAGTGGGGGAGGGGGGAGAGGTTAGATATACAGTATCCCCCTTTCCTCATCTCTGTGTGTGTGTTTTTTTTTTTTTTTCTTCTGGGGAGGGAGGGTAGAGGAAATAAAATAATAAATGTGATTATTATGCATGTAAGTAAATACATATGTTTGAATATTGTTAAACTGTGTGTAATGCTTTATAATAATTGAAAATAAAAATAGAATTGGAAAAATCTTTTGGTTGGCCTGCACCATATGGAGCCTATTTTTTTGCTCTTTTTCACGTTTAGATGACGGTGATTCCCCTTGTTCCTCCCATAGTACCACGTACCTGGTAGTAAAACATAAGCTGGGCATTTTGATTGACATCTGAGTTTGATGTCACTTCCTGTTTTCTCTCTCCAATTGCACCAAGGAGAGAGGAAACAGGAAGTATGAGAGGAGCGGACCTCTCCATCCTTGCTGCGTAAAGACACCGCTGGAGAGGACAACACACAGCAAGTTAAGTAAAGGGGGGTTTGATGTGACACAGGCAGGCTGCTGCATTTGGTGGTGACACATGCTGCTGCAATTGGTGGTGACACAGGCTGCTGCAATTTGGTGGTGACACATGCTGCTGCAATTTGGTGGTGACACATGCTGCTGCAATTTGGTGGTGACACAGGCTGCTGCAATTGGTGGTGACACAGGCTGCTGCAATTGGTGGTGACACAGGCTGCTGCAATTGGTGGTGACACAGGCTGCTGCAATTTGGTGGTGACACATGCTGCTGCAATTTGGTGGTGACACACGCTGCTGCAATTTGGTGGTGACACACGCTGCTGCAATTTGGTGACACACGCTGCTGCAATTGGTGACACAGGCTGCTGCATTTTGGTGGTGACACAGGCTGCTGCATTTTGGTGGTGACACAGGCTGCTGCAATTTGGTGGTGACACAGGCTGCTGCATTTGGTGGTGACACAAGCTGATGCATTTGGTGGTGCCACAGGCAGCTGCGATTGGTGGGATATAGGCTGCATTTTATGTGACACAGGCTACATGTAAGGAGGGACTCCGCTGGGGTATCTGATGTAAGAACGGACTCCGCTGGGGACACCTGATGGCATCTGGTGGTAGGTGACATGGCTAGTGACATGCTCAGGGCTCCCACTGATTCTGCATTATGGCGAGTTGAATGATTTAATTTTATATTACAATGTAATGATAGAAATAATGCGCTTCAATCATCCTGACACCATAACAACCATGGTACGGGGATGATTGAAATGAACACCAGGTGTTTGGAATATCTTTATCTGCTCACTGTTAAATTTTCTAAAATACACATATTTCTATTGTTGTAGGATCTGGGCCTGCTGTCCCTCCATCCCTCTCTTCCTCCATCCCTCGTTCATCTCAGACACTAACCACATCACCTTAGAGCCATGCCCACTATTTCGCTGAAACCATGCCCATTTTCACCAAGTGGGAGGGGTCAAAAAGGAAGGGCCAGGTCCATCCTAAAACTTCACCATCCACCACTGCATTGCATAATTTCACCATGCAGGAACTTTAAGGGTACAAGCACTCAGCTGGTTTGACCTTCCTACGTCAAGTACACCATGGCAACCATATTAATACTACTTTTACTTTCAGACCCTGCAAGAGGAATTTTATTTGCCACAGCATGCTTTCTTCCATTCCTTCCAGTTGAGACATGCTATACAGTCTCAAATGCACATCCCCTGAAAGGGCCTGCTGATTTGTCACAGGTTCCTCTCCCCGCTAGTGCAGCAGCAACCAGGCACACCACAACATTCACTCTTCTGGCTCAATGAACAGTCTAGGGGGTTGCCTTTTTTATATCTATTGCTGAACAAACATGGATGGGCCACAAGGAGCTGTGGGATACCAAAGAAACACTGAGTTTAACCACTTGAGACCCACGCAAATGACGGCTACAGCACGGACCTCCTTTGCCGGGACTACGTCTTGTGACGTCGTCCCGTGCACGAGCGGCCTGCGCGCCCCCTGAGGGGCGCGCGCGGCGCGCTCTGTGATCGTGAGTCTATGAGACTCGCCTGATCATGGATCCGAGCAAGGGGTCCATCCCGACCCCTTACCACGTGATCAGCTGTCAGCCAATGACAGCTGATCATGTGATACAACGGAGCCGGTAATCGGCTATTATTCCTCCTCGCGCTGTAAGCTGCCGGCGGCCATGATTGGGACATCAGTCCCGATCACGGCCAGCTTACCAGTGCCCACCTGCCCCCCTCAGGAATAAATAAGTGCCCCCCGTAAGTGCCACCCAGCAGTGCCCACAGTGCCACACATCAGTGCCCACAGTGCCACCCATCAGTGCCCACAGTGCCACCCACAATCTGCCTCAACAGTGCTGCACCCCAGTGCCACATATCCGTGCCCATCAGTGTCATCTACCAGTGCCCATCAGTGCCGCCCATCAGTGCCCAGCAGTGCCGCCTATCAGTGCCCATCAATCCCATCTATCAGTGGTACCTATCAGTGCCCCTTAGTGCCACATATCCGTGCCACCCATCCGTGCCATCTTATCTGTGCCCATCTTTGCCCATCAATACTGCCTTATCTGTGCCTATCGGTGCCACCTTATCTGTGCCTATTAGTGCCGCCTTAACTATGCCTATCAGTGCCCACCAGTGCAGCCTATCAGTGCGCCTCATCCGCACACTTCAATGAAGGAGAAAAATTACCTGTTTGCAAAATTTTATAACAAACTATTAAACATGATTTTTTTTTTTTTGCATCTTTTTTTGTTTGTTTAGCAAAAAATAAAACTCCCAGCTGTAATTAAATACCACCAAAAGAAAGCTCTATTTGTGGAAAAAAAATGATAAAAATTTCATTTGGGTACAGTGTTATATGACCGCGCAATTGTCATTCAAAGTGCATCAGCGCTGAAAGCTGAAAATTGGTCTGGGCAGGAGGGGGGTTTAAGTGCCCAGTAAGCAAGTGGTTAAAAGGAGGGCACTCTTCACTCAGCAGCTACTTCATTATTCAATACGATATGTATATTATGTCTGTGCTTATTTTGGGCGTACTATTGATATAAATTGTAATCATGTGGTACATTGTTTATTATGCTATGAATTTTATTATGATATGATTTATCAATCATGTTTTACCTACTTTGTATCATAAATATTGATTTATTAAAATGTATATCATTTACTGAACTATGCCAAATGTTGTCACTATTAAATATCATGTATAACTTATTGAATGTTTCATCCCACCCGAGTGGTGTGTTTCATAGAAAATCCCAATGCCCCTTCTGTCCCCAATTTCCCCTTTCTTATTCAACATAAAAACTCACTTGACTGTTTATTAGCTGGCATTTAATTAGGGGCACGGGGCGTGGCCAGCAACGGACATGTAGACAGAGTGTTTTGAGAGCTCCTCCAGTACCGAAGTATCCTGAATAGCATCCGAATGCAGCGATCTGTCTCTGTCCTCACAGACACCTCCGGTAAAGTCCCCGCCACCACCGGGAATCAACAGAGTAGGTCGGAATGGCCGGGCCGGCCATAAAACCGTGTCGGAGCGGGCAGCATCACAGGCCGTGAGCAAGACCAAAGATGGCGCTGGCGCGTCCTCCTCCAGTGGCAAGCTGCCGAAGAACAAGCCGCACCTGAGGGGTGAGTCTGGTTCTCAGGCCTGCACACAGACATCCTCGGGCACCACCGCTAAGGCCAAACCACGGCCACTATCAAGGAACATTTTGCGGATTCCCCGCACAGCCAGCGCACACCACCGCCAGTGGTGCCACATGCGGTGGAGGGCACAGAGCCCTGGGAGGAAACGGGTGCCTGGGAGGAGGATAGTGAACCGGGTGATCTATCACAGAGTGCAAGCCAGGAGGAAGTGGCTGAGGAGATGGTGAAGGGAGAGGAAGAGATCACTTTAAAACATGTGATGGAGGCTATACATCAATGCCAGACTACATTAACAACGCAGATTGAATCAGTCAGACTGGATTTATCTATTGTTAAACATGACATGCAGAAGATCCTCTCTAGTATCTCCAATGCAGAACAACGAATCAGCGATATGGAGGACAGTATACAGCCTATGTCTGCAACTATCCATATGCAACAACAGGAGATTAAAGAGCATGCCACAAATTTAGGAGACCTAGAAAACCGTATGCGCAGGAACAACCTGCTATTTGTAGGTTTCCCGGAAGGTGAGGAAGGCAGGGATACGGAGCAGTTCCTAGAGCAATGGCTGAGAAATCTGCTTGGGCGAGAGTCTCTATCACCCAACCTTCAGGATATTCAATATAATGGAAAGAGAATCTCAATTTTCCCTGACTTTTCTGCCATCACTCAGAAACAAAGAGCAGCTTTCACCAATGTAAAGAAACGTCTGAGAGATAAACAACTTCCGTATAGCATGATGTATCCTGCTAAACTGAGGGTGGTTAATGATGGCAAGGTACAATTTTTTTCTTTCACCCACGGAAGCCTCGGAATGGTTAGATGGGCTGCAATAGACCTCTCTCTCTAAGGTGCTACACAGACAGCGACATAACTGCCTTCGACTGGCGTTACAAAACATTCCACTGACTATGTAATAATGTTTAAGACCTATAAGACACACCTCTGCCATCCTGGCCAGATGGAAGAATTGGCGGTGGGTCCATGTGCACGTTACTCCTCCGGGATGGAGGACTGCCCTGGAGAAGCCCCCCCCCCTCCCTCCCCTTAGCAGGGAGGGGGGAATTTGGGTGTTTGAGTATGAGTTTCTTTCTCTATTTTTATTGCACGTACATTGCACGTATAAGCCGGAGGAGGGTAAGATTATGGAACAGATGTGGTCAGTATTTGGTTCATGTAAGAATTATCCAAAGTGTATTAATAACCAAGGTGGTGTAGAGACCTGTTTTTTACAGGGATGACCTCCCACCCCTTGTTGGTCCATGGACTCTCCATCCCACCGATGAGTTTTAATTGTATCACCAGGAATGTTAGAGGCCTAAATTCTTTGATTATTTAAAACGCACTAAAGTGCAAATATTTATGCTCCAAGAAACTCATCTGGTGGGATCCCGGGTCATGGCCCTAAAGAAGCAGTACATTGCACATGCCTTTAATGCGACTTACTCTAGTTACTCTAGAGGTGTTTCTATACTTATACTAAGATCTTTGCTGGTCCAAATATTGGAGGTCAAGACTGACCCACAGGGTTGTTATATTGTGGTGGTTTTACAATGCCAGGGAGCATTATATACATTAGTGAACCTATATACGCTGCCACCCTTTGACCTACAAAGGCTACGGGATTGTATGTCTATAGTACTCCCCATGGTACAAGGTCACCTCCTTATAGGAGGTGACTTTAACAAGGTTATGAACGCTGATCAGGATAGGCTCCGATGCACTGGACCATCATCCCCGGTGTTAAGAGAATGGGCGACGTCCTATGATTTGACGGACATATGGCGATGGAAACGTCCAGATCAGAGGGAGTTCTCTTGTGCTTCGGCGTCCTATAGGTCTCTATCTAGGCTGGATATGTTCTTCCTCTCCAGGGATGTGTTGCAAGGAGTGGGGGGGATTTCCTATCTACCAAGAGCAATCTCAGACCACTCTTCCCTGCAGTTGACTATGAGAATATGGAAAGATTTGGGCAGCCAGATATGGCGGATGAGTCCCTATTGGTTGCAGGAAACCATGGTGACATACACCTGTAAAGATGCAGTGACTACCTTCTGGCAGGAAAACAGGGAAGAGGCTCCGGAATTAATCACTTGGGATGCTTTTAAGGCGGTCTCCAGAGGAGCTTACATGAAAGGGGTCCTGGATCTGCGGAAAGCGAATGGGGAGCGAACACAAGAGTTGGCCTCTAACTTAAAGGAGGCGGAGGATCGCTATGTTAGGGATCCTTCCCCTCTTTGTTATCAAAACCTGCAAGGAGTCAGTAGGGAATATGAGCTGGCACTTCTTTTGAACATTTTTGACATGGGTGATAGGAGCGGAAAACTGCTGGCGTTTTTGGCTGCACCGCTTCCTGACCCCATAATCGTCCCTTGCATTCATGATGCTTCTAACACACTTAGAGACACACGGGAAGAGATCCTGGAGACCTTCCAGAAATTCTATACAAACCTATATCTATCGCAGGCCCACTATACCATCCCAGAACTGTACGAATATGTTGATACGATTTGAATTCCCTGTGTTATCCCTAGAACAAAAAATGTCACTGGAATCGCCCATCTCTGTAGAGGAGATAATGCTAACTATTAGAAACTTTGCTAAACACAAAACCCCGGGCCCAGACGGTTTTCCCATTGAATGGTACTTAGAATACCAAGAAGTCCTGGTCCCTAGACTATGTAAACTTTTCTCCACCATTTTTACACAGCGATGTCTACCCCCATCGATGAAAGAAGCACTCATTGTAGTAATCCCCAAGCCCAATAAGGACCCTCTTTATTGCGAATCCTACAGGCCAATTTCCTGGGTTTGAAGATTCTATCAAAAATTTTAGCCACCCGTATAAACGCTGTAATTACCACTCTAATAAATTCGGATCAAACCGGATTCATCCCGGGAGATCTACTTATAGCAACATACGCAGATTATTTACCAATCTCCAGGCCCCAAACGTACTAACAGTCCCTAGAGCAATAGTGTCCCTAGACGCCCATAAGGCGTTTGATTCCGTGGAATGGCCTTATCTCCTCTACATTATGGAAAAATTTGGATTCGGAAACAACCTTATTACCTGGATTAAAATATTGTATGATCAACCCACGACCCATGATGTTTTAGGATTAATGGTAACATTTATAGACCCTTTAGAATTCATAGAGGCACCAGGCAGGGGTGTCCTCTATCTATTTTATTTGCGTTGGCAGTAGAACCCCTTGCTAGGTTGATCAGAGCTTCTGCGGAGCTACAGGGAATGTGGATAGGCTCACTGGAAGAGCATATATCATTATATGCAGACCATATGCTGCTTTACTTGTCAAACCCAAAATTTACGATCTCCAAGCTGCTCCATCTAATCACTGATTTTGGTACATACTCCGGGCTGAAAATTAACTGGACTAAGTCCATTGTATTTCCAATAGATTCGGACTCTCCTGCTGATTTACCGCAGAACTGTCCATTGCAGGTTGTCACAAAATTCAAATATCTGGGAGTGATGGTTCAATTACCAATCACGAAGTATACACAAGATAATCTTCTCCCCTGTATAGACTCCCTTAAGATCAAATTAAATAACTGGGTCAACCTACCTTTAACATTGATGGGGAGAGCTAATATATTTAAAATGGTGTTTCTCCCCAAACTACTATATATTCTAGCAAACTGCCCGGTTTATGTGCCAAAGAAGATTTTTCAGGAGATTGATTCCTTAATATCTACATTCCTCTGGTTCCCTAAAAATCCACGAATAGCGCTGACTACTCTACAATTACCCGTGAACAAGGGAGGACTAGCACTACCGAATTTGAGATTGTATTACTATGCATCACAACTGGTCTACGTCCACTGGTGGCTGTTCCCACAACTAAATAATGCTGCTACTGCAGCGGAAGCAGCCTTACTTTCCTCCTACGAAGCTCTAACTAATGTAATATTCAGGGGAATGGTTGGGGGGGGGGGGGGGGAGGCATAGACATGATCAAGGTCTCTCTCAAAATCTTTAAATTGTGTCAGATACTGGTTCCTGAGGTCCAACCCACAATCTCACCCAATCAACCCATATGGTATAACCCTTCGTTTCTGCACTTCCATGACTTACCCGATGCCGGTAGATGGGCGAGGAAGGGCTTAAAATATGTGCATCAACTGTATGAGGAAGGTACTTTTAAAACATTCCCCACGCTACGACAGGAGCTGGGAATACCTGAGACCTGGGGATTTAGGTACCTACAACTAAAACATGCCACCAGCTCCCAGCTGGGACTTAGGAATGTCTCCCTTCAGAACGCCACATTAGAAGGGGCATTAGCACGACCAGAACATGTAAAATTGATCTCCACTTACTATAAGGTGCTGAGTGAACCTAGGTCTACTCGACTACAAATTTTGAAACAACATTGCACGAGGGATATACCTGACCTCTCGGAGGATAACTGGGAAGAACTCCTTAGTACATACTTTAGCACTGCTATCTCCACCAGGGATAGAATGATACAGTTAAGTATTTTTCACAGGATATATTACACCCCACTTCGACTCTTTCAAATGCGGAAAATACCTATCCCAGTGTGCCATAACTTACTGCATATGCTATGGGACTGTGAGAAAATAAGACCGTTTTGGTCCCAGGTGACCCACTTTATTGCGGTCACTTTTGTTCTGCCCAATATTTGTAGTCCTAAATGGTGTCTCCTCTCAATCTTTGAAGAAGTGTAACTTAGTTCAGTGGGGATCGAAAGTTTGGGCCCCCCAGGTAAAAATGTGTATTAATGTGCATAATGAAGCCAAGGAAAGATGGAAAAATCTCCAAATGGCATCAAATTACAGATTAGACATTCTTATAATATGTAAAAAAAAGTTAGATTTTATTTCCATCATCTACACTTTCAAAATTACAGAAAACAAAAAAATGTCATCTGCAAAAGTTTGGGCACCCTGCAGAGTTAATATCTTGTACTGCCCCCCTTTGGCAAGTATCACAGCTTGTAAACGCTTTTTGTAGCCAGCCAAGAGTCTTTCAATTCTTGTTTGAGGTATCTTTGCCCATTCTTTCTTACAAAAGGGTTCCAGTTCTTTGAGATTTCTGGGCTGTCTGTCACGCACTGCTCTTTTAAGGTCTATCCATAGATTTTCAATAATGTTGAGGTCAGGAGATTGTGAAGGCCATGGCAAAACCTTCAGTTTACGCCTCTTGATGTAATCCCTTGTGGATTTTGAGGTGTGTTTAGGATCATTATCCATTTGTGGAAGCCATCCTATCTTTAACTTCAGCTTTTTCACAGATGGCATCAAGTTACCATCCAAAATTTGCTGAAATTTTATTGAATCCATTTTTCCTTCTACTCGTGAAATGTTCCCTTTGCCACTGGCTGCAATACAACCCCAAAGCATGATTGATAAACTCCCATGCTTAACAGTTGGACAGAGGTTCTTTTCATTAAATTCTGTGCCCTTTCTTCTCCAAACGTACCTTTGCTCATTCCGGCCAAAAAGTTATATTTTAACCTCATCGGTCCACAGAACTTGTTTCCAAAATTCATCAGGCTTGTCTATATGTTCATTTGCAAAGTTCAAACGCTTATTTTTGTGGTTAGGATGTAGAAGAGGTTTTCTTCTGATGACTCTTCCATGAAGACCATATTTGTACAAGTATCTCCTTATAGTGGAATAGTGTACCACAACTCCAGTGTCTGCCAGATCTTTGTGGAGGGATCGTGCAGTCATGGGTTTTGAATTGCTTTTCTCACAATCCTGCGAGCTGTTCTGTCTGATATTTTTCTTGGTCTTCCAGATTTTGCTTTAACTTCCACTGTTCCTGATGGCTGCCATTTCTTAATTACATTCCGAACAGAGGATATTGACATCTGAAAATGCTTTGCTATCTTCTTATAGCCTTCTCCAGCTTTGTGAGCATCAACTATTTTCAGTTTCAGTTTTCTAGACAACTGCTTAGAAGAACCCATGGTGCTGATTGTTGGGGCAAGGTCAGATGAGTCTGGCCATTTAAAACCTTTGAAATTGACATCACCTTGTCTTCGCAGACGATGATTGAGAACAATCTATGACACTGCCAGGTCTCAGCTTTGCAAAGGGGCAGTGCATGCTATAAATTCTGCAGGGTGCCCAAACATTTGCAGACGCCATTTTTTTGTTTTCTGTAATTTTGAAAGTGTAAATGATGGAAATAAAATCTAACTTTTTTGACATATTATAAGAATGTCTAATCTGTAATTTGATGCCATTTGGAGATTTTTCCATCTTTCCTTGGCTTCGTTATGCACATTAATACACATTTTTACCTGGGGTGCCCAAACTTTCGATCCCCACTGTAGTTATCGCAAACAGCTCCTTCGCTTTCTGTTATACTATGGTAGGAAGTCTGTACTTCTACAATGGACACAATCAGCAATGATCTCCTTAAACCACTGATTAATCAGGACATAGCAATGTACAAAATTACATATGAGACAAGGGGAAGTGCAGGGAAATTTCTAAAATTATGGGGAGACTGGGTTGAGAAGGTAGCCACATGTGAAATCCCTGAATACTGAACCTGACCACACCAAGAGTAAAGCTATAGAAGATTTTATAGGGCCTGTGGAGATGGGTCTGAGATTATTGGTAATGCTAATCTGATTGTGCGGCAGATGCGTGCAGAAGTTTGACTGTTTAACCACTTGAGACCCGCGCTATAGCCGAATGACGGCTACAGCGCGGATCTCCTTTTCTGGGACTACGTCTATTGACGTAGTCCCGTGCACGAGCGGCTTGCGCGCCCCCTGAGACTCGCCTGATCACTGATCTGTGCAAGGGGTCGATCCCGACCCCTTATAACGTGATCAGCTGTCAGCCAATGACAGCTGATCATGTGATATAACGGAGCTGGTAATCGGCTATTATTCCTCCTCGCGCTGTCAGCGCGAGGAGAAAAAAAATAAGCCGATCACCGGCGGCCGTGACTGGGACATCAGGCCCGATCACGGCCAGCCCTGCTAAGGCCCACCTGCCCCCTGCCAGTGCCACATTAATAAAAAGTAAGTGCCCCCCAGGAGTGCCCATAGTGCCACCCAGCAGTGCCCACAGTGCCACCCAGCAGTGCCCACAGTGCCACCCAGCAGTGCCCACAATCTGCCTCAACAAAGGTGCTGCACCCCAGTGCCACATATCCGTGCCCATCAGTGTCATCTACCAGTGCCCAGCAGTGCCGCCCATCAGTGCCCAGCAGTGCCACCTATCAGAGCCACCTATCAGTGCCACCTATCAGTGCCCATCAGTCCCATCTATCAGTGGTACCTATCAGTGCCCATCCGTGCCACCCATCCGTGCCACCCATCTGTGCCCCCCATCCGTGCCATCTTATCTGTGTCCATCTTTGCCCATCAGTGCCGCCTTATCTGTGCCCATCGGTGCCGCCTTATCTGTGCCTATTAGTGCCGCCTTAACTATGCCTATCAGTGCCCACTAATGCAGCCTATCAGTGCCCACCAATGCAGCCCATCAGTGCCCACCAGTGCAGCCTATCAGTGCCGCCTCATCAGCGCACTTCAATGAAGGAGAAAAATGACCCGTTTGCAAAATTTTATAACAAACTATTAAACATGATTTTTTTTTTTTGCATCTTTTTTTGTTTGTTTAGCAAAAAATAAAACTCTGAGCTGTAATTAAATACCACCAAAAGAAAGCTCTATTTGTGGGAAAAAATTATAAAAATTTAATTTGGGTACAGTGTTGTATGCCCGCGCAATTGTCATTCAAAGTTCATCAGCGCTGAAAGCTGAAAATTGGTCTGGGACTGAGGGGGGTTTAAGTGCCCAGTAAGCAAGTGGTTAATATTGTTTTGGGAGTGGGGGGAGGCAGGGGGAAGAAAATACACACTTAATGTATAAATGAAGAGCAGGTATAATAATAGTAAAAGGTACTGTGTTAGAAGAAGAATCTTTAATGGTAACCATTTTATGATATGTGATTGTTCTACAACATGATGTTGATATGTAAAATGTATGTTGTACATTACCTGTCTGAAATGATTGTTAATAATAAAAGAAGTAAAAAAAAATAAAAAATTAGGGGAACACTTCTTCTCCTGACAGTACTAGATGTGACAGAGCTGTCAGAAATCTCATCAACATGATGCAGAGATGCCTAATATTTCAATCAATTAATAACATTTTAACACTGATTTTACTGATAGACCCAAAAATAAGGATTGCTTGGTATCTTACCTGACAATGTAGAGCTGGATCTGCTTCATGAGCCAATTACCAGATTGCTATTTGTAGCCCATAAATGAATAGCTCACAAATGGATTTCTCCCATGCTACTAATCCATAACCGAAGTTTGAAAGGCCTGGTTATGGTCACCTATGCACCTATCTTACAGACTCATCCTAGACCAAAGCTTGTGTTAGGGAACACTAATATATAAAAATGATCATTAAAGTGTTACTAAACCCAGATTCACTATATCTGGTCTCCCTCCCACAGTACACAGAACATGGAAATGCAATTATTTTAGTAAATATAAACTGCTAAATACCTTTTCTTATCAGAAGTTAGAGCAGTCATATGACTTCTCTGTGTCTATCAGTGTCCAGCCAAGCACTGGTTAAAGCTTTTAGGAGGATTTTTCTGAGTGTCCAATGAGACTACAAGAGCCCTGACCTTCTGTCTAGACAGTGCTGATTGGCCCTGTGATGATCACATGCACCCTCCCAAGAAAAAAACCTCTCTAGCAATACACATCAAACTGAGCATGTGCAGCCTGACTCCATAGACTGTTATCAGGAGCTTATTAGGGACAGTGGAAAGAGGGGAGGATCAGAGAAGACAGTATCAAACAGGCTTTTTACACAATGCAGAGGATTAACCCGTTAGGTTCCAGAGGGAGTATAACAAGCATGCTTTACGGCATTACAGTAACACTTTAAGTGTGAACTGGGAATTACACAGATCAGTCAACTGTAAGTTTGTGTTTAACTGTACTGTCCATAATATACTCAAAAGGTTAACCCACATAATCATGCTTGATATTGGTATTAAAAGTATTTTGGAACTTTGACCAACTTGGCATATGTAAGAGTGGACTGGTGTTTTAGGTATACTGTTATTTAAATGTTGAAGTATCTTCCTTTTACAGCTTTGCATCATTTTTCTTTCCTGGAAAGCCACTTTAAAACATTTATAATGTCCAAGAGGTAGGGAGGCCAAGGTGACTATATTCTGTTCAAGATATTATCTATCTTTCTGTTGTGAAAATGCTTTATTACATTGTTGTAATGTGATCTATGTCACTTTCTTCACTCTACTATCTATTTAACAAACAAAGCAATATTTGTCTTTGCTTCAGTAAAAGTTTTAGTCATTAAGGCTGGGTTCACATTGCAGCGGTTACGAGAACCGGATGTGATTCGCACCGCACTGCAGTGCAAATCACATCCGATCTCTGTGCGATGCGAGTTCAGCCATACAGATAGTATGGCTGAATTCGCATCGCACCCGGCCCAAACTCGCACAGGACCCTTTTTTTGGTCCGCAGCAGAATCGGATTGCATGGGTGTTCACACCATGCGATCCGATTCCTGTCTGAGTTTTCAGATCGCACTGCGATATGTGAACTGATCTGGGAGTGTCATTAACGTTTCACTGACACTCCCAGCAGTTCGCATAGGGCAGTGTGAACTGCCGCCGGGAGGTATGCGATGCGGGAACCCACCGCGGATATGCGGCGTTCCCGCATCGCTGCAATGTGAACCCAGCCTAAGGCTCTGTTCACATCTAATGTAGGTATGACAGAGCGCATGAGTTTTTGAGTGCGTTGTGTTTAGGGCAGCCCACTAATTTCAATGGCCTGCCCTACGTATGAAAATGCACAAAAGAAATGCATGACATACAGTGGACATGTGTCTGTTTACAGCTGCTGACATCCGATCCTATCCACTAAAAACAGACAGCTGGGGGATCTACAGTATTTCCCATCCTTCTGGCAGATTGGATCAGATGACAGTAGGATGTAAATGGACAGGCGATATGTTTACATTAAGCCATCCATAAAGGTAAGCAGGGTGTGTCTGTGTCCACTCTGACTTGTCTGCCTGTTCAGCGGGGTTCAGGGGACAGATTTCCGCTGAGCAGGCAAATCCGCTGGCGGAGTCCACCCATGTAAAGGAGCCCTAAGTGACAGGGATACTGTATTTCTGGCAAGATCAACAGGTATGTACTTGCTGAAAATGTTCTTATGCCGGCCATACACGGTTCGAATTTCAAAAGAATTTTCTTTCGAAAATCGTATTTTCGTATGAATTTCGCACCATTAGTGGGCTGTAGCAACAGACGATTTTCATGTGGAAATCAAATTTGAGAAATCGGACATGGAAATTTTTTGAAAAACAAACGATTTTCTAATCAATGATGGGAGAATCGTGCAAGAAATGTAATAAGAAAAGAAAATTTACGGAGAGAAAAGAAGATTCCCGGCCACTAAAATTCTTTTCTGTAACAACATGAGGTGAAATTGAAGGCTTGGTCGGCCGAATTTCGAAAATCAATGGTGGCATCGTCGGATCACAAAAAAAACAAATTTTCTGTTTTTGAAAAGAAAATTCATTCGAAATTCGACCATGTATGGCCTGCATTAGCCACAAAAATAACGAATGCAGCTGCCACATCTGAGGACAGGTAAGCTGCTGTATTTTTTTAGCTTTTTTTTTTAGCATCTTTTATGTTTTTAAGCCCTTTTACTGTAACCACTGTTTTTCTCACAGCAGTGGCAGTGGGGGTTTTATACAATCGTAAACTCCACAAGATGAATTAAAAAACCTTTTTGTGCCCCTCTTGCACATTCATGCCCTAAAATTAACTTTAGTCTAGTTCTACTGAAACTGTGCGCTTGATAACAATTATAACTAACAACATTTTATTTTCTAGGGTCTGTGATTTCAGAAAATATGTAACATTGGGTTTTAACTAATCTGCAGGCCTAATATGACTTTTTAAACAGTTCTGTTGAATTGGGTCAGACTGCCAGAGTGAAAAGAATTAATCAAAGGTAATGATCTAAATGTCTATATTTTTTTTATTAGTTATTAGGAATTATTGGAGATTGGAAAAACAATTTCTCGCAAAAACAGAAGGAATACATGAATACAGTTTACCAGGACAAAATGAAAGATCTTAATGCTAAATTTACTTGGGATGAGACTGACAGTTTGACATAAAAATAAAAAATTCACCAACAAATGTATGATAGAACAAATGAGATGAAAAGGTAATAAACAAGTGAAACTGGAAGGATATTGCCTAAGCGCTTATTTTTCAACGCTGCTAATATCTGCAACATTTCTGTAGAATTCATTGTACTTTATACATTTACAGTTTTGTTGATTCACTGGGATTATAAAGGTAGCCACTGAGTTTTTTTTATCAAAATAAATACATGTATTTTTTGAGTACAACAATTGATTAAAATAAAAAAGAGAATTTTGTTTTTGCGGTTACAGATCAATTAGCCATAAGAAGATGGTCTACTTGTCATACATCCCATAATAGTTCAACCATAATAAATGGTAACAACACCCGTTTCAATATTGCAATGGTATATACTAATGCATAATGTGGTTCAAGTGTCTTTGCTAGTCATTAAACCACATGAATTTGTTTCAAAAAAGCCATTCTGGGAAATATTACCCACTCAGAGCAGCCGGCGCAGAGGAAAAACACTGTCCCCTCAGGAAAACTAATGTTGGTAACATTTGAGGGGCTTTGAGCAATATAAAATGCCTGATCTATCTGCTATCTAATCGATCTGGATGGATGTAAGCTGATTGTGCCTTCAAATGAATTATCTATATTGATGTTGGTTCAAGTCCTGGGTTAGGGCACTGTGTGAATGCACAGGGCCGGTGGATGCAGGTTTTATGTTTGTTTTTGTTTTTTTATATTTTATACATTTTTATTTTAATCAATTGTTGTAATAAATAAAATACATGTTTTTATTACGATAAAACAAAAAAAAACTCAGTGGTTACCTTTTTATAATCCTAGTGAATCATTACCTCTATAGTTGCATATATATTTAGGGATGATGGTAATGCCCATAGTTACAACAAACACCTCATTTCTAACATAAACCTTTAGGCTGGGTTCACCCTAAAGTACAAGTCTACATAATATATATATATTATGTAATGATTCAAAATAGCAGTTAAAAAAGAAACAGATCTCTTGCCTCTACAACTTTACATCAATGGAATCTACATAGCACTGGCAGCTAATCGCTGCCGGTAAAAGTGCACTCACATTTGTCTTTGTGATTCAAATCGTGTTAATCGGTCCTGTGACATCGCTCCAAGCTTGCGCACTAGGTTTCTTCAACGGCACACAATGGGGGTTATTTACTAAAGGAAAATCCACTTTGCACTGCAAGTGCACTTGGAAGTAAAGTTGCTGTATATCCGAGGGGGACATGCAAGGAAAATAAACAACAGCATTTTAGCTTGCACATGATTGGATGATAAAATCAGCAGAGCTTCCACTCATTTCAGATCTACCCCTTAGATTTAGAGCGACTGCACCTCCAAGTGCACTTTCAGTGCAAAGTGGATTTGCCTTTCGTAAATAACCCCCAATGTGTGCCGTTTCAGATTCCTCTGACTGCTGTGTCATTATCTGACACTCAGAACGGCACAGAGGAAGCCTTGCGATGCTGCAGCATGACCCCCTCCTTCCTGGTTCTCCCCCTTCTCATTGAGAATGCTCTGTTATCGTAGTAGTATGAGATTGAGGCTTGGTTACGACGCTACGGCGCATACGCATATATTTCTGCAGGGATATGAACTAAGGGCGGAAATGAGGTCTGCATCAGCTTCAGCAAATAGGAGAGAAGATACTTCTAATGCTTGTTTAGGACTAATTTATATATCTCTTGCTTGGCATGGAAAAAATAATTTAAATATTGAAAAATAAATAAATATTTTGCGGGGTTTACTTCCTCTTTAACCACTTCAATACAGGGCACTTAAACACCTTCCTGCCCAGACCAATTTTGAGCTTTCAGCGCTGTCGCACTTTGAATGACAATTGCGCGGTCATGCTACACTGTACCCAAATGAAATTTTTATCATTTTTTCCCCACAAATAGAGCTTTCTTTTGGTGGTATTTGATCACCTTTACGGTTTTTATTTTTTGAGCTACAAATAAAAAAATTTTGAAAAAAAAAATGTTTTTTTTTTGTTTCAGTTTCAAAACTTTGTAAATAAGTATGTTTTCTCCTTCACTGATGGGCACTGATGGGGCTACACTGATGGGCACTGATAAGGTGGCACTGATGGGCACCAATGTGGCACCAATGAAGTGGCACTGATAGGCGGCACTGATGAGCGACACGGATGGGCGACACGGATGGGCGACACGGATGGGCGACACGGACGGACACTGATAGGTGGCACAAATTGGCACTGATAGCTGGCACGGATGGGCGGCACGGATGGGCATGGATAGGCGGCACAGGTGGGCATGGATAGGCGGCACAGGTGGGCATAGATAGGCGGCACAGGTGGGCATAGATAGGCGGCACAGGTGGGCATGGATAGGCGGCACAGGTGGGCACTCATAGGCGGCACAGGTGGGCACTCAGGCGGCACAGGTGGGCACTCAGGCGGCACAGGTGGGCACTCATAGGCGGCACAGGTGGGCACTCATAGGCGGCATCGGTGTTATAGTAATGGATGCCAATCAGTGCCAAACAATAATGCATGCCAATCAGTGATGCCCATTGTGGCCACTGATTGGCATCCATTATGGGCACTGATTGGCACCCATTGTGCTGACTGGCACCCTGGTGGTCTAGGGAGGATTATGGATTTTTATTACCTTTTCCCTGGTGGTCTAGTGGTGTCCCTGGTGGTCCAGTGTGGGCATCCTCGGGGGGGCTGTGCTGATAATCGATCAGCACAGACCCCCCCTGTCAGAGGAGCAGCCGATCGGCTCTCCTCTACTCGCGTCTGACAGACGCGAGTGAGGGAAAGCCGATCACCGGCTCTTCCCATTTACACTGTGATCAGCCGTGATTGGACACGGCTGATCACATGGTAAAGAGTCTCCGTCGGATTATCCTAATCACGTCATATGACGTCCGGTTAGGATAATGAAACCACTTTGCCGCCGTCAATTTGTAATAGGGCGGGCGGCAAGTGGTTAAGAGCCTGTTTACGTTAGCATTTTTGGCTGCAGTTTCTGTGCAGCAGGGGGCAGTGTGATTCATGTTTTATCGCATTATACAGCTCTTCTTTTTTTTTTGAGTGACACTTCATTCATGTCATTGCAAACAGCTTTGCTTGCTGAAATGCAGTGCCAGTCAGGGGAGGTGCGATAATATGAAAACATGTTTCTTAATATTGCACAGCTTCTGAACGCAGACAAAAAACACATTGTGGTGTGAACATGACACACATAAAACTATTGTCTTCTCTATGTCATTGCAGTTACCTGCATTTATCCATGAGGAAAAATGCAGGTAACTACGCATAGTGTAAACAGCCTCTAAAACACAATTTTTTCCAGGATAACGGTTATTCTGTTAATCAGTATACATATCTAAAGTCCCTGCAACGAATTCAGAAAGAGTTGCACTGCGCCGCACCTGCGGTGCAGGTAAACCACAGCGCATCTGTGTGAAAGCAGCCTTAGGCCGCGTACACACGGGCGGACTGTTCGCCCAACTTTGTCCGCTGAACAGTGTTTGGGCGGACAGTCCGCTCGTGTGTGGGCTTTCAGCGGACAGTTTCAGCGGACAGTTGGACGGACAAGGTTTTTCGGAAATTCCGTAAAACTGTCCGCTGAAACCTTGTTTCAGCGAACAGTCCGCTCGTGTGTAGGCTTGTTCGTCAAACAAAGTTGCGCGCATGCTCAGAAAGGATTTTCACGCCGAAAGCTATAATGCAGTGTATAGGACGTCGTATTTTTCGTCCCGTCGTACGTGCCGTTCACGTCATCGCGCACGGTTTCAGCAAACTGTTCGTCCGTCGTGTGTGGCCATGTCCGTCCATGCTAAGTTTGAGCGGACTGTTGGACAAAGTTGGGCGAACAGTCCGCGCGTGTGTACGCGGCCTTAGACTTCATGTGCATGGGATGTTCAACCTCTCCTGAACGATTTAACTTGACAGCTAGAAATCAGCATCCAAAAACGGCCGTTTAACTGCATTTACATGCTGCGTTTAGCCACGTTTACCTGCATTTGCGTCTAGAAGCGTTTGAAATATTTTTTTTTTTTAAATGGCCAAAAATGAAAAACGCCTGTAAACAAAACGAGGCTAAACACGAGTTGCCACGTTTAGCGTTTGAAATGCCTCTAAACACAGCTTCTGAACGCATTTTTTTGGGTTCCAAACAAAGCCTCTAAACACAACTGCCTAGAAATTACTATACACAAACCAGTGTACTGTACATGTACTGATAACATAACATAGAGGAGGGTTCAGAAGCAGTTGAAAAAATGCCCAACTGCTCCTAAACATCCATTTACCAGCAGCAGTGTGATGAGGCCTTAGAGGGGGCTCAGAACAGCAAGGGTTCATTTGCATTTGCAGTTTGGGGGGGTGGTAAAACCCTATAATTAAGACATGTTTTTATCACCCCCACCTCAATCGCACCCCTTTTAGTTGCAGTGGAAAGGGGTGCACACATATCACAGCCGTGGCAGGAGTTATACACCCTGTCATGGTTGGTGGGTGTAGGATCTGCCAAGCATGACCCATTCAAGTTAATGAGGCTGCTCTAAAAGTGCCCTGTAACCTTGTGCAGTACAGAAAACAAGGAGTTAAAGCAAGCAGCGTTGTATTGATTTCTAACCACCTGCTTTAACCCCTTGGACCCCGCAGAAGCATGCATTTGCTAGGCTCTTGCAGAAAAATAACATTTACTTGAATGGGTCACGTTAGGCAGGTCGGAGCACCCACCAAAGGCAACAGGGAGTTTAATTCCTGCTTCAGCATGTGCACACCTTTTGACTGCTGCCTCAGCAGCTAAAGGGGGTAGGGATTGGGGAAGGCAAAACCGTGAATCAAACACAGGATTTTCCACCCCCAAAATATGTGCGAACTGGCCCTAAGCCCGCCGCTGTCGAATGCAACTAATGATTCATTCACAGCAGGCACTCCTATTCTTCTGAAAAGCGATCAGAGTGTGTTTTTTTTTTAAATAATTTTTTTTTGATATTAGTCAAGTATACAATAGCAAAAACATTGTATTAACAACAGTTCTATAACGAAGGCAACTAGTAAAATACATGCTGTTACAGGTAACAAATAACATTTTCGTAGAACATGTAGCTTCTGATTTTAGCCTTGATTCTCGGGTCTTGTCGAACAGCAACGTCAAGTGGCTTGAGCTGCTGAGCTTGTTGAACCAAGAGAGATGGTAGGATCAGTTATGAGACCCCTTGAGAGGATGCGGGTGTCACATTAAATATTTTTGAAGCTGTGACACAAATAGATAAGCAAAGCAGTCTAAAGAATACTACATCCAGTCACCCCTATTGGAATCATGCTGTGACTGGATAAAATATATACGTATAGGTTTAAACTGCAGGAGAGTTTAATCTCATGTTTAAATTGTAGATAACTTGCTACAACTGCAAGATTATGATTGAAATAAACCGGAGATAAATAGCCCAACATGGGTCGATATGTGGCTGGATCTACCATTCTAATGAAGGTTAAATACTTGTAGTGGGGCCTGTGTGGCCGCCTTATGATAGGGGAGGAGAGGGAAATTGGAGAATGAGTAGTGTGGAAGAAATGAATGAATCAGGAGTGCTGTACACAGGTATGTTCCAATATGTGAGGAGTGGAGAAACATCGCCTGTCAGAATTCGTTGTACAAAAATACCTATATTACTTAACGAGGGGATCTGCGACTCAATATATTCGAATGTCGAAGGTAGGGAGAATGAGAGAAGGGGGCCAAGTGAGGAAGAAGAAGGGATAGGGACATGGGTTTGTCTCGATAGTTATTTAAGAAATGTATTGTGGGTAGGTGGTTAATAGCTCGCATCAATTAAGCAAATCTCGATATTCTTGTGTGGTGGTGAAGTGTCGCCAGCAGGACCACGTGTGTAGATATTTGGAAGGTGTGTCTCTTGCCTGATGGATTAATTCTTCCATATGCGCTGTTTTGTGAATGCGTTCAATCTCGTATTGTTGGCGGGGTAGATAAGCGCCATCTGCTGGGGATGCACATGTTTGCTGCCATGATCATGTGCATAGTTAGTGAATGAACGTATGTTCGTGTTGGTTTTGCGGGGTAGTGTAGAAGGAATTGAGCCGGCATATATACAAGGTGGTACGTGGTAATGCGTGGTAATGCGTTGAATCAAATCGTGGATTATCTTCCAGAATGGTTGGATCTCATGGCAAGACCACCATATGTGGAGCAAAGAGCCTTGTTCAGATCCACATTGCCAGCATAATGAGGAGATTGATGGATAGATATGGTGAAGTTTAAGGGGCGTTCTATACCATCTGGATATGAGCTTGTAAGCATTTTCCTGTGCGTAAACATTCAGGGACCCCTTGTGGGCGATTGTATATATTGACTCCCATTCCTTGTTCGTAAGGTTAATAGATAAATCATTAGACCATTTCTTCATTCATTCCAGTGCATTGAAGTTGGGAACAATAATGCATAATTGAAGGAAATGAGGTGTCTCTGGGGTTCCGATTTTTGGCATATGTCCTCGAACGGGGTGAGAGCTCTGGCCCAATTAGATTGTTGATCATGCCTATTGAGGAAGTGTTTGATTTGGATGTAGGTCCAGTGTGGAAGTATTTGTGGTCGAAGGTGTTTCGAAAGATTGGAATGGGAGATTAGGTTGCCATCTTTAAAGAAATAATGGGCCCGGACGTGTTTGTGTGGCCACTGAATCTTTGATAAGGGGGCGTGCATTCCCGGTACAAAGGCTGGATTTAGCATGATGGGAGTCATCGGGCCCGGGACGGACGAGAGCTTATGTTTGGAGCAGGCCTTTTGAAATGTAGAAAGTGTAGGGTGGATCAAGGGATGTGTTTTGTATAGGTTAGGGGTGTGAGTAGTCGATATCCAAGGCGACTGTGCTAGAGGGATGTGAGAAAAAGAGTTTTCCAATCGGACCCAATCTTTGGTGGAGTCATGTAGGTTCCAATCTACGATTCTCGTGAGGTGTGCTGCTTGATGATATTTCTCGATATCTGGGATGCCAAGACCTCCACTGAGTTTGGGAGATGTAAGTTTGAGGTAATTCAGTCTGGGGCGAATTGGACCCCAAATGAATCTGGTGCACAGGGTACGATACGTGGAGAAGAACGTGGATGGGAGTTTGATGGGGATTGTTTGGAGAAGGTATAATACCCTAGGGGGGACGTTCATCTTGAGTATGGCCGATCTCCCAAACCACAAGAAAAGTCCAGAGGACCATTTATTAAAGTCATTGGTAAGGGTACGTAGCAAGGGTCGATAGTTTGTGTCATATAGATCTGTCAGAGAAGTTGGTAGTTGGATACCTAAATAAGTGATGGTATGAGTGTTCCATTTAAACGGGAAGTTGCTCTGGCATTGTGAGTAGTGATGGATGAACTTCCGACGGGGCGTTTCGCGAACGCGGCCGATAGTTCGCGAACCGGAACGTTTGCGGCAGGCCCCATTGACTTCAATGGGAGGCGAACTTCGCAAACCTACAGGTCAAATTTGCAGCCACAAAATAATTAATAGCTGTGCAAACATAGTCCCACCACATGGCCAATGACATAACACATGTATGAGGTGAATCTGGGATCGACAACTACAAGCATTCTTTTTTTATATGGGAAATTGTTGTGACAATTCAGGACTGTGGAGCACATGAAGCCAATGGAGGAGAGGGAAGGTCAGGGACCAGGGTAGGCAAAGAAGAGGGTGCAGGAGATGATCACCAGCAGCGTGACATACAGCAATGACACCTGCACCGTGATAGAGTGATCTGACAACAGCACCGTGATAGAGAGCACTGACATCAGCAGCGTGACATAAAGCACTCACACCAGCACCGTGATATACAGCACTGACAGCAGCACTGTGATAGAGAGCACTGACATCAGCAGCGTGACATAAAGCACTTACACCAGCACCGTGATATACAGCACTGACAGCAGCACCGTGATAGAGAGCACTGACATTAGCAGCGTGACATAAAGCACTCACACCAACGCCGTGATATACAGCACTGACAGCAGCACCGTGATAGAGAGCACTGACATCAGCAGCGTGACATAAAGCACTCACACCAGCACCGTGATATACAGCACTGACAGCAGCACCGTGATAGAGAGCACTGACATCAGCAGCGTGACATAAAGCACTCACACCAGCACCGTGATATACAGCACTGACAGCAGCACCGTGACAGAGAGCACTGACATCAGCACCGTGATATACAGCACTGACACCTGCACCGTAAGCAGCCCCAGGAGGAAGTCAGCATAGAACAGAGATGGTGGGAGCCCCTCATAATGAGCATAGCACAGGCCTGGAGGAAGACCCTCATAATAAGCAGCCCCAGGAGGATGTCAGCATAGCACAGGGATGGTGGGAGCCCCTCATAATAAGCAGCCCCAGGAGGATGTCAGCATAGCACAGGGATGGTGGGAGCCCCTCATAATAAGCAGCCCCAGGAAGATGTCAGCATAGCACAGGGATGGTGGGAGCCCCTCATAATAAGCAGCCCCAGGAGGATGTCAGCATAGCACAGGGATGGTGGGAGCCCCTCATAATAAGCAGCCCCAGAAGTAAGTCAGCACAGCACAGGGATGGTGGGAGCCCCTCATAATGAGCATAGCACAGGGATGGTAGGAGCACCTCAAAATATGCACAGCAGAGGTACAGCCCCAGGAGGAAGTCAGCACAGCACAGGGATGGTGGGAGCCCCTCATAATATGCACAGCAGAGGTACAGCCCCAGGAGGATGTCAGCACAGCACAGGGATGGTGGGAGCCCCTCATAATAAGCAGCCCCAGTAGAAATATGACACCGCTCAACCTCTTCAAAGAGGAGGGTACGGGCATATAGTACGGTGTGCTTTTTTTGGACAAGGAAGTGAGCCAAATGTAGAAAGAAGGTCTCTGTGCTCGATTAAAAAAATTGTTTATAGACATATACATGGTCTACTGGTCACATGTGTTGAATTCCTCCGAGATCCATGCCTCATTCATTTTTAGAAATGTGAGGTAGTTAACACTGTCGTGAGCTAGGCGAGTACGCTTAACGGTCACGATCCCCCCTGCTGCGCTGAACGTCCTTTCGGACAGGACACTGGATGAGGGGCAAGCCAACAGTTTGATTGCAAATTGGGCAAGCTCTGGCCAGAGGTCAAGCCTGCCCACCCAGTAGTCCAGAGGTTCATCACTCCTCAGAGCGTCCACATCGGCCGTTAACCCGATGTAATCGGGCACCTGTCGGTCTAGGCGTTCCGTGATGCTGGATCCGGACGACACCTGTCGATGGGTCGGCTGAAAGAATGACCTCATATCCGAAGTCACCAACACATCTTCAAACCGGCCTATTCTTGCAGGCGCTGTTGGATTGGTACCCGCAACTCCTTCTCTGGGAGTGGGAATTGCTCCTCTGCCAGCGCACGCAAAAGCAGAATGCAACATTTCTCGAAGCAAGGCCTGGAAGTGCTGCATTCTGACAGCCCTCTGTGACGGCGGTAACATTTCCGCCATTTTGTGTTTGTACCGGGGGTCTAAGTACGTTGCCACCCAGTACTGGTCCTTGACCCTTATGCTTTTTATACGGGGGTCCCTATTAAAACACTGGAGCATGAAGGCCCCCATTTGCACTAAAGTGGAAGCGGTGTGGTGGCCTGGCTCCTGCTCATCATCCAGGATAATGTCGTCCTCTTCATTCTCCTCTCCCCATCCACGCATAACAGGGATCCCAGAAAGGTTTAAAGCATGCTCTTCTTGCTCCTCCTCATCCGCCCCGGCACCATCCTCCTCTGACTCCTCTTCAGACTCCTGTTGTTCACTTGTCTCAGAGTAACCCCCCCGGGAATTCATCCAGCATTGCGACTTCCTCATCTTCCCGCTCCTGCTCCTCCACAGCTTGATCAATGACACGACGCAATGTATGCTCCATAAAGAAGGCATAAGGTACCATGTCACCGATGGCGCCATGGCTGCGACTGACCTGTTTGGTGATCTCCTCAAATGGGCGCAGAAGTCTGCATGCGTTGTGCATGAGCAGCCACTGGCGCAGTGAAAAAAACCCAGCTCCCCAGAACCGGTTCTGCCGCAGATTTCATACAGGTAGACGTTAACTGCACGTTTCTGCTGGAGCAGCCTATCAAGCATATAGAAGGTTGAGTTCCATTGCGTCGGGCAATTGCAAATAAGACGTCTGACCGGTAGATTGTGTCGCCGTTGAATGTCAGCAAGGCGAGCCATGGCCATGTAAGATCTTCTGAAATGGGACGAGATTTTCCTTGCCTGCCGCAAGATGTTCTGGACCCCAGGGTATTTGACAAGGAATCACTGCACGACCAAGTTTAAGACGTGTGCCATGCATTGCACGTGTGTGATTTTGCCATGTTTCAATGCGCTAAGCAGATTGGCACCATTGTCACACACCACTTTACCAACTGTCAAATTGAGCGGTGTTAGCCACTGATCTGCCTGTGAAAGCAAAGCTGAAAGAAGTGCCGGGCCAGTGGGGCTCTAAGCTTCCAGGCACAACAGACGCAGCACAGCATGGCAACGTCTCACCTGGCATGTCAAATAGGTTCTGGGGAGCTTGGGTGGCGCAGCGGAAGAGACGCTAGCAGCGGAAAAGGAGGAGTCAGCTGAGGAGGAGAGGGAGGAGGATGGAGTAGGAGGAGGAGGAGAAGAAGAGTCAGCCCTGCATGCAATCCGTGGTGGTAAAACCAAATCTACATGAGTGCCACGGGTTACATGTTTGACGGCCGTCAGAAGGTTCACCCAGTGGGCAGTAAAAGTGATATACCTTCCCTGCCTGTGTTTGCTAGACCACGTGTCTGTGGTCAGATGTATCTTGGCACCGACACTGTGTGCCAGAGATACATTCACTTGCCGCTGAACATGGCCATATAGCTCTGGGATGCCCTTCTCTGAGAAATTCTTCCTTCCTGGGACCTTCCATTGTGGTGTTCCAATGGCCACAAATTTGCGAAAGGCCTCCGAGTCCACCAGTTTATATGGCAGTAGTTGGCGGGCTATGAGTTCGGACAAGCCAGCCGTCAACCGTTGGGCAAAAGGGTTATCCGGCGTTATAATTTTTTTACGCTCGAACATTAGGCCCACGGAAGCCTGCCTTTTTGCAGAAAAACGTGAGCTTGGCGTGATGGAAGGTGGAGTGGAGGACAATTGTGAGGAGAGAGGAGAAGGAGAAATAGAAGACTAGGCTGGATGGTGAGAGCCTGCAGTGTGGCTTTGTGTGTTCCGTTGCTCCCACTCGGCTCGGTGATGGCTGCTCATGTGCCTTCTTAAGGCGGTCATCCCTAGGTGAGTGTTGGGCTTACCGCGACTAATGCGTTGACTGCAAAGATTGCAGATGGCAACGCTATTGTCAGCAGCGGACACGTTAAAAAAAGCCCACACTGCGGAGCCATGTGCCGGTGTCCTGGGAGCGCCAGATGGGACCGTACATGGTCGATGACTCGCTCCTGATACATTTGCAGTCTGCTTTGTCCCTGCTGTGCAATGTAAGTTATTCCTGCTTCTCCTCCCTATCTGCTGGTCCATATCTCCCTCTGAACTCCCCTCCTCTTCCTCTCTTGTGGGCACCCATGTGACATCACTAGACACGTCATCATCAACGTCACCTTCCCCACCGCTATAAGTAGAGATCTCGGAGTAGGCAGCAACCCCCGGGGACCAACCTCCTCCTTGGGCTGATCTGGGTACTGTCATCAGACTGCTGAGTAGCGGTTGTTGCTGCCTCCTCTTCCTGATCCAATACCAAGATTGGCTGCGCATCAGAAATGTCTTGATATGGATCGGAAAATAATTCCTGTGACTCAAGCGGAAGGTATGTGGTGGTGGTGGTGGTGCTGTTGGTGGTAGTGTCTTTGGGGGTGCACATAGCAGAGAGTGAAGAAGAGGGTGCAGATCGAGAGGATGAGGAGGGTGCAGAAGAGTAAGGCTGAACGAGCTTTAAAGTAATTGAACGCACCTTCTGCAACTTCCCACTTTGGCTCAAGCCTGTTGCTCCTGCCATACCCCTACCACCCCTGCGGAAGGGCCTGCCTCTTCCTCTGCCTGTCATTTTTTAAATGACCCTGTGACAAAACTCTCAGTCCCTATACCGATGAAGGACTGCTGCAGTATAGGGCAGCGGTCAGCAGTAGTGCACCTCAACCCTATGTATTGTGGACCTATACCAGTCCTTATAGAATGGCAGACTGTACCTCATTCAACCCTATGTACTGTAGCACCCTAGACAGACCACGTTACCAGTCCTTATAAGGACTTTTGTGGACCAAGGAGGTTGTGTGTGAGTGATTAGCAGACTGTACGTCAGTCCCTATACCGATGAAGGACTGCTGCAGTATAGGGCAGCGGTCAGCAGTAGTGCACCTCCACTCTGTGTACTGTGGACCTATACCAGTCCTTATAGAATGGCAGATTGTACCTCACTCAACCCTATGTACTGTAGCACCCTAGACAGACCAAGTTACCAGTCCTTATAAGGAGCTTTGTGGAACAAGTGGGTTGTGAATGATTAGCAGACTGCAGCAGAAGGGCAGCAGTCAAGTATAATATTCTTTCTATATTTGGAAGAAAGAATATTATATGTGTACAAGCCTATTACCATACCACTGATACCAGTCCTGAAAAGAACCTTTGTGGAACTAATAGTAACAGCTACTGATTAAACTGACCCTCACTGCCTCACACACTGCTTCCTGCCTGTCCCTATATAAACTGACAAACAGAGGCTACTGGAACAATAATTGAAATAGCACTTTTGTGGACCTGATAGTAACAGCTAATGACTAAACTGGCTGTCCCTGCAGCACACACCATCCTGTCCCTTTCTCTAAACTGACAAAAGACACTCAGGCTGCTGCAACAATCACTAGCACAGCACTGCCTATCCTGAACTACACCTAACACCTATACCAGTCCTGAAAAGAACTTTTGTGTACCAAATGGCTAGCGATTTAGGTCACTGTAATCTCTCCCTGCTCCACACAGCAACCTCTCCCTATAGTGACAGAAGAAAGAATGTAAAATGGCCGCCGGATCGGGTGTATTTATAAGTTAGGGGGAATGTCCAAGTGTCCATGTGCTGTAATGTCTCAATTGGCTGTCCTGTACCCCATGATGGATGTGTCATCATAGGTCAAAGTTCTTTTACACAGTAAACATGGAAGTCCGCCGGGCGAACGGCGCCAATAGTCCGCCGAACGGGCAGACCGTGAACAGCCGAAATTCACCGCGAAACGACCGCCGGGCGAACCGTTTGGCCATCACTAATTGTGAGCACAGTTCAGGGGGTAAAGTAACATTCAAGGCTTGTGATTTTGAAAGATTAATTTTGAGATGGGACAATTGATTGAAGTGGTTAAGTGTGTTCAACAGATTTGGTAAAGTAGTCAAAGGCTCTGAGAGGAATAGGAGTATATCATCCGCTAAAGCAGCCAATTTGTAGGGATGATTTTGTATGTTGATGCCTTTGATATCTGGGTTATCTCTGATGCATCTGAGAGGTTCTAGGGTGAGTACAAATATAAGTGGGGACAGGGGGCAGCCCTGTCGTGTGCCGTTGGAAATGGGAAAGGCATCCGACAGGTGGCCGTTAATGCATACTTTCGCTGTGGGATTGGAATATAACATGAGGATATAGTTGAGCATACGTTCTGGGAGACCAATGGCTTGTAAGGCTTCCAACATATAATCCCAGGCCACTCTGTCGAACGCCTTCTCCGCATCCAACGACAAAAAGAATCCTTTTTGGTCATATTCGGTGAGCCAATGGTGGATATTGATGGCTTTGAGGGTATTATCCCTCGCCTCTCTGCCCGGTATGAAACCAACCTTGTCAAGGTGAATAAGGTCAGGGAGTAGGGGGAGCAATCTGTTGGCCAGGATTTTAGCGTACCATTTGAGGTCGACGTTTAGTAGGGAGATCGGTCTATAATTCGGGACTAGTAGGGGATCCTTTCCAGGTTTGGGGATAACAGTAACATGTGCCATTAATAAGTCTCTAGGAGGTGAAATAGGTGTGGAATATGCGGCAAATGTGGTGGTAAAGATAGGTGTCAGCAATTTGTGGAAAGATTTATAGTAACTGATGGTCAGCCCATCGGGTCCCGGACTTTTGCCCGGTTTCAACATCTGTAGAGCTAAGTCAGCTTCTTCCAGATTTATGGGCTTGTTGAGGTCTTCAGCCATGGCGCCCGAAATGGGGGCAGGGCTATATTGTGCTAAAAATTCCTTAATTAAGGATGTTCGGCGAATAGACATCGCGGGGGTGTCCGAAGAATTCAGGTTATACAATTTTGAATAGTACGTTAAGAACTGTTGAACTATATCGGGAGTGGAGTGAACTTTACGTCCTTGTGAGGTTGAAATGGCATGTACTGTTGTGTTGGCTTTTTGGGAATGTAAGGCTAAGAGTTTGCTAGCTTTATTTCCGTATACGTAGAAGAATTTTTGAGCTAGAATATACATTTGTCTGATTTGTTTGCCTAGTAAGTGCGTTAATTCCTTCCTGGCAGTTATTAAGGAGTTTAGGGCATCTATGGCGAGTGTTTGTTTGTGTAGGTTTTCAAGTAGTCTAATTTTATGAATCAGGGTTGCTTGGTGTTGATCCTTAAGTTTTTGTCTCTTGGAAACTGCGGCAATGAAGATGCCCCTGATCACACATTTATGAGCTTCCCATGTGATTTGTGCTGAGGTGTCGTTGATATTGTTTTCGGCAAAGAATTGTTTTATCCCGTTTTCTGAGACAATGGCTTGGTCAGTGAGTAAGGAAGGGTCCAACTTCCATGAGTGGGAGCAGGGTGTATTTCAGGGAGTGTTAGACTTATTGATATTGGGTGGTGGTCAGAGAGATAGATGGGGTCAATGGAGGCTTTCTGAAGAAAGGGAAGGGCAGATTGGGATAGGAAAAGGTAATCGATTCTAGAATATTTGGCGTGTGGTGGTGAAAAGAAAGTATAATCTTTGCTATCCGGATAGAGTATGCGCCAGGTGTCGTGGAGTAAGAGTGACTGCAGTTCAGTTTTAATTGCTTTGAGGGCAGTGTACGGTAAAGATGAAGCGCCATTCGATATATCAACTAGGGGGTTCAGTGGGGTGTTGAAGTCACCACCTAGTATAAGTGTGCCCTCTTGGAAATCTATCAGGCATCGTGTTAGGTCACGGAAGAAGGGCACCTGTCTACTGTTCGGGGCATATATGTTAACCAGGGTAATTTTCCGGTTTTGGCATGTGCCCTTCAGGAAAAGGAATCTGCCTTGGTCGTCCGCTAAAGAGTCAGTAATTTGAAGGGGGGTATGTCTTGCCAGGAGTATAGAAACTCCTTTCGTTTTTGACACTGTTTTAATGGAGTGATAGACTGTAGGGAATTGAAAATTGTGGAGTTTAGGAACAGAGTCCGTTCGGAAGTGAGTTTCTTGTAGGAAAATGATGTCCGCATGATTTCGTTTCATATTTAGAAGGAGTTGAGATCTTTTTTCAGGGAGGTTTAGTCCCTTGACGTTCAAAGAAATGAGCTTGAGTGGTATCGAGTTTGGTAAAGGTGATTTGGGAGTCATTATACAGTAGGGTGTAGAGTTTAGTAAGGAAGATTATATGTGAGGCGATGGATGGCTAAATGTTGTCCTGCAATAGAATTGCAGGAGCGTAAGGTCAGTTATGCTGGACAGTCGGGTTATCAGATCGTATAGCCCTCCTGATTAGGTGTATAGAAAGGGGTTTGTCGGGCACTGGGCTGCCGAGCAGGTAGGTGGTGCGGGATGGGCAGTAGGTGATCCAGCTCACCTATTTAATTGGAAAAGGGGAGAGCCGGCAAAGATCAGTGGTATCGAAAACGTTTGTAATAAGGTGAGGGGTGTCAGAATAGTGTACCACTTTGTGGGAGGTGGTTTAGTCAAGGAGGAGTGGAATCGGAGAGGAATTGTCAGACTGTGTGCCTAGGGGCAGAATGTGTTGGTGCGTTCCGGGAAAAGATAGGGTATGTAGAGTGGGGGTTAACCCCTTATGATATTTACATGGAAGGGGGAGATATAAAGAGATGTTGGAGTTTGTTCTAGTAAGGGAAATATATAGTATGATACTATCGGAGTTACCGACCCAGAGTTATGGCAATATAATAAAGACAGCATAACATCAAACATTAGAACCAAATGGTGTTATCATGGACATATAACTCTGTCCGCTTTCTGTTAGACGAGCAATAAAGGACATATATAGGTCATTGTGAAGGCAAGTTAATCTCAAACAGATATAATAAAAATCTGCAAACCGTAGTGTGACAGTGGGGTCATCGTAAACCGCGTTAACCCCCTTTATATTAGGGGTGCCGTTACACGTAGCATAACCTTAAAACTAGTAACAGAGGCATACAAAGAACTTTAAGGTGTAATCAGACATCATGGCAATGTATAGAAAAGCTACCGGCAGCTTAACAACTGTGATAGCTGAAACTATAGGGGAAGATATCTGTAGTCTCCTAAAACAGATTAAGAGCAGTGACAAAAGTGAGAAAGTCCTGCGCAAATATGCCAAAAAATAATCCTTGGAACAGCTAAGTGCAAAAACAATAAATTAATAAATATATATACATAAAGCAATAAACTATATTAAAAGTCCATATAATCACGAGCACCAATAGTCAAAGTAAGTGGATGAAAACGGTGGTGTTAAATCCCAGGAATAAGGGTTCTCAGAACTCTCACCTCAAAAGGAAGAAAAACGAGCACATCAGAAAAAGGCTATCCCACTCCACTCCTCGTCTTCAACCACCAGGGGGGTCCTTTACTGTGGCAGACTACAAGGCGATGGTTTCCATACCGGGCCACTAGAGGGCCATATGTTGTATGTACACCTACTGCGGTGACCAGGAGTATATTCTCCGTGATATGCGGCTCAAATGGGAATAAAAGATAAGGAGAGAGAAGGGAAGCTCCAATAGTGTAGTAGTTTGAATAAAATAGTGGTTTTAATAAAAGAAAAGCAAATCAGACTCTCACATTTAAAAAAGTAAACAGCACAAGAAGTAAAAAAATGGTGGTATGGCGTCTTCCGCCAGTCCTACTTCACTTCCGGTAAGTCATACGGCCACTCCCTACGCGTTGCGTCAATCATGTGACTTCTTCAGGGGATTGTGATTGGCCGCTGTATCACTCCTTATATATAACAAAACCGGAAATGCCAAGTCGGCCATTTTAGTAATGGTATTCAAGAAGTAAACAAGTGTAGACCGGAAGTATAGATTCCGCCATCTTGCTACGCCAGTTAGACACAACGGGAAATATGAGCCACGCCATCTTAGTGCTCTTAATGCTCATAGCAGAAACAAAACGATCATAAGAGAAAAAACGCATTGAAATCAAAAATTTAAAAATGATAATAAACAGCAAAGCATTAGCATTAAAAAGGAGATAGCAATCCCCATATACCATCTGTAAAAATAGACAGAAAAACAAACGAAAACAGCGCCGATATATATATATATATATATATATATAAATTACAATATGTAAATGGCATACAGCACCAAAAATGAATTATAGCTCAATAGAAAAATTAAAATGAGCAATAGCTGGAAAAAATACTAATAATATGCCCATATCAGCCTAGGGTGTTGTAAAATACCACGACATTACCCTTAAATAAAACAATTATAATCAGGAATATGAAAATATACTAAAATACCATAGAAATAGCGACGTGAAAACATATATAAACCCATGTAAAATCGCATACCGAAAATGAAGCAGGACTTTACATATGCAAAAAATATATCTATTAATTGCAAAACAGGTATCAAAAGACCAGTAAAATAATGTATAAAAAAAAATATATACAGCATATAGTATAAAAAAAAAATATATATATATATATATATATATATATATATATATATATGCCTATAATGTTAAAAGTTACTTAAAAAACAATTTAGATCAAAATCAACATTGAGACCATCGGGGTGGAAAGATCTCATAGTATATATCCACCTGGATTCTTTTTGGCTGATCGTTCTAATTTTATGACTGCCTCTCCACTAGGGATGAGCTTCGACTCGAACATCGGCCCGTTCGGCGAAGTCCGAACGTTTTGGTCCGTTCGCGCCAAATTCGTGTGGCGCTCACGGCCCACAATGCACTGCGATGGTGCAGTGCATTGCTGGCTCATGATTGGCCAAGCATGCACTTTGACCCCGCATGCTTGGCCAATCGCAGCGAGGAGAGCCATGATTGGCTCAGGCTGTGTAGTGCACGCCCCACACTATATAAGGCCGCCAGCGCGGCGGCCTTGTGTAGTGTGTTGGCGTCTGAAGCAGTTAGTGGGTGTTCTGTGTACCTTCAACACAGTACACACGATCGTTTTCGGACAATTTTCGATCTTGCTGTTGTGTAGTGGTTGTTGTCTGCGTGCCCTGACCGCAGTATACACCGCTATATTCACCTCACCTATATAGCTAGTGATCTATCTTTTATAATAGAGCTTGCAGTCAGTAGTGTTAGGAGCTTGTGCGTGCTGTCTGCGTGCTCTGTACCCAGTACATACCGCTATAATCCACCTACATAGCTCTTCTCTATTTGAGCCCACTTGCCATCTGCAGGAGTTATTGGAAGTTGTGTGTGCCTCCAGCACAGCACAGTATACATCTGTATATACCCCTTTGTCTCTGGTGTTCTATAATAAAGGCATCTGCAGGAGTTAGTGGGTGTTGTGTGCCTCTAGCACAATATACACTACCCAACTGCTTTTTTACCCAACTCCCTTCAGGCCATTACCATGTCTGGAAGGCCAGCAAGGAGAGGCAGACAGGCGCGAGCTGATAAAAGAGGGCAAGCAGGCTCTGTGTCTAGAGACAACAGTGCTGGTCGTGGACGCGGTGCATTGTCATCAGCACGTGGCCATGGGACACGCTTGTCCTTCTTTTTGGCAGCTGGACATGTTGAGCCGCAACATGCCAACGACTTGGTAGAGTGGATGACCAAGCCCTCTTCATCCTCCTCATCCTCTCTCACCCAGTCTCAGGGTACTAGCAAAGCAGCTGCCAACGCATCGTCTTCCCTCGTCTCAATGTCATCATCAGTGACTCCTTCCCTAGACCCACCACGTCCTCCTGAGGAGTCTCCTGAACTCTTTGAGCACAGTGTTGGGTACATGCTCCAGGAGGATGCCCAGTGTTTTGTAGCCTCTGATGATGACACTCAGCTAGAGGAAGGCAGTAGCATAAATGCAGAGAGAGGGGATGCTCAAGAAGGACAGCCATCTGGCAGTCATGTTCCACAAGCTGCAGCATACTGCCAGGTTTGCTACAGCGATAAAGAGGGAGGGGATGATGAGGGCACTGACTCCACGTGGGTGCCTGGTAGGAGAGAGGAGGAGGAGGAGGAGGCACATGTCCAACGAGGCAGGATGCCCTCCGGGGGCCAGCTTAGGGGCAGCACACCGACTGAATCACACCGCAGAGCTCCGCCTGTGCAGGGCGCTGCCTCTGCACGTTATTCTAAAAGTTCTTTGGTGTGGGCCTTTTTTGAGACGAGTGCATCAGATCGCACCGCTGCTATTTGCAACATATGTCTCAAGCGTATCTCGCGTGGCCAAAACATCAGCCGCTTGGGCACCACATGCTTGACCAGACATATGTTGACCTGCCATGCAGCTCGCTGGCAAGCGTACCTCAAAGACCCACACCAAAGAACAAAGCGGACCTCTCCTTGCTCCTTATCAGCTGGCATCTCCAACCCCACTAGACCTTCAGTCCTCTCTGAAACCTGCTCTGAGAGGAATGAAGGTGTAGAATTAGGTGTGTCACAGCCAAGTGTTTCCGGGCACTCTGCTAGCAGTACACCCACATCCGATTATAGCAGGCAAATGTCCCTGCCCCAGCTGCTGGACCGGCGAAAGAAGTTCACTCCCAGCCATCCACATGCCCAGCGGTTGAATACTAGCTTGGCTAAATTGCTAGCACTTCGACTGCTGCCTTTTCAGTTGGTAGACTCGGCCCCCTTCCGTGAGTTTGTACAATGTGCGGTTCCTCAGTGGCAGGTCCCCAAACGCCACTTTTTCTCATGGAAGGCGATTCCAGCTCTCTACCGGCATGTGGAAGGCAATGTCCTTGCCTCGCTGGAGAGGGCGGTCAGCGGTAAGGTGCATATTACCGCTAAATCATGGTCCAGCAGGCATGGACAGGGACGTTACCTGTCTTTCACGGCCCATTGGGTCACTCTTCTGGCAGCTGGGAAGGATGCAGGACAAGGTGCAGTATTGTTGGAGGTTGTTCCGCCACCACGCCTCCAAAATGCTACTATTGGTTGTGACACACCTCTCTCCTCCACCCCCTCCTCTTCTTCTTCCTCCATGGCCTCTTCCAGTGCTCTGTCCTCAGTACCAGCGGTGCTCCGTAGGCGTTCCAGGGGCTACACAAGTACGCAGGCAAAACGATGCCATGCCGTGCTTGCGCTGGTTTGTTTGGGGGACAGGAGCCACACTGGGGAGGAGGTTTTGTCAGCTCTGCAGGGGCAGGCCGAGAGGTGGTTGACGCCATGCCAGCTTAAGCCAGGAATGGTGGTTTGCGACAATGGCACCAACCTCCTCTCCGCCCTCCGACAGGGACAACTGACCCATGTGCCCTGTGTAGCTCACGTCCTTAACCTGGTGGTACAGCGGTTCTTGGGCAGGTACCCCGGCTTACAGGATGTCCTGAAGCAGGCCAGGAAAGTCTGTGTGCATTTCTGCCAATCATTTAATGCCTGTGCTCGGCTGGCTGAGCTCCAAAAGGAGTTGAACCTGCCCAAGAACCGCCTTATATGTGACATGCCCACCAGGTGGAACTCAACGTTGGCCATGCTGCAGCGGCTGCACACGCAGCAGAGGGCCATCAATGAGTACCTGTGCGACTACGGCACCAGGACAGGGTCAGGGGAGCTCGGTTTTTTCTCACCATGCCAGTGGGGCATGATCAGGGATGCATGCACTGTCCTGTCACCGTTTGAGGAGGCCACAAGGATGGTGAGCAGTGACAGTGCATGCATTAGTGACACTGTATCTCTTGTCCACCTCTTGGAGCATACGCTACGTGGAATAATGGACAGGGCACTTGAGGCAGAACAGAGGCAGGAAGAGGAGGACTTCCTTGCCTCTCAAGGCCCCCTTTATCCAGACAGTGTTCCTGCTGTGCCACCCATCACCCAGGAAGAGGAAGAGGAAGAGGAGGAGGATGATTGTGTCAGCATGGAGGTGGAGGCTAGCACTCAGCATCAGCAGCAGCAGAAGCAGTCTTGTAGGGATGATTTACAGTCTCAAGAAACACGTGGACTTGTACATGGCTGGGAGGAGGTAGCTGCGGATCATGTTGTCCTTAGTGACCCAGAGGACTCCGGACCGAATGCCTCAGCTAACCTACGCTGCATGGCCTCCCTGATCCTGCAAAGCCTGCGGAAGGATCCTCGTATTCTTCGGATCAAGGAGAGGGACCATTACTGGCTGGCCACTCTCCTTGATCCACGGTACAAGGGTAAGGTTGCCGACCTTATCTTGCCATCGCAGAGGGAGCAGAGGATGAGACATCTCCGGGAGGCCTTGCAGAAAGCTCTGTGCAACGCGTTCCCAGAGACTGGGAGGTTACAAACTCCTGGTCCTGGACAACGTGTTGCTGAGGCATCGGTCAGAAGGAGCGGTGGAGAAGGTGGCCGTCTGACTGATGCTTTCAGACAATTTTTTAGTCCGCAGCCCCAAGGTATGATCGGTTCCAGCAACCATTGCCAGCGTCTGATTTACATGGTGCAGGAATACCTAGGGGCAAGGTCAGACTTGGACACCTTTCCCACCGAAAATCCTCTGGCTTACTGGGTCTTGAGGATGGATCACTGGCCAGAGCTTGCACAGTATGCAATTGAGCTACTGGCCTGTCCTGCATCCAGCGTTCTTTCGGAACGCACCTTCAGTGCTGCTGGTGGCTTTGTTACCGATCACAGGGTGCGGCTGTCCACCGAATCAGTTGATCGACTGACCTTCATTAAGATGAATCAGTCTTGGATCACCCACAGCTACCAAGCACCTGAAGCTGATGTAACCGAATATTTTTTTTTTTAAATGTTACATCCCTTCAAGACTGCCTATTGTGATGCTGAGTGACTGTCCTATTATGTTGATTGTCTATCCTCTTCCTCCTCCGCTGATATGTTGGAAGAACATTTCTGGTTCTGGGTGATGCCATCAGCCCAATTTTTCTGCCCCTGTTTAACAGGGGCGTTTAAGTACAATTTTTGATGCAATGCTTTGCAGCAGGGCTAATTCCTGCAATAAAACTAGAGTATATGGGAGAGGTTGCAGTGTCGTGGCACCAGCACCAGTGCCTAAGGCCCAATTTTTCTGCTCCTCTTTAACAGGGGCATTTAAGTACAATTTTTGATGCAATGCTTTGCAGCAGTGCTAATTCCTGCAATAAAACAAGAGTATATGGGAGGGGTTGCAGTGTGGTGGCACCAGCACCAGTGCCTAAGGCCCAATTTTTCTGCCCCTGTTTAACAGGGGCGTTTAATTACAATTTTTGATGCAATGCTTTGCAGCAGGGCTAATTCCTGCAATAAAACTAGAGTATATGGGAGAGGTTGCAGTGTCGTGGCACCAGCACCAGTGCCTAAGGCCCAATTTTTCTGCTCCTGTTTAAGAGGGGCGTTTAATTACAATTTTTGATGCAATGCTTTGCAGCAGGGCTAATTCCTGCAATAAAACTAGAGTATATGGGAGAGGTTGCAGTGTCGTGGCACCAGCACCAGTGCCTAAGGCCCAATTTTTCTGCCCCTGTTTAACAGGGACATGTAATTACAATTCTTGATATAAATATTTCACAGGAGGGCCCGTTCCTGTGCCCACGCAGAGTAACTGTGAGGACTTATAGTGTTGTGGCACCAGCACCACAACCACCAAAGGTCAATTTTTCTACCACTGTTCAACAATGGCATGTAATTACAATTCTTGATATAATCGTTCACAGCAGGGCGCTCCAGCGCCCACCAAGAGTCACTTTCAGGGCTTACAATGTTGTGGCAAAACCAACACCTTGTTCCGCCATTTCTGCAGAGCATATAGGGCAGGCCCCTACTTTCAAACATCCAACTTACAAACATCTCCTACTTGCAAACGGAAGGAGACAACAGCAAGTGAGATGAAAAAAGATGGACGACAAAACAAATTATACAGGGGTGATAACCCTTCCCTATGTTTTCCAAAAAGCTTAAAAAAATTTTTTTTGACTGGAGCTACACTTTAAAAATGTACCAGTTCAAAATTACAAACAGATTCAACTTAACACAACAAACCTACACAGTCCCTGTCTTGTTTGCACCGCCTGTATACTGCTGATCTGAGTATATAGGGCCTGGGGGCCACACGCATTTCCTTTTTTTAATATGGGTATGGGGTTCCCCTTAATATGCGTACAAGACCCAAAGGGGCTGGTAATGGGCAGGGAGGGCTACCCATGCCATTTTTCTCAATGATTTTCAACCATATTGCAGGAACCAGATATAACATTAAAACTGCAAGCAGCTTTAAATTACGTTATTTCCGTTAAATGTCATTTTGTGCAGGGACTGTTCCAAACACGGGAAACACATGGCACTTCACAGGCATACTACAGACACCCCCCAGGCACCATATTTAAAGGAATATTTCACTTTTTTTCCACTTTAATCATCATTAAAATCAGTGCTCCCGCCAAAACGGACGTTTTTTTAACTTTTTTTTGCATTGACCCATGTCCCCTGGGGCAGGAGCCAGGTCCCCAAACCCTTTTTAGGACAGTATCTTGCATATTAGCCGTTAAAATTAGCACTTTTAATTTCGAACGTTCGAGTCCTTAGTTCTTAGTGGAACGTTCTTAGTGGAAGGGGACCGTAAGAGCGGTCCCCTTCCACTAAGTCAGACTCACCACCTGAGGATCTTAACAGTACGAACAGCCATAATGTCTGAGTCTGCGGAAGGGGCCTCCGCCATGAAGGAGATCTGCTCGCATCTTGCGGCCCTGACTCAAGCAGTGAAGTCCCTTCAGGATGGTTACTCCAGGCTGGAGGAACGTGTGCAACAGCTATCTACCTCCGGTCCTCCTATCACCGCTCCTCAGCCTCCTCCGGTTCAGCCTGCCATTCCACCAACCGTGATGACGCTTCCACCTGAACCTAGGGTCCCCATTCCTGAGAGGTTTTCTGGGGATCGCTCCAAGTTCCGGGCCTTCCGTAACGCCTGTCAACTTTACTTTGCTCTACAGCCTAGGACTTTTTCTCTGGAGGCTACTAAAGTGGGATTCGTTATCTCCCTTCTGCAAGGAGAGCCCCAGTCCTGGGCCCATCACCTCCTGGAGAATGACAGTCCTCTCACCCAGACCCTTGCTACCTTTCTTGAGGGAATGGCCCAGCTCTACGAGGACCCCCAGCGGTCCGCTACCGCAGAATCTGCATTAACTGCGCTCCAGCAGGGCCGGAGGTCGGCAGAGGACTATGTATCAGACTTTAGACGCTGGAGCGCAGATACCCAGTGGAACGAGTCGGCCCTGAGACACCAATTCCGCTTGGGCCTGTCCGAGGGCCTTAAAGATGAGTTGGCCCGTGTTGGAACCCCGGATTCCTTGGAGGATTTAATCACTTCGGCCATCCGGATTGATAGGAGGCTCCGTGAGCGTAGGGCAGAACGCTCCACCCAGTCCCAAAGACCAGCTTGGATGTCCGCCGGGACCCCTTCTTCAGCACCCTTCTTCATACCATCCTCTCAAGGGAGACCTGCCAGTGCCGCCCAAGCATCTGAAGAACCCATGCAGCTCGGGCTACTCCGGCCTACTCTGTCACCTGAAGAGCGAGCCCGCCGCTGGCAGATGAACTTATGCCTATACTGCGGTGGCCCAGGACATTACGTGATCAACTGCCCTGTTAAGACACGTAAGTGCCTTTCTTCTGTATCTCACAACCCTGTAACCCTGCCTTCCAACTCGTTCCATGTCGCTCTTCTGCTCTCATTCCAGCTGCAGGGAAGAATGATTCACATCAGCGCTATCCTTTATTCAGGGGCCTGCGGCTGCTTCATCGACGCTGCATTTACCAGTCTGCACTCCATCCCCCTTCGGAAGAAACCCCATGAACTTTCCATCTTCCTGGCTGATGGTTCGCAAATTAAGTCTGGCCGAGTTACCCAGGAGACTCTTCCGCTACCCACTACCACTTCCTGCCAACATACTGAACTACTAACCCTGGACGTTATCTCATCACCACTTTTTCCTGTGATCTTGGGAATTCCGTGGCTTCAGGCACATAACCCCTCCATCGACTGGTCTTCCGGGGAAGTGAGGTTCCTCTCCTCTTACTGCCAGGATCACTGTTTGCCCGGAGCTCCGGTACAACCCAGAACACTCCTCTGTCTGGATCCAGACCAGGACTTGTGTCAGTTAGTCCCAGAACCCTACCAAGAGTTTCTGGATGTTTTCAGCAAACGGGGGGCTGATTCTCTTCCCCCACATCGCCCCTACGATTGTCCCATCGAGCTCCTTCCTGGGGCAGAGATCCCATTCGGACGTGTCTTCCCCTTGTCCGAGAAAGAGCAGGAGGCCCTGAAGGTCTACATCACCGAAAACCTTAAGAAGGGGTTCATCCGTCATTCCACATCTCCTGCCGGTGCCGGAATATTCTTTGTTACAAAAAAAGATCAGACCCTTCGGCCCTGTGTGGACTACCGGGAGTTAAATCGGATCACGATTAAGAACCGTTACCCCTTACCACTAATTCCGAAGCTTTTTCAAAAATTAAGATCAGCCTCTATTTTTACCAAGTTGGACTTGCGGGGAGCTTACAATCTGGTCAGAATACGAGCAGGCGACGAGTGGAAAACTGCGTTTCGGACTCGTTTTGGGCATTACGAGTACTTAGTAATGCCCTTTGGACTTTGCAATGCCCCGGCCACTTTCCAGCACCTGATTAATGATGTTTTCCGAGACTTTCTGGACATCTTCGTCATTGTGTACCTGGACGATATTCTCATCTTTTCCGGGTCCCTAGAACAACATCATGGGCATGTCAGCAGAGTGTTGCTCCGGCTCCGGCAACACGGACTTTACGCTAAGGCCGAGAAATGTAAATTTGAGCAGCAGTGTATCCAATTTCTCGGCCTAGAAATCTCTCCAGCAGGCATCAAAATGGACCTGCAAAAGGTCTCTGCTGTGCTCGAATGGCCAGCTCCCACTGATAAGAAGGGAATCCAGCGCTTTGTGGGTTTCGCTAATTTTTATAGGAGATTCATAAAGGGGTTCTCGGCCATCATCGCTCCCATCACTCAGCTCACCAAACAGAATACACGCTTTCATTGGGGACCCGAAGCGCAGGCCGCCTTCCAGAGACTCAAGAGTCTGTTCACCTCTGCTCCCGTTCTCAGGCACCCGGATCCGTCAAGACCCTTTATCCTGGAGGTGGATGCTTCTGAGGTAGCAGTAGGGGCGGTGGTATCCCAACGTCAAGGTAAAGATGACCTGATGTACCCCGTGGGGTTCTTTTCCCGTAAACTTTCTCCGGCAGAGAGAAATTATGATGTGGGGGACCGAGAGCTACTCGCCATCAAATCTGCATTGGAGGAGTGGAGATACCTACTGGAAGGGGCGGTACACCCCATACTTATCTACACAGACCATAAGAACCTTGAGTATCTCCGTACCGCCAAACGTCTGAAACCTCGGCAGGCCCGTTGGGCCCTCTTCTTCTCCCGGTTCAGCTTTCATCTTACCTACCGCCCCGGGTCAAGAAACATAAAGCCAGATGCGCTTTCCCGCATGTTCGATAGTCCCAAGGACATCGCACCTCCTGATACCATCCTCCCAGCCAACACCTTTCTGCTCGTCCAGCCGGACCTCCTGTCTCTGTTAAAGAGAGCTTCTCTCGAGTCCTCCAGCCCTCCAGGAGTTACGCTTATTTCCAGAGAAGGTCTGCTTTGGAAGGACAATCTAATCTTTGTCCCGGAGGACGTCCGAATAAAGGTCTTGAGTCTCCTCCACGATCACCCCCTCGCCGGGCATCTGGAGCTGGTACAGCGCTCCTTCTGGTGGCCTGGCATGAGGGAGTACTGCAAAAAATATGTGAATTCCTGCCCTGTGTGCAGCCAAAACAAGGTCCCCAGGAACCGGGCCTGGGGTCTGCTGAAACCACTTCCCGTGCCCGACCGCCCCTGGCGGATGATCACGATGGACTTCATTGTGGAACTTCCCCCTTCTGAGAACTGTACAGCCATCTTTGTGATCTGTGACCGTTTGTCTAAAATGGCCCATTTCCTACCCTTGAAAGGAACACCCACCGCATCGGAGACGGCTCATATCTTCATCAAGGAGATAGTCAGGCTTCACGGGGTACCTTCCAATATTGTTTCCGATAGAGGGGTGCAATTCACCTCTCGTTTCTGGAGAGCCTTATGTGAAGCCCTAAGAATAGAATTGGCCCTGTCCTCCGCCTACCACCCGCAGACCAACGGACAGACGGAACGCACCAATCAAACCCTTGAACAATACATTAGGTGCTTTTCATCCTTTGTCCAGGACGATTGGGTCTCCCTCTTACCTTTGGCGGAGTTCGCCTATAACAATGCCAGCCATGCTACCACCGGCCAATCCCCGTTTTTCGCTAATTTTGGTTTTAACCTGTCCTTTCTCCCTGATATTCTTTCAGAATCCCACGTTCCAGCGGTACAGGACACCGTATCCTTTCTGCAGCGGAACAACCAAATCCTCCAAGAGACCATAGCCAAGGCTCAGGCGGATAGCAAGAGGAATTTCGATCGAGGAAGAAGGGGAGAACTGATTCTTCAAGTCGGGGACCAGGTATGGCTTTCTACTTCTAATTTAAAATTAGCCTGCCCTTCTAAAAAGTTGGCACCCAAATTTCTGGGTCCGTTTCCAGTTAAAAGGAGGATCAATGAAGTTTCCTATGAACTGTCTTTGCCTGTTTCCATGAAAATTCACCCGGTCTTCCATGTAGCTCTGCTTAAGCCGGCCGTACCTGATCCTTTTCCCGGTAGAGGAACAGGTCCTCCTGACCCAGTGTTGATCGACGGCAATGAGGAATACGAGGTGGAGGCCATTCTGGATTTTAGAAGACGTCATGGACAAGGTCAGTTTTTAATTAAATGGAAGGGTTATGGTCCAGAGAATAACTCCTGGGAACCTGCTGCCAACTTACATGCAGATAGATTAATTCAGGCCTTTTTTACTGCACACCCTGAGAAGAGAGTCATTAGGGGCACCCGGAGGTTGCCCCTTGTGGGGGGGGCAATGTCAGGAATCCGCCCGTTCTGCACGATCAGGTGTCCGTTCGCGCACGCGCGTTCGTCCCGCGGGTCGTCGTGGGCACGCGCGTCCCCAAGCACGAGCGTGTGCACGTCGTTCGGATGTGCGCGCGGCATACGCACGCACGAGTGCGCGTTAGCGCTATTGGCGCCAGTGGCCCTTTTTAAAGGAGCAGCTGCAGTCATTCTGTGCTGTTCGTCTGCAGCTTGTGCCTGAAGATACCTGTTGATTCATCTGCTACCTACCTGATACCTGACCTGCTGACCTCTCCTGCTCTGACCCCGGCTTGTTTGACCTCTCTTGGACTGTCTACCTGCTGCCGAACCCCTGCCTGTACCTGACACCTCTGCCAGTTCCTGCTTGTTCCTGCATCTGTACCTTGCATCCAGAAGAGCCCGCCATCCTGCCTGCAGTCTCCTCCCAGCGGCCTGCCTGCCACTGCCAGTTCCTGCTCCTGAGGATTCTCTCCTATCCGGTACCTGCTGCTACTGCAGCTGGCTGGACTCTCCTACCCCGCTGTGCTCCGGTCTCCCTGTTCCCATTCCAGAGAGACCAGAACCAGAGCCGTAAGAGCGGTCCCCTTCCACTAAGTCAGACTCACCACCTGAGGATCTTAACACATAGACTTCAATGGGGTTCTAACGTTCGTACGAATTTGGGGTTCGTTCGAAAGTTCTGGTGCGAACCGAACCGGGGGTGTTCGGCTCATCCCTACTCTCCACGATGGATTGTATCTTTCAATGCCCCAAAATTGTAAATGGGAAGGATCCCTATTGTGTACCTGGTCAAAATGTCTAGAGACACTGTGTTTAGGAAAGCCTTTTAAGAATGTTTTGTATATGCTCTTTAAGTCTGACTTTTAATGCTCTCTTAGTTCTTCCTATGTACTGTAAATTACAGCTACATTGCAAGCAATATACAACCCTTTCGGTATGGCATCCAATAAAGTCACGGATGGAGTATGTTTGTCCAGTAGTAGTGCTTATAAATTCAATTCTTTTATTCTGAAATTTTTTTGACTGTCGACATGCAAAACAGTTTTTACATGGGTAGAAACCCTTCCCCGTGAAAAAGGTATACCCCTTTTTCGGTGGTGGTTCTACCACAGATTTAGCAATAATGTCTCTCAAGGTAGGGGCCCTCTTATAAATAATATTAGGCTTATCTGGTAAGATATTTCCCAAATCCCTATCTTTTTTCAGGACATGCCAATGCCGACTAATCAGTCTAGATATTTCTTTATGTTGTACGTTGTAGTCCAATATTCGGGAAGGAACCTCATAGTTAAACCGGTTATCTTTATTATTCTGTTGGAGCATCATATTTCTATCCAAACATTTCACTTGTTCAATTTCCATTCTAATCTGGGAATCTTCATTTCCCTTTTCCTTGAATCTTGCAGCCACAAGATTAGCCTGTTCCAGGTAGTCATCAACCTTGGTTCAATTTCTCCTTATTCTGACCAATTGTCCTTTGGGTATATTGTATAACCAAGGCTTGAAATGACAGCTATTTATAGAAAGATAACTGTTAGCATCGACGCTTTTAAAGTGAGTTTTAGTAATGACTTCATTTCTTTCAAGGGAGATATTTAAATCCAAAAAATTAATTGACTTCCCATCAATTTTCCATTCTAAATGGATATTTTTATCATTATTATTCAAACCAACCAGATATTTTTCCAATGCATCAGAACTACCATTCCAAACGATAATGACATCATCGATGTATCTTTTGTAAAGAGTCAACTCTGCAGGCATATTTTTATAAACAGCCTCCTCCTCCCAATATGCCATGAAAGCGTTGGCCACACTAGGCGCAAATTTAGCACCCATAGCTATACCAATAGCTTGTCTGTAGTAAGTTTGATTGTGCCAAAAATAATTGTGTTTCAAACAAAAATCAAGGCACTTAATCAAAAACTTCCTTTGTTTACATTCCAGTGTCGTAAAAGTTTTCAGAAGCCATTTTATAGCCGTGCATGCTTCATGATGTGCTACAATAGTGTATAAAGATGACATATCTGCCGTAGCCAGGAAAGTTCTTCCTTCCAACACTGTAACGGTTTCCAGTTATTGTAATGTGTACTTTGTATCCTTCAAATATGCATTGGTTTTCTGTATTGCTGGTTGAATGAAGAAGTCTAAATATTCTCCCATTCTAGATGTAAGTGACTCGATGCTATTCACAATCGGTCTACCTGGCGGATTCTCTTTATTCTTATGAATCTTATGAATAATATAAATAATAGGTGTTCTACATGATTCAGGAATAAGATATTTGCTTTCTTTCTTATTGAGAATAGACATCTTACTTCCTAAATGAACCAATTGATCCAATTCCTTTTTGTATTTAAGGGTAGGATTACCTAATAGCTTAATATATGTGTTTCCGTCTTGCAATTGTCGATCCAGTTCACATGAATATGCTTCCTTGGATTGTATAACAACTGCTCCTTCCTTATCAGCCGGCCGAATAACGATATAATTTCTCTGTGTCAATGATTTGATGCCTTTCCTAATATGTCCTGGATCAAACACTTTTTTAATCCGCAGAGCTTCCAAATCATCAAGCACCAGTTTTTTAAAAACTTCAATATGTTGATTATTGGCCAACTGTGGATTAAATACCGAATTATTGTGTAATGTACTATGTTGTACAGGATCTTGTTTACTGAGTGTCCCATGGGTAGGCTCAATAGGGTTATTCATAATGTATTTTTTGATGTTAATCTTCCTAATATATTTTTGAATCCCTATATATGTATCAAACTTGTTGAGATACATATAGGGGCATGTTTAAGGCCTTTGTCAAGAACAGCAAGTTCCTCAGGAGAGATAGAGGCGCCACTCAAATGAATGACTCCCTCACCGATCACTCTCTTTTGCGCTTGGATTCTCTTTCCCGCTCTACAGCCTCTCTTCTTTCTGGGCTGTCTCGCACCCTGTCGCTTTCCATTCTTCTTATAGGGGAGTGATAAGGTTCTTGTGGGGGTCTCCCTGAGGGAGACTCTCTCCTCTGGTATGTCTCCTGAGGTCTTCTGGGAGAGTAATCTCTCCTGTCTCGATCTAAAAAATGATCCTGTGTGTCTCGTGAATACTGATAATAGGGTTGCTCATGGTAATGTTCCTCAGGGTAATTCCTAATAGGTTCAAACCTATTATATGTAGGTACGGGACTCCTGTCCCTCCTTCCTTGATGGTCATACTGATGTGAGGGTCTTCTATTATCCCTTTGATTATGGTGCCAATTGTTATAGGGTTTCTTAAATTTTTTAAAAGGCTTCTTCCAACCTTTCTTTGGGGTGTGTTGAGTATAATTACCCCCATTTGTTTGATTATAGTAAGGCACAGGTGTAGCGTACTGATCACTATAAGGTGGATCATACCTTCTAGGTGTCTCAGGATAGCCCTGATTTTGTTGTGCAAAAGGAGGCTTCCTTTTTTCACGCTTATCTTTATCCCTATCTCACATGGGACCATTCACAGGATGAGAGGATGTGGGGTCTTGTATCCTAACCTCTCTTTCAGGGGTGGATTGTGCAGACATGGGGATCGCTTGTTCTAATTTCCCTTGCCATTTAAATACCGTATATACTCGAGTATAAGCCGAGATTTTCAGCCTCTTTTTTGAGGCTGAAAGTGCCCCCCTCGGCTTATACTCGAGTCATCGCTGTCTGCCCGCTCGATCAGCGTGTCGAGCAGACAGACAGCGGCCATTCTGATTCAAAAGCCGCGCCTCCGGCTCCGCCTTCGCCTGTGATAGGCGGAACACTGAATTTCCCAGCAGCCTGTGTTCCGCCTATCACGGACGTCGTATCATCCTCGTACTACGGACGAGGATGATACGACGTCTGTGATAGGCGGAACACAGGCTGCTGGGAAATTCAGTGTTCCGCCTATCACAGGCGAAGGAGGAGGCGCGGCTTTTGAATTTTACAATGGCCGCCGACGAAGAGGGCACGGGACGGAGGCAAGGCAAGGCACGGCACGGGACGGGACGGGACGGGACGAAGGCAAGGCACGACACGGGACGGAGGCTCGGGACAAAGGCTCGGGACACAGGTAGGCTGGACACACACACACACACACACACACACACACACACACACACACACACACACACACACACATGGATGGATGGATACACACACACACAGGGATGGATGGATGGATGGAGACACACACACACAGGGATGGATGGATGGATGGATGGAGACACACACACAGGGATGGATGGATGGATGGATGGAGACACACACACACAGGGATGGATGGATGGATGGATGGAGACACACACACACAGGGATGGATGGATGGATGGACACACACAGGGATGGATGGACGGACACACAGGGATGGACGGACACACAGGGACGGACGGACACACAGGGATGGACGGACACACACACAGGGATGGACAGGCATGTCTCACCCTCGGCTTATACACGAGTCAATAAGTTTGCCAGTTTTTTTGGGGGTAAATTGGGGGCCTCGGCTTATATTCGGGTCGGCCTATACTCGAGTATATACGGTACTTTATTTGCTTTGTAATCAGTAACATCCCGATGATACTTTTTCATCTAGCGCTGTTGAACTTCAAGATCCTTCGCAATAAGGTCTTTATTTAATTGTGATGCCATTTTATTAAAATCTGGCGATTCCTTATGCGATTCTAGTTTAATCCTAATTTCTTCAATCTGTTTCTCTATAATTTGAGTCTTTCTCTGCTTTCTCTTTAATAAAAATTTGGCACATTCAATACTTTTATTATTAAAAAATTCAAACCACTCCTCCATAGATTCTTTGTCTATAAGACCATCATTAGGTGGTAACTCCCACCTGATGCGTCTTGGAGCAATGTTCTCTCTAATGTATTGCTCAAAAGTATTAGTATCCCACCATAAACTAATCTTTTTTTCCATGTGATGCCCTAGCTTCCTTTCAAGATCAGAATTACGTGCTTTATTGTGTGAAAAAAACGTCATCTAAATTAATATTCCTATTATCCATATATGTAAACACTTCCATAGGGGCAGCAAAGGAAATAGTGTAAAAACAGACAGTGAAATAATGGAAAAAGGGCCTTCGCGCTACTATATAAAAACAAATAGGGTAAAAATACCTCTCCGACTAATCAGTGTAAATAAATGTAGAAAATATAAATGAATAATCAAAAAGTGCACGTGCAAATATAAGGTGCAAAAAATGCAACAAGACCTGATAGTATACACAAACTACCCAACTGCAGTAAATGGGATGTCAAGGGCTCGGCAAAAGGAATCTAAATCTTCCGGGACCCTAAGTATAGATGTGCGTCCGCGATATGTTGCTGATAAGGCAAATGGAAATTTCCATCGATATGGTATGCCGTTCGCTTGTAATACTTCCAGCAGGGGGCGCAAATCCTTTCTATGTCGCAGAGTTATGGCCGACAAATCCTGGTAAATAGTTATTTTGCTTCCTTCAAATTCCAGCGGTCTGGTGGTTCTAGCCTGTTTCAGAATATTTTCTTTCAATTTATAATCATTAACAAAGCAGATTATATCCTTAGGGAGGTCGTACTCCTTGTCGCGCGGTCTGAGTGCCCTGTGAATAAGATCCATCTCGATAAGTTCAGTATCTGGTCTGCCAAGCAGGGAATTGAATAAAGTGGAGACCGTGGGGAGTAATTGAGAGTTATCTACACTTTCAGGCAGACCTCATACTCTGAGGTTGTGTCTCCTCCCACGGTTATCAAGGTCTTCCACATGCCTTTGTATTTCCCTCAAATGTGCCCTGTGTGTATTCACTACAGTGGTAACTTTCCGCAACGCCGTGTGCTGTATGGCTGATTGTCTCTCTACCTCATGGACTCTTCCCGCCATAGCCTGCAGTTCATGGCGGAGGTCCAAAATTGCTGCAGTAAAGGTGTCTTTTATATCCATCGCAACCGCTCTGAGATGCTGGGACGGAGGGGGACCCGTCAAGGTGTCGGTAGGTTGTGCGGAAGCAGGCGCCAAAACTATTTCATCTCGGGCCTGTGAGGAGGCTGAGGTGACGGCCGCCATGTTCGCTCTGTGCGTTCAGAATAGCTCCGGGATGTTCTGGGTGGTTTGGCTTCTGCTACCTCTCGGGGATCTTGAGCGTGAAGCAGAGTTAGAGTCCCCATACTCGGTATCGCTGGAGAGAGTGAGGTTCCCGTTCTAGCTGAGTTTAGGCCACAGTCTGACAGAACTGACGAGTTATGCTGCCATCTCTCTTCAAGGCTAACCACGCCCCCCAGAGTGTGTTTAACTGGTGGTGAGGAGGTGATATGTTGCCTCCTCACCACCTTATTAAACCCATGATTGCAGTGCAATGCACACAATTGTGACATGGTAGCAATTAGAGGTTTAAATCAGGTGTGAGGAGGCGACACTGTGCCTGGTGATCTTTGACTTCTCCCATGTTGTTCAGGTAGATCTCCACCTCTTTAAGGCTGACTACCCCTGGTTAAAGATGAGCCATAACCCCCCCCCCCCCGGTTTGGTTTGCAATAGAACCTGCGAACAAACCTAAACTTCGTGTGAACTTTAGAACCCTATTAAAGTCTATGGGACTTGAACGTTCAAAATCTAAAGTGCTAATTTTAAAGGTTAATATGCAAGTTATTGTCCTAAAAAGTGTTTGGGGACCTGAGACCTGCGACCTGCCCCAGGGGACATGTATCAATGCTTAAAGTGAAACAATAAAAGTGTAATATTCCTTTAAATTTCATACCTGGGGGGTGTGTATAGTATGCCTGTGAAGGGGCACATGTTTCCCGTGCTTAGAACTGTCCTGCACAAAGTGTAATTTCTGCAGGAAAAAAAGTCATTTAAAATCACTCGCGACTATAATGAATCGTCGGCTCCCCGTAATACAGAGAACAGTCGATGAAAGTCATTGATAAAAAAAAAAGTGTGGGGTTCCCCCAAATTCAATTACCAGGCCCTTCAGGTCTGGTACGTATATTAAGGGGAACCCCGTGTCTAATTTAAAAAAAAATTACGTGGGGTTCCCGCTAAAAATCCATACCAGACCCTTTATCCGAGCACACAACCTGGCAGGCCGCAGGAAAAGAGGGGGGGGACTCAACATTGGGAGGATGCTTTGGGGGTATGTGACCCCTCAAAGCACCTTGTCCCCATGTTGATGAGGACAAGGGCCTCAACCCCACAACCCTGGCCGGTGGTTGTGGGGCTCTGCGGGCAGGGAGCTAATCAGAATCTAGAAGCCCCCTTTAACAAGGGGACCCCCAAATCCCGCCCCCCCTGTTTGAAATGGTAAGGGTTTCCTTAACATCAGAGGAGGCGGGGTCACCCACACGTCATTGAGGAAGCCAGGCTTCCCCACTTGCGTCAGAGGGGGTGGGGTCAGGTGACGGGTGGCCCCGCCCTCCTCATAATAAATGTCACCAGTGGAGACAGAGGATGGATGGACTGCGCTGCACTGGAGGGAGAGATCACCCATCGCTGGATCAGATCAGCCATCGATGGAACCCGGAGAGATGATCATCTGTCGCTGGATAGCAAGAGTGGATTACCACCGCTGGAATCTTTTAAAAAAATATATATATTTTAATAAAGGGCTTTTTCAACGGTGTGTGTGTGTCTTTTTTAACATTCTTTTACACTTTCGTTGTGAAATGGTGGGGGTACTCTTACCATTTCAAAGGGGGGGCCGGGATCTGGGGGTCCCCTTGTTAAAGGTGGCTTCCAGATTCTGATAAGCCCCCCCCACAAACCCCCACAACCACTGGCCAGGTTGTGGGGATGAGGCTTTTGTCCTCATCAACATGGGGACAAGGTGCTTTGAGGGGTCACAGACCCCAAAAGCATCCTCCCAATGTTGAGGGCATGTGGCCTGATACGGTTCGGGGGGGGCGCTCTCTCATCCCCCCTCTTTTCCTGTGGCCTGCCAGGTTGCGTGCTCGGATAAAGGGTCTGGTATGGATTTTTGGGGGAACCCCACATCATTTTTTTTTTATTTGACACAGGGTTCCCCTTAAAATTCATTCCAGATCTGAAGGGTCTGGTATGGATATTTAGGGGGAACCCCACGTCATTTTTTTTTATTTGACACAGGGTTCCCCTTAATATCCATACCAGACCTGAAGGGCCTGGTAATTGAATTTGTGGGAGGCACTCACGCATTTTTTTTTTAAATCAATGACTTTCAATAACTGTTCTTTGTATTACGAGGAGCTGACAATTCATTATAGCCACGAGTGATTTTAAATGACTTTTTTTTCCTACAGAAATGACACTTTGTGCAGGGACAGTTATAAGCACGGGAAACATGCGCCCCTTCACAGGCATACTATACACACCTCCAGGTACGAAATTTAAAGGAATATTACACTTCTATTATTTCATTGTAAGCATTATTAAAATCACTGCTCCCGAAAAAACTGCAGTTTTTTTTGCATTGATACATGTCCCCTGGGGCAGGACCCAGGTCTCCAAACACTTTTTAGGACAATAACTTGCATATTAGCCTTTAAAATTAGCACTTTAGATTTCTCCCATTGTACAGGGTGTTCCACGGCTTTTCGAATTTGCTGCGAATACCCCAAATTGTTCACTTTCCGCCGAACAGGCAACAGTGTCGAGTTGAACATGAGTTAGACTCGAACTCAAAGCTCCTCCCTACCCCTGGCGTATACAATTGTGACACAAGTCATATTGTAATTGGATGTTTATAAAATTACCTTTCACTTTCAAGCTGCAGCGCTTTAATTTTCTGTAAACGACAATGCAATATGGCTACATGGAGGCCAGAAGCATGCACTGGATTCACAACTATGCATTTTTTGTGCTTTTTGCATTTTGCATATTTAAGTAAACAGCTATATCTTCAGAATGACAAAAAAGTAAAAATATGCAACAAAGTTACCTGCGATGCACACTGATCAGCCAGAGGGGAATGCTTCTCGCTTAGCAAAAGTGGACTTACTCTTTAACCACCTCAATACAGTGCAGTTACACCCCCTTCCTGACCAGACCAATTTTCAGCTTTCAGCGCTCTCACAGTTTGAATGACAATTACTCAGTCATGCAACACTGTACCAATATGAAACTTGCGTCCTTTTTTCCACACAAATAGAGCTTTCTTTTAGTGGTATTTAATCACTAGTGAGTTTTTTATTTTTTGTGCTATAAATAAAATAAAACGTAAATTTTGTGAAAAAAATGCCTTTTACACAGCCAGGCCACATAGAGAGGCCGAACATTGAAGTAGTACGTTCAGGCGTTCTAGGAGCATAAATTACACTTCTCATTTCATTCCTACCTATCACACTTTTGAAGGTCCTGGACCACCAGGACAGTGAAATTACCCACAAAATGACCCCTTTTTGGAAAGCAAACATCCCAACGTATATTCTATGAGACATGGGCTGCAAATAGGTACTGGGGTACTCTGATGGGCTGGAGATAGGTACTCTGGTACTCTGATGGCCTGGTGACAGGTACTCGGGTACTCTGATGGCCTGGTGACAGGTACTCGGGTACTCTGATGGCCTGGTGACAGGTACTCGGGTACTCTGATGGCCTGGTGACAGGTACTCTGATGGCTTGGTGACTGGTATTTGGGTACTGAGATGAACTGTGACAGGTACTCGGGTACTCAGATGAACTGTGACAGGTACTCGGGTACTCAGATGAACTGTGACAGATACTCAGGTACTCAGATGAACTGTGACAGGTACTCGGGTACTGAGATGAACTGTGACAGGTACTCGGGTACTCAGATGAACTGTGACAGGTACTCGGGTACTCAGATGAACTGTGACAGGTACTCGGGTACTCAGATGAACTGGGACAGGTACTCGGGTACTCAGATGGACTGGGACAGGTACTCGGGTACTCTGATGGGCTGTGATAGGTACTCGGGTACTCTGATGGGCTGTAACAGGTACTCGGGTACTCTGATGGGCTGTGACAGCTACTCGGGTACTTTTGATGGGCTGTGACAGGTACTCGGGTACTTTGATGGGCTGTGACAGGTACTCGGGTACACTGTTGAACCGTGACAGATACTTGGGTACCATGATGGACTGTGACAGGTACTCGGGTACCCTGATGGACTGTGACAGGTACTCGGGTACTCTGATGGACTGTGACAGGTACTCAGGTACTCTGATGGACCGTGACAGGTACTCGGGTACCCTGATGTGCCGTGACAGGTACTCGGGTACCCTGATGTGCCGTGACAGGTACTGGGGTACTCTGATGGGCCGTGATAGGTACTCGGGTACTCTGATGGGCCGTGACAGGTACTCGGGTACTCTGTGCTGTGACAGGTACTCGGATGGGCCGTGACAGGTACTCGGGTACTCTGATGTGCTGTGACAGGTACTCGGGTACTCTGATGTGCCGTGACAGGTACTTGGGTACTCTGATGGGCTGGGACAGGTACTCGGGTACTCTGATGGACTGGGACAGGTACTCGGGTATTCAGATGGACTGGGAAAGGTACTCGGGTACTCTGATTGGCTGTGACAGGTACTCAAATACTCTGATGGACTGTGACAGGTACTCTGATGGACTGTGATTGACAGGTACTATGAGGGGTGGTGACAGGTCCTATTTATTGGGGGGGGGGCGGCAATCAGTGTGATTGGTGTACACTAGACGGAAACGAGATGTTACCGCAATCTCCTCCTCACACACAATCGGTGTGTGAGGAAGAGAACAACCCGGTAACATCTCGTTATAGCGGTTTGTTTACATTTTAGTGATCGGCTGTGAAAGGATCACAGCCGATCACGTGGGTAAACAGCCGGCCAATAGCTGTTTACCAGCGTCGGTGACGAGCAGTGTTCCCGGGGAACACGTCGCCACCGATGTGCACGCGCAGCGCGTTTGCGCGCATGCGCCGCGCACAGCCAGGGTGTGACCATCTGGGATCGATCAATCACGTGGTAAACAGCCATAACCAATGGCTGTTCACCCCCTTCGGTGGCGAGCGGTGTCTCCGTGACACTCAGCCACCGAAGAAACAGGGATGCGCGCGCACGATTGCGTGCATTCCCTGTTTACATGGGAGGCCGTCATATGACGGCCTCCCGCCACAATAGGTGTGCCGCCTGGCCCGTCATTTGACGGCCGGCGGTCAGCATCTAGTTAAGCAGGTCATTGGAGATGGCCTTGCGGTTCGCCCAGTGGACGGTTCGTGGCGAATTTTGCATTTTCGCGATTCGCCAAACCGGCGGACTTCTGGCGCTGTTTGCCTGGCGGACATATGCGTTTACATTGTGAAAGAACTTTGACCCATGATGACACATCCATCATGGGGTACAGGACAGCCAATTGAGACATTTCAGCACGTGGACAATTGGACATTCCCCCTACCTTATAAATAGACCTGATCTGGCAGCCATTTTACATTCTGTCTTATGTCAGTGTAGGGAGAGGTTGCTGTGTGGAGCAGGGACAGACTGTAGTGACACAAATCACTAGCTATTAGGTCCACAAAAGTTCTTTTAAAGTGGTTGTAAACCCATGGGAAAAAAAAAAAGCAACCTGCAAGGCAAAGGCATAATGAGCTAGTATGCATAGCATACTAGCTCATTATGAATAACTTAGCTGAGAACGAAGCCCCTGAAGCAGTCCTCCATCTTCATGTCTGCCGCTGCCATGGATCCCAAGGTGACTTCAGGGTCTCGCTGCTCCGGCGCTGTGATTCGCCGGAGCAGCAATGACGTCACTCCCGTGCATGCACACGGGAGCCGACATTTGTGGCATATCGCTGCACAGTGCACCGTAGACAGCGGTGGTTGTCTTTTTTGTAAATATCTCCTAAACCGTATAGGTTTAGGAGATATTTCTTGGACCTACAGGTAAGCCTTAATCTAGGCTTACCTATAGGTCAAAGTGGTTTGTAAGGGTTTACAACCACTTTAAGGACTGGTATAGATGTACAGTATATAGGGTTCTGGTGCACTGCTGCTGACTGCTGTGCTGGTGATTGCTGAGTGCACTGCTGACCGATTCTGCAGCTGTCTTTTGTCAGTGTAGGGACAGGACGCTGTGTGTGGCAGGGACAGTCAGTTTAATCGCTAGCTATTACTATTAGGTCCACAAAGGTCCTTTTAAGGACTGGTATAGGTGTACAGTATATAGGGTTGTACACGTATAATATACTTTCAAATATAGAAAGCCTATTATACTTCACTGCTGACCGACTCTGCAGCTGTCTTTTATCAGTGTAGGGACTGAGGGACAGTCTGCAAATCACTAGCTACTAGGTCCACAAGGGTCCTTTTAAGATCTGGTATAGGTGTACTATTTGGTGTGCAGTATATAGGTGTGTAATACACGTATAAAATACTTGCACATATAGAAAGCATAGCATAGTGCATTTCCACTGTGCAGCATTGTGACTGCTGAGCGGTTCTGCAACGATACTACAAAGAGTGACAAACGGAATCAAAAAAAAGTATTACAACTGGTGTGATAGACCAGTGGCCCCCAAAAATGACAGATTGAAGCGGGGTGTTATATACCTTCTTCCACATACATACTGCACTTCTCTAGAGACTTTTGTCACAGGGTCATTTAAAAAATGACAGGCAGAGGAAGAGGCAGGCCCTTCCGCAGGGGTGGTAGTGGTAGGGCAGGAACAACAGGCTTGAGCCAAAGTGGCAAATTGCAGAAGGTGCGTGCGATTACGTCAAAGGACGCACCAGACTTGGTTGAGTGGCTCACTCAGCCTTACTCTTCTGGACTCTCCTCATCCTCTTGATCTGCACCCTCTTCACTCTCTGCTGTGTGCACCCCCAAAGACAATACCACCAACACCACCACCACCATATACCTTCCGCTTGAGTCACAGAAATTATTTTCCGATCCATCACAAGACATTTCCGATGCACAGCCATTCTTGCCATTGGATCAGGAAGAGGATGTAGCAACAACCGCCACTCAGCAGTCTGATGACAGTACCCAGATCAGCCCAAGGAGGTTGGTCCCCACTGTTGCTGCCTACTCCGAGATCTCTAATTATAGCGGTGGGGAAGGTGACATTGATGACGACGTGTCTAGTGATGTCACGTGGGTGCCCACAAGAGAGGAAAAGGAGGGGCGTTTAGAGGGAGATATGGACCAGCAGATAGGAAGGAGAAGCAGGCGGAACTTAGATTGCACAGGAGGGACAAAGCAGACTGCTAATGTATCAGGAGCGAGGCATCAACTATGTACGGTCACATCTGGCACTCCCAGGACGCCGGCACATGGCTCCGTTGTGTGGGCTTTTTTTTAACGTGTCTGCTGCTGACAATAGTGTTGCCATCTGCAATCTTTGCAGTCAATGCATAAGTCGCGGTAAGCCCAACACTCACCTAGGAATGACCGCCTTAAAAAGGCACATGAGCTGCCATCACCAAGCCCAGTGGGAGCAATGGAACCCACAAAGCCACGCTCCAGGCTCCCACCATCCAGCCTCGTCTTCTACTTCTCCTTCTCCTCTCTCCTTCTCCTCTCTCCTCACAATTGTCCTCCACTCCACCTTCCATCATGCCGTACTCATATTTTTCTGCAAAAAGGCAGGCTTCTGTGGGCCAAATGTTTGAGTGTAAAAACATTATGACGCCGGATAACCCTCTTGCCCAACGGTTGATGGTTGGCTTGTCAGAACTGATAGCCCTCCAACTACTGCCATATAAACTGGTGGACTCGGAGGCCTTTCAAAAATTTGTGGCCATTGGAACACCACAATGGAAGGTCCCAGGAAGGAAGTATTTTTCACAGAAGGGCCTCCCAGAGGTATATGGCCATGTTCAGCGGCAAGTGAATTTATCTCTGGCACACAGTGTCGGTGCCAAGATACATCTGATCACAGACACGTGGTCTAGCAAACACAGGCAGGGAAGGTATATAACTTTTACTGCCCACTAGGTGAACCTTCTGACGACCATGAAGCATTTAACCCGTGGCACCCGGGTAGATTTGGTTTTACCGCCACGGATTGCATGCAGGGCTGACTCTTCTTCTCCTCCTACTCCATCCTCCTCCCTCTCCTCCTCAGCTGACTCCTCCTTTTCCGCTGCGCCGCCTAAGCTCCCCAGAACCTATTCGACATGCCAGGTGAGATGCTGCCATGCTGTACTGCGTCTGTTATGCCTGGAAGCCAAGAGCCACACTGGCCCTGCACTCCTTTCAGTTCAGATCAGTGGCTAGCACCGCTCAATTTGACAGTTGGTAAAGTGGTGTGTGACAACGGTGCCAATCTGCTTAGCGCATTGAAACGGGGCAAAATTACACACGTGCCATGCATGGCACACGTCTTAAACTTGGTTGTGCAGCGATTCGTTGTCCAATACCCTGGGGTCCAGGACATCTTGCAGCAGGCAAGGAAAATCTCGGCCCATTTCAGAAGATCTTACACGGCCATGGCTCGCCTTGCTAACATTCAACGGCGACAAAATCTGCCGGTCAGACGTCTTATTTGCGATTGCCCGACGCGATGGAACTCAACCTTCTATATGCTTGATAGGCTGCTCCAGCAGAAACGTGCAATTAACGACTACCTGTACGAACTCTGCGGCAGAACAGGTTCTGGGGAGCTTGGTTTTTTTCACCGTGCCAGTGGCTGCTCATGTGCGACACATGTAGACTTCTGCGGCCATTTGACCAAACTGGTCAGCCGCAGCCATGGCGCCATCAGCGACATGGTACCTTACGCCTTCTTTATGGAGTGTGCATTGTGTCGTGTCATTGATCAAGCCGTGGAGGAGCAGGAAGATGAGGAAGTCGCAATGCTGGATGAATTCCCAGGGGGGGCTACTCTATCTGAGACAAGTCAACAACAGGAGTCTGAAGAGGAGTCAGAGGAGGATGGTGCCGGGGCGGATGAGGAGGAGCAAGAAGAGCATGCTTTAAACCTTTCTGGGATCCCTGTTGTGCATGGATGGGGAGAGGAGAATGAGGGGGCGACATTATCCTGGATGATGAGCAGGAGCCAGGCCACCACACCGCTTCCAGTTTAGTGTAAATGGGGGCCTTCATGCTCCAGTGTTTTAACAGGGACTCCTGTATAAAAAGCATAAATGTCAAGGACCAGTACTGGGTGGCAACGTACTTAGACCCCCGTACAAATACAAAATGGCGGAAATGTTACCACTGTCACAGAGGACTGTCAGAATGGAGCACTTCCAGGCCTTGCTTCGAGAAATGCTGCATTATGCTTTTGCGTGCGCTGGCAGAAGAGGAATTCCCACTCCCAGAGAAAGAGTTGCGGGTACCAATCCAACAGTGCCTGCAAGAAGAGGGCGGTTCTAAGATGTGTTGGTGACTTCTGATATGAGGTCATTCTTTCAGCCGACCCATCGACAGGTGTCATCCGGACCCAGCATCAGGGAACGCCTAGACCGACAGGTGTCCGACTACATCGGGTTAACGGCTGATGTGGACGCTCTGAGGAGTGATGAATCCATGGACTACTGGGTGGGCAGGCTTGACCTCTGGCCAGAGCTTGCCCAATTTGCAATGGAACTGTTGGCATGCCTCTCATCCAGTGTCCTGTCCAAAGGTACGTTCAGCGCAGCAGGGGGGATCGTGACCGATAAGCGCACTCGCCTAGCTCACGACAGTGTTGACTACCTGACATTTATAAAAATGAACGAGGCATGGATCTTGGAGGAATTCAACACATGTGACCAGTAGACCATGTACAGTGCCTTGCGAAAATATTCAGCCCCCTTGAACTTTTCAACCTTTTGCCACATTTCAGGCTTCAAACATAAAGATATAAAATTTTTATTTTTTGTGAAGAATCACCAACAAGTGGGACACAATTGTGAAGTGGAACGAAATCTATTGGATTTTTGAAACTTTTTTAACTACTAAAAAAATGAAAAGTGGGGCGTGCAAAATTATTCGGCCCCCTTTGCCTTAATACTTTGTAGAGCCACCTTTTGCTGCGAATACAGCTGCAAGTCACTTGGGGTATGTCTCTATCAGTTTTGCACATCGAGAGACTGAAATTCTTGCCCATTTTTCCTTGCAAAACAGCTCGAGCTCAGTGAGGTTGGATGGAGCACGTTTGTAAACAGTTTTCAGCTCTTTCCACAGATTCTCGATTGGATTCAGGTCTGGACTTTGACTTGGCCATTCTAACACCTGGATACGTTTATTTGTGAACCATTCCTTTGTAGATTTTGCTGTATGTTTGGGATCATTGTCTTGTTGGAAGATAAATCTCTGTCCCAGTTTCAGGTCTTTTGCAGACTCCAACAGGTTTTCATCCAGAATGGTCCTGTATTTGGCTGCATCCATCTTCCCCTCAATTTTAACCATCTTCCCTGTCCCTGCTGAAGAAAAGCAGGCCCAAACCATGATGCCGCCACCACCATGTTTGACAGTGGGGATGGTGTGTTGAGGGTGATGAGCTGTGTTGCCTTTACACCAAACATATCGTTTTGCATTGTGGGTAAAAAGGTCGATTTTGGTTTCATCTGACCAGAACACCTTCTTCCACATGTTTGGTGTGTCTCCCAAGTGGCTTGTGGCAAACTTTAGACGAGACTTTTTATGGATATCTTTGAGAAATGGCTTTCTTCTTGCCACTCTTCCATAAAGGCCAGATTTGTACAGTGTACGACTGATTGTTGTCCTATGGACAGACTCTCCCACCTCAGCTGTAGTTCTCTGCAGTTCATCCAGAGTGATCATGGGCCTCTTGGCTGCATCTCTGATCAGTCTTCTCCTTGTCTGAGCTGAAAGTTTAGAGGGACGGCCAGGTCTTGGTAGATTTTCAGTGGTCTGATACTTCTTCCATTTCAAAATGATGGCTTGCACAGTGCTCCTTGGGATGTTTAAAGCTTAGGAAATCTTTTTGTATCCAAATCCGGCTTTAAACTTCTCTGCAACAGTATTACGGACCTGCATGGTGTGTTTCTTGGTCTTCATGATGCTCTCTGTGCTTTCAACAGAACCCTGAGACTATAACAGAGCAGGTGCATTTATACAGAGACTTGATTACACACAGGTGGATTCTATTTATCACCATCAGTCATTTAGGACAACATTGGATCATTCAGAGATCCTCCCTGAACTTCTGGAGTGAGTTTGCTGCACTGAAAGTAAAGGGGCCGAATAATTTTGTGCGCACCACTTTTCAGTTTTTTATTTGCTAAAAAAGTTTAAATTATCCAATAGATTTTGTTTTACTTCACAATTATGTCCCACTTGTTGGTGATTCTTCACAAAAAAATAAAATTTCATATCTTTATGTTTGAAGCCTGAAATGTGGCAATAGGTTGAAAAGTTCAAGGGGGCCGAATACTTTTGCAAGGCACTGTATATACTCCATAAACAATTTATTTAATCGAGCACACGGACCTTTTTTCTACCTTTGGCTGACTTCCTTGTACAAAAAAAGCACACCGTACTATATGCCCGTACCCTCCTGTTTGAAGAGGTTGAGCGGTGTCATATTTTTGGGTCCCGCAGCAAGTTGCTGGTATCAGTGCTGCTGTCAGTGCTCTCTATCTCAGTGCTGGTGTCAGTGCTCTCTCTCTATCTTGGTGTTGGTGTGGTGTCATTACTTTCTATCTCGGTGCTGGTGTGGGCTCAGTGCTCTCTATCACAGTGCTGGTGTCAGTGCTCTCTATCATGGTGCTGGTGTGGTGTCAGTGCTCTCTATCTCGCTGCTGGTGTCAGTGCTCTCTATCATGGCGCTGGTGTCAGTGCTCTCTATCACGGTGCTGGTGTGGTCTCAGTGCTCTCTATTACGGTGCTGGTGTGGTGTCAGTGCTCTCTATCTCTGTGCTGGTGTCAGTGCTCTCTATCTCTGTGCTGGTGTCAGTGCTCTCTATTTCGGTGCTGGTGTCAGTGCTCTCTATCACGGTGCTGGTGTGGTGTCAGTGCTCTCTATCTCGGTGCTGGTGTCAGTGCTCTCTATCACAGTGCTGGTGTCAGTGCTCTCTATCGCGGTGCTGGTTTCAGACAGTGAGAGAGATAGCAGTGGAGAAGCCAATCAGCAGGCAGTGCCAGCACCATGGCTGATGATCAGCACTGGACTGGCATCTCCGTTCCACCACAGTGGAGCCCTGCATAGGTGGGGGCAAGGGCCGGCAGAGGGAGGGGCTCAAGCACAGGTTGGCACACCTGGACACTGACACAGGACTGCACTGCCCTGACTGTGGCACTGATCATCTCCTGCACCCTCTTCATAGCCTGCCCTGACCTTTCCTCTCCTCCATGGCCTTCATGCGCTCCTGAATTGTCAAAATTTCACAGATAAAAAAAGAATGCTTGTCGTTGTCGATCCCAGATTCACTTAATACTTTTGTTATTTCAGTGTCCATGTGGTGGGACTATGTGTGCACAGCTAGTGAGTATTTTGTGGCTGAAAATATGACCTGTAGGTTTTTAAGGTTTGCCTGCCATTAAAGTCAATGGGGCCCGCAGTGAACTTTGCGGTTCGCAAACTTTTGGCCGCGTTTGCGAAACGGAAGTTCGTCCATCACTACTGGTCATACACAGCTCCAATTTTGGCTGATTTCTGCTGCTTTGGGCAAAATTTGAACAAGGTCTGGACCATACTGGTACTGCTCCATTCAACAAAAGTCAGCTGTTGATCCCACTTTTGTCATAGGAACCAGTAGGAAAAAAAACAAAAACACTAAATGAAATCCATGCGTCCGACGCCCTGCATGTAGATTAGGGGGGCGGGGCCCCTGTGCTCTTAATGGATGGGCCATCACTGATTTTCAATGTAACCAAAATACACCCGTGCCAAGAAATTCACATTAAATACTTCTGCTGCTGTGCTTAACCACTTGAGGTCCGGGCCATAGCCAAATGATGGCTACAGCGCGGACCTCAATTTCCGGGAGGCCTTCATAGGACGTCCTCCCCTTTCCTCGTTCCCTTGGACACAGCCAGTCACAGATCCATGTAAATGGCCAATCACAGCCGCCGTTTACAGTGCGATCAGCTTGGCCAATGAGAGATGATCTCAAATGTAAACATATGAGATCATCTCTCATTGCCAGCTCTCTCTCCTCACAGAGAGGCCGCGTGTGAGGAGAGAGAGGATCTGACAGCGATCTGTGCCTTCATTAAATTAAAAAAAGAAAATGACAGTAAAAACAGTGCCCAAACAGTGCCCCATCAGTACAGTGCCTATTTTGGATTGGTGACCACCTGTGCCAATCTATGCCCACCTGTACCATTGGTGATCAGTGTCCAGACATCTGTGCACATCTTTGCAATCTGCACACCTGTGCCACCTTATCAGTGCCCATCTGTGCCACCTCATCAGTGCCCATCTGTGCCGCCTCATCAGTGCCCATATGTGCACTCAGTCAGTGCACATCTGTGGCGCCTCATCAGTGCCCATCTGTTCTGCCTCATCAGTATCCTTCTGTGCCACCTCATTAGTGCCCATCTGAGCCACCTCATCACTGCACATCTGTTCTGCCTCATCAGTGCCAATCTGTGCCACCTCATCAGTGCATATCTGTGCCATAAATCAGTACCCAGCTGTGCCGCCTCATCTGTGCAATCAGTGCCCATCTGTGTTGCCTCATCCGTGCCCATCTGTGCTGCCTCATCAGTGCACATCTGTTCCGCCTCATCAGTGCACATCTGTTCCACCTCGTCAGTGCCCCTCTGTGCCACCTTATCAGTGCCCATCTGTGCACATCAGTGCCGCCTCATCAGTGCAGGCTTAGCACACACCTCTGTAGTCTCATCACCACCAGCAACTATGTCCAAAAGATGCTTTTCCACCGAGGAGGCATACCAAATACTTTTGCCAGGCCGACGAGAGCAATGGGGAGTTCTCTTTATCGGATTCCCTTTCAAACTCCGATTCTGAGTCGGACGTAAATTATGAGCCAGTCCTCAGTAGTGGAACACTGAGTGACTCAGGAGGAAGCTATTCGACCCGCCAGACGAAGGCATTCTGGTGGGGAGATAGTGGTATCCACCAGCACTGCAATGCCATCCACCAACACCGAAGTAACTCGGCAAGAAAGACCAAGGACCCATGCCAGCCTTCCCTATGCTCTTCAGAACCACTTGTGGCTTCCTCCTTATTCAGGAGAAGCAAACATTCCCCCATGGAGAATTTTTCCCCAATCCATTTTTTTTATTTAATTTTCACAGGGGACATGCTATCAACAAGCCCAGTGCAAACTTTATGCCCAGAAATTTATTTTAAATAATCCAACGTCCTATTATGCTCATCCCTACAAGTGGAGAGACCTAACGGTGGAGGAGTTGAAGGTTTTTTTAGGCCTCACATTTTGCATGGGGCTCAACAAAAATAACACTTTGAATTCCTATTGGTTAGGGATGAGCTTTGATTTTGAGTCGAACTCGTGTTCGACTCGAACATTGCCTGTTTGCCTGTTTCGCGAACAGTGAACAATTTGGACCTATACCAGTCCTTAAGGAATAGAAGACTGTACCTCACTCAACCCTATGTACTGTAGTACCCTATACCTTACCAGTCCTTATAAGGACCTTTGTGGAACAAGTAGGTTGTGAATGATTAGCAGACTGTACCTCAGTCCCTATACTGATAAAGGACTACTGCAGCAGTAGGGCAGCAGTCAGCAGTAGTGCACCTCAACCCTATGTATTGTGGACCTATACCAGTCCTTAAGGAATAGAAGACTGTACCTCACTCAACCCTATGTACTGTAGTACCCTATACCTTACCAGTCCTTATAAGGACTTTTGTGGAACAAGTAGGTTGTGAATGATTAGCAGACTGTACCTCAGTCCCTATACTGATAAAGGACTACTGCAGCAGTAGGGCAGCAGTCAGCAGTAGTGCACCTCAACCCTATGTATTGTGGACCTATACCAGTCCTTAAGGAATAGCAGACTGTACCTCACTCAATCCTATGTACTGTAGTACCCTAGACCTTACCAGTCCTTATAAATACTTTTGTGGAACAAGTAGGTTGTGAATGATTAGCAGACTGTACCTCAGTCCCTATACTGATAAAGGACTACTGCAGCAGAAGGGCAGCAGTCAAGTATAATATTCTTTCTATATTTGGAAGAAAGAATATTATACGTGTACAAGCCTATTACCATGCCAGTCCTGAAAAGAACCTTTGTGGACCTAATAGTAACAGCTACTGATTAAACTGACTGTCCCTCACTGCCTTACACACAGCTTCCTGCCTGTCCCTATTTAAACTGACAAAACAGAGGCTGCTGGAACAATAACTTGAATAGCACTTTTGTGGACCTAATAGTAACAGCTAATGATTAAACTGACTGTCTTTGCAGCACACAGCGTCCTGTCCCTTTCTCTACACTGACAAAAGACACTCAGGCTGCTGCAACAATGACTTGAATAGCAGTGCCTCAAACCTATATCCTGAACTACACCTAACACCTATACCATGATACCAGTCCTTAAAAGAACTTTTGTGGACCTAATAGATAGCGATTTGGGTCACTGAAGTCTCTCCCTGCTCCACACAGCAACCTCTCCCTATAGTGACAGAAGAAAGAATGTAAAATGGCTGCCAGATCGGGTCTATTTATAAGTTAGGGGGAATGTCCAAGTGTCCATGTGCTGTAATGTCTCAATTGGCTGTCCTGTACCCCACGATGGATGTGTCATCATAGGTCAAAGTTCTTTTACACAGTAAACACGGAAGTCCGCCGGGCGAACTGTGGCAATAGTCCGCCGATCGGGCAGACGGCAAACATCCGAAAATTTGCCGTGAAACGACCACCGGGCGAACCGTTCGGCCATCCCTAGAGAAGACTGATCAGAGATGCAGCCAAGAGGCCCATGATCACTCTGAATGAACTGCAGAGAACTACAGCTGAGGTGGGAGAGTCTGTCCATAGGACAACAATCAGTCGTACACTGCACAAATCTGGCCTTTATGGAAGAGTGGCAAGAAGAAAGCCATTTCTCAAAGATTTCCATAAAAAGTCTCGTCTAAAGTTTGCCACAAGCCACCTGGGAGACACACCAAACATGTGGAAGAAGGTGCTCTGGTCAGATGAAACCAAAATTGAACTTTTTGCCCACAATGCAAAACAATATGTTTGGCGTAAAAGCAACACAGCTCATCACCCTCAACACACCATCCCCACTGTCAAACATGGTGGTGGCAGCATCATGGTTTGGGCCTGCTTTTCTTCAGCAGGGACAGGGAAGATGGTTGAAATTGAGGGAAAGATGGATGCAGCCAAATACAGGACCATTCTGGATGAAAACCTGTTGGAGTCTGCAAAAGACCTGAAACTGGGACAGAGATTTATCTTCCAACAAGACAATGATCCCAAACATACAGCAAAATCTACAAAGGAATGGTTCACAAATAAACGTATCCAGGTGTTAGAATGGCCAAGTCAAAGTCCAGACCTGAATCCAATCGAGAATCTGTGGAAAGAGCTGAAAACTGCTGTTCACAAACGCTCTCCATCCAACCTCACTGAGCTCGAGCTGTTCTGCAAGGAAGAATGGGCAAGAATTTCAGTCTCTCGATGTCCAAATCTGATAGAGACATACCCCAAGCGACTTGCAGCTGTAATCGCAGCAAAAGGTGGCTCTACAAAGTATTAACGCAAGGGGGCCAAATAATTTTGCACGCCCCACTTTTCATTTTTTTATTCGTTAAAAAAGTTTCAAAAATCCAATAGATTTCATTCCACTTCACAATTGTGTCCCACTTGTTGGTGATTCTTCACAAAAAATAAAAATGTTATATCTTTATGTTTGAAGCCTGAAATGTGGCAAAAGGTTGAAAAGTTCAAGGGGGCCGAATACTTTCGCAAGGCACTGTACTCCTGGTGGCAATCACCTCAGCGCGTAGGGTCAGTGAAATCCAAACCCTTTCCATCAGAGAACCGTTTTTACAGATTCTAGAGGACAGAATCATTCTAACGACAGACCCTGGGTTCTTACCAAAGGTAGCATCCAGTTTCCATAGGTCACAAGATATTGTCCTCCCCTCATTTTGTCAGAGTGCATCAAATGAGAAAGAAGAACAGTTTCATTTATTAGATGTAAGGAGGTGTATTCTAGAATACCTGAAGGTAACAAATCCATTCAGAATCTCTGACTCCCTTTTTTGTCCTTTTTTCCAGGCAGCGTAGGAGGCAAAAAGCTTCAAAAGTAACCATAGACGGATTAGGCTAGCTGTAGCAGAGGGGGTATAAAGCCTTGAACAAGGATCCTCCTGGGGGTGTTAAAGCCCACTCCATAAGAGCGTTATCGGCATCCTGGGCAGAAAGAGCTGGTGCCACCCTGGAGCAAGTTTGTAAAGCGGCCACATGGTCAAGCTTTTCCACCTTTACAAGGCATTATCGACTGGACCTAATGTCTAGTCAGGATCAGGCTTTTGGGAGGAAAGTCCTCCAGGCTGTGACCCCCCCCCCCCCCACTAATCTGGTGAGTACTTGGGGATCCTCTCAAGGGCAGTCCTGGAAGAGCACTTGGGAAAAATGGAGTTAGTACTTACCGGTAACTCCTTTTCCGGTGGTCTTCCAGGACAGCACGGTCCCACCCTTTCTTTGATTATATTGATGTACTAATGTTATTACCTGTTATGGTGTATATGTTTTGCAGTTCCATCCTTCGGTTCTTGGTGAATGACTGACCAGGGACCTGAGGGACCGCCTTTTGAACCGTGGCAATGTGTTTCCTGGGTCGATGGAAGGGACTCCATCTCTTAAGGGCTGTCCTGAAAGACCACCGGAAAAGGAGTTACCGGTAAGTACTAACTCCAGTTTTTTTTGCTGATCACTATTATTGTCATAGGCGACTTCAAATAGCGTCAGTGACCCTCCCAGTTAGCATCAGATCGCCACATTAGCACCATCCACAGTTGACCCCTTGATTGTCAGCAACACTATCAGTCACACTATAATCACCAGTACTAATATATTATCTGAATGTGTGTCTTGATTGCGATCAGAACTATACTTTTTTTTTTTTCCAGAAATTTTTATTGAAAATTATAGAGCATACAACAACCTCAAGAAGGCATACATAGTACATTGTATATTGTATATTCATGTCCTCAGTAGTGCTATAACTTTAACACATAAGAAAATGCCTACGGTTGTGATTTATTAACAAACATCAAATAATTCAACCATGGTAAAGCAGTATATCCACCTTATCCGTTAACTGGTTGCCAAACTTAACATAAAGCATATGTTTTCGAACCTAAATGTAAAATCACATACGGAGGGTGTATGGACTGACAAATGTGATAATAGGGTCCCGGTGCATGTCCTTCCTCCACGCATCCACCCCTATAGGGAACTCACTGTGGACTGGAGGGGACCACGTTCTAAACCAAGGGTTGCGAACGTGTTTTTGCTGGGGCCTGGTCTAGTTCATGTGTATGTGTCATCCAACCACAGGCTATCAGGCATTTGTTGTGTGGACTAGTAGAGCTTGATTGTCGGGTTAGCGTTGAAGTACCAAAGTAAATAAGTTCTTTTGCTGATAGGTTCGATGTTGGGGAAAAACTTTTGTCATTAGAGAGTAATATAAAAGGGAACCAGGGGGTTTAAACCAGATGAAAGAGGCACCTTCAACAATGACAGGGTGCCGAGGGGTTGTAACTGACTATGGGGTTTCGGAATTGTGTCCAGCATGACCATGTGTTACTGAAGATTGTGTGTCTATCATGTGCTTGATCAATAAGCCTTTCCATTTCTTCAATTCTGTCTATTTGGTGGAGCCATTCAGAAATAGTGAGCGGATGCACAGTCCTCCAATGTCTGGGGATGCACTGCGTAGCCGCATTGATCATGTGAAGTGCAAGGGATTTCTTGTATGTTTGCTTTGGAAGGGACGTGTGGTGTAATAGAAATTGTGCTGGGGAGAAATCTGGGGTATATGTAGTTATTTTGGCAATCATGGCATGTGCCTCCCGCCAAAATGGCTGAATCAATGGGCACTCCCACCATATATGCAGGAATGTGCCCTCTGCCGAGTTGCACCACCAGCATGTGGAGGGAACACCTGGAAAGAATTTATGAATTTTGTCTGGTATGCGATACCAACAGGAATAGAGCTTGTACCTATTTTCTTGCGCTGAGACATTTATGGAACCTTTGTGGGTAAATTCATGGATACGATCCCAATCGTCTCCGGATAAAGTAACCGAAAGATCTTTTTCCCATAGCTGATGGGTACCAGTTAAAGGGGTGACATCTTGGAGCAGGAGAGCTGTAATCTTTGAGATCAGATGAGGCTGTGATTCATGACTGTTGCAGAGAGACTCAAAGGGGGTAAGGTCTCTATGCCATTGTGTAGGTGGTTTGGTCTGACTTAGGAAGTGTCTGATCTGAAGAAACTTAAAAAACTGCATATTTAGTTTGGGGAATTTAGTGGGCATAGCCAAAAATGAGAGGAGGCTTCCATTTGCAAAAAAATTGTGCGCCCTGTACGTGGGGGGAGGTAGGGAACCTCCAGGGTCACTACCCCCAACTCCCAACGGGAAGTCCGGGTTCCCGTTTAGAGGTGTCATGGGTCTAGGGGCAGGGTCAAGTCTTCAGTGCTAACAGTGTGGGTCCGATCAGCGGGTGTGTGGAGCATGCAGCAGGGAGCGAAGAGGCGTTAATCCATGGGAGATTCGAAGGTGGAATCTGGATAAAGGCCTGTTCGATCCAAACCCAATCTTTAGTTAGGTAGTGTACATGCCAGTCCACCACCCTCATGAGATGAGAGGCCCTATAGTATGTCTGAATATCCAGCAAGCCTAACCCCCCCCCCCTGCCGTTTGGGGATTATCAGTTTATTCCAGCTCAATCTAGGGGGGCGGTAAGACCAGATTAATTTTCTACACATGCTCTTGTAAGAGGCAAAAAAGGATGAAGGAAGTTTGATAGGGATGGTTTGTAAAAGGTAGATCAATCTGGGGAGGACATTCAATTTCAAAATCGCAATTCTACCAAACCACGAAAAAGGGCCTTTATGCCACTGTAGAAGGTCTTCCCGGATTTTGGTAAGTATGGGGCTGGAATTACGTTCATAGAGCCTCGCCAGGTTGGTCAGAATTTTAATTCCAAGGTACGTTAGGTCAGAAGATTCCCAACCAAACGGGTAGTTATTTTGGCATAGTGCGACCGTGGCCAGTGGCAATGTAATATTAAGGGCTCTAGATTTGCTAAAATGTATTTTTAAATTGGATAATTTTTGGAAGGCATTTAGGTCTTGGAGGAGGTTTGGAATGGTAGTGATTGGGTCCGTTAGAAAAAGCATGATGTCATCCGCATAAGCGGCAATTTTGTATTGTTTGGCTTTGATGTCTATCCCTTTGATATTGGGGTTCTCCCTTATCCTGCGAAGGAGAGGCTTTAGGGTAAGTACAAAGATGAGGGGTGAGAGGGGCATCCTTAACGCGTACCGTTGGAAATGGAGAAGGCGTCCGACAGGCGGCCATTAACCCTTATCCTAGCTGTAGGGACTGAATATAGTGCCAATATCATTTGTACAAAGCGTGTGGGAAAATCAAGGGTTTGCAACATGACCGACATGTAGTCCCAGGCAACCCTGTCGAACACCTTCTCCGCATCCAACGACAAGAGGAATCCTTTAGTGTTAGTTGTCGTTAGCCAATGGTGTATGTTTAGGGCCTTTGTGGTATTGCCCCTGGCTTCCCTACCAGTGACAAATCCCACTTGATCGGTTGAGATCAATCTGGGGAGAAGAGGGAGAATCCGATTCGCTAGGATTTTGGCGTATAGTTTAACATCCACACCAAGCAGAGAAATGGGACAGTAGTTGGGAATCAGCGTCGCATCCTTACCTGGCTTAGGGAGCAATGTGATGTGGGCTTCGAGAATGTCTCCTTGTCCTACATTGGAAGAATGAAAGGCATTGAAAGTCTTAACGAATTCGGGGAGTAATTGGTCTGCAAATGCCCGCTTTTAATTGCTTCAGGGCTGCCTTCATCAACCGTGATAGGCAAGTCAAGGTTTGTCAGATCACTTGGGTCAGGTAAGGCGGGGCAATATTTAGACAAGTACTCCCGAATTAGTTGGTGTCTTGCGGAAGTGTGATCTGCTGAGGTCTGCCGAGGTAAATTGTATAACGTGTGAAAGTATGTTACGAATTGTTGAGCTATATCATCTGTGTCCGCTATTGTGTTTCCTGAGGGGGTCTTTATCTCGTGTATGGTGTGAGAGGCTTTCTTTTTTTGAAGGGCCCTTGCGAGCAGCTTACCTGCCTTATTGCCAAACTCATAAAAGAGCGTGTGCGTCAAGGCATATTTGCGTTTTAAAGTTTTCTGCAATTCCTCCAGTAAATTTTCTCTGTCTTCGGTTAGATCAGCTAGGCAGCTACTGGCCAAGGAGCTCTTGTGAGCCTTTTCAAGGGCTTGAATGCGTTTGGTGAGGTCTTTAATGCTGTGTATGGCAAATATGACATGCCGTTGGAGGTATCTAAGATGGGTGACAATGGCACATTGAAGTCCCCACCCAAGATAAGTAAGCCTGATTGGAAGGCCGTCAGTTGGTGAAGAGTACTGCGAAAGAAGGACACTTGTTGTTTGTTTGGGGCATATATATTAGCAATTGTAATGGGCGTGTTGAACAGCTGTCCTTTAATGAATAAATATCTACCTTGGGTATCCCTTTGGACATCAGAAATTTGTATGGGGCAATGTTTTGAAATTGCAATTGCGACCCCTTTGGATTTTGTTGTTTCATTCGTTGCATGGTACACCGTTGGGTAATGATGATTGTGAAGCTTTGGAATTGAGTTGGACCGGAAATGTGTCTCCTGTATAAGGGCTATGTGTGCTTTAGCCTTATGTAAAGAAAATAGTAATTGCGATTGCTTCTCCTGGTATGTTGAGTCCCCTAGCATTTATCGAGTACAGTTTAAGCTGAGGGTGGCATTGCAAGTTTCGCAACGTATTGTCTGCCATAATGGGTGGGTATGGGGAGAGAAGAACTAAAAAAAAAAAGGGGGGGGGGTAATGGGGGGAACGTGAGGGGATTAAATTACCGAAAGAGGAGTGGGGAGTATGCCACCACCTCTAACAAACTGTGAATCGGTATGGAACAGGGAGCAAAAGGTGCCCAGGCCCCAATCGGAACGTGTGCACCAGTATACTCCCTTGTGTGGGGGTTGACCAGACCAGAGCTTGGGTTTTTTTTTTTTTTTTAAAACAGAACAAAAAGAAAACGTAAAAGAAGATCCTACAGAAGTGAGCGTTAGTATGACACCCCGGGACGTCTAAAAGTATAGTATTGCTTTTGGAGGCATACCCGCTATAACTAGGCGGTAGTTAGTATGACCTATAGTTGGGGAGTCTATCAGTAATAATCTTGTGAAACTTCTGCGTAGTGCGAGGAGGCTGCCTACCTAGGGGGAGGCTGTAAGTATGCCCCTCTGCAATGTAAGTGTCGAACAGTATTCAACAACTATGTAATTCAAGCAAATCAAGTAAATGCTAGCAATCAGAAATATACATCAAGGTATGTAGATGTAATCTCGTACATGTTCTCGAGTCACCCGTATACTGCTAAAGTATTATATAGTTAGTAATCTATAAGTGAACATTGTAGTATAAACCCAACATTGCAAGAACTTTATAGAAGGTTAATCAGAGGTGTATATAACTCCGAACCAATACCCCTATACCTAGCAAGGTTCCGGCTGTGAGACCGTTGACTAGCCCCACCACTGGCCGGGGGGAAGGAAGTATGCAAAGTTTTTCATATGTTAGCTTCCTAGACACTGCATCACCCGCCGGGAGGGAGGCACCCCCCCGGTGTGATAATACCGGGACCCGGGAACCAACAACCAGCTACTAGCTCGCCTATACATGCTTGTCCGTACCGTGGCTCTTCATTGGTTGCTTGGATGCCTGCAAGTAGTTCATCCCGAGTCACCTAGATATGGGTAACCCGTAAGAACCAAGACACGGAGAGCATGACATATCTACATCGCCCCTGAAGGTGGGGGGGGGGGGGGGCGTAGCCATCGTAGGATTGCCAAAACACACCAATTATTGTGAAGTCCTCCGATCAGGCCTTTACTTTGTCTGACTAGCTGTGTATTAGTTTACAATCAGGATTCCCCTGTAGCTAAAATACATGGAAGAAAATTGTGTTTTTTTGGGGAGTAAACTCGCTCCGCGATATGCGGGAAGCAAAGCGTAATGTACATACCATAGGTCTCTAGACCCCCAGCGGATCAGTGTGTGTATGTAGGCACTGTCTAATCTATCTCCAGCGCACACTTGGACATGTAACCCTGGCACAGATTGCGGTCTTGTAGAAGGGGGGATATGCTGTACCGCGATCATCAGTTTACGCTATCCAGGAAGATCGTCTTGACCATTTATTCGAGTCACTGAGAGTCCGTAGTTGTCGGTGAGTGAGAGGGAGAAGAGAGGCGTCCTGCTGGAAAAAACATGGCTGGTGCTCGCAGTAGCCCGATCTGGAAAGTGTCTCCGAATGGCTCTGTAGAACCCCCTCACCGAGAGCTCCGTTCATAGCCGCTAGGCGAGAGCTGTGTAAAAAGACCCCGGCCCACTGTCACTGGGGGCGAGGCCCAATTCGCGGGGGGTGGTCTGGAGAGCAAGTAACCGCTCATAACCCTCCATTCAGTAGGTAGCATTATGGGCAATGTAGTTCATAGGCAGTCCTGCTTGTGAATCCGGAAGACCAATAGGCAGAAATTGGATTGGGAGCATGCCATGCAGCTCGGATACCATTGGTTTTCAGAGGAGGGCCAAGATAGTATACATCCGGGTGTAGATTTATAGCATATTAAGTATTAAGTACCAAGATAGTGTCTGAGTGCCCCATGCTGAAGACGTATAAACTTGACAACGAAACTAAGGTGTAAAAGGAAATCAAATATAAACTGTTTCAAGCGTGGCCAACATGCTGTATAACAGTCAAAGACCGTCAGTTGCCATGAGTTTGTTAGCGCTTAGATTAATGGTCCCTGTGAGCTCTCCTGGACCGCGGGGAGATTGAAGGACTGCGGTCCCTCTGTGCCAAATCAGGGAGGTGATGGCTCCGTGGTCTAGAGGCAGAGCGTCTCCTGCGGTGTCTGGACTCTTGTGTGTCCATGCGTTCTACCTGCATATCAGTAGATTTGGACAATCTGTGACGAAAGTCAGCATACCAGTTTGGGACCTCAACAAGCGGGATACCCAGGGTGGCGCAGAAGTTGGGTAGGTCCTTAGGAACTTTAAGTTGTGCCATGCAACCTTGATGTGAGGCCAAGAGGCAAAAGGGAAACCTCCATTTATACAAAATTCCTTGCAATCTCAGTGTTTCCAAAAGAGGCCTCAAGTCCCTGCGATGCTGTAGAGTGATTCCAGAGAGGTCTTGGAAAATTTGGATTTGGGCAGTTTCATATGACAAGCGTTGTTTGCTGCTGGCACATTTGAGAATGTCTTCTTTCAGTCGATAGTCCACCAAGCAGCACAATATGTCCCTTGGTGGGTCGTTGTTTCTGCCTTTAGGCCGTATGGGTCGATGTACCCGTTACATCTCTATGGGTGTGTGTGTTGGTCTGCTCAGGATATTGTTGAAAAGGGTAGTAATCACTTGTGAAATGTGCTCCCCTTCAACAGATTCGGGCAGACCTCTCACTCTTAGGTTATGGCGCCGTCCTTTGTTGTCCAAATCCTCCAGGTGCCTCTGTAAATCCCTAAGGCCGCGTACACACGCGGGGACTGTTCGCCCAACTTTGTCCGTCAAACAGTTTCAGCAAACAGTCCGCTCAAAATTAGCATGGACGGACATGGCCACACACGACGAACGAACAGTTTGCTGAAACCGTGCGCGATGACGTGAACGGCACGTACGACGGGACGAAAAATACGACGTCCTATACACTGCATTATAACTTTCGGCGTGTAAATCCTTTCTGAGCATGCGCGGAACTTAGTTTGATGAACAAGCCTACACACGAGGGGACTGTTCGCTGAAACAAAGTTTCAGCGGACAGTTTTTCGGAATTTCCGAAAAACCTTGTTCAGCGGACTGTTCGCTGAAACTGTCCGCTGAAAGCCCACACACGGGCGGACTGTCCGCCGAAACACTGTTCAGCGGACAAAGTTGGCCGAACAGTCCCCGCGTGTGTACGCGGCCTGAGATGTAGTGTGTGCAGGTCCACTTTTCTTGTGGTTTTTGCGAATATGTAGCTCATGGCGATCCCTTTTATCCCAAAGAATGACAAAGCAGTGGTAGTTGGAACAATCATTAATTCACGACTGGACTACGCAAACTCGCTTTACATAGGATTACTACAATATCAACTTGCGCGATTACAACTGATCCAAAACACGGCGGCAAGGCTGATAACAGGAAAAAAACCCTGGGAATCCATTTCTCCTTCACTGAGGAGCTTACATTGGCTAACCGTAAAAAATCGGATCACGTTCAAGACCCTTTGCCTCACCCACAAATGCGTGCATAGAGAAGCTCTGCAATACCTAATGGAGAAAATAAATCATTACACACCAAACCGCACTCTTCGATCAGCCAACAAAAACCTCCTCCTTGTGCCCAAAGCCCGGTATAATTCCAAGGGTGATCGGAGATTCGCTGTCCAAGGGCCTCGGCTATGGAATGCTCTACCAATCAACATCCGCCTGGAAGAAAATCACCTGGCTTTTAGGAAAAAACTCAAGACCTTCCTCTTTTAGCAGATGATCAAAGCTCGCCACAGCGCCTAGAGGCGATTCAGTTCGCATTGTGCGCTATACAAGTATTTCATTCATTCATCAGTAGTTTTTTCCGCCACCTGTACCCTGTCTGATAGGGCCCTAATGTCCAGGCGCAGCTCTGCAATGGCCGCCGACTGGGTGTCCTTTATGTCTGTGGCCACGCTTCTGAGGTCTTGCATGTTAATTTGTGCCGGCTGATTATACGATGTGTTCCTGGAATCCAAAGTAGGCTGTATAGCCGAAAGCCTGTCGGGAGTCTGACAGGATGATTTCCGTCTGAGGGAGAGAGTGTGTCTGTGATGCCGACTGCTGTCCTCGGCGGGAAGCCGCCATATTCTCCCTTTGCAATCGGAACATTTTGGGGATATTCTGGCTCAGACTGCCCCTCTGCTCGTGGGGAGACCGAGATCTGGAAGCTGAAGAGTGTCTGGAGGCTCTCCCCATGTTGTGTAGCAGTCGAAATGTAGGTATGCCTCCGTTCTATGAGGATAAAGTCCCGGGGTGTGGAGAGCTCTCCGTTCAAGCATCCACCATCTCACTCGGCCAGGCCACGCCCCCGCGATCAGAAATATACTTGAGTCCCCAATAGTATATTGTCCCCAAAAATGCAGTGTTCGTAGGATCATCCCCGTTCACTGCTAGTACTTGCATTTGATTTCTGATCACTGCAACCTCTTATCCATTGTACACAAAACCCCAGTGTTGGCAAGATCAGGCCTGATCCCTGCTTGCACTGTCAGGCAAGTTTTATTTTTAGTGCACAAGCAGTCCTTGACAGCCAGGAGCTCTTTTTCCATTAATCACACTAGGTACCTGCAAATTTAATGCCCAAAAAGGCACACTAGTGAAGAGGTGTACAGGATTCTAAACATGACATATGAGAGTAAAGGGGATGCCTCACTGTCAGAATTGGGCTCAGAATATGAACCTGTAGAAAGCTGTTGCTGAGGTGCTAGAAATGCATGATTATGCTCATACTGTATGCATACCTCCCAACATTTTGTGATGGGAATGAGGGACACCTACTAGCAAATGTATGTAGGCATAGGACACGCCCTCCCCTCCACACCCCCTTAAAGGAGAATTAACCAAAAAAGGTTAATTAAATCCACAAGGGCTTTTTTTTTACCACTACTATTCCTTTATATTGGCTTTTCAAATTTAGAAATTGAATAAAAGGTTTAGCGCTGGGAAACACTTTTTGAAAGAAATAGTGCATCTTATATACATCTAAACAGATCAAACCAAAATGAGGGATGAATGAGGAAAGAGGGACATTGCTCCAAATCTGGGACAGTGCCTCCAAATCAGGGACAGTTGGGAGCTATGTGTATGGAGGAGACTGCGAATACTAGTGCTGCACTACTTTTTGGTAGTCTGGCAAGCACCAGCAGTGTAGTACATGCTGGTCTTTTAGACATTGGCATTTCAGTGTCTCATGGTGAAGTGGTGAGCCCCAGAGAAGTACAAGCTGGTAAAGTGGCTAGTAGTAGAATGCAAATTCAGCCACTAAGAATTCAAACACAGGCTTGTAGACACCATACTAGCTTTCTAGAGGTGCTTGCAAACTATAATTGGCTGCCCTCAGATTCAGCAGTACCTGTTATCCCCCATTTACAGTCCATCCTGGGGTTCAGTCTAACTGTGAAATGTGTGAAATGGTGATCTCCCGATGGGAAGTAAATCCAAAACAGGTGAATCCTTACAGTGAAAAGAGATTATACACTCTTACAGAAACCGATGGATCTGAATGTCGTACGGCACCGAATCAAAAAGGCGTGAGTATCCAGATGGAAGTTTCTCCCAAATGGAAAAAGAGAACCAGGAATCTAGTGGCATTTCTGCTCAGCTGGGAAGATCTCCAGAATATCCAATGAATGTAAGGAAACTGCTTAACTGATGGTAACACCAACTCTCATCCAGTCATTATGTATGGGGAATAAAGAGGGAATGCTCCAATGGTGCAGGTCAAAAATGATTGGTTTATTAAACTGCCAAGTATAAAAATAATAAAAAGTGATCACGTACAAATAAAAAAGCAATGTGGAGAGCGATGAGCCTTTCCCAATGCGTTTTGTCCCAATTGGACATCTACAGAGGCTGCAGTATTTGTAGCTGCTGACTTTTTTAAAAAAAATCGGCGAACCTCCGATTTACGTGCACTGTGTTCAGATGCCAGACACAGTGCACTATGGGAAGCACCACTTCAATGCAATCACAAGATTGCAGATGCAGCGTTTCATTGGCAGGGTTTGGAGCTGCTTTGCGGCACAATCCATTGCACCGAGCAGCATTGCCCCGACACCCGGCTGGGTGCTTTGTTCTCACTGTGAGAACAAAGTCACTTCCTGCGGGCTACAAAAAATGGCCACCGTGAAGACTAATCCCCTTGTGTTCAGTGGAGAGGGGAGGCCTCTCCAATTAACATTGATTGGAATGTTAAAGTTAACTAGGATGAAAGCAGGCACTTCAGATGAGAGAAAATAGGGTAGCCATGCAGAGAAGTCATTCAGAAAGCGTGACACTGGTCCAGGAGGTCGATAAATAACTGCGACCCTCAGACAAACTGGAGAGAAAAGACGAATGCAGTGCATTTCGAAAGAGCAGGAAGAAAGAGAGGGAGGTGTGGGAAGTACCTGAAAGGTGCATTGTGGGGAGAGGAGAAGTCTGACACCACCTCCTTTTCCTCCACTGGGTCTGGTGGAGTGAGTCCAAAGAAGCTGTGGGACAGGGCAGCTGGAGAGGTAGTGTCGAATTCCTGGAGCCAGGTTTCAGTTAAAGCAAATAGATTAAGGGATTTGGAGAGGAAAAGGTCATTGATAAAGGCTAGTTTGTTGAAGACTGAGCAGGCATTTCCAGAGGGCACATTAAAGAGGGGGGCCGACTTGTGGAATCAGGGGAATTGGGATGAGAAGGTGGGAGTTACAACTGTTGGAGGAGGTAGACAGCATATTTTGGGGGTGGGAATTGGGTGTGGGAGGGCTGGGGTTTGGTGTAATGTCCCCAGACATTAGGAGTAGTAGGAGGGTGAGGGTGGTAAGACGGTAGTGGGATTTATAGAAGGGCAGATGCTGTGGTGGAATGGACGTGGTGATACTACAGTGGTGTGAAAAAGTGTTTGCCCCCTTCCTCATTTCCTGTTCCTTTGCATGTTTGTCACACTTAAGTGTTTCGGAACATCAAACCAATTTAAACAATAGTCAAGGACAACACAAGTAAACACAAAATGCAATTTGTAAATGAAGGTGTTTATTATTAAAGGTGAAAAAAAATCAAAACCATCATGGCCCTGTGTGAAAAAGTGATTGCCCCCTAAACCTAATAACTGGTTGGGCCACCCTTAGCAGCAACAACTGCAACCAAGCGTTTGCGATAACGTTTAATGATGCTTTTACAGCGTCCTGGAGGAATTTTGGCCCACTCATCTTTGCAGAATTGTCCTAATTCAGTTACATTAGAGGGTTTTCGAGCATGAACGGCCTTTTTAAGGTCATACCACAACATCTCAATAGGATTCAGGTCAGGACTTTGGCTAGGCCACTCCAAAGTCTTCATTTTGTTTTTCTTCAGCCATTCGGTGGTGGACTTGCTGGTGTGTTTAGGATCATTGTCCTGCTGCAGAACCCAAGTTCGTTTCAGCTTGAGTACACAAACAGATGGTCGGACATTCTCCTTCAGGATCTCTTGGTAGACAGCAGAATTCATAGTTCCTTTTATCACGGCAAGTCTTCCAGGTCCTGAAGCAGCAAAACAGCCCCAGACCATCACACTACCACCACCATATTTTACTGTTGGTATAATGTTCTTTTTAGGAAATGCAGTGTTCCTTCTACGCCAGATATACTTGGACACACACCTTCCAAAGAGTTCCACTTTTGTCTCATCGGTCCACAGAATGTTGTCCCAAAAGTCTTGGGGATCATCAAAATGTGTTGTGGAGAAATTGAGACGAGCTTTGATGTTCTTTTTGCTCAGCAGTGGTTTTCTCCTTGGAACTCTGCCATGCAGGCCATTTTTGCCCAGTCTTTTCCTGATGGTGGAGGCATGAACGCTGACCTTAACTGAGGCAAGTGAGGCCTGCAGTTCCTTGGACGTTGTTGTGGGGTCTTTTGTGACCTCTTGGATGAGTCGTCGCTGCGCTCTTGGGGTAATTTTGGGCGGCCGGCCACTCCTGGGAAGGTTCACCACTGTTCCATGTCTTCGCCATTTGTGGATAATGGCTCTCACTGTGGTTCGCTGGATTCCCAAAGCTTTGGAAATGGCTTCATAACCCTTTCCAGACTGATAGATCTCAATTACTTTCTTTCTCAATTGTTCCTGAATTTCTTTGGGTCTCGGCATGATGTGTAGCTTTTAAGGATCTTCTGGTGGACCTTACTGTGTCAAGCAGCTCCTATTTAAGTGATGCCTTGATTGTGAACAGGTGTGGCAATAATCAGGCCTGGGTGTGGCTAGAGAAATTGAACTCAGGTGTGGACAACCACAGTTATAGTATGTTTTAACAAGGGGGGCAATCACTTTTTCACACAGGGCCATGATGGTTTGGATTTTTTTTCACCTTTAATAATAAACACCTTCATTTACAAATTGCATTTTGTGTTTACTTGTGTTGTCCTTGACTATTTTTTAAATTGGTTTGATGTTCCAAAACACTTAAGTGTGACAAACATGCAAAGGAACAGGAAATGAGGAAGGGGGCAAACACTTTTTCACACCACTGTATGTGGGCTTAGAATGAGCAGGAGGTGGTAAGTGGAGTGATATTGACTGGGTAGGAGAGAGGGCAATATGTACAGATTGTGGGCTGGAGAGGGGGGATAAAGAAATCAGAGTTTGAGGAGAGAGAATGTTATAACAAAGATTAGTGTAACCAAGATTATTACAATGTAATAAAAGAAATAATGCACTTCAATCATCCTGACACCATAACAACCATGGTGCTGGGATGATTGATGTGACAACACCAGGTGTTTGCTGTATCTTTATCTGCTGATTGTTACATTTTCTAGAATACACATTTCTATTGTGTAGGATCTGGGTCTGCTGTCCCTCCCTCTCTCCCTCCATCCCTCGTTCATCTCAGACGCTAACCACACCACCTTAGAGCCACGCCCAATATTTAGATGGAACCACGCCCATTTTCACCAAGTGGGAGGGGTCAAAAAGGGAGGGAAGGGTCTGGCCCCCCGATCCTAAAATGTCACCAGCCGCCACTGGAGACTATAATGCATTTCATACATTTCAATGACAATGCCCTCTGTCGTTCTCGAGGTGACCCTGATTATGATTGGCGCTACAAATTTCGACCCCTCGTAAACTACCTCTCCCAGAAATTTGCAGACGTGTATACTCCCCAACAAGGCATCTGCATAAACGAGTTCCTTGTATATTTTACTGGCAGGCTTGTATTTGAGCAATATCCCCCCAGCAAGCATGCCACATTTTGTGTCAAACTGTATAAACTGTAAGAGGGCAACAGGCTATACATATCATTTAAGATGGAAAAGACAGTCCAGTGGAACCTCCCGAATGCCTAGTTTATATGGGGAACAGTGGCAAGATGGTGTGGGATTTCTTGTCACCCTTCATCCATAAGGGGTACCATTTGTATGTGGACAACTTTTATGCAAGCTTGACATTTTTAGCCATTTTTTTCAATCAAAGAATTGGCTGCTGTGGCACCATGCAACCCAATTGCAGGGTCATACCCCAATTGCTTGTTAAAGTGGTTGTAAACCCTTACAACACACTTTGACCTACAGGTAAGCCTAGATTAAGGCTTACCTGTAGGTCCAAGAAATATCTCCTAAACCTACACGGTTTAGGAGATATTTTCCAAAAGACAGGCACCGCTGTCTACGGCGCACAGGCGCACTGAGCGCGCCGCAGTCAACGGCAATATGCCGCGAGTGGCGGCTCCCGTGCGCATGACCGTGGCGGAGCAGGGAGACCCACGAGAAGATGGATGCGGCGGACTACAGGGGACAGAGGTGACTTCGCTGGCTCCTGTGTCAGGTAAGTGACACATAATGGACTTGTAGTCCATTATGCTTTACCTTTGCAGGGAATGAAAGAGGAAGTAAACTCATCAGGGTTTACTTCCTCTTTAACACCCCACTTAAAAGAGGGAGAAAGCTTGCTTGTGCAATGAAGAACTACTTGCAGTGAAATGTAAAGACAAACTGGATTTATTCATTCTGTCTTCCATTCTCGCAGACATGATGGTCCAAATGAACATCTGATGTTTTGAAAAGCCTCTCTGCGTCCACGAATAAAATCGAAATATGGGAGGTGTAGACTTCAATGGCCAAAGGATGAATCCATATTTAGCCTCCTGCAGAGCTAGACACTGCTACAAAAAGCATCTACCGTATATATTTATTTCAATTGGGTCTGTATAATGCTTTTGTAACTTACAAAGCAACTGGAAGAACTGGATCTTTCCTAAAATTTCAGGAAGCAATCATCACAGACCTTTTGGATCCAGAAGGCGCTGTGTCCCAAAGTCCACACCCAGATGCAGTTAACTAGCTGCATGAGAGGCATTTTCAAAATGTCTTCCCTGGTACCCCGACACAAAAGTCATTCCAAAAAAGTTGTGTCTGTAGCAAACATGGAATGAGACATGACATTTTATTTTTTTATTTTTTTTGTCCCTGCCTACCTGGTCTTTGTACCAAGGACTGCTTCTGTCACTGTTTCAAGTATAGAAATAAAGACACTGCTAGCTGTTAGTCTGAGGAGTCATGTTGAACTATGTAACTACATCCAGGTCAAAAGCAAGAACAGGAAACGGGAAGTACAAGCAATGCAATATTACCATAAACAGATAGAGACACAGTATTTGTATAATAACTCCATAACATCTCCCCTTTTTTACATTCAATCCAAAAATGTGTAAACAACCTAAAGACTAGGGATGAGCTTCATGTTCGAGTCAAACCCATGTTCGTCTCGAACATCGTCTGTTTGCCCATTCTGCGAATTCCGAATGTTATGGGGCGTTAGCGCTAAATTCGAGTGGTGCGTCACGGCCCATGATTCACTGCGGCTTCGCAGTGCATTGCAGGCTGCTGATTGGCCAAGCATGCACTATGACCCGCATACTTTGGCCAATCACAGTGCAGAAAAAAACGAGAGAGCCATGATTGACCAAAGCCAGGGTGTCTTTGGCCAATTATGTCTCAGGGGGTTTAGTACACACCCCACACTATATAAGGCCGGCCTGCATGGCGGCCTTGTGTAGTGTGTTGCGGTGGCAGAGAGAGATAGAGAAACAGTGTCATTTGATTTAAGTTAGATAGAATAGACAGGCAAGCCAGTTAGCTTCAGTTAGTGTGTAGAGGATATATATGCATCTCAGGTGTGTTGTGTATATATATTTATACATTATATTCAGTTTAGCTAGATCCGTTCCGGTTATTCTCTTCATAATATACTGACCGGCAGGGAGCTGCACTATTTTCACTTAATGTACTATGTCCTTTGAATACAATTTCCAGCGTTCTCAAACAAATACAGGCAGGGAGCTGCAGTAGTTTGTTTTAGTGTCCTTTGCACAGTGTGAACCTAAAGCTTTACCTGAATACAATTGCCGGCGTTCTCATACAAATACAGGCAGGGAGCTGCAGTAGTTTATTTTAGTATCCTTTGCACAGTGTGCACCTAAAGCTTTACCTGAATACAATTGCCGGCGTTCTCATACAAATACAGGCAGGGAGCTGCAGTCGTTTATTTTAGTATCCTTTGCAGAGTGTGCACCTAAAGCTTTACCTGAATAACATTGCTGCCGTTCTCATACAAATACAGGCAGGGAGCTGCAGTAGTTTTTTAGTGTCCTTTGCACAGTGTGCACCTAAAGCTTTACCTGAATACAATTGCCGGTGTTCTCATACTAATAATACTACAGACAGGCAGTTGATTCTGCTAGCTGCAGTATAATCAGTGTATATATATATATACATATATATATATATATCCCAGCTTTGTGCAGCTACATTTCCCTGCAGGTTATTAGTATGTCTGGAAAGCCAACAAGGAGAGGCAGACAGTCACAAGCCAAGAAGGCAAGCAGACTCTGTGTCCAGAGGCAACAGTGCTGGTCGTGGACACCGTACATCCTCATCAGCACATGGCCGTGGGACACGCTCGTCCTTTTTTTCGGCAGCTGGTAGTGTTGAGTCTGAACATGACTTGGTAGAGTGGATGACCAAGCCATCCTCATCCTCTTCATCCTCTCTCATCCAGGCTCAGGGTACTTTGTCTGGCAAAGCAGCTGCCAACGCAGCCTCTTCCCTCAGCTCAATGGCATCAGTCACTCCTTCCCTAGACCCACCATGTCCTCCTGAGGAGTCCCCTGAACTTTTTGACTACAGTGTTGGTACATGCTCCAGCATTTTTAAGGCTCTGATGATGGTACCCAGCTAGAGGAAGGCAGTAACGTGAGCCCAGAGAGAGGGGGTGCCCAAGAAACACAGCAATCTGGCAGTCATGTTCCCCCAGCTGCAGCATAATGCCAGGTTTTCTCCAGTGATGAGGAGGGAGGGGATGATGAGGTCACTGACTCCATCTGGGTGCCTGATAGGAGAGAGGAGGAAGAGCAGGAGGAGGCACATCTCCAATGAGGCAGGATGCCCTCCAGGGGCCAGCTTAAGGGCAGCACACTGACTGCATCACACTGCAGAGCTCCGCATGTGCAGGGCGCTGCTGTCTCTGCACGTTATTCCAAAAGTTCTTTTGTGTGGGCCTTTTTTGAGACGAGTGCATCAGATCGCACCACTGCTATTTGCAACATATGTCTCAAGCATATCTCATGTAGCCAAAACATCAGCCGCTTGGGCACCACATACTTGACCAGACATATGTCAACCTGTCATGCAGTTTGTTGGCAAGCGTACCTAAAAGACCCACACCAAAGAACAAAGCGGACCTCTCCTTGCTCCTCATCAGCTGGCATCTCCAACCCCACTATACCTTCAGTCCTCTCTGAAACATGCACTGAGAGGAATGAAGGTGTAGCATTAGGTGTGTCACAGCCAAGTACTTGCGGGCAATCTGCTATTGGTACACCGACGTCAGATTGTACCAGAGGTGCTCCGTAGGCGTTCAAGGGGCTACGCAAGTACGCAGGCAAAAAAAGATGCCACATGGTGCTTGAGCTGGTGTGCTTGGGGGACAGGAGCCTCATTGGGGCAGAGATTCTGTCAGCTATACAGGGGCAGGCTGAGAGGTGGTTGACGCCATGCCAGCTTAAGCCAGGAATGGTGGTTTGCAACAATGGCACCAACCTCCTCTCAGCCCTCCAACAGGGACAACTGACCCATGTGCCCTGTTCTGCTCACGTCCTTAACTTGGTGGTGCAGCAGTTCATGGGCAGGTACCTGGGCTTACAGGATGTCCTGAGGCAGGCCAGGAAAGTCTGTGTGCATTTCTGACGGTCATATAATTCCAGTGCTCGGCTGGCTCACCTCCAAAAGGAATTGAACCTGCCCAAGAACCGCCTAATCTGTGACATGCCCACCAGGTGGAACTCAACGTTGGCCATGCTGCAGCAGCTGCACATGCAGCAGAGGGCCATCAATGAGTACCTGTGGGACTATGGCACCAGGATAGGGTCAGGGGAGCTTGGTTGTTTTTCCCCATGCCAGTGGGGCATGATAAGGGATGCATGCCCTGTCCTGTCACCATTTGAGGAGGCCACAAGGATGGTGAGCAGTGACAGTGCATGCATCAGTGACACTGTTCCTCTTGTCCACCTGTTGGAGCACATGCTGCGTGGAATAATGGACAGGGCCCTTGAGGCAGGACAGAGGCAGGAAGATGAGGACTTTCTTACCTCTCAAGGCCTCCTTTATCCAGACAGTGTTCCTGCTGGCCAGCCGATCACAGAGGAAGAGGAGGAAGAGGAGGAGGATTGTGTCAGCATGGAGGTGGAGCATAGCACTCAGCATCAGCAGCAGTCTTTAAGGGATCATTTACAGTCCCAAGAAACCCATGGACTTGTACGTGGCTGGGAGGACTCCGGACCGAATGCCTCAGCTAACCTACGCTGCATGGCCTCCCTGATCCTGCAAAGCCTGCGGAAGGATGCTCATATTCATCGGATCAAGGAGAGGGATTATTACTGGCTGGCAACTCTCCTTGTTACAAGGATAAGGTTACGGACCTTATCTTGCCGATGCAGAGGGATTAGAGGGTGAAACATCTTCGGGAGGCCTTGTAGAAAGGTCTGTGCAACACGTTCCCAGAGCCTGGTAGGTTACAAATTCCAGGTCCTGGATAACGTGTTGCTGAGGCTTCAGTCAGTCACAGAAGGAGCGGTGGAGAAGGTGGCTATCTGACCGATGTGTTCAGACAATTTTTTAGTCCGCAGCCCCAATGCATGATCGGTTCCAGCAACCATCGGCAGCGTCTGATTTACATGGTGCAGGACTACCTAGGGGCAAGATCAGACTTGGACACCTTTCCCACTGAAAATCCTCTGGGGTACTGGGTCTTGAGGATGGATCACTGACCAGAGCTTGCACAGTATGCAATTGAGCTACTGGCCTGTCCTAAATCCAGCGTTCTTTCGGAACGCACATTCAGTGCTGCTGGAGGCTTTGTAACCGATCACAGGGTGCGCCTGTCCACAGACAGGTTGATCGATGACCTTCATAAAAATTATTCAGTCTTGGATCACCACCCGCTGATGTTGATGTAACCGAATATTTTTTTTTTAAATGATGCTGAGTGACTATCCTGTTATGCTGAGTGACTATCCTCTTCCTCAATGATCATGCTGATAGCTAGTAAGATCATTTTTGGTTCTTGGCACCACCACCAGTGGCTAAGGCCCAATTTTTCACCCCCTGTTTAACAGGGGACTGTAATTATAATTTTTGATGCAATATTTTGGAGAAGGGTTTGTTGCTGTGCTCAACTACAATATTTGTGAGGGGTTGCAGTGTTGTGGCAACAGCACCAGTGCCTAAGGCACAATTTTTCAGCCCGTGTTTAACAGGGGCGTGTAATTACAATTTTTGATGCAATACTTTGCAGCAGGGCTCATTCCTGTGCTCCAACTAGAGTATCTGAGGGGTTGCAGTGTTGTGGCAACAGCATCAGTGCCTACGGCCCAATTTTTCAGCCCCTGTTTAACAGGGGCGTGTAATTACAATTTTTGATGCAATACTTTGCAGCAGGGCTCATTCCTGTGCTCCAACAAGTTTCTGTGAGGTGTTGCAGTGTTGTGGCACCAGTGCCTAAGGCCCAATTTTTCTGCCCCTGTTCAACAGGTGGATGTAATTACAATTCTTGATCAAATACTTCACAGCAGGGCCCGTTCCAGCGCCCACCAAGAGTAACTGTGAGGATTTACAGTGTTGTGGCACCAGCACCACCACCACCAAAGGCCCAGTTTTTCTACCACTGTTCAACAATGGCATGTAATAACAATTCTTGATATAATAGTTCACAGCACGGCGTTCCAGCGCCCACCAAGAGTAACTGTATGAGCTTACAGTGTTGTGGCAACACCAACACCTTAGGCCCAAATTTCTGCAGAGCATATAGGGCAGGCCCCTACTTTCAAACATCCAACTTACAAACGTCTCCTACTTGCAAATGGAAGGAGACAACAGGAAGTGAGATTAAATATATCCCTAGAAAGGGAAAGTCTCTCCTGTAAGAGTTGATATGGGAAAAACCTCTCCACTGATGCTTTATCACCAATCCTTGTTTCACTAAAACCCCCAATTTTTCAAAAAACATTTGTCAGTGGGACAGAAAGTGAAGTCAAATCTTCTGAAGAGACGCAGAGACAGCAAAAAAAGTTACAGGGGTGATAACCCTTCCCTATGTTTTCCAAAAAGCTTAAAAATAGATTTTTTTTACTGGAGCTGCACTTTAAAGATGTACCAGTTCAAAATTACTAACAGATTCTACTTAAAAACATACCTACAGTCCCTGTCTTGTTTGTACAGCCTGTATACTGCTGTTCAGAGTATATAGGGCCTGGGGGCCCCATGCCTTTCAGTTTTTTAATTTGGGTGCGGGGTTCCCCTTAATATCCATACAAGAGCCAAAGGGTCTGGTAATGGACTGGGGGGTACCCATGTCGTTTGTCTCACTAATTTTCATCCATATTTCAGGGACTAGACATTACATTAAAGCCACAAGCAGTTTTAAATGACTTTTATTCCTTTAAAAATGTCATTTTGTGCAGGGACTGTTCTAAGCACGGGAAACACGCGCCACTTTACCGGCATACTATAGACACCCCCCAGGTATGATATTTAAAGGAATATTTCAACTATTTTTTTTTTTTTACTTTAAGCGTCATACCTGAAAAAAAACTCAGTTTTTAAAACTTTTTTTTTGCATTGATACATGTCCCCTGGGGCAGGACTCCTTTTTTAAGACAATAACTTGCATATTAGCCTTTAAATTAGCACTTTTGATTTTGAACGTTCGAGTCCCATAGACTTTAACGGGGTTCCAAAGTTTGCGCAAATTTTCGGTCCATTTGCAGGCATGGGCGTCCGCAGAACATTTTTCAGGGGGGGGCATAATTTTAAGGTCTGGTAGTGTGATCTTACCTGTGTCAGTCAACAGTGGCTGCAGGGGAGAAAGCGCTTGGCGACAGCTGATAAAGCCTGAGGAGGTGATGTCACCCATAGGTTCCCATGTCACAATTGTTATTGGTGCTCCCTCCTCTCCCCTGCATACGCTGCTGGATCACACAGGTGAGATAACATGACCAGATTGGAACAGTCAGAAAATAGTTTAGTCCAAATAGGTGTTAGGTGTAAGGGTAGGGGGGCAGTTTTTAAGGGTAGCGCAAGCTGGAATTCTACTTTCAATCTACCCTCCTTATTGGTGGCTTTTGGCAGTGTTAAAGCAGAGCTCCACCCAAAAGGAGAAGCTCCACTTGTTTGCACCCTCCCCCATTCCACTGCCACATTTGGCACTTTTTGGGGGAAAGAGTGTACCTGGTTTTGCCATGGTGATCTGAGGCACATGCAAAACCATGCAAAATATGCTGCGAGCAACCACAGCAAGTGAAGGTATAAATTAACATATAATTAGGCAATAAATCAATCACAAAAAAAAAAAATACACCTGCATGGTGCAGCATTGGCTTAAGCCAGTGGAGATTTTAAAATCTATATGGATACAATAGCATCTTTAGGCTGTTGTGCCCATATAGCTGCTTTTGTGCCCATATAGATGCTGGTGTGCCTCTATATGGGTGCAATAGCATCTATATAGGCACAATAGCAGTTATATGGGCACAATATCATAAAGATGATATTCTGTCCATACTGTATGGCCTCTTTCATAAGGGGCGGATTAGTGCTGATCCGCCCCGTGGATATCAGCTTTCTCAGCGGGATCGCCGGAGCGATCTCCGCTGAGCAGGCAGAGGACATGTCCGTCTCCGCACACTGTGCAGGGATGGACCTGTCACAGCGCCGATCTTCCCTATGGGAGATCGGATGATGACGGACCGTAGAGTCCATCGTCACCCGATCTGATCCCCAGACTGATGGAAAAGTACGTTTTTCCTCAGTCCCACTTTTTCGATGCTCCATAGACTTCTATGGAGCATCCGTTCAGGTCCGCCTGAAAAACTGACAGGCGGACCTGAACGAATCGGCTGGGTGTAAGAGGCCTAAAACTCCTATTGTGACCATACAAATGCTACTGTTTCCTATTATGCCCAGTGACACAGACCTTGCAGCCCTGCCAGTGCCGGGACAAGTTATCTGGTGACCAGAGCGAAGATGCCAAACTGCGCTAAATTTTGGGTCTTTAATTAGCCTAAAATACAGATTTCTTGTAAAATATTAACAGCTACATACAGAATGCCCAAAATGATTTAGACCCCTTTCACACCACACTGCCGATAGCGTGGGCCGGATTTGCGGCACATTTCGGCCGTTAGTGGGGGGCTTTTACCCCCGCTAGCTGCCGCGAAAGGGTTAAAATCGCCGGCAATACGCCGCAATAGCGGCGTTTTGCCGGCGGTATTACAGCGCTGCCCCATTGATTTCAATGGGGAGCAGCTATGGAGGAGCGGTAAACACACCACTCCTTCACCGCTCCAAAGAAGCTGCTGGCAGGACTTTTTTCTGACGTCCTGCCAGCGCACCGCTGCAGTGTGAAAGTCCTCGGGCTTTCACACTACAGACAATGGTGCAGCTTTATTTCTAACGCTATAGCGCCTGCAAAACGCCCTGGTGTGAAAGGGGTCTAAAACTGAGTGAGAGATTTTTAGACATATGTAACTAATATTAAAGAATATGTTACCGATCACATGCTTAGTCAGAAATTAATTCTTGCAGATGCTCACCTCCTTTGCAATCAAAACATGTAGCCATAAATATGTCCATTACAGATTTGTAATGAGCCTGGGATGTAGTAGAATTGTCCTGGTCTGGGGTCTTATCAGAGTTGCTGGATAATAACTAAACAGTAATCTGCAAGCACTGATTACATACAGACCATGACACAGAACAAGCTCACACTAACCCAGCTTCTTCTACAAATATCATTTATCACTTCACCTAATGGCAGCTTCCATGGCTTGATTCAGGATCTTCTAAGCTGGTCTGGGGTGAGCTCTGGTGACTGTTGGGCTGGACAGTGGCTGCTGAGTGAACTTTATCTTCCTGCTCACCCTCACTGCTGCTCCGCCCACCCTCACTGCTGCTCTGACTGTGATCTCTCTGACTTGGACAGCAGCCAAACCTGGGAGGATCTTTCTTCTTCTGTCTGGTACGGCTGCAGCTACAGAGAAGGAGGCAAACACAGCCTCAGTTCAGTGTGCGGCTGTTTCAGAGGTCAAAGCATGGGGCAGTGTGACAGCTGGGCAAGTTGCTGAAGAGCTTCTCCTGAGTGTTCTGAGCATAGTGCAGCTCACAATTTGGCTCCCCCTCTCCTCCCCGCTGTGCCTGCAAGGACTGCTTACGAATACTAGTGTGTGTGCAGACACATTGCCAATTCCGGGGGGGGGGGGGCACTTGACCCCCCTTGCCTCTACCTGCGGACGCCCATGTTCGCAGGCTCTAGTGCCAACCCGAACTGGGGGGTGTTTGGCTCATCCCTACTAAAGACAGATTGTGAACCGTCTTAAACACAAGATACTATGTTACTGGTAGTTACACTACAGATTGAGTCTATTTGGACGGTCTTGAAACTTGACCGATGCATTTAAGGACTGGTATAGGTGTACTATTGGGTGTGCAGTATATAGGTGTGTAATACACGTATAAAGTACTTGCACATATAGAAAGCATAGTATAGTGCATTTCCAATGTGCAGCATTGTGACTGCTGAGCAGTTCTGCAGCGATGCTACAAAGAGTGACAAACGCAATAAAAAAAAAGTATTATAACTGGTGTGATAGACCAGTGGCCCCCAAAAACGACAGATTGAAGCGGGGTGTTATATGCCTTCTTCCACATACATACTGCACTTCTCTAGAGACTTTTGTCACAGGGTCATTTAAAAAATGACAGGCAGAGGAAGAGGCAGGCCCTTCCACAGGGGTGGTAGGGGTAGGGCAGGAGCAACAGGCTTGAGCCAAAGTGGCAATTTGCAGAAGGTGCGTGCGATTACGTCAAAGGACGCACCAGACTTGGTTGACAGCCTTACTCTTCTGCGCCCTCCTCATCCTCTCGATCTGCACCCTCTTCTTCACTCTCTGCTGTGTGCACCCCCAAAGACACTACTACCAACACCACCACCATATACCTTCCGCTTGAGTCACAGGAATTATCTTCCGATCCATATCAAGACATTTCCGATGCGCAGCCACTCTTGGTATTGGATCAGGAAGAGGAGGTAGCAACAACCGCCACTCAGCAGTCTGACGACAGTATCCAGATCAGCCCAAGGAGGAGGTTGCTGCCTACTCTGAGATCTCTAATTATAGCGGTGGGGAAGGTGAAGTCGATGATGACGTGTCTAGTGATGTCACATGGGTGCCCACAAGAGAGGAAGATGAGGGAAGTTCAGAGGGAGATATGGACCAGCAGAGAGGGAGGAGAAGCAGGAAGAACTTAGATTGCACAGGAGGGACAAAGCAGACTGCTAATGTATCGGGAGCGAGGCATCAACCATGTACGGTCACATCTTGTGCTCCCAGCACACCGGCACATGGCTCCGCAGCGTGGGCTTTTTTTAACGTGTCCGCTGCTGACAATAGTGTTGCCATCTGCAATCTTTGCAGTCAACGCATAAGTCGCGGTAAGCCCAACACTCACCTAGGGACGACCGCCTTAAGAAGGCACATGAGCTGCCATTACCGAGCCCAGTGGGAGCAGCGGAACACACAAAGCCACACTCCAGGCTCTCACTGTCCAGCCTCATCTTCTTTTTCTCCTTCTCCTCTCTCCTCACAATTGTCCTCCACTCCACCTTCCATCACGCCATCTTCAAATTTTTCTGCAAAAAGGCAGGCTTCCATGGGCCAAATGTTCGAGCATAAAAAAATGATGATGCCGGATAACCCTCTTGCCCAACGGTTGACGGCTGGTTTGTCAGAACTGATAGCCCACCAACTACTGCCATATAAACTGGTGGACTCGGAGGCCTTTCGAAAATTTGTGGCCATTGGAACACCACAATGGAAGGTCCCAGGAAGGAAGTATTTCTCATAGAAGGGCATCCCAGAGCTATAAGGCCATGTTCAGCGGCAAGTGAATGTGGTCTAGCAAACATGGGCAGGGAAGGTATTTCACTTTTACTGCCCACTGGGGGAACCTTCTGATGGCCGTCAAGCATGTAACCCTTGGCACCCATGTAGATTGGTTTTACCACCACAGATTGCATGCAGGCCTGGCTCTTCTTCTCCTCCTTCTACTCCATCCTCCTCCATCTCCTCCACGGCTGACTCCTCCTTTTCCGCTGCTAGCGTCTCTTCTGCTGCACCACCCAAGCTCCCCAGAACCTATTCGACATGCCAGGTGAGACGTTGCCATGCTGTGCTGTGTCTGTTGTGCCTGGAAGACAAGAGCCACACTGGCCCTGCAATCCATTCAGCTTTGTGTTCACAGGCAGATCAGTGGTTAACACCGCTCAATTTGACAGTTGGTAAAGTGGTGTGTGACAACGGTGCCAATCTGCTTAGCGCATTGAAACAGGGCAAAATTACGCACGTGCCATGCATGGCACACGTTTTAAACGTGGTCGTACAGCGATTCGTTGTCAAATACCCTGGGGTCCAGGACATCTTGCGGCAGGCAAGGAAAATCTCGGCCCATTTCAGAAGATCTTACACGGCCATGGCTCACCTTGCTGACATTCAGCGGCGACACAATCTGCCGGTCAAACGTCTTATTTGCGATTGCCCGACGCGATGGAACTCAACCTACTATATGCTTGATAGGCTGCTCCAGCAGAAACATGCAGTTAACGTCTACCTGTACGAACTCTGCGGCAGAACAGGTTCTGGGGAGCTGGAGTTTTTTCATCGCGCCAGTGGCTGCTCATGCGCGATGCATGCAGACTTCTGTGGCCATTTGAAGAGATCACCAATCTGGTCAGTCGCAGCCATGGCGCCATCAGTGACATGGTACCTTATGCCTTTTTTATGGAGCGTGCATTGCGTCGTGTCATTGATCAAGCCATGGAGGAGCAGGAGCAGGAGCAGGAAGATGAGGAAGTCGCATTGCTGGATGAATTCCCATGGGGGCTACTCTATCTGAGACAAGTCAACAACAGGAGTCAGAGGAGGATGGTGCCAGGGCAGATGAGGAGGAGCAAGAAGAGCATGCTTTAAACCTTTCTGGGATTCCTGTTGAGCGTGGATGGGGAGAGGAGAACTAGGAGGACGACATTATCCTGGATGATGAGCAGGAGCCAGGCCACCACACCGCTTCCAGTTTAGTGCAAATGGGGGCCTTCATGTTCCAGTGTTTTAACAGAGGCCCCCGTATAAAAAGCATAATGGTCAAGGACCAGTACTGGGTGGCAAGGTACTTAGACCCCCGGTACAAACACAAAATGGCGAAAATGTTACCACCGTCACAGAGGGCTGTCAGAATGGAGCACTTCCAGGCCTTGCTTCGAGAAATGCTGCATTCTGCTTTTGCGTGCGCTGGCAGAGGAGGAATTCCCACTCCCAGAGAAAGAGTTGCGGGTACCAATCCAACAGCGCCTGCAAGAAGAGGGCGGTTTGAAGATGTGTTGGTGACTTCTCATATGAGGTCATTCTTTCAGCCGACCCATGGACAGGTCTCATCCGGATCCAGCATCAGGGAATGCCTAGATGTAGTCGGACAGGTGTCCAACTACATCGGGTTAAAGGCTGATGTGGATGCTCTGAGGAGTGATGAACCCCTGGACTACTGGGTGGGCAGGCTTGACCTCTGACCAGAGCTTGCCCAGTTTGCAATGGAACTGTTGGCTTGCCCCTCGTCCAGTGTCCTGTCCGAAAGGACGTTCAGCACAGCAGGGGGGATGGTGACCGATAAGCGCACTTGCCTAGCTCATGACAGTGTTGACTACCTCACATTTATAAAAATGAAGGAGACATGGATCTCGGAGGAATTCATCACATGTGACCAGTAGACCATGTATATCTCTATAAACAATTTATTTAATCGAGCACACAGACTTTTTTTCTACATTTGGCTCACTTCCTTGTACAAAAAAAGCACACCGTACTATATGCCCGTACCCTCCTCTTTGAAGAGGTTGAGCGGTGTCATTTTTTTGGGGCCCAGCAGCGAGTTGCTGGTATCAGTGCTGCTGTCAGTGCTCTCTATCTCGGTGCTGGTGTCAGTGCACTCAATCACGGTGCTGGTGTCAGTGCACTCTATCACGGTGCTGGTGTCAGTGCACTCTATCACAGTGCTGATGTCAGTGCACTCTATCACAGTGCTGGTGTCAGTGCACTCAATCACGGTGCTGGTGTCAGTGCACTCTATCATGGTGCTGGTGTCAGTGCACTCTATCACGGTGCTGGTGTCAGTGCTCTTTATCACGATGCTGGTGTCAGTGCACGCTATCACGGTGCTGGTGTCAGTGCACGCTATCACGGTGCTGGTGTCAGTGCCCTATATCAGGTTGCTGGTGTCAGTGCACTCTATCACGGTGCTGGTGTCAGTGCACTCTATCACGGTGCTGGTGTCAGTGCTCTCTATCATGGGGCTGATGTCAGTGCTCTATATCACGGTGCTGGTGTCGGTGCTCTATATCACGGTGCTGGTGTTGGTGCACTCTATCATGGTGCTGGTGTCGGTGCACTCTATCACGGTGCTGGTGTCAGTGCTCTAGATCACGGTGCTGGTGTTGGTGCACTCTATCACGGTGCTGGTGTCGGTGCTCTAGATCACGGTGCTGGTGTCGGTGCACTCTATCACGGTGCTGGTGTCAGTGCACCCTATCACGGTGCTGGTGTCAGTGCACTCTATCACGGTGCTGGTGTCAGTGCTATATATCACGTTGCTGGTGTCAGTGCTCTATATCACGTTGCTGGTGTCAGTTACACTCTATCACGGTGCTGGTGTCAGTGCACTCTATCACGGTGCTGGTGTCGGTGCACTCTATCATGGTGCTGGTGTCAGTGCTCTCTATCAGGGTGCTGATGTCAGTGATCTATGTCACGTTGCTGGTGTCAGTGATCTATGTCACGGTGCTGGTGTCGGTGCTCTATATCATGGTGCTGGTGTCAGTGCTCTATATCACGGTGCTGGTGTTGGTGCACTCTATCACGGTGCTGGTGTCGGTGCTCTAGATCACGGTGCTGGTGTCGGTGCACTCTATCACGGTGCTGGTGTCGGTGCTCTAGATCACGGTGCTGGTGTCAGTGCACTCTATCACGGTGCTGGTGTCAGTGCACTCTATCACGGTGCTGGTGTCAATGCTCTATATCACGTTGCTGGTGTCAGTGCTCTATATCACGTTGCTGGTGTCAGTGCACTCTATCACGGTGCTGGTGTCAGTGCTCTATATCACGGTCGTGGTGATCATCTGCTGCACCCTCTTCATAGCCTACCCTGACCTTTCCTCTCTTCCATTGCCTTCATGCGCTCCTGAGTCCTGAATTGTCAAAATTTCACAGATAAAAAAAGAATGCTTGCAGTTGTCGATCCCAGATTCACTTCATACATGTGTTATGTCAGTGGCCATGTGGTGGGACTATGTGTGCACAGCTAGTAAGTATTTTGTGGCGTGAAATATGACCTGTAGGTTTTTAAAGTTCGCCTGCCAATGAAGTCAATGGGGCCCACCGCAAACTTTGTGGTTCGCAAACTTTTGGCCGCGTTCTCGGTTCGCATTCACGAAACGTCCCATCGAAAGTTCATCCATCTCTACTAAAGATCTTATGCTGATTGGAGTATCTAGTAATCACTCTGACTGTATTGCTTTTAGTTTGTGATTTTGGAGAGAAAATTAGGGCATTCCTGTCTTTCACTTTAACCCGATTGTATGTGTCAGTGCACGCTATCACGGTGCTGGTGTCAGTGCCCTATATCAGGTTGCTGGTGTCAGTGCACTCTATCACGGTGCTGGTGTCAGTGCACTCTATCACGGTGCTGGTGTCAGTGCACTCTATCACGGTGCTGGTGTCAGTGCTCTCTATCATGGTGCTGATGTCAGTGCTCTATATCACGGTGCTGGTGTCGGTGCTCTATATCACGGTGCTGGTGTCGGTGCACTCTATCATGGTGCTGGTGTCGGTGCACTCTATCACGGTGCTGGTGTCAGTGCTCTAGATCACGGTGCTGGTGTCGGTGCTTTAGATCACGGTGCTGGTGTCGGTGCACTCTATCACGGTGCTGGTGTCAGTGCACCCTATCACGGTGCTGGTGTCAGTGCACTCTATCACGGTGCTGATATCAGTGCACTCTATCACGGTGCTGGTGTCAGTGCTATATATCACGTTGCTGGTGTCAGTGCTCTATATCACGTTGCTGGTGTCAGTTACACTCTATCACGGTGCTGGTGTCAGTGCACTCTATCACGGTGCTGGTGTCGGTGCACTCTATCACGGTGCTGGTGTCGGTGCACTCTATCATGGTGCTTGTGTCAGTGCTCTCTATCATGGTGCTGATGTCAGTGATCTATGTCACGTTGCTGGTGTCAGTGATCTATGTCACGGTGCTGGTGTCGGTGCTCTATATCATGGTGCTGGTGTCAGTGCTCTATATCACGGTGCTGGTGTTGGTGCACTCTATCACGGTGCTGGTGTCGGTGCTCTAGATCACGGTGCTGGTGTCGGTGCTCTAGATCACGGTGCTGGTGTCAGTGCACTCTATCACGGTGCTGGTGTCAGTGCACTCTATCACGGTGCTGGTGTCAATGCTCTATATCACGTTGCTGGTGTCAGTGCTCTATATCACATTGCTGGTGTCAGTGCACTCTATCACGGTGCTGGTGTCAGTGCTCTATATCACGGTGCTGGTGATCATCTGCTGCACCCTCTTCATAGCCTACCCTGACCTTTCCTCTCTTCCATTGCCTTCATGCGCTCCTGAGTCCTGAATTGTCAAAATTTCACAGATAAAAAAAGAATGCTTGCAGTTGTCGATCCCAGATTCACTTCATACATGTGTTATGTCAGTGGCCATGTGGTGGGACTATGTGTGCATAGCTAGTAAGTATTTTGTGGCGTGACATATGACCTGTAGGTTTTTAAAGTTCGCCTGCCATTGAAGTCAATGGGGCCCACCGCAAACTTTGTGGTTCGCAAACTTTTGGCCGCGTTCTCGGTTCGCATTCGCGAAACGTCCCATTGGAAGTTCATCCATCTCTACTAAAGATCTTATGCTGATTGGAGTATCTAGTAATCACTCTGACTGTATTGCTTTTAGTTTGTGATTTTGGAGAGAAAATTAGGGCATTCCTGTCTTTCACTTTAACCCGATTGTACGTTCTCTTTAAACAAGTATGGCTGTAGCCACGGATCTTGAGTCTCATATATAGATCCCTGGCTGCAGCCCGAAAGTCTGTGTCTTTACTACAATTTTGTTTTAATCACAGATACTGACTATAGGGTATGCTGCGTAGTAATGGGTCTGGGTGGAAGCTTTTGGCGTGTAGTATAGTGTTACCCACTGTAGGTTTCCTAAATAGGGAAGAGTCAAGAATGCCCTCTGAATTAATCCTTATTTTAAGATCCAAACATTCAATCTCCTCTTTGCTGTATTGCAACGTGAAATGGAGGTTAAAGCTATTGGTAGAGATTAGATTGAAGAATTGTTTGAGTTTTGATTCAGTTCCTGACCAAAAGATCAGGACATCATCAATATACCTATACCATGCCAGGATCCTCTCAAGAAAGGGGGCCAGATCCTCTCATGAGAAAAGCTCCTTTTCCTACCCACCCAGGTATAGGTTGGCATACAATGGGGCACATTTAGTCCCCATCGCAACCCCCTGCACCTGGAGGTAATGGGTTTGATTAAATTTAAAGATATTATGTCTCAAAACATAATCTAAAAGCTCAATCACAAACTCACTGTATTTAGAAAATGATGGACCCCTTTCATTCAGGTATGTACGTACAACGTCGACCCCCTTCTGATGTGGGATCGTGTTGTAGAGACATTCCACATCAATGGACACCAACCATGAGTTTTGTGGTAGAGAGATGTCTTCAATGGTTTTCAATAAATCAATGGTGTCTTTTATATAAGAAAAAAGAGAAGTTACATGGGGATTTAAATAGTTATCGATCAGTGAGCATGCATTTTCCTTGAGGCTCAAACAGCTTGAAATAATAGGTCGTCCTGGAGGTTGGACCAAAGATTTATGCACTTTTGGAAATGCATAAAATGTAGGCAGTTTTGGGTCTTTAACGTTCAAAAAATTCCAGGTATTTTTATCGATAGGTCCTGATGTATAGGCCTTAAGTATACTTTGCCGATATTCAAAATTTGAAATTAAGGTAGTGGAGATTGGGCGGTACCATTCGCAATTTTTTAAGATATTTTGGCACATGGTAATATATTGTGGGACGTCCATGATGACTAAGTTACCGCCTTTATCAGCTGGCTTGATAATTAAATTACGGTTGGTTTGCAGCGATTTTAGAGCATCTTTTTGCTGACATGTGAGATTTGAGGGTCTAGTAGAGGAAAATGAACTCTTCTCAATTGCCCCACACACCTGTTGTGTGAACGCCCAAATGTTAGGGTTAGAGTTTAGAAAAGGAAATAGTGTAGATTTTGGTTTGAAGACCTGTGGGGGGGGGGGGGGCATGGCCTTTATAGATAGACCTACAGGGCCTACTGGCCAAGGGTCATCTTGTATGTCATGTCCCTCCTCCCATAAATCCATTAGGTCTTGTAAAGCTTGATGTTTGGCTATATTGTCCTCCAAAGAAGGGTTACACGTAGATGTTGTGGGTTCAGTTCTTGATTTGTCAAAAATAGTTTTAAATAATAGTCTCCGAGCAAATAGGTGTACATCTTTTATCAAACTAAATTTGTCTATGTCTGAGTCTGGACAAAAGGTTAAACCCAGCTTTAGAACATCTTTCTCAGATTCTGTAAGAGGATATGAGGATAAATTAATTATTGATAGTTCCATGTTAGGGACTGTTCCTTGATTGTGCAATGAATCAGAGTTTACATCAATACTGGAGGTGGTTCCTTCGCTAAAAAAATTGGGGCTAGACGGAGATCAGCCGGTAAAGGAGTGCCTGAGCGTGAAATGATCATATTATCCGAAATACTTACTGTGGAAGAAGCCGGTGCGGATGTGATTGAGATAGTGATGGGTGTGGCCGAATTACTTGTATACGCTGTGCGAGAAGACCCACGAGAGGTAGATGGTGTAGGATGGTGAAACATAGTAATAGGTCGTGTAGGTGCCTGTTTGGAAATGGTGGATTGTGTGCAAGGAGGTAAGGGAGTGTCTTGGTGATGGTGCAATGATTCCGAGGAGGCTGTATCTGAGTTGCCCTTCCTTTTCTTAGGGAGTCGATCTCCAGAAAGATTCCAATATATAGTAGATTGACTGGATGAGAGAGAAGATGAAGATAGGTTAGACATAGTTTCATCATTTTTGCCTTTTTTAGCATTATATTGACGAGAGGTTTTATAAGCTCTATTATTGCCATTGGAGGGCCATTTGTATGCAAATCCACTAGTATATGCATTATTGTCCAGTACAAACTTATTTTCTTTGGAACGAATAATCTCTAATGTATAGCTCTCAATATGCTTTAAGAGTTCCGGTTCTTTTTTATTAAATTTGGAGGTTGAAGCTGCCAATGCATAATCATCTTACCATTGTATTATGGATTTATCTAAAAGACTCAGATCATGGTAATATTGAATACAGAGCAAATTCATCATTCCAAGAGAGCATGTTTGAAGATTATCCTCCCATTTCTGTTTTACAATTTCATCAGTCTTTTTTAAATTAGGAAATATTTGAATTCTTAATCCCCATGGAACAATCTTGTTATCTATATATTTTAAAAATAATTTTTTATGCCAAAATAATCGTACTTTTCGCTCAAGCAGACGCTGCAAAAACAAAAAGGCCTGGTCCAAATCTTTGTCAGAGATTTTGTTAGTTTTTGAGATTCATGAACTATATTCATCAAACCCTCCCATGCTTCTCCACTAAAGGCCGCCATGATTGGAGCCAGGGAAGGTAACAGCAACAAAAAAAAAAAAAAAAAAAAAAATTCACCCCAATTTATATCCCGTCAATATACATACATAAAAAGAATAAACAAAAAAATTATAAAACAAATGATGCAAAATTATGTTGTGTTACTGGGAGCTAGACCGGGAAGGAAAAATGCGTGTTAAAATGATTGAGTCAGGAATTTTTTAATTTTGGTCTAGACTACCAGAGAACACCCATATGAAGTAGGCACCTCATCCCAATTACAAAACTGGTTTATTAAATATAGGGAATAGGGATGGGATTTTTACGGTGCTTACTGTATATATGGTCAATGCATACCAGATACATAGAATATATTAAAAGAATTTCATTTATTAAAGTACAATTAAAAAGTCACACATAGCGCATGAGTCCAACAATTTGCAGGTTACACTTATGAAGGGTCCTGAAGGCAGAAGAATAAGGTACTTGCTACGCTTTATCCCGACATGTTTCGCAATAGCTTCTTCATGGGATGTGCAAGCTAGTAGTAAGTAATATCAGAAAGAGAGAAGAAATATCAATGTAGAACATCAATAAATACAACTAGACAATCATACTATAAAAGAAAAGAATTGACATTATTTAAGCCTTTCGTGTAAAGATTCCAAGAGCAACGCTTATCCCCTGCCGAAATGACCCCCAGATGAACAGGAAACCAGCCTCTATTTGTTGGAAAATATGTATGATCCTACGCCCTCAAGTGCCACTCCACCATAGGGGGGCATAGACGGAGGTAAGTCTGGGCTGTGAGAAGTAAAATAGAACAAATGAAGACCTGCTAATTTTGGTACTGGCCATATTTGCTATCATAAAAACGATGTGTGATTTCCTCAAGTAATGAGGAAAGGGCATATTGCCTCCATATATCTATCTATATATTTTATTTATAATAAGGCAGTATAATTACTAGATTTCGGCTTTCAAAGAACCAAAGTGAATAAATTAAGTGTTTACAAACAAAAAGATCAATACCGCTCCAACCATACTTACTGCTAGAAAATCAGTAGTATCCATAGAGTTAAGGCAGCTGACGTTAAAAGTTGTATAGAGCCATAAAGCTTATTGCAGCTAATTTCTAAGTGTGAAGCCCAAGGGACCGATTATGAGGTTTTTCGGATCAGAGCGGGTCGGATGTCAGTGGACATGTCACCGTTGACATCCGACGTTCCATAGACCTCTATGGAGCATCCGTTCAGGTCCGCCTAAAAAACTGACAAGCGGACCTGAACGGATCGTCCATGTGAAAGAGCCCTTAGTGTCTCAAGAAATCAGATACACCTAATGTACTGAAGGCCTGATCATATGTGATCAATTTTCAATGATTGGCACCATATAACTCTATAACTCTCACAAAGACCAAATAATATACACTAATTAGTGTTATTTTTACCAAAGCTATGTAGCAGTATAAATGTTGGCCAAAATTTAAGAAGAAAAATTACTAATTTTCAAAATTTTATGACAGAAACAAAGAAAAAGGCATTTTTTCCACAAAATTTACAGTCTTTTTTAATTTATAGCACAAACAAAAACAAAAAACAAAAACAAAAAACGATTGCTTAAATACCACCAAAAAAATACCACCTGGTGCGTCCATGGCAGCATACCATTGGTTGATGGCTCCGCCCTCGATCAACCCACAGGACCATGTAACGCTATAAAAAAAAGTTACTTCCCCCTCAGGTATTCTTTTTCCTATCCTCATCCCTGCAGGATCACAGTCCAGCCCGACCATTGCAGGTTCATGCTCTCCTGCAGTATGGAGTCTCATTACTTGGGTCACTAAATGCAGCAGATAAGTATGGGAGCCCATTTTTCTGTGGATCTTTTTGGGGCAGAGAGATCCAGGAGCATGTCTTCTCCTCAGTCTCCTGGCTGCCTATCACAGAGTCCCCCCAGCAGGGGAGCCTTTAACACAAAATACCTGTTTCTAATCAGACAGGCCAATATGCTGCTTTCCTCCTCATGGCTGGCTACCTGGGATGGCCAGCAGCCACCACAGTGCTCTTCCTGCTCCCCCGGGGGGCCATCTTGGTACTCCCAGCTGAAATTTCCTATTTAAACAGCCTGAAGTATCATTTTAGCCAGGCTGTCAATGGGAAGGTATCTCTGAGTGCCTTATCTACCTTCTCTCTCTAGATTAGATGGGGCCTGGCCAAGGTAGATATATATTGTTTCATTATTATTTTATCTTCCCATTCCTAGCTGCCCCAGAAATCATCATGCCGCATAATAAAAAAGATCCTCAACATCCCACTAGATAAGGGCTGCAACATTTAGGTAAGTCTCAAAAAAAAGAAGAGCTTTCTCGGGGCATTTGGAAATATCTCATTGTTCTTTTATTTCCACAGCCCGCACCGAGAATCATCTTGCAAATCTTCTCACAGAGATTCTGCGGATAGGTCAAGAGGTCACAGAAGCTCTGGATATTCGCACTCATCTTCTGTTCATGCTTCCCACAGCAGTCGGAGATCACCCCAACATGTCTCAAGCAGGCATAATTCCCAGGGCAGGTCGGCAAATAAAGGGAAAAAGGCTTGCTGGGTCTGTGGGAAGCAACCTATCTCGGATAAATTGGCATGCAGTCAGTGCGTCTTGGAAGCCACAGCAGGGATCCATGGATTCAATTAAAGATTTAATCAAAGAGTCCATCCGGGAATTAGCCCTGTCTGAAGATCAATTAGTTCCGCCTATGGAAGAAAGAGCAGGGGAGGGGCCCTCTCACCAACCCAGTTCGGAGGCTAACTCAGAGGAAGAATCAGGTACAGCTGAGGAAAGTTCATCAGCATTTGATTTTTCCTTAGTGAATCCATTTATTACCGCAGTTCAGCAAAAAGATGGATACAGCCATTACCCAAGTCACAGGCAGCAAAAGTGGCCTTATCCCTCAGGATAGGAATAGGAAAAGAAGGTTCACTTCATGACCAGCCACCCAGCAAAGATCTAGAGATGCCAGATCATACCGTCTCGGTAAGGAATACAAAAGAGGTTGGAAGGGCTCACAAGTCACTTTCCTTAAGTTGGGAAAGCCTAAGGCTTCAGCTTCAATGGTTGAGAGCCAGAAGTCTTTTTGACTCCTTACCCACGCAAACCGGTCCAGTAAGAGCAAGACTCAGGTCTTTTGCTCAGGTTTGGGTGGAAAGTTGCACGGATCCATGGGCAGTCTTCACGGTCCGGCAAGGACATTTCTGGAGATTCAAAAGCTGTCCTCCACCTTTTTCATTCCACCAAGATTACAACCTCCGGAGAAAAGAGACAAGTTCTCTTTCAATATATCCAATTACTCCTTCACCAACGAGCGGTTCGGCCAGTTCCCGACTCGGAAGTTCACTCGGGGTTCTATTCCCCAATCTTTTTAGTTCCTGAGAAATCAGGAGGTTGGAGGCCTGTTCTGGACCTAAAGAGGCTAAACCATTAGATACGGGTAGAGCATTTCAAGATGGAATCCCTGAATACAGTAATTATGTTGGTACAGCCAGGGGATTGGATGGTCTCTATAGTTTTTCAGGATGCATACCTCCACATCCCCATCCACCATCATTTTCAGGCTTTTCTCCGATTCAAAGTGGGCAATCTGCGCCTCCAGTTCCAATGTCTCCCATTTGGAATTTCATCAGCTCCCAGGACTTTCACCAAAGTTTTAGTGGCCACCCTAGCTCCCCTCCGGGAAAAAGGGGTCAGGGTCCTGCACTACCTGGACGGCATACTAATCCTATCTCAACACAGAGAAACTCTGGAGGTGCAGCTAGTCCTGAACACTTTGACCAGATTTGGATGGTTTATCAACTATGCAAAGAGTCAATTGACACCTACCCAGAAAATGACATACCTGGGAGCTTTTTTCAACACCCCAGAGAAAGCCGTGTCACTCCCACCAGAAAAGATCCCGATATTGATCCAGAAGGGGAAGCAGGCAAGAAGGGCAAGCAAAACCAACTAGTGCAAGGGAGGTGGTGATTCAATGCAGAAGGGAAGATTTCCAACATCCTAGAGCTAAGGGCAGCATGGATGGCAATCTTGCATCTGGCTCCACTGCTCAGGGGCAAGGCCATATTGCTACAGATTGACAACAGAGCGGCAGTGGCCTATGTTTGAAACCAAGGGGGGACACGCAGCAGGTCCCTAGCCAGCGAGGTAGCCCCAATTATATCTTGGGCTGAGAACAACTTGATCGACCTTTGGGCCGCTTACATCCCAGCCCCAGAGAATCAACTAGCCGATCGCCTCTCGAGGTCTTTCAACAAGTTTAGACTAGTTTAGACCCTGTCCAAAAAAAAAAAAAAAATTGGCCATAATATGTCATTGTTGTAACTGTGTCGGGACCCTACAGGTTAAAGGACCGCGTAAAAGCTGCAGATGGACACCAGTGGCAAAAAAGCGCCCTGAGGCGATTCAGTTTGCATAGGTAGCGCTATACAAGTCATTCAAATACATAAAGAGGATGTCTGCACCAACATACCGCAACCGCCAAAATTTTCACTATCCCCAATTACCGTAGACACCGCAAAAAACATCATTAATAAACTGCGTGACAGTACCTCACCTATTGACATCATCCCCACAAAACTATTGAAAGAATGCTCCAACATCGTGGCTCCAACCATAACCCACCTCATAAACCGATCATTCCACTAAGGGATTGTTCCCAGCATCCTCAAACAAGGCATCGTCAAACCTCTACTCAAGAAACCAAACCTGGACCCTCAGGATCCAAACAACCGTAGGCCGATTACAAGCCTCAACACCATTTCTAAGATCATAGAGAAAGCTGTAGTACATCAGCTACAACTTCACCTGGATACTCACAAACTCCTGGACCCGCTGCAATCAGGCTTCCGCCCGGGTCATGGAACAGAAACAGCTCTCCTCAAGATTTGGGATGACACCCTCGAAGCAGCAGATGGCGGAGAGCCGTGTCTCCTCGTACTGCTAGACCTAAGTGCAGCGTTTGATACAGTAGATTACAATACTCTACTCGTCCGCCTCACAGAAGTAGCCGGAGTCCAAGACATAGATCTCCAATGGTTCGTGTCCTTCCTAGGAAATCGGTCACAGACAGTGAAACTAGGAAAATTCCTCTCCGAAACTCGGGCAGTCACCTGCGGAGTCCCTCAAGGCTCTCCGTTGTCACCCGTTCTCTTCAACATTTACATTCGCCCACTCCTTCAAATCATCAGATGCTCAGATCTCTGCTTCCACTCTTACGCTGATGACACTCAACTTTATTTCCGGATCAATGGAAAAAAAGATCACCAACAACAACTTGAAAACTGCCTCAAATCAATAGAGGACTGGATGACCACCAACTCCCTCCAGCTGAACCAATGAAAGACAGAGCTTCTTATCTTACACCCAAATCATAAGCCCGCAACCAAAACCTCCTGGTCTCCACCAACCGTCTTTGGGCAGACTATCTCCCCAAAGACCAAAGCGAAGAGTCTCGGGGTTATTTTAGACGCACAAATGTCAATGGATGCGCAAATAGGATCTGTAGTCAGTCGATCTCACCATCTGCTGCGCATGCTTCGCAGACTCATCCCTTTTATCCCAAAGAATGACAAAGCAGTGGTAGTTGGAACAATCATTAATTCACGACTGGACTACGCAAACTCGCTTTACATAGGATTACCACAATATCAACTTGCGCGATTACAACTGATCCAAAACACGGCGGCAAGGCTGATAACAGGAAAAAAACCCTGGGAATCCATTTCTCCTTCACTGAGGAGCTTACATTGGCTAACCGTAAAAAATCGGATCACGTTCAAGACCCTTTGCCTCACCCACAAATGCGTGCATAGAGAAGCTCCGCAATACCTAATGGAGAAAAAAAATCATTACACACCAAACCGCAGTCTTCGATCAGCCAACAAAAACCTCCTCCTCGTGCCCAAAGCCCGGTATAAATCCAAGGGTGATCGGAGATTCGCTGTCCAAGGGCCTCGGCTATGGAATGCTCTACCAATCAACATCCGCCTGAAAGAAAATCACCTGGCTTTTAGGAAAAAACTCAAGACCTTCCTCTTTTAGCAGATGATCAAAGCTCGCCACAGCGCTTAGAGGCGATTCAGTTTGCATTGTGCGCTATACAAGTATTTCATTCATTCATTCATTCAACAACATCGAGTGGTCATTGAATCCACAAGTTTTCCGCTGGATATGCCAACAGTGGGGTACTCCCCAGATAGATCTTTTTGCCTCCCCGCTCAATGTCAAAACTACTCTGTTTTTTTTGCAGTTCCCATCGGTTCCCAGGTCAGCCGGGATGGATGTTCTAATCCAGCCCTGGAAATTTCAGAAGGGGGTATGCATTTCTTCCGGTTCCCCTGATACTGAGGTTCCTCCAGCGGCTGACATCGGAGAACGTCACTATCCTGGCGGTCATCCCATACTGGCCGAGGAGACCATGGTTTCCGCTTCTAATCAAGATGGCTTTGTGTGACACTAAATTCATAAATGTGTGAGCGCGCTTTAACGAGGGGCGTGACCAGAAGTGGATGTGGATGTTGGTGTGAGAGTGAGAGTGCTCTCCCCCCATCTTCTTCGACCTTCCCCTCTGCTCTCACCTGGAGCAATTCCCCTCCAGGGAACCTCGGATCACAGACTTGATTAGTAATGGCATGCTGATGACAGTGGAGATCTCCTCTCAAACATTCAGGATACCAGGTACAGAGAACTGTTCCCAGCTACCTGACAGAGGCAGGGGCAAGCTGCTGCAACAGGAGGAATACCCCCTTTCCTCTCTCATGACGGAAAGGTATCTCAACTAAAGGCTGCCAGTATTAGTATGAGAAATCCTCTTTGAACTTCTATGGCAGCTCCACAGGCTGAAGGAGAAGGATGAAGGACAGCTCATCCCCCTGCTTTGAAACTCTTCAGATATCAGTGCTGTGGCTGGGTGAGAAACTTCCAGTTATTTATCTGTTGGAGAGGGGGAATGGAGGCTGTATAGAGATATTACAAGGCTTTTTCTTTTTCTTTCCTCCTGCCTCCCCCCACACCTTTCTTTATACTCTGGCATGAAGCCAGAAAGCTGGACTGAGATGAGTAATTTTTTTTTTCAGTGAAGTGGATTGCCTCCCCCTCCTTCTCCTTTTGTTTCATTGTTGTCTCAGCTGGGCTGGTCTGCACTGAGCTCATTACACTGGTGATGCTGGAAACTTAATGTGCTGAAGGTGAAACGCTTACTTTGTTTCTTTTTGTATCAACTATCAGGCACTGAACTATCCCCATGAAACTATGTGAGAGACTGCTAAGGGGTTGTTTACTGAGACAATCATATTATAATATAAACATCACAGTGAGAGCCCATTCACACAGGGGCAACACGACTTGTAGGCGACTTGATCAGGCTACTTGGACACGACTTGACAGCGGCGACTTGGGACGACTTCAAAACGACTTGTGATGACTTCAAGCGCGACTTGGGACGACTTACAAGTCGCCCCAGGCCAGGCGACTTTTGCCGCGGCCAAGCAGAGAATGAGCTCAAGGGGAAACTCCACGGCAAATTTCTGAAAAAAATTTGGCGTGGGTTCCCCCTCCGAGAGCATACCAGGTCCTTAGGTCTGGTATGAATTCCAAGGGGAACCCCCTACGCCGAAAAAACGGCGTGGGGGTCCCCCCCAGATCCACACCAGACCCTTATCCGAGCACGCTACCCGGCCGGCTAGGAAAGGGGGTGGGGACGAGCGGGCGGCCCCCCCCCTCCTGAGCCGTACCAGGCCGCGTGCCCTCAACATGGGGGGGTGCCTTGGGGGAGGGGGGCGTGCGGCCCCCCCCACCCCAAAGCACCTTGTCCCCATGTTGATGAGGACAAGGGCCTCTTCCCGACAACCCTGGCCGTTGGTTGTCGGGGTCTGCGGGCGGGGGGCTTATCGGAATCCGGGAGCCCCCTTTAATAAGGGGGCCCCCGGATACCGGCCCCCCACCCTATGTGAATGAGTATGGGGTACAATGTACCCCTACCCATTCACCTGTGAAATAAAGTACAATAAAACACACAACACAGAGAAAAAGTATTTTATTGCACAGCCGGGGGTCTTCCGTCTTCGGGGGTCTTCTCGCCGGACTCCTCCGCTATGTGTGTGTAGCTCTTTTGCCAGCGGAGGAGTCTGGCTTTCTTCCTCCCCGCCGCCGGCCTCTTCTCCCGACTTCGGGGGTCTTGTCCCCCTCTTCGGTTCTTCTGCCGGGCCACCGCGCCTGGTCCGGTGGCCCGGTCTTCTGTCGCCGTCTTCCGTTCTTCTGTCGCCGCCTTCGGTTCTTCTGCCGGGCCACCGTGCCTTCTTATAGCTCTTTTACAGGCGGTGGCCCGGTCTTCCGTCGCCGCCGCCGCCGCCTTCCGTTCTTCTCCTTCTTCTTCTCCTGGAGATGTTGACTCGACGAGCTCTCCGGCCGGAATGCCAGGGACGCGCTCCGCTGCCTCTTATATAGGGACAATGGGGCGGTGTCACATGGGTTGATGTCACATGGGTTGGTCACATGGGTTGATGTCACATGGTGACCCCGCCCCCTTACCATGTGACATCAACCCATGTGACCAACCCATGTGACATCAACCCATGTGACACCGCCCCATTGTCCCTATATAAGAGGCAGCGGAGCGCGTCCCTGGCATTCCGGCCGGAGAGCTCGTCGAGTCAACATCTCCAGGAGAAGAAGAAGGAGAAGAACGGAAGGCGGCGGCGGCGGCGACGGCGGCGACGGAAGACCGGGCCACCGCCTGTAAAAGAGCTATAAGAAGGCGCGGTGGCCCGGCAGAAGAACCGAAGGCGGCGACAGAAGAACGGAAGACGGCGACAGAAGACCGGGCCACCGGACCAGGCGCGGTGGCCCGGCAGAAGAACCGAAGAGGGGGACAAGACCCCCGAAGTCGGGAGAAGAGGCCGGCGGCGGGGAGGAAGAAAGCCGGACTCCTCCGCTGGCAAAAGAGCTACACACACATAGCGGAGGAGTCCGGCGAGAAGACCCCCGAAGACGGAAGACCCCCGGCTGTGCAATAAAATACTTTTTCTCTGTGTTGTGTGTTTTATTGTACTTTATTTCACAGGTGAATGGGTAGGGGTACATTGTACCCCATACTCATTCACATAGGGTGGGGGGCCGGTATCCGGGGGCCCCCTTATTAAAGGGGGCTCCCGGATTCCGATAAGCCCCCCGCCCGCAGACCCCGACAACCAACGGCCAGGGTTGTCGGGAAGAGGCCCTTGTCCTCATCAACATGGGGACAAGGTGCTTTGGGGTGGGGGGGCCGCACGCCCCCCCTCCCCCAAGGCACCCCCCCATGTTGAGGGCACGCGGCCTGGTACGGCTCAGGAGGGGGGGGGCCGCCCGCTCGTCCCCACCCCCTTTCCTGGCCGGCCGGGTAGCGTGCTCGGATAAGGGTCTGGTGTGGATCTGGGGGGGACCCCCACGCCGTTTTTTCGGCGTAGGGGGTTCCCCTTGGAATCCATACCAGACCTAAGGGCCTGGTATGCTCTCGGAGGGGGAACCCACGCCAAATTTTTTTCAGAAATTTGCCGTGGAGTTCCCTCTTGAGAGCTGATAATTCTGTCAAAGTCGCCTCCGTATAGACAGAGATCCGACTTGGAGGCGACCTCCATTGAAATCAATGGGTACCGGTCGCCTACAAGTCGGATAGAAGTAGTACAGGAACCTTTTTTGAAGTCGGAGCGACTTCAGTAGTGTGCATTAACACGGCTCTCATTCACTTACATTGATTTTTAAATGTTGTCCGACCTGAGGCGACCTGAGGCGACTAGGGGCGACCTGAAGTCGGATCAGGAGTTGCCCCTGTGTGAATGGGCTCTGAGCCAAGACTCGGAGGATTAACCCTTGCAATACTGGCTGATACCTGGATAATCTTTCTCTCCCTAGTTGCCTGTTATTTCTGGTGTATCACCAACTGGTGGTTATAAAAAACTTTATTCCTAAAATACAGAACCAGCTCTATAATGGGTGTGGGAGACTGAATGAAAGCTGGGCTATGGGACAGTTTCACACCAGAACAGCGAGGATTAACCTAAGTATTTTTTGCAGTTGTATCTGTGTTTTGGTACCATCCTAATGAATTATATAAGCGTATAGCTGTATATTCTGAGGAAACCCTCTGAGGGACTTTTTTTACATTTAAATACATGTGTGTGTACACCACTCGCACCCAGAGACCCCCAGATGCCTGAACTGCTTCCACCTGAAGAATTTATCTTAGATTGAAGTAGGATACTTCCAGACCCTGTGTCTGGCTATGCCCGGGGCATGATATAGAAGCCTTATATGCCATAACAGTGTGGGGAAGCGCAGAGGCAAAAAAAAGGAAAACATATTTTTTTGTCCCCCCCCCCCCCCCACCCAGCGCTGCGTACTAACCCTGAAGGCATTGCTTATGCTTATCTTGCATATACCTAGCGGGGAAAACTATCTACAGTGTGTTGTGTGCTGATATCCCAAGTGAATTCTTGCTTAAATTGTTGCTATACTATCCGGACTTTTAGATCTATAGGGTGCCTGGTGGTCTCATGGGCTGAATACAGGGGATATGAGAGAGGTACAAACTGGGCTCAATCGGACTGGTGAGTGACTTTTGTATTTAAGAAAGAAAAATATCAAGCTGCAGACGAAGTGATGAGCAGGAGCTGTGGGAAAAAGTTTAATCTGTCTGTAACTGTTATCACAGATTGTTCTACATTGATTTACTCTTTAAAATAAGCTGAAGGAAATATTAGGGGAAGGGGGTGTAAATACACCTGGTTTGGAAAACCTTGCCCACTTCAGGACTATAACAAAATAGATTTAACTGCAAGTGGATACTCATTGGTCTATTTGAAGCTCCTGAAAATCTGTCAGGATTAGTATCAGCAGTAAATCGCAGAGGGGAAAAAAACACCTTTTTTTTCCCCTCCTGGATGGTTACAGTTTGGAAAATATACAGGTACGCTGTTAATTGACAGTATTGAACTATTTTTTGCATAACTGTTGCATTTTTGTACTGGGGAAAAAAGAAAAAAAAAAGTTGCAGGGAGTGCAGCCCGTTGCATAATACCCCTCCCCCGTCTGTTTTTTTTTTGCTCTGTCCCTCACTGGAGAAGTGGTCCTGGTTCAGCACCCGTTTACTAAGTGTAAGCAATATGACCAGAAAGAGGGGAGAAGAGCAGTTACATCAGGAAAATGCCGGGTCACAAACAGCATGTCCGGTAAAAGAGAAGGAAAGGGGAGGCCAGACGGCAGCAGCCACAGCAGCTAAACTTGAAAGGTTTGCCTATACCCCGGAAAATTCCCCTAATAAAGGGCCTTAGCAACAGCCAACAGTAAAAGCTCAATTAGCTCAAGACAGAAAGAGTCAAGGCAAAGTGCAGGGCCAGAAAAGTTCATCACTAACGGGGACAAAAATGGCAGGCAATAATAAGACCGTAAATGGGAGCTCAGGGCCTATAGTTGAACCTAACTCTCATACCTCTGTAGTAGAACAAGAGGAACCGTCACTAAAGGATATATTTACCACCATTAATGAACGTAAGAGCTCATTGAACGGTTTATGTGAACAAATTGGGGGAATTAAGGAGGAATTACTTTCGTTTGGTCAAAAATTGCAGAAAACCACGGAAAGGACTATGGCCCTAGAGAAAAGATTGAGTTCAATGGAAGATTACTTTATTCCTCTCAAACAGGAAATTAGACTAATACGAGAACAAATGTCTCTCCAGACATTAAATTGGATGAAATAGAAAATAGGGCACGTAGGAGCAATGTTCGGGTGGTGGGACTACCTGAGGGAAGTGAAGGACCTCACCCTGTGGAGTTTCTGGAGAAATGGATTAAAGAGGAGTTTGGGGAGACCAGTTTTTCGCCTCTGTTCGCTATAGAGAGAACTCAGAGTTCCAGCTAGAGCTCCGTTAACTGATGGACACTCCCGGTCAATGCTCTTAAAGTTTTTTAATTATAAGGATAAAGAAATTCTTCTGAGAAAAGCCAGGGAGAAGGAGACATTTTTTTTCAAAAGTGCCAGGATCTCATTTTATTCAGACTACTCCCCAATGCTACAAAAACGCAGAGCTGAGTTTACAGGGATCAAATGCTCTCTGCAGAAGCAGAAAATCATGTATGCCCTACTGTACCCAGCCCATCTGAGGATAAGGGCATTGGGAGGGACACACATTTTTGATACAGTAGCTGAGGCGACAAGATGGCTTGAGGAGAATAAGAAGAATCTACAGGATGAAGAACTCTAGAAATGATATGATTGGACTTTAGGTTTAATCTAATGGGGAGGGGGGAGGGGGGAGACATATGTGTGGATATTATAATGTATGGGGCAGGCATTGCGCCAGCCAAGTTGTTGTTTTGGTTGTATTTGTGGGGGGGGGGAGGGGGGGAAGGCAAGAACAAGTATAATTTAAGAATGGTATGTAATACACTGGGGGGGGGGTCTAAGGAGTTGGATGAGGGGTTAGTTTGAAGAAAGGTCACGCATGAAACCTTTAGGGGAGCCAAAGTAGGCAATGGGATGGGGGGGATAGGGGTGGGGGGAGTGGGTAATGGGGGCAGGGGGTGGGGAGCAGGGAAGGTACTTTAACCACATTAAAATCAGTACACAGGATTGTCACGTGGATAGGGTAAAAAGAGTTTTTTCTTATGCATTACGAAATGGGATTGGTATAATAATTCAATTGGTTGGTTATTTATGGGTGCAAGATGTTCAGTTTTTTGGAGAAAGGGTCTTAAGCGAACTTAATTTGTTATTAATGGAAATGGGTTGCCTCCCAAGTTCTGGTGGCTATAGTCTGGTAGGCCAGGAACATAATAGAACCTCTGTCGACACAATTTAGTAGTTTGAATATAGCCTCCTGGAATATCAGGGGGCTTGGGAACCCAGTTAAGAAAATGGCTGTCTTCTCAATTATGGAGAAAAACCGAGCGGATTTATTATGTCTACAGGAGACACATTTGACAAAAGACACTATGGGGGGACTCTACAGCAAGCAATTCCGGTTCCAATACCATTCAGTTTACTCCTCATATGCAAGGGGGATGAGCATAATGGTTAGAACCGGGATGCTCTTTGTTCCTCAGAAAGTTATAATAGACACGGAGGGACGCTATGTGTTTCTACATTGTCAAATAGAAAATAAGCCCTATATTCTGGTAAACATTTATATCCCACCACCCTTTAAAATGGAGGTATTATTTAGGTTGGCAGAATTTCTGGAAGATAAAGAGGGTATACCAGTCTTTGCGTTGGGGGATTTTAATGAGGTTCTCAATAGGGGAAAAGATAGGTTTCTGCCTGGGGCTCAATCAGACAAGGCTCTGGAGAGCCAGTTGGCCCAATTTATGGAAGAATTAGATATGTGTGATATTTGGAGAACCCGGAATCCAACTTCGCAGCAGCATTCATGCGTCTCCAGCTCATATAAAACACTATCAAGAATAGACACGGCGTTTGGAAATAGGGAGGCACTAGGGATAGTAAAAGACATAGTCTATTCTCCAAGGGGAGTGTCGGACCACTCACCTTTAATTTTAACGGTTCAAGCTGAGGACAAAAATTTGCAAAGAGAATGGAAAATAAGTCCATTCTGGTTAGAGTTGATGGGGGACCAACCGAGGTAAATGAAAAATTAAAAGAGTTTGTAACTTTAAATGAGGGGACAGCACCAATAGGGGTGGTATGGGACACCCTAAAGGCATTCCTTAGAGGGTTAATAATACAACAGGTGGCAGGGATTAAGAGAAATTCTAGGCCTTCTAGACCCTAGAACGGCGGAAATGAGCGCTAAATGTTTGATGAGATGGTATTATACCCCAGAGAGGAAAAGCAAATTTCAGCAGGATGGTGCCAGGGAATGTTGGAGAGGATGTAGAGAGGTGGGCACGATGGCACATTTGTGGTGGAGTTGTCCAAAAATAAAATCCTATTGGAACCAAATTATAGCCCACATTAAAGAGATTACAGGCAAAGAGGTGAAGGCTGACCCCTGGGTAGTGCTATTCCATGGGACAAGAATCGGGCTCAGACAATATAAGGAATCGGTGATCCCCCATTTGCTGAATGCAGGTAAAAAATTAATACCGAAGAAATGGCAAGAGAAGGAAGCCCCGTCAATGTGGGAATGGGTGGATTCGGTAGAAAAGACCTATAAAATGGAATGTCTGAGAAGTAGCTGGGAAGAGCAGAATATTACTCCAATTATAGGGAAGTGGAAGTGCTGGGTAGATTTTAGGAAGAAATGGCTCATCTCAGAGGGGTTGAGGAAGCCCTAAATAGGCACAGTCAAGATACTACAAGGTACTAACTAGATAGAAATTAAAGTACGTATGGAAAAAATAGGAAAAGGTGGTCCACAGATAGGCAGGGGGGGGGGGGGTCAGGGGAAAGAGGATGAAGAAGATGGGAATGTGTGACAGAGAGGGATTAGAAGATCAATATGAAAAATAGTAAGTCTGGTACTAACACTCCCAAAAAAAAAAAAAATTACCACTATGATGTGATTGTTGGAAGGGACGCTGAGCTGAAAGCTGAGGTGGTCCCATAGCAATTAAATAGATTTACACTGAGTGGAAAAAAAAAAAAAAAAAAAATTCTAGGAAATGGGAAGAGAGTATCAGAGAGGAAGTGGTGGAGGCTGAAAAACAATACGTGGAAGACCCAACCCCTGAAAAAACAGGAGAGATGGCTTAGAAGCCAGCAGAGATATAGAAATGTTGTTATGAGAAAGGTGGAGAATAAGCGCCTGTTTCAGAGACAAGCGGCATTCGCCGATGGGGAGAGTGTAGGCCGTATGTTTGCTAGGCTGGTTAAAAACAACAACTCCCTCGTCAGGGATCGCGGCGATTAGGGTGTCGGGGGGGGGGAGGAGATCTCTCGGACCTCTGAAATTCTGGACTCATTTAGGCAGTATTATTCAAAGCTATATAAATCTAGACAGAAAGAGGAGGAGGGGAATGGGATCGATTTTTTGAAGGGATAGAAATGCCAACACTGTCAGAACAAGCAAAAGAAGAACTAGAGAGCCCCATAACCCTGGAGGAAGTACAGTGCGCTGTGGCCGGGATGGCCAATCAGAAGTGTCCAGGACCAGATGATCTTCCAGTAGAAATTTATAGACGGTATGGGGAGGTGCTTATCCCAGAACTATTGAAGGTACTGGAGGATGTGGTATCAGGAGGGGGGCTGCCTATTTCAATGTCAGAAGCCACCATAATAGTGCTGCCAAAAGAAGGGAAAGACCCTAAGGACACTGCATCGTATAGGCCAATGTCATTGTTGTGATCTGATGCGAAAATACGTGCAAAAGTATTGGCAGCAAGGGTGAATAGACATACACAAAAACTTATACACCCAGATCAATCTGGGTTTATAGCGAATAGGGCCACCAGTGTTAACATCAGGAGGGTGTATTTAAACTTACAGATTCCGACGCTAAACATGAGGTCGTGGGCCATAGTATCTCTAGATGCCGCTAAAACTTTTGATAGCTTGGAGTGGGGGTATCTATGGCGGGCTCTGGAGATGTTTGGGTTCGGACCCACCTTTATAGGTTGGGTAAAAGCACTTTATAGGACCCCTAGAGCAAAAATAAAAATTAACAACATGTACTCTGACCCGATAGAATTTGAGAGGGGTACACGACAGGGATGTCCCCTGTCTCCCCTGTTGTTCGCTTTGGCAATTGAACCATTGGCAATTGCCATTAGAGCAGCAGGGGTGATACAGGGATTTAAAAGAGAAGTGGGTGAAGACAGGATTGCATTATACGCAGATGATATCCTGTTCTTTCTTGGGGATATAGATGTATCCTTAGTGACGGCCATGAATATAGTGGAAAACTTTGGACGGATATCAGGGTTGGTAATTAGTTGGGAGAAGTCTGCATTGCTGCCGGTAGACCCAATAAGCTATCTGCTCAACTGCGGGTGGTAGACAGAATGAAATACTTGGGAATATGGCTAACAAGGGACCCAAACCAATATATAAAAGATAATCTTGCTCCCCTCCTGTTTAGATTTAGTCAGAAGCGGGACATTTGGAAACATCTACCTTTGTCAGTAGCTGGCAGAAGTAATTTAATTAAAATGGTCTGGATGCCCCAGTTGTTGTATTATTTACACAACGCCCCAGTTTGGATAAGAATGGAATGGTTCAAAAAGATTGAAACTTTATTTAGGGAACTAATATGGAAGAAGAGACAACCTTGTATAGGCCTACAGACACTGCAGTTACCAATAAAAGAGGGGGGGGGCAGCAGTCCCACACCCCCACTGCTATTTTCTGGCTGCTCAGCTGCAGCATTTGAGGGGCTGGGACAGGGTGGAGGATAGGAATAAAAAGGAGCCGATGTTGTTGCAGGGAGCTAAGCATGTTAAACTGGTGGAAGCTCTGGAAGCTGACTCATTCCTTTCTGAATGCCCTACACTAAGATTAATTACAAAGGTCTGGCAGGCAGTAAAAAAAGGAATGGGATACATAGGACCAACAGAATATACCCCACTGTGGGATAATAAGCACTTTCCAGACCTGACACCTATAGGTAAAGTAGGTGTATGGGAAAAGTGTGGTGTGGTAAGATTGGCCTAACTATATGAGGAGAGTAGGTTGAAGTCTTTTGAGGAGTTGAGGAGGGAGTATGGTGTTCCTAACCACTCGTTTTTCTGATATCTTCAGATAAGACATGCCCTACAAACACATTTTAGAAATCAAATGGTAGTATGGTGTAAAACTCCTCTTATTCAAAAAGTGGTGAATAGGGAGTCATCTAAGAGATTGATATCTGAGATATATGCACAGCTCTGCAGTAAATTTATTACTAAGGATGGATTGGTTAGCACAGTGGAGAAAGATATTAGAAGGTAGTGCCCTGGTCTCAGCGTCCCCTGCACAAAAAATGTCCCAGCTATTTTTTTTACATAGGGCTTATTATACCCCGAAAAAACTTTTTGAAATTGGTTATAGAGTAGACGCTAAACGTCCAAGGTGTCAAGAAACTGGGGATTTGATACATATGATGTGGAAGTGCCCAAAATTATTTAGGTACTGGACAGGAATAGTGGAAGTTATTAACAATACTTTTGGGACCATGCTTAAACCGGGGGAGGAGATATGTTTATTGGGAAAAATAGAAGACAGGAAGATATCAGAAAAAGTTAAAATAGCAGTGATAAGGGGCCTATTTCAGGCACGAAAGTTAATAGCCCAGAACTGGCAATCGGTAAGATCCCCCACGTGTGAAGAATGGATAAAGGTGATGGATGATACTATATGGAGGGAAAAAGTGGTATACACTAGAAGAAGGAACTTTGATGGTTTTTTAAAGTTGTGGACACCATGGTTGGATAAATTGGGTTGTCCACAATAAAGGGTATCAATGGGCACATGGTAAGAGAGAATTAAACACTGAGAGGATGATATCAGGAAGGGAGAATAGATTAGAAGAGTGACAAAGTAATCTATGTGAGGGAAAGTAGGATAATGGTAATATATTTGTTTACTAATTTCACCAAAAATAAGGCACAGTAAAAAGGTGGTTGAAAGATAAGGCACTAGGAGGGAATGTGGGGGAGGATGGGGGGATGGGAGGGGTTTAAAGGGTTATAGAAAAAAAATATATGGCTTTGTGCAATCAACTTCCTCTTTCCCACTCGGACAACCTCCTTTTGCAAGGCAACTTCTTCCACCTGCATCCGGAGATCCTGGAATTGAGGGCCTGGAAATTGAGAGGAAGAGACTGGGCAGCCTAGGGTGCTCACATGAAGTTATACAAACATTGTTGCAAGCAAGGAAGTCATCTACCAATGCCACCTACTACAGGGTATGGAAAAACTTCACCCAGCTAACAGAATCCAGCCATTTCAATCCGCTGGATCCTGGATTTTATAATGTTCTACTCTTCCTGCAGTCGGGCCTGGACTTAGGCTTACGTCTTAACGCGCTGAAAGTTCAGGTTTCGGCCTTATTAGTCTTAACAGACACACGCTGGGCACTGGAGCCCCTCATAAAAGCAGTACTAAGGTTGCGTCCTCCTAGGAAAACCCTTTACCCCAAGTGGGATCTGACAGTTGTCCTCAACGTCTTAGCCAGTCCACCCTTTGCACCCACTGAAGAGTGTACATTGGAAGATATTACCTAGAAAACAACATTTCTGATCGCCATCACATCAGAGCGTAGGGTATCGGAAATTCAAGCTTTGGGAGCTAGAGAACCCTACGTCCTGTTTTTTCCAGATAGGGTGGTTCTGCAGCCTATTCACCAGTTTGTCCCGAAGGTACCATCAGTTTACCACCTTAATCAAGAATGGGTTCTCCAGGCCTTCAAAGAAGATCCAACCTCTTCAAAACTACATGAATTGGATGTGGCCAGGTCCCTGAGGCATTATTTAGAGTTGACACAGCAATTTTACAAGGATCAACATCTGTTTATTATTCCCAAGGGTGCAAGGAAAAGAATGGTGGCCTCCAAGACCACCTTAGCCAGCTGGATAGTAAAACTAATTCAGAGGGCATATCGGGCTAGTGGGCTCCCAGTCCCAGTTGTGGTGAATGCTCATTCAACGCGAGGAATGGCCTCTTCCTGGGCAGCCTTGGCGCGGGTCTCCCCTGAGTCAGCATAGATCCGGCAGTCCTCACCTCCCGAGATTTTGGGAAAAAAATCTTAGAATTTTCAGCTCTGTAAAATCATTAAAAATCATTATCGCAGTACCTTCCCTGTAAGCGAGTTATTTACCAATGGTATGCGGCCATGGAGGCACCAGGAAAATGTAATACTCACCTTTTCGCTAATTTTCCTTTCCTGGTGCCTACCCATGGCAGCATACACCCTCCCTTCAATAATTCTTAATGTTCTGAAGACTAGTTACAAAGAATACCTGAGTGGGGGAGTAACTCTTTTTTTTTTATAGAGTTACGTGGTCCTGTGGGTTGATCGAGGGCGGAGTCATCAACCAATGGTATGTTGCCATGGGTATTCAATTTTCCATTATTTGTGTGAAAAAAAGGACGCAAATTTCATATGGGTACAGTGTTGCATGACTGAGTAATTGTCATTCAAAGTGTGAGAGCGCTGAAAGCTGAAAATTGGTCTTGGCAGGAAGGGGGGTGTAAGTGCCCTGTATTGAGGTGGTTAAGGCTGACTACCCATGGCGTATACAATTGCGGCAAAAGTCATTTTGTAATTGGATGTTAATAAAATTATCTTTCCCTTTCAATCTGCAGCTCTGTTATTTTCTGTAAAAGGCAACGCAATATGGCTACCTGCAGGCCAGATGCATGCACTAAGATACAAATCAGATTTTGAGCATTCAATGCAACAAAAATGTTTTTGATGAGATATTCCCAAAGGGAAATCACATCTAAAGGGATGAGATTTTATCCATTCATGCTGTTAGCATGAATGTAGGAATCTGTTATGCCGCGTACACACGATCAAACAATCGGGTGGAAAAGTCCAGCAAACTCAAGTCCGCCGGACAATCCCCCCGTGTGTAGCCTCCGGCATACTTTTTTGACCCGAAAGTACGGCGGACTTAGAAAGTAAATGAAAAAAGGGGGGGTTTGTTGCGCTTCCTCAATACCAAATAAACTAACAGTAATGCACAATCAAAAATAATAATATCAAAGCAAAAAGTGCAATAGTGCTTATAAACTTGAAAAAGTGCTTAGTGCTTAAAAAATTGCATTAAAAGTGCATCTGTGCATCGCATAAAATCAACTGATTCAAAGTGTCTCTGTGCATCACTCAAGTGTCAACATCAGTGATACAGTGATAGACAACTAAAATATGCAATATAAAAAATATAACTCTGATGTAAAAACAAAAGTTCAGATTTGTAAAAAAATTCCAACAAAAATTAATAGCAGCAAATAAGTGAATCTCATTAGAGTGTCCCATACATAGTCCAATCGTGAAAATTAAATGCAGTATCACAATCAAAATTAAAGTGCAGTGTGCCAAGCCAACTCTCTTCCAGTGATATTCCGTGCCAGTGCTAGTTACACTAAATGATTACCTCACAGCTGCGAGGTATGCAGCGAAAAACAGCTATATTGCAAGGAGTGCTTGAAACAGGGGGATAACTGCAGAGAGGAACTTCTGACGGTGCCAAAAACTCATCCGATTTCCTCGTGGATGTTACCAGCATAAGAGCTCAAAGGGACAGATAAATAACATCCACCATAGTGTAGCATTTAAAACCACCGATTTTATTAAAACATATAATAATCTACTCACAAGAGGAAAAAACGAATAAGGCACACAGCTGACAGTGGACCGATTTTTACCAAAAATATGTATACGTATCGGCCTAAACTGAGGAAAAATTATTATTTTTTAAAATATTTTTGGGGGATATTTATTATAGCAAAAAGTAAAAAAAAAAATTTTTTTCAAAATTGTCGCTCTATTTTTTGTTTATAGCGCAAAAAATAAAAACCACAGAGATGATCAAATACCACCAAAAGAAAGCTCTATTTGTGGGAAAAAAAAGACGTCAATTTTGTTTGGGAGCCATGTCTCACGACCCGAAATTGTCAGTTAAAGTGACACAGTGCCAAATCACAAAGTGCTCTGGTCTTTGGCCAGCCAAATGGTCTGGGGCTGAAGTGGTTAATCACGCACTTCAAAAAAACAAAACAAGAAAACCCTAATTAGAATCCATGCTCCTGGCTCCCTGCATGTAGATTAGGGGGTCAGTGCCTCTGCGCTCTTAATGGATGGGCCGCCACCGATTTTGAATATAACCAAAATACGCCCGTGCCAAGAAATTCACATTAAATACCTCTGGTGCTGTGCTTAAACATTTAAAAGTGTCCAAATTAATTATATAAACTCACCGGCTACTTTATTAGATACACCTTGCTAGGAGGTTGATGCTCCCTTTTTTCTTCAGAACTGCCTTAATTCTCCATGGCGTAGATTCAATAAGGTATTGGAAACATTACTCGCTAGCATCATGCAGTTGCTGGAGATTTGTTGGCTGTATATCCATGATGCAAATCTCTCATGTTCAAGAAACCAGTTTAAGATGATTTGAGCTTTGCGACATGGTGCATTATCCTGCTGGAAGTAGCCATCAGAAGATAAAGGGATGGACATGGTCAACAACAATACTCAGGTAGGCCGTGGCATTTAAAAATTGCTCAGTTGGTACTAAGGGGACCACAGTGTGCCAAGAAAATGTCTCCCACACCATTACACCACCAGCCTAAACCGTTGATACAAGGCAGGACAGATCAATGCTTTCATGTTATTTAGGCTAATTTCTGACCCTACCATCTAAATGTTGCAGCTGAAATCGAGACTCATCAGACCAGGCAAAGTTTTTCCAATCTATTGTCCAATTTTGGTGAGCCTGTAGACTCGGTTTCCTGTTCTTAGCTGACAGGAGTGGCACCCGGTTTGGTCTTCTGCTTCTGTAGCCCATCTGCTTCAAGGTTCGATGTGTTGTGCATTCAGTGATGGTATTCTACATATCTTCTTTGTAACAAGCGTTTTTGTTCAAAGTCACTTAAGTAGACCCCTAACATCAGGTGCCCCCCTTAAAATTAGGAGCCTCCTTCACATCTGAATCCCCTATTCACATGAGAAACACAGAGCCCCCCTTTTCACATCAGAGTGCCCCCTTAAAGTGCCCAGAGCAGGAGTGTCCCATCAGAGTTCCTAAAGCAGAAGTGACCCCTTAGATCAGTGCCCATATAGACCAGACTTCCCCCCTTAAAAGTGCCACAATTAGGAGTTCCCCTTTAGAGCTTTAATAATAAAGTCCATAAATAAACAACAGTCTCCTTTAAGTGCAAGTGCTTTGTGCAAACTTGTGCAAATTCAACTGAGGTGTGGATCTCCCAGTGCTTAATCCCGCTGTGATCACACTTTAGTGGGCAGTGGCCCCTTACCTATAGCAAGGAGGGATTCGCATAGAGGTATATAGATTTCTTTATATGTCTTCTCTCCTGGTAAATTCGGTCACCTTCTCCTTTGAATTTTATTCTTATTGACATTAATAGATAGAAAAAAGCCTTTTTCTAGTAATCAGCAGCAAGTGCATCCACAGTCAGCTTCCTTCCCGTCCCTACGCGTGACATCACATCACATAACATCACGTGACTTCATCAGGTGGTCTAATTCAGTTCGTTTTTTATGAAATTCTTTTAAAAATTTTAGTGGATTACTGGTGTACGTATCTTTTGAAATTTTTAGACGAATAGGTTTAGGGCTATAGCTGGTCTTCCGCAACGCCAGGGATAGAAATGTGTTTGGTTTATTAGCTTTCATATAAAAGGTGTGCTTGGATTTACAAAGTATTTTTTCTGCTGATTCCATTAAATCTGTTTAGACCCCTGACATCTCACCAAAGCCCCCCAAAAAATATAAAAAAAAATTGTAAACAAATTCTAAAAAATGAAAAAGTGTAAAAAAAAAAAAAAAAAAATGACTGACGCCACTCTCCCCCTCCCCCTCCCCCCCCCCCCAAAAAAAGCATTGTGATCAATTAAATAAAATAAATGATTAAAAATAAAAAAAACTACTGACAACATCCACATACCACCCACCCCTTCCCCAGAAGCACTGCAAAAACTTTTTGAAAGGGTGATTTTGCCACGGGGGGTGGGGGCGTTTGCGGGCACGAAGCACCACCTCCCTGAAATGAGTTTCTGCAGGTTGGGATGTCTGCCTCCCTGCATCCAACACCAATCAGTCCATATATTGGCTCATAGCCATACAATGAGGACATATGCCTTTGGATGCCTTATGGCAATAATGAGGAATCAATAAAGTAGGAATCACTATGCATTTCCACTCAGCCCGACACGGATTCTTATCTAACCGTGGACTGTTCACTATTTTTGATGGATTTCAATATGTATATTTAATCTATAGAGGCCGGATTCATTCTGATATAACGTATGTTACAGCCGGCTCTGTAGTGCGTTTACTACTATATATATTTTTTGTTTATTCTAAAGTTTATTCCCATGTGATCAGGAGAGGGTACCCTCTTTTTGGTCTAGGTATACTCTTTCTTATTTTCTTGTATATCATTTGTTTATTATTAGGGTGGTTCACTTATATCACCTCTGGAGAGTGTTTACTTATTTGCACATTTATAAGACGCACTTGGCACTTTATGATCAATTCACTGTTTTTTTTGGCTTTGCACTCAATTGAAGCAGTTGTGTTTCCGTGGAGGTTTTCAATTGACTCTGTAGTGCGTTTACTTTTTTTACTTTTTTTGCATTTTTTCTGCACTTTATCAAAATAGTAATCTTTTAAGAGACTGTTTTTAGTGGCCAGCTTTATTAGTGCTGCCCATCTATGATGGACACTAAACTCACCTACCTGACACACTGACCTCATCTACCTGACACACTGACCTCACCTACCTGACATACATACACTGACGGACAGTAGAGACATACAAACACTGACCTCACCTTACCGGCTACCTGACATACATACACTACACCAGGGCTATGCAATTAGGGGACCTCCAGCCATTGCAGAACTTCAAGTCCCATGAGGCATAGCAAGACTGACAGCCACAAGCATGACACCCAGAAGAAGAGGCATGATGGGACTTGTAGTTTTGCAACAGCTGGAGGTCCGCTAATTGCATATCCCTGCACTACACTGACCTGGCTAACTGACATACACTGACCTCACCTATGATGAGTATTATATATACCCTTGTTTAAGTCAGTAGTAATCTTATGCAGGGAGCAAAATAGAATATATGCATGAGCATTGCGCACACACACCCCCTTTGTGCAATGCACACACCAAACACATTGGCAGAAGAGTAAACTCAGACTCAAGTAAAAAAATATGCATACAAAATGTCTTAATAAGTTGTAATTTTATTATACTTAAAACAAAGTTATCAACATCCAATACAAGCAGATGCTGGTTACACACCAATTCACTACTTAAAAGTGAAAGGTACTCACTAATGTGAAATACACATCTGTTTAAATATAAAATTCCAAAACTACCCATAAAATGCAGCTTACACACATCAATTCACTACTAGAAGGGATACTACAGGTAATCAACAACAAAACTAGCTTAATCAGTTTGTGTATAGACCATACACCTTGACTATAGTATGACTGATGTAGCTCAGCTGCTGTACCAACCACCCAACTCCATACCTTGCCCCTTCCCATTAAATGATACCACACCTTCCTTTTGGAGTATTTAGTGGCCGTGGCAGCCTCTTTATTAATCAAAATAATAATTTAACATGTAACAAAAAACATCAACAAAACATAATTTAACTTCAAAACCCTGAGCGCGTTGGTCATCTGCAGGAAATTCCCCCTCCCCACCCCATTAGCATATCGATCCAAAACAAGCACTGCGGTAATATTCCTGTAACTAGGCCTCAAGCTGACATGCTAGCTCAAAGACACCCAACTCTTTTACCACAGTGCACCCATTCACCAGCTGCCATATAAACCCTCACTATATGGCATATCAGCAACGAGCCCATATCTCCAATGGGTCCCCCATCAACGTCTCTGTGGGGAGGGGTTATCTTCCTGTACCTGCATTGACCAACACCCGCCAACCGCTACGACATCCATCACTGCAAACCTGAAAAAGAAAATGAGTTAGCCTGTCCTCCCCCCCCCCCCCCCCCCCCACAGTCTCCATCATAACCACTCCACCCAATGTAAGGGAGGGAGGGTGGGAACTTCCTTTCTCCGACTGACGCTGGGGCATAGAGCGCACACACATCCTCACGCTGACTCCGCCCCCAGCTGCACCAGCCAATCGCCGCAGTCCACTATTCTCATGCCAGCCCTTCTCCTACTCTGCGTTCTCGTATACGGGCTGTACTTGACTATAGTATGACTGATGAAGCTCAGCTGCTGTACCAACCACCCAACTCCATACCTTGCCCCTTCCCATTAAATGAGACCACACCTTCCTTTTGGAGTATTTAGTGGCCGTAGCAGCCTCTTTATTAATCAAAATAATAATTTTTTTTTTTTTTTTTTTAAACTTAGATTTTTATTGATAATATTCGCGGTACAGAGGCATAGACATGTTTCATAGAAAGGAAGGTGTGAATACATGTTATCACGTAAATAGAGCAAAAGAGAAAGACCAGGTTACAGAGTTATGTTTGTCGACATCGACTGGTATTAAGACTGCTAACAACATTGCTGAGATAATAGAAAACATATCAACATACTTGGATATAACACATCAAAATAATAATTTAACGTAACAAAAAACATCTACAAAACATAATTTAACTTCAAAACCCTAAACGCGTTGGTCATCTGCAGGAAATTCCCCCTCCCCACCCCAATAGCATATCGATCCAAAACAAGCACTGCAGTAATATTCCTGTAACTAGGCCTCAAGCTGACATGCTAGCTCAAAGACACCCAACTCTTTTACCGCAGTGCACCCATTCACCATCTGCCATATAAACCCTCACTATATGGCATATCAGCAACGAGCCCATATCTCCAATGGGTCCCGCATCAACTTCTCTGTGGGGAGGGGTTATCTTCCTGTACCTGCATCGACCAACACCCGCCACCGCAAGCAAGGATAACACCTTATCCTTGTGAGCACCGCCACACCTTCAAGGCACGCTCCACCCCATCCTGTATGCCCAAAGCCCACAAATCAGTGCCCACATCATTGAGGTGCACACCATCCTCTTTTAGGTACCGCCACGTCTCCACCTCCAACTCCAAATGCCGGACCGCCAACCCCCCATTGCGCACCACAAAACGGCTAACCTCTTGATTAATATTTCTACGGGCCTTGTTAATTTTGCCACAGACCTGGCAAACCTCCACTTGGTCCTGGCTATAATGTCAGACCACACTATAATCATGTTGGGGAAGGCCGCCCGCAGTCGCAAGAAATCATGCTTGATGTCCCGCGTAACATCCAACTTGGTGCGGAGGCCCAAATCATTGCCCCCTACATGTAAAATTAAAACATCCGGGGCCCTGTCAAACCCCGCAAAACGGCACACTTCGTGCACCATCCTGCTCCATAGCATGCCTGGAAACCCAAACCATTTCACACATGCCTCAAGTCTGGATATCCCCAACTGTCTGCCCTCTGGCCTAACATCACCCCTCCTGGCTCCCCAGCAGAGTATGAATGGCCCAAAATCCAGACCAAGCCTGGCGCTGCATCTGAAAGAAAGTAAAAACACATACCCAAATCACAGTAACTGCACATATGTAACACAAACCCATGCCAACACGTCCCCTAGCCCCCCCCCCCCCGGCTAAACACCCACCAACTCAGGCCTCACATAAGATTTAAACCTCCGAGACTCCCAGCGGCCAATCCTCTTAACCGCCTCCTCGTCCAAACCCCACCTTACCGCCTCCGTCGCAGCCCCAATCTGGAAAGAGTGGGAGGAAAACTTTTCCCCTTCCAAACCCAATGCCTTCAGGCACTTCTGAAAAACCCCTATAAACTGGTATCTCGATACAAACTCCCCATTCCCATGTATCAACAACGGGCCTGGACTATCCGGCCGAGCGTTCAAAAATTCCCTCAAAACCAAGACCGGGCAAAGCTCGCACTCAGGAATCACGAACACCACAACTTCCTTCCCTTTGCCCTCCTGATCCATCTTTGATCTCCTTATCCGCATGCGCACTCGGTCATCCCCACAGTACACCTCATCAAAAAACAAACCCCCCGGGCCCCTTCTTAGAAGGGCTGACCAATTACCCTATCCGAAAAGCACCAAAAAACGCCAACACAAACGCGGCCTTGAATAACACTCTTTCGTAATCCGAAAAACACACAACCCCCAACCGACTACAAAGTCTACCCAACAACTCAAAAGACACCGGTCTCCTGTCATCCTTCATCTTTCTCCCCTTCCAATAGCCCTTCATAGCCTGCCTTACCCAAAAGTCTTTGGTGAAGTCTTGCTCCCCTTTCAGCTTGAACCAAAAGGCCAAACCAGCCAACTTCTGCCCCATTCGGGAAACTGAAACCCCCTGCTCCATGTTCTGGGATACAAAATAGATCACCATCAGCCGCCTGTCTCGCACGTCCGCCCCCACCTGGAACCCCAAAGCCTCCCATTCCGCCCATGTTTTCTCGTACGCCGACCAAGTGCCCCCACTCAACGACCGTCTGATCCAGTCGGAGGCTCGTCCAACGCAATTCTCCACAACTCTTCCGGGCATGGTGCCCCATGAACATCCGCCGACGGCGCCAGCTCCCGGGAACCTGTCCCACTGAAAGCGAGACAATGCGTCAGCCACAACCTTCTCCACCCCAGGTAAGTGCACCGCATGTATAAAGATGTTCAATTGCATGCATCGCAGTACCAAATGTCTAACCACCGGCGGCGACGCGGCCGACACCCGGTTGAGGACCTGCACCACACCCAAATTGTCCACATGGAAGCGAACCTTCCGATCCCGGAAGGATTCCCCCAAAGTTCCACAGCCAGTACCACTGGAAAGGGCTCCAACAGCACCATGTTCCGCAGCAACCCCCCACCTGTCCATGCAGCGGGCCATGGGCCCGGACTCCACTTTCCTTGGAAATAGGCCCCGAAACCCATGGACCCGCCACATCCGTGTAAAGTTCCAAATGAAAGTTGCTCACCGGCCCGGCCATCCATAGTGCCTGACCGTTGAAACGTTCTAAGAACACATGCCAAATCCATAGATCCTCCCGATGATCCTTCGACAGACTCACAAAGTGTCTCGGGGAATCCACCCCCCCATACTGGACGCTAGCCTCCTATTGAAGACCCTACCCATGGGTATGATCCTGCATGCGAAATTCAATTTTCCCAGCACAGACTGAAGAGTCCTGAGCTGCACCTTCCGCAAGCCCACCAACCCCCGTATCTCCGCCTTCAGCGCTTCCAACTTGTCCGCCAGCAAGCGACACTCCATCGCCTCCGAATCCAATACAATGCCTAAAAAACTGATCACCGTCGTCGGCCTTTCGGTCTTCTCCGGGGCCAGAGGGATACCGAAACTCCGTGCCACCCGCTCCAGCGTTGTCAAAAGTACTGCGCACAGTGCCGACTAGGCCGGACCCACGCACAGGAAATCATCGAGATAATGGATGACCGAATTCACTCCCGCGACGTCTCTGACCACCCATTCCACGAAGGAACTGAATTTTTCAAACAGTGCACACTAGATGGAGCATCCCATGGGCAGGCACCGGTCCACATAGTACTCATCCCGCCACCGGCAGCCCAAAAGCCGAAAACTCTCGGGGTGCACCGAAAGCAAGCGAAAGGCCGCCTCAATATCCGTTTTAGCCATCAAAGCCCCCCGGCCACAACGCCTCACCCAAAACACCACCCCATCAAAGCACGTGTAGGAAACCGCGCTCAGCCGGGGGTCGATGGCATCATTTACCGAACCCCCTTTCGGGTAGGACAGAAGGTGGATTAAATGATACTTACTCGGTTCCTTCTTAAGAACCACCCCCAAAGGCGATACCACCAGGTCCGGCATGGGTATACCGAGAAAGGGCCCGCGATCCTCCCCAATGTCACCTCGCTTGACCCTATCGAGATTGAACTTTTCCAGGGGCAGCAGAGGAAATATCTCCACGTATTCCCCTTTCCATATTTTTTCCCTAACCTCTTGTTTCAAATGCGCACCCAGCGGCCCCTCAAAACACACATACACCTCGCATCGCGCCGCGTCCGCTAACCTGACCAGGTCCTGTTTTTTGCCCGCGTCCCCCGTTTTTCCCCCGGGGTGCCAGCTGGTGCTGCCAGCGCGGCTGCCACCACCTGGTCCCCCGTGCCTGGAGCCGTGACCGCCCCGGACGCAGCCGGTGGGGTCGCCCCAGCTGTCACCCCCCCATCCACTGGCGGTGTCGCGCCCGCAGCCCCTGACCCACCCGCAGGCCCCCGGGCACGGTCCCCCGGAGCGGTCCACGCCGTCCCCGGACCCGCCCCCCTAGCCTCCAGCCTGCGACTAGTTCCTTGAGTCCCGCCAGGAGGCCCGCTAGCCCCCCATCTGCTGGAATGCGGTCCCTCCCCAACTGTGCCAGATGCGGGGCAAACGGGGCAGCGTCCCCCCCGCCGCGGGCAACCCCCATTGCACCCTCCTCCCCCTCACTACCCGACCCCCGCCAACCAACCCGCCCCAAGGACCCCTGAATAAAAGCTGACTTACCGGGCCGCCTGGAAGAATCGCCTCCAGCCGCCGAACCTTCACCGACCACTGACGGAACGCCACTCGGTCCTTCCTCCTCTGACGACGACAGTTCGCCTTCCGACTGGTCCGGGGTTGCTTCTCGGCCTTTTGGCTAAGATCAAGTGTAGTATCTGTTCTTATCAGTTGCCAAAGGAGGCGCTGTTCCATCCCTATTCGAGAGGGTTTGGGCGGCGCTCTCCGATGGCGTAATTTGCATCCGGAAGGACGGTTTCGGTAGGGGCCACGTCGTGCCGCCCGACAGTAAACTGGGGGGTGATGCATGGTCGAGTCTGAGCCGTCTGGAAGGATGCTCCTGGTGAGGATGGGTGCTGCCTGGTCTGATCCAGAGGGTCGGGTACCTGGCCTTCTGGCCTGGATTGGGGTGGTTCTAGCCCCGGACAGTTTTTCGGGAGGGAAAACCGGCTGCTCCCTAGGTAGGGGGGAGGAGCGGTTAGTACTTCCCGAATGTAATTAGGAAGGAGTGACGGAAGCGACGGTGGAGCCTGATGGTAAAGGGCTCTCACCAAGCTTCCTGATCTTCATGCCTTCCTGTCTGGGGTGGGGGCTGCTGTGGTCCGGACCGTGGGTCAGGGAGGTCTTGAAAGCCTATGGAGTATGTGCCCCTGGAGTGGCAGTCCTGGGTGCCTAAGAATTACTGTGAATGAGGGTCACTTTGATTTTGGGCACCAAGGTCACTGCACCATAACACGCTTTTTTAGCACCTGCCTCTTGGGCCGGGCCTTTTGGCTGGGACCAGAGGAATTTTTTATTCCTGGCCGGAGGGCCTGGTCGTTGTTTCACACAACGATCACCTTTTCACTCTCCTCTCCACTATCCCTTCCCCATTTTTTATTTATTTTCAGTGTGTGTTTTGTCACGTCTTGTTTTGTCACTTTGCACGTTTGCTGTGATGAGTAGGGTCACAGGTTCTAGGGCCTGTCCTGAAAGTCTAGGGAGGGGGTGGACATGGCCTTTTGGCTTAGTTTGCCCTCTTCCTTAGGGTTGGGGTCTTCCTTCGGGGGAGCCTCACCTAGTATTTGGGTGGGTCTGTTTCGGCAGACCTTCCAAAGAACGGGGTCTGACTGGTTTCGGCCAGGAAGACCAAGTTTAAGTGTCCTTGTCCCTGTCAGGAGCCTAACACCCCGGGGGATTCAGGACAAGGTCCTCTGATTTTAGAGGACTTGTGTACCCGTCTGCACTTTTTTGTGTCACTCTTTATGTGTGTGCACATTTTTTATGCACCGGGTGAAGTTTTTTGGAGTGTGTTTTGCACGCCACATACTTTAAAAAAATAAATAAAAAAATCTGGTGGTGCAGCTGTGCATGTTAGCCAATCAGCTTCTAACTTCAGCTTGTTCAGTTCAGCTTTCACAGTACCACCTGGAAGCTGATTGGTTGCTATGCACCGATGCACCACATTTTGCACTCTCCCGTTTTAGAAAATCAACCCCAATTTACAATAAAGGAAGTGTAAACATTGGATTTCTCTTGACAGCAAAATTTTAGGGAGGCTGTGTGAGTCACTGACACAAGGCATGACTAGGCTCAGGCTGAAAGATAAAAAAAAAAAAAAAACTAGAAATCTGGGATTAAACTGCTAAATGGCAGAGAATTGAGCAGGGAGAATGCATGCTAGATTGCAGGGGCATGATTAATACACCAAAACTGCTTCATTAAGCTAAAGTTATTTTGGTGACTATAGTATACATTTAAATATGTAGAACTATCCCACTTTTAGGCCTGATTCACACCTATGCATTTTTAATGCTTTTTGCAGATTTGCACTACAGAATGTGCTCCATAGGAAACCATGTTAAATGGACTGTAGTGCAAATCTGCATAATGCAAAAAGCACTAAAAATGCATAGATGTGAACCAGGCTCAAGGATCATAGAAGTAGACTGGAATGAGAAAATACCCTAAACATGCCATGTTTAGGTTATTCTCTCCTTCCAGTCTACCTCAATAAACCCATGCCGCATGGGTGTCTTAGGCAATATTTTTAAAAAAAAGCGAGACCCTTAGGAAAGGATGGAGGGGCTGCATGACTAGGGGAAGGAACATGGGGTCAGCTATCGGTCAGCTAGGTCAGTGTTGGGACAAGGAAGGGAGCTCTTACCTGATTGGTGCTCAAAGTAAGAAGGGGCTGGGTCCAGTGGAGGGAGTCAGGTGGACGGGGGGTCTGATGCATAACGTGTTTGATTCGGGTATATTTGCCTGAATGATGTATGGTGTTCATTTGTCACAGCAGTGGACGGTTCAAGGGGTCTTTGGGGGGGTCAGTGAGGAATTACGTGGTTACAGGATTAGTGGGGCCCATCTAAGGTATGGCGCTTACACTTGGTTAGCGACGGTTCTCCCATGAGCTGGGTCCCCTGGGGGAAGGTAATATGGAAGTATGGGTGACGTCATAGAGTCCTCGAGCCGGTCATGGCACAGCTGAGGGCATAGACCATTACAGTTAAAATTATGCCTTAAAGACACCCAAAGACCTCTTGTTACGGGTATTGTTTTACATGTTTTTAAGTAATGTTATTTTATTCTTCGGTTAATAAAATTTGGCTGCTGTGGCCATTTAAAACCCATGTCACGCAGTTTGTGTTTTTAATTTAATGATAAGTCCCAAGGTTGACGAATCCTATAGTCAAGTAAACCCTGATGGGTTTACTTCCTCTTTGTCTCCCTGCAAAGGTAAAGCATAATGGACTATTATGCATCGCATAGTAGCTCATTATGTGTCACTTACCTGAGCCAGGAGCCAGCGATGTCACCGCTGTCCCCTGTAGCACGGAGCGTGCATCTTCTTCTGGGTATCGCTGCTCCAGCGATCTGAGTGGCTGGAGCATCGATGACGTCACTGACGGGAGCCTTATGTGACACATGTTTGCCTTCACTTGCGGCATGCTCAGTGTGCCTGTGCCGTTGTCTACGGCACGCATGCGCTGTAGACAGCGGTGCCCTATTTTTGTAAAATATCTCCTTAACCGTGTAAGTTAAGGAGATATTTCTTGGACCTACAGGTAAGCCTTAATCTAGGCTTACTTGTAGGCCAAAGTGGTTTGTAAGGGTTTACAACCACTTTAAGAGACGTGTTATACAAGACTCATTTAACACATAATGGGTTTATTCAATAAAAGCCAAACTATGGCAAAGAGCAAAATGCCGGTAAAAATAGCTAATATGGAGAAATTATCAAACTCGCCTTGCAGCCACGCCATGCCATAGCTTGGCAATTTTAGCTTGATCTTTGCCTTTTTGATTCTGGTTCACTAGAATTTGGAGTTTAGGGAAAAAAACAACCAAAAAAAGTGCAAGGTACACTACTCACTGATGTGAAATAAACATTGGTTTAAAATAATAAAGTTCAAAACTATCCATAAGAGGATAGTTAAGGTATCCCCTAATTAAAGGGATACTATAGGTAAGAGGCAACAAAATTAGCTAATACATTTGTGTATAGACCACCCATACACCTTTAGTTTCTCTGCCATTTAGGCGTTGAATCACTTTTGTTTCTGTCCATGGAATGGATGCAGGCAGCCCTAGTTACACCTACCCTGGATGTGACTGACACAGCCATGAAAAAAAAGGAATTTGCTCACTGTAGATGTTTTTAATCTCCTCTGTTAATTGAACCTTAAAGTGGTGTTGCCACCAAAAAAAAAAAAAAAAAAAGCTCAAAATTCATTAAAAAAAAGAAAAAATTTAAAAAAAAAATTTACTCACCTCTAAATGCCTGTTGCTAGGGGGTTTCTCGTAGTCTGCCTTCTTCAATGCTCGGTCTGGTGACATCACTTCCCCTCGCACTGCACAGTCATCTGGGACATGTCACGTGTCTCAGATGACTGTGCGGCGTATCACGCCGCTCGCGCAAGTGCAGTGGGTGCCTGGCTGTGAAGCCACAACTGGGTGCCCACAGTAAGAATGCCCGCACCATGAGCGGAGCGGGGAACGAGGGGGGCTTAGTTCCCGCGCATCGATGGACCCTGGGACAGGTAAGTGTCCGAGTATTTAAAGTCAGCAGCTGCAGTATTTGTAGCTGCTGACTTTTAAAAAAAAATTTTTAGGGGGCACCCCAATTTAAGCACACACAGGTGTTGGCTCCTAAAAGCAAATTACAGTGCAGGAGATGATACATTTTAAACACAAAACAGTAGAGTGAAAAATCTGCTGCAGCTGTGCACAGTAGCCAATCAGCTTCTAACTTCAGCTTGTTCAGTTCACCTTTCACAATACCACGTGGAAGCCGATTGTTACTACTATACACAGATGCACCACATTTTGCACTCTCCATTTTTACAAAATCTACCCCAATGTACAATAAAGGAAGTCTAAAGATTGGATTTGGATGTCTCTTGACAGCAACATTTTAAGGAGTCTGTGTGAGTCACACAAGGCAGGGTTATGACTAGGCTGACAAACAAACCTAAAAACATGATTTAACTGCTAAATGGCAGAGAATTGAGCAGTGAGACAGAATGCAGGATTAAGACACTAAACATTTTTCATTAAGCTAAAGTTATTTTGGTGCCTATAGTATATCTTTAAAGAGTGTAGATAGAACTATCCCCCTTTTAGGGTCAGACTCATAGAGGTATACTGGAAGGAGAGAATACCCTAAACATGGCAAGGGTTTCTTAGTCAATATTTAACACATAACAGTGGTTTATTCAATAAACTCCAAATGATAGCAAAGATCAAAATGGAGGTAAAAATAACCAATATGGAGAAATTCTCCAACTCGACTATAGTACTAATAGTCATAGCTTTAACTTTGCCATTTGTATTTTGGTTCACTACAATTTAGAGTTTCTTGAAAAACTAAAACTAAAAAAAAAAAAAAAAAAAAAGGGCAAGGTGCTTCATGAGTTGGAAATACACCAGTTTAAAACTTAAAATAAAAGTGCAAACAATTTGTTGTAGTAAAACTACAATTACAACTCGTTAACCATATAGTAAACAATCTGTACTATAGAGTGCCATCATTTTTAAGCTGTAGTATAGTATTACAATATTCCATTTTCAGTAACTAATTTTTAATGTCTGAGCAAGACAGAGAAGAGATTGTTTACAAAAGTGACACGCCAGAGAATCTTTTTTGGATATTCTGTTATTGCTTCTGCACTTAGAACATTTCCTGAGATTTTGTGAACTGAAAGATTTGACAACACTTGTGTCAGGTTGAACATTGCTTGCACAGATACGAAGTTGCTGCCTTCTTTTATCCCTTCCTTGCTTTGTCTGCTATTATGGCATACATTCTCAATTAAATACACTAACGATTGTACTTGTCCAGACATTGTCTTACTGTAATAAATAGTTTTGCAATAAAGGGGTACATATACAGTGCCTTGCGAAAGTATTCGGCCCCCTTGAACTTTTCAACCTTTTGCCACATTTCAGGCTTCAAACATAAAGATATAAAATTTGAATTATTTGTGAAGAATCACCAACAAGTGGGACACAATTGTGAAGTGGAATGAAATCTATTGGATAATTTAAACTTTTTTAGCAAATAAAAAACTGAAAAGTGGTGTGTGCAAAATTATTCAGCCCCTTTACTTACAGTGCAGCAAACTCACTCCAGAAGTTCAGCGAGGATCTCTGAATGATCCAATGTTGTCCTAAATGACTGATGGTGATAAATAGAATCCACCTGTGTGTAATCAAGTCTCTGTATAAATGCACCTGCTCGGTGATAGTCTCAGGGTTCTGTTGAAAGCGCAGAGAGCATCATGAAGACCAAGGAACACACCAGGCAGGTCCGAAATACTGTTGTGGAGAAGTTTAAAGCCGGATTTGGATACAAAAAGATTTCCCAAGCTTTAAACATCCCAAGGAGCACTGTGCAAGCGATTATTTTGAAATGGAAGGAGTATCAGACCACTGCAAATCTACCAAGACCTGGCCGTACCTCTAAACTTTCAGCTCAGACAAGGAGAAGACTGATCAGAGATGCAGCCAAGAGGCCCATGATCACTCTGGATGAACTGCAGAGAACTACAGCTGAGGTGGGAGAGTCTGTCCATAGGACAACAATCAGTCGTACACTGCACAAATCTGGCCTTTATGGAAGAGTGGCAAGAAGAAAGCCATTTCTCAAAGATATCCATAAAAAGTCTCGTCTAAAGTTTGCCACAAGCCACCTGGGAGACACACCAAACATGTGGAAGAAGGTGTTCTGGTCAGATGAAACCAAAATCAAACTTTTTGCCCACAATGCAAAACGATATGTTTGGCGTAAAAGCAACATAGCTCATCACCCTCAACACACCATCCCCACTGTCAAACATGGTGGTGGCAGCATCATGGTTTGGGCCTGCTTTTCTTCAGCAGGGACAGGGAAGATGGTTAAAATAGAGGGGGAGATGGATGCAGCCAAATACAGGACCATTCTGGATGAAAACCTGTTGGAGTCTGCAAAAGACCTGAAACTGGGATGGAGATTTATCTTCCAACAAGACAATGATCCCAAACATACAGCAAAATCTACAAAGGAATGGTTCACAAATAAATGTATCCAGGTGTTAGAATGGCCAAGTCAAAGTCCAGACCTGAATCCAATCGAGAATCTGTGGAAAGAGCTGAAAACTGCTGTTCACAAACGCTCTCCATCCAACCTCACTGAGCTTGAGCTGTTTTGCAAGGAAGAATGGGCAAGAATTTCAGTCTCTCGATGTGCAAAACTGATAGAGACATACCCCAAGCGACTTGCAGCTGTAATCGCAGCAAAAGGTGGTTCTACAAAGTATTAACGCAAGGGGGCCGAATAATTTTGCACACCCCACTTTTCATTTTTTTATTAGTTAAAAAAGTTTCAAAAATCCAATAGATTTCGTTCCACTTCACAAATGTGTCCCACTTGTTGGTGATTCTTCACAAAAAATACAAATTTTATATCTTTATGTTTGAAGCCTGAAATGTGGCAAAAGGTTGAAAAGTTCAAGGGGGCCGAATACTTTCGCAAGGCACTGTAGCATCTCACAAAAGTGAGTTCACCCCCTCACATTTTTGTAAATATTTTATTCTATCTTTTCATCTGACAACACTGAAGAAATGTCACTTTGCTACAATTTGTGAGTGTACAGCTTGTATAACAGTGTCAATTAGCTGTCCCCTCAAAATAACTCACAAAGCCATTAATGTCTAAACCCCTGTCAAGAATACAACCCCAAGTGAAAATGTCCAAATTTAGCCCAATTAGCCACCCCCCCTCCCCAGTTTCATGTGATTCGTCAGTCCTTAGTGTTACAACAAGGTCTCAAGTGTGAACCTTGGTGTTATCGCTCTCATACAGGAAGATCACAATACATGCCATGGTGGCACCTCATGGGAAAGAACTGAGGATCTCTATAAAGATGGCCTTGGCTCCAAGATTGACAATAACCTGAAACTGAGCCGAAGCACGGTGGGCAAGACCATATAGCGGTTTAGCAGGACAGGTTCTACTCAGATCAGGCCTCACCAATGGTCGACCAAAGAGGTTACAAAAAAGTAAGGCTTTGGACCCAATGTTGACAAATGCACTTAGGGGTAAACTCATTTTTGTCGCCAGCGGTTTAGACATTAATGGCTGCCTGTGTGTTGAGTTATTTTGAGGGAACAGCACATTTACACTGTTATACAAGCTGTACACTCACTACTTTTACTTTGCATTGTAGCCAAGTGAAATTTCTTCAGTGTTGTCACATGAAAAGCTATAATAAAATATTTACAAAAATGTGAGGTGTATGGGTACTTATTTTGTGAGATACTGTACATAGCATCCAAAAAATCCAACCACCATTAACTGTTATTCTTGAACTACCCTACTATAGGTATAGATTTGAATATTACAGTTTCAGAAGCAAATTAAATTTACTGAGGCAGCTGAAGTGCTTGTAATGGTTAATCTCTTGAGAGAACCGAGGTATGCCCTTCGTGATTGTTACCAAAATGATCAATTACATATTCATCAGACAGAGTCCGAAACACTTTTTTCAATTGAAAGAACTGCAAGGTAATGAAGCCTTGATTCCCCCCATTGTACCTCTGAGCCATGTATGAAGACGTCTCAAAGCACTAAATGATCTTTCGCAAGAGCAGCTGCTCACAGCAATTGTTAGGACAACTTGCATGATTTTTTTAACCCTTGGAAACATTAAAGGATTCAAAAGTTTGCAAATGTGCTGTACTGTTAGTACCGCACCTTCCTGTTTTTTGCGTTCAAATAAGTTTTTAGCAACAACCACTTCTTCATAGTGCAGATCAATTTTGTAATGTTGTGCAAGTGCCTTTATGTCTTCTGACAGAAAAGATGAAGAAAGTGGGTTTCATGCCTCAATGCCCTTGACCAAATTTTCTTTAATGCTTGATAAACAATGGTCAAGTTCAGAGAGCATTTGGTCCAAGCAAGGGTAAAAGATTTTTGTTCTAAGATCATCTTCACTTGACAAATGATCACATGGTGTTGGTCTGGCTTCATACACAAAGTCTTCCATCATTTTTGTTTTTTTCATTTGCCTGGATGTTTGTGGATTCTCAGTGTCAGTGTCAATGTCAAACAAAGAAACAGCTTTTTGAAGTATATCTCTTGATTTGGCATTGGATTTTAGAGATTTTAATGAAGTACAAACATCTTTTTTTATACTCTAAAGCAGTAGACAAATCTAGGTTTTCTTTCTGAAGCAACTTATGGAAACCTTCTGTAGTAGCCAGTAAAAATTTAAATGCAAAAAGGCAGTAGCGCATTAATACAGGTCCTTTTCAAAAAATTTGCATATTGTGATAAAGTTCATTATTTTCTGTAATGTACTGATAAACATTAGACTTTCATATATTTTAGATTCATTACACACAACTGAAGTAGTTCAAGCCTTTTCTTGTTTTAATATTGATGATTTTGGCATACAGCTCCTGAAAACCCAAAAATCCTATCTCCAAAAATTTGCATATTTCATCCAACCAATAAAAGAAAAGTGTTTTTAATACAAAACAAATCAACCTTCAAATAATTATGTTCAGTTATGCACTCAATACTTGGTCGGGAATCCTTTTGCAGAAATGACTGCTTCAATGCGGCGTGGCATGGAGGCAACCAGCCTGTGGCACTGCTGAGGTGTTATGGAGGCCCAGGATGCTTCGATAGCGGCCTTAAGCTCATCCAGAGTGTTGGGTCTTGCGTCTCTCAACTTTCTCTTCCCAATATCCCACAGATTCTCTATGGGGTTCAGGTCAGGAGAGTTGGCAGGCCAATTGAGCACAGTAATACCATGGTCAGTAAACCATTTACCAGTGGTTTTGGCACTGTGAGCAGGTGCCAGGTCGTGCTGAAAAATGAAATCTTCATCTCCATAAAGCTTTTCAGCAGATGGAAGCATGAAGTGCTCCAAAATCTCCTGATAGCTAGCTGCATTGACCCTGCCCTTGATAAAACACAGAGGACCAACACCAGCAGCTGACATGGCACCCCAGACCATCACTGACTGTGGGTACTTGACACTGGACCTCAGGCATTTTGGCATTTCCCTCTCCCCAGTCTTCCTCCAGACTCTGGCACCTTGATTTCCGAATGACATGCAAAATTTGCTTTCATCCGAAAAAAGTACTTTGGACCACTGAGCAACAGTCCAGTGCTTCTTCTCTGTAGCCCAGGTCAGGCGCTTCTGCCGCTGTTTCTGGTTCAAAAGTGGCTTGACCTGGGGATTGCGGCACCTGTAGCCCATTTCCTGCACACGCCTGTTCGCGGTGGCTCTGGATGTTTCTACTCCAGACTCAGTCCACTGCTTCCGCAGGTCCTCCAAGGTCTGGAATCGGTCCTTCTCCACAATCTTCTTCAGGGTCCGGTCACCTCTTCTCGTTGTGCAGCGTTTTCTGCCACACTTTTTCCTTCCCACAGACTTCCCACTGAGGTGCCTTGATACAGCACTCTGGGAACAGCCTATTCGTTCAGAAATTTCTTTCTGTGTCTTACCCTCATGCTTGAGGGTGTCAATGATGGCCTTCTGGACAGCAGTCAGGTCGTCAGTCTTACCCATGATTGCGGTTTTGAGTAATGAACCAGGCTGGGAGTTTTTAAAAGATAAAGGAGTGCTATGAATAGATCTGGCGCTATACCTGTGTGTCAGAAACTTAATTAATGTGCTAAATTAAATTTGAAATTGTTACATTAATCCGGTGTGTAAGAGTTGGTGTGCAATATATTAGTGTTGGGATAAAGTATAAAATATAAACTGTAGGTGGGAAGTAAAAACTCAAAAATATATGTGTATAAATTGTTAAAAATTTACCAGCATGCTGGCTGGAAAGTAAAATATTGTCTCAGGTGCGATAAACCTAAATGGGTGATTACCTTATGCACTCTTAATCACATGAATACCTTAAACATGTGAGCTACTTAATAAATCAGGTAAAAATATTACATGTAAATATGAACCATAAACATAATACAATTGTGCACAAATGTGACAAATAAAATCTATGCGTGCAATAATACAATTGTGCACAAATGTGACAAATAAAATCTATGCGTGCAATACTAAAATGTACAATAAATCCGTGATAAATATCAATACCCCACGTGAAACATGCCAAATATTACGAGTGAAAAAAGAAAAATTGAAAATGGAAATAAATTTAAAAGGAGGTGAAAAAATTCCAGAAATAAAATAAAATAAAATAAAAATGAAAAATAAAAAATATTAAAAATAAAAATAAAGGATTTTTTTAGGTATTTGTCCCAAGTAATAAAAATATAAAAATGTGTACAAAGAGAAAAAAAAGGGGGAGTAAAAAAGAAGCAAAAAAGCACAGTCTCTGATGCAGTGCAGTTAATGGGGGATTTCCCGTAGATACAGGAGGGGATGTGATGGATCCAAACAACTAATCTTCATGCATTGTGGGCACTTATAGGATGTACTCTCACCAGAAAAATAACCCCATCCGGGGTGGATCAGCCTTCACAGTATAAGCTACCGTGTCGCTCTCTGGCTTGCTTCAGATAGGCTGTTGAGGATCCCTCGTTATTTCCAGGTGGAGTGTGCCTCAGTATATATATTGAAAGAGAGGACCATACATAGTGTGATACTGTATAAATCACTTTATTAAGAAAATACTAAAAATTACTCACACTTTTGAAAGAAGAAAATGGCTTGAATAAATGCAGTATAAAGGTGCAGTGTGAAAGGTATGGAAGCTGCTGAGAGCGTTCCGTTCGTCTTCCACGCCGTAGTGTAAAGGTACAGTGTTAAAGGTAGGAAAGCTGCTGAGAGCGTTCCGTTCGTCTTCCACGCCGACTGTATTGGAAGTGTGTATTCGATAGGCCACGCCCTACGCGTTTCGTCACTGGGACGTCATCCGGATGACGTCCCAGTGACGAAACGCGTAGGGCGTGGCCTATCGAATACACACTTCCAATACAGTCGGCGTGGAAGACGAACGGAACGCTCTCAGCAGCTTTCCTACCTTTAACACTGTACCTTTACACTACGGCGTGGAAGACGAACGGAACGCTCTCAGCAGCTTCCATACCTTTCACACTGCACCTTTATACTGCATTTATTCAAGCCATTTTCTTCTTTCAAAAGTGTGAGTAATTTTTAGTATTTTCTTAATAAAGTGATTTATACAGTATCACACTATGTATGGTCCTCTCTTTCAATATATATACTGAGGCACACTCCACCTGGAAATAACGAGGGATCCTCAACAGCCTATCTGAAGCAAGCCAGAGAGCGACACGGTAGCTTATACTGTGAAGGCTGATCCACCCCGGATGGGGTTATTTTTCTGGTGAGAGTACATCCTATAAGTGCCCACAATGCATGAAGATTAGTTGTTTGGATCCATCACATCCCCTCCTGTATCTACGGGAAATCCCCCATTAACTGCACTGCATCAGAGACTGTGCTTTTTTGCTTCTTTTTTACTCCCCCTTTTTTTTCTCTTTGTACACATTTTTATATTTTTATTACTTGGGACAAATACCTAAAAAAATCCTTTATTTTTATTTTTAATATTTTTTATTTTTCATTTTTATTTTATTTTATTTTATTTCTGGAATTTTTTCACCTCCTTTTAAATTTATTTCCATTTTCAATTTTTCTTTTTTCACTCGTAATATTTGGCATGTTTCACGTGGGGTATTGATATTTATCACGGATTTATTGTACATTTTAGTATTGCACGCATAGATTTTATTTGTCACATTTGTGCACAATTGTATTATTGCACGCATAGATTTTATTTGTCACATTTGTGCACAATTGTATTATGTTTATGGTTCATATTTACATGTAATATTTTTACCTGATTTATTAAGTAGCTCACATGTTTAAGGTATTCATGTGATTAAGAGTGCATAAGGTAATCACCCATTTAGGTTTATCGCACCTGAGACAATATTTTATTTTCCAGCCAGCATGCTGGTAAATTTTTAACAATTTATACACATATATTTTTGAGTTTTTACTTCCCACCTACAGTTTATATTTTATACTTTATCCCAACACTAATATATTGCACACCAACTCTTACACACCGGATTAATGTAACAATTTCAAATTTAATTTAGCACATTAATTAAGTTTCTGACACACAGGTATAGCGCCAGATCTATTCATAGCACTCCTTTATCTAACATTTTCCACCCCACCAGGTGGATAGTAATAGAGGCAGCTCTTACCTATTTTCCTTTTTTATATTTTATGTGGATTCGCTCATAAGTTCCTTAGCGCAACCTACCCCTTTTATTTTTATGGGAGTTTTTAAAAGCCTCAGGAATCTTTTGCAGGTGTTTAGAGTTAATTAGTTGATTCAGATGATTAGGTTAATAGCTTGTTTAGAGAACCTTTTCATGCTATGCTAATTTTTTGAGATAGGAATTTGGGGTTTTCATGAGCTGTATGCCAAAATCATCAATATTAAAACAAGAAAAGGCTTGAACTACTTCAGTTGTGTGTAATGAATCTAAAATATATGAAAGTCTAATGTTTATCAGTACATTACAGAAAATAATGAACTTTATCACAATATGCAAATTTTTTGAGAAGGACCTGTAACTTACACAGTTTAATCAACAAACCAGTGGCTATGGCAGATTTCTCCTCTTTAAGACACTGCACAACAGCTGGAAAGTTGGGTATTAGGGCAGTAATGGAAAGTATCTGGCAAGACCAACGTGTGTCTGAGAGCTGTACTAGTTCTGTTTCTTTTTAGTCCAAGTTGCGCCTAAACATCAATGAACTTTTGGTGCTGTGTAAAAGATACACAAAAAAATATAAAGGTTTTCTAGTGTTTGAAAAAAATCAGAAGCCTCTTGGATTGCTTTACAGGTATAGCAGAGTACAAGGTTTAGTTCATGGGCATAACAGTGAACATAAATAGCTTCAGGATGTTTTTTTTTAAAACTTTGCTTGTACACCACCAATTATGCCACTCATCACTGGAGCTCCATTGTAGGTTTGAGCAACACAGAGGACATTGGCTAAACCATTAACTGTGAGGCAATCTTCCAAAGATTCTGTTATTGAATTTGCACTTAAATCTTTCAGTTCACAAATTCCCAGGAAATGTTCTTTTACAGCACTTGTGTCAGGCTCAATGCAACGTACACAGATAGCAAGTTGCTGTTTTCTTTTATCCCTTGCTTCGTCTGCCATTATGGCATAAATTCCAGATTTCTTTAACTCGCTAACAATTGTACTTGTTACTTCTTCTGAACAGCACTGTATGAGATCATTTTGTGATGAAGGTGAAGTATAGGTAGCATTGCCTGGAGGCTTGTACTTTTGAAGGAAAGAATCAAATTTACGTAAATAATTTAAGCACTCTTTGAAATTGCCTCTATTTAGGCTTCTTCTAAATGATCTCAAAATGATATGCCCTGCTTGGCAAGAAGCACTGTAGTTGCAACTATTCGTTTTAGATACTCTCGCCTTTCTCGAATTTGGAGTTCAGTAGCTTTTTCTATTTGTTCTACAATATTTCCATGCAGTTTAGAATCTATACAAGCTGCCCATGCCAACATGCTAGACTCGTGAAGAGCACTTATTTCATGCTCCTTAAAGGAATCTAAAGCACATTTCCGATTTTTAAAACTTTGTGTGGTTAATAATGTGTCCAGATTGTGCCTTTTGGGGCACAATTTCGACAAGAAAAACAAAATGCAGTATTTTTTTACATGAATATTCTAGTCAAGTATGTTCCAAGAGTGCGCTGCCAACATCCCACTAGAAAATTGAAAATCGCTTGACACATTTTTTATCTACCAAATCATGGCCCACTCTGTTTCAGGTCTTTGAGCTCTCAAATGTGGATATACATTTTGTGATACGTAGGCATTCATTCTTTAAGGCTGGATTCACACCTATGCATTTTTTGTGCTTTTTGCAGATTTGGACTATAGAACATGTTCCATAGGAAACCATGGTAAATGGACTGCAGTGCAAATCTGCAAAATGCAAAAAGCACTAAAACTTCATAGGTGTGAAGCCAGCCTAAGGCCCAATTCAAACCTTTCCAAATGTTTATTTTATTTAGGCACATTCATGATTTTTTTTTTTTTTTTTTAAGGGTGTTACGCCTCTTTAAATGTTAAACTGTTGTCGTAGGTTTTTTTTTTTGCTTCTTTGGTGTCTCTTCCTTTCAGGCTCAGCCTCACCAGTGCCCATCAACTCAGCCTGATCAACTTATGATGAAGGAAATGCAGAAAGCTATCAACAGCTGCATTGTGTTTGCACAAAAACATTATGCAATATACAAACCACACACAGGGTTGGAGTTTTTAAATTCTTCAAAATGACAGAAAGAGAGGAGAAAGAGAGGCGAAAGAGATGATAAAGAGAGGAGAAAGAGAATGATTTGTACCTGTTTTGTTTTTCCATATTAGTATGCATTGTTGACATGCGTTTCGTGCCATTCCAAAAAAATACTTTGATGTTGATTGTATTTTGCACATAAAATACTATTAGAAAAAGACAAAAGCAATATAAAAATATATTTTATGGTTGTCAGCATTTCCAAGCTTTAAATTGTGATTAATACATACAAAACAATGTCGCTTGCTAAGTTGTCCCCATTTCCTTTGAGGAATTATATATTTAAGTATATATATATATATATATATATATATATATATATATATATATATATATATATATATTAAATGTGTAAGGTAAGGTTACTGTATGACTGTAATCTAGGTATGTAATGTTCTAATTTTTTTCAGACTATAAAGACTATTATAGGATTCTGTTTTAAAATCAATGTGATCAAACATCAGGCCAGGGCAGCATTTTCTCCATGCTAATTATTGAAGTATATATTATATATATTAAATGGGTAGGTAAGGGTACTGTATGACTGTAATCTAGGTATTAGATAATGATCTAATTTATTTCAGACAAAAGACTTAGATAAAACCAACATTATATTTTACAAAATTATTTTAATAAACACAGTCTGTGATTTAAATTTGACTATAGTCTATAGGATTTTCTTTTAACATCAATTTTATCAGACATCAGCATTTTCTCCATGCATGCAATTGCATATACCATTACCTGTAGTGTGCTAGTGCGCCTCTCTCATGAAGCATGATGACCACACGGTCCACCACTGGCAGCAGGTATGATTGATGAGAAACTTGTCCAGACAGGGCCCACCCGCCAAGGCCTGGAGCCTGCAGTGCCACCTGTACTGATCAAATACTGTACTGATCAAATACTCAAGTGCGCTGCTTTTCCACCAAAGGCCGCAATCAGACTGTAACATTCAGTTCTGCCCTTCTGGTATCCTCAGCTTCAAGTCAAGTGTGTTGCGCCACGTGGCTTGGGCTGCAGACTAGTTAGAGCCAGGCAATGACACTGCCTCAAGTCCCGGCCCTCGCCTTGCTGCACTGTGACCTTTGGCTCCATGCTGATCACTCTCTCTGTCTCTGGGTCCCGGACCTCCTCCTCGAGTCTGGCTGGCTGCGCCATTGAGCTATTGGCTCGCGCTGCCTATTGTGACAAATGTAATGTTAGTGCACACTTTGTTTCCGCCGGCCGACGCTTAATGAAGGCAGCGGCTGGCCGTGCGTGACGCCGCACGTATCAAGATGTCACATGTCCCGCCGGCCACTGCTCGCTCATTCTCGCTCATGTGCAGTGCAGCACCTCGCTTTCATGGGAGACTCGGGGCTAATCATTTTAAAATACATGGCAGAGACTCTGGGCTTTTCGGGTCACATTCGAGGCTTCAGCCACCCCTAGCCACCCCATACAGATGTCCCTGCTTCCCAACTTAATCCAATTATTGGCACCCTTATTCATAGAGATCATACAGGATTTATTCCCTCAAGACATGCTGATTACGATATTCGTTTAGCTACACTTCTGGCCCACGCAGCTCGTTCATGCCATATCCCTGCCTGTTTCCTCTCATTGGATATACGAAAGGCTTTCGATTCATTATCATGGCCTTATCCACACTCAATTCTTTATCACTGGGGTTTCAGACCACATTTCTTTGAAATGGATAGCTGCCTTATATTAACACCTGAAAGCATATATCTCTTATTCTGGTTTTAAATCTGATCCTGTTAATGTTGAGAGAGGAACCAGGCAGGGATGCCCCCTATCTCCTCTCCTCTTTGCATTGGCAATTGAACACCTGGCCCAACTCAATCAATCCAACCCAAACATAAAAGGACTCCAACTTGGTGGTTATCAACATAAATTATGTTTGTTTGCAGATGATGTCTTAATAATTCTTACTTCACCCATAACCTCAGCTCCAACTCTTCTGAATGTCCTTTCTAAATTTGAACAAGTATCGGGCCTTTCTATAAACCCCCACAAATCTAAAGCGTGATATATATTGTTGAAACCTGTCATTCAAACCCAACTTCCTCACTCTCTACCATTCACCTGGTCTACAATTTTTATCTCCTACTTCGGTATTAACTTTACAGCCAACCCTCTGGAGCTCTATGAAACAGATTACCCACCTATGCTTTCACAACTTAATAAACTTCTCAATAATTGGTCAACCATACCATTGGCCTGGTTAGGAAGAATTACAGTGATAAAAATGTCCATCCTCCCAAAACTCTTATATCTTTTTCGAGTACTCCCTATATCTATACCATCACACATCTTACGCATTGTACAACGTAAAACCTTACATTTTATCTGGGGTAAGACAAAACCTCTAATTCCTAAACATACACTATATGCTCCTAAAATTCAGGGTTGTCTGGGTGTGGCAGATTTTATAAAATATTATTATACAGCCCAATTATCACAACTTTTGAAATACCACGCTAAGATGGAAATATCACTTTAGGTAGCGGTAGAATCTGTCGATTGTGACCCTCTATCCATTGCAAATCTTCTTTGGCTAATCCCAACACAAAGCTGAACAGTAATGAATCCCATTACCAAACACAGCCTATCCATTTGGGATAGGTTAAAAATCCGCTTTGGCCTACAATCTAGACATAATCCCCTTCTCTCCTTCCTCCATATTCCCTCATTCTACCCATCTTGGTCCTCCCCAAACTCATTCTCGGTATGGTCAAGAGCTGGTTTGACCTGCTCTCATCATTTCTATAAATCTTCTCTAATGACACCATTTGCTACTCTTCATGAAAACTATGATCTCCCACATACGAAAACTTTCAGATACCTTCAAATAAAAAACATATTTCACAACAATGCACCCTCTGATATGAAATCACCAAGCTTAACTATTTGAGAACAAGCCTGTAAATCAGATCCACATAAACGTGGTCTCACTTCCAACCTACACAGTCGTTTACTATCGCACATTAACTCTACGCCCCCAACCTATACTACCAAATGGGAAAAAGATCTCCGATTACAATGTGCAGACATAACTTGGTCTCAAATCTGGCAAACAACAAAGTCTGCCTCCATGAATTTAAGGGCTCTCAAAACCAATTATAAGGTACTCACAAGATGGTACTTAGTCCCAGCCAGAATTTCTAAATTCTCTCCACAATATCCTTCCCATTGCTTTTGTGGCTGCTCTACTCTGGGTACACAGGTACATATCTTCTGGGAATGTAATATTGTCAGATCCTTTTGGTCAGAAGAATTTAATATTCTTTTGACAATGTTTAAAGTTATATTACTGCCTGAAGCACCTATTGCACTCCTGAATAGTAAACCACATGCCTTGTCAAACCACTAATTTAAACTCATGCTCTTTGTAACAACAGCAGCAAAACAGGTTATAGCGAAAGCTTGGAAAACAGATTCACTGGATATATCATTAGTCAAACAAAGAGTTACTCAATCCCTAAGCCATGCTAAAACAGAAGCTTTCTATCTTGACAATATATCTAAATTCAAAGGACTGTGCACACCATGGATTGAACATTTCCTACCACCGGTCTTTGACACCTCTTTAATACTCCTTTCAGGGCTTAAGATCTATAATCTGTTATGTGCTTTAATTCATTCATTCATTCATTTTTTACCTCCCGAGTCTACTGACCCCCTTTGGTGACATACTCCATTTCACATCCCAATATCTCTTCATCATAACATTACCTAAGCTTCCCCTTCTTTTTACACTAGTTATTTTTACTCTAATAGGAGTCTTGCAGGATAATCTGAAATATTACTCATATTTCCAGATAATGCCAAGCCAATTTGCAGGAACTTGGCCCTGGAAAACGTACCTATTGCACTTGATTGCCCTGTAACACTCCTAATGTACCATCTCATGCATATTTTAACTATTTGGCTCTTCACTCAAAACCATAGGTACACTATTCTATTGAATTATTTAGTAACTTTGTATCATCTACTAATTTTTACCTTATAGCTTATTTTAATGTTTATTACTAATGAAACTTAATTTCTATTATTTTCTATTCCATCAAATATTGTATTTCCACATATGATATTACTGTATATCTGTTGTTTAAATTTATGAAAACATAATACATTTTTTTTAAATGAATAGGAAACTCCCCACTTATTCTGTGCCTGGCTCAGTCCACAGCAGCTCCATAGAAGCACACACAGCTCCTGTCTGCCCGATGGTAAGGAAGGAGAGGGGCGGGCGTGGCTTTCATGCAGAGAGAGAGTAAAATTCCTTCATCAATGGCTCGGCTGGGCTGAGAGCTTCACCGTCCTTCCTTTTTCTTAGTATGGCTGGCAAGTACAGAGGCGCCACGTGTCCCAGTGCTTTAAAAACAGCGCTTTTGTACAATACTGAGATACAGTGCAGGAGAGGGCCTGTCAGGTAGACTGTATGGGGCTCTGTGATTTCTAACAGCAGCCCTGCCCTCAAGCCTGGGGGGGGGGGATTGGCTGGTGGTGCTGTCAGCAACCCCCACCTCGAGGCTCACAGGACACCCTATCAGTGTGCCTCAATCCATGCTGGGGGGGGGGGGAATTGCTGTTAGTGTGTCCTGTAAGCCCCTAGCCAGTGTGCTGCAATCGGGGGGGGGGGGGGGGAGTTGTTATCGTGTCCTCCACCAGTGTGAGGATGTTGACAGCGTGCTGCGAGATCAGTATATATGATACTGCTGATCTATATACCCTTTATGTGATGCTGACCTATATACCCTGATCTGTGATGCTGAGCTGTATACTCTTGACACTATATGAGTGGAAGCAAGTGAAATACAGGGGACGGAGTGGGTTGATTCTGTAAGGGGTGGGGCTTATGAGAAATGGAAGGGGTCAAAAGAAGTGCAGGGTCTGGCGCCCCCCATCCTAAAACTTCACCAGCCGCCACTGCTACCTGCAATGCATATTGATCAGCCAGAGGGGAATACTTCTTATTACTTAGCAAAAGTGGACTTACTCTTTAAGATGGTCATACACAGCTCCAATTTTGGCTGATTCCTGCTGGCTTGGGCAAATTTGAACGAGGTATGGACCATGCTGGTACCGCTCCATTCAAAAAATGTCAGCTGTTAATCCAACTTTTGGCATGTGAACCTGTAGGAAAAGGGCCTTGAGAGAAAAGTCCTCCTCTTCCTCCTGCTTCTCTACCTCGAGTGCCCTGTCTGTATTGCCATGCAGAGTATGCTCCAGCAGGAACAAAACAGGGATTGTGTCACTGATGCATGCATTGTCATGGCTCACCATCTATGTTGCCTTATCAAATGATGACAGTACAATGCATGCGTCCTTTATCAACAGCCATTTGCGTGGGAGAAAAAAAGCAGAGCCCTTCTGAGCCTGATGTTGTGCCATACTCACACAGTTACCCGTTGATTATCCTCTGCTGCATGTGCTGCCACTGCAGCAGTGCCAAAGTTGAGTTCCACCTGGTGGGAATGTCACAAATCAGGCGGTTTATGTATAAAAAGTAACATCAACACACTGGGCCTCTTACCGCAAGCAGTGAACCACTAGATTATAGGTGGTCAAACAGGCATAGTATATCCACAGTGTGTTTTGTGTTTTTTTGACATGCGTTTTTAATGTGTTTTTAACCACCTCAATACAGTGCACTTACACCCCCTTCCTGACCAGACCAATTTTCAGCTTTCAGTGCTCTCACAGTTTGAATGACAATTATTCATGCAACACTGTACCCATATGAAACTTGCGTCCTTTTTTCCACACAAATAGAGCTTTCTTTTAGTGGTATTTAATCACTAGTGGGTTTTTAATTTTTTGTGGTATAAATAAAATAAAACTTAAATTTTGTGAAAAAAAAAGCCTTTTTCTTTGTTTCTGTCATACATTTTGCTAATTAGTAATTTTTCTTCATACATTTTGGCCAAAATTTATACTGCTACATATCTTTAGTAAAAATAACCCACATTAGTGTATATTATTTGGTCTTTGTGAAAGTTATAGAGTCTACTAACTATGGTGGCAATCACTGAAAATTGATCACATCTGATCAGGCCTTCAGTACATCAGGTGTATCTCATTTCTTGAGACACTAACAAGTCAGGAAAGTACAAATACCCCCCAAACGACCCCTTTTTACAAAGTAGACATTCCAAGGTATTAAGTAAGTAGCATGGTGAATTTTTTTAAGATGTAATTTTTTCCCACAATTCTTTGCAAAATGAAGATTTTTTTTATTATTATTATTTTTTTACAAAATTGTCATATTATCAGATTATTTCTCACACACAGCATATGCATACAACAAATTACACCCCAAAATACATTCTGATACTCTTCCCGAGTATGGCAATACCACATGTGTGAGACTTTTACACAGCCTGGCCACATACAGAGCACCAACATTGAAGTAGTACCTTCAGACGTTCTACGAGCAAAAATTACGTATCTCATTTCTCAACCACCTATTACACTTTTGAAGGCCTTTGGAAAGCAAACACCCCAACGTATAATCTGTGAGGCATAATGAGTCTTTTGAACGGTTCATTTTTTTCCAGAAGTTTTTGGAATATGTGGAAAAAAATTAAAACGCATTTTTTTCTTTTACACAAAGTTGTCAATTTATAAGATATTTCTAACACATAGCATGTATATAGCAAAAATTACACCCCAAAACACATTCTGCTACTCCTCTCGAGTATGGCGATACCACATGTGTAGGACTTTTACACAGCTTGCTCACATAGAGAGGCCGAACATTGAAGTAGTACGTTCAGGCGTTCTAGGAGCATAAATTACACATCTCATTTCATTCCTACCTATCACACTTTTGAAGGTCCTGGAGTACCAGGACAGTGAAATTACCCACAAAATGACCCCATTTTGGAAAGCAAACACCCCAACGTATATCCTATGAGGCATGGGCTGCAAATATGTACTCGGGTACTCTGATGGGCTGCAGATAGGTACTCTGATGGCCTGGTGACAGGTACTTGAGTACTCTGTTGGCCTGGTGACAGGTACTTGAGTACTCTGATGGCCTGGTGACAGGTACTCGGGTACTCTGATGGCCTGGTGACAGGTACTCGGGTACTCTGATGGCCTGGTGACAGGTACTCGGGTACTCTGATGGCCTGGTGACAGGTACTCGGGCACTCTGATGGCCTGGTGACAGGTTCTCTGATGGCTTGGTGACTGGTATTTGGGTACTCTGAAGGGCGGTGACAGGTACTCAGGTACTCAGATGAACTGTGACAGGTACTCGGTTACTCAGATGAACTGTGACAGGTACTCAGATGAACTGTAACAGGTACTCGGGTACTCAGATGGACTGAGACAGGTACTCAGGTACTCAGATGAACTGTGACAGGTACTCAGGTACTCAGATGAACTGTGACAGGTACTCGGGTACTCAGATGGACTGGGACAGGTACTCGGGTACTCAGATGGGCTGAGACAGGTACTCGGGTACTCGGATGAACCGTGACAGATACTCGGGTACTTTGATGGGCTGTGACAGGTTCTCAGGTACTCGGATGAAGCGTGACAGGTACTCGGGTACTCTGATGGACCGTGACAGATACTCAGGTACCCTGATGGACCGTGATAAGTACTCGGGTACTCTGATGGACCATGACAGGTACTCGGGTACTCTGATGTGCCGTGACAGGTACTCGGGTACTCTGATGGGCTGTGACAGGTACTCTGGTCTTCTGATGGACTGTGACAGGTACTCTGATGGACTGTGACAGGTACTCTGATGGACTGTGAGTGACAGGTACTATGAGGGGTGGTGACAGGTCCTCTTTATTGGGGGGGGGGGCAATCAGTGTGATTGGTGTACACTGTAGGCGGTAACGAGATGTTACCACAATCTCCTCCTCACACACGATCAGTGTGTGAGGAGGAGAACCCGGTAACATCTCATTACCGTGGTTTGTTTACATTTTAGTGATCGGCTGTGAAAGAATCACAGCCAATCATTTTGGTAAACAGCCGGCTGTTTACCAGCATCGGTGATGAGCAGTGTTCCCGGGGAACATGCCGCCACTGACGTGCATGCGCAGCAGGATCGCGCGCAAGGCGCCGTGCACAGTAGGGGTGTGACCATCTGTGATTGGCCGTGACTTCATCACGGCCGATCACGTGGTAAACAGCCATAACCAATGGCTATTCACCCCCTACGGTGGCGAGCGGTGTCTCAGGGACATGCCGCCACCGAAGAAACAGGGATGCGCGCGGACGATCACGCGAATTCCCTGTTTAAACGGGAGGCCATCATATGACGGCCTCCCGCCACAATGGGGTCATTTGACTGCTGGCGGTCAGAAAGTAGTTAAAGTAGGGGCGTGGCCAGCGCACGAGCTGAATGGAAGCTCTGTGAGAGAGCTCTGTGACACAAAAGGGCATATTAGTGACAATTCACAGCGAATATTGGTAAAAAAGATACGAACAGACGACAGAAGAGTTCCTGAATCCGAAGGTGATGTTGAAAAAGCGGAAAGGCGAACGGAAAATGAAAAAACTAATGACATTCTCCTCTCAGTCAGCGGGAGGGAGAAAAAAAGATGGCACAGATCCTCTCACAGCTGCTGTACCAGCAACGGCCTCCTCAGGGAGAGCGCACTACACTGACATGCCTGATGCTGCTCTAGAAGAATCACCTCACAAAACACATCTGGAATCTCCTCATGAGGAAGATTACCTCAGCCCTACATGTCGCAGCCCGGCTAAAACTCGTATCAAACTGGATTTCACAGGCCAGGAGGTAAGCCATAAAATACCTCATATTAGTCAAGATAACACAGTCATAACTCCTATAGCTTCGCCTATAGCCGCATTCCCCACTAATAACCAGCCTATTCTGGACACCCAATTAAAAGAAATGCTATTAACTTTACATACTTCGCTTCATACGGATATTTTACTCACTTACTAACTCACAAATCAATTCTCCAAAGTAGTGAACTCCTTAGGTGAAAGAGTACACACTATTGAGAACTCTATGGGAGACATGACCAATACTATTAATGACTTAATAGATGCTCATGAAGAAAATAAAGCTGAAAAAGAGTGGCTTAAATTTAAAATCGCAGATTTAGAGACCGCTCAAGGAAGAACAATCTCAAAATCAGGGGTATCCCTGAAAATATACAGCAGTCTGATCTTAAAAAATATGCCACTGACTTATTCTCCAACTTGCTGCCAGCTATACCAGCCTTAGAGCTCACAATTGATTGTATCCATCGGATTCCGAAACCGTCATTTCTCCCTCCACAGATACCACGTGATGTACTACTTAGAGTACACTTCTACCATGTTAAAGAACAAATCCTATATAAAGTGCGACATCTAGGACAACTTCCACAACCATATAATACAATCCAGATTTATGCTGACTTGTCTAAACATACTCTAGATATGAGAAGACAACTTTCCACGATTACAAAAGTTCTGCGTAATCATAAAATTGAATACCGTTGGAAACAACCATCTAAACTACTGATACAGAAGAACGACACCTACCATACAATCACTTCTGTGGAACAAGGCATTAAGTTACTTCACGCATGGGGTATTATCCCCGAACCAACTCCACCTATCGGAGCTAAGAAGAATCCGGAGAAACTTACACCACAATGGCATTAGCTTTCATTGACTAGATCCGGTCAAAATACAATCCTATCTATAGGTAACCGATCTATCAGCTTGCCCGCCGTGCCGTGCGATACTAAATCTTTGGAACAGCTGACCTTTGAACAAATTCCCCATTCTAATGTTGCAGTATACATTAAAATGTTTACCACTGCAAGTTAAGTTTAATGTTTAGTTATATTTTTGTTTGTGCTTTTACTTTTATTTTTTTCTTCACAGTATCCTATACACAACTCATAGCATTCAAAGGGACAGGTATGTTGTGAACCTACAAAATTTGAATCAAAACTTTTCAGTCACAAAATTTTTGGACATTCATAGTCATTTCAGACTACAGATTGTTCACATGGAAGTAGAATTTAAAGCTATTATCAGGCTAGTATGTACTTACTTTTTCCATCTTATTAATATCCTTTTATGAGTATAAAGTTAATATCTTTAACCACTTGAGGACCGCCGTATTGCCATTGTACGTCAGCACAATGGCACAGGCAGGCATAATCACGTACATCTACGTGATTGCCTTCCAGCGGGTGGGGGGTCCGATCGGACCCCCTCCCGCTGGTTACGGCGGTCCGATTCGGTCCAGGAGCGCTCCGTGATGAGGGGATGGCCGTTGGTTTTCGGCCACCCCCTCTGGATCGCTCCTGGCCAATGAGAAGCTTCCTCCCCTGTGTATTGTTTACACAGGAAGGAGGAAGTGATGTCATTCTCCTCGGGGCGGTCTTTTTGACCGGACTACGAGGAGAACAGTAAAAGTAAGTGTGCACCAACACTACACTGACATGTAGGTACACACAGGCACACAAACCCCCCCCGATCCCCCCCCCGATCGCCCCCCGATCCCCCCCCGCCCCCCCTCCCCCCCCAGTCACAGTGTCACTGATTGCATTGATCATTTCTTTACTGATCAATGCATTCAGTGTCAGTTGTGACAGTAAAAACTGTCAGGACAGTTAGTGTTAGGTCCAGGGTAGCCCCCTATCACCCCCCAATAAAGATTTAACCCCATGATTGCCCCTAGAGTTAACCCTTTCACCCCCTTTTGCCAGTGTCACTAAGCGATCATTTTTCTGATCGCTGCATGTGTCGCTAGTGTCGCTAGGTAGCTAGTTATTTTTTTAGGTTCACCGCCAGGTTTTTATATCGCTAGGTACCCCGATATACTACCCAATAATGTATTTAACCCCCTGATTGCCGCTAGTTAACCCTTTCACCCCCTTTTGCCAGTGTCACTAAGCGATCGTTTTTCTGATCGCTGCATTAGTGTCGCTACAGTCGCTAGGTAGCTAGTTATTTTTTTAGGTTCACCGCCAGGTTTTTATAGCGCTAGGTACCCCGATATACTACCCAATAATGTTTTTAACCCCCTGATTGCCGCTAGTTAACCCTTTCACCCCCTTTTGCCAGTGTCACTAAGCGATCATTTTTCTGATCGCTGCATGTGTCGCTAGGTAGCTAGTTATTTTTTTAGGTTCACCGCCAGGTTTTTATATCGCTAGGTACCCCGATATACTACCCAATAATGTTTTTAACCCCCTGATTGCCGCTAGTTAACCCTTTCACCCCCTTTTGCCAGTGTCACTAAGCGATCGTTTTTCTGATCGCTGCATTAGTGTCGCTACAGTCGCTAGGTAGCTAGTTATTTTTTTAGGTTCACCGCCAGGTTTTTATAGCGCTAGGTACCCCGATATACTACCCAATAATGGTTTTAACCCCCTGATTTCCGCTAGTTAACCCTTTCACCCCCTTTTGCCAGTGTCACTAAGCGATAATTTTTCTGAACGCTGCATCAGTGTCGCTAGTGTCGCTAGGTAGCTAGTTATTTTTTTAGGTTCACCGCCAGGTTTTTATAGCGCTAGGTACCCCGATATACTACCCAATAATGGTTTTAACCCCCTGATTGCTGCTAGTTAACCCTTTCACCCCCTTTCACCAGCGATCACAGTATAAGTGTCACTGGTGACGCTGGTTAGCCAGTTAGTTATTTAGGTTCCCCGTCAGGTTTTTATATAGCGCCAGGGACCCCCATATACTACCTAATAAAAATTTGAACCACCTGATTGCCCCTAGTTAACCCTTTCACCACTGATCACCGTATAAGTGTTACGGGTGACTCTGGTTAGTTTGTTTTTTATAGCATTTTATATTCAAATCCGGAAGGCAGTGCTTGGTTTTCGGGGTCCCGTACGTGGCTAGGCTCCCAAAAAGTCCCCCACATGTGGTATCCCCGTACTCGGGAGAAGCAGCAGAATTTATTTTGGGGTGTAATTTGACTTCTGCCCATAGCATGTGTGAGCAATATATCATTTAGTGACAACTTTGTGCAAAAAAAAAAAAAGTTTGTAATATTCCCGCAACTTTTGGCAAAATATAAAATATTCCATGGACTCAACATGCCTCTCAGTAAATAGCTTGGGTGTCTACTTTCCAAAATGGGGTCATTTGGGGGGGTTTTGTGCTATTTTGGCATTTTATGGCCTTCGAAACTGTGATAGGTAGTGAGGAGTTAAATCAAAAATTTGCACCCTTAGAAATCCTGAAGGTGGTGATTGGTTTTCGGGGTGCCGTGCGCGACTAGACTCCCAAAAAGTCCCACACATGTGGTATCCCCGTACTCGGGAGAAGCAGCAGAATGTATTTTGGGGTGCAATTCCACATATAACCATGGCATGTGTGAGCAATATATCATTTAGTGACAACTTTTTGTAAAAAAATTTTTTTATTTTTTTTTGTCATTATTCAATCCCTTAGGACAAAAAAAATAAATATTCAATGGGCTCAACATACCCATCAGCAATTTCCTTGGGGTGTCTACTTTCCAAAATGGGGTCATTTGGGGGGGATTTGTACTGCCCTGCCATTTTAGCACCTCAAGAAATGAGATCGGCAGTCATAAATTAAAAGCTGTGTAAATTCCAGAAAATGTACTCTAGTTTGTAGACGCTATAACTTTTGCGCAAAACAAAAAATATTCGCTTATTGACATTTTTTTTACTAAAGACATGTGGCTGAATAAATTTTGCCCTCAATGTATGACTAAAATTTAGTTTATTCGATTTTTCTTATAACAAAAAGAAGAAAATATCTTTTTTTTTCAAAATTTTCGCTCTTTTTCCATTTATATCGCAAAAAAAAAAAATCGCAGAGGCAATCAAATACCATCAAAAGAAAGCTCTATTTGTGGGAAGAAAAGGACGCAAATTTCGTTTGGGTGCAATATTGCATGACCGCGCAATTACCAGTTAAAGCAGCGCAGTGCGAAATTGCAAAAAGACCTCTGGTCCTTAAGGTATTTATTGGTCCGAGGCTGAAGTGGTTAAATACTAATGGTCTTAACCATCCAGCAAAAAGAGCGTCGATGTGGCAAATGGCTAACACCCAGCGATGTCAAATATTGTGTATACAAGAAACCCATTTCAAAACAGGCGCTATTCCCACTTGCACCCATAAGAACTTTCCTCACATATTTACAGCATCAGGCCAACAGAAAAAAAAAGGGGTAGTTATTGCCATACATCATTCAGTTAATTTTCAATTACATGAATCTATTGTAGATACCAATGGACGATACCTCATATTAATATGTACCATTGATAATACACTTACTACATTGGTATGTATGGTATGGTATGGTATGTATGTATGCGCCTAATAAAAGGCAATCCCATTTTCTGAATGGCCTGATGAGAAAAATAGGTAAATGCCGAAAAGGTGCCTTAATAATTTGTGGAGACTTCAACACAATACATGAACAAGAACTAGACACTTTTAATCCCAAAACCAGAACCAACTGTGCACTTAATTTTTTTTTGAATAAAAGCGATCTCTATGATGTATGGAGATGCCATCATCCTGGAGATCGTGAATACACATATCATTCCCTGGTACATAATACCTATACTTGTATCGATTATATTTTTACGAATAAGTGGTTATTGCAGTGGGTGAGGGAGTCTGACATTGCACCCATCACTTGGACTGATCATGCCCCAATTAGTATGACTATTCTACCTAAACACTCTCAAACGACCCATTTTCTATGGAGAACAAATGCATATCTTATCAAAATGCCTACCTATGCTACAGCTATACAAAACCAGATAACTGAATTCTTTAAATATAATGTGGGATCGGTGTCAGACTCTGCCACCCTATGGGGTGCTCATAAAACATTTAGTAGGGGAATCCTAATGCAACTGAATGCTCAATTCAGGAAAAATAAAACGAAACTCATTGAGAAACTTACTGCTGACATTAAAACATTAGATTCCCAAAACCAATGTCACCCATCACAACAACTGAAAACTAAACTACAAATATTACGACAGGAACTCGGAACGACTTTATTGGATACATTTGAAAAACATACTAGAAAACTTAAAGCTAAATTTTACCATACTAGCAACAAAGCAGAAAAAAACATGGCACTTCGGATCAAAGGCAGATATTCCAAATCAAAGATTCCATATCTATACCACCCTATTACTAGAGAAAAATTGCAAGACCCCCAAGACATAGCGAATGCATTTAGCTGTTATTATAGCCCCCCTTACAATCTTAAAGATGATTCTCAAACTCCCACACCTACCCCAAAGATAATAAGTGATTTCTTAGATACTATTAGTCTCCCATCATTAACTACTGATCAAATCTTTGATCTTAACGTCCCATTTTCAGTGGAAGAAATTGCTAGAACTATAGACTCCCTGCCCAATAATAAATCTCTGGGCCCAGACGGAATGATAGGAGAATACTATAAATTACTTCGAGATATACTGGCTCCCAACTTATGCTCACTTTTTAACGAAGCGGCATCCAAATCAGAATTTCCAGCTGAGATGCTTCAGGCCTTGATCATAACACTGCCGAAACCAGGCAAAGATCCCAACGCTCCCCAAAATTTAAGACCGATTTCATTATTGAACATTGACATCAAAATATACGCCAAAGCAATAGCGAATCAACTGATGAACTACATACCAGACCTCATTCACAAAGATCAATCTGGCTTTACTAAAGGTCGACAATCTTCAGATGCAACAAGACGTCTGATTGATATTATACACTTCACTGAGAGACATCAAACGCCTTCTCTGCTCCTTTCTTTGGATGCAGAGAAGGCATTTGATAGGGTCCATTGGGGCTATTTACAGTCAGTGCTTTTAAAATTCGGCTTTCATGGAAATATTTTATCGGCAATTTTTGCACTGTATAAGGGCCCCTCAGCGAGAGTATACACAAATGATATGATGTCTAGGCCCTTTGGTAATCTCGAATGGAACACGACAAGGTTGCCCCTTATCTCCTTTAATTTTTAATTTAGCCATTGAACCTCTAGCAGAACGTATACGATCTGACACAAAACTATCTGGTATAAAAATTGGGCAAATAGATAATAAAATAAGTCTGTTCGCAGATGACATAGTGCTTATAGTGTCTGATCCTATTTCATCTCTCCTGAATCTCCAAAATATACTAACAACATTTGGAGCAGCATATTGATATTATAAAATCAATGAAACCAAGTCCCATATTTTAGACCTAGGATTAGATAACACAACCAGGCAGTTATTGTCTAATAAATACCCCTACCACTGGAAAGACGAGGGGATTTCTTACTTAGGAATCACTCTCACTAACAAAACAAAACAGTTATTTAAAACAAACTTTTTACCGTTTAAGAAACATTTTGAAACAGATCTGACAACACTTAGTAAATTCGAATTTACATGGGCTGGTCGCCTGGCAGCTTTCAAAATGATGACCTTATCAAAATTATTATATCAACTCAGGTCCCTTCCAATATGTATCCCTAAATACTACTTTAAATCCTTACAAAGCTGTTTGGGAAAATATCTATGGAATGGCAAAAAATCCCGTTGCGCATACCATATACTAATTAAACATAGAAATTTAGGTGGTGCGACCGTACCTGATCTACAGGATTATTATAACGCAACTCTTTTGACCCAATTGCAAGAATGGTTCTTGCCTACTCCTAAAACTTTATGGGGACAAATTGAGAAAGACATCACACGACAGCCTAATATGCAATTCTGGTTACTTAGTAGGAAAATTAAGTCCACAATTACAGCTCAATACCCACCAACGGTGAAAGCGACGCTACACTCTTGGCAGAGAATCATCACATACAAATGGGATAAAACTCCAATCACGGTGTTAAACCCTCCTCTAACAATCATACCAACATTAATTCCTGGCGTACAAATACACGACTGGAATTTGGGTCGGGATATCAAACTTGGTTCCTTCTTCCAACAGGGCTCATTAAAGTCTTTTTCTCAGTTAAGTAATGAATTACAGCTTCCGAATTCTGAGCGATCTACATATATTCAAATAGAAAAGTGTCTGCTACACAATCCACAACTCAGAGCTTCAATCCCCGTTAAAATATGGTCTTTCCTCAATAACCATGCCACCTCACAGAAAGGAGTAGCTACAATATACCCAATTCTAGGGGAAAAAAGCATACCCAGCAAACTTCCTTCCTTCCTTAAATGGGAACAAGATTTGGGGCAAGACTTTTCAATTAAACAATGGATGGCTTCCCTACGAAGCATATATAGGGCCACTGCATGTGTTACACTATGGGAATTGGCACAAAAAATTGTTCAAAGACAATACCTGACTCCACATATCCTAGCAAAATTCAAGGGGAACTCTTCACCTAATTGCTGGAGAAATTGTACCCAATTGGGGACCCTATTTCATATTATGTGGGACTGCCCAAGCTTATATAACTACTGGCAGGCAATCTCCCATTTACTCACTTCCGTAACAGGTATTGTCCTTCAACTTTCACCAGAACTAGCCATTCTGAATATGAATTTACATACGATTCCCAAACAATATCGTAAAGTAGTAACACATATACTTTTAGCTGCGAGACTATCCATAACTAGAAAATGGAAAACTGACTCTCTTCCTACTATGACAGAAGTTATAGAATTAACCCAACTTCACCACTCCTACGAATTGTTATTTCCTAATGACAAATCCCTATATATTAAGGAACAACAACTATGGGAACCTTGGAGTACATGGTACAAAAATGTTACTTCCACAATTTAGATAATGCTGATTCTTTAATCATATAGAAGAAAGAACTCCTGTGCGTTTTAATATTTTTTGGATGGCTTTAAAAATAATTTCATAACAAAGTGACAAATATATCACATGTCTGTTTATCTGAATTGAGCTGCGGAGTAAGAATAGATCTTTATTTTCCTTCATAAAATATAACTACTGTGTTTGAATTTCCTTTAGGATGTTGGCCTAGGTACTCCAAGACACAGATAGATCCCTGTGAGGGGTGTCTTGGGGTCCAGAAGTGGGCATTATCCATTTCGCTATTTATAAATCTTACAAAAATTATATTACTGACTTTATTATACAAGTTCTAAGAGACTTACTCTTGTTCGAGTCCCTTTATGACTATGAATATTAGATACTTGGGAATACTACTTTATTCTTTATTGTAGACTATTTGTTTCTATGCTATATTGTGCTGAGAAAACCCTGTCACTACATTATACTGTGTTATGTTACTTTTATTACTATATATTATTTTTTTTTTGTTTTGTAACCCTTGTTGTAACTAACTCTGCTAAAAATCTCAATAAAAACATTTGAAAAGACAGTAGTTAAAGTGTTTTTGGGATATGTCTGTTGTCATGCAGAAGAAACCAGAAAAAATGTAGGAGTACTGCAGTTTTGATGCATTTTTATGGAAGTCTGTAAAACCAAAAAATGCAACCTGCTGGAGGCACAAAAGTCCCTGACAGATGTGAACGTGACCCATAGGAAATCCTGTTAAATGGACTGAAGTGCATTTCTGAAAAACTGAAACCTCAATGCAAAAAGCATTGGTGTGAGCCATAGCCTAGTGAAATAATAAAATCCTCAAAACCAGAATGCAAAGCAATTTTGTCTAATAGGTCCCTAATCATTTAATTGTAGTGATTTTTTTTTTATTTTTTTTTTTACCTAGACTTCTGTAATGTTCGTAATAATTGACTATTCAAGGGGGAAAAAACAGTCTATATGCAGCTATCTCTATTATACATTACTTTATCATTTCATAACATGAATGATCTTATGGAAAAGGTAATGCAGTCATGAACTATTAGGAAACAAGTATTGCTTATGATCTTAGGCCCTAGTGTGGTTTGCAATTGTACAGTAAGTAGAAGCAAGTAAGAATTTTGGGAAATGTATTTGAATGTGCTGCCCCCTGACATAGCATGTATAGGACGTCTTTGGCAGCTGACCATTCTCATTCACTTCTAACAATCACAACATCTACAAGGTACATATTTTCTTTATGTTTTGCATGCCTAGACATATGTTTAAGGACATAAATAGAAGTAGCAGGAGGTTTCTATTGTAGTTTTATACACAGATCATTTAGAGCCCATTCATATTTCTCCTTTCCTGTGCATTGTGTTAGTACGAACGTAAGAAACATATGTTATCTACAACAGGGGTAGGCAACCACAAAGAGGTGGAGATCTACCTGAACACAGGGGCGGACTGTCAACTCATGGGGCCCCCGGGCAATAGGAGATTATGAAGCCCCCAGGCAATCGGAGATTATGGGGCCACACAGTATACATACACACAGTATACAATCACACAGTATATGCAGATATGTTTCTATTGGCTGAGAAGGTACTGGAGAGGTGGAGCAGCTATAATCTTGGGATTTTTAGACCAAAAGGATGTCAGTAAGGGACATTTCAGAGACAGATGTAAAAAAAACACAGATTTTTACATATTGTCCCTGGTTTTACTGAGGCTGGCAACCCTGATGGGGCCCCCTAGTGGCCTGGGGCCCTCAGGCAGTGCCCGAGTAGCCGAAAGGTCAGTCCGCCCCTGCCTGAACAACATTGGAGAAGTCAAAGATCACCGGGCACAGCGTTGCCTTCTAAAAGCTGATTTAAACCTCTATTTGCTGTACTACAGAGTTGCAATCATATGTATTGCATTCATGGATTTAAATCAGATGGCGAGGAGGCAACATATCGTTTTCTCATCACGTCAAATACACTCAGATCGCTTTTCAGAGGAGCAGTAGCGCTTGCTGCACTTGTGAATGAGCCCTTATTTGTATTCGGCAGTGGCACCCTTAGGGCTTGTTCACACAAAGTCAGGGGTAATAAAACCCTGCAGTAGAGTCATGGTTTTTACCACCCCCTCCCTACAGCAGCCAAAGGTATGCACATGCCACAGCAGAAATTAAACACCCTGTTACTTTTGGTGGGTGCTACTGCCTGCCAATCATGACCCATTCAAGTAAATGGGGCCACTCTGCAAGAGTCTCACAGCTGCGTGCCTTTGTGGAGTCCAAGGAGTTAAAGCAGGTTTTAAGAAAGCAACATAAAGCTGCTTGCTTTAACCTTGTTTGCTGTACTGCACAAGGTTGCAGGGCATTTGCAGAGTGGCCTTATTCGCTTGAATGGGTTGTGCTTGGCAGATGCTACACCCACCAACCATGACAGGGCATATAACTCCTACTGCGGCTGCAACATGTGTACACCCCTGGCCACTGCAGCTAAAGTAGGTATGGTTGAGGTGGGGGTGGTAAAAACACATCTTACCACCCCCCAAACTACTAATGTAAATGAACTGTTTTGAGGCCCCTATAAAGCTACTTTCACACCGGTGGGCTGCAGTTTACCTGGACTGTGGGTGCAGCGCAGTGTATCTGCAACTTTCCTTGGTTAGCTGTGCTTTGCCATAGACTTCTATTATATCCTCCAGGTGTGCTGCACTTACTGAAAGCGTACCAAAACTTCTGCATTCAGAAACTGCACCAAAGCCACAGGATGTAATTTAATGCCGCGTACACACGACCGGTTTTTCCATCTGAATAAACTTTGACGGTCTTTCCGACGGAGTTCCGCTGAAACGGACTTGCCTACACACGATCGCACCAAAGTCCATTCGTTTAGAACGCAGTGACGTACGATGGGACTAGAAAAAGGAAGTTCAATAGTGAGTAGCCAATAGCTGCCCGTCGGAATAGCATACAGATAAACGGTTTTCCTGATAGGAATTGACTCCGTTGGAAAGATTTAAAACATGTTCTATTTCTAGGTCCGTCAGAATTGAAAAAAAAAAAAGTCAGATGCAGGGGCGTAACTAGAAATCACAGGGCCCCATAGCAAAATGTTGTATGGGGCCCCCCTGCAAACAGCCCCCTCCACAAAAAAAATTAACTAATTCCATTGAACAACAGATTACCACACTCATGTGGCACAGTACCCAGGCAACAGCTTATATTAATTTTGAACAACAAAACAAAAATTTAAATAACCATATAGTAAATAAAATGCAAAATTCAAAGCATTGTGTGTACTACTTTTACTCTCTTATACTTACGTTTAAAGGGAAAACAACGCAAACTGCACCGGTTTACGAGGAAAATTAACAGGATGACAACCTTGTAAGGGAAGGAAGAAATTAGGTCTTCCATTCTATGCACTTTAACTTGCCATAAAATTCTTAATTTTTGAGTTTACACCTACTTGATTTAGATCTTGATGCTTAACGTGCATATTTTCAACATGTCTTTAAAAATAACCAAAGGAAAAGAAGCCATGGTTTCAACAGCCAACAGCCAAAAATAAGCCAAATGTAAGGCAACAGAACATTAGAAACAGTCAAAGTCAACCTGAAAAAGAGTGAATCTTGATCTAAAATATGAAGATACGATGATGATAAATGAACAATATCTTACTATGTTTCTTTGATTTTATCCATTTCTCTCCAAAGCTGTTTTCCAGCCAAACAGGCAGTGCAGAAGCCAAAAACCTGCCATCCTTTGATTTAATTGACTAGAAAGGTGTAATTTGTCATCAAACAGGAAGATTTTGTTGGGTAAATGGGCAAGGTCTACACATACTTTACAAAAGAGTGTATGCAGAAAACAAATTTTCGCTGGATTAAAAAAAAAAATATTTGATTCACATAGGATGAAATTTTGCCTGATTTGCAATGCTCAAAGAGGGCATGTAGGGCAGCTGTGGACAGCTATGTAAAAAGAAATGTATTGGTTAACCAGCCAATTCAACAACTGAGGCTAGTTAACCGCTTCCTGCCCGCCCTATAGCCGAATGCCGGCCTTAGGGCGGGCGGCTTCCTACGCCTGGCCGTCCCTGGACGGCCTGGTGTTTACTTCCGCAATGCGCGCCGCCGCGGGCGCGCATCGCGGAAGTTCTGTGTTTGCCGTGTCCCCCGGGGACAGGCAAACACAGATCGCTGTAAACGGCCAATCACAGCGGCCGTTTACAGCGTGATCGGCGTGTCCAATGGGAGATGATCTCATATGTAAACATATGAGATCATCTCTCAGCGCCGCTCTCCCTCCTCACACAGACAGCGTGTGAGAGGGGAGAGAAGAACGGCTGCAGCAGCCGTCAGTGTAAAAAAGAAAAAAAAAAAAAAAAAGTAAAAAAAAAGTTTAATAAAAAGTGCCATCCTCCCCCAGAGCCATCCTCCCCCAGTGCCACCCCCCCCCAGTGCCATGCCCCCCCCCAGTGCCATCCTGCCCCAGTGCCATCCTGCCCCAGTGCCATCCTGCCCCAGTGCCATCCGCCCCAGTGCCATCCTGCCCCAGTGCCATCCGCCCCAGTGCCATCCGCCCAGTGCCATCCACCCCAGTGCAATCCACCCCACCCCAGTGCCACCTGCCCGCAGTGCTATCTGTCCCCAGTGCCACCTGTTGTCAGTGCCATTTGTCCCCAGTGCCATCTGTCATCAGTGCCACGTATAAGTGGCATCTGTCATCAGTGCCACGTGTTATTAGTGCCACATAGTGCCATCTGTCATCAGTGCCACGTATTAGTGCCATCTGTCATCAGTGCCACGTATCAGTGCCATTTGTCATCAGTGCCACCTGTCAGTGTCACGTGCCATCTGTTGTCAGTGTCACGTGTCATCAATGCCACTTATCAGTGCCATCTGTCATCAGTGTCACGTGTCATTGGTGCCACGTATTAGTGCCATCTGTCACCGGTGGCACGTATTAGTGCCACGTATTAGTGCCACATGTCATCAGTGCCACGTATTAGTGCCACGTGTCATCAGTGCCACATATTAGTGCCACGTGTCATCAGTGCCACGTATTAGTGCCACGTGTCATCAGTGCCACGTATTAGTGCCACGTGTCATCAGTGCCACATATTAGTGTCATCTGTCATCAGTGCCACGTGTCATCAGTGCCACGTATAAGTGTCATCATTGCCACGTATCAGTGCCATCTGTCATCAGTGTCACGTGTCATTGTCCTGGTATTTCAAAAGTGTAATAAGTAGTCAACAAGTTAGATGTGTAATTTATGCTCCTAGAACACGTGATGGCGCTCCCTGCATGTTGGGCCTCTCTATGTGGCCAGGCTGCGAAAAAGTCCCACACATGTGGTATTGTAATACTCAGGAGGAGTAGCAGAATTTTTTGGGGGGTGTCATTTGTGGTATACACATGCCACGTGAGAGAAATAACCTATTACAATGACAATTTTGTGGAGAAAAATAAAGAAAATGAAAAATCTTCATTTTGCAAAGAATTGTGGGAAAAAAATGACAACATCAAAAAGCTCACCATGCCTCTTACTAAATACCTTGGAATGTCTACTTTCCAAAAAGGGGTCATTTGGGGGGTATTTGTACTTTCCTGACTTGTTTGGGTCACAAGAAGCGAGATAGGCCACCAGTACATCAGATGTGATCAATTTTGTGCGATTCGCACCACAGCTTGTAGACTCTCTAACTTTCACAAAGACCAAATAATATCCACTAATTTGGGTTATTTTTACCAAAGATATGTAGCAGTATAAATTGTGGCCAAAATTTATGAAAAAAAATTAATAATTTGCATAATTCTGTCACAGAAACAAAGAAATATGCGTTTTTTTTCAAAATTTTCGGTCTTTTTTCATTTATAGCGCAAAAAATAAAAACCCCAGAGGTGATCAAATACCACCAAAAGAAAGCTCTATTTGTGGGAAAAAAAGGACACAAAATTCATTTGGGTACAGTGTTGCATGACTGAGTAATTGTCATTCAAAGTGTGAGAGCACCGAAAGCTGAAAATTGGTCTGGGCAGGAAGGGTGTTTAAGTGCCCAGTAAGCAAGTGGTTAAACAAGTAAAGTGGAACTCTAGCCAACACAACAAAGTACAAAGCTGACATACATATAAGAATTCAGACAAAATATTTACCAAATACTTATAATTCAGTTCAGCCAGTTTTCTGTTTTACACATCAAAGTGATCTTTGAAAGCCAGTCAGGTTTGCACCCTTTTACCTTTGCCCCCTTCTAGGTCTGCTCACTCAAACATAAGCTGCCAATTCTACCATGCATTTATTCAAATATTTGCCTAAAGTTCCACTTTATTATTTGCCAAACTGGAACCAAAGGGTTCTATTTATAACATATTTCCCATGCTCCTCAGCTTCATCTAATAGTCAAAATACAATATTACATTCCATAAGTTTGACCTGAAATACCAAAAAACAAAGAACGTATCTTTTTGTGCCAAGTGGCAAAAAGAAATGTTTTGACATCAGAGGGTGAATGGTTCTGCGAATAGGTTATAAATAGACCCCATGGTTTAACCCAAATAAGAAAGGCTATAGCTGGCAACAGAACCAAACATGAACTTTGAAAAATCTTCCAACTTGTATACTCACAAAACACCACAACTTAGAAAACACGTCTGCGTGCCTTCAATTCTGCAAAAGTGTCCACAATGTGGTTTAGGTCCAGCCGTTTTGCTCTAGAATTTTCAATGCTCAGGATAGCAAGCCCAGAAAGTCTTTGCTCAAACATAGTGCTTCTGAGATAATTCTTTATAAGTTTTAGTTTTGAGAAGGATCTTTCTGCTGAGGCCACTGTCACAGGTAGTGTTAGGAATAAAAGCAGCGCTATGCACACATCAGGCAGATTTGATGAAAGAGCGCTATTCTCAACTGTCAGTGCTAGAATCCCTTTAGGACCCAGCACAACTCACCTGACACAGCCTGTGTCTGGGAAACAACAGTGATTGGCCAGCTCACGTTTAAATCACCTGTATCAGCATTCAGTCAGCGCTCGTGTTAGAGTTCACTTGTGTTTGATCCAGCTGATATTTGCTCTGTGACTTTCGTGTTTGACCCGGCTTGTTTGACCTTCCTTGCTTGCTTCTGATTCTGTACCGTTTGGATTCTGATCTACCTGTGTATGACCCAGCTTGCCTAGACTACGCTTTGCCTGATTCTACTAGTACCCACATCTGCAGCAGTGAACCACAAGGTCCAGCAATCATCTATCCTCATCTACAACAGTGAACTACAAGGTCCAGCACTCATCTATCCTCATCTACAGCAGTGAACTACAAGGTCCAGCAATCACCTACCTTCGTCTACAGCGGTGTACTACAAGTCCCAGCTGACCTGCTCTGCTTAGACCTGCTCATGGTATGTGCTTTGAACTCTTTGTATAATCAGCACACCTGAACTGTTACTTGTTATCTGCACCTAGCCTGACATTAACACGAGCCAATACATAAAGGGAAACCCATCATGAATCCTGAACAGGCTCAGTTGTTTACACAAGAACTTTGCCGTTTATCGCATCAAGTTCAGGAAATGGCCACAGAGCTCACCAAGGTGCAATCTCCTTCTACTACCACCATTACTAAAACTCCATCTGAACCAAAAATTCCTTTGCCCGACCGGTTTTCTGGTGACCGTAAAGCGTTTTGCAACTTTAAAAACAGCTGCAAATTATATTTCAAGTTGAGGCCATCCTCGTCTGGCCCTGAAACTCAGAGGGTTCAAATCATTATCTCTCTACTACAGGATGACCCCCAGGCTTGGGCCTTTAACCTGGAACCTAACCATCCAGCCTTACTAACAGTAGATGCCTTCTTTGAAGCCCTTGGGTTGCTATATGATGATCCAGATCGTGCTGCTACTGCAGAATCGACCCTGCGTAACTTAAAACAAGGAACTACCACAGCTGAAATGTATTGCTCAGAGTTTCGCAGGTGGGCCCCGGAATCTGGCTGGAATGATGCAGCTCTCCGCAGCCAGTTTAGAATTGGCCTTTCAGATGCGATTAAAGACGCTCTGGTCAACTTCTCCTATCCAGCCTCACTGGAGGAGGCTATGTGTCTAGCTATTAGAATTGACCGCCGCCAGCGAGAGAGGAGGCGAGAACAAACGATGGCTGTGGCAAACTGTATACCTTCCTTACCACCTGATTATTCCATCTCCAGTGCCAAATCTGAGGAAGAACCTATGCAGTTAGGCTCCACCCGGTTATCTGCCCAGGAACACAAACGCAGGCGTAATATGGGACTCTGCTTATACTGTGGCCTCAAGGGTCATATGCTCCGTTCGTGCCCTACACGTCCGGGAAACGCCAGGACCTAGGTGATTGCGGGGAGGTCACCTTAGGTCTACTCTCATCTCCCCAGGGGGACAATCGTATACTTTTACCCGCTGTCATTCACTTTGGGACAGGGGCTCATGAACTGCTGGCCTTGGTGGATTCTGGAGCAGCTGAGAATTTTATTGATAAAACTCTGATCACCTCTTTGTCCCTGGAAACTCATGCTCTAGATTGTCCAGTCCGCCTGATCTCTGTGGATAATCGGCCTCTCTCACAAGACCTAGTGCTCCAATCCACCAACCCTTTCCAGTTACAATTAGGGGCTTTTCATTGGGAGAAGATTTCTTGTCTTGTCATTGACTCTCCATCCACTCCTTTGATCCTAGGCCTTCCTTGGCTTCAGAAGCACAATCCTGTAATTGACTGGCCAACAAGAGATATTCTGGCTTGGTCCAATCAGTGTAAAAAGAGCTGCATCCAGCACCCTGTTCGACTTGATACCTGTCAAGTGGGAATAGAACAGATTCCACTTTGTTATAAGGACTTTCGGGATGTGTTTTCTAAAGGAATTGCTGACACTTTACCTCCTCATCGCAGTTATGATTGTCCCATTGACCTCTTGCCTGACACTACACCTCCTCGAGGGAGAGTCTTTCCACTGTCTGAACCAGAGAATCTTGCTTTGCAAGAATACATCCAGGAAAACCTAGCTAAGGGTTTCATCCGTCCCTCCACTTCTCCCGCAGGAGCAGGATGCTTCTTTGTCCCGAAGAAGGATGGAGGACTGCGACTTTGTGTTGATTACAGAGGCCTAAATAAAATAACCATTCCCAATCGGTATCCTCTCCCTCTCATCACAGAGTTGTTCTCTCAAATCCAGGGAGCCAAAATCTTCTCCAAACTGGATTTAAGGGGAGCCTATAATCTGGTGCGAATCCGTGCAGGCGATGAATGGAAGACGGCCTTTAACACCAAGGATGGTCATTATGAATGTCTTGTCATGCCTTTCGGCCTCAGGAATGCACCAGCCGTCTTTCAGAACTTCATGAATGACATTTTCCGTGACATGATGGGTCGCTTCATGCTTGTTTATTTAGACGATATTTTGATTTACTCTCCCAATCTTGAAACACATCAGAAGCATGTCTGCTCGGTATTAGCCCGACTAAAGACTCACTCCCTTTTTGTAAAGCCTGAAAAATGTCTTTTCCATGTTAAACAGGTACCTTTCCTGGGTTATCTAATTTCTGACACAGGTCTCACCATGGACCCAGCCAAGGTTCAAGCCATTCTAGACTGGGCACCACCTTCAGACCTGAAGGCAGTTCAACGCTTCCTGGGCTTTGCAAATTTCTATCGAAAATTCATTAAGAACTTTGCCACCATTGCACATCCCATCACCTCTCTCACCAGGAAGACTCCTAGTACATTTAAATGGACTACTGAAGCCCAGGCAGCCTTCACCCAGTTAAAGAAAGCCTTTACCTCTGCACCAATTCTACGCCATCCTGTTCCTGAGCTACCTTTTATTGTAGAGGTAGATGCATCTGAAGTAGGAGTGGGGGCGCTTTTGTCACAAAAAGATCCTGTAAGTGCTGCCATCCACCCTTGTGCCTTCTTGTCCCGTAAATATTCCCCAGCAGAACGCAATTACGATATAGGCAACAGAGAACTTTTAGCCATAAAGCTAGCTTTAGAGGAATGGAGACATTGGCTGGAGGGAGCTCGCTATCCATTCATAGTTCTGACTGACCACAAAAACCTTGAATATATCCGTTCTGCTAAAAGACTGAACTCGCGTCAAGCCAGGTGGTCATTGTTCTTCTCCAGATTTGACTTTACAATTTCTTATTTACCAGGTCCAAAAAACATTAAGGCCGATGCCTTGTCTCGCAGTTTTTTATCAGAGTCTCCTCCTCCGCTTCCTCCTCAACCCATTATCTCTGAGGATAGGATTTTGGCTTTTACCCAGACTGACATCTCTGAGGCCTTGTTACCAGCACAGGCTGAAGCCCCTCCCTCCACTCCCCCTGGTATGCTCTTTGAGCCCCTGGCTCTTCGTTTGCAGGTATTGCAACAAGTACATGCATCAAAACCTGCAGCACATCCAGGGTTTAGACAAACTTTTGAGATTGTCTCTCGCAACCTCTGGTGGCCATCGCTTAGGCAGGATGTGTTAGCCTTCGTCCAGGCCTGTGAAGTTTGCGCCAGAAGCAAGAGCAGTACCTCTAAGCCCCCCGGTCTCCTTCGTCCTCTACCAATACCTACCTGTCCCTGGACCCATTTATCTATGGACTTTATCACAGACTTGCCTCTGTCCCAGGGATGTTCCACGATCTGGGTGGTGGTAGACAGGTTCAGTAAAATGGCCCACTTTGTTCCGCTTCCGAAGCTTCCATCTGCTAAAGAACTGGCATCTTTATTCATTAAGCACATTTTCAGGCTCCATGGGGCACCAGTTAACATTGTCTCTGACCGTGGCTCTCAGTTCATAGCCCAGTTTTGGAAGGCCCTTTGCTCTCAGCTGGGGATTAAATTATCATATTCTTCAGCATATCATCCTGAGACTAATGGCCAAACAGAAAGGACTAATCAGACTCTAGAGAAGATGGTACGTTGTCTGATGGCCAAAGATGAGGTGGAGTGGGTCAACATCCTTCCATGGGTAGAGTTTGCCTTTAATAATTGTGCCAGCACATCTACAGGGACCTCTCCTTTCTTTTGTGTTTACGGGTTGCATCCTCGTGTGTGCTCCTTTGATCTTCCGCCCTCTGATGTTCCAGATGCCAACACCACGATTGAACATTTCTCCAAAATCTGGTCCGATGTAAATCATGCTATTTCCCGCTCTGTGCAGGCTTTTAAGAAAAATGCTGACAAGAAGCGCTCAAAGGCACCAGAATATAAAGTTGGTGACAAAGTGTGGTTATCATCTCGGAATCTGTCCCTGCATGTTCCATCTAAAAAGCTTGGCCCAAAATTCATCGGGCCTTATGAAATCTCGGAGATTGTTAATCCTGTGTCCTACAGATTAAAACTGCCCCCATCCATGCGCATTCCAAATGTCTTTCATGTTTCATTGTTGAAACCTGTTCATTCCAGCCTCCTAGTAAATGAACCAGAACCTGTGGATGTGTTGGACAGTCAAGAATATGAAGTGGCATTTATTCTTGATTCCAGACAAGTGCGCAATTCCTTACAATATCTTGTTCATTGGAAAGGGTTCGGCCCAGAGGATCGATCTTGGGTACCAGCTCGTGATCTTCATGCTGATCGACTTAAGAAGAAGTTCCATCTCCGTTATCCAAGTAAGCCTGGGGGTGCAGGAGCAACCCCTCGAGAAAGGGGGGGTACTGTCAGTGCTAGAATCCCTTTAGGACCCAGCACAACTCACCTGACACAGCCTGTGTCTGGGAAACAACAGTGATTGGCCAGCTCACGTTTAAATCACCTGTATCAGCATTCAGTCAGCGCTCGTGTTAGAGTTCACTTGTGTTTGATCCAGCTGATATTTGCTCTGTGACTTTCGTGTTTGACCCGGCTTGTTTGACCTTCCTTGCTTGCTTCTGATTCTGTACCGTTTGGATTCTGATCTACCTGTGTATGACCCAGCTTGCCTAGACTACGCTTTGCCTGATTCTACTAGTACCCACATCTGCAGCAGTGAACCACAAGGTCCAGCAATCATCTATCCTCATCTACAACAGTGAACTACAAGGTCCAGCACTCATCTATCCTCATCTACAGCAGTGAACTACAAGGTCCAGCAATCACCTACCTTCATCTACAGCGGTGTACTACAAGTCCCAGCTGACCTGCTCTGCTTAGACCTGCTCATGGTATGTGCTTTGAACTCTTTGTATAATCAGCACACCTGAACTGTTACTTGTTATCTGCACCTAGCCTGACATCAACTATGAGCAAACGAGCAAGATCTTTCACAGAGGACAATTTCTGAATGTCCTCTTTAAGTGCTGATCTAAAACTTAGAAGCTGACCAGCAAAAGTTGATGAGAGGTCTTTTTCATACTTTTGTTGCAGGTTTGAGGCAGCTTTAAACAAATCATCATCCGATGCTGATGCTAGAACTGCAGGTTGAATAATTTCAAAGCGCTGAACAACCCGATTAAGTCCCTGGAACCTGTTTGACAACTGGTTTACTATTATGTCTAGGCACCTATAGAAAACGTTGATTTTGAAACGTTCTTCAAGGTCCTCTAACCTCTCATCAACACACAATTCATCAAAATGCTTTCTGACAGTGCGAATTCGTTTTGCTTCAAATCTGGGGGTAATATTCAATTTTTGTGCAAGCAATACAGCATTATTTCTGGCTTCCCCAAAACTGTTTCTGAAATTGGATAGCTCATCCAAGGCTGTCTTAATTAATTGAGAAGCTTTGGACAAGTCCATGCTCTCTGACTGGAGGAGTTTAGATAGAGAATTTATGCTTGAGAATATTTTGGTTTGTAGAACAATTAGAAATATAGATTGGAAGGACTCCAATTTTTTTTTCAGCCCCATTGCCTCTTCTCTTTCACTTTTTTTGGTAGCTACAAGACTTATTTTTGATAGCGCTTTAAGCACATCTACAAAACGAAAACGCAAGGCAAGCAGCGACTCATAGCGAGATGACCAGCGTGTGGGACACAATTTCTTCAGTGTAACAGAGGATTCGCTGGTAAATGAAGACAGGATCTCCCACCGCTTTCCACTGTCCCCAAAAAAATTGTGTAAATGTTGAACCACACCCATGAAGTTTGAGACCTCTGTAATCTCTGCCACAGCATCTTGGAGGACCAAATTAAGATTGTGTGCTGCACAATGAACATAAAGTGCATTTTCCTCTCTCTGCAAAATTCGAGTCTGCACACCAGAATAGATTCCACTCATTGTGGCAGCGCCATCATAGCCCTGACCACGGCACTTATCCAAAGAAATTCCTTTATCATCAATAAATGCAAGTATTTCTTTTTCTATACCTGCAGCACTTTGGTCATGAATAGCATTAAATCCAAGAAATGCCTCATGTATGTTAATTTGTTTTGCTCTCGTATTTGGATCTCTTTCAATAGAAACATATCGGAGAACCTGGCTCATTTGATCACATTTAGAGATATCTTGAGTAGTATCTATAATCAATGAGTAAAACTGTGCATTTTGCACTTCAGACAAAATGTCATTCAGAACTTGCTTTGACAAAATATCTATGACTTCATTTTGAATTTTTGGACTAAGGTATTTGACTTTTCCCTGTGGTAACTGTAGCAATTGCTTTAATATGGGATCATACTCAGCTAGAAGCTCAATTATTGCCAGGAAGTTTCCACTGTTGACTTCTCCTATTTTTTCTCTTTGACCACGGAAGGCCATGTTATTCATAGCCATAGTCAAGGTGACATTCACAATTCTATTTAAAACATCTCTCCAAAAGTTTTTTTCTTTTCTTAATTGTTGTTCGTTTTCCTCATCAATTGTTCCCTTTTTACGCCACTGATCATATATTATGCAAGAATCTATATGAGTTTGAGATATTTCATGAACCTGTATTTTTGTTGACAAGCCTTTCCATTTTTGTATCCCCTTTGCCCATGCTGGTTCAGAGCCTAGCTTTCTACGGTCACCAAACAACCAGCATGGTTCACAGTATGCAACATTCAATTTAGGAGAATAACAGAGCCAGGTAATGGGTAGTTTAAGTCCTGTTTTTGTTGTTTTTTCATAATATTTTACTGAAAACACCTCTGTTCCTCATCATTGTCTCTCTTAAAGGGCCCTGTAGGTCTGCAAGGACCATTAGTGATTATAAATCTCTTCACATGTGCATCTGTAATTGTAATTGGAAAGTTTGCCCTGTCTGTGATATATTTTGTAGATGCAATGTTGGTTAGCACAGCTATGTCACTACCAGTCAAGTGAACATCGGCTGCTGCAAATGGCTCAGTTTCAGGATAATCTTTTTCAATATTTTCCTGAACAACACCACCTAACTCTTGGCTTGTACTCGGTTCATTTAGGGGAAACTGGCCAGGTAGAAATTGCTCCTGTACTGGCATGTCAGTAATTGTGGGGTCAAGGCTTTCTGGGCTTGCCTCAGCAACTTTTTCCGCATCATGGTCTGCTGCAGAGCTCTGACCAACATTGGGCACATTAAAAAAATGTGTGATTTTTGGAAGTTTTCCGGTTTTGTAGGTGTCTTCCCTTTTCTTTTTACGCTTGAGAGCGCCACTTTGATGATGGTAACTGGACATTATGGTTGAAACTGAAAAATACAGTACAAGGAAAGACCTTTACTCCTCAATTATATAGTTAAAGTGGAGGTCCACCCTGAAAAAATACATACAAATGCAACAAAAATAAATGAAAAAAATAAATAAATACATGTTTTACTCACCAGAAATGCCTGCTGCTAGGCAGATTTTCCTAATCTGCCACTTCCTATTCCACGGTAATCTTCGGTCTTCTCCTCCTCACATTGATTTCTGGGAAATTTGGACACAGTGTCTTCTGGGACCCGTGTGTGTCACAAAAGACAGCTGCCCATTCAGAAATCGCCAGGGGAGTCACGCATGTACAGTAGGAAACAGGCAGTGAAGCCACAAGGCTCCACTGCCTAATTCTCTTAGTGAGGATGGCAGCACCAGCACGCAATAGGAGGGAAGGATCAGCCTACATCGCGGGCACCCTGGACAGGTAAGTGTCCTTATTATAAGTCAGCAGCTACAGTGTTTGTAGCTGCTGACTTTTAAAAAAACGTTTTTACGGCTGGAACAACGCTTTAACAACAAAACAAAAACACTGCTAATAAAATTCATTCATCAGTGACCGTGACCTGTGGCAGTCCATTAATACAGCAGTTACTGTGATCAGTGCAGGACATTCCCCCCCGCCATGCTGCATATTCTAAAACTCACAGACAGTCACAGTTCACAATCATCACCATCAGTGACCATGATCAGCAGTGGCAGTACATTAATTCATCAGTGCCCGTGACCAGTAAATTTATTCATCAGTGACCGTGACCAGTAAAATCATTCCACAGTGACCAGTAAAATCATTCCACAGTGACCAGTAAAATCATTCATCAGTGACCGTGACCAGTAAAATCATTCCACAGTGACCAGTAAAATCATTCATCAGTAACCGTGACCAGTAAAATCATTCCACAGTGACCAGTAAAATCATTCATCAGTGACCGTGACCAGTAAAATCATTCATCAGTGACCAGTAAATTCATTCATCAGTGACCGTGACCAGTAAAATCATTCATCAGTGACCGTGACCAGTAAATTCAATCATCAGTGACCGTGAACAGTAAATTCATTCATCATTCGACCGTGACCAGTAAATTCATTCATCATTCGACCATGACCAGTAAATTCATTCATCATTCGACCGTGACCAGTAAAATCATTCGACCGTGACCAGTAAAATCATTCATCAGTGACCAGTAAATTCATTCATCAGTGACCAGTAAATTCATTCATCAGTGACCGTGACCAGTAAATTCAATCATCAGTGACCGTGACCAGTAAATTCAATCATCAGTGACCGTGACCAGTAAATTCAATCATCAGTGACCGTGACCAGTAAATTCATTCATCATTCGACCGTGACCAGTAAATTCATTCATCATTCGACCGTGACCAGTATATTCATTCATCATTCGACCGTGACCAGTAAAATCATTCGACCGTGACCAGTAAAATCATTCATCAGTGACCGTGACCAGTAAAATCATTCATCAGTGACCGCGACCAGTAAAATCATTCATCAGTGACCGTGACCAGTAAAATCATTCATCAGTGACCGCGACCAGTGAAATCATTCATCAGTGACCGCGACCAGTGAAATCATTCATCAGTGACCGCGACCAGTGAAATCATTCATCAGTGACCGTGACCAGTAAATTCATTCATCAGTGACCGCGACCAGTAAAATCATCAGTGACCATGACCAGTAAAATCATTCGACCGTGACCAGTGAAATCATTCATCAGTGACCGTGACCAGTAAAATCATTCATCAGTGACCGTGACCAGTAAAATCATTCATCAGTGACCGTGACCAGTAAAATCATTCATCAGTGACCGTGACCAGTAAAATCATTCATCAGTGCCCGTGACCAGTAAAATCATTCGTCAGTGACCGCGACCAGTGAAATCATTCATCAGTGACCGTGACCAGTAAATTCATTCATCAGTGACCGTGACCAGTAAAATCATCAGTGACCGTGACCAGTAAAATCATTCAACCGTGACCAGTAAATTCATTCAACAGTGACCGTGACCAATAAAATCATTCATCAGTGACCGCGACCAGTGAAATCATTCATCAGTGACCGTGACCAGTAAATTCATTCATCAGTAACCGCGACCAGTAAATTCATTTATTAGTGACCGTGACCAGAAAAATCATTCGACCGTGACCAGTAAAATCATTCATCAGTGACCATGACCAGTAAAATCATTCATCAGTGACCGTGACCAGTAAAATCATTCATCAGTGACCGTGACCAGTAAAATCATTCATCAGTGACCGCGACCAGTGAAATCATTCATCAGTGACCGCGACCAGTGAAATCATTCATCAGTGACCGCGACCAGTGAAATCATTCATCAGTGACCGTGACCAGTAAATTCATTCATCAGTGACCGCGACCAGTAAAATCATTCGACCGTGACCAGTAAATTCATTCATCAGTGACCGTGACCAGTAAAATCATTCATCAGTGACCGCGACCAGTGAAATCATTCATCAGTGACCGCGACCAGTGAAATCATTCATCAGTGACCGTGACCAGTAAATTCATTCATTAGTGACCGTGACCAGTGAAATCATTCATCAGTGACCGTGACCAGTAAATTCATTCATTAGTGACCGTGACCAGTAAAATCATTCGACCGTGACCAGTAAAATCATTCATCAGTAACCGTGACCAGTAAAATCATTCATCAGTAACCGTGACCAGTAAAATCATTCAAAAGTGACCAGTAAAATCATTCATCAGTGACAGTGACCAGTGCAGGACATGAATACAATTACAGTGACCAGTGCAGGACATGAATACAATTACAGTGACCAGTGCAGGACATTTACCCCCCTCCCCCCCCCCCCCGCCATGCTGCATATTATAAAAATCAGTCAAACTCACAGACAGTTCAAAATGTTTAGACTGCAGTTTGGCCCCATCATTGCATCAGCTTAATTTAGCTTGTACAGTACCTCTGTGATTGCAATGAATGGTCTGCAAATTGACAAGTGAGGGTGAGGGTGAGGGTGAGGGTGAGTCTGGTTCCTCCTCGGCGGTGCTGCCTGGTTCCTCGTGTATGCATGCAGGCTGCAGTAGCTCAGCACTGACGCTCCGCCCATCGAGCCTCCGGCCGAGTGACGTCACGACGCTGGGAGGGGGCTGACGCCGGTGTTCTGGGCGGCAGGGCAGAAGCTTGCTAATGCATTGCCGAGCCCCGCACCGCTCGGCAGCGGGCCCCGTTCGGCAGCGGTTCGCCTAGGCTTCGGGCCCCATAGCGACTGCGGGCCCCATAGCGACCGCGTGGGTCGCTATGGCGGTAGTTCCGCCACTGGTCAGATGAAGCCCACACACAATAGGAATATTCGATGAAATGATTCCGTCTGACTTTTTCTTTTTTTATAAATTCTTTATTTTTTCATCTTTTCTTTCCATAGATTTCACATTACATGTCGTTATATATCTACAACTTCTTTAACAGCTATATCTTATAATATTTTAATCCATACCTCAATTCCACGTCATCCTCCCCCATCCCTTACCCTTCCCTCCCAAAAAAAAAAAAAAAAGAAAAAAAGAAAAATAATTTTCATAATAATCCCCCCCTTCAACCACCCCCCTCCCCCCTCACGACCCGCCAGCTCTACCATATTTCAAATATTTTACATCATACTTTCTCTATAATTTAGATATGGAGCCGAAATCTTCTGATATTTCTCATCTTAATCTCTCATTGTCATTGTTACATTTTCCATTTGTTGGATTTCTGCAATTCTCTGAAACCACTGTGCTCTAGCTGGAGGGCTGCTTTTTTTTCCACGGAACCAGAATACATGCCCTTGCTGCTATCAATAAGTGTCTCAGCAAAGAATTTTTGAATCTTTCTATTGCCATTGGAATATCCAACAACAAAAAAGTTGCCGGTTTATCTCCCAGGTCAATTCCTGTAATCCTTACAATAGTATCAGCTACCATCTCCCAGAACACTCTAATTTTTGGACAGTCCCAAAAAATATGTAATAATGTTCCCTCCGCTCCACGACATCTCCAACATGTCTCTGATATCTGGGGGTAAATTTGATGTAACACTTTTGGTGTTCTATACCACCAAGTAAGGATCTTGTATCCCCCTTCTTGATATCTGCTTGCCATCGAGGCCTTTTGATTAAACAGCGACATCTTATCCTTTTGTTCTGGGGAAAACGTAGTCCCTAAGTCTCTTTCCCAAGCCTGCAGAAAAGGCAATTCTTGTGGAGTCTCCTGTTCTATTAACATACTATAAAAATAAGACATTAAGTGTCTCAGTTCATCTCCTTTCAAACAGATCTCTTCAAATTCAGTCAGTGCCCTTATTTCTACATAAACTTTTGATTTAGATCTAATAAAGGCTTCTAATTGCCTCATTCTGAAGGGATCTAACTCTAATGTCATTCCTTTTTCAATATCTTTTTTTGTCATTAACCGATTGCCTACCGAGAAATGACAAATTCTGCTCATACCTCTGTCTCGTATTGTTTTGAATTTTGGATCCGTTATTCCCCGTAGAAATGCTGGGGTACCCAGGATGGAAAGGAGTGGACTGGGAATTCTTGAAATAGATGTTTTTCTAAATACTCTTTTAGTTATTCGTAATGTCTCCCCTAGTATTGGATGTTTTCTCATTCCTGCTGGTATTTCTGTATCTGGAATCCACACTAATCCTTCCAATGGGATATCTATTGCTGCTTGTTCTGTCTGTATCCACGGTTTTTCATTTTTAAGCCGGCACCATACCACTACTCTGGCTAAATGTGAAGCTTCCTGGTATTTTATTGGGTCTGGGAGTCCTATCCCTCCTTTTCCTTTGGGGAGTACTAAGATATCTCGACGTACTCTTGCTGGTTTCCCAGCCCAGATGAACTTCATAAATCTTGATCTAAGATCCTTAAAAAAGCTTGGAGGGATCTTAATCGGTATAGTTTGTATTAGGTATAGAAGTCTAGGCATCACATTCATCTTAATAATATTGGTTCTCCCAAACCACCACGTAAAAATCTCTTTGTCCCATTTTTGAAGATCACTTTTGATCTGTCTTACCAGTGGGATATAGTTAAGTTCAAACAGTTCATTTAGATTTTTTGACATTTTTGTTCCTAGTAACATATATATGAATTCGTCCATCTAAAATCCAATTGTGTGGATATTGCTTGTAGCTGAGACAAATCTATTTCTACCCCCATTGCTTCTGATTTTCCATAGTTTATTCTAAAGTTAGATATTTTCCCATATTCTTGTAGCTCCATGACTATAGTATAACTGATGTTGCTCAGCTGCTGTACCAACCACCCAACTCCATACCTTGCCCCTTCCCATTAAAAGGAGACCACACCTTCCTTTTGGAGTAATTAGTGGCCATAGCAGCCCCTTTATTAATCAAAATAATAATTTAACATATAACCAAAAACATCAACAAAAACATCATTTAACTTAAAACCCTGAGCGCGTTGGTCATTTGCAGGACATTCCCCCTCCCCACCCCATTAGCATATCGATCCAAAACAAGCACTGTGGTAATATTCCTGTAACTAGGCCTCAAGCTGACATGCTAGCTCAAAGACACCCAACTCTTTACCGCAGTGCACCCATTCACCAGCTGCCATATAAGCCCTCACTATATGGCATATCAGCAACGAGCCCATATCTCCAATGGGTCCTGCATCAACTTCTCTGTGGGTAGGAGTTATCTTCCTTTACCTGCATCGACCAACACCCGCCACAGCAAGCAAGGATAACACCTTATCCTTGTGAGCACTGCTACACCCTCAAGGCTCGCTCAATCTCATCCTGTATGCCTAAGGCCCACATATCAGTGCCCACGTCATTGAGATGCACACCATCATCTTGTAGGTACCGCCATGTCTCCACCTCCAACTCCAAATGTCTAACTGCCAACCCCCCATTGCGCACCACAAAACGGCTAATCTCCAGATTCACTTTTCTCCTGGCCTTGTTAACTTTGTCCACTGACAAACTTTTGATTTAGATCTAATAAAGGCTTCTAATTGCCTCATTCTGAAGGGATCTAACTCTAATGTCATTCCTTTTTCAATATCTTTTTTTGTCATTAACCGATTGCCTACCGAGAAATGACAAATTCTGCTCATACCTCTGTCTCGTATTGTTTTGAATTTTGGATCCGTTATTCCCCGTAGAAATGCTGGGGTACCCAGGATGGAAAGGAGTGGACTGGGAATTCTTGAAATAGATGTTTTTCTAAATACTCTTTTAGTTATTCGTAATGTCTCCCCTAGTATTGGATGTTTTCTCATTCCTGCTGGTATTTCTGTATCTGGAATCCACACTAATCCTTCCAATGGGATATCTATTGCTGCTTGTTCTGTCTGTATCCACGGTTTTTCGTTTTTAAGCCGGCACCATACCACTACTCTGGCTAAATGTGAAGCTTCCTGGTATTTTATTGGGTCTGGGAGTCCTATCCCTCCTTTTCCTTTGGGGAGTACTAAGATATCTCGACGTACTCTTGCTGGTTTCCCAGCCCAGATGAACTTCATAAATCTTGATCTAAGATCCTTAAAAAAGCTTGGAGGGATCTTAATCGGTATAGTTTGTATTAGGTATAGAAGTCTAGGCATCACATTCATCTTAATAATATTGGTTCTCCCAAACCACGTAAAAATCTCTTTGTCCCATTTTTGAAGATCACTTTTGATCTGTCTTACCAGTGGGATATAGTTAAGTTCAAACAGTTCATTTAGATTTTTTGACATTTTTGTTCCTAAGTAACATATATATGAATTCGTCCATCTAAAATCCAATTGTGTGGATATTGCTTGTAGCTGAGACAAATCTATTTCTACCCCCATTGCTTCTGATTTTCCATAGTTTATTCTAAAGTTAGATATTTTCCCATATTCTTGTAGCTCCATGACTATAGTATAACTGATGTTGCTCAGCTGCTGTACCAACCACCCAACTCCATACCTTGCCCCTTCCCATTAAAAGGAGACCACACCTTCCTTTTGGAGTAATTAGTGGCCATAGCAGCCCCTTTATTAATCAAAATAATAATTTAACATACCGTATATACTCGAGTATAAGCCGAGATTTTCAGCCTCTTTTTTGAGGCTGAAAGTGCCCCCTCGGCTTATACTCGAGTCACCGCTGTCTGACTGCTCGATCAGCGTATCGAGCAGACAGACGGCGGACATTAAAATTCAAAAGCCGCGCCTCCTTCTCCGCCTCCGCCTGTGATAGGCGGAACACTGAATTTCCCAGCAGTCAGTGTTCCGCCTATCACGGACATCCGCTCATTCTCATACTACGGACGAGTATGAGAGGATGTCCGTGATAGGCGGAACACAGGCTGCTGGGAAATTGAGTGTTCCGCCTATCACAGGCGGAGGCGGAGGCGCGGCTTTTGAATTGTAGAATGGCCGCCGAGAAGAGCGGCGATCCTGGAGCGGCGATCCATCGGCACGACACGGGACGGAGGAGGCACGGGACGGAGGAGGCACGGGACGGAGGAGGCACGGGACGGAGGAGGCACGGGACGGAGGAGGCTCGGGACGACGGCGGCTCGGGACGGAGGCTTGGGACACAGGTAGGCTGGACACACACAAGGCTGCACGGACACACACACACACACACACACACACACACACACACACACACACACACACACACACACACACACACACACACACACAGGGATGGATGGATGGATGGATACACACACACACACACACACACACACAGGGATGGATGGATGGATGGATACACACACACACACACACACACACACAGGGATGGATGGATGGATGAATACACACACACACACACACACACACACACACACAGGGATGGATGGATGGATGGATACACACACAGGGATGGGTGGACGGACACACACAGGGATGGATGGATGGATGGATGGATGGACACACACACAGGGATGGATGGACGGACACACACACAGGGATGGACGGACACACAGGGATGGACAGCCATGTCTCACCCTCGGCTTATACACGAGTCAATAAGTTTTCCAGTTTTTTGGGGGTAAATTGGGGGCCTCGGCTTATATTCGGGTCGGCCTATACTCGAGTATATACGGTATAACCAAAAACATCAACAAAAACATCATTTAACTTAAAACCCTGAGCGCGTTGGTCATTTGCAGGACATTCCCCCTCCCCACCCCATTAGCATATATATCCAAAACAAGCACTGTGGTAATATTCCTGTAACTAGGCCTCAAGCTGACATGCTAGCTCAAAGACACCCAACTCTTTACCGCAGTGCACCCATTCACCAGCTGCCATATAAGCCCTCACTATATATGCCATGATATGATATGCCATCAGCAACGAGCCCATATCTCCAATGGGTCCTGCATCAACTTCTCTGTGGGTAGGAGTTATCTTCCTTTACCTGCATCGACCAACACCCGCCACAGCAAGCAAGGATAACACCTTATCCTTGTGAGCACTGCTACACCCTCAAGGCTCGCTCAATCTCATCCTGTATGCCTAAGGCCCACATATCAGTGCCCACGTCATTGAGATGCACACCATCATCTTGTAGGTACCGCCATGTCTCCACCTCCAACTCCAAATGTCTAACTGCCAACCCCCCATTGCGCACCACAAAACGGCTAATCTCCAGATTCACTTTTCTCCTGGCCTTGTTAACTTTGTCCACTGACAAACTTTTGATTTAGATCTAATAAAGGCTTCTAATTGCCTCATTCTGAAGGGATCTAACTCTAATGTCATTCCTTTTTCAATATCTTTTTTTGTCATTAACCGATTGCCTACCGAGAAATGACAAATTCTGCTCATACCTCTGTCTCGTATTGTTTTGAATTTTGGATCCGTTATTCCCCGTAGAAATGCTGGGGTACCCAGGATGGAAAGGAGTGGACTGGGAATTCTTGAAATAGATGTTTTTCTAAATACTCTTTTAGTTATTCGTAATGTCTCCCCTAGTATTGGATGTTTTCTCATTCCTGCTGGTATTTCTGTATCTGGAATCCACACTAATCCTTCCAATGGGATATCTATTGCTGCTTGTTCTGTCTGTATCCACGGTTTTTCCTTTTTAAGCCGGCACCATACCACTACTCTGGCTAAATGTGAAGCTTCCTGGTATTTTATTGGGTCTGGGAGTCCTATCCCTCCTTTTCCTTTGGGGAGTACTAAGATATCTCGACGTACTCTTGCTGGTTTCCCAGCCCAGATGAACTTCATAAATCTTGATCTAAGATCCTTAAAAAAGCTTGGAGGGATCTTAATCGGTATAGTTTGTATTAGGTATAGAAGTCTAGGCATCACATTCATCTTAATAATATTGGTTCTCCCAAACCACGTAAAAATCTCTTTGTCCCATTTTTGAAGATCACTTTTGATCTGTCTTACCAGTGGGATATAGTTAAGTTCAAACAGTTCATTTAGATTTTTTGACATTTTTGTTCCTAAGTAACATATATATGAATTCGTCCATCTAAAATCCAATTGTGTGGATATTGCTTGTAGCTGAGACAAATCTATTTCTACCCCCATTGCTTCTGATTTTCCATAGTTTATTCTAAAGTTAGATATTTTCCCATATTCTTGTAGCTCCATGACTATAGTATAACTGATGTTGCTCAGCTGCTGTACCAACCACCCAACTCCATACCTTGCCCCTTCCCATTAAAAGGAGACCACACCTTCCTTTTGGAGTAATTAGTGGCCATAGCAGCCCCTTTATTAATCAAAATAATAATTTAACATATAACCAAAAACATCAACAAAAACATCATTTAACTTAAAACCCTGAGCGCGTTGGTCATTTGCAGGACATTCCCCCTCCCCACCCCATTAGCATATCGATCCAAAACAAGCACTGTGGTAATATTCCTGTAACTAGGCCTCAAGCTGACATGCTAGCTCAAAGACACCCAACTCTTTACCGCAGTGCACCCATTCACCAGCTGCCATATAAGCCCTCACTATATGGCATATCAGCAACGAGCCCATATCTCCAATGGGTCCTGCATCAACTTCTCTGTGGGTAGGAGTTATCTTCCTTTACCTGCATCGACCAACACCCGCCACAGCAAGCAAGGATAACACCTTATCCTTGTGAGCACTGCTACACCCTCAAGGCTCGCTCAATCTCATCCTGTATGCCTAAGGCCCACATATCAGTGCCCACGTCATTGAGATGCACACCATCATCTTGTAGGTACCGCCATGTCTCCACCTCCAACTCCAAATGTCTAACTGCCAACCCCCCATTGCGCACCACAAAACGGCTAATCTCCAGATTCACTTTTCTCCTGGCCTTGTTAACTTTGTCCACTGACAAACTTTTGATTTAGATCTAATAAAGGCTTCTAATTGCCTCATTCTGAAGGGATCTAACTCTAATGTCATTCCTTTTTCAATATCTTTTTTTGTCATTAACCGATTGCCTACCGAGAAATGACAAATTCTGCTCATACCTCTGTCTCGTATTGTTTTGAATTTTGGATCCGTTATTCCCCGTAGAAATGCTGGGGTACCCAGGATGGAAAGGAGTGGACTGGGAATTCTTGAAATAGATGTTTTTCTAAATACTCTTTTAGTTATTCGTAATGTCTCCCCTAGTATTGGATGTTTTCTCATTCCTGCTGGTATTTCTGTATCTGGAATCCACACTAATCCTTCCAATGGGATATCTATTGCTGCTTGTTCTGTCTGTATCCACGGTTTTTCCTTTTTAAGCGGCACCATACCACTACTCTGGCTAAATGTGAAGCTTCCTGGTATTTTATTGGGTCTGGGAGTCCTATCCCTCCTTTTCCTTTGGGGAGTACTAAGATATCTCGACGTACTCTTGCTGGTTTCCCAGCCCAGATGAACTTCATAAATCTTGATCTAAGATCCTTAAAAAAGCTTGGAGGGATCTTAATCGGTATAGTTTGTATTAGGTATAGAAGTCTAGGCATCACATTCATCTTAATAATATTGGTTCTCCCAAACCACGTAAAAATCTCTTTGTCCCATTTTTGAAGATCACTTTTGATCTGTCTTACCAGTGGGATATAGTTAAGTTCAAACAGTTCATTTAGATTTTTTGACATTTTTGTTCCTAAGTAACATATATATGAATTCGTCCATCTAAAATCCAATTGTGTGGATATTGCTTGTAGCTGAGACAAATCTATTTCTACCCCCATTGCTTCTGATTTTCCATAGTTTATTCTAAAGTTAGATATTTTCCCATATTCTTGTAGCTCCATGACTATAGTATAACTGATGTTGCTCAGCTGCTGTACCAACCACCCAACTCCATACCTTGCCCCTTCCCATTAAAAGGAGACCACACCTTCCTTTTGGAGTAATTAGTGGCCATAGCAGCCCCTTTATTAATCAAAATAATAATTTAACATATAACCAAAAACATCAACAAAAACATCATTTAACTTAAAACCCTGAGCGCGTTGGTCATTTGCAGGACATTCCCCCTCCCCACCCCATTAGCATATCGATCCAAAACAAGCACTGTGGTAATATTCCTGTAACTAGGCCTCAAGCTGACATGCTAGCTCAAAGACACCCAACTCTTTACCGCAGTGCACCCATTCACCAGCTGCCATATAAGCCCTCACTATATGGCATATCAGCAACGAGCCCATATCTCCAATGGGTCCTGCATCAACTTCTCTGTGGGTAGGAGTTATCTTCCTTTACCTGCATCGACCAACACCCGCCACAGCAAGCAAGGATAACACCTTATCCTTGTGAGCACTGCTACACCCTCAAGGCTCGCTCAATCTCATCCTGTATGCCTAAGGCCCACATATCAGTGCCCACGTCATTGAGATGCACACCATCATCTTGTAGGTACCGCCATGTCTCCACCTCCAACTCCAAATGTCTAACTGCCAACCCCCCATTGCGCACCACAAAACGGCTAATCTCCAGATTCACTTTTCTCCTGGCCTTGTTAACTTTGTCCACTGACAAACTTTTGATTTAGATCTAATAAAGGCTTCTAATTGCCTCATTCTGAAGGGATCTAACTCTAATGTCATTCCTTTTTCAATATCTTTTTTTGTCATTAACCGATTGCCTACCGAGAAATGACAAATTCTGCTCATACCTCTGTCTCGTATTGTTTTGAATTTTGGATCCGTTATTCCCCGTAGAAATGCTGGGGTACCCAGGATGGAAAGGAGTGGACTGGGAATTCTTGAAATAGATGTTTTTCTAAATACTCTTTTAGTTATTCGTAATGTCTCCCCTAGTATTGGATGTTTTCTCATTCCTGCTGGTATTTCTGTATCTGGAATCCACACTAATCCTTCCAATGGGATATCTATTGCTGCTTGTTCTGTCTGTATCCACGGTTTTTCCTTTTTAAGCCGGCACCATACCACTACTCTGGCTAAATGTGAAGCTTCCTGGTATTTTATTGGGTCTGGGAGTCCTATCCCTCCTTTTCCTTTGGGGAGTACTAAGATATCTCGACGTACTCTTGCTGGTTTCCCAGCCCAGATGAACTTCATAAATCTTGATCTAAGATCCTTAAAAAAGCTTGGAGGGATCTTAATCGGTATAGTTTGTATTAGGTATAGAAGTCTAGGCATCACATTCATCTTAATAATATTGGTTCTCCCAAACCACGTAAAAATCTCTTTGTCCCATTTTTGAAGATCACTTTTGATCTGTCTTACCAGTGGGATATAGTTAAGTTCAAACAGTTCATTTAGATTTTTTGACATTTTTGTTCCTAAGTAACATATATATGAATTTGTCCATCTAAAATCCAATTGTGTGGATATTGCTTGTAGCTGAGACAAATCTATTTCTACCCCCATTGCTTCTGATTTTCCATAGTTTATTCTAAAGTTAGATATTTTCCCATATTCTTGTAGCTCCATGACTATAGTATAACTGATGTTGCTCAGCTGCTGTACCAACCACCCAACTCCATACCTTGCCCCTTCCCATTAAAAGGAGACCACACCTTCCTTTTGGAGTAATTAGTGGCCATAGCAGCCCCTTTATTAATCAAAATAATAATTTAACATATAACCAAAAACATCAACAAAAACATCATTTAACTTAAAACCCTGAGCGCGTTGGTCATTTGCAGGACATTCCCCCTCCCCACCCCATTAGCATATCGATCCAAAACAAGCACTGTGGTAATATTCCTGTAACTAGGCCTCAAGCTGACATGCTAGCTCAAAGACACCCAACTCTTTACCGCAGTGCACCCATTCACCAGCTGCCATATAAGCCCTCACTATATATGCCATGATATGATATGCCATCAGCAACGAGCCCATATCTCCAATGGGTCCTGCATCAACTTCTCTGTGGGTAGGAGTTATCTTCCTTTACCTGCATCGACCAACACCCGCCACAGCAAGCAAGGATAACACCTTATCCTTGTGAGCACTGCTACACCCTCAAGGCTCGCTCAATCTCATCCTGTATGCCTAAGGCCCACATATCAGTGCCCACGTCATTGAGATGCACACCATCATCTTGTAGGTACCGCCATGTCTCCACCTCCAACTCCAAATGTCTAACTGCCAACCCCCCATTGCGCACCACAAAACGGCTAATCTCCAGATTCACTTTTCTCCTGGCCTTGTTAACTTTGTCCACTGACCTAGCAAACCTCCACTTGGTCCTGGCTATAATGTCTGACCATACTATTATCATGTTAGGGAAGGCCGCCCGCAGTCGCAAGAAATCATATTTGATGTCCCGCGTAACGTCCAACTTAGTGTGGAGACCCAAATCATTTCCCCCTACATACAAAACTAAAACATCAGGGGTCCTGTCAAACCCCGCAAAACGGCACACCTCGTGCACCATCCTGCCCCATAGCATGCCTGGAAATCCAAACCATTTTACGCACGCCTCCAGTCTGGAGATACCCAGTTGTCTGCCCTCTGGCCTAAAATCACCCCTCCTGGCTCCCCAGCAGACATACCAATGGCCTATAATCCAGACCAATCCTGGCGATGCACCTGAAAGAAAAAAAAAACACATACCCAAATCACAGAAACTGTACATGTGTCACACAAACCCATGCCAACACTTCCCCAGCCCCCCGGCTAAACGCTCAACCAAATCCGGCTGAACATATGATTTAAACCTCTGAGACTCCCAGCGGCCAATCCTCTTTACCGCCTCCTCATCCAAACCCCACCTTACCGCCTCTGTCGCAGCCCCAATCCTGAAAGAGTGTGAGGAAACTTTTCCCCTTCCAAACCCAATGCCTTCAGGCACTTCCTAAAAACCCCTATAAACTGATACCTCGATACAAACTCCCCATTCGCATGTATCAACAATGGGCCCGGACCCTCCGGCCGAGCGATCAAAAATTCCCTTAACACTAAGACCGGGCAAAGCTTGCACTCAGGAATTGCGAACACCACAACTTCCTTCCCTTTGCCCTCCTGATCCGTCTTCGATCTCTGGATCCGCATGCGCCCCAACAGTCGACCTCCTCAAAAAACAAACCCCATGGCCCTTTCTTAGAAGGGTTGACCAATTCCCCTATCCGGAAAGCGCAAAAAAACACCAACACAAACGCAGCCTTGAATAACACTTCTTCGTATACCGAAAAACACACCACCCCCAACCGACCACAAAGCCTACCTAACAACTCGAAAGACACCGGTCTCCTGTCATATTTAACCTGTCATACCCTCCTATAGCCCTTCATCGCTTGCCTCACCCAGAAATCTTTGGTGAAGTCTTGCTTACCCTTCAGTTTGAACCAAAAGGCCAAACCGGCCAATTTTTGCCCCATTCGGGAAACTGAAACCCCCTGCTCCATGTTCCTGGACACAAAATATATCACCATCAACAGCCTGTCTCGTACGTCCGCCCCTACCTGTAACCCCAAAGCCTCCCATTTTGCCCATGTTTTCTCGTATGCCGACCAGGTGCCCCCACTCACCGATCGCCTGATCCAGTCGGAGGCTCGTCCAATGCAATCGTCCACAATTCCTCCGGGCAGGGTGCCCCCTGAGCGTCCACCGACGGTGCCAGCTCCCGGAACTTTTCCCACTGAAAGCGAGACAGTGTGTCAGCCACAACACTCTCCACCGCAGGTAAGTGCACCGCATGTAAAAAGATGTTCAATTGCATGCATCGTAGTACCAAATGCCTCAGCAGTCTAACCACCGGCGGAGACGCTGCCGACACCCGGTTAAGGACCTGCACCACACCCAAATTGTCCCCATGGAAGCGAACCTTCCGATCCCTGAAGGATTCCCCCCAAAGCTCCACCGCCAGCACCACTGGAAAGAGCTCCAACAGCACCATGTTCCTCAGCAGCCCTCCACCTTTCCAGGAGTCGGGCCAGGGGCCCGCACTCCACTTTCCTTGGAAATAGGCCCCAAACCCCGTGGACCCCGCCGCATCCGTGTAGAGCTCCAGATCAAAGTTGCTCACCGGCCCGGCCATCCATAACGCCCGTTCATTGAAACGTTCCAAAAACACATGCCAAATCCGTAAATCCTCCTGATGATCCTTCGACAAACTCACAAAGTGTCTCGGGGAATCCACCCCCCCGTACTGGCCGCTAGCCTCCTGCTGAAGACCCTACCCATGGGTATTATCCTGCATGCGAAATTCAATTTTCCCAGCACAGACTGAAGAGTCCTGAGCTGTACCCTGTGCAAGCCCACCAACCCATGTATATCCGCCTTCAACGCTTCCAACTTCTCTTCCGGCAAACGACACTCCATCGCCTCCGAATCCAATATGATGCCCAGAAAGCTGATTACCATCGTCGGCCTTTTCGGTCTTCTCCGGGGCCAGTGGGATACCGAAACTCTCTGCCAGCGAGTGTCAATAGCACTGCACAAATCGCCGACGAGGCCGGACCTACGCACAGGAAGTCATCCAGATAGTGGATGACCAAATTCACTCCCGCGACATAATACTCTTCCCGCCACTGGCAGCCTAAAGGCCGAAAACTCTCGGGGTGCACCGGAAGCAAGCGGAAAGCCGCCTCAATGTCCGTTTTTGCCATCAAAGCCCCCCAGCCATGTCGTCTCACCCAAAACACCGCCGCATCAAAGGACATGTAAGAATATGCGCTCAGCCGGGGGTCGATGGCATCATTCACTGAACCGACTTTTGGATAGGACAGATGGTGGATTAAACAATACTTACCTGGTTCCTTCTTAGGTACCACCCCCAAAGGCGATACCACCAGGTCCGGCATGGGCATATCTGAAAAAGGGCCTGCGATCCTCCCCAATGCCACCATCTTCCGCAGCTTCTCCGAAACCACTTCAGGATGTAGCATGGCGGATCGCAAATTCTTGGACACCAGGGGGGTTGTCCCGAGGACTGCCGAAAATCCGAAAACCCACCGCAAACCCCAAACCCAGAATTGATGCTGCCTCCCTATCCGAATATCGATCTAGAAAAGGACATATCCTTTTCAGCCTCACCGGCGTCGTCCCTCTTGTTTGAAGGCTCTCCAGCCCTGCCTTTTCCTTGCTTGAAGCACTGAGATACCGGGTGGGCTCCCCCCAACCTGAGCACTCGTGCTTGTACTTGCAACTTCCCGTGAACCTACAACTACCTTCATTATACTGCCAGCAGACTCCCATTTTTCTAGCAGCCGATTGACCGGAAGCCCCTGATCCACCGCCCCCCCCCCCCCTTCCTGAAAAAACTGATTTGGCGTCCTCGCCGACGACATAAGGCGCATCCACAAACTGATATCCTTATGATCCCAGTGAAGAGCAGGTCGAATTGCCCTCCTTTGCCAAAACTGTTCATCATATCGCAGCCAAGCCAATCCCCCGTAGACTGTGCGCTTCCCCGATCACGTCCAAGTAGCAAAAAAGCGATGAACAATGCTCCGGATTCTTCTCCCCTATCACGCTGGCGAGAATCGCAAACGCCTGCAGCCAATTTGTGAAGGTCCATGGTATCAACCGGTACCGTCTCTTCTCCTCGTCCTCCTTCTTGTTGTCCTCAGGCTTGACTTTATCTAGATTGAACTTTTCCAGGGGCAACAGAGAAAATATCTCCACGTATTCCCCTTTCCATATCTTTTCCCTAACCTCCTGTTTCAAATGCGCACCCAGCGGCCCCTCAAAACACACATACACTTCACACCGTGCCGCATCCGCCAATCTGACCAGATCTTGTTTTTTGCCCGCGTCCCCCACTTTGTCCACCGAAGACCCCGATGGTGCTTCCGGCGCGGAAGCCACCACCGAGTCCCCCGTGCCTGGATCCATGACCGCCCCGGACGCAGCCGGCGGGGTCGCCCCCACTGTTACCCCCATCTACCGGTAGTGCCACGCCTGCGGCCCCGACCTGCCTGAATGCCCCGCCGGCCCCCGTGCATGGTCCCCGGAGCTGTCCAAGTCGCCCCCGGCCCTGCCCCGCCAGACTCCAATCTGCCAAAGAGTTCCTTAAGCCCCGCTAGGAGGCCCGCTAGCCCCCCATCCGCCGGGATGCGGTCCCTCCCCTGCTGGGCCAGATGGGGGCAGACGGGGCAGTGTCCCCCCCACTGCCGGCAACCCCCAGTAGACCCTCCTCCCCCTCACTACCTGACCCCTCCCAACCATCCCGCCCCAATGACCCCTGAATAAAAGCCGACTTACCGGGCCGCCTGGAAGAATCGCCTCCAGCCGCCGAACCTCCACCGACCACTGACAGAACGCCACTCAGTCCCTCCTCCTCTGGCGGCAAAAGTTCGCCTTCCAACCGGTCAGGGGTCGCTGCTGCATCCCCTCGCGACATCCGTCCTCGGGGCCCCGCCTTGGCTGCTGGCGAGCTTCGCTTGGGCCGTCCTCTTCTCCGCCCTGTTGCCGACTTCCCCCGGCCTTTGGCTCCTGCTTCCTCCACTGCTGGCAGGCTGCTGGCAGGCTGCTGTGCGGCGGCCGCCACCCCTCGGGAGTCATGGCCTCCAACCCAGTCGCAGTCCCCGCAGAACTGTTGGTATGCCTCAGTCGGCGTGGCCCCGCCCCCGCAGCGACTGCGCCAGGAGAAGGGCCCAGATCCTCTTCGAGGTGTACCGCTGTGCTACTGGAGGCCGTCGCCGGTCCGGCCAACGGCCTATCATGGCTGCGCCCACCGCCCCAGCTGCACCCAGAGGCCTCCTCTGCCCTCATGACCGGCCTCTTTGCGGGCGGCTCGTGGGGGGCGGCGCCAACGTTCCCCGCATGGCGAATAGGTGGAGCCCTGGGGGATTCAGGGGAGAATCGGGCCAGCGGGCGGGAGCACTGCGCCCGGGCCGATTCTTCCCCCGCAGTCCTGGTGGTGTCACGCTGTTCCCTGAGAGCCGCCTCTACCTGGTCTCTCAGCCATCTCTCTCCGTTCGCCGCCGCCACGGCCCGTAGCTGTTGAACGTGCTCCCCCAGTGACGACGCCATCCTGCCTCTCGAACTTCTCCTTTCCGACTGACGCTGGGGCGTAGAGCGCGCACACATCCTTGCGCTGGCTCCGCCCCCCAGCTGCTATTACCCAATCGCTGACAGTCCACTATAATCATGTCAGCCCTCTGCCTACCCCTTCGTTCTTGGCTACAGGCTGTACTTTAGTAAAGACGGGAGAGATGTAATTGGGGACGTTACGAAAAAAATCAAATCATCTGCATAAGCTGCCAACTTCTGATCTTCATTTTTTATTTTTACCCCCCTGATATCCACATTGGCACATATTTTCCTTAAAAAAGGTTCTATTGTCAAAATGAATATTAAGGCCGCGTACACACGGGCGGACTGTCCGCCCAACTAGGTTCGTCAAACAGTTTGACAAACAGTCCGTTCAAAATTAGCATGAACGGACTTGACCACACACGACGAACGAACAGTCCGCTGAAAACTTGCGCGATGACGTGAACGGCACGTACGACGGGACGAGAAATTCGAAGTCCAATACACTGCAATGCAACCTTCGCCGTGTAAATTCTTTCTGAGCATGCGCGAGACTTAGTTTGTCGAACAAGCCTACACACGAGCGGACTGTCCGCTCAAACCAAGTTTCAGCGGACAGTCTTACGGAAATTCCGAAAAACTTTGTTCGTCAGACTGTCCGCTGAAACTGTCCGCTGAAGCCCACACACGAGCGGACTGTCCGCTGAAACACTGTTCAGCGGACAAAGTTGGGCGAACAGTCCGCCCGTGTGTGCGCGGCCTAAGGGTGAGAGGGGACATCCCTGGCGTGTTCCATTTAAGATGGAGAATGGCTCTGATAGCCTATCATTCACTTTCACCCTAGCACTTGGTTTTGAATATAAGTTAAGGATCCATCTCAGCATCCCCTCCCCCAGGCCTATATGTTGTAATACCACTTTTATGAATATCCAATCTACCCGGTCAAACGCTTTTTCTGCATCCGCGGATACTATCACCGTTGACTTATGCAATTTTTGTACCAGGTAGATTGTGTTCACCGCTCGTTGTGTATTTTCTCTTCCTTCTCTCCCTGGGACAAATCCCACTTGATCTGGGTGTATTAATTCCGTTATCAAATTTATCACTCTCATAGCTAATATCTTTGTGAACAATTTAAGGTCCACATTCAACAACGAAATAGGTCGGTAGCTGGGACACCGAGAGGGATCCTTTCCTTCTTTTGGTATTACTGTTATATGCGCCAGTAACGTTTCTGTTGGAATGACTTTTTCTGACGGAAAGTCCGACGTGTGTACACTGCAGCACATCAGTGTGAAAAAAAGCAGATCTCTTCTGCTGCTGGCACCACTCTGGAGACCACTAGCTGGGATAAGAAATGGAATTGCAGTTGGTATCACTCCACATTGGATAGGAGCCAGCACTACAGAGGAGGCATTCGCTTATACAGCTCTTGCTCCATATACAGCTCCAACTTTACAAGTAGTCCCTCTGCATTGCACTCTGTTTGATGCTCTGGGATGGCGGGTCAGCAAGCCCAGTCCATTATCTACCAGTCACCTGGCTGTGATCTACTGTTAGGGTACTGAATGTAAAAATGTGTTAAACTAAATAAACATTAAACCTTCTATCTTTAAAGAATGAAAATTATGTAAATGGTGGAAAAGTGGCATTGGTGTTAGGACAATGCGAGAGGTGGACACTGTAGCAGCTGGCAGTGGCAATGGCAACTTTGAACAAGAGATTATTTCCCCAGGCGTGGAACACAGCCTAAGTTTAAGAAAACTGAGAACAGGTGTCAGGGAAGATGCATGCATGTGTGCAGGTGATTGGTTCCTGTAAACCCTGTTCGTGGCCATTTGCAGCTGTGCGTGTTCGCGCACACTGTTTCACAAGCATGTGCATACATGAGTGCACATTCGTGCCTGACGGGCTATTTAAATTGCACTGGTGCCTTTGTCAGTTCCATTTGGTCTATTATGTTTCTGAAGCAACTGTTTCTGTATTGCTAACCCATTGTCAACCCACTATGCTTCTGCCTTATCTATCTGCTCATCTGCCTTGTTATTACCAAATCTGGCCTTACTTCTGACTACTCTTCTGCCTGCTACCTGTGTCTGAGCTGCCTCCTAGTTGCTGACCTGCACTGTCTGACCTGTCTTTGGATCTTTTCCCTGCACCCAATCCAGCCATAGCTGGGCCTGTCACCAGTTCCTGTTCTTCTGCCAGTGTGCCACCAGCCAGCTGCTCTGGCTCAATCACCAGGTACGTTACAGCAGGCAGCTCTTTATTGCAGAAGAGACATGCTATGTACACACTTACCTGCCTGCTCACCATTTTCTACTTAATGTACACTGATTTCTGCGCGCTTTCCCAGGATGACATCACCCCCCGCCAATCAAAAGGTTGAAAAACAGGCACTTGGGAGAAAGTTACAGTGGTCGATTGCTGGAAAGCAGAGGTGAGTACAGTGGGGAGTTTAGTTCCACTTTAAAGGGACACTAACCTTTTTTTAAACCAGTAAGAGGTCTATGAGGTGCCTAAATGTGAAGGAGAAGCTGAGAAGTGGATTCTTCATTAATTCAATATTTATTGCTCAAAAAAATAGTATAGAAAACACCATCAACTTGTTTGTGGCACTGGCCACTTCCTCAGGATGGTGCATAAAACACTGATAAACACAAATATATATACAGCAGCTTACAAAAGAGAGTACACCTCTCACATTTTTGTAAATATTTTATTATATCTTTTCATGTGACCACACTGAAGAAATTACACTTTGCTACAATGTAAAGTAGTGAGTGTACAGCCTGTATAAAAGTATAAATTTGCTGTTCCATGTGCCCCATGATGACCTCAAACCTGTGACGAAACGCGCTGAGAGGAGTGACGTACTGACATCACCGTGCGCTATGTCCCATTGTTTGTAGCACAGGCGTGTGTACTGCAGCCGGCCAGCCACAATTTTATCTATTGAATTTTCTACTTGTTTTTATATGCCTATGGTGTTTGTTTTATAATAATAAATATCCAGCAGGTTTTACCCATGGCCATCTCATTTGTTTTCCTTTGAGCCATATTTGCATCACCATTCTTGTAATGCAATCGGTCGCTAGTGGAGGACTCATGTGGCCATAGTCCTGACCAGGGGACCCCCCACAGATGTGATGACCAGGTAGTTTCTGGAAATCCAACTGAAGAAAAAGTCCTAGCCTGGTATTAGCTACAGGCATTAACTATCTGGCAGCTGGTAAAGCGTACATTTCTTCTGGTGGTGGGATCTATCAAGCAAATCTATCACTTCAATTGTGAATTTTATCATATGTTGGACTGTCGCTAAATATTGCACAGTTTATTGGACACTCTCTGATCACTTTTTGTATATTTTTGGTCACTTTTTTTGGACACTAATACAGTATTATTGATCACTAATGATATACAATATTTTCCTCAAAAAATAAAAATTCTCCATTTACCCTTGAAGTTTATATATAAGATTAATACTCATTCACTGAGGTTTTTTAAGGTCAAGGTTTAGAGCGCAACCTTTTTTGTATTTATTGTAATTTGTGGGTATCCCACTTTGTGTTGCAGTTATTTAGTTTAGTTTATTGTCCAGCGCCGTTTTTACTTTTGCTTTACACAGCCATTAATGTCTAAACCGCTGGTCTAAACCGCTGGCAACAAAAGTGAGTACACCCCTAAGTGAAAATGTCCAAATTGGGCCTAAAGAGGCAATATTTTGTGTGGCTACTATTATTTTCCAGCACTGCCTTAACCCTCGTGGGCATGGCGTTCACCAGAGCTTCACAGGTTGCCACTGGAGTCCTCTTCCACCCCTCCATGACGACATCACGAAGCTGGTGGATGTTAGAGACCTTGCGCTCCTTCACCTTCCATTTTAGGATGTCCCACAGACATGCTTGGCCAGTCCTTTACCTTTACACTCAGCTTCTTTAGCAAGGCAGTGGTCGTCTTGAAGGTGTGTTTGGGGTCGTTATCATGTTGGAATACTGCCCTGCGGCCCAGTCTCTGAAGGGAGAGGATCAGGATCTGCTTCAGTATGTCACAGTACATGTTGGCATTCATGGTTCCCTCAATGAACTGTAGCTCCCCAGTGCCGGCAGCACTCATGCAGCTCCAGACCATGACACTCCCACCACCAAGCTGGACTGTACGCAAGACACACTTGTCTTTGTACTCCTCACCTTGTTGCCGCCACACACACGCTTGACACCATCTGAACCAAATACGTTTTTCTTGGTCTCATCAAACCACATTCCAGTAATCCATTTCCTTAGCTTGTTTAAGCAAACTGTTTGTGGGCTTTCTTGTGCATTATCTGTAGAAGAAGCTTCCTTCTGGGACGACAGCTATGCAGACCAATTTGATGCAGTGTGCGGTGTATGGTCTGAGCACTTACAGGCTGACCCCCCACCCCTTCAATCTCTCTAGCAATGCCAACATAACTCATACATCTATTTCCCAAAGATCACCTCTGGATATGACGTTGAGCATGTGCACTCAACTTCTTTGGTCGACCATGGAGAGGCCTGTTCTGAGTGGAACCTGTCCTGTTAAACCGCTGTATGGTCTTGGCCACCGTGCTGCAGCTCAGTTTCAGGGTCTTGGCAATCTTCTTATAATTTAGTACTGTGAAAAAAAGCAATTGAACCTCAACTGCGCAAATTCCGCGCCATGTGAAAAAAAACGAAAAAAGGAAAAACAAAAACAAAAAAAGCTGCTCCCTGAAAAAGTGAAAAAAAAAAACACCTTAATGGATAATAACAGTGATTTAGGGGCGCTCTAGAATAGTCTAAATGTGAAAAATTGATCAAACCATATCAATATCAAAATAGCATTGATACAAAATAATTAAAACAATGATCTAATCACCATACACAGAAAAAAAACATAATATCAAAATATGAAATAAACTGGGAACTGGTGAACCACCAATCATATGATAAAGTCCCAATATACGTGTGTCTACATGGAAAAAATTCTGAAGGATCCAAGTGTGGAAACAAATAATATAATTGTGGTATAGCAGCAGATCCAAAAGGCTTGCGACTCCATCCACCAAGCAAACAGCAATACACCACTTGTGAAGATACAAACTGCTTACCAGATTTGTTTGACCACTTTAATTAAAAAGTAAGTCAAACAGCGCCTATACAGGTAATACCTGCTCATATGGATACTGATGGAAATGACAATGGATAATACGTCCCCCTTCACAGACTCAGGCGGTATATATGAAAAAATACAAAAGGATCCATAGCGTGATACTGACTTTAATAAAAAATATATAAAAACAGATAGCCAAATGGCTCCTTACATGGTTGTGTGCCTGACCCGGCACTGGGGCTGCTCGCCTTGACAGAAAAACTCGCTCTCCGACCAAACTAAAAGGTCCTTCCACAATCGCTAGTAGCGTGCGTTCCAGGCCTTCAGACCGACAACCAGGCCATCTTTATATAGAGCAACAATTCTATTTTTCAGATCCTCAGAGAGTTCTTTGCCATGAGGTGCCATCTTGAACTTCCAGTTACCAGTATGAGAGAATGAGAGCGATAACACCAAATCTAACACACCTGCTCCCCAGTCACACCTGGGACCTTGTAACACTAATGAGTCTGGACAGGATCTGACTTTGGTGCTACTCAGTAGCATGGAGGATGTTATGGCCTCCAGACATATTAAATTATTTATCATCTATGCCCTGTATTATGCTATAAGAGAAGTCCCTCTCAGATGGAAACAACCTACCCCACCAACGCTTAAAGTGGGAGTCCGTCGGGAGTCCGCTGTTTTTTTTTTTTTTTTTAAAGCCAGCAGCTACAAATACTGCAGCTGCTGACTTTTAAAATAATGGCACTTACCCGCCCAGCGCGCCCGCGATGTCGGCACCCGAAGCCGATCTCTTGATCATCTCTCGGGTGCTGCCGCCGCCGTCTTGGGTATGGGAATCAGGAAGTGGAGCCTTTCGGCTTCATTTCCCGGTTCCTTACTGCGCATGCGCGAGTCGCGCTACGCAGTAAGGATGGTCCCCGCTGTCTCTGGGATCCGTGTTTTTTTCCAGCAGGCAGCGGGGGACCTTCGGAAAGGGGTGTAGATTCTGCGCAAAGGGGCGTACCTTCTGCAGAATCTACGCCGGAAGTGGGTGCAGATACCTGTACTGTACAGGTACCTGCACCCCCCTCCCCCCTGAAAGGTGCCAATTGTGGCACCGGAGGGGGGGAGGGTTCCAATGAGCAGAAGGTCCACTTTAGGGTGGACCTCCGCTTTAATGCTTCAACAATCAACTCTGTCTTGTCATTGTATAAACTGACCTAAGAGAGCAGGAATTGCCCTAAAAAAACTTTGGTGGCTGTAATTGTTTTGCTGCTCATTCTACTTAAATTCATATATCAGATGTGGTATTACTTAATAGATCTACTTGTTACCTTGTCTCCTCTTAGATTTTCTATTGCTATGTATAAACTGTGCATTATGTCATTAATAATGTGTAACTTTTGAATAAACTTTATACCTGTTAAAAAAAAAACAAAAAAAAACAGAAAACACTAACGAGTCACATGACACTGGGAGGCAAAATGGCTCATTGGGCCCAATTTGGGCATTTTCACTTAGGGGTGTACTCACTTTTGTTGCCAATGGTTTAGACATTAATGGCTGTGTGATGAGTTATTTTGAGGGGACAGCAAATTTACACTGTTATACAAGCTGTACACTCAGTGCTTTACATTGTAGCAAAGTGTAATTTCTTCAGTGTTGTCACATAAAAAGATATAATAAAATATTTACAAAAATGTGAGGGGTGTACTCACTTTTGTGAGATACTGTGTATATATATATATATATATATATATATATATATATATATATATATATACAGTGGTGTGAAAAAGTGTTTGCCCCCTTCCTCATTTCCTGTTCCTTTGCATGTTTGTCACACTTAAGTGTTTCGGAACATCAAACCAATTTAAACAATAGTCAAGGACAACACAAGTAAACACAAAATGCAATTTGTAAATGAAGGTGTTTATTATTAAAGGTGAAAAAAAATCCAAACCATCATGGCCCTGTGTGAAAAAGTGATTGCCCCCCTTGTTAAAACATACTATAACTGTGGTTGTCCACACCTGAGTTCAATTTCTCTAGCCACACCCAGGCCTGATTATTGCCACACCTGTTCACAATCAAGGCATCACTTAAAGCGGGAGTCCACCGGGACTCCGCGTTTTTTTTTTTTTTTTTTTTAAAGCCAGCAGCTACAAATACTGCAGCTGCTGACTTTTAAATAGTGACACTTACCTGTCCAGCGCGCCCGCGATGTCGGCACCCGAAGCCGATCGCTCGCTCGTCTATCGGGTCCTGCCGCCACCATCTTGGGTATGGGAATCAGGAAATGGAGCCTTTCGGCTTCATTTCCCGGTTCCCTACTGCGCATGCGCGAGCCGCGCGGCGCAATCCGGACGGTCCCCGCTGCCTCTGGGAGCTGTGTGTTTCCCAGCAGGCAGCGGGGCACTTGCTGAAGGGGGCGGGCGCTTGCGGAAAGGGGTGTAACGTACGCCCCTTTCCGCAGAGAGCTAGCCCGGAAGTGGGTGCAGTTACCTGGATTATCCAGGTAACTGCACCCCCCTCCCCCCTGAAAGGTGCCGATTGTGGTGCCGGAGGGGGGGGGATTCCGATGAGCGGAGGTCCATTTTAGGGTGGACCTCCGCTTTAAATAGGAGCTGCTTGACACAGTAAGGTCCACCAGAAGATCCTTAAAAGCTACACATCATGCCGAGACCCAAAGAAATTCAGGAACAATTGAGAAAGAAAGTAATTGAGATCTATCAGTCTGGAAAGGGTTATAAAGCCATTTCCAAAGCTTTGGGAATCCAGCGAACCACAGTGAGAGCCATTATCCACAAATGGCGAAGACATGGAACAGTGGTGAACCTTCCCAGGAGTGGCCGGCCGCCCCAAATTACCCCAAGAGCGCAGCGATGACTCATCCAAGAGGTCACAAAAGACCCCACAACAACGTCCAAGGAACTGCAGGCCTCACTTGCCTCAGTTAAGGTCAGCGTTCATGCCTCCACCATCAGGAAAAGACTGGGCAAAAATGGCCTGCATGGGAGAGTTCCAAGGAGAAAACCACTGCTGAGCAAAAAGAACATCAAAGCTCGTCTCAATTTCTCCACAACACATCTTGATGATCCCCAAGACTTTTGGGACAACATTCTGTGGACCGATAAGACAAAAGTGGAACTCTTTGGAAGGTGTGTGTCCAAGTATATCTGGTGTAGAAGGAACACTGCATTTCATAAAAAAAACATTATACCAACAGTAAAATATGGTGGTGGTAGTGTGATGGTCTGGGGCTGTTTTGCTGCTTCAGGACCTGGAAGACTTTCCGTGATAAAAGGAACTATGAATTCTGCTGTCTACCAAGAGATCCTGAAGGAGAATGTCCGACCATCTGTTCATGTACTCAAGCTGAAACGAACTTGGGTTCTGCAGCAGGACAATGATCCTAAACACACCAGCAAGTCCACCACCGAATGGCTGAAGAAAAACAAAATGAAGACTTTGGAGTGGCCTAGCCAAAGTCCTGACCTGAATCCTATTGAGATGTTGTGGTATGACCTTAAAAAGGCCGTTCATGCTCGAAAACCCTCTAATGTAACTGAATTAGGAAAATTCTGCAAAGATGAGTGGGCCAAAATTCCTCCAGGACGCTGTAAAAGCCTCATTGCACGTTATCACAAACGCTTGGTTGCAGTTGTTGCTGCTAAGGGTGGCCCAACCAGTTATTAGGTTTAGGGGGCAATCACTTTTTCACACAGGGCCATGATGGTTTGGATTTTTTTTCACCTTTTCACCTTTAATAATAAACACCTTCATTTACAAATTGCATTTTGTGTTTACTTGTGTTGTCCTTGACTATTGTTTAAATTGGTTTGATGTTCCGAAACACTTAAGTGTGACAAACATGCAAAGGAACAGGAAATGAGGAAGGGGGCAAACACTTTTTCACACCACTGTATATGTATGTTTGCATACATAATATCTCTTACAGTGGTTATCAAATTCAGGTGATCAAATTTCATTAATATTCTATACGTTCACATGATAGTCAAAAGGACTATGTTATCAATATGTAACCGAAAAGATAATATAATAATAATAATAATAATAATAATAACAATATACACTATATAAGTAGCTCTATACACCTCCACATGAATTGTAAAAATAGGATGAATCATAAAATATACATCAATGCGTATAAAGTAAAGCAAACTGTATACTCCATTATATAGGGATGATAAAAAAAAAGTGATAGATATCATTAAAAATATTTTTTGATTATTTCATAGTTCATATTATATGGCTATAATGAATGATATGTGTTTGCATGTATTGTTTGTTTTTGTTTTAACCTCTTCCAGTCCAGGCAAATTCTGACATTTTTCTTATACATGTAAAAATTAGTTTTTGCTAGAAAATTACTCAGAACCCTCAAACATTATATTTATTTTAATCAGAGATCTTGAAGAATAAAATGGTTGTGGCATTTTTTATGTTGCATGATATTTGTGCAGCGCTTTATCAAACTCAGATTTTCAGGAAAAAATACAATTGAATGAGTTTTAGTGAACACAGACACAATATAATGCTCGTTTTTGGTAACATATTAAATATAATGTTATGCTGAATACAGTATATTGATAAAAAAAAAAAAAAAAAATTACACATTTTGAAATTGTGTAAGCCCATGGAATAGCGACAAACTATGGTACCTAAAAATCTCCATAGGCTTTGGAAGCCCTAAAAGGTTATCAGTTTTGAGTTATACAGGAGGTCTGGCAGTAGAATTCTTTCTCTCACTCTGATGTTCTTGGCGATACCTCACCTATTTTGACACCGTGTAAAGTAGGTACTCCTGCGCTAAAAGGAATAAATGTAATATATTGAAAAATAGGTGCTGCATACACCGTAAGGACCAAACTTGTGTCCAAATGTGTACGTAATCAAAAAATAGGGGGTGGTGTTGCGCTCCTTACACAAGATTATGTATTTTTCTATATATAGTAACTTGTTGGAATTATCAACTTGTGATTATAGCTAGCAAACATTCATCGGTATCATTAACCAAATAGAGTGCAAATGTGCAGATAAAGTATACTAAAATAGTATCATAAATTCATAAATATATACGTTAAAAAGGGACATAGATGTTCATCATAAAAAATTTCTACTGTGCAATAAACAAATTTAAAAAATAGATGTAAAACATATATCCAACATGTGCAAAATTGCATAAAAAGGTAAGTAGTGTGTGATTTCAAAATTGTGCAACATACGCAAAGAGTGAATAATTCATAAAGTGACTTATTTCATCAAGGAGAAACAAAAATATGTATATACACAGAAAAAGTATATAAATAAAATAAATAAATAAATAAAATTCCTTTAGCAAACTGAGTGTATCAAGTCTCTAGTGCAATATTGGATGTTTATTTCTTGGTCCAGTGTGCGACAGTAGTGCAGATGTGGAAGTGTTTCACAAGAACACTGTGTGCTGCTATACTGACATTCAGTGATACTGTGCCTTTAAGTGCTAAGAAATGAATCTTCAGTGTCACTGACACCCATGGCTGAAATAAATGATTACCTTACTGCTGTAAGGTAAACAGCATGTAGCAAGGTTTAAGGGGAGGGATCCCTTTGGATTGATCTTTTCCTAGGCGTTCGTACTGTGTATGGAATAAAGACGGGGGGGGGGGATCCTTTCCTTGTCTTTCTGCTGGGTGTTAGTTACTTGGATCACTCAGGTCATTTAGATGCTCAATGTATCAAAGAAAAGATAAAGAGAGGCCTACCATGGTGCAGTATATTGAAAAAAGTTTTGACGTTTATTTAACCACTTGCCGACCGCCGCACGACGATGTACGTCGACAGAATGGCACGGGCAGGCATATGGGCGTACCTGTATGTCCCTGCCTTCCCGCGGGTGGGGGGCCCGATCGGGCCCCCCCCGGTGCCTGCGGCGGTCGGTATTCGTTCGGGAGCGATCCGGGATGAGGGGGCGGCCATTCATTCATGGCCACCCCCTCGCGATCGCTCCCGACGAATGGAAATCCTTCGTGACATCACTTCCTCTCCTGTAATGTAAACACAGGAGAGGAAGTGATGTAATCTCTCCTCCGTGTCGGTATTTTTCGTTCCGGCACCAAGGAGAGAGGATCGGTGAGTTGCACCAACACGACACTTCACAGTAGAACATGCCAGGCACACTCACACCCCCCCCTTTACCCCACGATCACCCCCCCAATTACCCCTGCCCCCCCATTCACAGTGACACCAATGATTTTTTTTTTTGCATTGGTGTCATTTGTGACTGTAATAACTGTTAGGGCAGTTAGAGTTAGCCCCCTTTAGTTCTAATGTACCCCCCTAACCCCCCCAATAAAGGTTTAACCCCGTGATCACCCCCCGTCGCCAGTGTCACTAAGGCTGGGTTCACATTGCAGCAGTTTATGAGAACGGATGTGATTCGCACCGCACTGCATTGCAAATCACATCCGATCTCTGCGATTCGAGTTCAGCCATTCGCTGCGCCCGCCGCACCCGCCGCAAATTCGCACGGGACCCTTTTTTTGGTCCGCAGCAGAATCGGATCGCATGGGTGTTCACACCATGCGATCCGAGTTTGCAGATCGCACTGCGATATGCGAACTGATCTGGGGGTGTCATTAACATTTCACTGATACTCCCAGCAGTTCGCATAGGGCAGTGTGAACTGCCGCCGGGAGGCATGCGATGCGGGAACCCGCCGCGGATTCGTGGCGTTCCCGCATCGCTCCAGTGTGAACCCAGCCTAATAAGCGATCGTTTTTCTGATCGCTGTATTAGTGTCACAGGTGACGCTAGTTAGGCAGGTGGGTATTTAGGTTCGCCGCAGCTTTTTATAGCGCCAGGGACCCCCATATACTACTGCATAAAGCCCCCTGATTGCCCCCTAGTTAACCCTTTCACCAGTGATCACCATATAACTGTTACAGGTGACGCTGGTTGGTTAGTTATTTTTTTATAGTTTCAGGGCACCCGCCATTTATTACCTAATAAAGGTTTAACCCCCTGATCACCCGGCGGGTGTCATTTGTGACTGTAATAACTGTTAGGGCAGTTAGGGTTAGCCCCCTTTAGTTCTAAGGTACCCCCCCAACCCCCCCAATAAAGGTTTAACCCCGTAATCACCCCCCGTCGCCAGTGTCACTAAGGCTGGGTTGACATTGCAGCGGTTTATGAGAACGGATGTGATTCGCACCGCACTGCAGTGCAAATCACATCCGATCTCTGTGCGATTCGAGTTCAGCCATACAGATAGTATGGCTGAATTCGCGTTGCACCCGCCGCACCCGCCGCAAACTCGCACGGGACCCTTTTTTTGGTCCGCAGCAGAATCGGATCGCATTGGTGTTCACACCATGCGATCCGAGTTTGCAGATCGCACTGCGATATGCGAACTGATCTGGGGGTGTCATTAACATTTCACTGACACTCCCAGCAGTTCGCATAGGGCAGTGTGAACTGCCGCCGGGAGGCATGCGATGCGGGAACCCGCCGCGGATTCGTGGCGTTCCCGCATCGCTCCAGTGTGAACCCAGCCTAATAAGCGATCGTTTTTCTGATCGCTGTATTAGTGTCACAGGTGACGCTAGTTAGGCAGGTGGGTATTTAGGTTCGCCGCAGCTTTTTATAGCGCCAGGGACCCCCATATACTACCGCATAAAGCCCCCTGATTGCCCCCTAGTTAACCCTTTCACCAGTGATCACCATATAACTGTTACAGGTGACGCTGGTTGGTTAGTTATTTTTTTATAGTTTCAGGGCACCCGCCATTTATTACCTAATAAAGGTTTAACCCCCTGATCACCCGGCGGGTGTCATTTGTGACTGTAATAACTGTTAGGGCAGTTAGGGTTAGCCCCCTTTAGTTCTAAGGTACCCCCCCTAACCCCCCCAATAAAGGTTTAACCCCGTGATCACCCCCCGTCGCCAGTGTCACTAAGGCTGGGTTGACATTGCAGCGGTTTATGAGAACGGATGTGATTCGCACCGCACTGCAGTGCAAATCACATCCGATCTCTGTGCGATTCGAGTTCAGCCATACAGATAGTATGGCTGAATTCGCGTTGCACCCGCAACCTACAACTCACATCACTAGTAGTATCACAAGGGCAGAGTCCAGTAAACACTGGGAAAAGTAAGAGGGCGGGGCCCTGCCCAGATTACTGTGGCAACAGTGTTCGTACACGTATTATGCAGATTGAGCATCATTATCAAAAGAGCATATCGGGAAATGGAGAAAGGGAAGACAGAAAAAGAGATAAGAGAGAAAAAAAGAGGAAGAACCAGAACTAGAGACATATCACAGAGGAAGGAAAGGAACTAAGGAAAGAGGGGGGTTGGGAGGGAGGGTGGCACTGACCAGGTGGCTCAAGGATGTCACAAATGGGTATGAGCCTCTTCCGCCCCTTATGGGCAAAGCTTAGGGTTTCAAAAGTTGTCTATCGAATCCAGGGGGAAGAAAATGCTCCAACCAAGGGCGCCAGACCTTAAGATGTTGTGGGATCCTATCCACTATTGTGGCCTCTATTTTGCTGTGTATCATAGCCTGAGTGACCCTATTCCTAACTTCCGCAATATGCAGGAATGGGGACTTCCATGCCTTCGCTATTGTCTGCTTGCCAGCTGTAGTGAGTTGCAAAAAGAGACGCAGTTGTGATTTAGTAAAGTCTCGCGGTGGAAGATTAAGTAGGGCCAGAGATGGGTCGGGAGGGAGGGTCACGTTAAACAAAGTTGAAACCATGTGAAATATTATTGCCCAGAAGCGCTGCACCACAGGACATGTCCACCAAATATGCAAGTGGGTGCCACCAGTGTTACAACCACGAAAGCAATTAGGGGAATATGATGGTAGATATCTAGCAATCCTGGTCGGGACCAGATACCATCTCATGAGGACTTTATAACTGGCTTCTAGTGCAACAACATTCTGTGAGGAAAGCTTAGTAGTTGCCCATATCGTTGACCAATCGCTAACATCCAGGTCCAAGGATAGGTCCTTGGACCAGGCAGAAACATACGAGGGAGGCAGGGATGAGGAAGACGTGAGATATGCGTAGAGATTGGAGATTATGCCCGGGGCATGGGGGTCTGAGTCACATATATCCTCGAAAATAGACAATTTGTTCAGCACCCTTTGGGAGCCCAAGAGGGTTTGGATAAAGTGGGAAATTTGGAGGTACCTGAAGCACTCACGGGAGGGGAGGTGCGAATGGGCTTGTATGGATGGAAAGGGTTTCAGGACACCGTTCGAGATGAAGTCCCTCACACGTTCTAGTCCGGCACGAGACCAGGCCAGAAAAGAGGCAGGCTGAGAAAATGCAGGAGGGAATAGTGGATGGCCAAGAAGAGATAGTAGGGGTAAGTGCGGGGAGGTCAATTTAAAAGGTCTGCGTAATTTGTCCCAGATTTTCATAGAATGTAAGGTTATAGGATTAGAAATAGGACCCCGGGCAGTGGCGGGGAGCCACAAAAGATTGGTGATATGTATAGGATGAAGATCTATTGCCTCCAGAGCCACCCAGAGAGGGATCTCCGTTTTCGCGTGGTAAAGGGCCAACTGAGCAAGTTGTGCAGCCTGATAATAACGGAGAAAATTGGGAACACCAAGACCCCCATTGAGCTTACTGCGGAGCAAAGTTGAACGTGAAATTCGGGGGGCCCCGGTGCCCCAAATATATTTGTATACCCGACTCTGGATCGCCCTGTGGAAATAAGGTGGGACCGCGACCGGGAGGACTCTATACAGGTATAACAACTTCGGCAACAAGGACATCTTCACAGCCGCGATCCGCCCCAGCCATGAAACGTGTAAAGGCAGCCAGGTGTCAAGCATGGAGGACAAGTGTTTAAACATTGGGAGATAATTAGAACGGAATAGGTGGGCGGGGTCACTGGTTAGTTTGATACCTAAGTAAGAAATTGAGGAGAAGGACCATTGAAAGGGGAAATTACTTTTTATAAGGTCGAGGACCTCTGGAGGGAGCGACACATTAAGGGCTTTAGATTTCTCTTGGTTGACCTCTAACCCAGATATTCTTGCAAATTTGGACAGGAGTTGTAGAAGGTTGGGCAGGGAGACATGTGGGAATGTAACGAATAACAGGGCGTCATCAGCGAAAAGGCATATTTTGTGGGATGTAGAAGCAACTTCTACACCATGAATATTGGGATCGGATCTAATTAAGGCAGCAAGGGGTTCAATTACTAGGGCAAATATTAATGGGGACAAGGGGCAACCCTGCCTTGTCCCTCTACTAATTGGGAAACACTCTGAACTGAAGCCCGAGTACTTAACATATGCCTGCGGATGGGTATACAGAGCACTTACCCATTGCAAGAAGTTGGGGCCAAAACCCCAACGTCCCAAAATGTAGTGAAGATAGGGCCATGAGACCGTATCAAAAGCTTTCCTAATATCAAGGGATAAAAGGTGCATGGGAATCTTACGAGACATAGCTATGTGCTGTAGAAGGACAACCCGACGTATGTTGTCGGCAGCCTGGCGGCGAGGAATGAATCCTACTTGATCCTTATGTATCAAGCCTCCAATGATCGGGTTGAGTCTTAGGGCAAGGATTTTGGCTAGTAGTTTCACATCTACATTTAAAAGGGATATGGGCCTATAGTTGGACCAGAGGGTGTGGTCAGTATTGGGCTTAGGGATCATGGCGATAATGGCAGTCAGCGAGTCTCGGCCAAGGGATTGTTGCTGTAGCAGGGCGTTGAAAGATTTAGAAAGAAGTGGGGCAAGAGTAGATGCAGACTTCTTGTAATATACAGCTGGAAGACCATCCGGGCCAGGGCGTTTATGAGGCTTAAGTGATTTAATGGCGCCAAGGACTTCCTCCACCGAGATAGGTTTATCTATAGACTCCCGGCTAGCATCAGGCAACGTAGGTATAGATAAACCTTGGAAGAGCATCTCCGCCTCAGAAGAGGGAAGAGACCCCTTTGTTTCATATAGGTTAGCAAGACGCTTACGGAATTCAGAAAGTACCTTAACAGGGTTGCTAGTATGAGTGCCATTAGCCAGCCGGAGTCTAATAGGTTTGTGTATACAGTCTGGTCGCCGGAGACTCAGCGCTAATAAGGTGTCTGGCTTGTTGGCCTTTGTGTAGATCTTGTGGCCGGACCGGCGGAGAGCTTTCTCCGCAGATTCAGCCAAGAGCAAATCCAGCTCCAACTTGGTTGCTTCCAGCTGTTTCTTGTTAGCATTGGAAGGGGTCGCTTGGAATTGTAGAAACTGGCGTTGGAAGTCAGCTTCCAACCGTTGTAATTTGAGTCTTTTGTCACGCTTCAGATGAGTGGCAACTGAGATACAGGTACCTCTGATCACCGGTTTGTGCGCTTCCCAGAGCAGGGTTGGCGAAATGTCTGGACTAGCATTAAATTGAAGATAGTCATTAAGGGCAGTTTGAATATCGAGACAATAAGACTGGTTAGTAAGGAGGGCCTCATTCATACACCAGGATTTGTTGTCAGGGCGGGGTATTAATGACGAGACCGTAGTTACAACAGCGCAGTGATCTGACCACGTGATGGGTTGTATGGAGGATTTTAGTAAAATTGGGGAGGATGCGATTGGTACAAGGATATGGTCAATTCTAAAGAACGAGTTGTGCGGGGGGGAATAGTAGGTATAATTTTTCTTCAATGGGTTACACTCTCTCCAGGAATCCAAAAGGGAGTGTTGTTGCAGTAATCTGCGAAGTTGTGAAGCAGGAGAATAATGATCTGAGGAGTAGGGAGACTTATCCAGATGCGGATGAAGCACCAAATTTGAATCGCCGCACATAAATAACGTACCTTTGGAGTGTGCCCTAACTACCTGCAAGAGGTGGGTGAAAAAGGGGATCGGGTTGACGTTTGGGGCATAATAGGAGACAAACGTAGTTTCCACTTCCTGTAAAAGGCCCACCAATATTATATAGCGGCCTGAGGGGTCTTTGATCTCTGTTTGTAATGTGAAGGGCAGGGAGTGGTGGAAAGCAAGTAGAACCCCTCTGTGTTTAGTATCTGCAGAGGCGGTGTACACTAAGGGATAACGGGAGCTGAAATATTTGGGGGTGTTGCGGGCAGTGAAATGAGTTTCCTGGAGGGCAACAATGTCAGCCCCCAGGGAAACAAAGGTGCGAAAGGCCTTAGTTCTCTTATGAGGGGAGTTAAGTCCCTTAACATTAAGGGAAATTATATTTAAAGGAGCCATCTAGGTGATCGGAGAAGGGTAAGTAGAAAAAAAAGTGGGTGAAGAGAGGAGGGTGAGCCACCCGGCCAGTAAGGGAGAGAAAAAGGAAGGAAAGAAGCAAGAAGGAAGCACAAAGGAGAAAAGAGACAGCGGGGGGAAAAGAAAAGAGGGGAAGTGGTGTACAAGGCGTAGGGCATCCCATTAGTTGAGAAAAACTGAACAAAGTATCTGTAGTGCCCAACCAAATAGTGCGCTAGCTCCACAGCCAGAAAAAACCGACCGAAGAGAGAGAGCACCGGGGGTGGGGGAGCAGTGACAACTCCCCACTGCAAGCGGATCTAACAGTGAAAACCATATAATTAAAGTTAGGACAACATCTTGAGTAAAAGTAACATAAACTAAACAAGAGGCAAACGGCAGTATCCATAGCCTTCTAGATATAAGGGATTTGCAACTATCCCAGGTCGTAGGTGGGGATAAAGAAAGGATCAGAGGGGAGGGAGGCAGGGGGAATGGGCGGGTGAGGGGAATGCAAGGGAAAGGTAAGGGGAGGAAGAGAAAAGGAGGGGGGGGATTAGGAGGAGAGGAAAAACAAGGGGGAGCATGGGAGGGAAGAGGGGGAGGGTAAAAGGTGGGGGAAGGAGGGAGAGAAACAGCCAGCCCACGAGTTGCATAAATAGGAGCAGGCTAAAAAACATAAATCACCGTTTACTGAGAAGAGTGCTGGAGGAGGCGCGGAAGGAGACATCCAATGGAAAAGAAGTGGCGGGGCGCAAGGATGAGAGGAGGGGAGACGAGCAAGTCACATCCCCACCCCCCGCCCAACCCCCCCCCCGCCCCCCCCAGCAGACCAACCAAAAAAGAAACAAACGTAAATAAAAACAGAAAAAAAAAAACATTTGTTGGCATGAGATACATACAGATGAAGTCAACGAAGTATATAACAGTTTACATATCAAAAATAGAAATAACTGAACCAGTACTATATCCCCACTAGGGGACATAGAGACCTCATGGGACACCTAAATAAGGGCGTCGCAAGCACACCCAGCTACTGTCCCCCAGGTGGCAGCACATTATCAGATAGGTACAAAAGGAGAAGACAAAAATGAAGAGTAAAAATGAAAAAATGGAGAACGAAAAATGAGAAAAAGGGGCAAAAATAGAGATACAAAAAATATACAAAACACGAGGTGGCAAAAAAAAGCAAAAACATTAGTGGAAGTGCTGCAACAGCGGGGCTACAATGAAGGTCCAGAGGTCGGGGCCACAAAGAGGTACTCCAAGAGTACTGAGGAAAAAAGAGGAAGCACCCTCAGATATATCAACGAGGCGTGCGGGACTTCGGGCTGAGAAAGGCATCTTCCGGACGACGTGAAGGGGTCCCCTTACGGATAGATGTCGGGTCCAGCGGATTGCGCTTCGGTGTGGCCGAATATGGATGAGCCGTGGATCGAGCCGGGGTGCGGGGTAGCGCAGTCTCCGAGACTTGAACCGACAAGGTCAGACGAAGAGATTCCAGCAAATGCTGTAAGGATTCCGGGGTTGAGCACGAATGCTGCTGGCCCTGGTGTGTAAACTGCAGGGCGAAGGGGAACCTCCAAGTGTACTTAAGCTGGTGCTGCATTAAGACTTGAAGTTGAGGCTTCATGGCACGGCGTTTGGCTATAGTCAGCGGAGCCAGGTCAGAGAAAAGCTGATATTTATGCGTTTGGAAGAGCAATTCTTCTTTCTTACGGGCATCATTCAGCAACTGTTCTTTCGTGCGAAAGAAATGTAGTTTCACAATAATGTCCCGAGGGGGACCGTCTGTTTGGCGGCGTGTGAGGGCACGATGAATCCTGTCAAACTCAAGCCGCTCTATTGGGATGGAGGGTGAGAGTTCCTGGAACAGTGCGGTCGTAAAAGATTGTACATCATCAACAGACTCCGGGATGCCGCGTAAGCGCAGGTTGGACCGGCGGGAGCGATTTTCGGCATCCTCTAAACGGGAGAGTAAGGTTGCATTCTCCTCTCTTAACACAGAGAAGTTCTGAGAGTGTTCTTGGAGGGTGAGCTCCATATCATCCACTCTTGTCTCCAGGTCAGCCGTACGTTGACCTATTTCACGGATTTCCCGTGATAGCCTGTCCGTTATTTGTTCCGAGGTAGTCTTGAGAGCCTTTTGGAGCATAGTCTCCATTTGTTTCAAAAAGGCAGTTTGAGACATACCTGAAGAGGGTAGAGGTGGAGACCCACCAAGGTTAGAGTCCGATTCATCATCATCGCCACTGTCCACTTGGTCGGAGGCCGCAGGAGAGGCAGCATGGTGTTTGGCTAAGGCCTTAGCCGCCATTTTGGAAGAAGCCCGGGCCAGGGCTTCTTTGATGGGTTTCGGTTTATTTTTGCCCTTCGGTCCCATGAGTACCATCCCGGGAGACGCCAGTATTGTCCCAAAGGTGATCCGAATGAAATCGTGGCAAAATGCGGGTTCAGACGGGTGATATTGATCCGATCTTGCAGCGGGGAGCGCGGAGCTCTAAGGGAGAACGTCTGCCATGTCGAGCTTCGCGCATGCACCACCCGCCGCAGCTTTTTATAGCGCCAGGGACCCCCATATACTACCGCATAAAGCCCCCTGATTGCCCCCTAGTTAACCCTTTCACCAGTGATCACCATATAACTGTTACAGGTGACGCTGGTTGGTTAGTTATTTTTTTATAGTTTCAGGGCACCCGCCATTTATTACCTAGTCTCACTAGTGTACCTGTAAATTTAGGGGTGTCTACTTTCCAAAGTGGGGTCATTTGGGGGGGTTTGTGCCATCTTGACATTTTATGGCCTTCAAAACTGTAACGCCCTTAGAAAGCCTGAAGGCGGTGCTTGGTTTTCGGGGCCCCGTACGCGGCTAGGCTCCCAAAAAGTCCCACATATGTGGTATCCCCATACTCAGGAGAAGCAGAAGAATTTATTTTGGGGTGTTATTTCACATATGCCCATGGCATGCGTGAGCAATATATCATTTAGTGACAACTTTGTGAAAAAAAAAAAAAAAAAAAAAAGTTTGTAATTTTCCCGCAACTTGTGGCAAAATATAAAATATTCCATGGACTCAACATGCCTCTCAGCAAATAACTTGGGGTGTCTACTTTCTAAAATGGGGTCATTTGTGGGGGTTTTGTGCCATCTTGGCATTTTATGGCCTTCAAAACAGTAATAGGTAGTGAAAAGTGAAATCAAAAATTTACGCCCTTAGAAAGCCTGATGGCGGTGCTTGGATTTCGGGGCCCCGTACGCGGCTAGGCTCCCAAAAAGTCCCACATATGTGGTATCCCCGTACTCAGGAGAAGCAGCAGAATTTATTTTGGGGTGTCATTTCACATATGCCCATAGCATGTGTGAGCAATATATCATTTAGTGACAACTTTGTGTAAAAAAAAAAAAAAAAAAGTTTGTAATTTTCCCGCAACTTGTGGCAAAATATAAAATATTCCATGGACTCAACATGCCTCTCAGCAAATAGCTTGGGGTGTCTACTTTCTAAAATGGGGTCATTTGTGGGGGTTTTGTGCCATCTTGGCAATTTATGGCCTTCAAAACTGTAATAGGTAGTGAGAAGTGAAATCAAAAATTTACGCCCTTAGAAAGCCTGATGGCGGTGCTTGGTTATCGGGGCCCCGTACGCGGCTAGGCTCCCAAAAAGTCCCACATATGTGGTATCCCCGTACTCAGGAGAAGCAGCAGAATTTATTTTGGGGTGTCATTTCACATATGCCCATAGCATGTGTGAGCAATATATCATTTAGTGACAACTTTGTGTAAAAAAAAAAAAAAGTTTGTAATTTTCCTGCAACTTGTGGCAAAATATGAAATATTCCATGGACTCAACATGCCTCTCAGCAAATAGCTTGGGGTGTCTACTTTCTAAAATGGGGTCATTTGTGGGGGTTTTTTTGCCATCTTGGCATTTTATGGCCTTCAAAACAGTAATAGGTAGTGAGAAGTGAAATCAAAAATTTACGCCCTTAGAAAGCCTGATGGCGGTGCTTGGTTATCGGGGCCCCGTACGCGGCTAGGCTCCCAAAAAGTCCCACATATGTGGTATCCCCGTACTCAGGAGAAGCAGCAGAATTTATTTTGGGGTGTCATTTCACATATGCCCATAGCATGTGTGAGCAATATATCATTTAGTGACAACTTTGTGTAAAAAAAAAAAAAAAAGTTTGTAATTTTCCTGCAACTTGTGGCAAAATATGAAATATTCCATGGACTCAACATGCCTCTCAGCAAATAGCTTGGGGTGTCTACTTTCTAAAATGGGGTCATTTGTGGTTTTTTTTTGCCATCTTGGCATTTTATGGCCTTCAAAACAGTAATAGGTAGTGAGAAGTGAAATCAAAAATTTACGCCCTTAGAAAGCCTGATGGCGGTGCTTGGTTATCGGGGCCCCGTACGCGGCTAGGCTCCCAAAAAGTCCCACATATGTGGTATCCCCGTACTCAGGAGAAGCAGCAGAATTTATTTTGGGGTGTCATTTCACATATGCCCATAGCATGTGTGAGCAATATATCATTTAGTGACAACTTTGTGTAAAAAAAAAAAAAAAAGTTTGTAATTTTCCTGCAACTTGTGGCAAAATATGAAATATTCCATGGACTCAACATGCCTCTCAGCAAATAGCTTGGGGTGTCTACTTTCTAAAATGGGGTCATTTGTGGGGTTTTTTTTGCCATCTTGGCATTTTATGGCCTTCAAAACAGTAATAGGTAGTGAGAAGTGAAATCAAAAATTTACGCCCTTAGAAAGCCTGATGGCGGTGCTTGGTTATCGGGGCCCCGTACGCGGCTAGGCTCCCAAAAAGTCCCACATATGTGGTATCCCCGTACTCAGGAGAAGCAGCAGAATTTATTTTGGGGTGTCATTTCACATATGCCCATAGCATGTGTGAGCAATATATCATTTAGTGACAACTTTGTGTAAAAAAAAAAAAAAAAAGTTTGTAATTTTCCCACAACTTGTGGCAAAATATAAAATATTCCATGGACTCAACATGCCTCTCAGCAAATAGCTTGGGGTGTCTACTTTCTAAAATGGGGTCATTTGTGGGGGTTTTGTGCCATCTTGGCATTTTATGGCCTTCAAAACTGTAATAGGTAGTGAGAAGTGAAATCAAAAATTTACGCCCTTAGAAAGCCTGATGGCGGTGCTTGGTTATCGGGGCCCCGTACGCGGCTAGGCTCCCAAAAAGTCCCACATATGTGGTATCCCCGTACTCAGGAGAAGCAGCAGAATTTATTTTGGGGTGTCATTTCACATAAGCCCATAGCATGTGTGAGCAATATATCATTTAGTGACAACTTTGTGTAAAAAAAAAAAAAAAAAAGTTTGTAATTTTCCCGCAACTTGTGGCAAAATATAAAATATTCCATGGACTCAACATGCCTCTCAGCAAATAGCTTGGGGTGTCTACTTTCTAAAATGGGGTCATTTGTGGGGGTTTTGTGCCATCTTGGCATTTTATGGCCTTCAAAACAGTAATAGGTAGTGAGAAGTGAAATCAAAAATTTACGCCCTTAGAAAGCCTGATGGCGGTGCTTGGTTATCGGGGCCCCGTACGCGGCTAGGCTCCCAAAAAGTCCCACATATGTGGTATCCCCGTACTCAGGAGAAGCAGCAGAATTTATTTTGGGGTGTCATTTCACATATGCCCATAGCATGTGTGAGCAATATATCATTTAGTGACAACTTTGTGTAAAAAAAAAAAAAAAGTTTGTAATATTCCCGCAACTTGTGGCAAAATATAAAATATTCCATGGACTCAACATGCCTCTCAGCAAATAGCTTGGGGTGTCTACTTTCTAAAATGGGGTCATTTGTGGGGGTTTTGTGCCATCTTGGCATTTTATGGCCTTCAAAACAGTAATAGGTAGTGAGAAGTGAAATCAAAAATTTACGCCCTTAGAAAGCCTGATGGCGGTGCTTGGTTATCGGGGCCCCGTACGCGGCTAGGCTCCCAAAAAGTCCCACATATGTGGTATCCCCGTACTCAGGAGAAGCAGCAGAATTTATTTTGGGGTGTCATTTCACATATGCCCATAGCATGTGTGAGCAATATATCATTTAGTGACAACTTTGTGTAAAAAAAAAAAAAAAGTTTGTAATTTTCCCGCAACTTGTGGCAAAATATAAAATATTCCATGGACTCAACATGCCTCTCAGCAAATAGCTTGGGGTGTCTACTTTCTAAAATGGGGTCATTTGTGGGGGTTTTGTGCCATCTTGGCATTTTATGGCCTTCAAAACTGTAATAGGTAGTGAGAAGTGAAATCAAAAATTTACGCCCTTAGAAAGCCTGATGGCGGTGCTTGGTTATCGGGGCCCCGTACGCGGCTAGGCTCCCAAAAAGTCCCACATATGTGGTATCCCCGTACTCAGGAGAAGCAGCAGAATTTATTTTGGGGTGTCATTTCACATATGCCCATAGCATGTGTGAGCAATATATCATTTAGTGACAACTTTGTGTAAAAAAAAAGTTTGTAATTTTCCCGCAACTTGTGGCAAAATATAAAATATTCCATGGACTCAACATGCCTCTCAGCAAATAGCTTGGGGTGTCTACTTTCTAAAATGGGGTCATTTGTGGGGGTTTTGTGCCATCTTGGCATTTTATGGCCTTCAAAACTGTAATAGGTAGTGAGAAGTGAAATCAAAAATTTACGCCCTTAGAAAGCCTGATGGCGGTGCTTGGTTATCGGGGCCCCGTACGCGGCTAGGCTCCCAAAAAGTCCCACATGTGTGGTATCCCCGTACTCAGGAGAAGCAGCAGAATTTATTTTGGGGTGTCATTTCACATATGCCCATAGCATGTGTGAGCAATATATCATTTAGTGACAACTTTGTGTAAAAAAAAAAAAAAAGTTTGTAATTTTCCCGCAACTTGTGGCAAAATATAAAATATTCCATGGACTCAACATGCCTCTCAGCAAATAGCTTGGGGTGTCTACTTTCTAAAATGGGGTCATTTGTGGGGGTTTTGTGCCATCTTGGCATTTTATGGCCTTCAAAACAGTAATAGGTAGTGAGAAGTGAAATCAAAAATTTACGCCCTTAGAAAGCCTGATGGCGGTGCTTGGTTATCGGGGCCCCGTACGCGGCTAGGCTCCCAAAAAGTCCCACATATGTGGTATCCCCGTACTCAGGAGAAGCAGCAGAATTTATTTTGGGGTGTCATTTCACATATGCCCATAGCATGTGTGAGCAATATATCATTTAGTGACAACTTTGTGTAAAAAAAAAAAAAAGTTTGTAATTTTCCCGCAACTTGTGGCAAAATATAAAATATTCCATGGACTCAACATGCCTCTCAGCAAATAGCTTGGGGTGTCTACTTTCTAAAATGGGGTCATTTGTGGGGGTTTTGTGCCATCTTGGCATTTTATGGCCTTCAAAACTGTAATAGGTAGTGAGAAGTGAAATCAAAAATTTACGCCCTTAGAAAGCCTGATGGCGGTGCTTGGTTTTCGGGGCCCCGTACGCGGCTAGGCTCCCAAAAAGTCCCACATATGTGGTATCCCCGTACTCAGGAGAAGCTGCAGAATTTATTTTGGGGTGTCATTTCACATATGCCCATAGCATGTGTGAGCAATATATCATTTAGTGACAACTTTGTGTAAAAAAAAAAAAAAAAGTTTGTAATTTTCCCGCAACTTGTGGCAAAATATAAAATATTCCATGGACTCAACATGCCTCTCAGCAAATAGCTTGGGGTGTCTACTTTCTAAAATGGGGTCATTTGTGGGGGTTTTGTGCCATCTTGGCAATTTATGGCCTTCAAAACTGTAATAGGTAGTGAGAAGTGAAATCAAAAATTTACGCCCTTAGAAAGCCTGATGGCGGTGCTTGGTTATCGGGGCCCCGTACGCGGCTAGGCTCCCAAAAAGTCCCACATATGTGGTATCCCCGTACTCAGGAGAAGCAGCAGAATTTATTTTGGGGTGTCATTTCACATATGCCCATAGCATGTGTGAGCAATATATCATTTAGTGACAACTTTGTGTAAAAAAAAAAAAAGGTTGTAATTTTCCTGCAACTTGTGGCAAAATATGAAATATTCCATGGACTCAACATGCCTCTCAGCAAATAGCTTGGGGTGTCTACTTTCTAAAATGGGGTCATTTGTGGGGGTTTTGTGCCATCTTGGCATTTTATGGCCTTCAAAACAGTAATAGGTGGTGAGAAGTGAAATCAAAAATTTACGCCCTTAGAAAGCCTGATGGCGGTGCTTGGTTATCGGGGCCCCGTACGCGGCTAGGCTCCCAAAAAGTCCCACATATGTGGTATCCCCGTACTCAGGAGAAGCAGCAGAATTTATTTTGGGGTGTCATTTCACATATGCCCATAGCATGTGTGAGCAATATATCATTTAGTGACAACTTTGTGTAAAAAAAAAGTTTGTAATTTTCCCGCAACTTGTGGCAAAATATAAAATATTCCATGGACTCAACATGCCTCTCAGCAAATAGCTTGGGGTGTCTACTTTCTAAAATGGGGTCATTTGTGGGGGTTTTGTGCCATCTTGGCATTTTATGGCCTTCAAAACTGTAATAGGTAGTGAGAAGTGAAATCAAAAATTTACGCCCTTAGAAAGCCTGATGGCGGTGCTTGGTTATCGGGGCCCCGTACGCGGCTAGGCTCCCAAAAAGTCCCACATATGTGGTATCCCCGTACTCAGGAGAAGCAGCAGAATTTATTTTGGGGTGTCATTTCACATATGCCCATAGCATGTGTGAGCAATATATCATTTAGTGACAACTTTGTGTAAAAAAAAAAAAAAGTTTGTAATTTTCCCGCAACTTGTGGCAAAATATAAAATATTCCATGGACTCAACATGCCTCTCAGCAAATAGCTTGGGGTGTCTACTTTCTAAAATGGGGTCATTTGTGGGGGTTTTGTGCCATCTTGGCATTTTATGGCCTTCAAAACAGTAATAGGTAGTGAGAAGTGAAATCAAAAATTTACGCCCTTAGAAAGCCTGATGGCGGTGCTTGGTTATCGGGGCCCCGTACGCGGCTAGGCTCCCAAAAAGTCCCACATATGTGGTATCCCCGTACTCAGGAGAAGCAGCAGAATTTATTTTGGGGTGTCATTTCACATATGCCCATATCATGTGTGAGCAATATATCATTTAGTGACAACTTTGTGTAAAAAAAAAAAAAGTTTGTAATTTTCCCGCAACTTGTGGCAAAATATAAAATATTCCATGGACTCAACATGCCTCTCAGCAAATAGCTTGGGGTGTCTACTTTCTAAAATGGGGTCATTTGTGGGGGTTTTGTGCCATCTTGGCATTTTATGGCCTTCAAAACTGTAATAGGTAGTGAGAAGTGAAATCAAAAATTTACGCCCTTAGAAAGCCTGATGGCGGTGCTTGGTTTTCGGGGCCCCGTACGCGGCTAGGCTCCCAAAAAGTCCCACATATGTGGTATCCCCGTACTCAGGAGAAGCTGCAGAATTTATTTTGGGGTGTCATTTCACATATGCCCATAGCATGTGTGAGCAATATATCATTTAGTGACAACTTTGTGTAAAAAAAAAAAAAAAAGTTTGTAATTTTCCCGCAACTTGTGGCAAAATATAAAATATTCCATGGACTCAACATGCCTCTCAGCAAATAGCTTGGGGTGTCTACTTTCTAAAATGGGGTCATTTGTGGGGGTTTTGTGCCATCTTGGCAATTTATGGCCTTCAAAACTGTAATAGGTAGTGAGAAGTGAAATCAAAAATTTACGCCCTTAGAAAGCCTGATGGCGGTGCTTGGTTATCGGGGCCCCGTACGCGGCTAGGCTCCCAAAAAGTCCCACATATGTGGTATCCCCGTACTCAGGAGAAGCAGCAGAATTTATTTTGGGGTGTCATTTCACATATTCCCATAGCATGTGTGAGCAATATATCATTTAGTGACAACTTTGTGTAAAAAAAAAAAAAAGGTTGTAATTTTCCTGCAACTTGTGGCAAAATATGAAATATTCCATGGACTCAACATGCCTCTCAGCAAATAGCTTGGGGTGTCTACTTTCTAAAATGGGGTCATTTGTGGGGGTTTTGTGCCATCTTGGCATTTTATGGCCTTCAAAACAGTAATAGGTAGTGAGAAGTGAAATCAAAAATTTACGCCCTTAGAAAGCCTGATGGCGGTGCTTGGTTATCGGGGCCCCGTACGCGGCTAGGCTCCCAAAAAGTCCCACATATGTGGTATCCCCGTACTCAGGAGAAGCAGCAGAATTTATTTTGGGGTGTCATTTCACATATGCCCATAGCATGTGTGAGCAATATATCATTTAGTGACAACTTTGTGTAAAAAAAAAAAAAAGGTTGTAATTTTCCTGCAACTTGTGGCAAAATATGAAATATTCCATGGACTCAACATGCCTCTCAGCAAATAGCTTGGGGTGTCTACTTTCTAAAATGGGGTCATTTGTGGGGGTTTTGTGCCATCTTGGCATTTTATGGCCTTCAAAACAGTAATAGGTAGTGAGAAGTGAAATCAAAAATTTACGCCCTTAGAAAGCCTGATGGCGGTGCTTGGTTATCGGGGCCCCGTACGCGGCTAGGCTCCCAAAAAGTCCCACATATGTGGTATCCCCGTACTCAGGAGAAGCAGCAGAATTTATTTTAGGGTGTCATTTCACATAAGCCCATAGCATGTGTGAGCAATATATCATTTAGTGACAACTTTGTGTAAAAAAAAAAAAAAAAAAAGTTTGTAATTTTCCCGCAACTTGTGGCAAAATATAAAATATTCCATGGACTCAACATGCCTCTCAGCAAATAGCTTGGGGTGTCTACTTTCTAAAATGGGGTCATTTGTGGGGGATTTGTGCCATCTTGGCATTTTATGGCCTTCAAAACTGTAATAGGTAGTGAGAAGTGAAATCAAAAATTTACGCCCTTAGAAAGCCTGATGGCGGTGCTTGGTTATCGGGGCCCCGTACGCGGCTAGGCTCCCAAAAAGTCCCACATATGTGGTATCCCCGTACTCAGGAGAAGCAGCAGAATTTATTTTGGGGTGTCATTTCACATATGCCCATAGCATGTGTGAGCAATATATCATTTAGTGACAACTTTGTGTAAAAAAAAAAAAAAAGTTTGTAATTTTCCCGCAACTTGTGGCAAAATATAAAATATTCCATGGACTCAACATGCCTCTCAGCAAATAGCTTGGGGTGTCTACTTCCTAAAATGGGGTCATTTGTGGGGGTTTTGTGCCATCTTGGCATTTTATGGCCTTCAAAACAGTAATAGGTAGTGAGAAATGAAATCAAAAATTTACGCCCTTAGAAAGCCTGATGGCGGTGCTTGGTTATCGGGGCCCCGTACGCGGCTAGGCTCCCAAAAAGTCCCACATATGTGGTATCCCCGTACTCAGGAGAAGCAGCAGAATTTATTTTGGGGTGTCATTTCACATATGCCCATAGCATGTGTGAGCAATATATCATTTAGTGACAACTTTGTGTAAAAAAAAAAAAAAAAGTTTGTAATTTTCCCGCAACTTGTGGCAAAATATAAAATATTCCATGGACTCAACATGCCTCTCAGCAAATAGCTTGGGGTGTCTACTTTCTAAAATGGGGTCATTTGTGGGGGTTTTGTGCCATCTTGGCATTTTATGGCCTTCAAAACTGTAATAGGTAGTGAGAAGTGAAATCAAAAATTTACGCCCTTAGAAAGCCTGATGGCGGTGCTTGGTTATCGGGGCCCCGTACGCGGCTAGGCTCCCAAAAAGTCCCACATATGTGGTATCCCCGTACTCAGGAGAAGCAGCAGAATTTATTTTGGGGTGTCATTTCACATATGCCCATAGCATGTGTGAGCAATATATCATTTAGTGACAACTTTGTGTAAAAAAAAAAAAAAAAGTTTGTAATTTTCCCGCAACTTGTGGCAAAATATAAAATATTCCATGGACTCAACATGCCTCTCAGCAAATAGCTTGGGGTGTCTACTTTCTAAAATGGGGTCATTTGTGGGGGTTTTGTGCCATCTTGGCATTTTATGGCCTTCAAAACTGTAATAGGTAGTGAGAAGTGAAATCAAAAATTTACGCCCTTAGAAAGCCTGATGGCGGTGCTTGGTTATCGGGGCCCCGTACGCGGCTAGGCTCCCAAAAAGTCCCACATATGTGGTATCCCCGTACTCAGGAGAAGCAGCAGAATTTATTTTGGGGTGTCATTTCACATATGCCCATAGCATGTGTGAGCAATATATCATTTAGTGACAACTTTGTGTAAAAAAAAAAAAAAAAGTTTGTAATATTCCCGCAACTTGTGGCAAAATATAAAATATTCCATGGACTCAACATGCCTCTCAGCAAATAGCTTGGGGTGTCTACTTTCTAAAATGGGGTCATTTGTGGGGGTTTTGTGCCATCTTGGCATTTTATGGCCTTCAAAACAGTAATAGGTAGTGAGAAGTGAAATCAAAAATTTACGCCCTTAGAAAGCCTGATGGCGGTGCTTGGTTATCGGGGCCCCGTACGCGGCTAGGCTCCCAAAAAGTCCCACATATGTGGTATCCCCGTACTCAGGAGAAGCAGCAGAATTTATTTTGGGGTGTCATTTCACATATGCCCATAGCATGTGTGAGCAATATATCATTTAGTGACAACTTTGTGTAAAAAAAAAGTTTGTAATTTTCCCGCAACTTGTGGCAAAATATAAAATATTCCATGGACTCAACATGCCTCTCAGCAAATAGCTTGGGGTGTCTACTTTCTAAAATGGGGTCATTTGTGGGGGTTTTGTGCCATCTTGGCATTTTATGGCCTTCAAAACTGTAATAGGTAGTGAGAAGTGAAATCAAAAATTTACGCCCTTAGAAAGCCTGATGGCGGTGCTTGGTTATCGGGGCCCCGTACGCGGCTAGGCTCCCAAAAAGTCCCACATATGTGGTATCCCCGTACTCAGGAGAAGCAGCAGAATTTATTTTGGGGTGTCATTTCACATATGCCCATAGCATGTGTGAGCAATATATCATTTAGTGACAACTTTGTGTAAAAAAAAAAAAAAAGTTTGTAATTTTCCCGCAACTTGTGGCAAAATATAAAATATTCCATGGACTCAACATGCCTCTCAGCAAATAGCTTGGGGTGTCTACTTTCTAAAATGGGGTCATTTGTGGGGGTTTTGTGCCATCTTGGCATTTTATGGCCTTCAAAACTGTAATAGGTAGTGAGAAGTGAAATCAAAAATTTACGCCCTTAGAAAGCCTGATGGCGGTGCTTGGTTATCGGGGCCCCGTACGCGGCTAGGCTCCCAAAAAGTCCCACATATGTGGTATCCCCGTACTCAGGAGAAGCAGCAGAATTTATTTTGGGGTGTCATTTCAGATATGCCCATAGCATGTGTGAGCAATATATCATTTAGTGACAACTTTGTGTAAAAAAAAAAAAAAAGGTTGTAATTTTCCCGCAACTTGTGGCAAAATATAAAATATTCCATGGACTCAACATGCCTCTCAGCAAATAGCTTGGGGTGTCTACTTTCTAAAATGGGGTCATTTGTGGGGGTTTTGTGCCATCTTGGCATTTTATGGCCTTCAAAACTGTAATAGGTAGTGAGAAGTGAAATCAAAAATTTACGCCCTTAGAAAGCCTGATGGCGGTGCTTGGTTATCGGGGCCCCGTACGCGGCTAGGCTCCCAAAAAGTCCCACATATGTGGTATCCCCGTACTCAGGAGAAGCAGCAGAATTTATTTTGGGGTGTCATTTCACATATGCCCATAGCATGTGTGAGCAATATATCATTTAGTGACAACTTTGTGTAAAAAAAAAAAAAAGTTTGTAATTTTCCCGCAACTTGTGGCAAAATATAAAATATTCCATGGACTCAACATGCCTCTCAGCAAATAGCTTGGGGTGTCTACTTTCTAAAATGGGGTCATTTGTGGGGGTTTTGTGCCATCTTGGCATTTTATGGCCTTCAAAACAGTAATAGGTAGTGAGAAGTGAAATCAAAAATTTACGCCCTTAGAAAGCCTGATGGCGGTGCTTGGTTATCGGGGCCCCGTACGCGGCTAGGCTCCCAAAAAGTCCCACATATGTGGTATCCCCGTACTCAGGAGAAGCAGCAGAATTTATTTTGGGGTGTCATTTCACATATGCCCATAGCATGTGTGAGCAATATATCATTTAGTGACAACTTTGTGTAAAAAAAAAAAAAAAAGTTTGTAATTTTCCCGCAACTTGTGGCAAAATATAAAATATTCCATGGACTCAACATGCCTCTCAGGAAATAGCTTGGGTTGTCTACTTTCTAAAATGGGGTCATTTGTGGGGGTTTTGTGCCATCTTGGCATTTTATGGCCTTCAAAACTGTAATAGGTAGTGAGAAGTGAAATCAAAAATTTACGCCCTTAGAAAGCCTGATGGCGGTGCTTGGTTATCGGGGCCCCGTACGCGGCTATGCTCCCAAAAAGTCCCACATATGTGGTATCCCCGTACTCAGGAGAAGCAGCAGAATTTATTTTGGGGTGTCATTTCACATATGCCCATAGCATGTGTGAGCAATATATCATTTAGTGACAACTTTGTGTAAAAAAAAAAAAAAAAGTTTGTAATTTTCCCGCAACTTGTGGCAAAATATAAAATATTCCATGGACTCAACATGCCTCTCAGCAAATAGCTTGGGGTGTCTACTTTCTAAAATGGGGTCATTTGTGGGGGTTTTGTGCCATCTTGGCATTTTATGGCCTTCAAAACTGTAATAGGTAGTGAGAAGTGAAATCAAAAATTTACGCCCTTAGAAAGCCTGATGGCGGTGCTTGGTTATCGGGGCCCCGTACGCGGCTAGGCTCCCAAAAAGTCCCACATATGTGGTATCCCCGTACTCAGGAGAAGCAGCAGAATTTATTTTGGGGTGTCATTTCACATATGCCCATAGCATGTGTGAGCAATATATCATTTAGTGACAACTTTGTGTAAAAAAAAAAAAAAAAAGTTTGTCATTTTCCCGCAACTTGTGGCAAAATATAAAAAATTCCATGGACTCAACATGCCTCTCAGCAAATAGCTTGGGGTGTCTACTTTCTAAAATGGGGTCATTTGTGGGGGTTTTGTGCCATCTTGGCATTTTATGGCCTTCAAAACAGTAATAGGTAGTGAGAAGTGAAATCAAAAATTTACGCCCTTAGAAAGCCTGGTGGCGGTGCTTGGTTATCGGGGCCCCGTACGCGGCTAGGCTCCCAAAAAGTCCCACATATGTGGTATCCCCGTACTCAGGAGAAGCAGCAGAATTTATTTTGGGGTGTCATTTCACATATGCCCATAGCATGTGTGAGCAATATATCATTTAGTGACAACTTTGTGTAAAAAAAAAAAAAAAAGTTTGTAATTTTCCCGCAATTTGTGGCAAAATATAAAATATTCCATGGACTCAACATGCCTCTCAGCAAATAGCTTGGGGTGTCTACTTTCTAAAATGGGGTCATTTGTGGGGGTTTTGTGCCATCTTGGTATTTTATGGCCTTCAAAACTGTAATAGGTAGTGAGAAGTGAAATCATAAATTTACGCCCTTAGAAAGCCTGGTGGCGGTGCTTGGTTATCGGGGCCCCGTACGCGGCTAGGCTCCCAAAAAGTCCCACATATGTGGTATCCCCGTACTCAGGAGAAGCAGCAGAATTTATTTTGGGGTGTCATTTCACATATGCCCATAGCATGTGTGAGCAATATATCATTTAGTGACAACTTTGTGTAAAAAAAAAGTTTGTAATTTTCCCGCAACTTGTGGCAAAATATAAAATATTCCATGGACTCAACATGCCTCTCAGCAAATAGCTTGGGGTGTCTACTTTCTAAAATGGGGTCATTTGTGGGGGTTTTGTGCCATCTTGGCATTTTATGGCCTTCAAAACTGTAATAGGTAGTGAGAAGTGAAATCAAAAATTTACGCCCTTAGAAAGCCTGATGGCGGTGCTTGGTTATCGGGGCCCCGTACGCGGCTAGGCTCCCAAAAAGTCCCACATATGTGGTATCCCCGTACTCAGGAGAAGCAGCAGAATTTATTTTGGGGTGTCATTTCAGATATGCCCATAGCATGTGTGAGCAATATATCATTTAGTGACAACTTTGTGTAAAAAAAAAAAAAAGGTTGTAATTTTCCCGCAACTTGTGGCAAAATATAAAATATTCCATGGACTCAACATGCCTCTCAGCAAATAGCTTGGGGTGTCTACTTTCTAAAATGGGGTCATTTGTGGGGGTTTTGTGCCATCTTGGCATTTTATGGCCTTCAAAACTGTAATAGGTAGTGAGAAGTGAAATCAAAAATTTACGCCCTTAGAAAGCCTGATGGCGGTGCTTGGTTATCGGGGCCCCGTACGCGGCTAGGCTCCCAAAAAGTCCCACATATGTGGTATCCCCGTACTCAGGAGAAGCAGCAGAATTTATTTTGGGGTGTCATTTCACATATGCCCATAGCATGTGTGAGCAATATATCATTTAGTGACAACTTTGTGTAAAAAAAAAAAAAAGTTTGTAATTTTCCCGCAACTTGTGGCAAAATATAAAATATTCCATGGACTCAACATGCCTCTCAGCAAATAGCTTGGGGTGTCTACTTTCTAAAATGGGGTCATTTGTGGGGGTTTTGTGCCATCTTGGCATTTTATGGCCTTCAAAACAGTAATAGGTAGTGAGAAGTGAAATCAAAAATTTACGCCCTTAGAAAGCCTGATGGCGGTGCTTGGTTATCGGGGCCCCGTACGCGGCTAGGCTCCCAAAAAGTCCCACATATGTGGTATCCCCGTACTCAGGAGAAGCAGCAGAATTTATTTTGGGGTGTCATTTCACATATGCCCATAGCATGTGTGAGCAATATATCATTTAGTGACAACTTTGTGTAAAAAAAAAAAAAAAAGTTTGTAATTTTCCCGCAACTTGTGGCAAAATATAAAATATTCCATGGACTCAACATGCCTCTCAGGAAATAGCTTGGGTTGTCTACTTTCTAAAATGGGGTCATTTGTGGGGGTTTTGTGCCATCTTGGCATTTTATGGCCTTCAAAACTGTAATAGGTAGTGAGAAGTGAAATCAAAAATTTACGCCCTTAGAAAGCCTGATGGCGGTGCTTGGTTATCGGGGCCCCGTACGCGGCTATGCTCCCAAAAAGTCCCACATATGTGGTATCCCCGTACTCAGGAGAAGCAGCAGAATTTATTTTGGGGTGTCATTTCACATATGCCCATAGCATGTGTGAGCAATATATCATTTAGTGACAACTTTGTGTAAAAAAAAAAAAAAAAGTTTGTAATTTTCCCGCAACTTGTGGCAAAATATAAAATATTCCATGGACTCAACATGCCTCTCAGCAAATAGCTTGGGGTGTCTACTTTCTAAAATGGGGTCATTTGTGGGGGTTTTGTGCCATCTTGGCATTTTATGGCCTTCAAAACTGTAATAGGTAGTGAGAAGTGAAATCAAAAATTTACGCCCTTAGAAAGCCTGATGGCGGTGCTTGGTTATCGGGGCCCCGTACGCGGCTAGGCTCCCAAAAAGTCCCACATATGTGGTATCCCCGTACTCAGGAGAAGCAGCAGAATTTATTTTGGGGTGTCATTTCACATATGCCCATAGCATGTGTGAGCAATATATCATTTAGTGACAACTTTGTGTAAAAAAAAAAAAAAAGTTTGTAATTTTCCCGCAACTTGTGGCAAAATATAAAATATTCCATGGACTCAACATGCCTCTCAGCAAATAGCTTGGGGTGTCTACTTTCTAAAATGGGGTCATTTGTGGGGGTTTTGTGCCATCTTGGCATTTTATGGCCTTCAAAACAGTAATAGGTAGTGAGAAGTGAAATCAAAAATTTACGCCCTTAGAAAGCCTGGTGGCGGTGCTTGGTTATCGGGGCCCCGTACGCGGCTAGGCTCCCAAAAAGTCCCACATATGTGGTATCCCCGTACTCAGGAGAAGCAGCAGAATTTATTTTGGGGTGTCATTTCACATATGCCCATAGCATGTGTGAGCAATATATCATTTAGTGACAACTTTGTGTAAAAAAAAAAAAAAAAGTTTGTAATTTTCCCGCAACTTGTGGCAAAATATAAAATATTCCATGGACTCAACATGCCTCTCAGCAAATAGCTTGGGGTGTCTACTTTCTAAAATGGGGTCATTTGTGGGGGTTTTGTGCCATCTTGGTATTTTATGGCCTTCAAAACTGTAATAGGTAGTGAGAAGTGAAATCATAAATTTACGCCCTTAGAAAGCCTGGTGGCGGTGCTTGGTTATCGGGGCCCCGTACGCGGCTAGGCTCCCAAAAAGTCCCACATATGTGGTATCCCCGTACTCAGGAGAAGCAGCAGAATTTATTTTGGGGTGTCATTTCACATATGCCCATAGCATGTGTGAGCAATATATCATTTAGTGACAACTTTGTGTAAAAAAAAAAAAAAAAAGTTTGTAATTTTCCCGCAACTTGTGGCAAAATATAAAATATTCCATGGACTCAACATGCCTCTCAGCAAATAGCTTGGGGTGTCTACTTTCTAAAATGGGGTCATTTGTGGGGGTTTTGTGCCATCTTGGCATTTTATGGCCTTCAAAACTGTAATAGGTAGTGAGAAGTGAAATCAAAAATTTACGCCCTTAGAAAGCCTGATGGCGGTGCTTGGTTATCGGGGCCCCGTACGCGGCTAGGCTCCCAAAAAGTCCCACATATGTGGTATCCTCGTACTCAGGAGAAGCAGCAGAATTTATTTTGGGGTGTCATTTCACATATGCCCATAGCATGTGTGAGCAATATATCATTTAGTGACAACTTTGTGTAAAAAAAAAAGTTTGTAATTTTCCCGCAACTTGTGGCAAAATATAAAATATTCCATGGACTCAACATGCCTCTCAGCAAATAGCTTGGGGTGTCTACTTTCTAAAATGGGGTCATTTGTGGGGGATTTGTGCCATCTTGGCATTTTATGGCCTTCAAAACTGTAATAGGTAGTGAGAAGTGAAATCAAAAATTTACGCCCTTAGAAAGCCTGATGGCGGTGCTTGGTTATCGGGGCCCCGTACGCGGCTAGGCTCCCAAAAAGTCCCACATATGTGGTATCCCCGTACTCAGGAGAAGCAGCAGAATTTATTTTGGGGTGTCATTTCACATATGCCCATAGCATGTGTGAGCAATATATCATTTAGTGACAACTTTGTGTAAAAAAAAAAAAAAAGTTTGTAATTTTCCCGCAACTTGTGGCAAAATATAAAATATTCCATGGACTCAACATGCCTCTCAGCAAATAGCTTGGGGTGTCTACTTCCTAAAATGGGGTCATTTGTGGGGGTTTTGTGCCATCTTGGCATTTTATGGCCTTCAAAACAGTAATAGGTAGTGAGAAATGAAATCAAAAATTTACGCCCTTAGAAAGCCTGATGGCGGTGCTTGGTTATCGGGGCCCCGTACGTGGCTAGGCTCCCAAAAAGTCCCACATATGTGGTATCCCCGTACTCAGGAGAAGCAGCAGAATTTATTTTGGGGTGTCATTTCACATATGCCCATAGCATGTGTGAGCAATATATCATTTAGTGACAACTTTGTGTAAAAAAAAAAAAAAAAGTTTGTAATTTTCCCGCAACTTGTGGCAAAATATAAAATATTCCATGGACTCAACATGCCTCTCAGCAAATAGCTTGGGGTGTCTACTTTCTAAAATGGGGTCATTTGTGGGGGTTTTGTGCCATCTTGGCATTTTATGGCCTTCAAAACTGTAATAGGTAGTGAGAAGTGAAATCAAAAATTTACGCCCTTAGAAAGCCTGATGGCGGTGCTTGGTTATCGGGGCCCCGTACGCGGCTAGGCTCCCAAAAAGTCCCACATATGTGGTATCCCCGTACTCAGGAGAAGCAGCAGAATTTATTTTGGGGTGTCATTTCACATATGCCCATAGCATGTGTGAGCAATATATCATTTAGTGACAACTTTGTGTAAAAAAAAAAAAAAAGTTTGTAATTTTCCCGCAACTTGTGGCAAAATATAAAATATTCCATGGACTCAACATGCCTCTCAGCAAATAGCTTGGGGTGTCTACTTTCTAAAATGGGGTCATTTGTGGGGGTTTTGTGCCATCTTGGCATTTTATGGCCTTCAAAACTGTAATAGGTAGTGAGAAGTGAAATCAAAAATTTACGCCCTTAGAAAGCCTGATGGCGGTGCTTGGTTATCGGGGCCCCGTACGCGGCTAGGCTCCCAAAAAGTCCCACATATGTGGTATCCCCGTACTCAGGAGAAGCAGCAGAATTTATTTTGGGGTGTCATTTCACATATGCCCATAGCATGTGTGAGCAATATATCATTTAGTGACAACTTTGTGTAAAAAAAAAAAAAAAAAGTTTGTAATATTCCCGCAACTTGTGGCAAAATATAAAATATTCCATGGACTCAACATGCCTCTCAGCAAATAGCTTGGGGTGTCTACTTTCTAAAATGGGGTCATTTGTGGGGGTTTTGTGCCATCTTGGCATTTTATGGCCTTCAAAACAGTAATAGGTAGTGAGAAGTGAAATCAAAAATTTACGCCCTTAGAAAGCCTGATGGCGGTGCTTGGTTATCGGGGCCCCGTACGCGGCTAGGCTCCCAAAAAGTCCCACATATGTGGTATCCCCGTACTCAGGAGAAGCAGCAGAATTTATTTTGGGGTGTCATTTCACATATGCCCATAGCATGTGTGAGCAATATATCATTTAGTGACAACTTTGTGTAAAAAAAAAGTTTGTCATTTTCCCGCAACTTGTGGCAAAATATAAAATATTCCATGGACTCAACATGCCTCTCAGCAAATAGCTTGGGGTGTCTACTTTCTAAAATGGGGTCATTTGTGGGGGTTTTGTGCCATCTTGGCATTTTATGGCCTTCAAAACTGTAATAGGTAGTGAGAAGTGAAATCAAAAATTTACGCCCTTAGAAAGCCTGATGGCGGTGCTTGGTTATCGGGGCCCCGTACGCGGCTAGGCTCCCAAAAAGTCCCACATATGTGGTATCCCCGTACTCAGGAGAAGCAGCAGAATTTATTTTGGGGTGTCATTTCACATATGCCCATAGCATGTGTGAGCAATATATCATTTAGTGACAACTTTGTGTAAAAAAAAAAAAAAGTTTGTAATTTTCCCGCAACTTGTGGCAAAATATAAAATATTCCATGGACTCAACATGCCTCTCAGCAAATAGCTTGGGGTGTCTACTTTCTAAAATGGGGTCATTTGTGGGGGTTTTGTGCCATCTTGGCATTTTATGGCCTTCAAAACTGTAATAGGTAGTGAGAAGTGAAATCAAAAATTTACGCCCTTAGAAAGCCTGATGGCGGTGCTTGGTTATCGGGGCCCCGTACGCGGCTAGGCTCCCAAAAAGTCCCACATATGTGGTATCCCCGTACTCAGGAGAAGCAGCAGAATTTATTTTGGGGTGTCATTTCAGATATGCCCATAGCATGTGTGAGCAATATATCATTTAGTGACAACTTTGTGTAAAAAAAAAAAAAAGGTTGTAATTTTCCCGCAACTTGTGGCAAAATATAAAATATTCCATGGACTCAACATGCCTCTCAGCAAATAGCTTGGGGTGTCTACTTTCTAAAATGGGGTCATTTGTGGGGGTTTTGTGCCATCTTGGCATTTTATGGCCTTCAAAACTGTAATAGGTAGTGAGAAGTGAAATCAAAAATTTACGCCCTTAGAAAGCCTGATGGCGGTGCTTGGTTATCGGGGCCCCGTACGCGGCTAGGCTCCCAAAAAGTCCCACATATGTGGTATCCCCGTACTCAGGAGAAGCAGCAGAATTTATTTTGGGGTGTCATTTCACATATGCCCATAGCATGTGTGAGCAATATATCATTTAGTGACAACTTTGTGTAAAAAAAAAAAAAAGTTTGTAATTTTCCCGCAACTTGTGGCAAAATATAAAATATTCCATGGACTCAACATGCCTCTCAGCAAATAGCTTGGGGTGTCTACTTTCTAAAATGGGGTCATTTGTGGGGGTTTTGTGCCATCTTGGCATTTTATGGCCTTCAAAACAGTAATAGGTAGTGAGAAGTGAAATCAAAAATTTACGCCCTTAGAAAGCCTGATGGCGGTGCTTGGTTATCGGGGCCCCGTACGCGGCTAGGCTCCCAAAAAGTCCCACATATGTGGTATCCCCGTACTCAGGAGAAGCAGCAGAATTTATTTTGGGGTGTCATTTCACATATGCCCATAGCATGTGTGAGCAATATATCATTTAGTGACAACTTTGTGTAAAAAAAAAAAAAAAAGTTTGTAATTTTCCCGCAACTTGTGGCAAAATATAAAATATTCCATGGACTCAACATGCCTCTCAGGAAATAGCTTGGGTTGTCTACTTTCTAAAATGGGGTCATTTGTGGGGGTTTTGTGCCATCTTGGCATTTTATGGCCTTCAAAACTGTAATAGGTAGTGAGAAGTGAAATCAAAAATTTACGCCCTTAGAAAGCCTGATGGCGGTGCTTGGTTATCGGGGCCCCGTACGCGGCTATGCTCCCAAAAAGTCCCACATATGTGGTATCCCCGTACTCAGGAGAAGCAGCAGAATTTATTTTGGGGTGTCATTTCACATATGCCCATAGCATGTGTGAGCAATATATCATTTAGTGACAACTTTGTGTAAAAAAAAAAAAAAAAGTTTGTAATTTTCCCGCAACTTGTGGCAAAATATAAAATATTCCATGGACTCAACATGCCTCTCAGCAAATAGCTTGGGGTGTCTACTTTCTAAAATGGGGTCATTTGTGGGGGTTTTGTGCCATCTTGGCATTTTATGGCCTTCAAAACTGTAATAGGTAGTGAGAAGTGAAATCAAAAATTTACGCCCTTAGAAAGCCTGATGGCGGTGCTTGGTTATCGGGGCCCCGTACGCGGCTAGGCTCCCAAAAAGTCCCACATATGTGGTATCCCCGTACTCAGGAGAAGCAGCAGAATTTATTTTGGGGTGTCATTTCACATATGCCCATAGCATGTGTGAGCAATATATCATTTAGTGACAACTTTGTGTAAAAAAAAAAAAAAAAAAGTTTGTCATTTTCCCGCAACTTGTGGCAAAATATAAAAAATTCCATGGACTCAACATGCCTCTCAGCAAATAGCTTGGGGTGTCTACTTTCTAAAATGGGGTCATTTGTGGGGGTTTTGTGCCATCTTGGCATTTTATGGCCTTCAAAACAGTAATAGGTAGTGAGAAGTGAAATCAAAAATTTACGCCCTTAGAAAGCCTGGTGGCGGTGCTTGGTTATCGGGGCCCCGTACGCGGCTAGGCTCCCAAAAAGTCCCACATATGTGGTATCCCCGTACTCAGGAGAAGCAGCAGAATTTATTTTGGGGTGTCATTTCACATATGCCCATAGCATGTGTGAGCAATATATCATTTAGTGACAACTTTGTGTAAAAAAAAAAAAAAAAGTTTGTAATTTTCCCGCAATTTGTGGCAAAATATAAAATATTCCATGGACTCAACATGCCTCTCAGCAAATAGCTTGGGGTGTCTACTTTCTAAAATGGGGTCATTTGTGGGGGTTTTGTGCCATCTTGGTATTTTATGGCCTTCAAAACTGTAATAGGTAGTGAGAAGTGAAATCATAAATTTACGCCCTTAGAAAGCCTGGTGGCGGTGCTTGGTTATCGGGGCCCCGTACGCGGCTAGGCTCCCAAAAAGTCCCACATATGTGGTATCCCCGTACTCAGGAGAAGCAGCAGAATTTATTTTGGGGTGTCATTTCACATATGCCCATAGCATGTGTGAGCAATATATCATTTAGTGACAACTTTGTGTAAAAAAAAAGTTTGTAATTTTCCCGCAACTTGTGGCAAAATATAAAATATTCCATGGACTCAACATGCCTCTCAGCAAATAGCTTGGGGTGTCTACTTTCTAAAATGGGGTCATTTGTGGGGGTTTTGTGCCATCTTGGCATTTTATGGCCTTCAAAACTGTAATAGGTAGTGAGAAGTGAAATCAAAAATTTACGCCCTTAGAAAGCCTGATGGCGGTGCTTGGTTATCGGGGCCCCGTACGCGGCTAGGCTCCCAAAAAGTCCCACATATGTGGTATCCCCGTACTCAGGAGAAGCAGCAGAATTTATTTTGGGGTGTCATTTCAGATATGCCCATAGCATGTGTGAGCAATATATCATTTAGTGACAACTTTGTGTAAAAAAAAAAAAAAGGTTGTAATTTTCCCGCAACTTGTGGCAAAATATAAAATATTCCATGGACTCAACATGCCTCTCAGCAAATAGCTTGGGGTGTCTACTTTCTAAAATGGGGTCATTTGTGGGGGTTTTGTGCCATCTTGGCATTTTATGGCCTTCAAAACTGTAATAGGTAGTGAGAAGTGAAATCAAAAATTTACGCCCTTAGAAAGCCTGATGGCGGTGCTTGGTTATCGGGGCCCCGTACGCGGCTATGCTCCCAAAAAGTCCCACATATGTGGTATCCCCGTACTCAGGAGAAGCAGCAGAATTTATTTTGGGGTGTCATTTCACATATGCCCATAGCATGTGTGAGCAATATATCATTTAGTGACAACTTTGTGTAAAAAAAAAAAAAAAAGTTTGTAATTTTCCCGCAACTTGTGGCAAAATATAAAATATTCCATGGACTCAACATGCCTCTCAGCAAATAGCTTGGGGTGTCTACTTTCTAAAATGGGGTCATTTGTGGGGGTTTTGTGCCATCTTGGCATTTTATGGCCTTCAAAACTGTAATAGGTAGTGAGAAGTGAAATCAAAAATTTACGCCCTTAGAAAGCCTGATGGCGGTGCTTGGTTATCGGGGCCCCGTACGCGGCTAGGCTCCCAAAAAGTCCCACATATGTGGTATCCCCGTACTCAGGAGAAGCAGCAGAATTTATTTTGGGGTGTCATTTCACATATGCCCATAGCATGTGTGAGCAATATATCATTTAGTGACAACTTTGTGTAAAAAAAAAAAAAAAAAAGTTTGTCATTTTCCCGCAACTTGTGGCAAAATATAAAAAATTCCATGGACTCAACATGCCTCTCAGCAAATAGCTTGGGGTGTCTACTTTCTAAAATGGGGTCATTTGTGGGGGTTTTGTGCCATCTTGGCATTTTATGGCCTTCAAAACAGTAATAGGTAGTGAGAAGTGAAATCAAAAATTTACGCCCTTAGAAAGCCTGGTGGCGGTGCTTGGTTATCGGGGCCCCGTACGCGGCTAGGCTCCCAAAAAGTCCCACATATGTGGTATCCCCGTACTCAGGAGAAGCAGCAGAATTTATTTTGGGGTGTCATTTCACATATGCCCATAGCATGTGTGAGCAATATATCATTTAGTGACAACTTTGTGTAAAAAAAAAAAAAAAAGTTTGTAATTTTCCCGCAATTTGTGGCAAAATATAAAATATTCCATGGACTCAACATGCCTCTCAGCAAATAGCTTGGGGTGTCTACTTTCTAAAATGGGGTCATTTGTGGGGGTTTTGTGCCATCTTGGTATTTTATGGCCTTCAAAACTGTAATAGGTAGTGAGAAGTGAAATCATAAATTTACGCCCTTAGAAAGCCTGGTGGCGGTGCTTGGTTATCGGGGCCCCGTACGCGGCTAGGCTCCCAAAAAGTCCCACATATGTGGTATCCCCGTACTCAGGAGAAGCAGCAGAATTTATTTTGGGGTGTCATTTCACATATGCCCATAGCATGTGTGAGCAATATATCATTTAGTGACAACTTTGTGTAAAAAAAAAGTTTGTAATTTTCCCGCAACTTGTGGCAAAATATAAAATATTCCATGGACTCAACATGCCTCTCAGCAAATAGCTTGGGGTGTCTACTTTCTAAAATGGGGTCATTTGTGGGGGTTTTGTGCCATCTTGGCATTTTATGGCCTTCAAAACTGTAATAGGTAGTGAGAAGTGAAATCAAAAATTTACGCCCTTAGAAAGCCTGATGGCGGTGCTTGGTTATCGGGGCCCCGTACGCGGCTAGGCTCCCAAAAAGTCCCACATATGTGGTATCCCCGTACTCAGGAGAAGCAGCAGAATTTATTTTGGGGTGTCATTTCAGATATGCCCATAGCATGTGTGAGCAATATATCATTTAGTGACAACTTTGTGTAAAAAAAAAAAAAAGGTTGTAATTTTCCCGCAACTTGTGGCAAAATATAAAATATTCCATGGACTCAACATGCCTCTCAGCAAATAGCTTGGGGTGTCTACTTTCTAAAATGGGGTCATTTGTGGGGGTTTTGTGCCATCTTGGCATTTTATGGCCTTCAAAACTGTAATAGGTAGTGAGAAGTGAAATCAAAAATTTACGCCCTTAGAAAGCCTGATGGCGGTGCTTGGTTATCGGGGCCCCGTACGCGGCTAGGCTCCCAAAAAGTCCCACATATGTGGTATCCCCGTACTCAGGAGAAGCAGCAGAATTTATTTTGGGGTGTCATTTCACATATGCCCATAGCATGTGTGAGCAATATATCATTTAGTGACAACTTTGTGTAAAAAAAAAAAAAAGTTTGTAATTTTCCCGCAACTTGTGGCAAAATATAAAATATTCCATGGACTCAACATGCCTCTCAGCAAATAGCTTGGGGTGTCTACTTTCTAAAATGGGGTCATTTGTGGGGGTTTTGTGCCATCTTGGCATTTTATGGCCTTCAAAACAGTAATAGGTAGTGAGAAGTGAAATCAAAAATTTACGCCCTTAGAAAGCCTGATGGCGGTGCTTGGTTATCGGGGCCCCGTACGCGGCTAGGCTCCCAAAAAGTCCCACATATGTGGTATCCCCGTACTCAGGAGAAGCAGCAGAATTTATTTTGGGGTGTCATTTCACATATGCCCATAGCATGTGTGAGCAATATATCATTTAGTGACAACTTTGTGTAAAAAAAAAAAAAAAAGTTTGTAATTTTCCCGCAACTTGTGGCAAAATATAAAATATTCCATGGACTCAACATGCCTCTCAGGAAATAGCTTGGGTTGTCTACTTTCTAAAATGGGGTCATTTGTGGGGGTTTTGTGCCATCTTGGCATTTTATGGCCTTCAAAACTGTAATAGGTAGTGAGAAGTGAAATCAAAAATTTACGCCCTTAGAAAGCCTGATGGCGGTGCTTGGTTATCGGGGCCCCGTACGCGGCTATGCTCCCAAAAAGTCCCACATATGTGGTATCCCCGTACTCAGGAGAAGCAGCAGAATTTATTTTGGGGTGTCATTTCACATATGCCCATAGCATGTGTGAGCAATATATCATTTAGTGACAACTTTGTGTAAAAAAAAAAAAAAAAAGTTTGTAATTTTCCCGCAACTTGTGGCAAAATATAAAATATTCCATGGACTCAACATGCCTCTCAGCAAATAGCTTGGGGTGTCTACTTTCTAAAATGGGGTCATTTGTGGGGGTTTTGTGCCATCTTGGCATTTTATGGCCTTCAAAACTGTAATAGGTAGTGAGAAGTGAAATCAAAAATTTACGCCCTTAGAAAGCCTGATGGCGGTGCTTGGTTATCGGGGCCCCGTACGCGGCTAGGCTCCCAAAAAGTCCCACATATGTGGTATCCCCGTACTCAGGAGAAGCAGCAGAATTTATTTTGGGGTGTCATTTCACATATGCCCATAGCATGTGTGAGCAATATATCATTTAGTGACAACTTTGTGTAAAAAAAAAAAAAAAGTTTGTAATTTTCCCGCAACTTGTGGCAAAATATAAAATATTCCATGGACTCAACATGCCTCTCAGCAAATAGCTTGGGGTGTCTACTTTCTAAAATGGGGTCATTTGTGGGGGTTTTGTGCCATCTTGGCATTTTATGGCCTTCAAAACAGTAATAGGTAGTGAGAAGTGAAATCAAAAATTTACGCCCTTAGAAAGCCTGGTGGCGGTGCTTGGTTATCGGGGCCCCGTACGCGGCTAGGCTCCCAAAAAGTCCCACATATGTGGTATCCCCGTACTCAGGAGAAGCAGCAGAATTTATTTTGGGGTGTCATTTCACATATGCCCATAGCATGTGTGAGCAATATATCATTTAGTGACAACTTTGTGTAAAAAAAAAAAAAAAAGTTTGTAATTTTCCCGCAACTTGTGGCAAAATATAAAATATTCCATGGACTCAACATGCCTCTCAGCAAATAGCTTGGGGTGTCTACTTTCTAAAATGGGGTCATTTGTGGGGGTTTTGTGCCATCTTGGTATTTTATGGCCTTCAAAACTGTAATAGGTAGTGAGAAGTGAAATCATAAATTTACGCCCTTAGAAAGCCTGGTGGCGGTGCTTGGTTATCGGGGCCCCGTACGCGGCTAGGCTCCCAAAAAGTCCCACATATGTGGTATCCCCGTACTCAGGAGAAGCAGCAGAATTTATTTTGGGGTGTCATTTCACATATGCCCATAGCATGTGTGAGCAATATATCATTTAGTGACAACTTTGTGTAAAAAAAAAAAAAAAAAGTTTGTAATTTTCCCGCAACTTGTGGCAAAATATAAAATATTCCATGGACTCAACATGCCTCTCAGCAAATAGCTTGGGGTGTCTACTTTCTAAAATGGGGTCATTTGTGGGGGTTTTGTGCCATCTTGGCATTTTATGGCCTTCAAAACTGTAATAGGTAGTGAGAAGTGAAATCAAAAATTTACGCCCTTAGAAAGCCTGATGGCGGTGCTTGGTTATCGGGGCCCCGTACGCGGCTAGGCTCCCAAAAAGTCCCACATATGTGGTATCCTCGTACTCAGGAGAAGCAGCAGAATTTATTTTGGGGTGTCATTTCACATATGCCCATAGCATGTGTGAGCAATATATCATTTAGTGACAACTTTGTGTAAAAAAAAAGTTTGTAATTTTCCCGCAACTTGTGGCAAAATATAAAATATTCCATGGACTCAACATGCCTCTCAGCAAATAGCTTGGGGTGTCTACTTTCTAAAATGGGGTCATTTGTGGGGGATTTGTGCCATCTTGGCATTTTATGGCCTTCAAAACTGTAATAGGTAGTGAGAAGTGAAATCAAAAATTTACGCCCTTAGAAAGCCTGATGGCGGTGCTTGGTTATCGGGGCCCCGTACGCGGCTAGGCTCCCAAAAAGTCCCACATATGTGGTATCCCCGTACTCAGGAGAAGCAGCAGAATTTATTTTGGGGTGTCATTTCACATATGCCCATAGCATGTGTGAGCAATATATCATTTAGTGACAACTTTGTGTAAAAAAAAAAAAAAAGTTTGTAATTTTCCCGCAACTTGTGGCAAAATATAAAATATTCCATGGACTCAACATGCCTCTCAGCAAATAGCTTGGGGTGTCTACTTCCTAAAATGGGGTCATTTGTGGGGGTTTTGTGCCATCTTGGCATTTTATGGCCTTCAAAACAGTAATAGGTAGTGAGAAATGAAATCAAAAATTTACGCCCTTAGAAAGCCTGATGGCGGTGCTTGGTTATCGGGGCCCCGTACGTGGCTAGGCTCCCAAAAAGTCCCACATATGTGGTATCCCCGTACTCAGGAGAAGCAGCAGAATTTATTTTGGGGTGTCATTTCACATATGCCCATAGCATGTGTGAGCAATATATCATTTAGTGACAACTTTGTGTAAAAAAAAAAAAAAAAGTTTGTAATTTTCCCGCAACTTGTGGCAAAATATAAAATATTCCATGGACTCAACATGCCTCTCAGCAAATAGCTTGGGGTGTCTACTTTCTAAAATGGGGTCATTTGTGGGGGTTTTGTGCCATCTTGGCATTTTATGGCCTTCAAAACTGTAATAGGTAGTGAGAAGTGAAATCAAAAATTTACGCCCTTAGAAAGCCTGATGGCGGTGCTTGGTTATCGGGGCCCCGTACGCGGCTAGGCTCCCAAAAAGTCCCACATATGTGGTATCCCCGTACTCAGGAGAAGCAGCAGAATTTATTTTGGGGTGTCATTTCACATATGCCCATAGCATGTGTGAGCAATATATCATTTAGTGACAACTTTGTGTAAAAAAAAAAAAAAAAGTTTGTAATTTTCCCGCAACTTGTGGCAAAATATAAAATATTCCATGGACTCAACATGCCTCTCAGCAAATAGCTTGGGGTGTCTACTTTCTAAAATGGGGTCATTTGTGGGGGTTTTGTGCCATCTTGGCATTTTATGGCCTTCAAAACTGTAATAGGTAGTGAGAAGTGAAATCAAAAATTTACGCCCTTAGAAAGCCTGATGGCGGTGCTTGGTTATCGGGGCCCCGTACGCGGCTAGGCTCCCAAAAAGTCCCACATATGTGGTATCCCCGTACTCAGGAGAAGCAGCAGAATTTATTTTGGGGTGTCATTTCACATATGCCCATAGCATGTGTGAGCAATATATCATTTAGTGACAACTTTGTGTAAAAAAAAAAAAAAAAAGTTTGTAATATTCCCGCAACTTGTGGCAAAATATAAAATATTCCATGGACTCAACATGCCTCTCAGCAAATAGCTTGGGGTGTCTACTTTCTAAAATGGGGTCATTTGTGGGGGTTTTGTGCCATCTTGGCATTTTATGGCCTTCAAAACAGTAATAGGTAGTGAGAAGTGAAATCAAAAATTTACGCCCTTAGAAAGCCTGATGGCGGTGCTTGGTTATCGGGGCCCCGTACGCGGCTAGGCTCCCAAAAAGTCCCACATATGTGGTATCCCCGTACTCAGGAGAAGCAGCAGAATTTATTTTGGGGTGTCATTTCACATATGCCCATAGCATGTGTGAGCAATATATCATTTAGTGACAACTTTGTGTAAAAAAAAAAAAAAAGTTTGTAATTTTCCCGCAACTTGTGGCAAAATATAAAATATTCCATGGACTCAACATGCCTCTCAGCAAATAGCTTGGGGTGTCTACTTTCTAAAATGGGGTCATTTGTGGGGGTTTTGTGCCATCTTGGCATTTTATGGCCTTCAAAACTGTAATAGGTAGTGAGAAGTGAAATCAAAAATTTACGCCCTTAGAAAGCCTGATGGCGGTGCTTGGTTATCGGGGCCCCGTACGCGGCTAGGCTCCCAAAAAGTCCCACATATGTGGTATCCCCGTACTCAGGAGAAGCAGCAGAATTTATTTTGGGGTGTCATTTCAGATATGCCCATAGCATGTGTGAGCAATATATCATTTAGTGACAACTTTGTGTAAAAAAAAAAAAAAGGTTGTAATTTTCCCGCAACTTGTGGCAAAATATAAAATATTCCATGGACTCAACATGCCTCTCAGCAAATAGCTTGGGGTGTCTACTTTCTAAAATGGGGTCATTTGTGGGGGTTTTGTGCCATCTTGGCATTTTATGGCCTTCAAAACTGTAATAGGTAGTGAGAAGTGAAATCAAAAATTTACGCCCTTAGAAAGCCTGATGGCGGTGCTTGGTTATCGGGGCCCCCGTACGCGGCTAGGCTCCCAAAAAGTCCCACATATGTGGTATCCCCGTACTCAGGAGAAGCAGCAGAATTTATTTTGGGGTGTCATTTCACATATGCCCATAGCATGTGTGAGCAATATATCATTTAGTGACAACTTTGTGTAAAAAAAAAAAAAAAGTTTGTAATTTTCCCGCAACTTGTGGCAAAATATAAAATATTCCATGGACTCAACATGCCTCTCAGCAAATAGCTTGGGGTGTCTACTTTCTAAAATGGGGTCATTTGTGGGGGTTTTGTGCCATCTTGGCATTTTATGGCCTTCAAAACAGTAATAGGTAGTGAGAAGTGAAATCAAAAATTTACGCCCTTAGAAAGCCTGATGGCGGTGCTTGGTTATCGGGGCCCCGTACGCGGCTAGGCTCCCAAAAAGTCCCACATATGTGGTATCCCCGTACTCAGGAGAAGCAGCAGAATTTATTTTGGGGTGTCATTTCACATATGCCCATAGCATGTGTGAGCAATATATCATTTAGTGACAACTTTGTGTAAAAAAAAAAAAAAAAGTTTGTAATTTTCCCGCAACTTGTGGCAAAATATAAAATATTCCATGGACTCAACATGCCTCTCAGCAAATAGCTTGGGGTGTCTACTTTCTAAAATGGGGTCATTTGTGGGGGTTTTGTGCCATCTTGGCATTTTATGGCCTTCAAAACTGTAATAGGTAGTGAGAAGTGAAATCAAAAATTTACGCCCTTAGAAAGCCTGATGGCGGTGCTTGGTTATCGGGGCCCCGTACGCGGCTAGGCTCCCAAAAAGTCCCACATATGTGGTATCCCCGTACTCAGGAGAAGCAGCAGAATTTATTTTGGGGTGTCATTTCACATATGCCCATAGCATGTGTGAGCAATATATCATTTAGTGACAACTTTGTGTAAAAAAAAAAAAAAAGTTTGTAATTTTCCCGCAACTTGTGGCAAAATATAAAATATTCCATGGACTCAACATGCCTCTCAGCAAATAGCTTGGGGTGTCTACTTTCTAAAATGGGGTCATTTGTGGGGGTTTTGTGCCATCTTGGTATTTTATGGCCTTCAAAACTGTAATAGGTAGTGAGAAGTGAAATCATAAATTTACGCCCTTAGAAAGCCTGGTGGCGGTGCTTGGTTATCGGGGCCCCGTACGCGGCTAGGCTCCCAAAAAGTCCCACATATGTGGTATCCCCGTACTCAGGAGAAGCAGCAGAATTTATTTTGGGGTGTCATTTCACATATGCCCATAGCATGTGTGAGCAATATATCATTTAGTGACAACTTTGTGTAAAAAAAAAAAAAAAAAGTTTGTAATATTCCCGCAACTTGTGGCAAAATATAAAATATTCCATGGACTCAACATGCCTCTCAGCAAATAGCTTGGGGTGTCTACTTTCTAAAATGGGGTCATTTGTGGGGGTTTTGTGCCATCTTGGCATTTTATGGCCTTCAAAACTGTAATAGGTAGTGAGAAGTGAAATCAAAAATTTACGCCCTTAGAAAGCCTGATGGCGGTGCTTGGTTATCGGGGCCCCGTACGCGGCTAGGCTCCCAAAAAGTCCCACATATGTGGTATCCCCGTACTCAGGAGAAGCAGCAGAATTTATTTTGGGGTGTCATTTCACATATGCCCATAGCATGTGTGAGCAATATATCATTTAGTGACAACTTTGTGTAAAAAAAAAAAAAAAAAGTTTGTAATTTTCCCGCAACTTGTGGCAAAATATAAAAAATTCCATGGACTCAACATGCCTCTCAGCAAATAGCTTGGGGTGTCTACTTTCTAAAATGGGGTCATTTGTGGGGGTTTTGTGCCATCTTGGCATTTTATGGCCTTCAAAACAGTAATAGGTAGTGAGAAGTGAAATCAAAAATTTACGCCCTTAGAAAGCCTGATGGCGGTGCTTGGTTATCGGGGCCCCGTACGCGGCTAGGCTCCCAAAAAGTCCCACATATGTGGTATCCCCGTACTCAGGAGAAGCAGCAGAATTTATTTTGGGGTGTCATTTCACATATGCCCATAGCATGTGTGAGCAATATATCATTTAGTGACAACTTTGTGTAAAAAAAAAAAAAAAAGTTTGTAATTTTCCCGCAACTTGTGGCAAAATATAAAATATTCCATGGACTCAACATGCCTCTCAGCAAATAGCTTGGGGTGTCTACTTTCTAAAATGGGGTCATTTGTGGGGGTTTTGTGCCATCTTGGTATTTTATGGCCTTCAAAACTGTAATAGGTAGTGAGAAGTGAAATCAAAAATTTACGCCCTTAGAAAGCCTGGTGGCGGTGCTTGGTTATCGGGGCCCCGTACGCGGCTAGGCTCCCAAAAAGTCCCACATATGTGGTATCCCCGTACTCAGGAGAAGCAGCAGAATTTATTTTGGGGTGTCATTTCACATATGCCCATAGCATGTGTGAGCAATATATCATTTAGTGACAACTTTGTGTAAAAAAAAAAAAAAAAAGTTTGTAATTTTCCCGCAACTTGTGGCAAAATATAAAATATTCCATGGACTCAACATGCCTCTCAGCAAATAGCTTGGGGTGTCTACTTTCTAAAATGGGGTCATTTGTGGGGGTTTTGTGCCATCTTGGCATTTTATGGCCTTCAAAACTGTAATAGGTAGTGAGAAGTGAAATCAAAAATTTACGCCCTTAGAAAGCCTGATGGCGGTGCTTGGTTATCGGGGCCCCGTACGCGGCTAGGCTCCCAAAAAGTCCCACATATGTGGTACCCCCGTACTCAGGAGAAGCAGCAGAATTTATTTTGGGGTGTCATTTCACATATGCCCATAGCATGTGTGAGCAATATATCATTTAGTGACAACTTTGTGTAAAAAAAAAAAAAAGTTTGTAATATTCCCGCAACTTGTGGCAAAATATAAAATATTCCATGGACTCAACATGCCTCTCAGCAAATAGCTTGGGGTGTCTACTTTCTAAAATGGGGTCATTTGTGGGGGTTTTGTGCCATCTTGGCATTTTATGGCCTTCAAAACAGTAATAGGTAGTGAGAAGTGAAATCAAAAATTTACGCCCTTAGAAAGCCTGATGGCGGTGCTTGGTTATCGGGGCCCCGTACGCGGCTAGGCTCCCAAAAAGTCCCACATATGTGGTATCCCCGTACTCAGGAGAAGCAGCAGAATTTATTTTGGGGTGTCATTTCACATATGCCCATAGCATGTGTGAGCAATATATCATTTAGTGACAACTTTGTGTAAAAAAAAAAAAAAAGTTTGTAATTTTCCCGCAACTTGTGGCAAAATATAAAATATTCCATGGACTCAACATGCCTCTCAGCAAATAGCTTGGGGTGTCTACTTTCTAAAATGGGGTCATTTGTGGGGGTTTTGTGCCATCTTGGCATTTTATGGCCTTCAAAACTGTAATAGGTAGTGAGAAGTGAAATCAAAAATTTACGCCCTTAGAAAGCCTGATGGCGGTGCTTGGTTTTCGGGGCCCCGTACGCGGCTAGGCTCCCAAAAAGTCCCACATATGTGGTATCCCCGTACTCAGGAGAAGCTGCAGAATTTATTTTGGGGTGTCATTTCACATATGCCCATAGCATGTGTGAGCAATATATCATTTAGTGACAACTTTGTGTAAAAAAAAAAAAAAAAAGTTTGTCATTTTCCCGCAACTTGTGGCAAAATATAAAATATTCCATGGACTCAACATGCCTCTCAGCAAATAGCTTGGGGTGTCTACTTTCTAAAATGGGGTCATTTGTGGGGGTTTTGTGCCATCTTGGCAATTTATGGCCTTCAAAACTGTAATAGGTAGTGAGAAGTGAAATCAAAAATTTACGCCCTTAGAAAGCCTGATGGCGGTGCTTGGTTATCGGGGCCCCGTACGCGGCTAGGCTCCCAAAAAGTCCCACATATGTGGTATCCCCGTACTCAGGAGAAGCAGCAGAATTTATTTTGGGGTGTCATTTCACATATGCCCATAGCATGTGTGAGCAATATATCATTTAGTGACAACTTTGTGTAAAAAAAAAAAAAAAAAGGTTGTAATTTTCCTGCAACTTGTGGCAAAATATGAAATATTCCATGGACTCAACATGCCTCTCAGCAAATAGCTTGGGGTGTCTACTTTCTAAAATGGGGTCATTTGTGGGGGTTTTGTGCCATCTTGGCATTTTATGGCCTTCAAAACAGTAATAGGTAGTGAGAAGTGAAATCAAAAATTTACGCCCTTAGAAAGCCTGATGGCGGTGGTTGGTTATCGGGGCCCCGTACGCGGCTAGGCTCCCAAAAAGTCCCACATATGTGGTATCCCCGTACTCAGGAGAAGCAGCAGAATTTATTTTGGGGTGTCATTTCACATAAGCCCATAGCATGTGTGAGCAATATATCATTTAGTGACAACTTTGTGTAAAAAAAAAAAAAAAAAAGTTTGTAATTTTCCCGCAACTTGTGGCAAAATATAAAATATTCCATGGACTCAACATGCCTCTCAGCAAATAGCTTGGGGTGTCTACTTTCTAAAATGGGGTCATTTGTGGGGGTTTTGTGCCATCTTGGCATTTTATGGCCTTCAAAACAGTAATAGGTAGTGAGAAGTGAAATCAAAAATGTACGCCCTTAGAAAGCCTGATGGCGGTGGTTGGTTATCGGGGCCCCGTACGCGGCTAGGCTCCCAAAAAGTCCCACATATGTGGTATCCCCGTACTCAGGAGAAGCAGCAGAATTTATTTTGGGGTGTCATTTCACATATGCCCATAGCATGTGTGAGCAATATATCATTTAGTGACAACTTTGTGTAAAAAAAAAAAAAAAAGTTTGTAATTTTCCCGCAACTTGTGGCAAAATATAAAATATTCCATGGACTCAACATGCCTCTCAGCAAATAGCTTGGGGTGTCTACTTTCTAAAATGGGGTCATTTGTGGGGGTTTTGTGCCATCTTGGCATTTTATGGCCTTCAAAACTGTAATAGGTAGTGAGAAGTGAAATCAAAAATTTACGCCCTTAGAAAGCCTGATGGCGGTGCTTGGTTATCGGGGCCCCGTACGCGGCTATGCTCCCAAAAAGTCCCACATATGTGGTATCCCCGTACTCAGGAGAAGCAGCAGAATTTATTTTGGGGTGTCATTTCACATATGCCCATAGCATGTGTGAGCAATATATCATTTAGTGACAACTTTGTGTAAAAAAAAAAAAAAAAGTTTGTAATTTTCCCGCAACTTGTGGCAAAATATAAAATATTCCATGGACTCAACATGCCTCTCAGCAAATAGCTTGGGGTGTCTACTTTCTAAAATGGGGTCATTTGTGGGGGTTTTGTGCCATCTTGGCATTTTATGGCCTTCAAAACTGTAATAGGTAGTGAGAAGTGAAATCAAAAATTTACGCCCTTAGAAAGCCTGATGGCGGTGCTTGGTTATCGGGGCCCCGTACGCGGCTAGGCTCCCAAAAAGTCCCACATATGTGGTATCCCCGTACTCAGGAGAAGCAGCAGAATTTATTTTGGGGTGTCATTTCACATATGCCCATAGCATGTGTGAGCAATATATCATTTAGTGACAACTTTGTGTAAAAAAAAAAAAAAAAGTTTGTAATTTTCCCGCAACTTGTGGCAAAATATAAAATATTCCATGGACTCAACATGCCTCTCAGCAAATAGCTTGGGGTGTCTACTTTCTAAAATGGGGTCATTTGTGGGGGTTTTGTGCCATCTTGGCATTTTATGGCCTTCAAAACAGTAATAGGTAGTGAGAAGTGAAATCAAAAATTTACGCCCTTAGAAAGCCTGGTGGCGGTGCTTGGTTATCGGGGCCCCGTACGCGGCTAGGCTCCCAAAAAGTCCCACATATGTGGTATCCCCGTACTCAGGAGAAGCAGCAGAATTTATTTTGGGGTGTCATTTCACATATGCCCATAGCATGTGTGAGCAATATATCATTTAGTGACAACTTTGTGTAAAAAAAAAAAAAAAAGTTTGTAATTTTCCCGCAACTTGTGGCAAAATATAAAATATTCCATGGACTCAACATGCCTCTCAGCAAATAGCTTGGGGTGTCTACTTTCTAAAATGGGGTCATTTGTGGGGGTTTTGTGCCATCTTGGTATTTTATGGCCTTCAAAACTGTAATAGGTAGTGAGAAGTGAAATCATAAATTTACGCCCTTAGAAAGCCTGGTGGCGGTGCTTGGTTATCGGGGCCCCGTACGCGGCTAGGCTCCCAAAAAGTCCCACATATGTGGTATCCCCGTACTCAGGAGAAGCAGCAGAATTTATTTTGGGGTGTCATTTCACATATGCCCATAGCATGTGTGAGCAATATATCATTTAGTGACAACTTTGTGTAAAAAAAAAAAAAAAAAGTTTGTAATTTTCCTGCAACTTGTGGCAAAATATAAAATATTCCATGGACTCAACATGCCTCTCAGCAAATAGCTTGGGGTGTCTACTTTCTAAAATGGGGTCATTTGTGGGGGTTTTGTGCCATCTTGGCATTTTATGGCCTTCAAAACTGTAATAGGTAGTGAGAAGTGAAATCAAAAATTTACGCCCTTAGAAAGCCTGATGGCGGTGCTTGGTTATCGGGGCCCCGTACGCGGCTAGGCTCCCAAAAAGTCCCACATATGTGGTATCCTCGTACTCAGGAGAAGCAGCAGAATTTATTTTGGGGTGTCATTTCACATATGCCCATAGCATGTGTGAGCAATATATCATTTAGTGACAACTTTGTGTAAAAAAAAAGTTTGTAATTTTCCCGCAACTTGTGGCAAAATATAAAATATTCCATGGACTCAACATGCCTCTCAGCAAATAGCTTGGGGTGTCTACTTTCTAAAATGGGGTCATTTGTGGGGGATTTGTGCCATCTTGGCATTTTATGGCCTTCAAAACTGTAATAGGTAGTGAGAAGTGAAATCAAAAATTTACGCCCTTAGAAAGCCTGATGGCGGTGCTTGGTTATCGGGGCCCCGTACGCGGCTAGGCTCCCAAAAAGTCCCACATATGTGGTATCCCCGTACTCAGGAGAAGCAGCAGAATTTATTTTGGGGTGTCATTTCACATATGCCCATAGCATGTGTGAGCAATATATCATTTAGTGACAACTTTGTGTAAAAAAAAAAAAAAAGTTTGTAATTTTCCCGCAACTTGTGGCAAAATATAAAATATTCCATGGACTCAACATGCCTCTCAGCAAATAGCTTGGGGTGTCTACTTCCTAAAATGGGGTCATTTGTGGGGGTTTTGTGCCATCTTGGCATTTTATGGCCTTCAAAACAGTAATAGGTAGTGAGAAATGAAATCAAAAATTTACGCCCTTAGAAAGCCTGATGGCGGTGCTTGGTTATCGGGGCCCCGTACGTGGCTAGGCTCCCAAAAAGTCCCACATATGTGGTATCCCCGTACTCAGGAGAAGCAGCAGAATTTATTTTGGGGTGTCATTTCACATATGCCCATAGCATGTGTGAGCAATATATCATTTAGTGACAACTTTGTGTAAAAAAAAAAAAAAAAGTTTGTAATTTTCCCGCAACTTGTGGCAAAATATAAAATATTCCATGGACTCAACATGCCTCTCAGCAAATAGCTTGGGGTGTCTACTTTCTAAAATTGGGTCATTTGTGGGGGTTTTGTGCCATCTTGGCATTTTATGGCCTTCAAAACTGTAATAGGTAGTGAGAAGTGAAATCAAAAATTTACGCCCTTAGAAAGCCTGATGGCGGTGCTTGGTTATCGGGGCCCCGTACGCGGCTAGGCTCCCAAAAAGTCCCACATATGTGGTATCCCCGTACTCAGGAGAAGCAGCAGAATTTATTTTGGGGTGTCATTTCACATATGCCCATAGCATGTGTGAGCAATATATCATTTAGTGACAACTTTGTGTAAAAAAAAAAAAAAAGTTTGTAATTTTCCCGCAACTTGTGGCAAAATATAAAATATTCCATGGACTCAACATGCCTCTCAGCAAATAGCTTGGGGTGTCTACTTTCTAAAATGGGGTCATTTGTGGGGGTTTTGTGCCATCTTGGCATTTTATGGCCTTCAAAACTGTAATAGGTAGTGAGAAGTGAAATCAAAAATTTACGCCCTTAGAAAGCCTGATGGCGGTGCTTGGTTATCGGGGCCCCGTACGCGGCTAGGCTCCCAAAAAGTCCCACATATGTGGTATCCCCGTACTCAGGAGAAGCAGCAGAATTTATTTTGGGGTGTCATTTCACATATGCCCATAGCATGTGTGAGCAATATATCATTTAGTGACAACTTTGTGTAAAAAAAAAAAAAAAAGTTTGTAATATTCCCGCAACTTGTGGCAAAATATAAAATATTCCATGGACTCAACATGCCTCTCAGCAAATAGCTTGGGGTGTCTACTTTCTAAAATGGGGTCATTTGTGGGGGTTTTGTGCCATCTTGGCATTTTATGGCCTTCAAAACAGTAATAGGTAGTGAGAAGTGAAATCAAAAATTTACGCCCTTAGAAAGCCTGATGGCGGTGCTTGGTTATCGGGGCCCCGTACGCGGCTAGGCTCCCAAAAAGTCCCACATATGTGGTATCCCCGTACTCAGGAGAAGCAGCAGAATTTATTTTGGGGTGTCATTTCACATATGCCCATAGCATGTGTGAGCAATATATCATTTAGTGACAACTTTGTGTAAAAAAAAAGTTTGTAATTTTCCCGCAACTTGTGGCAAAATATAAAATATTCCATGGACTCAACATGCCTCTCAGCAAATAGCTTGGGGTGTCTACTTTCTAAAATGGGGTCATTTGTGGGGGTTTTGTGCCATCTTGGCATTTTATGGCCTTCAAAACTGTAATAGGTAGTGAGAAGTGAAATCAAAAATTTACGCCCTTAGAAAGCCTGATGGCGGTGCTTGGTTATCGGGGCCCCGTACGCGGCTAGGCTCCCAAAAAGTCCCACATATGTGGTATCCCCGTACTCAGGAGAAGCAGCAGAATTTATTTTGGGGTGTCATTTCACATATGCCCATAGCATGTGTGAGCAATATATCATTTAGTGACAACTTTGTGTAAAAAAAAAAAAAAAGTTTGTAATTTTCCCGCAACTTGTGGCAAAATATAAAATATTCCATGGACTCAACATGCCTCTCAGCAAATAGCTTGGGGTGTCTACTTTCTAAAATGGGGTCATTTGTGGGGGTTTTGTGCCATCTTGGCATTTTATGGCCTTCAAAACTGTAATAGGTAGTGAGAAGTGAAATCAAAAATTTACACCCTTAGAAAGCCTGATGGCGGTGCTTGGTTATCGGGGCCCCGTACGCGGCTAGGCTCCCAAAAAGTCCCACATATGTGGTATCCCCGTACTCAGGAGAAGCAGCAGAATTTATTTTGGGGTGTCATTTCAGATATGCCCATAGCATGTGTGAGCAATATATCATTTAGTGACAACTTTGTGTAAAAAAAAAAAAAAGGTTGTAATTTTCCCGCAACTTGTGGCAAAATATAAAATATTCCATGGACTCAACATGCCTCTCAGCAAATAGCTTGGGGTGTCTACTTTCTAAAATGGGGTCATTTGTGGGGGTTTTGTGCCATCTTGGCATTTTATGGCCTTCAAAACTGTAATAGGTAGTGAGAAGTGAAATCAAAAATTTACGCCCTTAGAAAGCCTGATGGCGGTGCTTGGTTATCGGGGCCCCCGTACGCGGCTAGGCTCCCAAAAAGTCCCACATATGTGGTATCCCCGTACTCAGGAGAAGCAGCAGAATTTATTTTGGGGTGTCATTTCACATATGCCCATAGCATGTGTGAGCAATATATCATTTAGTGACAACTTTGTGTAAAAAAAAAAAAAAGTTTGTAATTTTCCCGCAACTTGTGGCAAAATATAAAATATTCCATGGACTCAACATGCCTCTCAGGAAATAGCTTGGGTTGTCTACTTTCTAAAATGGGGTCATTTGTGGGGGTTTTGTGCCATCTTGGCATTTTATGGCCTTCAAAACTGTAATAGGTAGTGAGAAGTGAAATCAAAAATTTACGCCCTTAGAAAGCCTGATGGCGGTGCTTGGTTATCGGGGCCCCGTACGCGGCTATGCTCCCAAAAAGTCCCACATATGTGGTATCCCCGTACTCAGGAGAAGCAGCAGAATTTATTTTGGGGTGTCATTTCACATATGCCCATAGCATGTGTGAGCAATATATCATTTAGTGACAACTTTGTGTAAAAAAAAAAAAAAGTTTGTAATTTTCCCGCAACTTGTGGCAAAATATAAAATATTCCATGGACTCAACATGCCTCTCAGCAAATAGCTTGGGGTGTCTACTTTCTAAAATGGGGTCATTTGTGGGGGTTTTGTGCCATCTTGGCATTTTATGGCCTTCAAAACTGTAATAGGTAGTGAGAAGTGAAATCAAAAATTTACGCCCTTAGAAAGCCTGATGGCGGTGCTTGGTTATCGGGGCCCCGTACGCGGCTAGGCTCCCAAAAAGTCCCACATATGTGGTATCCCCGTACTCAGGAGAAGCAGCAGAATTTATTTTGGGGTGTCATTTCACATATGCCCATAGCATGTGTGAGCAATATATCATTTAGTGACAACTTTGTGTAAAAAAAAAAAAAAAAGTTTGTAATTTTCCCGCAACTTGTGGCAAAATATAAAATATTCCATGGACTCAACATGCCTCTCAGCAAATAGCTTGGGGTGTCTACTTTCTAAAATGGGGTCATTTGTGGGGGTTTTGTGCCATCTTGGTATTTTATGGCCTTCAAAACTGTAATAGGTAGTGAGAAGTGAAATCATAAATTTACGCCCTTAGAAAGCCTGGTGGCGGTGCTTGGTTATCGGGGCCCCGTACGCGGCTAGGCTCCCAAAAAGTCCCACATATGTGGTATCCCCGTACTCAGGAGAAGCAGCAGAATTTATTTTGGGGTGTCATTTCACATATGCCCATAGCATGTGTGAGCAATATATCATTTAGTGACAACTTTGTGTAAAAAAAAAAAAAAAAAGTTTGTAATATTCCCGCAACTTGTGGCAAAATATAAAATATTCCATGGACTCAACATGCCTCTCAGCAAATAGCTTGGGGTGTCTACTTTCTAAAATGGGGTCATTTGTGGGGGTTTTGTGCCATCTTGGCATTTTATGGCCTTCAAAACTGTAATAGGTAGTGAGAAGTGAAATCAAAAATTTACGCCCTTAGAAAGCCTGATGGCGGTGCTTGGTTATCGGGGCCCCGTACGCGGCTAGGCTCCCAAAAAGTCCCACATATGTGGTATCCCCGTACTCAGGAGAAGCAGCAGAATTTATTTTGGGGTGTCATTTCACATATGCCCATAGCATGTGTGAGCAATATATCATTTAGTGACAACTTTGTGTAAAAAAAAAAAAAAAAAGTTTGTAATTTTCCCGCAACTTGTGGCAAAATATAAAAAATTCCATGGACTCAACATGCCTCTCAGCAAATAGCTTGGGGTGTCTACTTTCTAAAATGGGGTCATTTGTGGGGGTTTTGTGCCATCTTGGCATTTTATGGCCTTCAAAACAGTAATAGGTAGTGAGAAGTGAAATCAAAAATTTACGCCCTTAGAAAGCCTGATGGCGGTGCTTGGTTATCGGGGCCCCGTACGCGGCTAGGCTCCCAAAAAGTCCCACATATGTGGTATCCCCGTACTCAGGAGAAGCAGCAGAATTTATTTTGGGGTGTCATTTCACATATGCCCATAGCATGTGTGAGCAATATATCATTTAGTGACAACTTTGTGTAAAAAAAAAAAAAAAAGTTTGTAATTTTCCCGCAACTTGTGGCAAAATATAAAATATTCCATGGACTCAACATGCCTCTCAGCAAATAGCTTGGGGTGTCTACTTTCTAAAATGGGGTCATTTGTGGGGGTTTTGTGCCATCTTGGTATTTTATGGCCTTCAAAACTGTAATAGGTAGTGAGAAGTGAAATCAAAAATTTACGCCCTTAGAAAGCCTGGTGGCGGTGCTTGGTTATCGGGGCCCCGTACGCGGCTAGGCTCCCAAAAAGTCCCACATATGTGGTATCCCCGTACTCAGGAGAAGCAGCAGAATTTATTTTGGGGTGTCATTTCACATATGCCCATAGCATGTGTGAGCAATATATCATTTAGTGACAACTTTGTGTAAAAAAAAAAAAAAAAGTTTGTAATTTTCCCGCAACTTGTGGCAAAATATAAAATATTCCATGGACTCAACATGCCTCTCAGGAAATAGCTTGGGTTGTCTACTTTCTAAAATGGGGTCATTTGTGGGGGTTTTGTGCCATCTTGGCATTTTATGGCCTTCAAAACTGTAATAGGTAGTGAGAAGTGAAATCAAAAATTTACGCCCTTAGAAAGCCTGATGGCGGTGCTTGGTTATCGGGGCCCCGTACGCGGCTATGCTCCCAAAAAGTCCCACATATGTGGTATCCCCGTACTCAGGAGAAGCAGCAGAATTTATTTTGGGGTGTCATTTCACATATGCCCATAGCATGTGTGAGCAATATATCATTTAGTGACAACTTTGTGTAAAAAAAAAAAAAAAAGTTTGTAATTTTCCCGCAACTTGTGGCAAAATATAAAATATTCCATGGACTCAACATGCCTCTCAGCAAATAGCTTGGGGTGTCTACTTTCTAAAATGGGGTCATTTGTGGGGGTTTTGTGCCATCTTGGCATTTTATGGCCTTCAAAACTGTAATAGGTAGTGAGAAGTGAAATCAAAAATTTACGCCCTTAGAAAGCCTGATGGCGGTGCTTGGTTATCGGGGCCCCGTACGCGGCTAGGCTCCCAAAAAGTCCCACATATGTGGTATCCCCGTACTCAGGAGAAGCAGCAGAATTTATTTTGGGGTGTCATTTCACATATGCCCATAGCATGTGTGAGCAATATATCATTTAGTGACAACTTTGTGTAAAAAAAAAAAAAAAGTTTGTAATTTTCCCGCAACTTGTGGCAAAATATAAAATATTCCATGGACTCAACATGCCTCTCAGCAAATAGCTTGGGGTGTCTACTTTCTAAAATGGGGTCATTTGTGGGGGTTTTGTGCCATCTTGGTATTTTATGGCCTTCAAAACTGTAATAGGTAGTGAGAAGTGAAATCATAAATTTACGCCCTTAGAAAGCCTGGTGGCGGTGCTTGGTTATCGGGGCCCCGTACGCGGCTAGGCTCCCAAAAAGTCCCACATATGTGGTATCCCCGTACTCAGGAGAAGCAGCAGAATTTATTTTGGGGTGTCATTTCACATATGCCCATAGCATGTGTGAGCAATATATCATTTAGTGACAACTTTGTGTAAAAAAAAAAAAAAAAAGTTTGTAATATTCCCGCAACTTGTGGCAAAATATAAAATATTCCATGGACTCAACATGCCTCTCAGCAAATAGCTTGGGGTGTCTACTTTCTAAAATGGGGTCATTTGTGGGGGTTTTGTGCCATCTTGGCATTTTATGGCCTTCAAAACTGTAATAGGTAGTGAGAAGTGAAATCAAAAATTTACGCCCTTAGAAAGCCTGATGGCGGTGCTTGGTTATCGGGGCCCCGTACGCGGCTAGGCTCCCAAAAAGTCCCACATATGTGGTATCCCCGTACTCAGGAGAAGCAGCAGAATTTATTTTGGGGTGTCATTTCACATATGCCCATAGCATGTGTGAGCAATATATCATTTAGTGACAACTTTGTGTAAAAAAAAAAAAAAAAAGTTTGTAATTTTCCCGCAACTTGTGGCAAAATATAAAAAATTCCATGGACTCAACATGCCTCTCAGCAAATAGCTTGGGGTGTCTACTTTCTAAAATGGGGTCATTTGTGGGGGTTTTGTGCCATCTTGGCATTTTATGGCCTTCAAAACAGTAATAGGTAGTGAGAAGTGAAATCAAAAATTTACGCCCTTAGAAAGCCTGATGGCGGTGCTTGGTTATCGGGGCCCCGTACGCGGCTAGGCTCCCAAAAAGTCCCACATATGTGGTATCCCCGTACTCAGGAGAAGCAGCAGAATTTATTTTGGGGTGTCATTTCACATATGCCCATAGCATGTGTGAGCAATATATCATTTAGTGACAACTTTGTGTAAAAAAAAAAAAAAAAGTTTGTAATTTTCCCGCAACTTGTGGCAAAATATAAAATATTCCATGGACTCAACATGCCTCTCAGCAAATAGCTTGGGGTGTCTACTTTCTAAAATGGGGTCATTTGTGGGGGTTTTGTGCCATCTTGGTATTTTATGGCCTTCAAAACTGTAATAGGTAGTGAGAAGTGAAATCAAAAATTTACGCCCTTAGAAAGCCTGGTGGCGGTGCTTGGTTATCGGGGCCCCGTACGCGGCTAGGCTCCCAAAAAGTCCCACATATGTGGTATCCCCGTACTCAGGAGAAGCAGCAGAATTTATTTTGGGGTGTCATTTCACATATGCCCATAGCATGTGTGAGCAATATATCATTTAGTGACAACTTTGTGTAAAAAAAAAAAAAAAAAAGTTTGTAATTTTCCCGCAACTTGTGGCAAAATATAAAATATTCCATGGACTCAACATGCCTCTCAGCAAATAGCTTGGGGTGTCTACTTTCTAAAATGGGGTCATTTGTGGGGGTTTTGTGCCATCTTGGCATTTTATGGCCTTCAAAACTGTAATAGGTAGTGAGAAGTGAAATCAAAAATTTACGCCCTTAGAAAGCCTGATGGCGGTGCTTGGTTATCGGGGCCCCGTACGCGGCTAGGCTCCCAAAAAGTCCCACATATGTGGTACCCCCGTACTCAGGAGAAGCAGCAGAATTTATTTTGGGGTGTCATTTCACATATGCCCATAGCATGTGTGAGCAATATATCATTTAGTGACAACTTTGTGTAAAAAAAAAAAAAAGTTTGTAATATTCCCGCAACTTGTGGCAAAATATAAAATATTCCATGGACTCAACATGCCTCTCAGCAAATAGCTTGGGGTGTCTACTTTCTAAAATGGGGTCATTTGTGGGGGTTTTGTGCCATCTTGGCATTTTATGGCCTTCAAAACAGTAATAGGTAGTGAGAAGTGAAATCAAAAATTTACGCCCTTAGAAAGCCTGATGGCGGTGCTTGGTTATCGGGGCCCCGTACGCGGCTAGGCTCCCAAAAAGTCCCACATATGTGGTATCCCCGTACTCAGGAGAAGCAGCAGAATTTATTTTGGGGTGTCATTTCACATATGCCCATAGCATGTGTGAGCAATATATCATTTAGTGACAACTTTGTGTAAAAAAAAAAAAAAGTTTGTAATTTTCCCGCAACTTGTGGCAAAATATAAAATATTCCATGGACTCAACATGCCTCTCAGCAAATAGCTTGGGGTGTCTACTTTCTAAAATGGGGTCATTTGTGGGGGTTTTGTGCCATCTTGGCATTTTATGGCCTTCAAAACTGTAATAGGTAGTGAGAAGTGAAATCAAAAATTTACGCCCTTAGAAAGCCTGATGGCGGTGCTTGGTTTTCGGGGCCCCGTACGCGGCTAGGCTCCCAAAAAGTCCCACATATGTGGTATCCCCGTACTCAGGAGAAGCTGCAGAATTTATTTTGGGGTGTCATTTCACATATGCCCATAGCATGTGTGAGCAATATATCATTTAGTGACAACTTTGTGTAAAAAAAAAAAAAAAAAGTTTGTCATTTTCCCGCAACTTGTGGCAAAATATAAAATATTCCATGGACTCAACATGCCTCTCAGCAAATAGCTTGGGGTGTCTACTTTCTAAAATGGGGTCATTTGTGGGGGTTTTGTGCCATCTTGGCAATTTATGGCCTTCAAAACTGTAATAGGTAGTGAGAAGTGAAATCAAAAATTTACGCCCTTAGAAAGCCTGATGGCGGTGCTTGGTTATCGGGGCCCCGTACGCGGCTAGGCTCCCAAAAAGTCCCACATATGTGGTATCCCCGTACTCAGGAGAAGCAGCAGAATTTATTTTGGGGTGTCATTTCACATATGCCCATAGCATGTGTGAGCAATATATCATTTAGTGACAACTTTGTGTAAAAAAAAAAAAAAAAGGTTGTAATTTTCCTGCAACTTGTGGCAAAATATGAAATATTCCATGGACTCAACATGCCTCTCAGCAAATAGCTTGGGGTGTCTACTTTCTAAAATGGGGTCATTTGTGGGGGTTTTGTGCCATCTTGGCATTTTATGGCCTTCAAAACAGTAATAGGTAGTGAGAAGTGAAATCAAAAATTTACGCCCTTAGAAAGCCTGATGGCGGTGGTTGGTTATCGGGGCCCCGTACGCGGCTAGGCTCCCAAAAAGTCCCACATATGTGGTATCCCCGTACTCAGGAGAAGCAGCAGAATTTATTTTGGGGTGTCATTTCACATAAGCCCATAGCATGTGTGAGCAATATATCATTTAGTGACAACTTTGTGTAAAAAAAAAAAAAAAAAAGTTTGTAATTTTCCCGCAACTTGTGGCAAAATATAAAATATTCCATGGACTCAACATGCCTCTCAGCAAATAGCTTGGGGTGTCTACTTTCTAAAATGGGGTCATTTGTGGGGGTTTTGTGCCATCTTGGCATTTTATGGCCTTCAAAACAGTAATAGGTAGTGAGAAGTGAAATCAAAAATGTACGCCCTTAGAAAGCCTGATGGCGGTGGTTGGTTATCGGGGCATGTACGCGGCTAGGCTCCCAAAAAGTCCCACATATGTGGTATCCCCGTACTCAGGAGAAGCAGCAGAATTTATTTTGGGGTGTCATTTCACATATGCCCATAGCATGTGTGAGCAATATATCATTTAGTGACAACTTTGTGTAAAAAAAAAAAAAAAAGTTTGTAATTTTCCCGCAACTTGTGGCAAAATATAAAATATTCCATGGACTCAACATGCCTCTCAGCAAATAGCTTGGGGTGTCTACTTTCTAAAATGGGGTCATTTGTGGGGGTTTTGTGCCATCTTGGCATTTTATGGCCTTCAAAACTGTAATAGGTAGTGAGAAGTGAAATCAAAAATTTACGCCCTTAGAAAGCCTGATGGCGGTGCTTGGTTATCGGGGCCCCGTACGCGGCTAGGCTCCCAAAAAGTCCCACATATGTGGTATCCCCGTACTCAGGAGAAGCAGCAGAATTTATTTTGGGGTGTCATTTCACATATGCCCATAGCATGTGTGAGCAATATATCATTTAGTGACAACTTTGTGTAAAAAAAAAAAAAAAAAGTTTGTCATTTTCCCGCAACTTGTGGCAAAATATAAAAAATTCCATGGACTCAACATGCCTCTCAGCAAATAGCTTGGGGTGTCTACTTTCTAAAATGGGGTCATTTGTGGGGGTTTTGTGCCATCTTGGCATTTTATGGCCTTCAAAACAGTAATAGGTAGTGAGAAGTGAAATCAAAAATTTACGCCCTTAGAAAGCCTGGTGGCGGTGCTTGGTTATCGGGGCCCCGTACGCGGCTAGGCTCCCAAAAAGTCCCACATATGTGGTATCCCCGTACTCAGGAGAAGCAGCAGAATTTATTTTGGGGTGTCATTTCACATATGCCCATAGCATGTGTGAGCAATATATCATTTAGTGACAACTTTGTGTAAAAAAAAAAAAAAAAGTTTGTAATTTTCCCGCAACTTGTGGCAAAATATAAAATATTCCATGGACTCAACATGCCTCTCAGCAAATAGCTTGGGGTGTCTACTTTCTAAAATGGGGTCATTTGTGGGGGTTTTGTGCCATCTTGGTATTTTATGGCCTTCAAAACTGTAATAGGTAGTGAGAAGTGAAATCATAAATTTACGCCCTTAGAAAGCCTGGTGGCGGTGCTTGGTTATCGGGGCCCCGTACGCTGCTAGGCTCCCAAAAAGTCCCACATATGTGGTATCCCCGTACTCAGGAGAAGCAGCAGAATTTATTTTGGGGTGTCATTTCACATATGCCCATAGCATGTGTGAGCAATATATCATTTAGTGACAACTTTGTGTAAAAAAAAAAAAAAAAAAAGTTTGTAATTTTCCCGCAACTTGTGGCAAAATATAAAATATTCCATGGACTCAACATGCCTCTCAGCAAATAGCTTGGGGTGTCTACTTTCTAAAATGGGGTCATTTGTGGGGGTTTTGTGCCATCTTGGCATTTTATGGCCTTCAAAACAGTAATAGGTAGTGAGAAGTGAAATCAAAAATTTACGCCCTTAGAAAGCCTGATGGCGGTGCTTGGTTATCGGGGCCCCGTACGCGGCTAGGCTCCCAAAAAGTCCCACATATGTGGTATCCCCGTACTCAGGAGAAGCAGCAGAATTTATTTTGGGGTGTCATTTCACATATGCCCATAGCATGTGTGAGCAATATATCATTTAGTGACAACTTTGTGTAAAAAAAAAAAAAAAAGTTTGTAATTTTCCCGCAACTTGTGGCAAAATATAAAATATTCCATGGACTCAACATGCCTCTCAGCAAATAGCTTGGGGTGTCTACTTTCTAAAATGGGGTCATTTGTGGGGGTTTTGTGCCATCTTGGCATTTTATGGCCTTCAAAACTAAAATAGGTAGTGAGAAGTGAAATCAAAAATTTACGCCCTTAGAAAGCCTGATGGCGGTGCTTGGTTATCGGGGCCCCGTACGCGGCTAGGCTCCCAAAAAGTCCCACATATGTGGTATCCCCGTACTCAGGAGAAGCAGCAGAATTTATTTTGGGGTGTCATTTCACATATGCCCATAGCATGTGTGAGCAATATATCATTTAGTGACAACTTTGTGTAAAAAAAAAAAAAAAGTTTGTAATTTTCCCGCAACTTGTGGCAAAATATAAAATATTCCATGGACTCAACATGCCTCTCAGCAAATAGCTTGGGGTGTCTACTTTCTAAAATGGGGTCATTTGTGGGGGTTTTGTGCCATCTTGGCATTTTATGGCCTTCAAAACAGTAATAGGTAGTGAGAAGTGAAATCAAAAATTTACGCCCTTAGAAAGCCTGATGGCGGTGCTTGGTTATCGGGGCCCCGTACGCGGCTAGGCTCCCAAAAAGTCCCACATATGTGGTATCCCCGTACTCAGGAGAAGCAGCAGAATTTATTTTGGGGTGTCATTTCACATATGCCCATAGCATGTGTGAGCAATATATCATTTAGTGACAACTTTGTGTAAAAAAAAAAAAAAAAGTTTGTAATTTTCCCGCAACTTGTGGCAAAATATAAAATATTCCATGGACTCAACATGCCTCTCAGCAAATAGCTTGGGGTGTCTACTTTCTAAAATGGGGTCATTTGTGGGGGTTTTGTGCCATCTTGGTATTTTATGGCCTTCAAAACTGTAATAGGTAGTGAGAAGTGAAATCAAAAATTTACGCCCTTAGAAAGCCTGGTGGCGGTGCTTGGTTATCGGGGCCCCGTACGCGGCTAGGCTCCCAAAAAGTCCCACATATGTGGTATCCCCGTACTCAGGAGAAGCAGCAGAATTTATTTTGGGGTGTCATTTCACATATGCCCATAGCATGTGTGAGCAATATATCATTTAGTGACAACTTTGTGTAAAAAAAAAAAAAAAAAAGTTTGTAATTTTCCCGCAACTTGTGGCAAAATATAAAATATTCCATGGACTCAACATGCCTCTCAGCAAATAGCTTGGGGTGTCTACTTTCTAAAATTGGGTCATTTGTGGGGGTTTTGTGCCATCTTGGCATTTTATGGCCTTCAAAACTGTAATAGGTAGTGAGAAGTGAAATCAAAAATTTACGCCCTTAGAAAGCCTGATGGCGGTGCTTGGTTATCGGGGCCCCGTACGCGGCTAGGCTCCCAAAAAGTCCCACATATGTGGTACCCCCGTACTCAGGAGAAGCAGCAGAATTTATTTTGGGGTGTCATTTCACATATGCCCATAGCATGTGTGAGCAATATATCATTTAGTGACAACTTTGTGTAAAAAAAAAAAAAAGTTTGTAATATTCCCGCAACTTGTGGCAAAATATAAAATATTCCATGGACTCAACATGCCTCTCAGCAAATAGCTTGGGGTGTCTACTTTCTAAAATGGGGTCATTTGTGGGGGTTTTGTGCCATCTTGGCATTTTATGGCCTTCAAAACAGTAATAGGTAGTGAGAAGTGAAATCAAAAATTTACGCCCTTAGAAAGCCTGATGGCGGTGCTTGGTTATCGGGGCCCCGTACGCGGCTAGGCTCCCAAAAAGTCCCACATATGTGGTATCCCCGTACTCAGGAGAAGCAGCAGAATTTATTTTGGGGTGTCATTTCACATATGCCCATAGCATGTGTGAGCAATATATCATTTAGTGACAACTTTGTGTAAAAAAAAAAAAAAGTTTGTAATTTTCCCGCAACTTGTGGCAAAATATAAAATATTCCATGGACTCAACATGCCTCTCAGCAAATAGCTTGGGGTGTCTACTTTCTAAAATGGGGTCATTTGTGGGGGTTTTGTGCCATCTTGGCATTTTATGGCCTTCAAAACTGTAATAGGTAGTGAGAAGTGAAATCAAAAATTTACGCCCTTAGAAAGCCTGATGGCGGTGCTTGGTTTTCGGGGCCCCGTACGCGGCTAGGCTCCCAAAAAGTCCCACATATGTGGTATCCCCGTACTCAGGAGAAGCTGCAGAATTTATTTTGGGGTGTCATTTCACATATGCCCATAGCATGTGTGAGCAATATATCATTTAGTGACAACTTTGTGTAAAAAAAAAAAAAAAAAGGTTGTAATTTTCCCGCAACTTGTGGCAAAATATAAAATATTCCATGGACTCAACATGCCTCTCAGCAAATAGCTTGGGGTGTCTACTTTCTAAAATGGGGTCATTTGTGGGGGTTTTGTGCCATCTTGTCAATTTATGGCCTTCAAAACTGTAATAGGTAGTGAGAAGTGAAATCAAAAATTTACGCCCTTAGAAAGCCTGATGGCGGTGCTTGGTTATCGGGGCCCCGTACGCGGCTAGGCTCCCAAAAAGTCCCACATATGTGGTATCCCCGTACTCAGGAGAAGCAGCAGAATTTATTTTGGGGTGTCATTTCACATATGCCCATAGCATGTGTGAGCAATATATCATTTAGTGACAACTTTGTGTAAAAAAAAAAAAAAAAGGTTGTAATTTTCCTGCAACTTGTGGCAAAATATGAAATATTCCATGGACTCAACATGCCTCTCAGCAAATAGCTTGGGGTGTCTACTTTCTAAAATGGGGTCATTTGTGGGGGTTTTGTGCCATCTTGGCATTTTATGGCCTTCAAAACAGTAATAGGTAGTGAGAAGTGAAATCAAAAATTTACGCCCTTAGAAAGCCTGATGGCGGTGGTTGGTTATCGGGGCCCCGTACGCGGCTAGGCTCCCAAAAAGTCCCACATATGTGGTATCCCCGTACTCAGGAGAAGCAGCAGAATTTATTTTGGGGTGTCATTTCACATAAGCCCATAGCATGTGTGAGCAATATATCATTTAGTGACAACTTTGTGTAAAAAAAAAAAAAAAAAAGTTTGTAATTTTCCCGCAACTTGTGGCAAAATATAAAATATTCCATGGACTCAACATGCCTCTCAGCAAATAGCTTGGGGTGTCTACTTTCTAAAATGGGGTCATTTGTGGGGGTTTTGTGCCATCTTGGCATTTTATGGCCTTCAAAACAGTAATAGGTAGTGAGAAGTGAAATCAAAAATGTACGCCCTTAGAAAGCCTGATGGCGGTGGTTGGTTATCGGGGCCCCGTACGCGGCTAGGCTCCCAAAAAGTCCCACATATGTGGTATCCCCGTACTCAGGAGAAGCAGCAGAATTTATTTTGGGGTGTCATTTCACATATGCCCATAGCATGTGTGAGCAATATATCATTTAGTGACAACTTTGTGTAAAAAAAAAAAAAAAAGTTTGTAATTTTCCCGCAACTTGTGGCAAAATATAAAATATTCCATGGACTCAACATGCCTCTCAGCAAATAGCTTGGGGTGTCTACTTTCTAAAATGGGGTCATTTGTGGGGGTTTTGTGCCATCTTGGCATTTTATGGCCTTCAAAACTGTAATAGGTAGTGAGAAGTGAAATCAAAAATTTACGCCCTTAGAAAGCCTGATGGCGGTGCTTGGTTATCGGGGCCCCGTACGCGGCTAGGCTCCCAAAAAGTCCCACATATGTGGTATCCTCGTACTCAGGAGAAGCAGCAGAATTTATTTTGGGGTGTCATTTCACATATGCCCATAGCATGTGTGAGCAATATATCATTTAGTGACAACTTTGTGTAAAAAAAAAGTTTGTAATTTTCCCGCAACTTGTGGCAAAATATAAAATATTCCATGGACTCAACATGCCTCTCAGCAAATAGCTTGGGGTGTCTACTTTCTAAAATGGGGTCATTTGTGGGGGTTTTGTGCCATCTTGGCATTTTATGGCCTTCAAAACTGTAATAGGTAGTGAGAAGTGAAATCAAAAATTTACGCCCTTAGAAAGCCTGATGGTGGTGCTTGGTTATCGGGGCCCCGTACGCGGCTAGGCTCCCAAAAAGTCCCACATATGTGGTATCCCCGTACTCAGGAGAAGCAGCAGAATTTATTTTGGGGTGTCATTTCACATATGCCCATAGCATGTGTGAGCAATATATCATTTAGTGACAACTTTGTGTAAAAAAAAAAAAAAAAAGTTTGTAATATTCCCGCAACTTGTGGCAAAATATAAAATATTCCATGGACTCAACATGCCTCTCAGCAAATAGCTTGGGGTGTCTACTTTCTAAAATGGGGTCATTTGTGGGGGTTTTGTGCCATCTTGGCATTTTATGGCCTTCAAAACAGTAATAGGTAGTGAGAAGTGAAATCAAAAATTTACGCCCTTAGAAAGCCTGATGGCGGTGCTTGGTTATCGGGGCCCCGTACGCGGCTAGGCTCCCAAAAAGTCCCACATATGTGGTATCCCCGTACTCAGGAGAAGCAGCAGAATTTATTTTGGGGTGTCATTTCACATATGCCCATAGCATGTGTGAGCAATATATCATTTAGTGACAACTTTGTGTAAAAAAAAAGTTTGTAATTTTCCCGCAACTTGTGGCAAAATATAAAATATTCCATGGACTCAACATGCCTCTCAGCAAATAGCTTGGGGTGTCTACTTTCTAAAATGGGGTCATTTGTGGGGGTTTTGTGCCATCTTGGCATTTTATGGCCTTCAAAACTGTAATAGGTAGTGAGAAGTGAAATCAAAAATTTACGCCCTTAGAAAGCCTGATGGCGGTGCTTGGTTATCGGGGCCCCGTACGCGGCTAGGCTCCCAAAAAGTCCCACATATGTGGTATCCCCGTACTCAGGAGAAGCAGCAGAATTTATTTTGGGGTGTCATTTCACATATGCCCATAGCATGTGTGAGCAATATATCATTTAGTGACAACTTTGTGTAAAAAAAAAAAAAAGTTTGTAATTTTCCCGCAACTTGTGGCAAAATATAAAATATTCCATGGACTCAACATGCCTCTCAGCAAATAGCTTGGGGTGTCTACTTTCTAAAATGGGGTCATTTGTGGGGGTTTTGTGCCATCTTGGCATTTTATGGCCTTCAAAACTGTAATAGGTAGTGAGAAGTGAAATCAAAAATTTACGCCCTTAGAAAGCCTGATGGCGGTGCTTGGTTATCGGGGCCCCGTACGCGGCTAGGCTCCCAAAAAGTCCCACATATGTGGTATCCTCGTACTCAGGAGAAGCAGCAGAATTTATTTTGGGGTGTCATTTCAGATATGCCCATAGCATGTGTGAGCAATATATCATTTAGTGACAACTTTGTGTAAAAAAAAAAAAAGGTTGTAATTTTCCCGCAACTTGTGGCAAAATATAAAATATTCCATGGACTCAACATGCCTCTCAGCAAATAGCTTGGGGTGTCTACTTTCTAAAATGGGGTCATTTGTGGGGGTTTTGTGCCATCTTGGCATTTTATGGCCTTCAAAACTGTAATAGGTAGTGAGAAGTGAAATCAAAAATTTACGCCCTTAGAAAGCCTGATGGCGGTGCTTGGTTATCGGGGCCCCGTACGCGGCTAGGCTCCCAAAAAGTCCCACATATGTGGTATCCCCGTACTCAGGAGAAGCAGCAGAATTTATTTTGGGGTGTCATTTCACATATGCCCATAGCATGTGTGAGCAATATATCATTTAGTGACAACTTTGTGTAAAAAAAAAAAAAAGTTTGTAATTTTCCCGCAACTTGTGGCAAAATATAAAATATTCCATGGACTCAACATGCCTCTCAGCAAATAGCTTGGGGTGTCTACTTTCTAAAATGGGGTCATTTGTGGGGGTTTTGTGCCATCTTGGCATTTTATGGCCTTCAAAACAGTAATAGGTAGTGAGAAGTGAAATCAAAAATTTACGCCCTTAGAAAGCCTGATGGCGGTGCTTGGTTATCGGGGCCCCGTACGCGGCTAGGCTCCCAAAAAGTCCCACATATGTGGTATCCCCGTACTCAGGAGAAGCAGCAGAATTTATTTTGGGGTGTCATTTCACATATGCCCATAGCATGTGTGAGCAATATATCATTTAGTGACAACTTTGTGTAAAAAAAAAAAAAAAGTTTGTAATTTTCCCGCAACTTGTGGCAAAATATAAAATATTCCATGGACTCAACATGCCTCTCAGGAAATAGCTTGGGTTGTCTACTTTCTAAAATGGGGTCATTTGTGGGGGTTTTGTGCCATCTTGGCATTTTATGGCCTTCAAAACTGTAATAGGTAGTGAGAAGTGAAATCAAAAATTTACGCCCTTAGAAAGCCTGATGGCGGTGCTTGGTTATCGGGCCCCCGTACGCGGCTATGCTCCCAAAAAGTCCCACATATGTGGTATCCCCGTACTCAGGAGAAGCAGCAGAATTTATTTTGGGGTGTCATTTCACATATGCCCATAGCATGTGTGAGCAATATATCATTTAGTGACAACTTTGTGTAAAAAAAAAAAAAAAAAGTTTGTCATTTTCCCGCAACTTGTGGCAAAATATAAAAAATTCCATGGACTCAACATGCCTCTCAGCAAATAGCTTGGGGTGTCTACTTTCTAAAATGGGGTCATTTGTGGGGGTTTTGTGCCATCTTGGCATTTTATGGCCTTCAAAACAGTAATAGGTAGTGAGAAGTGAAATCAAAAATTTACGCCCTTAGAAAGCCTGGTGGCGGTGCTTGGTTATCGGGGCCCCGTACGCGGCTAGGCTCCCAAAAAGTCCCACATATGTGGTATCCCCGTACTCAGGAGAAGCAGCAGAATTTATTTTGGGGTGTCATTTCACATATGCCCATAGCATGTGTGAGCAATATATCATTTAGTGACAACTTTGTGTAAAAAAAAAAAAAAAGTTTGTAATTTTCCCGCAACTTGTGGCAAAATATAAAATATTCCATGGACTCAACATGCCTCTCAGCAAATAGCTTGGGGTGTCTACTTTCTAAAATGGGGTCATTTGTGGGGGTTTTGTGCCATCTTGGTATTTTATGGCCTTCAAAACTGTAATAGGTAGTGAGAAGTGAAATCATAAATTTACGCCCTTAGAAAGCCTGGTGGCGGTGCTTGGTTATCGGGGCCCCGTACGCTGCTAGGCTCCCAAAAAGTCCCACATATGTGGTATCCCCGTACTCAGGAGAAGCAGCAGAATTTATTTTGGGGTGTCATTTCACATATGCCCATAGCATGTGTGAGCAATATATCATTTAGTGACAACTTTGTGTAAAAAAAAAAAAAAAAAGTTTGTAATTTTCCCGCAACTTGTGGCAAAATATAAAATATTCCATGGACTCAACATGCCTCTCAGCAAATAGCTTGGGGTGTCTACTTTCTAAAATGGGGTCATTTGTGGGGGTTTTGTGCCATCTTGGCATTTTATGGCCTTCAAAACAGTAATAGGTAGTGAGAAGTGAAATCAAAAATTTACGCCCTTAGAAAGCCTGATGGCGGTGCTTGGTTATCGGGGCCCCGTACGCGGCTAGGCTCCCAAAAAGTCCCACATATGTGGTATCCCCGTACTCAGGAGAAGCAGCAGAATTTATTTTGGGGTGTCATTTCACATATGCCCATAGCATGTGTGAGCAATATATCATTTAGTGACAACTTTGTGTAAAAAAAAAAAAAAAAGTTTGTAATTTTCCCGCAACTTGTGGCAAAATATAAAATATTCCATGGACTCAACATGCCTCTCAGCAAATAGCTTGGGGTGTCTACTTTCTAAAATGGGGTCATTTGTGGGGGTTTTGTGCCATCTTGGCATTTTATGGCCTTCAAAACTAAAATAGGTAGTGAGAAGTGAAATCAAAAATTTACGCCCTTAGAAAGCCTGATGGCGGTGCTTGGTTATCGGGGCCCCGTACGCGGCTAGGCTCCCAAAAAGTCCCACATATGTGGTATCCCCGTACTCAGGAGAAGCAGCAGAATTTATTTTGGGGTGTCATTTCACATATGCCCATAGCATGTGTGAGCAATATATCATTTAGTGACAACTTTGTGTAAAAAAAAAAAAAAAAAGTTTGTAATATTCCCGCAACTTGTGGCAAAATATAAAATATTCCATGGACTCAACATGCCTCTCAGCAAATAGCTTGGGGTGTCTACTTTCTAAAATGGGGTCATTTGTGGGGGTTTTGTGCCATCTTGGCATTTTATGGCCTTCAAAACTGTAATAGGTAGTGAGAAGTGAAATCAAAAATTTACGCCCTTAGAAAGCCTGATGGCGGTGCTTGGTTATCGGGGCCCCGTACGCGGCTAGGCTCCCAAAAAGTCCCACATATGTGGTATCCCCGTACTCAGGAGAAGCAGCAGAATTTATTTTGGGGTGTCATTTCACATATGCCCATAGCATGTGTGAGCAATATATCATTTAGTGACAACTTTGTGTAAAAAAAAAAAAAAAAAGTTTGTAATTTTCCCGCAACTTGTGGCAAAATATAAAATATTCCATGGACTCAACATGCCTCTCAGCAAATAGCTTGGGGTGTCTACTTTCTAAAATGGGGTCATTTGTGGGGGTTTTGTGCCATCTTGGCATTTTATGGCCTTCAAAACAGTAATAGGTAGTGAGAAGTGAAATCAAAAATTTACGCCCTTAGAAAGCCTGATGGCGGTGCTTGGTTATCGGGGCCCCGTACGCGGCTAGGCTCCCAAAAAGTCCCACATATGTGGTATCCCCGTACTCAGGAGAAGCAGCAGAATTTATTTTGGGGTGTCATTTCACATATGCCCATAGCATGTGTGAGCAATATATCATTTAGTGACAACTTTGTGTAAAAAAAAAAAAAAAAGTTTGTAATTTTCCCGCAACTTGTGGCAAAATATAAAATATTCCATGGACTCAACATGCCTCTCAGCAAATAGCTTGGGGTGTCTACTTTCTAAAATGGGGTCATTTGTGGGGGTTTTGTGCCATCTTGGTATTTTATGGCCTTCAAAACTGTAATAGGTAGTGAGAAGTGAAATCAAAAATTTACGCCCTTAGAAAGCCTGATGGCGGTGCTTGGTTATCGGGGCCCCGTACGCGGCTAGGCTCCCAAAAAGTCCCACATATGTGGTACCCCCGTACTCAGGAGAAGCAGCAGAATTTATTTTGGGGTGTCATTTCACATATGCCCATAGCATGTGTGAGCAATATATCATTTAGTGACAACTTTGTGTAAAAAAAAAAAAAAGTTTGTAATATTCCCGCAACTTGTGGCAAAATATAAAATATTCCATGGACTCAACATGCCTCTCAGCAAATAGCTTGGGGTGTCTACTTTCTAAAATGGGGTCATTTGTGGGGGTTTTGTGCCATCTTGGCATTTTATGGCCTTCAAAACAGTAATAGGTAGTGAGAAGTGAAATCAAAAATTTACGCCCTTAGAAAGCCTGATGGCGGTGCTTGGTTATCGGGGCCCCGTACGCGGCTAGGCTCCCAAAAAGTCCCACATATGTGGTATCCCCGTACTCAGGAGAAGCAGCAGAATTTATTTTGGGGTGTCATTTCACATATGCCCATAGCATGTGTGAGCAATATATCATTTAGTGACAACTTTGTGTAAAAAAAAAAAAAAGTTTGTAATTTTCCCGCAACTTGTGGCAAAATATAAAATATTCCATGGACTCAACATGCCTCTCAGCAAATAGCTTGGGGTGTCTACTTTCTAAAATGGGGTCATTTGTGGGGGTTTTGTGCCATCTTGGCATTTTATGGCCTTCAAAACTGTAATAGGTAGTGAGAAGTGAAATCAAAAATTTACGCCCTTAGAAAGCCTGATGGCGGTGCTTGGTTTTCGGGGCCCCGTACGCGGCTAGGCTCCCAAAAAGTCCCACATATGTGGTATCCCCGTACTCAGGAGAAGCTGCAGAATTTATTTTGGGGTGTCATTTCACATATGCCCATAGCATGTGTGAGCAATATATCATTTAGTGACAACTTTGTGTAAAAAAAAAAAAAAAAGGTTGTAATTTTCCCGCAACTTGTGGCAAAATATAAAATATTCCATGGACTCAACATGCCTCTCAGCAAATAGCTTGGGGTGTCTACTTTCTAAAATGGGGTCATTTGTGGGGGTTTTGTGCCATCTTGGCAATTTATGGCCTTCAAAACTGTAATAGGTAGTGAGAAGTGAAATCAAAAATTTACGCCCTTAGAAAGCCTGATGGCGGTGCTTGGTTATCGGGGCCCCGTACGCGGCTAGGCTCCCAAAAAGTCCCACATATGTGGTATCCCCGTACTCAGGAGAAGCAGCAGAATTTATTTTGGGGTGTCATTTCACATATGCCCATAGCATGTGTGAGCAATATATCATTTAGTGACAACTTTGTGTAAAAAAAAAAAAAAAAGGTTGTAATTTTCCTGCAACTTGTGGCAAAATATGAAATATTCCATGGACTCAACATGCCTCTCAGCAAATAGCTTGGGGTGTCTACTTTCTAAAATGGGGTCATTTGTGGGGGTTTTGTGCCATCTTGGCATTTTATGGCCTTCAAAACAGTAATAGGTAGTGAGAAGTGAAATCAAAAATTTACGCCCTTAGAAAGCCTGATGGCGGTGGTTGGTTATCGGGGCCCCGTACGCGGCTAGGCTCCCAAAAAGTCCCACATATGTGGTATCCCCGTACTCAGGAGAAGCAGCAGAATTTATTTTGGGGTGTCATTTCACATAAGCCCATAGCATGTGTGAGCAATATATCATTTAGTGACAACTTTGTGTAAAAAAAAAAAAAAAAAAGTTTGTAATTTTCCCGCAACTTGTGGCAAAATATAAAATATTCCATGGACTCAACATGCCTCTCAGCAAATAGCTTGGGGTGTCTACTTTCTAAAATGGGGTCATTTGTGGGGGTTTTGTGCCATCTTGGCATTTTATGGCCTTCAAAACAGTAATAGGTAGTGAGAAGTGAAATCAAAAATGTACGCCCTTAGAAAGCCTGATGGCGGTGGTTGGTTATCGGGGCCCCGTACGCGGCTAGGCTCCCAAAAAGTCCCACATATGTGGTATCCCCGTACTCAGGAGAAGCAGCAGAATTTATTTTGGGGTGTCATTTCACATATGCCCATAGCATGTGTGAGCAATATATCATTTAGTGACAACTTTGTGTAAAAAAAAAAAAAAAGTTTGTAATTTTCCCGCAACTTGTGGCAAAATATAAAATATTCCATGGACTCAACATGCCTCTCAGCAAATAGCTTGGGGTGTCTACTTTCTAAAATGGGGTCATTTGTGGGGGTTTTGTGCCATCTTGGCATTTTATGGCCTTCAAAACTGTAATAGGTAGTGAGAAGTGAAATCAAAAATTTACGCCCTTAGAAAGCCTGATGGCGGTGCTTGGTTATCGGGGCCCCGTACGCGGCTAGGCTCCCAAAAAGTCCCACATATGTGGTATCCTCGTACTCAGGAGAAGCAGCAGAATTTATTTTGGGGTGTCATTTCACATATGCCCATAGCATGTGTGAGCAATATATCATTTAGTGACAACTTTGTGTAAAAAAAAAGTTTGTAATTTTCCCGCAACTTGTGGCAAAATATAAAATATTCCATGGACTCAACATGCCTCTCAGCAAATAGCTTGGGGTGTCTACTTTCTAAAATGGGGTCATTTGTGGGGGTTTTGTGCCATCTTGGCATTTTATGGCCTTCAAAACTGTAATAGGTAGTGAGAAGTGAAATCAAAAATTTACGCCCTTAGAAAGCCTGATGGCGGTGCTTGGTTATCGGGGCCCCGTACGCGGCTAGGCTCCCAAAAAGTCCCACATATGTGGTATCCCCGTACTCAGGAGAAGCAGCAGAATTTATTTTGGGGTGTCATTTCACATATGCCCATAGCATGTGTGAGCAATATATCATTTAGTGACAACTTTGTGTAAAAAAAAAAAAAAAAAGTTTGTAATATTCCCGCAACTTGTGGCAAAATATAAAATATTCCATGGACTCAACATGCCTCTCAGCAAATAGCTTGGGGTGTCTACTTTCTAAAATGGGGTCATTTGTGGGGGTTTTGTGCCATCTTGGCATTTTATGGCCTTCAAAACAGTAATAGGTAGTGAGAAGTGAAATCAAAAATTTACGCCCTTAGAAAGCCTGATGGCGGTGCTTGGTTATCGGGGCCCCGTACGCGGCTAGGCTCCCAAAAAGTCCCACATATGTGGTATCCCCGTACTCAGGAGAAGCAGCAGAATTTATTTTGGGGTGTCATTTCACATATGCCCATAGCATGTGTGAGCAATATATCATTTAGTGACAACTTTGTGTAAAAAAAAAGTTTGTAATTTTCCCGCAACTTGTGGCAAAATATAAAATATTCCATGGACTCAACATGCCTCTCAGCAAATAGCTTGGGGTGTCTACTTTCTAAAATGGGGTCATTTGTGGGGGTTTTGTGCCATCTTGGCATTTTATGGCCTTCAAAACTGTAATAGGTAGTGAGAAGTGAAATCAAAAATTTACGCCCTTAGAAAGCCTGATGGCGGTGCTTGGTTATCGGGGCCCCGTACGCGGCTAGGCTCCCAAAAAGTCCCACATATGTGGTATCCCCGTACTCAGGAGAAGCAGCAGAATTTATTTTGGGGTGTCATTTCACATATGCCCATAGCATGTGTGAGCAATATATCATTTAGTGACAACTTTGTGTAAAAAAAAAAAAAAAGTTTGTAATTTTCCCGCAACTTGTGGCAAAATATAAAATATTCCATGGACTCAACATGCCTCTCAGCAAATAGCTTGGGGTGTCTACTTTCTAAAATGGGGTCATTTGTGGGGGTTTTGTGCCATCTTGGCATTTTATGGCCTTCAAAACTGTAATAGGTAGTGAGAAGTGAAATCAAAAATTTACGCCCTTAGAAAGCCTGATGGCGGTGCTTGGTTATCGGGGCCCCGTACGCGGCTAGGCTCCCAAAAAGTCCCACATATGTGGTATCCTCGTACTCAGGAGAAGCAGCAGAATTTATTTTGGGGTGTCATTTCAGATATGCCCATAGCATGTGTGAGCAATATATCATTTAGTGACAACTTTGTGTAAAAAAAAAAAAAGGTTGTAATTTTCCCGCAACTTGTGGCAAAATATAAAATATTCCATGGACTCAACATGCCTCTCAGCAAATAGCTTGGGGTGTCTACTTTCTAAAATGGGGTCATTTGTGGGGGTTTTGTGCCATCTTGGCATTTTATGGCCTTCAAAACTGTAATAGGTAGTGAGAAGTGAAATCAAAAATTTACGCCCTTAGAAAGCCTGATGGCGGTGCTTGGTTATCGGGGCCCCGTACGCGGCTAGGCTCCCAAAAAGTCCCACATATGTGGTATCCCCGTACTCAGGAGAAGCAGCAGAATTTATTTTGGGGTGTCATTTCACATATGCCCATAGCATGTGTGAGCAATATATCATTTAGTGACAACTTTGTGTAAAAAAAAAAAAAAGTTTGTAATTTTCCCGCAACTTGTGGCAAAATATAAAATATTCCATGGACTCAACATGCCTCTCAGCAAATAGCTTGGGGTGTCTACTTTCTAAAATGGGGTCATTTGTGGGGGTTTTGTGCCATCTTGGCATTTTATGGCCTTCAAAACAGTAATAGGTAGTGAGAAGTGAAATCAAAAATTTACGCCCTTAGAAAGCCTGATGGCGGTGCTTGGTTATCGGGGCCCCGTACGCGGCTAGGCTCCCAAAAAGTCCCACATATGTGGTATCCCCGTACTCAGGAGAAGCAGCAGAATTTATTTTGGGGTGTCATTTCACATATGCCCATAGCATGTGTGAGCAATATATCATTTAGTGACAACTTTGTGTAAAAAAAAAAAAAAAGTTTGTAATTTTCCCGCAACTTGTGGCAAAATATAAAATATTCCATGGACTCAACATGCCTCTCAGGAAATAGCTTGGGTTGTCTACTTTCTAAAATGGGGTCATTTGTGGGGGTTTTGTGCCATCTTGGCATTTTATGGCCTTCAAAACTGTAATAGGTAGTGAGAAGTGAAATCAAAAATTTACGCCCTTAGAAAGCCTGATGGCGGTGCTTGGTTATCGGGCCCCCGTACGCGGCTATGCTCCCAAAAAGTCCCACATATGTGGTATCCCCGTACTCAGGAGAAGCAGCAGAATTTATTTTGGGGTGTCATTTCACATATGCCCATAGCATGTGTGAGCAATATATCATTTAGTGACAACTTTGTGTAAAAAAAAAAAAAAAAGTTTGTAATTTTCCCGCAACTTGTGGCAAAATATAAAATATTCCATGGACTCAACATGCCTCTCAGCAAATAGCTTGGGGTGTCTACTTTCTAAAATGGGGTCATTTGTGGGGGTTTTGTGCCATCTTGGCATTTTATGGCCTTCAAAACTGTAATAGGTAGTGAGAAGTGAAATCAAAAATTTACGCCCTTAGAAAGCCTGATGGCGGTGCTTGGTTATCGGGGCCCCGTACGCGGCTAGGCTCCCAAAAAGTCCCACATATGTGGTATCCCCGTACTCAGGAGAAGCAGCAGAATTTATTTTGGGGTGTCATTTCACATATGCCCATAGCATGTGTGAGCAATATATCATTTAGTGACAACTTTGTGTAAAAAAAAAAAAAAAAAGTTTGTCATTTTCCCGCAACTTGTGGCAAAATATAAAAAATTCCATGGACTCAACATGCCTCTCAGCAAATAGCTTGGGGTGTCTACTTTCTAAAATGGGGTCATTTGTGGGGGTTTTGTGCCATCTTGGCATTTTATGGCCTTCAAAACAGTAATAGGTAGTGAGAAGTGAAATCAAAAATTTACGCCCTTAGAAAGCCTGATGGCGGTGCTTGGTTATCGGGGCCCCGTACGCGGCTAGGCTCCCAAAAAGTCCCACATATGTGGTATCCCCGTACTCAGGAGAAGCAGCAGAATTTATTTTGGGGTGTCATTTCACATATGCCCATAGCATGTGTGAGCAATATATCATTTAGTGACAACTTTGTGTAAAAAAAAAAAAAAAAGTTTGTAATTTTCCCGCAACTTGTGGCAAAATATAAAATATTCCATGGACTCAACATGCCTCTCAGCAAATAGCTTGGGGTGTCTACTTTCTAAAATGGGGTCATTTGTGGGGGTTTTGTGCCATCTTGGTATTTTATGGCCTTCAAAACTGTAATAGGTAGTGAGAAGTGAAATCATAAATTTACGCCCTTAGAAAGCCTGGTGGCGGTGCTTGGTTATCGGGGCCCCGTACGCGGCTAGGCTCCCAAAAAGTCCCACATATGTGGTATCCCCGTACTCAGGAGAAGCAGCAGAATTTATTTTGGGGTGTCATTTCACATATGCCCATAGCATGTGTGAGCAATATATCATTTAGTGACAACTTTGTGTAAAAAAAAAAAAAAAAAGTTTGTAATTTTCCCGCAACTTGTGGCAAAATATAAAATATTCCATGGACTCAACATGCCTCTCAGCAAATAGCTTGGGGTGTCTACTTTCTAAAATGGGGTCATTTGTGGGGGTTTTGTGCCATCTTGGCATTTTATGGCCTTCAAAACAGTAATAGGTAGTGAGAAGTGAAATCAAAAATTTACGCCCTTAGAAAGCCTGATGGCTGTGCTTGGTTATCGGGGCCCCGTACGCGGCTAGGCTCCCAAAAAGTCCCACATATGTGGTATCCCCGTACTCAGGAGAAGCAGCAGAATTTATTTTGGGGTGTCATTTCACATATGCCCATAGCATGTGTGAGCAATATATCATTTAGTGACAACTTTGTGTAAAAAAAAAAAAAAAAGTTTGTAATTTTCCCGCAACTTGTGGCAAAATATAAAATATTCCATGGACTCAACATGCCTCTCAGCAAATAGCTTGGGGTGTCTACTTTCTAAAATGGGGTCATTTGTGGGGGTTTTGTGCCATCTTGGCATTTTATGGCCTTCAAAACTGTAATAGGTAGTGAGAAGTGAAATCAAAAATGTACGCCCTTAGAAAGCCTGATGGCGGTGGTTGGTTATCGGGGCCCCGTACGCGGCTAGGCTCCCAAAAAGTCCCACATATGTGGTATCCCCGTACTCAGGAGAAGCAGCAGAATTTATTTTGGGGTGTCATTTCACATATGCCCATAGCATGTGTGAGCAATATATCATTTAGTGACAACTTTGTGTAAAAAAAAAAAAAAAAAGTTTGTAATATTCCCGCAAAATTGTGGCAAAATATAAAATATTCCATGGACTCAACATGCCTCTCAGCAAATAGCTTGGGGTGTCTACTTTCTAAAATGGGGTCATTTGTGGGGGTTTTGTGCCATCTTGGCATTTTATGGCCTTCAAAACAGTAATAGGTAGTGAGAAGTGAAATCAAAAATGTACGCCCTTAGAAAGCCTGATGGCGGTGGTTGGTTATCGGGGCCCCGTACGCGGCTAGGCTCCCAAAAAGTCCCACATATGTGGTATCCCCGTACTCAGGAGAAGCAGCAGAATTTATTTTGGGGTGTCATTTCACATATGCCCATAGCATGTGTGAGCAATATATCATTTAGTGACAACTTTGTGTAAAAAAAAAAAAAAAAGTTTGTAATTTTCCCGCAACTTGTGGCAAAATATAAAATATTCCATGGACTCAACATGCCTCTCAGCAAATAGCTTGGGGTGTCTACTTTCTAAAATGGGGTCATTTGTGGGGGTTTTGTGCCATCTTGGCATTTTATGGCCTTCAAAACTGTAATAGGTAGTGAGAAGTGAAATCAAAAATTTACGCCCTTAGAAAGCCTGATGGCGGTGCTTGGTTATCGGGGCCCCGTACGCGGCTAGGCTCCCAAAAAGTCCCACATATGTGGTATCCTCGTACTCAGGAGAAGCAGCAGAATTTATTTTGGGGTGTCATTTCACATATGCCCATAGCATGTGTGAGCAATATATCATTTAGTGACAACTTTGTGTAAAAAAAAAGTTTGTAATTTTCCCGCAACTTGTGGCAAAATATAAAATATTCCATGGACTCAACATGCCTCTCAGCAAATAGCTTGGGGTGTCTACTTTCTAAAATGGGGTCATTTGTGGGGGTTTTGTGCCATCTTGGCATTTTATGGCCTTCAAAACTGTAATAGGTAGTGAGAAGTGAAATCAAAAATTTACGCCCTTAGAAAGCCTGATGGCGGTGCTTGGTTATCGGGGCCCCGTACGCGGCTAGGCTCCCAAAAAGTCCCACATATGTGGTATCCCCGTACTCAGGAGAAGCAGCAGAATTTATTTTGGGGTGTCATTTCACATATGCCCATAGCATGTGTGAGCAATATATCATTTAGTGACAACTTTGTGTAAAAAAAAAAAAAAAAAGTTTGTAATATTCCCGCAACTTGTGGCAAAATATAAAATATTCCATGGACTCAACATGCCTCTCAGCAAATAGCTTGGGGTGTCTACTTTCTAAAATGGGGTCATTTGTGGGGGTTTTGTGCCATCTTGGCATTTTATGGCCTTCAAAACAGTAATAGGTAGTGAGAAGTGAAATCAAAAATTTACGCCCTTAGAAAGCCTGATGGCGGTGCTTGGTTATCGGGGCCCCGTACGCGGCTAGGCTCCCAAAAAGTCCCACATATGTGGTATCCCCGTACTCAGGAGAAGCAGCAGAATTTATTTTGGGGTGTCATTTCACATATGCCCATAGCATGTGTGAGCAATATATCATTTAGTGACAACTTTGTGTAAAAAAAAAGTTTGTAATTTTCCCGCAACTTGTGGCAAAATATAAAATATTCCATGGACTCAACATGCCTCTCAGCAAATAGCTTGGGGTGTCTACTTTCTAAAATGGGGTCATTTGTGGGGGTTTTGTGCCATCTTGGCATTTTATGGCCTTCAAAACTGTAATAGGTAGTGAGAAGTGAAATCAAAAATTTACGCCCTTAGAAAGCCTGATGGCGGTGCTTGGTTATCGGGGCCCCGTACGCGGCTAGGCTCCCAAAAAGTCCCACATATGTGGTATCCCCGTACTCAGGAGAAGCAGCAGAATTTATTTTGGGGTGTCATTTCACATATGCCCATAGCATGTGTGAGCAATATATCATTTAGTGACAACTTTGTGTAAAAAAAAAAAAAAAGTTTGTAATTTTCCCGCAACTTGTGGCAAAATATAAAATATTCCATGGACTCAACATGCCTCTCAGCAAATAGCTTGGGGTGTCTACTTTCTAAAATGGGGTCATTTGTGGGGGTTTTGTGCCATCTTGGCATTTTATGGCCTTCAAAACTGTAATAGGTAGTGAGAAGTGAAATCAAAAATTTACGCCCTTAGAAAGCCTGATGGCGGTGCTTGGTTATCGGGGCCCCGTACGCGGCTAGGCTCCCAAAAAGTCCCACATATGTGGTATCCTCGTACTCAGGAGAAGCAGCAGAATTTATTTTGGGGTGTCATTTCAGATATGCCCATAGCATGTGTGAGCAATATATCATTTAGTGACAACTTTGTGTAAAAAAAAAAAAAGGTTGTAATTTTCCCGCAACTTGTGGCAAAATATAAAATATTCCATGGACTCAACATGCCTCTCAGCAAATAGCTTGGGGTGTCTACTTTCTAAAATGGGGTCATTTGTGGGGGTTTTGTGCCATCTTGGCATTTTATGGCCTTCAAAACTGTAATAGGTAGTGAGAAGTGAAATCAAAAATTTACGCCCTTAGAAAGCCTGATGGCGGTGCTTGGTTATCGGGGCCCCGTACGCGGCTAGGCTCCCAAAAAGTCCCACATATGTGGTATCCCCGTACTCAGGAGAAGCAGCAGAATTTATTTTGGGGTGTCATTTCACATATGCCCATAGCATGTGTGAGCAATATATCATTTAGTGACAACTTTGTGTAAAAAAAAAAAAAAGTTTGTAATTTTCCCGCAACTTGTGGCAAAATATAAAATATTCCATGGACTCAACATGCCTCTCAGCAAATAGCTTGGGGTGTCTACTTTCTAAAATGGGGTCATTTGTGGGGGTTTTGTGCCATCTTGGCATTTTATGGCCTTCAAAACAGTAATAGGTAGTGAGAAGTGAAATCAAAAATTTACGCCCTTAGAAAGCCTGATGGCGGTGCTTGGTTATCGGGGCCCCGTACGCGGCTAGGCTCCCAAAAAGTCCCACATATGTGGTATCCCCGTACTCAGGAGAAGCAGCAGAATTTATTTTGGGGTGTCATTTCACATATGCCCATAGCATGTGTGAGCAATATATCATTTAGTGACAACTTTGTGTAAAAAAAAAAAAAAAAGTTTGTAATTTTCCCGCAACTTGTGGCAAAATATAAAATATTCCATGGACTCAACATGCCTCTCAGCAAATAGCTTGGGGTGTCTACTTTCTAAAATGGGGTCATTTGTGGGGGTTTTGTGCCATCTTGGCATTTTATGGCCTTCAAAACTGTAATAGGTAGTGAGAAGTGAAATCAAAAATTTACGCCCTTAGAAAGCCTGATGGCGGTGCTTGGTTATCGGGGCCCCGTACGCGGCTAGGCTCCCAAAAAGTCCCACATATGTGGTATCCCCGTACTCAGGAGAAGCAGCAGAATTTATTTTGGGGTGTCATTTCACATATGCCCATAGCATGTGTGAGCAATATATCATTTAGTGACAACTTTGTGTAAAAAAAAAAAAAAAAAGTTTGTCATTTTCCCGCAACTTGTGGCAAAATATAAAAAATTCCATGGACTCAACATGCCTCTCAGCAAATAGCTTGGGGTGTCTACTTTCTAAAATGGGGTCATTTGTGGGGGTTTTGTGCCATCTTGGCATTTTATGGCCTTCAAAACAGTAATAGGTAGTGAGAAGTGAAATCAAAAATTTACGCCCTTAGAAAGCCTGATGGCGGTGCTTGGTTATCGGGGCCCCGTACGCGGCTAGGCTCCCAAAAAGTCCCACATATGTGGTATCCCCGTACTCAGGAGAAGCAGCAGAATTTATTTTGGGGTGTCATTTCACATATGCCCATAGCATGTGTGAGCAATATATCATTTAGTGACAACTTTGTGTAAAAAAAAAAAAAAAAGTTTGTAATTTTCCCGCAACTTGTGGCAAAATATAAAATATTCCATGGACTCAACATGCCTCTCAGCAAATAGCTTGGGGTGTCTACTTTCTAAAATGGGGTCATTTGTGGGGGTTTTGTGCCATCTTGGCATTTTATGGCCTTCAAAACTGTAATAGGTAGTGAGAAGTGAAATCAAAAATTTACGCCCTTAGAAAGCCTGATGGCGGTGCTTGGTTATCGGGGCCCCGTACGCGGCTAGGCTCCCAAAAAGTCCCACATATGTGGTATCCCCGTACTCAGGAGAAGCAGCAGAATTTATTTTGGGGTGTCATTTCACATATGCCCATAGCATGTGTGAGCAATATATCATTTAGTGACAACTTTGTGTAAAAAAAAAAAAAAAAGTTTGTAATATTCCCGCAACTTGTGGCAAAATATAAAATATTCCATGGACTCAACATGCCTCTCAGCAAATAGCTTGGGGTGTCTACTTTCTAAAATGGGGTCATTTGTGGGGGTTTTGTGCCATCTTGGCATTTTATGGCCTTCAAAACTGTAATAGGTAGTGAGAAGTGAAATCAAAAATTTACGCCCTTAGAAAGCCTGATGGCGGTGCTTGGTTATCGGGGCCCCGTACGCGGCTAGGCTCCCAAAAAGTCCCACATATGTGGTATCCCCGTACTCAGGAGAAGCAGCAGAATTTATTTTGGGGTGTCATTTCACATATGCCCATAGCATGTGTGAGCAATATATCATTTAGTGACAACTTTGTGTAAAAAAAAAAAAAAAAAGTTTGTAATTTTCCCGCAACTTGTGGCAAAATATAAAATATTCCATGGACTCAACATGCCTCTCAGCAAATAGCTTGGGGTGTCTACTTTCTAAAATGGGGTCATTTGTGGGGGTTTTGTGCCATCTTGGCATTTTATGGCCTTCAAAACAGTAATAGGTAGTGAGAAGTGAAATCAAAAATTTACGCCCTTAGAAAGCCTGATGGCGGTGCTTGGTTATCGGGGCCCCGTACGCGGCTAGGCTCCCAAAAAGTCCCACATATGTGGTATCCCCGTACTCAGGAGAAGCAGCAGAATTTATTTTGGGGTGTCATTTCACATATGCCCATAGCATGTGTGAGCAATATATCATTTAGTGACAACTTTGTGTAAAAAAAAAAAAAAAAGTTTGTAATTTTCCCGCAACTTGTGGCAAAATATAAAATATTCCATGGACTCAACATGCCTCTCAGCAAATAGCTTGGGGTGTCTACTTTCTAAAATGGGGTCATTTGTGGGGGTTTTGTGCCATCTTGGCATTTTATGGCCTTCAAAACTGTAATAGGTAGTGAGAAGTGAAATCAAAAATTTACGCCCTTAGAAAGCCTGATGGCGGTGCTTGGTTATCGGGGCCCCGTACGCGGCTAGGCTCCCAAAAAGTCCCACATATGTGGTATCCCCGTACTCAGGAGAAGCAGCAGAATTTATTTTGGGGTGTCATTTCACATATGCCCATAGCATGTGTGAGCAATATATCATTTAGTGACAACTTTGTGTAAAAAAAAAAAAAAAAGTTTGTAATATTCCCGCAACTTGTGGCAAAATATAAAATATTCCATGGACTCAACATGCCTCTCAGCAAATAGCTTGGGGTGTCTACTTTCTAAAATGGGGTCATTTGTGGGGGTTTTGTGCCATCTTGGCATTTTATGGCCTTCAAAACTGTAATAGGTAGTGAGAAGTGAAATCAAAAATTTACGCCCTTAGAAAGCCTGATGGCGGTGCTTGGTTATCGGGGCCCCGTACGCGGCTAGGCTCCCAAAAAGTCCCACATATGTGGTATCCCCGTACTCAGGAGAAGCAGCAGAATTTATTTTGGGGTGTCATTTCACATATGCCCATAGCATGTGTGAGCAATATATCATTTAGTGACAACTTTGTGTAAAAAAAAAAAAAAAGTTTGTAATTTTCCCGCAACTTGTGGCAAAATATAAAATATTCCATGGACTCAACATGCCTCTCAGCAAATAGCTTGGGGTGTCTACTTTCTAAAATGGGGTCATTTGTGGGGGTTTTGTGCCATCTTGGCATTTTATGGCCTTCAAAACTGTAATAGGTAGTGAGAAGTGAAATCAAAAATTTACGCCCTTAGAAAGCCTGATGGCGGTGCTTGGTTATCGGGGCCCCGTACGCGGCTAGGCTCCCAAAAAGTCCCACATATGTGGTATCCCCGTACTCAGGAGAAGCAGCAGAATTTATTTTGGGGTGTCATTTCACATATGCCCATAGCATGTGTGAGCAATATATCATTTAGTGACAACTTTGTGTAAAAAAAAAAAAAAAAGTTTGTAATTTTCCCGCAACTTGTGGCAAAATATAAAAAATTCCATGGACTCAACATGCCTCTCAGCAAATAGCTTGGGGTGTCTACTTTCTAAAATGGGGTCATTTGTGGGGGTTTTGTGCCATCTTGGCATTTTATGGCCTTCAAAACAGTAATAGGTAGTGAGAAGTGAAATCAAAAATTTACGCCCTTAGAAAGCCTGATGGCGGTGCTTGGTTATCGGGGCCCCGTACGCGGCTAGGCTCCCAAAAAGTCCCACATATGTGGTATCCCCGTACTCAGGAGAAGCAGCAGAATTTATTTTGGGGTGTCATTTCACATATGCCCATAGCATGTGTGAGCAATATATCATTTAGTGACAACTTTGTGTAAAAAAAAAAAAAAAGTTTGTAATTTTCCCGCAACTTGTGGCAAAATATAAAATATTCCATGGACTCAACATGCCTCTCAGCAAATAGCTTGGGGTGTCTACTTTCTAAAATGGGGTCATTTGTGGGGGTTTTGTGCCATCTTGGTATTTTATGGCCTTCAAAACTGTAATAGGTAGTGAGAAGTGAAATCAAAAATTTACGCCCTTAGAAAGCCTGGTGGCGGTGCTTGGTTATCGGGGCCCCGTACGCGGCTAGGCTCCCAAAAAGTCCCACATATGTGGTATCCCCGTACTCAGGAGAAGCAGCAGAATTTATTTTGGGGTGTCATTTCACATATGCCCATAGCATGTGTGAGCAATATATCATTTAGTGACAACTTTGTGTAAAAAAAAAAAAAAAGTTTGTAATTTTCCCGCAACTTGTGGCAAAATATAAAATATTCCATGGACTCAACATGCCTCTCAGCAAATAGCTTGGGGTGTCTACTTTCTAAAATGGGGTCATTTGTGGGGGTTTTGTGCCATCTTGGCATTTTATGGCCTTCAAAACTGTAATAGGTAGTGAGAAGTGAAATCAAAAATTTACGCCCTTAGAAAGCCTGATGGCGGTGCTTGGTTATCGGGGCCCCGTACGCGGCTAGGCTCCCAAAAAGTCCCACATATGTGGTATCCCCGTACTCAGGAGAAGCAGCAGAATTTATTTTGGGGTGTCATTTCACATATGCCCATAGCATGTGTGAGCAATATATCATTTAGTGACAACTTTGTGTAAAAAAAAAAAAAAAAAGTTTGTAATATTCCCGCAACTTGTGGCAAAATATAAAATATTCCATGGACTCAACATGCCTCTCAGCAAATAGCTTGGGGTGTCTACTTTCTAAAATGGGGTCATTTGTGGGGGTTTTGTGCCATCTTGGCATTTTATGGCCTTCAAAACAGTAATAGGTAGTGAGAAGTGAAATCAAAAATTTACGCCCTTAGAAAGCCTGATGGCGGTGCTTGGTTATCGGGGCCCCGTACGCGGCTAGGCTCCCAAAAAGTCCCACATATGTGGTATCCCCGTACTCAGGAGAAGCAGCAGAATTTATTTTGGGGTGTCATTTCACATATGCCCATAGCATGTGTGAGCAATATATCATTTAGTGACAACTTTGTGTAAAAAAAAAGTTTGTAATTTTCCCGCAACTTGTGGCAAAATATAAAATATTCCATGGACTCAACATGCCTCTCAGCAAATAGCTTGGGGTGTCTACTTTCTAAAATGGGGTCATTTGTGGGGGTTTTGTGCCATCTTGGCATTTTATGGCCTTCAAAACTGTAATAGGTAGTGAGAAGTGAAATCAAAAATTTACGCCCTTAGAAAGCCTGATGGCGGTGCTTGGTTATCGGGGCCCCGTACGCGGCTAGGCTCCCAAAAAGTCCCACATATGTGGTATCCCCGTACTCAGGAGAAGCAGCAGAATTTATTTTGGGGTGTCATTTCACATATGCCCATAGCATGTGTGAGCAATATATCATTTAGTGACAACTTTGTGTAAAAAAAAAAAAAAAGTTTGTAATTTTCCCGCAACTTGTGGCAAAATATAAAATATTCCATGGACTCAACATGCCTCTCAGCAAATAGCTTGGGGTGTCTACTTTCTAAAATGGGGTCATTTGTGGGGGTTTTGTGCCATCTTGGCATTTTATGGCCTTCAAAACTGTAATAGGTAGTGAGAAGTGAAATCAAAAATTTACGCCCTTAGAAAGCCTGATGGCGGTGCTTGGTTATCGGGGCCCCGTACGCGGCTAGGCTCCCAAAAAGTCCCACATATGTGGTATCCCCGTACTCAGGAGAAGCAGCAGAATTTATTTTGGGGTGTCATTTCACATATGCCCATAGCATGTGTGAGCAATATATCATTTAGTGACAACTTTGTGTAAAAAAAAAAAAAAAAAGTTTGTAATATTCCCGCAAAATTGTGGCAAAATATAAAATATTCCATGGACTCAACATGCCTCTCAGCAAATAGCTTGGGGTGTCTACTTTCTAAAATGGGGTCATTTGTGGGGGTTTTGTGCCATCTTGGCATTTTATGGCCTTCAAAACTGTAATAGGTAGTGAGAAGTGAAATCAAAAATTTACGCCCTTAGAAAGCCTGATGGCGGTGCTTGGTTATCGGGGCCCCGTACGCGGCTAGGCTCCCAAAAAGTCCCACATATGTGGTATCCCCGTACTCAGGAGAAGCAGCAGAATTTATTTTGGGGTGTCATTTCACATATGCCCATAGCATGTGTGAGCAATATATCATTTAGTGACAACTTTGTGTAAAAAAAAAAAAAAAAAGTTTGTAATTTTCCCGCAACTTGTGGCAAAATATAAAAAATTCCATGGACTCAACATGCCTCTCAGCAAATAGCTTGGGGTGTCTACTTTCTAAAATGGGGTCATTTGTGGGGGTTTTGTGCCATCTTGGCATTTTATGGCCTTCAAAACAGTAATAGGTAGTGAGAAGTGAAATCAAAAATTTACGCCCTTAGAAAGCCTGATGGCGGTGCTTGGTTATCGGGGCCCCGTACGCGGCTAGGCTCCCAAAAAGTCCCACATATGTGGTATCCCCGTACTCAGGAGAAGCAGCAGAATTTATTTTGGGGTGTCATTTCACATATGCCCATAGCATGTGTGAGCAATATATCATTTAGTGACAACTTTGTGTAAAAAAAAAAAAAAAAGTTTGTAATTTTCCCGCAACTTGTGGCAAAATATAAAATATTCCATGGACTCAACATGCCTCTCAGCAAATAGCTTGGGGTGTCTACTTTCTAAAATGGGGTCATTTGTGGGGGTTTTGTGCCATCTTGGTATTTTATGGCCTTCAAAACTGTAATAGGTAGTGAGAAGTGAAATCAAAAATTTACGCCCTTAGAAAGCCTGGTGGCGGTGCTTGGTTATCGGGGACCCGTACGCGGCTAGGCTCCCAAAAAGTCCCACATATGTGGTATCCCCGTACTCAGGAGAAGCAGCAGAATTTATTTTGGGGTGTCATTTCACATATGCCCATAGCATGTGTGAGCAATATATCATTTAGTGACAACTTTGTGTAAAAAAAAAAAAAAAAGTTTGTAATTTTCCCGCAACTTGTGGCAAAATATAAAATATTCCATGGACTCAACATGCCTCTCAGCAAATAGCTTGGGGTGTCTACTTTCTAAAATGGGGTCATTTGTGGGGGTTTTGTGCCATCTTGGCATTTTATGGCCTTCAAAACTGTAATAGGTAGTGAGAAGTGAAATCAAAAATTTACGCCCTTAGAAAGCCTGATGGCGGTGCTTGGTTATCGGGGCCCCGTACGCGGCTAGGCTCCCAAAAAGTCCCACATATGTGGTATCCCCGTACTCAGGAGAAGCAGCAGAATTTATTTTGGGGTGTCATTTCACATATGCCCATAGCATGTGTGAGCAATATATCATTTAGTGACAACTTTGTGTAAAAAAAAAAAAAAAAGTTTGTAATATTCCCGCAACTTGTGGCAAAATATAAAATATTCCATGGACTCAACATGCCTCTCAGCAAATAGCTTGGGGTGTCTACTTTCTAAAATGGGGTCATTTGTGGGGGTTTTGTGCCATCTTGGCATTTTATGGCCTTCAAAACAGAAATAGGTAGTGAGAAGTGAAATCAAAAATTTACGCCCTTAGAAAGCCTGATGGCGGTGCTTGGTTATCGGGGCCCCGTACGCGGCTAGGCTCCCAAAAAGTCCCACATATGTGGTATCCCCGTACTCAGGAGAAGCAGCAGAATTTATTTTGGGGTGTCATTTCACATATGCCCATAGCATGTGTGAGCAATATATCATTTAGTGACAACTTTGTGTAAAAAAAAAGTTTGTAATTTTCCCGCAACTTGTGGCAAAATATAAAATATTCCATGGACTCAACATGCCTCTCAGCAAATAGCTTGGGGTGTCTACTTTCTAAAATGGGGTCATTTGTGGGGGTTTTGTGCCATCTTGGCATTTTATGGCCTTCAAAACTGTAATAGGTAGTGAGAAGTGAAATCAAAAATTTACGCCCTTAGAAAGCCTGATGGCGGTGCTTGGTTATCGGGGCCCCGTACGCGGCTAGGCTCCCAAAAAGTCCCACATATGTGGTATCCCCGTACTCAGGAGAAGCAGCAGAATTTATTTTGGGGTGTCATTTCACATATGCCCATAGCATGTGTGAGCAATATATCATTTAGTGACAACTTTGTGTAAAAAAAAAAAAAAAGTTTGTAATTTTCCCGCAACTTGTGGCAAAATATAAAATATTCCATGGACTCAACATGCCTCTCAGCAAATAGCTTGGGGTGTCTACTTTCTAAAATGGGGTCATTTGTGTGGGTTTTGTGCCATCTTGGCATTTTATGGCCTTCAAAACTGTAATAGGTAGTGAGAAGTGAAATCAAAAATTTACGCCCTTAGAAAGCCTGATGGCGGTGCTTGGTTATCGGGGCCCCGTACGCGGCTAGGCTCCCAAAAAGTCCCACATATGTGGTATCCTCGTACTCAGGAGAAGCAGCAGAATTTATTTTGGGGTGTCATTTCACATATGCCCATAGCATGTGTGAGCAATATATCATTTAGTGACAACTTTGTGTAAAAAAAAAAAAAAGGTTGTAATTTTCCCGCAACTTGTGGCAAAATATAAAATATTCCATGGACTCAACATGCCTCTCAGCAAATAGCTTGGGGTGTCTACTTTCTAAAATGGGGTCATTTGTGGGGGTTTTGTGCCATCTTGGCATTTTATGGCCTTCAAAACTGTAATAGGTAGTGAGAAGTGAAATCAAAAATTTACGCCCTTAGAAAGCCTGATGGCGGTGCTTGGTTATCGGGGCCCCGTACGCGGCTAGGCTCCCAAAAAGTCCCACATATGTGGTATCCCCGTACTCAGGAGAAGCAGCAGAATTTATTTTGGGGTGTCATTTCACATATGCCCATAGCATGTGTGAGCAATATATCATTTAGTGACAACTTTGTGTAAAAAAAAAAAAAAAAGTTTGTAATTTTCCCGCAACTTGTGGCAAAATATAAAATATTCCATGGACTCAACATGCCTCTCAGCAAATAGCTTGGGGTGTCTACTTTCTAAAATGGGGTCATTTGTGGGGGTTTTGTGCCATCTTGGCATTTTATGGCCTTCAAAACAGTAATAGGTAGTGAGAAGTGAAATCAAAAATTTACGCCCTTAGAAAGCCTGGTGGCGGTGCTTGGTTATCGGGGCCCCGTACGCGGCTAGGCTCCCAAAAAGTCCCACATATGTGGTATCCCCGTACTCAGGAGAAGCAGCAGAATTTATTTTGGGGTGTCATTTCACATATGCCCATAGCATGTGTGAGCAATATATCATTTAGTGACAACTTTGTGTAAAAAAAAAAAAAAAAAGTTTGTAATTTTCCCGCAACTTGTGGCAAAATATAAAATATTCCATGGACTCAACATGCCTCTCAGCAAATAGCTTGGGTTGTCTACTTTCTAAAATGGGGTCATTTGTGGGGGTTTTGTGCCATCTTGGCATTTTATGGCCTTCAAAACTGTAATAGGTAGTGAGAAGTGAAATCAAAAATTTACGCCCTTAGAAAGCCTGATGGCGGTGCTTGGTTATCGGGGCCCCGTACGCGGCTAGGCTCCCAAAAAGTCCCACATATGTGGTATCCCCGTACTCAGGAGAAGCAGCAGAATTTATTTTGGGGTGTCATTTCACATATGCCCATAGCATGTGTGAGCAATATATCATTTAGTGACAACTTTGTGTAAAAAAAAAAAAAAGTTTGTAATTTTCCCGCAACTTGTGGCAAAATATAAAATATTCCATGGACTCAACATGCCTCTCAGCAAATAGCTTGGGGTGTCTACTTTCTAAAATGGGGTCATTTGTGGGGGTTTTGTGCCATCTTGGCATTTTATGGCCTTCAAAACTGTAATAGGTAGTGAGAAGTGAAATCAAAAATTTACGCCCTTAGAAAGCCTGATGGCGGTGCTTGGTTATCGGGGCCCCGTACGCGGCTAGGCTCCCAAAAAGTCCCACATATGTGGTATCCCCGTACTCAGGAGAAGCAGCAGAATTTATTTTGGGGTGTCATTTCACATATGCCCATAGCATGTGTGAGCAATATATCATTTAGTGACAACTTTGTGTAAAAAAAAAAAAAAAAAGTTTGTAATTTTCCCGCAACTTGTGGCAAAATATAAAATATTCCATGGACTCAACATGCCTCTCAGCAAATAGCTTGGGTTGTCTACTTTCTAAAATGGGGTCATTTGTGGGGGTTTTGTGCCATCTTGGCATTTTATGGCCTTCAAAACTGTAATAGGTAGTGAGAAGTGAAATCAAAAATTTACGCCCTTAGAAAGCCTGATGGCGGTGCTTGGTTATCGGGGCCCCGTACGCGGCTAGGCTCCCAAAAAGTCCCACATATGTGGTATCCCCGTACTCAGGAGAAGCAGCAGAATTTATTTTGGGGTGTCATTTCACATATGCCCATAGCATGTGTGAGCAATATATCATTTAGTGACAACTTTGTGTAAAAAAAAAAAAAAGTTTGTAATTTTCCCGCAACTTGTGGCAAAATATAAAATATTCCATGGACTCAACATGCCTCTCAGCAAATAGCTTGGGGTGTCTACTTTCTAAAATGGGGTCATTTGTGGGGGTTTTGTGCCATCTTGGCATTTTATGGCCTTCAAAACTGTAATAGGTAGTGAGAAGTGAAATCAAAAATTTACGCCCTTAGAAAGCCTGATGGCGGTGCTTGGTTATCGGGGCCCCGTACGCGGCTAGGCTCCCAAAAAGTCCCACATATGTGGTATCCCCGTACTCAGGAGAAGCAGCAGAATTTATTTTGGGGTGTCATTTCACATATGCCCATAGCATGTGTGAGCAATATATCATTTAGTGACAACTTTGTGTAAAAAAAAAAAAAAAAGTTTGTAATTTTCCCGCAACTTGTGGCAAAATATAAAATATTCCATGGACTCAACATGCCTCTCAGCAAATAGCTTGGGGTGTCTACTTTCTAAAATGGGGTCATTTGTGGGGGTTTTGTGCCATCTTGGCATTTTATGGCCTTCAAAACTGTAATAGGTAGTGAGAAGTGAAATCAAAAATTTACGCCCTTAGAAAGCCTGGTGGCGGTGCTTGGTTATCGGGGCCCCGTACGCGGCTAGGCTCCCAAAAAGTCCCACATATGTGGTATCCCCGTACTCAGGAGAAGCAGCAGAATTTATTTTGGGGTGTCATTTCACATATGCCCATAGCATGTGTGAGCAATATATCATTTAGTGACAACTTTGTGTAAAAAAAAAAAAAAAAGTTTGTAATTTTCCCGCAACTTGTGGCAAAATATAAAATATTCCATGGACTCAACATGCCTCTCAGCAAATAGCTTGGGGTGTCTACTTTCTAAAATGGGGTCATTTGTGGGGGTTTTGTGCCATCTTGGCATTTTATGGCCTTCAAAACTGTAATAGGTAGTGAGAAGTGAAATCAAAAATTTACGCCCTTAGAAAGCCTGATGGCGGTGCTTGGTTATCGGGGCCCCGTACGCGGCTAGGCTCCCAAAAAGTCCCACATATGTGGTATCCCCGTACTCAGGAGAAGCAGCAGAATTTATTTTGGGGTGTCATTTCACATATGCCCATAGCATGTGTGAGCAATATATCATTTAGTGACAACTTTGTGTAAAAAAAAAAGTTTGTAATTTTCCCGCAACTTGTGGCAAAATATAAAATATTCCATGGACTCAACATACCTCTCAGCAAATAGCTTGGGTTGTCTACTTTCTAAAATGGGGTCATTTGTGGGGGTTTTGTGCCATCTTGGCATTTTATGGCCTTCAAAACTGTAATAGGTAGTGAGAAGTGAAATCAAAAATTTACGCCCTTAGAAAGCCTGATGGCGGTGCTTGGTTATCGGGGCCCCGTACGCGGCTAGGCTCCCAAAAAGTCCCACATATGTGGTATCCCCGTACTCAGGAGAAGCAGCAGAATTTATTTTGGGGTGTCATTTCACATATGCCCATAGCATGTGTGAGCAATATATCATTTAGTGACAACTTTGTGTAAAAAAAAAAAAAAAAGTTTGTAATTTTCCCGCAACTTGTGGCAAAATATAAAATATTCCATGGACTCAACATGCCTCTCAGCAAATAGCTTGGGGTGTCTACTTTCTAAAATGGGGTCATTTGTGGGGGTTTTGTGCCATCTTGGCATTTTATGGCCTTCAAAACTGTAATAGGTAGTGAGAAGTGAAATCAAAAATTTACGCCCTTAGAAAGCCTGATGGCGGTGCTTGGTTATCGGGGCCCCGTACGCGGCTAGGCTCCCAAAAAGTCCCACATATGTGGTATCCCCGTACTCAGGAGAAGCAGCAGAATTTATTTTGGGGTGTCATTTCACATATGCCCATAGCATGTGTGAGCAATATATCATTTAGTGACAACTTTGTGTAAAAAAAAAAAAAAAAGTTTGTAATTTTCCCGCAACTTGTGGCAAAATATAAAATATTCCATGGACTCAACATGCCTCTCAGCAAATAGCTTGGGTTGTCTACTTTCTAAAATGGGGTCATTTGTGGGGGTTTTGTGCCATCTTGGCATTTTATGGCCTTCAAAACTGTAATAGGTAGTGAGAAGTGAAATCAAAAATTTACGCCCTTAGAAAGCCTGATGGCGGTGCTTGGTTATCGGGGCCCCGTACGCGGCTAGGCTCCCAAAAAGTCCCACATATGTGGTATCCCCGTACTCAGGAGAAGCAGCAGAATTTATTTTGGGGTGTCATTTCACATATGCCCATAGCATGTGTGAGCAATATATCATTTAGTGACAACTTTGTGTAAAAAAAAAAAAAAAAGTTTGTAATTTTCCCGCAACTTGTGGCAAAATATAAAATATTCCATGGACTCAACATGCCTCTCAGCAAATAGCTTGGGGTGTCTACTTTCTAAAATGGGGTCATTTGTGGGGGTTTTGTGCCATCTTGGCATTTTATGGCCTTCAAAACTGTAATAGGTAGTGAGAAGTGAAATCAAAAATTTACGCCCTTAGAAAGCCTGATGGCGGTGCTTGGTTATCGGGGCCCCGTACGCGGCTAGGCTCCCAAAAAGTCCCACATATGTGGTATCCCCATACTCAGGAGAAGCAGCAGAATTTATTTTGGGGTGTCATTTCACATATGCCCATAGCATGTGTGAGCAATATATCATTTAGTGACAACTTTGTGTAAAAAAAAAAAAAAAAGTTTGTAATTTTCCCGCAACTTGTGGCAAAATATAAAATATTCCATGGACTCAACATGCCTCTCAGCAAATAGCTTGGGGTGTCTACTTTCTAAAATGGGGTCATTTGTGGGGGTTTTGTGCCATCTTGGCATTTTATGGCCTTCAAAACTGTAATAGGTAGTGAGAAGTGAAATCAAAAATTTACGCCCTTAGAAAGCCTGATGGCGGTGCTTGGTTATCGGGGCCCCGTACGCGGCTAGGCTCCCAAAAAGTCCCACATATGTGGTATCCCCGTACTCAGGAGAAGCAGCAGAATTTATTTTGGGGTGTCATTTCACATATGCCCATAGCATGTGTGAGCAATATATCATTTAGTGACAACTTTGTGTAAAAAAAAAAAAAAAAGTTTGTAATTTTCCCGCAACTTGTGGCAAAATATAAAATATTCCATGGACTCAACATGCCTCTCAGCAAATAGCTTGGGGTGTCTACTTTCTAAAATGGGGTCATTTGTGTGGGTTTTGTGCCATCTTGGCATTTTATGGCCTTCAAAACTGTAATAGGTAGTGAGAAGTGAAATCAAAAATTTACGCCCTTAGAAAGCCTGATGGCGGTGCTTGGTTATCGGGGCCCCGTACGCGGCTAGGCTCCCAAAAAGTCCCACATATGTGGTATCCCCGTACTCAGGAGAAGCAGCAGAATTTATTTTGGGGTGTCATTTCACATATGCCCATAGCATGTGTGAGCAATATATCATTTAGTGACAACTTTGTGTAAAAAAAAAAAAAAAAAAGTTTGTAATTTTCCCGCAACTTGTGGCAAAATATAAAATATTCCATGGACTCAACATGCCTCTCAGCAAATAGCTTGGGTTGTCTACTTTCTAAAATGGGGTCATTTGTGGGGGTTTTGTGCCATCTTGGCATTTTATGGCCTTCAAAACTGTAATAGGTAGTGAGAAGTGAAATCAAATATTTACGCCCTTAGAAAGCCTGATGGCGGTGCTTGGTTATCGGGGCCCCGTACGCGGCTAGGCTCCCAAAAAGTCCCACATATGTGGTATCCCCGTACTCAGGAGAAGCAGCAGAATTTATTTTGGGGTGTCATTTCACATATGCCCATAGCATGTGTGAGCAATATATCATTTAGTGACAACTTTGTGTAAAAAAAAAAAAAAAAGTTTGTAATTTTCCCGCAACTTGTGGCAAAATATAAAATATTCCATGGACTCAACATGCCTCTCAGCAAATAGCTTGGGTTGTCTACTTTCTAAAATGGGGTCATTTGTGGGGGTTTTGTGCCATCTTGGCATTTTATGGCCTTCAAAACTGTAATAGGTAGTGAGAAGTGAAATCAAAAATTTACGCCCTTAGAAAGCCTGATGGCGGTGCTTGGTTATCGGGGCCCCGTACGCGGCTAGGCTCCCAAAAAGTCCCACATATGTGGTATCCCCGTACTCAGGAGAAGCAGCAGAATTTATTTTGGGGTGTCATTTCACATATGCCCATAGCATGTGTGAGCAATATATCATTTAGTGACAACTTTGTGTAAAAAAAAAAAAAAAAGTTTGTAATTTTCCCGCAACTTGTGGCAAAATATAAAATATTCCATGGACTCAACATGCCTCTCAGCAAATAGCTTGGGGTGTCTACTTTCTAAAATGGGGTCATTTGTGGGGGTTTTGTGCCATCTTGGCATTTTATGGCCTTCAAAACTGTAATAGGTAGTGAGAAGTGAAATCAAAAATTTACGCCCTTAGAAAGCCTGATGGCGGTGCTTGGTTATCGGGGCCCCGTACGCGGCTAGGCTCCCAAAAAGTCCCACATATGTGGTATCCCCGTACTCAGGAGAAGCAGCAGAATTTATTTTGGGGTGTCATTTCACATATGCCCATAGCATGTGTGAGCAATATATCATTTAGTGACAACTTTGTGTAAAAAAAAAAAAAAAAGTTTGTAATTTTCCCGCAACTTGTGGCAAAATATAAAATATTCCATGGACTCAACATGCCTCTCAGCAAATAGCTTGGGTTGTCTACTTTCTAAAATGGGGTCATTTGTGGGGGTTTTGTGCCATCTTGGCATTTTATGGCCTTCAAAACTGTAATAGGTAGTGAGAAGTGAAATCAAAAATTTACGCCCTTAGAAAGCCTGATGGCGGTGCTTGGTTATCGGGGCCCCGTACGCGGCTAGGCTCCCAAAAAGTCCCACATATGTGGTATCCCCGTACTCAGGAGAAGCAGCAGAATTTATTTTGGGGTGTCATTTCACATATGCCCATAGCATGTGTGAGCAATATATCATTTAGTGACAACTTTGTGTAAAAAAAAAGTTTGTAATTTTCCCGCAACTTGTGGCAAAATATAAAATATTCCATGGACTCAACATGCCTCTCAGCAAATAGCTTGGGGTGTCTACTTTCTAAAATGGGGTCATTTGTGGGGGTTTTGTGCCATCTTGGTATTTTATGGCCTTCAAAACTGTAATAGGTAGTGAGAAGTGAAATCAAAAATTTACGCCCTTAGAAAGCCTGGTGGCGGTGCTTGGTTATCGGGGCCCCGTACGCGGCTAGGCTCCCAAAAAGTCCCACATATGTGGTATCCCCGTACTCAGGAGAAGCAGCAGAATTTATTTTGGGGTGTCATTTCACATATGCCCATAGCATGTGTGAGCAATATATCATTTAGTGACAACTTTGTGTAAAAAAAAAAAAAAAAGTTTGTAATTTTCCCGCAACTTGTGGCAAAATATAAAATATTCCATGGACTCAACATGCCTCTCAGCAAATAGCTTGGGGTGTCTACTTTCTAAAATGGGGTCATTTGGGGGGGTTTTGTGCCATCTTGGCATTTTATGGCCTTCAAAACTGTAATAGGTAGTGAGAAGTGAAATCAAAAATTTACGCCCTTAGAAAGCCTGATGGCGGTGCTTGGTTATCGGGGCCCCGTACGCGGCTAGGCTCCCAAAAAGTCCCACATATGTGGTATCCCCGTACTCAGGAGAAGCAGCAGAATTTATTTTGGGGTGTCATTTCACATATGTCCATAGCATGTGTGAGCAATATATCATTTAGTGACAACTTTGTGTAAAAAAAAAAAAAAAAAGTTTGTAATATTCCCGCAACTTGTGGCAAAATATAAAATATTCCATGGACTCAACATGCCTCTCAGCAAATAGCTTGGGGTGTCTACTTTCTAAAATGGGGTCATTTGTGGGGGTTTTGTGCCATCTTGGCATTTTATGGCCTTCAAAACAGTAATAGGTAGTGAGAAGTGAAATCAAAAATTTACGCCCTTAGAAAGCCTGATGGCGGTGCTTGGTTATTGGGGCCCCGTACGCGGCTAGGCTCCCAAAAAGTCCCACATATGTGGTATCCCCGTACTCAGGAGAAGCAGCAGAATTTATTTTGGGGTGTCATTTCACATATGCCCATAGCATGTGTGAGCAATATATCATTTAGTGACAACTTTGTGTAAAAAAAAAGTTTGTAATTTTCCCGCAACTTGTGGCAAAATATAAAATATTCCATGGACTCAACATGCCTCTCAGCAAATAGCTTGGGGTGTCTACTTTCTAAAATGGGGTCATTTGTGGGGGTTTTGTGCCATCTTGGCATTTTATGGCCTTCAAAACAGTAATAGGTAGTGAGAAGTGAAATCAAAAATTTACGCCCTTAGAAAGCCTGGTGGCGGTGCTTGGTTATCGGGGCCCCGTACGCGGCTAGGCTCCCAAAAAGTCCCACATATGTGGTATCCCCGTACTCAGGAGAAGCAGCAGAATTTATTTTGGGGTGTCATTTCACATATGCCCATAGCATGTGTGAGCAATATATCATTTAGTGACAACTTTGTGTAAAAAAAAAAAAAAAAGTTTGTAATTTTCCCGCAACTTGTGGCAAAATATAAAATATTCCATGGACTCAACATGCCTCTCAGCAAATAGCTTGGGTTGTCTACTTTCTAAAATGGGGTCATTTGTGGGGGTTTTGTGCCATCTTGGCATTTTATGGCCTTCAAAACTGTAATAGGTAGTGAGAAGTGAAATCAAAAATTTACGCCCTTAGAAAGCCTGATGGCGGTGCTTGGTTATCGGGGCCCCGTACGCGGCTAGGCTCCCAAAAAGTCCCACATATGTGGTATCCCCGTACTCAGGAGAAGCAGCAGAATTTATTTTGGGGTGTCATTTCACATATGCCCATAGCATGTGTGAGCAATATATCATTTAGTGACAACTTTGTGTAAAAAAAAAAAAAAAGTTTGTAATTTTCCCGCAACTTGTGGCAAAATATAAAATATTCCATGGACTCAACATGCCTCTCAGCAAATAGCTTGGGGTGTCTACTTTCTAAAATGGGGTCATTTGTGGGGGTTTTGTGCCATCTTGGCATTTTATGGCCTTCAAAACTGTAATAGGTAGTGAGAAGTGAAATCAAAAATTTACGCCCTTAGAAAGCCTGGTGGCGGTGCTTGGTTATCGGGGCCCCGTACGCGGCTAGGCTCCCAAAAAGTCCCACATATGTGGTATCCCCGTACTCAGGAGAAGCAGCAGAATTTATTTTGGGGTGTCATTTCACATATGCCCATAGCATGTGTGAGCAATATATCATTTAGTGACAACTTTGTGTAAAAAAAAAAAAAAAAAGTTTGTAATTTTCCCGCAACTTGTGGCAAAATATAAAATATTCCATGGACTCAACATGCCTCTCAGCAAATAGCTTGGGGTGTCTACTTTCTAAAATGGGGTCATTTGTGGGGGTTTTGTGCCATCTTGGCATTTTATGGCCTTCAAAACTGTAATAGGTAGTGAGAAGTGAAATCAAAAATTTACGCCCTTAGAAAGCCTGATGGCGGTGCTTGGTTATCGGGGCCCCGTACGCGGCTAGGCTCCCAAAAAGTCCCACATATGTGGTATCCCCGTACTCAGGAGAAGCAGCAGAATTTATTTTGGGGTGTCATTTCACATATGCCCATAGCATGTGTGAGCAATATATCATTTAGTGACAACTTTGTGTAAAAAAAAAAAAAAAAGTTTGTAATTTTCCCGCAACTTGTGGCAAAATATAAAATATTCCATGGACTCAACATGCCTCTCAGCAAATAGCTTGGGTTGTCTACTTTCTAAAATGGGGTCATTTGTGGGGGTTTTGTGCCATCTTGGCATTTTATGGCCTTCAAAACTGTAATAGGTAGTGAGAAGTGAAATCAAAAATTTACGCCCTTAGAAAGCCTGATGGCGGTGCTTGGTTATCGGGGCCCCGTACGCGGCTAGGCTCCCAAAAAGTCCCACATATGTGGTATCCCCGTACTCAGGAGAAGCAGCAGAATTTATTTTGGGGTGTCATTTCACATATGCCCATAGCATGTGTGAGCAATATATCATTTAGTGACAACTTTGTGTAAAAAAAAAAAAAAAAGTTTGTAATTTTCCCGCAACTTGTGGCAAAATATAAAATATTCCATGGACTCAACATGCCTCTCAGCAAATAGCTTGGGGTGTCTACTTTCTAAAATGGGGTCATTTGTGGGGGTTTTGTGCCATCTTGGCATTTTATGGCCTTCAAAACTGTAATAGGTAGTGAGAAGTGAAATCAAAAATTTACGCCCTTAGAAAGCCTGATGGCGGTGCTTGGTTATCGGGGCCCCGTACGCGGCTAGGCTCCCAAAAAGTCCCACATATGTGGTATCCCCGTACTCAGGAGAAGCAGCAGAATTTATTTTGGGGTGTCATTTCACATATGCCCATAGCATGTGTGAGCAATATATCATTTAGTGACAACTTTGTGTAAAAAAAAAAAAAAAAAGTTTGTAATATTCCCGCAAAATTGTGGCAAAATATAAAATATTCCATGGACTCAACATGCCTCTCAGCAAATAGCTTGGGGTGTCTACTTTCTAAAATGGGGTCATTTGTGGGGGTTTTGTGCCATCTTGGCATTTTATGGCCTTCAAAACTGTAATAGGTAGTGAGAAGTGAAATCAAAAATTTACGCCCTTAGAAAGCCTGATGGCGGTGCTTGGTTATCGGGGCCCCGTACGCGGCTAGGCTCCCAAAAAGTCCCACATATGTGGTATCCCCGTACTCAGGAGAAGCAGCAGAATTTATTTTGGGGTGTCATTTCACATATGCCCATAGCATGTGTGAGCAATATATCATTTAGTGACAACTTTGTGTAAAAAAAAAAAAAAAAGTTTGTAATTTTCCCGCAACTTGTGGCAAAATATAAAAAATTCCATGGACTCAACATGCCTCTCAGCAAATAGCTTGGGGTGTCTACTTTCTAAAATGGGGTCATTTGTGGGGGTTTTGTGCCATCTTGGCATTTTATGGCCTTCAAAACAGTAATAGGTAGTGAGAAGTGAAATCAAAAATTTACGCCCTTAGAAAGCCTGATGGCGGTGCTTGGTTATCGGGGCCCCGTACGCGGCTAGGCTCCCAAAAAGTCCCACATATGTGGTATCCCCGTACTCAGGAGAAGCAGCAGAATTTATTTTGGGGTGTCATTTCACATATGCCCATAGCATGTGTGAGCAATATATCATTTAGTGACAACTTTGTGTAAAAGAAAAAAAAAAAGTTTGTAATTTTCCCGCAACTTGTGGCAAAATATAAAATATTCCATGGACTCAACATGCCTCTCAGCAAATAGCTTGGGGTGTCTACTTTCTAAAATGGGGTCATTTGTGGGGGTTTTGTGCCATCTTGGTATTTTATGGCCTTCAAAACTGTAATAGGTAGTGAGAAGTGAAATCAAAAATTTACGCCCTTAGAAAGCCTGGTGGCGGTGCTTGGTTATCGGGGCCCCGTACGCGGCTAGGCTCCCAAAAAGTCCCACATATGTGGTATCCCCGTACTCAGGAGAAGCAGCAGAATTTATTTTGGGGTGTCATTTCACATATGCCCATAGCATGTGTGAGCAATATATCATTTAGTGACAACTTTGTGTAAAAAAAAAAAAAAAGTTTGTAATTTTCCCGCAACTTGTGGCAAAATATAAAATATTCCATGGACTCAACATGCCTCTCAGCAAATAGCTTGGGGTGTCTACTTTCTAAAATGGGGTCATTTGTGGGGGTTTTGTGCCATCTTGGCATTTTATGGCCTTCAAAACTGTAATAGGTAGTGAGAAGTGAAATCAAAAATTTACGCCCTTAGAAAGCCTGATGGCGGTGCTTGGTTATCGGGGCCCCGTACGCGGCTAGGCTCCCAAAAAGTCCCACATATGTGGTATCCCCGTACTCAGGAGAAGCAGCAGAATTTATTTTGGGGTGTCATTTCACATATGCCCATAGCATGTGTGAGCAATATATCATTTAGTGACAACTTTGTGTAAAAAAAAAAAAAAAAGTTTGTAATATTCCCGCAAAATTGTGGCAAAATATAAAATATTCCATGGACTCAACATGCCTCTCAGCAAATAGCTTGGGGTGTCTACTTTCTAAAATGGGGTCATTTGTGGGGGTTTTGTGCCATCTTGGCATTTTATGGCCTTCAAAACTGTAATAGGTAGTGAGAAGTGAAATCAAAAATTTACGCCCTTAGAAAGCCTGATGGCGGTGCTTGGTTATCGGGGCCCCGTACGCGGCTAGGCTCCCAAAAAGTCCCACATATGTGGTATCCCCGTACTCAGGAGAAGCAGCAGAATTTATTTTGGGGTGTCATTTCACATATGCCCATAGCATGTGTGAGCAATATATCATTTAGTGACAACTTTGTGTAAAAAAAAAAAAAAAGTTTGTAATTTTCCCGCAACTTGTGGCAAAATATAAAATATTCCATGGACTCAACATGCCTCTCAGCAAATAGCTTGGGGTGTCTACTTTCTAAAATGGGGTCATTTGTGGGGGTTTTGTGCCATCTTGGCATTTTATGGCCTTCAAAACTGTAATAGGTAGTGAGAAGTGAAATCAAAAATTTACGCCCTTAGAAAGCCTGATGGCGGTGCTTGGTTATCGGGGCCCCGTACGCGGCTAGGCTCCCAAAAAGTCCCACATATGTGGTATCCCCGTACTCAGGAGAAGCAGCAGAATTTATTTTGGGGTGTCATTTCACATATGCCCATAGCATGTGTGAGCAATATATCATTTAGTGACAACTTTGTGTAAAAAAAAAAAAAAAGTTTGTAATATTCCCGCAAAATTGTGGCAAAATATAAAATATTCCATGGACTCAACATGCCTCTCAGCAAATAGCTTGGGGTGTCTACTTTCTAAAATGGGGTCATTTGTGGGGGTTTTGTGCCATCTTGGCATTTTATGGCCTTCAAAACTGTAATAGGTAGTGAGAAGTGAAATCAAAAATTTACGCCCTTAGAAAGCCTGATGGCGGTGCTTGGTTATCGGGGCCCCGTACGCGGCTAGGCTCCCAAAAAGTCCCACATATGTGGTATCCCCGTACTCAGGAGAAGCAGCAGAATTTATTTTGGGGTGTCATTTCACATATGCCCATAGCATGTGTGAGCAATATATCATTTAGTGACAACTTTGTGTAAAAAAAAAAAAAAAAAGTTTGTAATTTTCCCGCAACTTGTGGCAAAATATAAAAAATTCCATGGACTCAACATGCCTCTCAGCAAATAGCTTGGGGTGTCTACTTTCTAAAATGGGGTCATTTGTGGGGGTTTTGTGCCATCTTGGCATTTTATGGCCTTCAAAACAGTAATAGGTAGTGAGAAGTGAAATCAAAAATTTACGCCCTTAGAAAGCCTGATGGCGGTGCTTGGTTATCGGGGCCCCGTACGCGGCTAGGCTCCCAAAAAGTCCCACATATGTGGTATCCCCGTACTCAGGAGAAGCAGCAGAATTTATTTTGGGGTGTCATTTCACATATGCCCATAGCATGTGTGAGCAATATATCATTTAGTGACAACTTTGTGTAAAAGAAAAAAAAAAAGTTTGTAATTTTCCCGCAACTTGTGGCAAAATATAAAATATTCCATGGACTCAACATGCCTCTCAGCAAATAGCTTGGGGTGTCTACTTTCTAAAATGGGGTCATTTGTGGGGGTTTTGTGCCATCTTGGTATTTTATGGCCTTCAAAACTGTAATAGGTAGTGAGAAGTGAAATCAAAAATTTACGCCCTTAGAAAGCCTGGTGGCGGTGCTTGGTTATCGGGGCCCCGTACGCGGCTAGGCTCCCAAAAAGTCCCACATATGTGGTATCCCCGTACTCAGGAGAAGCAGCAGAATTTATTTTGGGGTGTCATTTCACATATGCCCATAGCATGTGTGAGCAATATATCATTTAGTGACAACTTTGTGTAAAAAAAAAAAAAAAAGTTTGTAATTTTCCCGCAACTTGTGGCAAAATATAAAATATTCCATGGACTCAACATGCCTCTCAGCAAATAGCTTGGGGTGTCTACTTTCTAAAATGGGGTCATTTGTGGGGGTTTTGTGCCATCTTGGCATTTTATGGCCTTCAAAACAGTAATAGGTAGTGAGAAGTGAAATCAAAAATTTACGCCCTTAGAAAGCCTGATGGCGGTGCTTGGTTATCGGGGCCCCGTACGCGGCTAGGCTCCCAAAAAGTCCCACATATGTGGTATCCCCGTACTCAGGAGAAGCAGCAGAATTTATTTTGGGGTGTCATTTCACATATGCCCATAGCATGTGTGAGCAATATATCATTTAGTGACAACTTTGTGTAAAAGAAAAAAAAAAAGTTTGTAATTTTCCCGCAACTTGTGGCAAAATATAAAATATTCCATGGACTCAACATGCCTCTCAGCAAATAGCTTGGGGTGTCTACTTTCTAAAATGGGGTCATTTGTGGGGGTTTTGTGCCATCTTGGTATTTTATGGCCTTCAAAACTGTAATAGGTAGTGAGAAGTGAAATCAAAAATTTACGCCCTTAGAAAGCCTGGTGGCGGTGCTTGGTTATCGGGGCCCCGTACGCGGCTAGGCTCCCAAAAAGTCCCACATATGTGGTATCCCCGTACTCAGGAGAAGCAGCAGAATTTATTTTGGGGTGTCATTTCACATATGCCCATAGCATGTGTGAGCAATATATCATTTAGTGACAACTTTGTGTAAAAAAAAAAAAAAAAGTTTGTAATTTTCCCGCAACTTGTGGCAAAATATAAAATATTCCATGGACTCAACATGCCTCTCAGCAAATAGCTTGGGGTGTCTACTTTCTAAAATGGGGTCATTTGTGGGGGTTTTGTGCCATCTTGGCATTTTATGGCCTTCAAAACTGTAATAGGTAGTGAGAAGTGAAATCAAAAATTTACGCCCTTAGAAAGCCTGATGGCGGTGCTTGGTTATCGGGGCCCCGTACGCGGCTAGGCTCCCAAAAAGTCCCACATATGTGGTATCCCCGTACTCAGGAGAAGCAGCAGAATTTATTTTGGGGTGTCATTTCACATATGCCCATAGCATGTGTGAGCAATATATCATTTAGTGACAACTTTGTGTAAAAAAAAAAAAAAAGTTTGTAATATTCCCGCAAAATTGTGGCAAAATATAAAATATTCCATGGACTCAACATGCCTCTCAGCAAATAGCTTGGGGTGTCTACTTTCTAAAATGGGGTCATTTGTGGGGGTTTTGTGCCATCTTGGCATTTTATGGCCTTCAAAACTGTAATAGGTAGTGAGAAGTGAAATCAAAAATTTACGCCCTTAGAAAGCCTGATGGCGGTGCTTGGTTATCGGGGCCCCGTACGCGGCTAGGCTCCCAAAAAGTCCCACATATGTGGTATCCCCGTACTCAGGAGAAGCAGCAGAATTTATTTTGGGGTGTCATTTCACATATGCCCATAGCATGTGTGAGCAATATATCATTTAGTGACAACTTTGTGTAAAAAAAAAAAAAAAAGTTTGTAATTTTCCCGCAACTTGTGGCAAAATATAAAATATTCCATGGACTCAACATGCCTCTCAGCAAATAGCTTGGGGTGTCTACTTTCTAAAATGGGGTCATTTGTGGGGGTTTTGTGCCATCTTGGCATTTTATGGCCTTCAAAACTGTAATAGGTAGTGAGAAGTGAAATCAAAAATTTACGCCCTTAGAAAGCCTGATGGCGGTGCTTGGTTATCGGGGCCCCGTACGCGGCTAGGCTCCCAAAAAGTCCCACATATGTGGTATCCCCGTACTCAGGAGAAGCAGCAGAATTTATTTTGGGGTGTCATTTCACATATGCCCATAGCATGTGTGAGCAATATATCATTTAGTGACAACTTTGTGTAAAAAAAAAAAAAAAAGTTTGTAATATTCCCGCAAAATTGTGGCAAAATATAAAATATTCCATGGACTCAACATGCCTCTCAGCAAATAGCTTGGGGTGTCTACTTTCTAAAATGGGGTCATTTGTGGGGGTTTTGTGCCATCTTGGCATTTTATGGCCTTCAAAACTGTAATAGGTAGTGAGAAGTGAAATCAAAAATTTACGCCCTTAGAAAGCCTGATGGCGGTGCTTGGTTATCGGGGCCCCGTACGCGGCTAGGCTCCCAAAAAGTCCCACATATGTGGTATCCCCGTACTCAGGAGAAGCAGCAGAATTTATTTTGGGGTGTCATTTCACATATGCCCATAGCATGTGTGAGCAATATATCATTTAGTGACAACTTTGTGTAAAAAAAAAAAAAAAAAAGTTTGTAATTTTCCCGCAACTTGTGGCAAAATATAAAAAATTCCATGGACTCAACATGCCTCTCAGCAAATAGCTTGGGGTGTCTACTTTCTAAAATGGGGTCATTTGTGGGGGTTTTGTGCCATCTTGGCATTTTATGGCCTTCAAAACAGTAATAGGTAGTGAGAAGTGAAATCAAAAATTTACGCCCTTAGAAAGCCTGATGGCGGTGCTTGGTTATCGGGGCCCCGTACGCGGCTAGGCTCCCAAAAAGTCCCACATATGTGGTATCCCCGTACTCAGGAGAAGCAGCAGAATTTATTTTGGGGTGTCATTTCACATATGCCCATAGCATGTGTGAGCAATATATCATTTAGTGACAACTTTGTGTAAAAGAAAAAAAAAAAGTTTGTAATTTTCCCGCAACTTGTGGCAAAATATAAAATATTCCATGGACTCAACATGCCTCTCAGCAAATAGCTTGGGGTGTCTACTTTCTAAAATGGGGTCATTTGTGGGGGTTTTGTGCCATCTTGGTATTTTATGGCCTTCAAAACTGTAATAGGTAGTGAGAAGTGAAATCAAAAATTTACGCCCTTAGAAAGCCTGGTGGCGGTGCTTGGTTATCGGGGCCCCGTACGCGGCTAGGCTCCCAAAAAGTCCCACATATGTGGTATCCCCGTACTCAGGAGAAGCAGCAGAATTTATTTTGGGGTGTCATTTCACATATGCCCATAGCATGTGTGAGCAATATATCATTTAGTGACAACTTTGTGTAAAAAAAAAAAAAAAAGTTTGTAATTTTCCCGCAACTTGTGGCAAAATATAAAATATTCCATGGACTCAACATGCCTCTCAGCAAATAGCTTGGGGTGTCTACTTTCTAAAATGGGGTCATTTGTGGGGGTTTTGTGCCATCTTGGCATTTTATGGCCTTCAAAACTGTAATAGGTAGTGAGAAGTGAAATCAAAAATTTACGCCCTTAGAAAGCCTGATGGCGGTGCTTGGTTATCGGGGCCCCGTACGCGGCTAGGCTCCCAAAAAGTCCCACATATGTGGTATCCCCGTACTCAGGAGAAGCAGCAGAATTTATTTTGGGGTGTCATTTCACATATGCCCATAGCATGTGTGAGCAATATATCATTTAGTGACAACTTTGTGTAAAAAAAAAAAAAAGTTTGTAATATTCCCGCAAAATTGTGGCAAAATATAAAATATTCCATGGACTCAACATGCCTCTCAGCAAATAGCTTGGGGTGTCTACTTTCTAAAATGGGGTCATTTGTGGGGGTTTTGTGCCATCTTGGCATTTTATGGCCTTCAAAACTGTAATAGGTAGTGAGAAGTGAAATCAAAAATTTACGCCCTTAGAAAGCCTGATGGCGGTGCTTGGTTATCGGGGCCCCGTACGCGGCTAGGCTCCCAAAAAGTCCCACATATGTGGTATCCCCGTACTCAGGAGAAGCAGCAGAATTTATTTTGGGGTGTCATTTCACATATGCCCATAGCATGTGTGAGCAATATATCATTTAGTGACAACTTTGTGTAAAAAAAAAAAAAAAAGTTTGTAATTTTCCCGCAACTTGTGGCAAAATATAAAAAATTCCATGGACTCAACATGCCTCTCAGCAAATAGCTTGGGGTGTCTACTTTCTAAAATGGGGTCATTTGTGGGGGTTTTGTGCCATCTTGGCATTTTATGGCCTTCAAAACAGTAATAGGTAGTGAGAAGTGAAATCAAAAATTTACGCCCTTAGAAAGCCTGATGGCGGTGCTTGGTTATCGGGGCCCCGTACGCGGCTAGGCTCCCAAAAAGTCCCACATATGTGGTATCCCCGTACTCAGGAGAAGCAGCAGAATTTATTTTGGGGTGTCATTTCACATATGCCCATAGCATGTGTGAGCAATATATCATTTAGTGACAACTTTGTGTAAAAAAAAAAAAAAAAGTTTGTAATTTTCCCGCAACTTGTGGCAAAATATAAAATATTCCATGGACTCAACATGCCTCTCAGCAAATAGCTTGGGGTGTCTACTTTCTAAAATGGGGTCATTTGTGGGGGTTTTGTGCCATCTTGGTATTTTATGGCCTTCAAAACTGTAATAGGTAGTGAGAAGTGAAATCAAAAATTTACGCCCTTAGAAAGCCTGGTGGCGGTGCTTGGATATCGGGGCCCCGTACGCGGCTAGGCTCCCAAAAAGTCCCACATATGTGGTATCCCCGTACTCAGGAGAAGCAGCAGAATTTATTTTGGGGTGTCATTTCACATATGCCCATAGCATGTGTGAGCAATATATCATTTAGTGACAACTTTGTGTAAAAAAAAAAAAAAAAAAGTTTGTAATTTTCCCGCAACTTGTGGCAAAATATAAAATATTCCATGGACTCAACATGCCTCTCAGCAAATAGCTTGGGGTGTCTACTTTCTAAAATGGGGTCATTTGTGGGGGTTTTGTGCCATCTTGGCATTTTATGGCCTTCAAAACTGTAATAGGTAGTGAGAAGTGAAATCAAAAATTTACGCCCTTAGAAAGCCTGATGGCGGTGCTTGGTTATCGGGGCCCCGTACGCGGCTAGGCTCCCAAAAAGTCCCACATATGTGGTATCCCCGTACTCAGGAGAAGCAGCAGAATTTATTTTGGGGTGTCATTTCACATATGCCCATAGCATGTGTGAGCAATATATCATTTAGTGACAACTTTGTGTAAAAAAAAAAAAAAAAGTTTGTAATTTTCCCGCAACTTGTGGCAAAATATAAAATATTCCATGGACTCAACATGCCTCTCAGCAAATAGCTTGGGGTGTCTACTTTCTAAAATGGGGTCATTTGTGGGGGTTTTGTGCCATCTTGGCATTTTATGGCCTTCAAAACTGTAATAGGTAGTGAGAAGTGAAATCAAAAATTTACGCCCTTAGAAAGCCTGATGGCGGTGCTTGGTTATCGGGGCCCCGTACGCGGCTAGGCTCCCAAAAAGTCCCACATATGTGGTATCCCCGTACTCAGGAGAAGCAGCAGAATTTATTTTGGGGTGTCATTTCACATATGCCCATAGCATTGTGAGCAATATATCATTTAGTGACAACTTTGTGTAAAAAAAAAAAAAAAGTTTGTAATTTTCCCGCAACTTGTGGCAAAATATAAAATATTCCATGGACTCAACATGCCTCTCAGCAAATAGCTTGGGGTGTCTACTTTCTAAAATGGGGTCATTTGTGGGGGTTTTGTGCCATCTTGGCATTTTATGGCCTTCAAAACTGTAATAGGTAGTGAGAAGTGAAATCAAAAATTTACGCCCTTAGAAAGCCTGGTGGCGGTGCTTGGTTATCGGGGCCCCGTACGCGGCTAGGCTCCCAAAAAGTCCCACATATGTGGTATCCCCGTACTCAGGAGAAGCAGCAGAATTTATTTTGGGGTGTCATTTCACATATGCCCATAGCATGTGTGAGCAATATATCATTTAGTGACAACTTTGTGTAAAAAAAAAAAAAAAGTTTGTAATTTTCCCGCAACTTGTGGCAAAATATAAAATATTCCATGGACTCAACATGCCTCTCAGCAAATAGCTTGGGGTGTCTACTTTCTAAAATGGGGTCATTTGTGGGGGTTTTGTGCCATCTTGGCATTTTATGGCCTTCAAAACTGTAATAGGTAGTGAGAAGTGAAATCAAAAATTTACGCCCTTAGAAAGCCTGATGGCGGTGCTTGGTTATCGGGGCCCCGTACGCGGCTAGGCTCCCAAAAAGTCCCACATATGTGGTATCCCCGTACTCAGGAGAAGCAGCAGAATTTATTTTGGGGTGTCATTTCACATATGCCCATAGCATGTGTGAGCAATATATCATTTAGTGACAACTTTGTGTAAAAAAAAAAAAAAAAGTTTGTAATTTTCCCGCAACTTGTGGCAAAATATAAAATATTCCATGGACTCAACATGCCTCTCAGCAAATAGCTTGGGGTGTCTACTTTCTAAAATGGGGTCATTTGTGGGGGTTTTGTGCCATCTTGGCATTTTATGGCCTTCAAAACTGTAATAGGAAGTGAGAAGTGAAATCAAAAATTTACGCCCTTAGAAAGCCTGGTGGCGGTGCTTGGTTATCGGGGCCCCGTACGCGGCTAGGCTCCCAAAAAGTCCCACATATGTGGTATCCCCGTACTCAGGAGAAGCAGCAGAATTTATTTTGGGGTGTCATTTCACATATGCCCATAGCATGTGTGAGCAATATATCATTTAGTGACAACTTTGTGTAAAAAAAAAAAAAAAAAGTTTGTAATTTTCCCGCAACTTGTGGCAAAATATAAAATATTCCATGGACTCAACATGCCTCTCAGCAAATAGCTTGGGGTGTCTACTTTCTAAAATGGGGTCATTTGTGGGGGTTTTGTGCCATCTTGGCATTTTATGGCCTTCAAAACTGTAATAGGTAGTGAGAAGTGAAATCAAAAATTTACGCCCTTAGAAAGCCTGATGGCGGTGCTTGGTTATCGGGGCCCCGTACGCGGCTAGGCTCCCAAAAAGTCCCACATATGTGGTATCCCCGTACTCAGGAGAAGCAGCAGAATTTATTTTGGGGTGTCATTTCACATATGCCCATAGCATGTGTGAGCAATATATCATTTAGTGACAACTTTGTGTAAAAAAAAAAAAAAAAGTTTGTAATTTTCCCGCAACTTGTGGCAAAATATAAAATATTCCATGGACTCAACATGCCTCTCAGCAAATAGCTTGGGTTGTCTACTTTCTAAAATGGGGTCATTTGTGGGGGTTTTGTGCCATCTTGGCATTTTATGGCCTTCAAAACTGTAATAGGTAGTGAGAAGTGAAATCAAAAATTTACGCCCTTAGAAAGCCTGATGGCGGTGCTTGGTTATCGGGGCCCCGTACGCGGCTAGGCTCCCAAAAAGTCCCACATATGTGGTATCCCCGTACTCAGGAGAAGCAGCAGAATTTATTTTGGGGTGTCATTTCACATATGCCCATAGCATGTGTGAGCAATATATCATTTAGTGACAACTTTGTGTAAAAAAAAAAAAAAAGTTTGTAATTTTCCCGCAACTTGTGGCAAAATATAAAATATTCCATGGACTCAACATGCCTCTCAGCAAATAGCTTGGGGTGTCTACTTTCTAAAATGGGGTCATTTGTGGGGGTTTTGTGCCATCTTGGCATTTTATGGCCTTCAAAACTGTAATAGGTAGTGAGAAGTGAAATCAAAAATTTACGCCCTTAGAAAGCCTGATGGCGGTGCTTGGTTATCGGGGCCCCGTACGCGGCTAGGCTCCCAAAAAGTCCCACATATGTGGTATCCCCGTACTCAGGAGAAGCAGCAGAATTTATTTTGGGGTGTCATTTCACATATGCCCATAGCATGTGTGAGCAATATATCATTTAGTGACAACTTTGTGTAAAAAAAAAAAAAAAAGTTTGTAATATTCCCGCAAAATTGTGGCAAAATATAAAATATTCCATGGACTCAACATGCCTCTCAGCAAATAGCTTGGGGTGTCTACTTTCTAAAATGGGGTCATTTGTGGGGGTTTTGTGCCATCTTGGCATTTTATGGCCTTCAAAACTGTAATAGGTAGTGAGAAGTGAAATCAAAAATTTACGCCCTTAGAAAGCCTGATGGCGGTGCTTGGTTATCGGGGCCCCGTACGCGGCTAGGCTCCCAAAAAGTCCCACATATGTGGTATCCCCGTACTCAGGAGAAGCAGCAGAATTTATTTTGGGGTGTCATTTCACATATGCCCATAGCATGTGTGAGCAATATATCATTTAGTGACAACTTTGTGTAAAAAAAAAAAAAAAAAGTTTGTAATTTTCCCGCAACTTGTGGCAAAATATAAAAAATTCCATGGACTCAACATGCCTCTCAGCAAATAGCTTGGGGTGTCTACTTTCTAAAATGGGGTCATTTGTGGGGGTTTTGTGCCATCTTGGCATTTTATGGCCTTCAAAACAGTAATAGGTAGTGAGAAGTGAAATCAAAAATTTACGCCCTTAGAAAGCCTGATGGCGGTGCTTGGTTATCGGGGCCCCGTACGCGGCTAGGCTCCCAAAAAGTCCCACATATGTGGTATCCCCGTACTCAGGAGAAGCAGCAGAATTTATTTTGGGGTGTCATTTCACATATGCCCATAGCATGTGTGAGCAATATATCATTTAGTGACAACTTTGTGTAAAAGAAAAAAAAAAAGTTTGTAATTTTCCCGCAACTTGTGGCAAAATATAAAATATTCCATGGACTCAACATGCCTCTCAGCAAATAGCTTGGGGTGTCTACTTTCTAAAATGGGGTCATTTGTGGGGGTTTTGTGCCATCTTGGTATTTTATGGCCTTCAAAACTGTAATAGGTAGTGAGAAGTGAAATCAAAAATTTACGCCCTTAGAAAGCCTGGTGGCGGTGCTTGGTTATCGGGGCCCCGTACGCGGCTAGGCTCCCAAAAAGTCCCACATATGTGGTATCCCCGTACTCAGGAGAAGCAGCAGAATTTATTTTGGGGTGTCATTTCACATATGCCCATAGCATGTGTGAGCAATATATCATTTAGTGACAACTTTGTGTAAAAAAAAAAAAAAAAAAGTTTGTAATTTTCCCGCAACTTGTGGCAAAATATAAAATATTCCATGGACTCAACATGCCTCTCAGCAAATAGCTTGGGGTGTCTACTTTCTAAAATGGGGTCATTTGTGGGGGTTTTGTGCCATCTTGGCATTTTATGGCCTTCAAAACTGTAATAGGTAGTGAGAAGTGAAATCAAAAATTTACGCCCTTAGAAAGCCTGATGGCGGTGCTTGGTTATCGGGGCCCCGTACGCGGCTAGGCTCCCAAAAAGTCCCACATATGTGGTATCCCCGTACTCAGGAGAAGCAGCAGAATTTATTTTGGGGTGTCATTTCACATATGCCCATAGCATGTGTGAGCAATATATCATTTAGTGACAACTTTGTGTAAAAAAAAAAAAAAAAGTTTGTAATTTTCCCGCAACTTGTGGCAAAATATAAAATATTCCATGGACTCAACATGCCTCTCAGCAAATAGCTTGGGGTGTCTACTTTCTAAAATGGGGTCATTTGTGGGGGTTTTGTGCCATCTTGGCATTTTATGGCCTTCAAAACTGTAATAGGTAGTGAGAAGTGAAATCAAAAATTTACGCCCTTAGAAAGCCTGATGGCGGTGCTTGGTTATCGGGGCCCCGTACGCGGCTAGGCTCCCAAAAAGTCCCACATATGTGGTATCCCCGTACTCAGGAGAAGCAGCAGAATTTATTTTGGGGTGTCATTTCACATATGCCCATAGCATGTGTGAGCAATATATCATTTAGTGACAACTTTGTGTAAAAAAAAAAAAAAAAGTTTGTAATATTCCCGCAAAATTGTGGCAAAATATAAAATATTCCATGGACTCAACATGCCTCTCAGCAAATAGCTTGGGGTGTCTACTTTCTAAAATGGGGTCATTTGTGGGGGTTTTGTGCCATCTTGGCATTTTATGGCCTTCAAAACTGTAATAGGTAGTGAGAAGTGAAATCAAAAATTTACGCCCTTAGAAAGCCTGATGGCGGTGCTTGGTTATCGGGGCCCCGTACGCGGCTAGGCTCCCAAAAAGTCCCACATATGTGGTATCCCCGTACTCAGGAGAAGCAGCAGAATTTATTTTGGGGTGTCATTTCACATATGCCCATAGCATGTGTGAGCAATATATCATTTAGTGACAACTTTGTGTAAAAAAAAAAAAAAAGTTTGTAATTTTCCCGCAACTTGTGGCAAAATATAAAAAATTCCATGGACTCAACATGCCTCTCAGCAAATAGCTTGGGGTGTCTACTTTCTAAAATGGGGTCATTTGTGGGGGTTTTGTGCCATCTTGGCATTTTATGGCCTTCAAAACAGTAATAGGTAGTGAGAAGTGAAATCAAAAATTTACGCCCTTAGAAAGCCTGATGGCGGTGCTTGGTTATCGGGGCCCCGTACGCGGCTAGGCTCCCAAAAAGTCCCACATATGTGGTATCCCCGTACTCAGGAGAAGCAGCAGAATTTATTTTGGGGTGTCATTTCACATATGCCCATAGCATGTGTGAGCAATATATCATTTAGTGACAACTTTGTGTAAAAAAAAAAAAAAAAGTTTGTAATTTTCCCGCAACTTGTGGCAAAATATAAAATATTCCATGGACTCAACATGCCTCTCAGCAAATAGCTTGGGGTGTCTACTTTCTAAAATGGGGTCATTTGTGGGGGTTTTGTGCCATCTTGGTATTTTATGGCCTTCAAAACTGTAATAGGTAGTGAGAAGTGAAATCAAAAATTTACGCCCTTAGAAAGCCTGGTGGCGGTGCTTGGTTATCGGGGCCCCGTACGCGGCTAGGCTCCCAAAAAGTCCCACATATGTGGTATCCCCGTACTCAGGAGAAGCAGCAGAATTTATTTTGGGGTGTCATTTCACATATGCCCATAGCATGTGTGAGCAATATATCATTTAGTGACAACTTTGTGTAAAAAAAAAAAAAAAAAAATAGTTTGTAATTTTCCCGCAACTTGTGGCAAAATATAAAATATTCCATGGACTCAACATGCCTCTCAGCAAATAGCTTGGGGTGTCTACTTTCTAAAATGGGGTCATTTGTGGGGGTTTTGTGCCATCTTGGCATTTTATGGCCTTCAAAACTGTAATAGGTAGTGAGAAGTGAAATCAAAAATTTACGCCCTTAGAAAGCCTGATGGCGGTGCTTGGTTATCGGGGCCCCGTACGCGGCTAGGCTCCCAAAAAGTCCCACATATGTGGTATCCCCGTACTCAGGAGAAGCAGCAGAATTTATTTTGGGGTGTCATTTCACATATGCCCATAGCATGTGTGAGCAATATATCATTTAGTGACAACTTTGTGTAAAAAAAAAAAAAAAGTTTGTAATTTTCCCGCAACTTGTGGCAAAATATAAAATATTCCATGGACTCAACATGCCTCTCAGCAAATAGCTTGGGGTGTCTACTTTCTAAAATGGGGTCATTTGTGGGGGTTTTGTGCCATCTTGGCATTTTATGGCCTTCAAAACTGTAATAGGTAGTGAGAAGTGAAATCAAAAATTTACGCCCTTAGAAAGCCTGATGGCGGTGCTTGGTTATCGGGGCCCCGTACGCGGCTAGGCTCCCAAAAAGTCCCACATATGTGGTATCCCCGTACTCAGGAGAAGCAGCAGAATTTATTTTGGGGTGTCATTTCACATATGCCCATAGCATGTGTGAGCAATATATCATTTAGTGACAACTTTGTGTAAAAAAAAAAAAAAAAAGTTTGTAATATTCCCGCAACTTGTGGCAAAATATAAAATATTCCATGGACTCAACATGCCTCTCAGCAAATAGCTTGGGGTGTCTACTTTCTAAAATGGGGTCATTTGTGGGGGTTTTGTGCCATCTTGGCATTTTATGGCCTTCAAAACAGTAATAGGTAGTGAGAAGTGAAATCAAAAATTTACGCCCGTAGAAAGCCTGATGGCGGTGCTTGGTTATCGGGGCCCCGTACGCGGCTAGGCTCCCAAAAAGTCCCACATATGTGGTATCCCCGTACTCAGGAGAAGCAGCAGAATTTATTTTGGGGTGTCATTTCACATATGCCCATAGCATGTGTGAGCAATATATCATTTAGTGACAACTTTGTGTAAAAAAAAAGTTTGTAATTTTCCCGCAACTTGTGGCAAAATATAAAATATTCCATGGACTCAACATGCCTCTCAGCAAATAGCTTGGGGTGTCTACTTTCTAAAATGGGGTCATTTGTGGGGGTTTTGTGCCATCTTGGCATTTTATGGCCTTCAAAACAGTAATAGGTAGTGAGAAGTGAAATCAAAAATTTACGCCCTTAGAAAGCCTGGTGGCGGTGCTTGGTTATCGGGGCCCCGTACGCGGCTAGGCTCCCAAAAAGTCCCACATATGTGGTATCCCCGTACTCAGGAGAAGCAGCAGAATTTATTTTGGGGTGTCATTTCACATATGCCCATAGCATGTGTGTGCAATATATCATTTAGTGACAACTTTGTGTAAAAAAAAAAAAAAAAGTTTGTAATTTTCCCGCAACTTGTGGCAAAATATAAAATATTCCATGGACTCAACATGCCTCTCAGCAAATAGCTTGGGTTGTCTACTTTCTAAAATGGGGTCATTTGTGGGGGTTTTGTGCCATCTTGGCATTTTATGGCCTTCAAAACTGTAATAGGTAGTGAGAAGTGAAATCAAAAATTTACGCCCTTAGAAAGCCTGATGGCGGTGCTTGGTTATCGGGGCCCCGTACGCGGCTAGGCTCCCAAAAAGTCCCACATATGTGGTATCCCCGTACTCAGGAGAAGCAGCAGAATTTATTTTGGGGTGTCATTTCACATATGCCCATAGCATGTGTGAGCAATATATCATTTAATGACAACTTTGTGTAAAAAAAAAAAAAAAAAAAATTTTTTTGTCATTATTCAATCGCTTGAGGCAAAAAAATAAAATATTCAATGGGCTCAACATGCCACTTATCAATTTCCTTAGGGGGTCTACTTTCCAAAATGGGGTCATTGGGGGGGGGTTTGTACTGCCCTGCCATTTTAGCACCTCAAGAAATGAGATAGGTAGTCGTAAACTAAAAGCTGCGTAAATTCCAGAAAACGTACCTTAGTTTGTAGATGTGACAACTTTTGCGCAATCCAATAAATATACAGTTATTGACTTTTTTTTTTACCAAAGACATGTGGCTGAATACATTTTGGCCTAAATGTATGACTAAAATTGAGTTTATTGGATTTTTCTAATAACAAAAAGTAGAAAATATCATTTTTTTTCAAAATCACAGAGTCACAGAGTCAGTCAATTACCTTTAAAAGAAAGCTCTATTTGTGGGAAGAAAAGGACGCAAATCTCGTTTGGGTACAACATTGCATGACCGCGCAATTACCAGTTAAAGCAGCGCAGTGCCAAAGTGTAAAAAGACCTCTGGTCATTTACCAGCAAAATGGTCCGGTCTGAAAGTGGTTAAGTAGAACCATAAAAACTCACATTTTCCTTATGCAAGCTGTACAATGTAAAAACGAGCGCCGAGCTCGTACCTGTGCGTCGGTTCCGGTGTCTAGTTTGCCTCTCGTATCCTACAAGTTACGTCACAACACACAACTTTTTTCAATATACTGTACCATGATAGGCCTCTCTTTATCTTTTTTTTTTTTTTTTTTTTTTTTTTATTTCCTTACTAAAAGGTAAACTATAAAATCATTAATATCATTTTATAGATTTGTAAAAACAATGAAAAAAAATACAAAATAAATTATCTTTTTTTTTTTTTTAACTTGATACATTAGGTTTAAAGCAAATCTGTGCTTTTCCCACGACAGGTCCACTTTGTCAGTGTCTGTGGATTTTTAGCAGGTCTGGGTGAAATTCTAAAAGCCAAGTTCACTTTTTTTTTTTGTTTGTTTCAATGTTTTTATTGATTATTATTGATAAAACAAACACATACATTACATTACATACATTACATACACATAGTAAAACATAAATCTGAATATCATTGTAATTATGAAATACAGAATTTGAAAATAAAGCAACAATATGAATTGATATTTGGCATAAGATAGAAATGCATAGATCAATAAAAAAAAAAAAAATAAACACAAAAAAAACCACACTTCTAAATATCTATCATATAGATGAAATTACTCCAAGCTGGATAAAATTGATTTAAACAACACATGCATATAGTCATATTAGTCGCATACCTACATCTCATAAGAAACCAAAAAAAGTGTAACAAACTAGAGTAACAATGAATCTGTAAATTCCATATTATCTCACGCACCCCTAATGGGATCAAACTGTGCGCGAAAATAATTTGAGTCCTAACATCAGACTATATATATAAAGGTAGTGGTCTGTATGGCTTTAATCTGAGCTACAACCAACATGGTTGTCTACCTTATAAGGGATTAGTATCCAGAATTGAGTACAAGCTGCTATATAAAAGCAGTGAAATGTCATTTATTCTATTCTCTTTATCTTTTCTTTGATACATTGAGCATCTAAATGACCTGAGTGATCCAAGTAACTAACACCCAGCAGAAAGACAAGGAAAGGATCCCCCCCCCCCGGCTTTATTCCATACACAGTACGAACGCCTAGGAAAAGATCGATCCGAAGGGATCCCTCCCCTTTAACCTCGCTACATGCTGTTTACCTTACAGCTGTAAGGTAATCATTTATTTCAGCCACGGGTGTCAGTGACACTGAAGATTCATTTCTTAGCACTTAAAGGCACAGTATCACTGAATGTCAGTATAGCAGCACACAGTGTTCTTGTGAAACACTTCCACATCTGCACTACTGTCGCACACTGGACCAAGAAATAAACGTCCAATATTGCACTAGAGACTTGATACACTCAGTTTGCTAAAGGAATTTTATTTATTTACTTATTTTATTTATATACTTTTTCTGTGTATATACATATTTTTTGTTTCTCCTTGATGAAATAAGTCACTTTATGAATTATTCACTCTTTGCGTATATGTTGCACATTTTTGAAATCACACACTACTTACCTTTTAATGCAATTTTGCACATGTTGGATATATGTTTTACATCTATTTTTTTAATTGGTTTATTGCACAGTAGAAATTTTTTATGATGAACATCTATGTCCCTTTTTAACGTATATATTTATGAATTTATAATACTTTTTTAGTATACTTTATCTGCACATTTGCACTCTATTTGGTTAATGATACCGATGAATGTTTGCTAGCTATTAGGGATGAGCCGAACACCCCCCGGTTCGGTTTGCACCAGAACTTTCGAACGGACCCCAAATTCGAACGAACGTTAGAACCCCATTGAAGTCTATGGGACTCGAACGTTCGAAATGAAAAGTGCTAATTTTAACGGCTAATATGCAAGATACTGTCCTAAAAAGGGTTTGGGGACCTGGCTCCTGCCCCAGGGGACATGGGTCAATGCCTAAAATGTTTTTAAAAATGGCCGTTTTGGCGGGAGCACTGATTTTAATGACGATTAAAGTGAAAAAAAAAGTGAAATATTCCTTTAAATATGGTGCCTGGGGGGTGTCTGTAGTATGCCTGTGAAGTGCCACGTCTTTCCCGTGTTTAGAACAGTCCCTGCACAAAATGACATTAAACGGAAATAACACCATTTAAAACTGCTTGCGGTTTTAATGTTATATCTGGTTCCTGCAATATGGTTGAAAATCATTGAGAAAAATGGCATGGGTAGCCCTCCCTGCCCATTACCAGCCTATTTGGGTCTTGTACGCATATTAAGGGGAACCCTGTACCCATATTAAAAAAAGGAAATGCGTGTGGCCCCCAGGCCCTATATACTCAGAACAGCAGTATACAGGCGGTGCAAACAAGACAGGGACTGTGTAGGTTTGTTGTGTTAAGTTGAATCTGTTTGTAATTTTCAACTGGTACATTTTTAAAGTGTAGCTCCAGTCAAAAAAACTATTTTTAAGCTTTTTGAAAAACATAGGGAAGGGTTATCACCCCTGTATAATTTGTTTTGTCGTCCATCTTTTTTCATCTCACTTGCTGTTGTCTCCTTCCGTTTGCAAGTAGGAGATGTTTGTAAGTTGGATGTTTGAAAGTAGGGGCCTGCCCTATATGCTCTGCAGAAATGGCGGAACAAGGTGTTGGTTTTGCCACAACATTGTAAGCCCTCAAAGTGACTCTTGGTGGGCGCTGGAGCGCCCTGCTGTGAACTATTATATCAAGAATTGTAATTACATGCCATTGTTGAACAGTGGTAGAAAAATTGACCTTTGGTGGTTGTGGTGCTGGTGCCACAACACTATAAGTCCTCACCGTTACTCTGGGTGGGCACAGGAAGGGGCCCTCCTGTGAAATATTATATCAAGAATTGTAATTACATGTCCCTGTTAAACAGGGGCAGAAAAATTTGGCCTTAGGCACTGCTGCTGGTGCCACCACACTGCAACCTCTTCCATATACTCTAGTTTTATTGCAGGAATTAGCCCTGCTGCAAAGTATTGCATCAAAAATTGTACTTAAACGCCCCTGTTAAACAGGGGCAGAAAAATTGGGCCTTAGGCACTGGTGCTGGTGCCACCACACTGCAACCTCTGCCATATACTCTAGTTTTATTGCAGGAATTAGCCCTGCTGCAAAGCATTGCATCAAAAATTGTACTTAAACGCCCCTGTTAAACAGGGGCAGAAAAATTGGGCCTTAGGCACTGGTGCTGGTGCCACCACACTGCAACCTCTGCCATATACTCTAGTTTTAATGCAGGAATTAGCCCTGCTGCAAAGCATTGCATCAAAAATTGTAATTAAACGCCATTGTTAAACAGGGGAAGAAAAATTGGGCCTTAGGCACTGGTGCTGGTGCCACCACACTGCAACCTCTCCCATATACTCTTGTTTGATTGCAGGAATTAGCCCTGCTGCAAAGCATTGCATCAAAAATTGTACTTAAACGCCCCTGTTAAACAGGGGCAGAAAAATTGGGCTGATGGCATCAACCAGAACCAGAAATGTTCTTCCAACATATCAGCGGAGGAGGAAGAGGATAGACAATCAACATAACAGGACAGTCACTCAGCATCAGCATAGGCAGTCTTGAAGGGATGTGGTATTTAAAAAAAAATTATTCGGTTACATCAGCTTCAGGTGCTTGGTAGCTGTGGGTGATCCAAGACTAAGGCCGCGTACACACGCGCGGACTGTTCGCCCAACTTTGTCCGTCCAACAGTTTCAGCAAACAGTCCGCTCAAAATTAGCATGGACGGACATGCCCACACACGACGAACGAACAGTTTGCTGAAACCGTGCGCGATGACGTGAACAGCACGTACGACGGGACGAAAAATACGACGTCCTATACACTGCATTATAGCTTTCGGCGTGAAAATCCTTTCTGAGCATGCGCGCAACTTTGTTTGACGAACAAGCCTACACACGAGCGGGCTGTTCGCTGAAACAAGGTTTCAGCGGACAGTTTTTCGGAATTTCCGAAAAACCTTGTCCGTCCAACTGTCCGCTGAAACTGTCCGCTGAAAGCCCACACACGAGCGGACTGTCCGCCCAAACACTGTTCAGCGGACAAAGTTGGGCGAACAGTCCGCCCGTGTGTACGCGGCCTGATTCATCTTGATGAAGGTCAGTCAATCAACTGATTCAGTGGACAGGCGCACCCTGTGATCGGTAACAAAGCCACCAGCAGCACTGAAGGTGCGTTCCGAAAGAACGCTGGATGCAGGACAGGCCAGTAGCTCAATTGCATACTGTGCAAGCTCTGGCCAGTGATCCATCCTCAAGACCCAGTAAGCCAGAGGATTTTCGGTGGGAAAGGTGTCCAAGTCTGACCTTGCCCCTAGGTATTCCTGCACCATGTAAATCAGACGCTGGCGATGGGTGCTGGAACCAATCATACCTTGGGGCTGCGGACTAAAAAATTGTCTGAAAGCATCAGTCAGACGGCCACCTTCTCCACCGCTCCTTCTGACCGATGCCTCAGCAACACGTTGTCCAGGACCAGGAGTTTGTAACCTCCCAGTCTCTGGGAACGCGTTGCACAGACCTTTCTGCAAGGCCTCCCGGAGATGTCTCATCCTCTGCTCCCTCTGCGATGGCAAGATAAGGTCGGCAACTTTACCCTTGTACCGTGGATCAAGGAGAGTGGCCAGCCAGTAATGGTCCCTCTCCTTGATCCGAAGAATACGAGGATCCTTCCGCAGGCTTTGCAGGATCAGGGAGGCCATGCAGCGTAGGTTAGCTGAGGCATTTGGTCCGGAGTCCTCTGGGTCACTAAGGACAACATGATCCGCAGCTACCTCCTCCCAGCCACGTACAAGTCCACGTGTTTCTTGGGACTGTAAATCATCCCTACAAGACTGCTGCTGCTGCTGCTGATGCTGAGTGCCAGCCTCCACCTCCATGCTGACACAATCATCCTCCTCCTCCTCTTCCTCCTCCTCATCCTCTTCCTGTGTGATGGGTGGCACAGCAGGAACACTGTCTGGATAAAGGGGGCCTTGAGAGGCAAGGAAGTCCTCCTCTTCCTGCCTCTGTTCTGCCTCAAGTGCCCTGTCCATTATTCCATGCAGCGTATGCTCCAAGAGGTGGACAAGAGGTACAGTGTCACTGATGCATGCACTGTCACTGCTCACCATCCTTGTGGCCTCCTCAAACGGTGACAGGACAGTGCATGCATCCCTGATCATGCCCCACTGGCGTGGTGAGAAAAAACCGAGCTCCCCTGACCCTGTCCTGGTGCCGTAGTCGCACAGGTACTCATTGATGGCCCTCTGCTGCGTGTGCAGCCGCTGCAGCATGGCCAATGTTGAGTTCCATCTGGTGGGCATGTCACATATAAGGCGGTTCTTGGGCAGGTTCAACTCCTTTTGGAGCTCAGCCAGCCGAGCACAGGCATTAAATGATCGGCGGAAATGCACACAGACTTTCCTGGCCTGCTTCAGGACATCCTGTAAGCCGGGGTATCTGCCCAAGAACCGCTGCACCACCAGGTTAAGGACGTGAGCTACACAGGGCACATGGGTCAGTTATCCCTGTCGGAGGGCGGAGAGGAGGTTGGTGCCATTGTCGCAAACCACCATTCCTGGCTTAAGCTGGCGTGGCGTCAACCACCTCTCGGCCTGCCCCTGCAGAGCTGACAAAACATGGCATCGTTTTGCCTGCGTACTTGCGTAGCCCCTGGAACGCCTACGGAGCACCGCTGGTTCTGAGGACAGAGCACTGGAAGAGGCCATGGAGGAAGAAGAAGAGGAGGGGGTGGAGGAGAGAGGTGTGTCACAACCAATAGTAGCATTTTGGAGGCGTGGTGGCGGAACAACCTCCAACACTACTGCACCTTGTCCTGCATCCTTCCCAGCTGCCAGAAGAGTGACCCAATGGGCCGTGAAAGACAGGTAACGTCCCTGTCCATGCCTGCTGGACCATGAGTCAGCGGTAATATGCACCTTACCGCTGACCGCCCTGTCCAGCGGGGGCAAGGACATTGCCTTCCACATGCCGGTAGAGAGCCGGAATCGCCTTCCGTGAGAAAAAGTGGCGTTTGGGGACCTGCCACTGAGGAACCGCACATTGTACAAACTCACGGAAGGGGGCCGAGTCTACCAACTGAAAAGGCAGCAGTTGAAGTGCTAGCAATTTAGCCAAGCTAGCATTCAACCGCTGGGCATGTGGATGGCTGGGAGTGAACTTCTCCTGCCGGTCCAGCAGCTGGGGCAGGGACATTTGCCTGCTATAAACGGATGTGGGTGTACCGCTAGCAGAGTTCCCGGAAGCACTTGGCTGTGACACACCTAATTCTACACCTTCATTCCTCTCAGAGCAGGTTTCAGAGAGGACTGAAGGTCTAGTGGGGATGGAGATGCCAGCTGATGAGGAGCAAGGAGAGGTCCGCTTTGTTCTTTGGTGTGGGTCTTTGAGGTACGCTTGCCAACGAGCTGCATGGCAGGTCAACATATGTCTGGTCAAGCATGTGGTGCCCAAGCGGCTGATGTTTTGGCCACGTGAGATACGCTTGAGACATATGTTGCAAATAGCAGCGGTGCGATCTGATGCACTCGTCTCAAAAATGGCCCACACCAAAGAACTTTTAGAATAACGCGCAGAGGCAGCGCTCTGCACAGGCGGAGCTCTGCGGTGTGATTAGGTCGGTGTGCTGCCCCTAAGCTGGCCCCCGGAGGGCATCCTGCCTCGTTGGACATGTGCCTCCTCCTCCTCCTCCTCCTCCTCCTCCCTCCTTCCAGGCACCCACGTGGAGTCAGTGCCCTCATCATCCCCTCCCTCTTCATCGCTGTAGCAAACCTGGCAGTATGCTGCAGCTTGTGGAACATGACTGCCAGATTGCTGTCCTTCTTGAGCATCCCCTCTCTCTGCGCTCACGCTACTGCCTTCCTCTAGCTGAGTGTCATCATCAGAGCCCACAAAACACTGGGCATCCTCCTGGAGCATGTACCCAACACTGTGCTCAAAGAGTTCAGGAGACTCCTCAGGAGGACGTGGTGGGTCTAGGGAAGGAGTCACTGATGATGACATTGAGAGGAGGGAAGACGATGCGTTGGCAGCTGCTTTGCTACTACCCTGAGACTGGGTGAGAGAGGATGAGGAGGATGAAGAGGGCTTGGTCATCCACTCTACCAAGTCGTTGGCATGTTGCGGTTTAACATGTCCAGCTGCCGAAAAGAAGGACAAGCATGTCCCATGGCCACGTGCTGATGACAATGCACCGCGTCCACGACCAGCACTGTTGTCTCTAGACACAGAGCCTGCTTGCCCTCTTTTATTGGCTCGCGCCTGTCTGCCTCTCCTTGCTGGCCTTCCAGACATGGTAATGGCCTGAAGGGAGTTGGGTAAAACAGCAGTTGGGTAGTGTATATTGTGCTGGAGGCACACAACACCCACTAACTCCTGCAGATGCCTTTATTATAGAACACCAGAGATAAAGGGGTATATACAGATGTATACTGTGCTGTGCTGGAGGCACACACAACTTCCAATAACTCCTGCAGATGGCAAGTGGTCTCAAATAGAGAACAGCTATGTAGGTGGATATAGCGGTATGTACTGGGTACAGAGCATGCAGACAGCACGCACTATCTCCTAACACTACTGGGTACAGAGCATGCAGACAGCACGCACTATCTCCTAACACTACTGGGTACAGAGCACGCAGACAGCACGCACTTTCTCCTAACACTACTGACTGCAAGCTCTATTATAAAAGATAGATCACTACTACTAGCTATATAGGTGAGGTGAATATAGCGGTGTATACTGCGGTCAGGGCACACAGACAATAACCAGAGAACACCAGAGATAAAGGGGTATATACAGATGTATACTGTGCTGTGCTGGAGGCACACACAACTTCCAATAACTCCTGCAGATGGCAAGTGGTCTCAAATAAAGAACAGCTATGTAGGTGGATATAGCGGTATGTACTGGGTACAGAGCACGCAGACAGCACGCACTATCTCCTAACACTACTGACTGCAAGCTCTATTATAAAAGATAGATCACTAGCTATATAGGTGAGGTGAATATAGCGGTGTATACTGCGGTCAGGGCACGCAGACAATAACCACTACACAACAGCAAGATAGAAAATTGGCCGAAAACGATCGGTGTGTACTGTGTTGAAGGTACACAGAACACCCACTGCTTCAGACGCCAACACACTACACGAGGCCGCCGCGATGGCGGCCTTATATAGTGTGGGGCGTGCAATACACAGCCTGAGCTATGATTGGCCACAGGCATCCTGCCTGTGGCCAATCATGGCTCTCCTCGCTGCTGGCGCTGCGATTAGCCAAGCATGCGGAGTCACAGTGCATGCTTGGCCAATCATGAGCCAGCAATGCACTGCGCCATCGCAGTGCATTGTGGGCCGTGAGCGCCACACGAATTTGACGCGAACGGACCAAAATGTTCGGATTTCGCCGAACGGACGAACAGCCAATGTTCGAGTCGAACGTACGTTCGACTCGAACACGAAGCTCATCCCTACTAGCTATAATCACAAGTTGATAATTCTAACAAGTTACTATATATAGAAAAATACATAATCTTGTGTAAGGAGCGCAACACCACCCCCTATTTTTTATTTTGACACCGTACCTTTCATTTTTTTTTTTTTATAGAATTTTATTGAATTTATGATGAACATCTATGTCCCTTTTTAACGTATATATTTATGAATTTATAATACTTTTTTAGTATACTTTATTTGCACATTTGTACTCTATTTGGTTAATGATACCGATGAATGTTTGCTAGCTATAATCACAAGTTGATAATTCTAACAAGTTACTATATATAGAAAAATACATAATCTTGTGTAAGGAGCGCAACACCACCCCCTATTTTTTATTTTGACACCGTACCTTTCATTTTTTTTTTTTTATTGAATTTTATTGCTATAATAAGGTATGAACAAAATCCCTTGTGATAGCAATTGCCATGGCAGGTCCTCTTTATGGAGAGATTTGGGGTCTTTCAGACCCCAGATCTCTCCTCTAGCCTCCAAAGTATCTGATCAAACTGAGATCCGTTTGTTCTGATTCTTGTACAAGCCAAAAATGCCTTGTAAACAACAGACTGAAACCGGAAGTGATGAAATCGTCGTTGCTTCTGGTTTCTGACATCAGAGAAAAGAGGTGGGAACTTCCATTTCTTCCTCTCTTCTCAGTGAATGTGACCCAACTGGAACCCCCTTCCGCCCCCTGTTAGGGCCGGGTCACATTATTGCAATGCGAGAACCATATGCGAACTGCTGGGGAGTGTCATTATATCTTAACTAGTGATGGACGAACTTCCGACGGGACGTTTCGCGAACGCGAAACGCGAACGGCCACAAACGTTCGCGAAAACGACCGTTCGCCGCGGGCTCCATTGACTTCAATGGGAGGCGAATTTCGCAAACCTTTAGGTCGAATTTGCGGCCACGGGGTAATTATTAGGGGGTAGCACGTAGTCCCACCACCTGGACAATAGCATAATACATGTATGAGGTGAATTTGGGATCGATAACTACAAGCATTTTTTTTTTATTTGGGAAATTGTTCTGACAATTCAGGACTATGGAGCTAATGAAGGCAATGGAGGAGAGGGAAGGTCAGGGACCAGGGTAGGCAAACAAGAGGGTGCAGGAGATACAGAGCACTGACAGCAGCACCGTAATACAGAGCACTGACATCAGCACCGTGACATACAGCGCTGACAGCAGCTCCGTGACATACAGCGCTGACAGCAGCTCCGTGACATACAGCGCTGACAGCAGCTCCGTGACATACAGCGCTGACAGCAGCTCCGTGACATACAGCGCTGACAGCAGCTCCGTGACATACAGCGCTGACAGCAGCACCGTGACATACAGCGCTGACAGCAGCTCCGTGACATACAGCGCTGACAGCAGCTCCGTGACATACAGCGCTGACAGCAGCTCCGTGACATACAGCACTGACAGCAGCTCCGTGACATACAGCGCTGACAGCAGCTCCGTGACATACAGCGCTGACAGCAGCACCGTGACATACAGCGCTGACAGCAGCTCCGTGACATACAGCGCTGACAGCAGCTCCGTGACATACAGCGCTGACAGCAGCTCCGTGACATACAGCACTGACAGCAGCTCCGTGACATACAGCGCTGACAGCAGCTCCGTGACATACAGCGCTGACAGCAGCACCGTGACATACAGCGCTGACAGCAGCTCCGTGACATACAGCGCTGACAGCAGCTCCGTGACATACAGCGCTGACAGCAGCTCCGTGACATACAGCGCTGACAGCAGCTCCGTGACATACAGCACTGACAGCAGCTCCGTGACATACAGCGCTGACAGCAGCTCCGTGACATACAGCGCTGACAGCAGCACCGTGACATACAGCGCTGACAGCAGCTCCGTGACATACAGCGCTGACAGCAGCTCCGTGACATACAGCGCTGACAGCAGCTCCGTGACATACAGCACTGACAGCAGCTCCGTGACATACAGCGCTGACAGCAGCTCCGTGACATACAGCGCTGACAGCAGCACCGTGACATACAGCGCTGACAGCAGCTCCGTGACATACAGCGCTGACAGCAGCTCCGTGACATACAGCGCTGACAGCAGCTCCGTGACATACAGCGCTGACAGCAGCTCCGTGACATACAGCGCTGACAGCAGCACCGTAAGCAGCCCCAGGAGGAAGTCAGCACAGCACAGGGATGGTGTGATCCCCTCATAATAAGAACCCCCAGGAGGAAGTCAGCACAGCACAGGGATGGTGGGAGCCCCTCATAATAAGAACACCCAGGAGGAAGTCAGCACAGCACAGGGATGGTGGGAACCCCTCATAATAAGCAGCCCCAGTAGAAATATGACACCGCTCAACCTCTTCAAAGAGGAGGGTAGGGGCATATAGTACGGTGTGCTTTTTTGGGTCAGGGAAGTGAGCCAAATGAATTAAGAAGGTCTGTGTGCTTGATTCCAAAAATTGTTTATAGACATATACATGGTCTACTGATCACATGTGTTGAATTCCTCCGAGATCCATGCCTCATTCATTTTTAGAAATGTGAGGTAGTTAACACTGTCGTGAGCTAGGCGAGTACGCTTATCGGTCACAATCCCCCCTGCTGCGCTGAACGTCCTTTCGGACAGGACACTGGATGAGGGGCAAGCCAACAGTTCGATTGCAAATTGGGCAAGCTCTGGCCAGAGGTCAAGCCTGCCCACCCAGTAGTCTAGGGGTTCATCACTCCTCAGAGCGTCCACATCGGCCGTTAACCCAATGTAGTCGGACACCTGACGGTCTAGGCGTTCCCTGATGCTGGATCCGGATGACACCTGTCGATGGGTCGGCTGAAAGAATGACCTCATATCCGAAGTCACCAACACATCTTCAAACCGGCCTCTTCTTGCAGGCGCTGTTGGATTGGTACCCGCAAATCCTTCTCTGGGAGTGGGAATTGCTCCTCTGCCAGCGCACGCAAAAGCAGAATGCAGCATTTCTCGAAGCAAGGCCTGGAAGTGCTGCATTCTGACAGCCCTCTGCGACGGCGGTAACATTTCCGCCATTTTGTGTTTGTACCGGGGATCTAAGTACGTTGCCACCCAGTACTGGTCCTTGACCCTCATGCTTTTTATACGGGGGTCCCTATTAAAACACTGGAGCATGAAGGCCCCCATTTGCACTCAAGCGGAAGGTATGTGGTGGTGGTGGTGTTGTTGGTGGTAGTGTCTTTGGGGGTGCACATAGCAGAGAGTGAAGAAGAGGGTGCAGATCGAGAGGATGAGGAGGGTGCAGAAGAATAAGGCTGAGTGAGCCACTCAACCAAGTCTGGTGCGTCCTTTAAAGTAATTGAACGCACCTTCTGCAACTTCCCACTTTGGCTCAAGGCTGTTGCTCCTGCCCTACCCCTACCACCCCTGCGGAAGGGCCTGCCTCTTCCTCTGCCTGTCATTTTTTAAATCACCCTGTGACAAAACTCTTAGTCCCTATACCGCTGAAGGACTGCTGCAGTATAGGGCAGCGGTCAGCAGTAGTGCACGTCAACCCTATGTATTGTGGACCGATAGCGGTCCTTACAGAACAGCAGACTGTACTGCACTCAGGCCTATGTACCGTAGCACCCTATACCAAGTTACCAGTCCTTATAAAAACTTTTGTGGACCAAGCAGGTTGTGTGTTAGTGTTTAGCAGACTGTGCGTCAGTCCCTATACCGCTGAAGGACTGCTGCAGTATAGGGCAGCGGTCAGCAGTAGTGCACGGCAACCCTATGTATTGTGGACCGATAGCGGTCCTTACAGAACAGCAGACTGTAACGCACTCAGGCCTATGTACCGTAGCACCCTATACCAAGTTACCAGTCCTTATAAGAACTTTTGTGGACCAAGCAGGTTGTGTGTTAGTGATTAGCAGACTGTACGTCAGTCCCTATACCAATGAAGGACTGCTGCAGTATAGGGCAGCGGTCAGCAGTAGTGCACGGCAACCCTATGTATTGTGGACCGATAGCGGTCCTTACAGAACAGCAGACTGTACTGCACTCAGGCCTATGTACCGTAGCACCCTATACCAAGTTACCAGTCCTTATAAGAACTTTTGTGGACCAAGCAGGTTGTGTATTAGTGTTTAGCAGACTGTGCGTCAGTCCCTATACCGCTGAAGGACTGCTGCAGTATAGGGCAGCGGTCAGCAGTAGTGCACGTCAACCCTATGTATTGTGGACCGATAGCGGTCCTTACAGAACAGCAGACTGTAACGCACTCAGGCCTATGTACCGTAGCACCCTATACCAAGTTACCAGTCCTTATAAGAACTTTTGTGGACCAAGCAGGTTGTGTATTAGTGTTTAGCAGACTGTGCGTCAGTCCCTATACCGCTGAAGGACTGCTGCAGTATAGGGCAGCGGTCAGCAGTAGTGCACGGCAACCCTATGTATTGTGGACCGATAGCGGTCCTTACAGAACAGCAGACTGTACCGCACCCAAGCCTATGTACCGTAGCACCCTAGACAGACCAAGTTACCAGTCCTGATAAAGAGCTTTGTGGAACAAGTGAGTTGTGAATGATTAGCAGACTGCAGCAGAAGGGCAGCAGTCAAGTATAATATTCTTTCTATATTTGGAAGAAAGAATATTATACGTGTACAAGCCTATTACCGTACCACTGATACCAGTCCTGAAAAGAACCTTTGTGGAACTAATAGTAACAGCAAGTCTTTAAAATTATCCTCACTGCCTGACACACTGCTTCCTGCCTGTCCCTATACAAATTGGCAAAAAAGAGTAGGCTGGAACGATTAGCTGGAACAGCTCTTTTGTGGACCTGATAGTAACAGCTAATGATGATGATGATGATGATGATGAAGAAAGACTAATCTGGCTGAGCTGTCCCTAAAATAGCAGCATACAGCGCTCTGTCCCTTTATCTAAACTGACAAAAGAAACTCAGGCTGCTGACCTAACACCTATACCAGTCCTGAAAAGAACTTTTGTGTACCAAATAGCTAGCGTTTTCTCTGTCCCTACTCCACACAGGATCCTTTCCCTACAGTGACAGAAGAAAGAATGTAAAATGGCCACCGGATCGGGTGTATTTATAGGTTAGGGGGAATGTCCAAGTGTCCATGAGCTGTCATGTCTCAATTGGTTGTCCTGTAACACATGATAAACGTGTCACGAAAGGTTAAAGTTCTTGTATACATTAAACACGTAAGTCCGCCGGGGCGAACGACGGAAAAAGGCGTTCGAACCCGCGGACGGCGAAAGTCGGAAATTCGCCGCGAAACGACCGCCGGGCGAAACGTTCGTCCATCACTAATCTTAACGACACCCCCATTTCAGCTCGCATATCGCACTGCGAACTGACAGTTCAGACATGAATTGGATCGCATATGTGTGAACATACATGTGATCCGATTCTGGTCCGAACTGAAAAAAGGGTCCTGTGCGTGTTTGCACCAAATGCGGTGCGATATCAGCCATACTATCTGTATGGCTGACATCGCACCCGCACAGACATGGCATGTAATGTGAACAGCAGTGCGCTGCGCATTACATGTGATGTCTGGCATCGCAATAGTGTGAACCAGGGCTAAAAGTGATCAAGTGGCTCTATAGCTGCTTGGATTACATTTACCTTGAAGCAAATTGCTGCCACTAAAAAAATGAAATCTTGGTCTCTGCAGCTGAAGTGATGGCTGAGATATTCCCCTTCCCGTCCAAGGACCTATATGTTCAGATGGCGGACAGGAGGCAGTTAAAAAGAAAAATATATCTTCAAGTATGTATGATTAAAGTATGACTTTTTTTTCGTTTTGGATAGAGTGAAGAGGATTAGAACCCCTGTCAATTTGTATTGCTGTCCCCGTTAAGGAGATTCACTCTCTCTATTTGGCCTGTAAAGAAAATTCTTGACAGAGTGAGAAGAAAAAAAGCCGATCACTGGCTTCTGTTCGAAGGGAGATCGTTCCAGAAGAGGAAGGGGCGAAGCTGCCTCATATTTTCCCACCAGTACCACCTGCCAGTGCGACAAATCAGTGCCAGCAATCAGTGCCACCTATCAGTGCTCACAATTGCAATCTATCAATGCCCACCTGTGTCTGCCAATCAGTGCCTCATCAGTGCCACCTAGCAGTGCTGCCTATCAGTGTCACCTACCAGTGCCTATCAGTGCCCATCACTGCTTCCCATCAGTGCCCATCACTGCCACCCATCAGTGGCCATCAGTGCCACCTAGCAGTGCCACCTATCAATGCCCATCAGTGCCACCAATCAGTGCCCTTCAGTGCCACCTCTCAGTGCCCACCAATGCCACCTATCAGTTCCCACCACTGCCACCCATGGGTGGCCATCAGTGACAGCTATAAGTGCCACCTAGCAGTGCCCATTAGTGCTCTTCAGTGCCACCTATCAATGCCCTTCAGTGCCACCAATCAGTGCCACCTCTCAGTGCCCACCAATGCCACCTATCAGTGCCCACCACTGCCACCCATCAGTGGCCATCAGTGCCAGCTATCAGTGCCACCTAGCAGTGCCACCTATTAGTACCCTTCAGTGCCACCTATCAATGCCCTTCAATGCCACCAATCAGTGCCCACCAGAGCCACCTCATCAGTGCCCACCAGTGCCACCTATTAGTTTCCATCAGTGTTGCCTAATCAGTGCCCATCAATGCATCCTATCAGTGCCCATCAGTGCATCCTTTCAGTGCCCATCAGTGTAGCCTCCTCAGCGTACATCAATGAAGGAGAAAAATTACCTGTTTTCAAAATTTATTAGCAAAATATAAAACGGTTTTGTATTTTTTTTTTTTTTAATTCAGTCTATTTTTTTTTTAACAAAAAATAAAAAAACCCAGAGGTGATCGAATACCATCAAAAGAAAGCTCTATTTGTGGGGAAAAAAATATAAAAATGTAACTTGGGTACAGTGTTGTATGACTGCGCAGTTGTCATTCAAAGAGTGACAGCGCTAAAAGCTGAAAATTGGTCTGGGCAGGAGGGGATTTTAGGTGCCCAGTAAGCAAGCGATTAACCTAAAAAAAGTACCTTCTATGTACCTTCTATGCTCAAAGCCTCCTCTAAATTTCTAATTTCTTTGATTTTGCTAATTATGCTTGAGATCTGACTTCCCGTTAGAGGGTAGCTACTTTCAATTGTATTGTTTGACTGGATGGTTTATTAACCACTTGCCGCCCGCCCTATTACAAATTGACGGCGGCAAAGTGGTTTCATTATCCTAACCGGACGTCATATGACGTGATTAGGATAATAAGCCGCTGCGCGCCCCCGGGGGCGCGCATCGCGGCGATCGTTGTTGCGGGGTGTCAGTCTGACACCCGGCAACTACAATCTCGGTAAAGAGTCTCCGACGGAGACTCTTTACCATGTGATCAGCCGTGTCCAATCACGGCTGATCACAGTGTAAATGGGAAGAGCCGGTGATCGGCTTTCCCTCACTCGCGTCTGTCAGACGCGAGTAGAGGAGAGCCGATCGGCTGCTCCTCTGACAGGGGGGGTCTGTGCTGATCGATTATCAGCACAGCCCCCCCGAGGATGCCCACACTGGACCACCAGGGACACCACTAGACCACCAGGGAAAAGGTAATAACAATCCATAATCCTCCCTAGACCACCAGGGTGCCAGTCAGCACAATGGGTGCCAATCAGTGCCCATAATGGATGCCAATCAGTGGCCACAATGGGCATCACTGATTGGCATGCATTATTGTTTGGCACTGATTGGCATCCATTACTATAACACCGATGCCGCCTATGAGTGCCCACCTGTGCCGCCTATGAGTGCCCACCTGTGCCGCCTGAGTGCCCACCTGTGCCGCCTGAGTGCCCACCTGTGCCGCCTATGAGTGCCCACCTGTGCCGCCTATGAGTGCCCACCTGTGCCGCCTATCTATGCCCACCTGTGCCGCCTATCTATGCCCACCTGTGCCGCCTATCCATGCCCACCTGTGCCGCCTATCCATGCCCATCCGTGCCGCCCATCCGTGACAGCTATCAGTGCCAATTTGTGCCACCTATCAGTGTCCGTCCGTGTCGCCCATCCGTGTCGCCCATCCGTGTCGCCCATCCGTGTCGCTCATCAGTGCCGCCTATCAGTGCCACTTCATTGGTGCCACATTGGTGCCCATCAGTGCCACCTTATCAGTGCCCATCAGTGTAGCCCCATCAGTGCCCATCAGTGAAGGAGAAAACATACTTATTTACAAAGTTTTGAAACTGAAACAAAAAAAAACATTTTTTTTTTCAAAATTTTCGGTACTTTTTTATTTGTAGCGCAAAAAATAAAAACCGTAGAGGTGATCAAATACCACCAAAAGAAAGCTCTATTTGTGGGAAAAAAATGATAAAAATTTCATTTGGGTACAGTGTAGCATGACCGCGCAATTGTCATTCAAAGTGCGACAGCGATGAAAGCTCAAAATTGGTCTGGGCAGGAAGGTGTTTAAGTGCCCTGTATTGAAGTGGTTAAGGTCGAGTGCGTTGTCTTCAGCTTTCTGTTATTGTAACTGTAGCTCCCCCTAGCGTTGCAAGGGTGATAGAGCAGGATGTCTTGTGTTAGTGTAGGTACATTTCCAGGCTGTGTTAATCTGGTTTGGTTGAGTGACCCAGGTAGGCTGGATGACTCATCAGCAGCATCTCTGATGAGGGATCCTGTCATCTACTTAGTAGTCCCTACAGGTATAGCACTACACTGTATTCTGATGATTGATGTTCAGTGGTCTGCCCGTATGAAATTATGGCCTGAGCCATCTGATGGTTCATTCATCAAGGGTTGATGTTTGCATAGCTGATGGTTTGATGAGTTGAAAAAAACAACCCTTCAGTCTTTTGGTGATGCTTGATCTTGCCCTCATTTCACTGGAAAACATGCCACTCTTTAAGCCAGCTCTTGAAAATCTGTTCTCCAATAAAACAAAGGCATGAATGGAAGTTGCTGTTGTATGCCCCTCTTTATCTAGCATTTGCATACACTATATTACCAAAAGTATTGGGACGCCTGCCTTTACACTCACATGAACTTTGATGGCATCCCAGTCTTAGTCCGTAGGGTTTCAAATTGAGTTGGCCCACCCTTTGCTGCTATAACAGCTTCAGCACTTCTGGGAAGGCTGTCCACAAGGTTTAGGAGTGTGTATATGGGAATGAAAAATGTGTGATTTTACTGCACTAACCCTAATAGATAAAGCAGCTAACACAAAATTGACAATATTCAAACATTGGTGGTAGACAGTGTAGTGCTACAAAAGTGACAATGAAACATATAAAGTACAATATGTCATACAAAACATGTCACTCATGTAAATATTGGATATAAATATAAAGTGTTGAACGTAAAGTGCAAAATAGGAAAAACAAGACCGGTGATAAAACGCTCAGAAAGCCAAGGCATGGAACTCCGGTGTAAGACCCTGGAAATCTCACAGAGGAAGATGGAACTGGAACTCGGATTAGATCAATTGGGGTGCAGGCAGTGAATGCAAGACACTCTCATCCAGAGGAGTATAGACAGTGGCGGAACTACCGAAATAGCGACCCACGCGGGCGCTATGGGGCCCGCAGCCGAGTTGGGGGCCTGGTGAGTGGGTGTTAGTGGGGGGGTGCTGGCCGCTCCGGGTGACACGCTGGAGTAGCGGCAGCCGCCCGCATCACTAACACTGCTCTCTGTAGTGCGGGTGCAGGGACACAGCAGCACGGACCGTAGCCGCCTCCCCCTCCTCTCTGTTTACATCCACAGAGGAGGAGGAGCTTACGCTGGAGGGACACACACGGCACTGTGTATCAGCGCTGAGCGCTGTTCTGAGGTATGGGGGGGGGGGGGGTCTGCACTGAGTTCGGGTCTGCACTGAGTTCGGGTCTGCTGCACTGAGGAGGGTCTGCACTACTGGAGGGGAGTCTCTACTGAGGGGGGTCTACACTACTCGGGGGTCTGCACTGACGGGGTCCTGCACTACTAGGGGGGGGTCTACACTACTGAGGGGGTCTGCAATACTGAGGGGGGTCTGCACTGAGGGGGAGTCTACATTACTGTGGGGGGGGGTCTGCACTACTGTGGGGGGAGCCTGCACTACTGAGAGGGAAGTCTGCACTACTGAGGGGGAGCCTGCACTACTAGGGGGTCTGCACTACTGAGGGGGGGTCTGCACTACTGAGGGGGGGTCTGCACTACTGAGGAGGGGTCTGCACTACTGAGGAGGGGTCTGCACTACTGAGGGGAGTCTGTACTGAGAGGGGGTCTGCACTACTGAGGGGGGGTCCTGCACTACTGAGGGGGGTCCTGCACTGAGGGGGGTCTACACTACTCGGGGGTCTGCACTGAGGGGGGTCTGCACTGACGGGGTCCTGCACTACTAGGGGGGTCTACACTACTGAGGGGTCTGCAATACTGAGGGGGAGTCTACATTACTGTGGGGGGGTCTGCACTACTGTGGGGGGAGCCTGCACTACTGTGGGGGAAGTCTGCACTACTGAGGGGGAGCCTGAACTACTGAGGGGGAGCCTGCACTACTAGGGGGGCTGCACTACTGAGGGGGGTCTGCATTACTGAGGGGAGGTCTGCACTACTGAGGGGGGTCTGCACTACTAAGGGGGGGTCTGCACTACCGAGGGGGAGGGTCTGCGCTGAGGGGGGAGTCTGCACTACTGAGGGGGGAGTCTGCACCGCTGGGGGGGTGTCTGCACTGAGGGGGGTGTCTGCACAGAGTGGGGTCTGTAATGGGGGGGTGTCTGCACTACTGAGGGGTGTTTGCACTGAGGGGTGGGCGTCTGCACTACTCGGGGGGGTCTGCACTACTTAGGGGGGAGGTGTCTGCAATGCTGGGGAGTGTCTGCAATGCTGGGGGATGTCTGTAATAAGGGGAGTGTCTGTACTGCTGGGGGGTCCTGCACTGAGTGGGGGTCTGTAATGGAGGGGTGTCTGCACTACTGAGGGGGGAGTCTGCACTACTGAGGGGGGTCCTGCACTGAGGTCGGTCTGTACTGAGGGGGTGGTCTGGACTGGGGGGGGTGTCTGCACTGGGAGGTATTTGTACTGCTGGGGTGGTCCTGCACTGAGGGGGGGTCTGTAATGGGGTGGTGTCTGTACTAAGTGGGGTGTCTGTACTTGGGGGGAACTGTACTAAGGGGGGTGTCTGCACTGCTGGGGGGTCTGTACTACTGAGGGGGGTCTGTACTGCTGGGGGGTCCTGCACTGAAGGGGGGTGTCTGCACTGGGGGGGTCTGTACTAAGGGGTGTCTGCACTGGGGGGGTCTGTACTAAGGGGGGTCTGCACTGAGGTAGGGGGTGTCTGTACTAAGAGGGGTGTCTTTACTGCTGGGGGGTCTGTACTGAGGGGTGTCTGTACTGCTGGGGGGTCTGCACTGTACTGATGGAGGTCAGCAATGTGTGTCCTTCAGGGGCTGCATACAGTATACTGCATACTTTGTTGTTCGAAATGAATATAAGCTGTTGCCTGGGTACTGTGCCACATGGGTGAGGTAATCTGTTGTTCAATGGTATTAGTTAATTTTTTTTTTGGGGGGGGGGCCCATACAACATTTTGCTATGGGGCCCTGTGATTTCTAGTTAGGCCCCTGAGTATAGAGATAAGAGGAAAAAAGCCTCCACATGGTGTACGTCAAAACGGATGGGTTTGTTTAAAAATAAAAAAATAAAAAACATGTTTCTTACCAATGGATCTCAATGGGGCATTTTTTGTTCTTCTTATCTCCATACTCCTCTTGATGAGAGTGTCTTGCATTCACTGCCTGCGCCCTGATTGATCTAATCCAAGTTCTAGTTCCATCTTCCTCCGTCAGATTTCCAGGGTCTTACACCGGAGCTCCATTACTTGGCTTTCTGAGTGTGATTGACCCACTGCCGCTGGTATGTGAGCCCACTACATCCAGCATTTACCCCTCACCCCAGGTGAAGGACACACCATCCCCGGTGTTCTGTCTATGATCATGGTTGTTCCATTTGACTCCTAAATCCCTTCCAAGGGTGGACTGTTATTACTATTTTTTTTGACTACCAGCCCCACTTGAACTCACTTTTTTCAGTGACTCGCTTTTATAACTGGTCTTGTTTTTACTATTTTGCACCTTGCATTCAGCTCTTTATATTCATATCCAATATTTACATGATTGACATGTTTTGTATGACATATTGTCTATGGGATGTTTGACCATTCTCCTGGAAGCACATTTGTGAGGTCGGGCACTGATGTGGACAAAAGGTCAGGCTTGCAGTCTCTGCTCTAATTCATCCCAAAGATGTTCTATTGGGTGAGGTTAGGACTCTGTGCAGGCTAGTCAAGTTCCTCCACTCCAAACTTGCTCATCCATGTCTTTATGGACCTTGCTTTGTGCACTGGTCCAAATTATTTGGTGGAAGGAGGATTATGGTGTGGGGTCACTTTGCAGGGGTTGGGCCTGGCCCCTTAGTTCCAGTGAAGGGAACCCTTCAGGCGCCAGCACACCAAGACATTTTGAACAATTTTATTGTCCACCAATGCCACCTATCAGTTCCCACAACTGCCACCCATGGGTGGCCATCAGTGACAGCTATAAGTGCCACCTAACAGTGCCCATTAGTGCTCCTCAGTGCCACCAATCAGTGCCACCTCTCAGTGCCCACCAATGCCACCTATCAGTGCCCACCACTGCCACCCATCAGTGGCCATCAGTGCCAGCTATCAGTGCCACCTATTAGTGTCCTTCAGTGCCACCTATCAATGCCCTTCAGTGCCACCAATCAGTGCCCACCAGTGCCACCTCATCAGTGCCCACCAGTGCCGCCTATTAGTGTCCATCAGTGCCTCCTTATCAGTGCCCATCAGTGTTGCCTTATCAGTGCCCATCAATGCAGCCTATCAGTGCCCATCGGTGCATCCTTTCAGTGCCCATCAGTGCAGCCTCCTCAGCATACATCAATGAAGGAGAAAAATGACCTGTTTTCCAAATTTATTAACAAAATATAAAACAGTTTTGTATTTTTAAAAAATTCAGTCTATTTTATTTTTTTTAACAAAAAATAAAAAAACCAGAGGTGATTAAATACCATCAAAAGAAGGCTGTATTTGTGGGGAAAAAAATATAAAAATGTAACTTGGGTACAGTGTTGTATGACTGCGCAGTTGTCATTCAAAGAGTGACAGCACTAACTTTGTGGGAACAGTTTGGGGATGGCCCCTTCCTGTTCCAACATGACTGTGCACCAGCGCACAAACAAGGTCCATAAAGACATGGATCAGCAAGTTTGGGGTAGAGGAACTTGACTGTCCTGCACAGAGTCCTGACCTCAACTCAATAGAAAACCTTCTTGTCCACATCAGTGCCTGACCTCACAAATGCGCTTCTGGAAGAATGGTCAAACATTCTTATAGACACACTCTTAAACCCTGTGAACAGCCTTCCCAGAAGAGTTGAAGCTGTTATAGCAGCAAAAGGTGGGCCAACTCAATATTGAACCCTACGGACTAAGCACGGGATGCCATTAAAGTTCATATACATGTAAAGGCAGGTGTCCCAATACTTTTGCTAATAAAGTGTATGTGGGGATGGAGGTCACGTCTGTCATAGGGGCAGGGTTTATATTTCTATAATTGCTGAATGCATTATTATTGATATATTTCGATGTTTTAACAAATACTATTTTTTTATAATCCATAGATACAAATGTCGGTTAAATATTTTACATATAAAGGAGTGAACTTCTCTCCTGGATCTTACAGCCAAGAAAGTCTCAATATTGCAGAAAATGAATTCCAAGTACAAGACAATGATGTCTACATTGTTACATATCCTAAATCAGGTATTGTATAATATGCCATCAATGACCACATACTGTATGTAGTATACTCTAAGGCTGCTTTCACACTGGGGCGGTGCGGGCATCGGCGGTAAAGCGCCGCTATTTTTAGCGGCGCTTTACCGTCGTTTTAGCGGCGGTCTGCGGGCGCTAGCGGGGTGGTTTTAACCCCCTGCTAGCGGCCGAAAAAGGGTTAAACCCGCCCACAAAGCGCCGCTGCAGCGCTATTGCCGTGCTGTCCCATTGATTTCAATGGGTAGGAGCGGTTTAGGAGCGGTGAATACACCGCTCCTTCACCGCTCCAAAGATGCGGCTAGCAGGACTTTTTTCACTGTCCTGCCAACGCACCGCCCCAGTGTGAAAGGGGCCGGTTTTTTTCAGGCGCTACACAGGCGCTATTTTTACCGCTGTAACGCCTGAATACCGCCCCAGTGTGAAAGCAGCCTAAAGGAAATATTTAATCTGACCATTGGTAAATCATCCACACATTCCTAATGGACACAGCAAAGGTTCTCAGCGTGCATCCAATTGCTTGATAAATCCTGTTGAGGCTCAATACTGTGAGCATTGATTGTATTGAAGTGTCTGTGGTCACCCCTAAACATATGATGACTATCACTAAGTCCTACTGCAATTGGCAAACTCAGGCAAAAGATGGGATATCATTAAAGCGGAGCTCCTGCCACAGAATTTTTTATTTTTCTTTCCAGGCATCCCCTTACACTGCAGTAATAATGCCCTGTACACACAGTCGGACTTTCCGATGGAAAATGTGCGATTGGATCATGTTGTCGGAAAATCCGATTGTGTGTGGGTTCTATAGGACTTTTTCCGTCTGAATTTCCGACACACAAAGTTTGAGATCTGGTTCTAAAACTTTCCGACAACAAAATCCGATCGTTTAAATTCCGATCGTGTGTAGACAATTCCGGCGGACAAAGTGCCACGCATGCTCAGAATAAATTACGAGACGAAAGCTATTGGCCTTTTTATAGTCCCGTCGATCAGATTTTCCGACAACTTTGTGCGACCGTGTGTATGCAAGACAAGTTTGGGCCAAAATCCGTCTGAAAAAATCAGACGTATTTTGTCGTCAGAATGTCCGACCGTGTGTACAGGGCATAAACACACATAAACTATCTGTATATTTGCTAGTGGATAGTAATCATATTTCTTTTTTATTCTTACAATTTAGATGATCCTCTTCTAGCCATTGCTATGATATTGCCCAAGAAAATTTTTGCCCAGGGTCCAATCAGAATTAAAGACAGCCCTGATGATAAGTGTGGGCATATGAAGCCCAATCGCAACCTCTTCCTGGATAAGGGTGCATGCTGAGTAACCAACATCTCGATCTCGCGCATGCGCGTGGCTCCTGTGTCAGTAGCACCAATTGTTTAGCAAGTTGCTATAACAACAGGTGGCAATGGAGGAAGGTCCCGCCCCGTTGTTATGGCAATATAGATAGATCCGCCTTAAATCACGTCATTTTCTGTTGGGAAATAACGCAATTTTTTCACACAGTCCTGTCCTTTGACTCCTGAGCAATGATGACTCACATTTCTGTGAGTGGCAGATTAGGAGGCACCACCTAGCAACAGGGTACTTCTGGTAGGTTTAAAAAAAATGTCACTGCAAATGTTTTTTATTATTGACCACTTACTGACCAGCTGCCGCAGTATGGCATGGCTGGGCGAAATGACATTATGTAACGTTGCTTGCCCTGTGGCCACTAGGGGGCACGCGCACCCCCCGCTCACCCCCCGAGCCAATGCGAGTGCTTGGCGGTCACGATCACTGCTGGGCTCCCGCGATTGCCGCTGACACACGGAGAACCGGGATCTATGTGTGTAAACGCACACTTTCTGGTTCTCTGAAGGGAGAAGAGACAGATCGTCTGTTCATACAGAACAGAGATCTGTCATCTACCCTGCACAGTCCCCTCCCCTCGTCAGTTAGAACACACACTAGGCAACACATTAACCCCCCTAGTGTTAACTCCTTCACTTCCAGTGAGTCATTTTTACAGTAATCAATGCATTAGTAAAGCATTGATTGCTGTATTAATGCCAATGGTCCCAAAAATGTGTCAAAATTGTCTGATGTGTCCGCTGTTATGTCACAGTCAAGATAAAAATCGCAGATCGCCACCATTACTAGTGAAAAAAATAATAATAAAATAATATAAAATAATAAAAATGCCATAAAACTATCCCCTATTTTGTAGACGCTATAACTTTTGCTCAAACCAATTAATATACGCTTATTGTGATTTTTTTTTACCAAAAATATGTAGAAGAATACATATCAGCTTAAACTGAGGAAAAAAAAATGTTTTTTATATATTTTTGGGGGATATTTTTTATAGCAAAATGTAAAAAAAAGTGTTTTATTCAAAATTGTCCATTTGTGGAAAAAAAGGACACGGCTGAAGCGGTTAATAAAGGACTGGGAAAGTGTGACTGAAACATTGCAACGGACACATCGGACACTTTTAACACTTTTTGGGACCAGTGACATTTATACAGCGATCAGTGCTAAAAATAGCCACTGATTACTGTATAAATGTCACTGGCTTGGAAGAGATTAACACTAGGGGGCAATCAAGGGGTTAAATGTGTTCCTAGATGTGTTCTAACTGTAGGAGGGATGTGGCTGACTAGATGAGAGAGATTGTTGTTTCTACTTAGTAGGAACACACAATCTGTCTCCTCTCCCCTGACAGAATAGGGATTTGTGTTTTTACACACACAGATCCTGGCTCTTGCAGGTGCCTGGTGGTCATGGTGCCCACCGGGCATGCGTGTTGGCTAAGGGGACTCGATGCTGGCTCGTGAACCTGCTACAGCATCTTAAAGAGCTGACGTACAGCTATGACAGCTCGTGTAGCAGTGCCATCCGGCTGGTCGGGATGGGTTAAGGAGACCCCAGTCCTCAACAGACACAGATAGGGGACCACTCATGGAGAAAAGGATATAGATCATGTGCATTTTCTCTGTACATAGCCTTTTGTTCATGTCAGGGTCTAAAATATCATTAGGATTTAAAATGTTTCCTGTTCATTCCTGCCACTAGCTGCTCAGCAGGGACTAGCTAAGATTAAAACCATCTATTGGCATGCTTTTGCACAGAGCAGCCCAAATCCTCCTTTTCTCGGGCCTGCCCCCTCTCTCTTCTGATTTTTTCTTTTTTTTAAAAGCCTGTGGCGTGCAAAACACACCTAAATACTTCCACCCAGTGCCAAAAAAAGTGCACACACATAAAGAGTCAACACAAAAATGTGCAAAGGTTGTACCACTGTCCTCCACGAGGAAGGACCATACCCTGATCCCCCAGGGCGTTAGGCTCCAGATGGGGACTGAGGTACCGTACAAGGTCCATCTGGCCGAAACCAGACGACCACCTTTCTCTGGAAGGTCTGCCGAAACAGACCCACCCAAGTACTCGATTGGGGCTCCCCCAAAGGGAGACCCCCTGAGAGAGAGGGCAAACTAAGCCAGAAGGCCTATGTTTACCCTCTCCCAAGAATTTCAGGGTTGGCCCGAGGACCAACACCCTACTCATCACACAGTGACAAAACATGACACACCAAACATAAAAATACAAAAAAGTGACAAACACTGGGGATAAATAAAAAGAAAGTGGAAGAAGGAAGTGGGAGAGTGAGTGAAAGGGACCATTGTGAGATACAATGGCCGGCCCTCCGGCCAGGAATAATAATTTCCCCTGGTCCTAGCCAAAAGGCCGGGCCCAAAAGGCAAGTGTGAAAAATGTGTGTTGTGGTGAAGTGACCTTGGTGCCAAACGTCAAAGTGATTTCTCACAGTGAGAGTAAAGCACCCCTGAACTGCCACTTCAGGGGCACATCACCACAGGCTTGTTAAAAACATCCATGACCCACAGCCCAGACCACAGAAGCCCTCACCCCAGGCAGAAAGGCATGGAGATCTAGGAGCTTAGTGAGAGCCCTTTGCCATCAGGCCTCACCCTCGCTCCCATCACTCCTACCTAATTACATTCGGGAAGTACTGGCCGTTCCCCCAGTGGGAGAAAGGGGAGCCAGCGTTCCCTACCGAAAAACTGACCAGAGCTAGAGCTGCCCCAATCCAGGCCAGAAGGCCAGGGCCCCGGCCCTTCAGCGCCGACCAGTGGTTCTCCATCCCCATCAGAAGGCTTCCCTTTCGGCTACAAACCGCTCCAGGTTACCTTCACGCTAGCAGGTTTTGCATAGCAACCGCCACCCCTGCTCCACCTAGGCATAGAGGCATAGAGGCAGGGACGGAAGCAAGCGCCACCTCCTGGCAATTGATAAGAACAGATACTACACTTGATCTTAGGCAAAAGGGGTGGCCATGGGCTGCGGAGGCGGCAGTTCCCCGTCTGCCAGCCCAGCAGCCGATCGCGTGGGGGTAGCGAGGGATGGCCCCAGCACGAGCAGGGGCGACGAGAGAAGAGAGGGGGCCACAGCGGCAGGCTCAGTGGTGGCCGGCAAGAGGCCCGGACAAGTGGCGAGGCGAGGGGATGGGGCCAAGCTGAGGGACAGGTGGCTAAGAAGGCTGGAGGCGGGGAGGTGCCGGCCGCTACGCGGGGGCGCCCCAGGTCCGGTATGCACCGGAGGTCTGGGGAGGAGGAGCCCCTGCGGTGGACGTGATGGGCAAGCAACCACAAGACGTGACCTCTGGGGCTGATTCATCCGGGGACTCAATTCATTGCTGGAGAGGGACCTGGACGCGAAATCAGAGGGTGAAGTGTCCACAGAGGATGATCTATTGGTTCCAGCGGGGGAGGGCGACAGAGCGACTGTTGGGCGTGTTCCTGGTCAGCCCGGTAAGTCTATTGATCATGTTTTATTATCTCTGCAGGGTTGGCTGCTGCAGGCTCAGTGGGGCCAGTGGCACAGTTGAGCGGGGATTGCGAGACCAGCCGATGGCAGGGCGTGGACCTACCTTGCCTAAGCCCGCGCCACAAATGCAGGATCTCCTGGAAGGGTTGAGGGAGTTGGAGGATATGTTCGGGGGGTCAGGGCCGACCAGTCCAGGCGGCGCCTTGGGTGGTAGATATGAGCACCAGGCCTGCGGTGGTGGAACCAGCTGCGGTGGCGGCGCCCCCAGCCCCCTCGGTAGTGGTACCGGCGGCGGTCGCTGGGACGAGTGGGGACAAGGGGAAGCGGAGCCAGCAGGCCAGTCAGATATGGTCAGGATCGGGGTGCTTCGAGGGCCCTCTGGTATCGCATTTGAAGTCGGAAGTCCAGGAAAAAGATCGCCAAGGGTGAGTATGTGGAGATATTCTCGCTGATCCCATTGGAAAGATTCAACTTGGATAGGGTCAAGCCCAACGACTCCAAGAAAGATGACGAGGAGAAGAGGCAATATCGGCTGATTCCGCGGATGATTGCAAATTGGTTGCAGGCTTTCGAGATTTTGGCAAACGTCATCGGCGAAAAGAACCCCGAGCACTGCTCGGCTTTGTTTTGCTATATGGACGCCATCGGGGAAGCGCACAGGGTGTACGGGGGTGTAGCCTGGCTCAGGTACGATGAGCAATTCCGGCAACGGAAAGCAAATCGCCAGGAGCTGCGCTGGGATCACAAGGATATCAACCTCTGGATGAGGCTTACTGTATGTCCTCGGCACGGGCCCCGCCTCAGTTTTTTCAGGAGGGGGCCGGGGGTACACCCTCCTCAGGACTGCCGGCCGGAAAGAAGTGGGGAGTGTGCTGGCAGTTCAATGAGGGTATCTGCAAGTTTGGGGGTGCGTGCAGATTCAAGCACGAATGTTCGGGTTGTGGGGGAGCCCTCGCGTTGTCGCGGTGCTTCAAGTGGGGAAAGAGTACTGGTGACGCTACGAACAAAAGGGAGGATGCCGGTGAGGGTGGAAAGGATGCTTCCTTTCGTAAGTATCTGGACAGGGTTGCTGAGTGGCTGTTGGTGTCAGGGTTCCGAGAAGGTTTTCGGATACATTGCATACTGAGGGTGGTGCCGCCTGAGGCCCGGTACCTTAAGTCAGCCTTGCAGCACCCCACAGTGGTGAACAAAAAATTGGGAAAAGAAGTGGACATGGGGCGTATGGGGGGCCAATTTGCAGACTGGCTTTGGGGGGATCTCATGGGGTCTTCGCTGGGGGTAGTCCCCAAGAAGGAGCCCAACAAGTTTCGGCTCATACACCACTTGTCCTTCCCCAAGGGTGGCTCGGTCAATGATTTCATTGATCCTGAGGTGTGCACGGTGTCCTATACTTCATTTGAAGCGACTGGGGGTGCGGCGCTATGGAAAAGGGGTGCTCATGGCAAAGGCGGCCATCGAATCGACGTTCAGGTTGCTTCCGGTGCACCCGGACAGCTTCCGGCTGTTGGGTTGTCACTGGAGGGAGAAATTTTACGTGGACTAGTGTTTGCCCATGGGTTGCTCCATTTCTTGTTCCATGTCTGTGGCGTTTAGCTTGTTTCTAGATTGGGACGTGTCTGGGCATTTTTGGGGTGCCATTGGCAGCCCAGAAAATAGAGGGTCCAGGGCCATGGAGTGCAGGTTACCAGTGGACAAGCTGGAGGATTTGCAGGGGGAGATTTGAGAGATCCAGGGACAACGTAAGGTGCAGTTGAGGACCTTGCAGTTGTTACTGTGAAAACTGAATTTTGCTTGCCAGATCATCCCTATGGGATGGGTGTTCTGCCGACAGCTGTCAGCGGCGACCGCTGGGGTAAAAGCCCCTACTCACTTCATTCGCTTGACGAAGGAAAACAGAGAGGATTTGAGGGTGTGGCATGATTTCCTATCCTCATACAACGGCCGGGCCGTATGGATGTCCGGACCAGTGAGCAATTTTGATGTGGAATTGGTCACTGGTGCGGCAGGTTCAACGGGATATGGCGCGTTTTTTCAGGGCAAGTGGAGCGGGTGTCAGGGCTGGCTTAGCCCTTCCTCCTCTGGGCTGGCCGCTCAGCTGTCGGCTAATTGCCAGCTCTCTTCTCTTTCCACAGTTACCAGCTATTTCCGATGATGCTCGTCTTACCTGCCTATATAAAGCCTTCCAGCACACTCTTCCTTTGCCGTCGCGTTGGTCACATCACAAGGAACCATCTCCTGCTGTTTGTTTCAAGACTAGCTTGCTGACATCCCTCCTGGCTTCTTATCCTGCTCGCAGTTGCTCTCCTTGGATCCCTGACTTCTGACCTGGCTGATTACCTGATCTGGTTAATGAACTTTGGACTGGCTGACTACCCGATCTGGCTACTGGACTCTGGCTATGCTTGATTACGCTTTTTTCTATTTACTTTTTTATTTTTATTAATAAACAAGTGTGATTTGATTGTACTTCTGTCTCAGTCTGTTTCATGGTTTCTGATAGTACGCGAAGGCCATGAATTCAGAAGATACAGTCAATCCACTGTTGGTAATATTTTTTCCAGATTGGATGAGCAAGATCACCGCATGGATCAGTTTGCCTTGGCGTTACAAACGCTCCTGAATCGTACGGCTCACCTGGAATCCCCCACGGTGGCTGCTCCGGTACAACCTGAGTCGCAGGCTGTCCCTGCTGCTGCGCCAGTCTCTGTGCAGGCACCCACCTCGAGTATTACCTCTATGAGAGGTATGTCTAGTTCTGCTCCACTTCCCCAGCGATTTGGGGGTGATCCAGTTCAATGCAGAGGGTTTCTCAATCAGGTTGAGATATGCTTCGAAATGCTGCCCCAGGCATTTCCCACGGACAGAAGCAAAGTAGGTTTCATGATATATTTGCTTTCTGAGAGAGCCTTGGCCTGGGCTAACCCTCTATGGGAGACGCAAAAACCTGTTGTCTTGAGTTACCCTCAGTTTGTGGCCTCCTTTAAAAGGTTTTTGATGTTCCCGCACGCTCCGCTTCTGCTGCCAAGTGCCTCATGTCCATCAAACAGAGTACGAGAACTGTTGCCGACTATGCCATTGAATTCCGTACTCTGGCAACAGAGGTTGCTTGGAACAATGAAGCCCTCGTGGCTGCTTTTTCTCATGGTCTCTCGGATTCCATCAAGGATGAGATAGCAGCCCGAGATATACCCACTGAGCTGGAGAGCTTGATCTCATTTGCTATCCTCATTGACTCCAGACTCAGAGAAAGACTTTCTCTTAAGATGCGCTTGCGGAAGCCTCCTGTACATTCGAGCTTTGTAGTCCCACCCATGCCTCCCTCACCTCCCATGCCTCCTGGTACCGAGTTGGTCAGGGAAGATGAACCCATGCACCTGGGCTTCACGCGACTCTCTGCGGATGAGAGAGCCTTTAAGAGGAGGGAGAGATTGTGCCTTTATTGTGGCCAGGCAGGTCACTTTTTGAAATCTTGTCCTACCCGTCCAGGGAACGCCCGAACCTTGAGGTCCTGTCATGGACAGACCTTAGGTGGCGTTGTTTCATCCCCAGTTATCCAGAAGGATAAGCCCCTGGTTTGGGTCACCCTTTCTTGGGCTGAGTCGTCCATCGAGATACAGGCTCTAATCGACTCTGGGGCTGCAGGCCTGTTCATTGATGCTGCATTTGTTTCACAGCACTCGATTCCGCTGCAGCTGCGTGACGCTCCACTTGCCATTGAGGCTCTTGACGGGAGACCTTTACAGCCTGCCCATGTGACTCATGAGACGGTGCCGTTGTCCATGGCCGTAGGGGCTCTTCACCATGAGATAATCCAATTCCAAGTTATTTCCTCACCCAGATTTCCACTGATTATTGGTTATCCTTGGTTACAGAGGCACAACCCCTCTTTTGATTGGCTCCGTGCTGAGGTTCTCTCCTGGTCACCACAATGCAGTGAGACATGCTTCCTGAAGGTATCCAAGGTCCTGTGCACCGCTTCACTACCCTCCCTGCCGGAGGAGTACCGTGATTTTGGTGATGTCTTTGATAAAGGTCAAGCCGGTAGTTTGCCTCCACACCGGCCTTATGATTGCGCAATTGACCTTCAACCTGGTGCCATACCTCCTCGTGGCCGGGTTTACCCTTTGTCGTTTTGGAGGATAAGGCCATGGAGGAGTAAGTTGCTGACACACTTTCTCGAGGTTTCATCCGCAAGTCCTCATCTCCTGCTGGTGCTGGTTTCTTCTTTGTGAGAAAGAAGAGCGGTGAACTGAGACCTTGTATAGATTATAGGGGTCTCAATCGTGTCACGATTAATAATGCCTACCCGATTCCATTGATTACAGAGTTATTTGACCGCCTCAAGGGAGCAATGGTTTTCACAAAGCTTGACCTGAGAGGGGCATACAATCTCGTGCGTATTAAGGAGGGTGACGAGTGGAAAACTGCGTTTAATACCAGAACAGGCCATTATGAGTACCTGGTAATGCCTTTTGGCCTTTGTAACGCCCGGGCAGTTTTCCAGGAATTTATTAACGATGTCCTCCGAGATTTGTTGCAATTGTGTGTGGTGGTTTATCTCGATGATATCCTCATATTTTCCAAGTCCCTGGAGAGCCACCACACAAATGTCTGTCGTGTACTTCAGAAACTTAGAGGGAACAATCTCTATTGTAAACTGCAAAAGTGCGAGTTCCATCGTGAACAGGTTACATTCCTGGGCTATGTCATTTCCACTGCTGGTTTTTCAATGGACCCAGAGAAACTGTTGGCAGTCCTACAGTGGCCTCGACCCGTGGGTTTACGTCCTCTGCAGCATTTCCTGGGCTTTGACAAACTACTATCGGAAGTTTATTCGTAACTTCTTGTCCCTGGTCAAGCCTCTGACTAATATGACCAGAAAGGACAGTAACCCACAGAGTTGGTCTCCGGAGTCCATTAAGGCCTTTGAGACTCTCAAGGCTGCCTTTTTTTTTTTCTGCTCCTGTGTTGGCGCATCCTGATCCTACATTGCCTTTTATCCTAGAAGTTGATGCTTCTGAGACTGGTGTTGGCGCACTTCAGTCTCAACGTCCTAGTCCTAACTCTGAGAGTGCTATGCATCCGTGTGGCTACTTTTCAAAGAAATTGTCACCTGCTGTGTGTAATTATGAGATTGGTGACAGAGAGCTGCTGGCGATCATTTTAGCCCTGAAAGAATGGAGACATCTCCTTGAAGGTACCACTGTGCCCGTTCTTATTCTTACTGACCATAAGAATCTTACATTCTTGTCTGAGGCTAAGCGACTCTCTCCCAGAAGGGCGTGATGGGCTCTTTTCTTGTCGAGCTTTAATTACATTGTCTCATTCTTACCCGGTACTAAGAATGTAAGGGCTGATGCCTTGTCACAACAATTTTCCTCCACTTCCAAGTCGGAGTCGGTTCTGGTTCCTATGATTCCTCCTTTGGGTGACAAAATTCTTGCTGCTCAGGTCCATGCTCCTCCTGATAAACCTTATGACCGCTGCTTTGTCCCAGAGAGTCCCCATACTGCAGTGCTCCAGACTTACCATTCTCCCAAGGCAGCGGGCCATCCTGGGAAGAATCAACTCCTTTCAGCCACCTCCCAACAATTCTGGTGGCCTAGTCTACAGGCTGATGTTACTGCCTTCATAGCTGCCTGTCCCATGTGTGCTCAGAGTAAGACTCCACGACACCTTCCAGTGGGCCTCCTGCAACCCATACCCAATGGAGAGAGGCCTTTGGACTTACCTGTCTATGGATTTCATTGTGGAATTGCCCAACTCCCAAGGCAACACAGTTATCCTTATGGTGGTTGACCGGTTCTCAAAGATGTGTCATTGTATTCCACTTAAGAAGTTGCCCACCTTTAAGGAACTGGCTTACATTTTTGCTCGGCAGATCTTTCGCTTACATGGGCTACCCAAGGTGATTGTCTCGGACAGGGGCAGTCAGTTTGTCTCCCGGTTCTGGCGAGCCTCTTGTGCAGAGTTGGGAATCCAGCTTGCGTTCTCTTCTGCGTATCACCCGCAGTCTAATGGGGCTGCAGAACGAGCCAATCAGTCCTTGGAGCAATTCCTACGTTGCTATATTTCTGACCATCATAACAACTGGTCTGACTTATTAACTTGGGCAGAGTTTGCTCACAACAGTGCCTTGAATTCGGCCTCCCGATTGTCTCCATTTATGGCGAATTTATGACGAATTATGGTTTCCAACCTTCCATGTTGGACACAGTGGTGTAGTGGGTAGCACTCTCGCCTACCAGTAAAAAGGGTCACTGGTTCGTATCCCAGCCACGACACTACCTGCCTGGAGTTTGCATGTTCTCCTTGTGTCTGCGTGGGTTTCCTCTTGGTACTCCGGTTTCCTCCCACACTCCAAAGACATGCAGGTGGGTTATTGGCTTCTGTCCAAAATTAGCCCTAGTATATAGTTAATCAGGTTGAAAAAAGACACAAGTCCATCCAGTTCAACCTTAAAAACAAATAAATAAAATAAAAAATAAATAAAATAAAAAATAGAATATATATGAGATGTATGAGATATGAATAGGGACCTTGGATTGTGGGCTCGTTGAGGGTAGAGATGGATGTGAGTGTTCAATGTACAGGGATAGGGACAATTGTAGGCACTCACTCAGGTTGAACTGGATGGACTGGTGTCTTTATTCAACCTTGCTAACTATGTAACTATGTTGCCTGACTCATTTGTTCCACCGAGTATTCCTGCATTAGAGGAGCATCTCCGTGGTCTTCGTTCCACTTGGGTACAAGTCCAGGAGGCTTTGCATCATGCTAATGATAGGTACAGACTCCATGCTGACCGCAGACGCCTGCCTGCGCCTTCCTACCAGGTTGGGGACAGGGTCTGGCTGGCATCTCGCAATCTCCGGCTTTGTGTTCCTTCACTGAATTTTGCACCTCAGTTTATTGGGCCTTTCCGTATCCTTCGCAGGATTAACCCAGTAGCTTAGGCGTTGGACCTTCCTCCAGGTATGCGCATCTCAAATGTGTTTCATGTCTCCTTATTGAAACCGTTGGTCTGTAACCGATTTACCACCTCGGTGCCACGTCCTCATCCTATTCAGGTTGAGAACCATGAAGAGTATGAGGTACAATCCATTGTTGACTCCCGTAGGTTCCGTGGGCGCATACAGTACCTGGTGCATTGAAAGGGGTATGGTCCGGAGGAACGCTCCTGGGTTTCATCCTCTGACGTACATGCCCCTATCCTCCTCCGCGAGTTCCATAGACAGTTCTCCTCCAAGGGAGAGGGGTCATTGAGGGGGGTACTGTCAGGGCTGGCTTAGCCCTTCCTCCTCTGGGCTGGCCGCTCAGCTGTTGGCTAATTGCCAGCTCTCTTCTCTTTCCACAGTTACCAGCTGTTCCTGATGATGCTCGTCTGACCTGCCTATTTAAAGCCTTCCAGCTCACTCTTCCTTTGCCTTTGCGTTGGTCACATCACAAGGAACCATCTCCTGCTGTTTGTTTCAAGACTGGCTTGCTGACATCCCTCCTGGCTTCTTATCCTGCTAGCAGTTGCTCTCCTTGGATCCCTGACTTCTGGCCTGGCTGATTACCCGATCTGGTTAATGAACTTTGGACTGGCTGACTACCCGACTACCTCTGGCTACTGGACTCTGGCTATGCTTGATTACGCTTTTTTCTATTTACCTTTTTATTTTTATTAATAAACAAGTGTGATTTGATTGTACTTCTGTCTCAGTCTGTTTCATGGTTTCTGACAGCGCGGAGCCGTCGCCGCACGGTCTTGGAGGGAAGCGGGTTTCCTGGGTAACTTGGTGTTGCTGGAACTCTTTCCGGTGATGCTGTTGATGGAGCTGTGGGGGGAGGAATGCAGAAATTTGAAGTTGAGGATTAATTGTGATAACATGGGGGTGGTGTAGGTAGTTAATCACATGTCCGCATCCTCGCCTTCGGTCATAAAGGTTTTGCGGCAGTTAATACTTAGGTCTTTGCGGTTGAACGTTTTTATGCATGCCATTCATATCCTGGGGGTGGACAACTCCTTGGCTGACTCATTGTCTCGTTTTCAGTGGGACAAGTTCAGGGAACTGGCGCCCGGCGCAGCAGCAGAAAGAATTCCTTGCCTGGAGTGGATCTGGGCTCTGCCCTTGGAGTCGCTGCGGAATGGATACGGCGGTCCATAAGTGGTTCCACCTGGATGGCATATGAAAAGGTATGGAAAGAGTGGCGGGGATTGGTTCTAGAGGCGGGTATGGATGGCGATGGAAGCGACTGCTGTCTGTTGGTGCTGTATTTTGTGACCAGGAATATGGAATGCGGCCGGTCGGCGTCGTCAATTGATAAGAAAATGGCAGGTTTATCGTTTCTCTTCAAGTTATCGGATTCGGAAGATTGGACAAAAGATTTTTGGGTGCGGCAGATGCTAAAAGACTTTTGGAAATAGAACAAACGGATGGACACGTGGATGGATGTCCGGTCACATATGAGAACTTGGTGGCCATATGTGCGGAGTTGGGATCAATTTGCGCATCTCCGTATGAGGCGTTGTTATTTACAGCAGCCTTTTCATTGGCGCTTTACGGGGAGTTTTGGTTAGGGGAGTTGGTCAGCCTGTCGAAGTGGGTGCCGGGGGGACTGTTGGATCAGGACGTATGGGCGGATTGCCATAGGGTGTGGTTGCATTTGCGGAGGTCCAAAACTGACCAACAGGGGAAAGGAATGGAAGTGTTCCTGTTTGGGTCTAAGGTTTGCCCGGTGGTTGCAGTGCGCGAGTATCGTAGGGTGAGACCTGGGGGGGGGGGGCGTTCCTTATGCATGAGGATGAGTCCTTCTTGTTGAGGTTTCAGTTTGTGTCGGTGTTTAGAAGATGTTTACATGCGGTAGGGTTGGTAGGGTCGGAGTATGCCTCACACTCCTTCCGCAGTGGGGTGGCCACGGAAGCTGCCAGATGTGGGTTTGATGAGGCATCGGTGCACAGGATCGGTAGGTGGGAGTCGAAGAGGTTTCGGTCATACATCAGACCACAGCTGGCGGTTGGGCATTCCCAATAGTGTTTTAAAAAAAAAAGGGGTGGACATGGTTAAGTGAATTCTGATTTGGGGCTTGCTATAGGTGCGTTGTTCTGATGTATGTTTGTCATTCTGTTGTGGTTTCTCGTTTCAGATGGAGGTTCAGTACGTCTCGTTTGGATCATGGGCCACTCATATGTTTGTTGGGGGGCCAGGAGAGGAGACATGAGGCCGGATGGTAGGCAACTGGGGATTTCCAGGAGAGAAGCTGACTTGCGTTGGTTGGGAATACCAGGCATGAAGTAGGACAGGGTGATGGTGGAGGTGGAGAGGTATGTACGGCTGGACAGACCCCCGGATGTGTTAGTAATTCATGCCGGGGGAAATGATCTGGGGGTTCGGACGGTCAGGGACTTGATCGGGGACATAAAATCGGATTTTGTGAAGCTCTGGACAAGATTTCCAAGTATGGTCCTGTTGTGGTCTGACATTGTGGCCAGGACACAGTGGAGGTGGGCTAGATCAGTGACGAGCATCCAGAAGACGCGTATCCGGATCAATAAGGTGGTGGGGAGGTTTGTGGTCCAGAACGAGGCCTTGATGATTAGGCACAGGGAACTGGAGACTAATGTGGGCCTTTATCTAAGAAACGATGGGGTGCATCTCTCCGACGTCGAAGTCAACCTTTTTGGGCTGTGGTGTTATCTTTCTGGTGGTCTTTGACGGTGGCGGTAAATAGAGGTGATCTGAAAGGGGTGGGGGGCTCATTGGTAATATGGGACCCTCTGGTGTATTCCTGAACGGTGGATGGAATACTGGGATGGTTTCACTGCAGGAAGGGTTTGTCTCCGAGCGGTCACAGCTGGAGGCCTGTTATGTGAGCTGGTAAGGAGTTAAGGCCTCTAGGAGTGAGCCAAGGTGAAGGGGAGGAACAGGACAAAAGGGGGGCGGAGCTGGCCCGTGGTCTCAGTGCACGGACGAACAACGGGAGGAGGCAGCTTTCCCACCCTCCCTCCCTAATTTTGATGTTTTGTGATCATTGTTGTGGTCTTATTCCTGCTTGTGTTTTTCTTTCAGGGGAAGATTGACGGTTGTCACCACAGCAGAAATCGGCTCTTCTGGGGGCTGCAGCTTTATCTTTCTGGTGGTCTTTGATGGTGGCGGTAAACAGAGGTGATCTAAAAGGGGTGGGGGGCTCATTGGTAATATGGGCCCCTCCGGTGTATTCATAAACGGTGGATGGTTTCACTGCAGGAAGAGGTTGTCTCCGAGCGGTCACAGCTGGAGGCCTGTTATGTTAAAGGTACCGCAGTGAGGTGGTGTTATGTGGTAAAGTGGGTCACCGTCAGAGATCACCAGACTGGGTTTAACAAAAGTTTTGTTTAATGTTTGTTGTGGCTGCATATATATATATTTATATATATATTTTTTGAAGTGAGTAATTTTTGGTTGTGTTAATAAAGGCTGTTGTGGCCATTTTACTCCATAAAGAAAGTGTGGTCTCATTATTATAGGGGTAATGAGAGGGGTGGAGAAAATGGTAGCAAGTTAAGAAAAGGGGACATTTGGGCTTCACGAGTCATGAATTGTTGGTCTGATAGTACACATAAAAGTTCATTGATAAAAACGGCATGCAGTTTCCCCACAGGGGAACCCTGAATCAAAATGAAAAAAGAAAAATGCATGGGGGTCCCCTTAAATTCCATACCAGGCCCTTCAGGTCTGGTATGAATATTAAGGGGAACCCCGCACCAAAATAAAAAAAATGGCATGGGGTCCCCCTCAAAATCCATACCAGACCTGGGTATGGATTTTAAAGGGAACCCTGCGCCAAAATGTAAAAAAAAATGGCGTGGGGGCAATCCAAACCAGACCCTTATCCGAGCATGCAACCTGGAAGGCCACAGGAAAAGAGGGGGGGCGATAGAGCGTCCCCCCTCCTGAAACTTACCAGGCCACATGCCCTTGACATTGGCAGAAGGCTTTGGGGTAGTAGCCCCCCCCCAAAGCACCTTGTCCCCACGTTGCTTGGGAGAAGGACCTCATCTCCACAACCCTTGCCGGGTAGTTGTAGGGGTCTGGGGGTGGGGGGTTTACCGGAATCTGGAAGCCCCCTTTAACAAGGGGACCTCCAGATCCTGCCACCCCGTGTGAATTGATAATGGGGTACAAATGTTCCCCTACCATTTCACAAAAAAAAGTGTCAAAAGGGTTAAACACAAGAGATGGTTTTTGACAAATCCTTTATTAATTTCTTCTTCTTTACGCTTCTTCTTCCATCTTCTTTCTTCTGGCCTTGCTTTGGTGTTCTTCTTCTTCCTCCATCATCTTCTTCTTCATCTTCTTCTTCCTCCACTCTTCTAGTCCCGCATCTTGCTCTGGCTTCTTCTCCGCTCCGTCCGCACGATCTGCCTCAGGGGAGTCTTCCGCCGTGTGACGCTTCTGTTCTTCTGACACTCCTTATATAATGGAGGGTGGTTACCAGGTGGCCCCGCCCTCCGTTATATAAGAAGAGAGACTGTCAGTGACTGCTTCAAATGCTACCAAATCTGTTGCCATTTGCAGGGATCAGGCCTGACTCTGCGAACGCTGCAGTTATGTGTTTAGTAAGTGACAGTGATCGATTGATACTGCACTTGGGTGGGCTGGGGCGGAGGGGTTAACGCAGGTGCTAGCAGGTATCTGGGCTGATCCTGCTAATGCTGCATTTTTGGGAACCCTAAACTACTGGGGACGCTATTATAGTTCTGATCAGATCAAAAATATTGATCCATTCAGACACTATACTACTAAGGAGGTGTATGGTGCGTGTGTGGGTGTTAGCGCTACTGGCACTAATCTGACACTGCCTGGGCTGACGCAGACCCTGACTGACGCTAAAACCTAACTGATATCACCCGCCGGGTGATCAGGGGGTTAAACCTTTATTAGGTATTATATGGCAGGTGCCCTGGCACTATAAAAAAATAACTAACTAACCAGCATCCCATGATACTAATACGGTGATCACTGGTGACAGGGGTGAGAGGGTTAACTGGGGGTGAGCAAGGGGTTAAAACCTTTATTCAGTATTATATGCTATAAATACTGACCATGAAACTAACCAACTAACTGGCTAACCCATGACACTAATACGGCGATCAGAATATAGATCTATACACTGTATTAGTGACACTGTGACAGGGAGTGAAGGGGTTAACTGGGGGGGGGGGGTGAAGGGGGGGGAGCGATCAGGGAGTGACAAGTGTACCTATGTGTACTGGTGTTAGTGTAGTGTTGTGCAACTCATGGTAAGATTTTCTCTCTCCTCTCTCTGGAACGAAAGGAGTTCCACGAGGGGAGATGACATAATTTCCTCTGCCTGTGTTTACAGTCTCTCATTCGTCAGAAGCGATCGCCAGGTCCAGGCCATTGATCATTGGCCTGGGCCTGGAGATTGATCGGTTCTGATGCAAATCCGATTGCGTGCCCGACGTATGCCTACGACAATTTGCCCAGGAGAGCCGACCTGCTGCAGGATGACAGCAGTTAGTGGGCTACTGGTTAAAGTGAATTCTCTGTACTGCTGCATTGGTCCCTTATTGTAACTACCAAACAACTCTCCTGTTGCCTGGCCTTAATTTAGACATACCTTGTGGATCAATTACATAACTGACCTTTCCAGGTGTCACATAGAGAGGTTGCTGGGTGGCTTCATCAAAACTTTTCTATTAAGCCCCATGAATTAAAGTTATGCTTCTGTCTGAAAATATACTGTACATAGACCACCTAATTTTATGTGGTTTATGAATATTTTATTATATAAAATTAGTGTACATACAGTAATTTTATATTATTACTGATTATCGTGACTATGTTTTTTGCAGGCACAAACTGGATGATTGAGATCTTGAGCTTACTTAGGACATATGGAAATCCTACTTGGTGTAATAGTGTTCCAATCTGGCTCCGATCTCCTTGGTTTGAATCTGTGGAGGGCCAGTCACAGATGATAGATATTACCCCTCCAAGAGTGTTTACCTCTCATTTACCATTCCCCATCTTCGCAAAGTCATTTTTCACATCTAAAGCAAAGGTATGTTACTTAATGGTTCTAAAGCCAAGAATTTTGTTTACAAATGCTTTCCTTGCATTAAAGTGATTGTAAAGTCTTGTTTTTTTTTTCCTATAAAAATAACCAACATGTTATACTTACCTGCTCTGTGCAGTGGTTTTGCGCAGGGCAGCCGCGGACATTGCTGGATCGAGAGGGAGCTCAGGTAAGTATTTGGGGGCTGGGGAGGGCTGCTTTAGGGAAAAAAATGTCCTATCCTGATCCGGTGCCATGCCCTTCTACATCACTGCTAGTCTGTGTTTCTCTCCTCACAGGACACAGAGCCAGCAGCGGGAGCCATTGGCTCCTATTGCTGTCAACCAAAGCCTGTGAGGTGGGAGCAGGGCAGGGTTGTCCAGGCCAGGCTGTGTGTGTCTTTGGACACACACAGCCTGCTTGGGAGTGAGCCCTTAGGTGTGCCCACATGGCAAGTGACTTGCTATGGGGGCACACACAGAAGAGAAGGAGCCAAGAGGGCTGTCAGGGGACCCCACTCTGTGTAATATCCTTTACAACCGCTTTAACTTACAGAATTGGCCAAAAGTTTATAAACACCTGGCCATCAAACATATACAACCTTGTTGGACATTCCATTCCTTAACCATGTGCATTAATATGGAGTTACCCCCTCCCCCCACCCCCGTTCGCAGCTATAAAAGCCTCCAAACCCAGTGGCGGACGGTGCTCAACATTTTTTTGAGGGGGGGGGGGGGGGGCACAAACTGAAAAGTTCTGAGAAAAACCCCCATCAATCGCAGTCACTGTGCCCATCAATTGCCGCCACTGTGACCATCAATTGCCGCCACTGTGCCCATCAAACGCAGCCACTGTGCCCATCAAACACAGCCACTGTGCCATATCAAATGCTCTCACTGTGCCATATCAAATGCTGCCACTGTGCTCCATCAAATGCAGCCTCACTGTGCCCCATCAAATTCAGCCTCAATGTGTCCCATCAGATGCAGCCACTGTGCCCCATCAAATGCAGCCTCACTGTGCCCCATCAAATTCAGCCTCAATGTGTCCCATCAGATGCAGCCTCACTGTCCCATCAAATTCAGCCTCACTGTCCCATCAAATTCAGCCACACTGTCCCATCAAATGCAGCCTCACTGTGTCCCATCAAATGCAGTCTCACTGTCGCATCAAATGCAGCCCCACTGTGTCCCATCAAATGCAGTCTCTGTGTCCCATCAAATGTAGCCTCACGGTGTTACATCAAATGTAGCCTTACTGTGTTCCATCAAATGCAGCCTCACTGTCCCATAAAATGCAGTCTCACTGTGCCATCAAATGCAGCCTCACTGTCCTATCAAATACAGCCTCACTGTGTCCCATCAAATGCAGCCTCACTGTGTCCCGTCAAATGCAGTCTCTGTGTCCCATCAAATGCAGTCTCTGTGTCCCATCAAATGCAGTCTCTGTGTCCCATCAAATGCAGCCTCACTGTGTCCCATCAAATGCAGCCTCATTGCCCCATCAAACGCAGTCTCACTGTGCCATCAAATGCAGCCTCACTGTCCCATCAAATGCAGCCTCAATGTCCCATCAAATACAGCCTCACTGTGTCCCATCAAATGCAGCCTCACTGTGTCCCATCACATGCACCCTCAATGTCCCATTAAATGCAGCCTCACTGTCCCATCAAAATGCAGCCTCACAGTCCCATCAAGTGCAGCTTGTGTCCCATCAAATGCAACCTGTGTCCCATCAAATGCAGCCTCACTGTCCCATTAAACCCCCTTCCGCCACATTCTCTATGGGAGGTCCGGACTGGCACTTACCTTGCTGTGGTGTCCTCTCCATAGGGGGCACCGTGAAGAAGCTGTTCGGCGTGATGGAATGCACCACAAGGCAGGACAAAAGCCCACAGATGAAGCGCCTCATCGTGGCGCTTCCCATAGTGCACTGTGTCCGGCGCCCAAACACAGTGCACTTAAGGACCTTTATTTCTAGTTTTTTCTATACATTACACTATATACATATTACCAAAAGTATTGGGACGCCTGCCTTTACACACACATGAACTTTAATGGCATCCTAGTTTTAGTCTGTAGAGTTCAATATTGAGTTGGTCCACCCTTTGCAGCTATAACAGCTTCAACTTTTCTAAGAAGGCTGTCCACAAAGTATAGGAGTGTGTCTATGGGAATGTTTGACCATTCTTCCAGAAGCGCATTTGTGAAGTCAGGCACTGCTTTTGGATGAGAAGGCCTGGCTCGCAGTCTCCATTCTAATTCATCCCATACATATTCTATTGGGTTGAGGTCAGGGCTATGCATGCTAGTCAAGTTCCTCAAACCTAAACCTGCTCATCCATGTCTTTATGGACCTTGCTTTGTGCACTGGTGCGCAGTCATGTTGGAACCAGAAGGGGTCTTCCCCAAACTGTTCCCACAATGTTGAGAGCACGTAATTTTCCAAAATGACTTGGTATGCTGACACCTTGACTGGGATGCCATTAAAGTTCATGTGAGTGTACACAATACTTTTGGTAATATAGTGTATATACAGAAAGATAGTACTAGCGTTGAACCAAACCTACATAAAGCACTTATTTCTTACCAATATCAAGTGAGGTCACTAGTCAGGGAACACCTTAAATCCAGTGAGACTTTTCCTCCTTTGTATTAAATTTTGTATCCTATGTCTGTCTCTTGGTGTGTAAAAGTTGTCTCTAATTAATATTTATTTTTCTAAGATTATCTACGTAATGAGGAACCCTAAGGATATTCTTGTATCCTTATTTCATTTCTCAAAGATGGTTTGCCATTATAAAGATCCTGGAAGTTTTGAAGAATTCTTTGAAGACTTTTTGCAAGGCAATGGTGGGTATATACCCAATGACAAAATACTTGTTATTGAAGCTTTTTGCGTCTGTAGGCTGGGAAGAAGAGTAATTAGTTGGACAGCAGACATATCACTGTTTAAATGGACCTCTATTTAGGTGCAGTGTGGATATTTATAAAACAGAAATTTGATATGTTGTTCATTACAGTACTGCTGGTTTAACCCCCGCTCTTCCACCCCACATGAGTAACAACAGACACAATCGAACAGTTGAACAGTGAACATTTATTTTCTTCCTGCAGTCCATGGTGTTATCAGTAGTGCAAGGAAGTATGAGCTGCCTCTTCTTCTTGTTCCATATTAAGTAGCTAACCCCTTTCCCTTAGCGAGCTGGCCGATGCGCTTCTGAAAGACACCTTGGTAAATTGGAATGCTGGAAATCCCAGACCTCACCTGCCTCTCTTGCCTCCTGCAAATCCTCCCAGGCCAGTTCGGGAAAGTCCATGTGCCCCCGGTCTACTCTGTGCGCTTGGCAGCTACTTCCCAGTCATTGTGCAATGATCCATCCCAGCCAGGATGCCTGATTTATTTTCCCAGGATTTCTGGTGTAGATTGTAGGCTTGAACTATCCAGCTCTGAGGTCTCTGAACCCTCAGGCTAGGTTAGGTTCCTGCTCTCCAGCACTGGGACCTCTGAAACCCCAGCCCTTTGAGCGCTGCTCCTGAAGGTCACATTGTGAAGCTTCTCTGGACCCAGACTCTTCCCATCTCCTCCCAGGGAGCATGTGACCCCAGTATATGTGTATGTTCCGCATCTGCCCATACAAATTAATGATTGGGCCAGGGCCATATACACTGCCTGCTCTTCAGTCCCTGCCCCGCCTTCTTTCCAGAACATTACCCTGGAGAAGCAAGAGAGGTCTTCCAGGGTGAAGAACAATTGGTGACACCCCCCTCTATTCTACTGCTCCTCCCAGACCCAGATCAACCCACCAGGCACCCGCAAAGAAACTCTAAGGCACTGGCAATTTCTCCTAACTCTAACCTGTTAGCACCCACCTAAAGGTGGTGGGTACTACATATATGAAGCATGATTTATATAATACTTTCTATATGACTTGATTCCATGTATTACTCACTTCTATGTATGTGTGGTTACTCCAATTTGCAATGTTCCAAGATTGTATTTCTCTCTAAGATTATTCCTCCTTGTCACAGGTGGTGACAGCCCAACTTCACAAGTAATAGCTCAGCCTTCTCATGTGTTTTTTTGCATTAATATAAAAGACATGTCCTGGATCTATAGTTGTGTTCAAAATAATAGCAGTCCAATATCACTGGCTAGATCACTCACTGTTTTTGGTATTTATTATATTTTGACATGGCGAATAATTTAATAGTAGGTGTAGTAGAGTAATAGACAACCAACAGACCCAACAGTCATGACAGTGATTATGCTGATTCTGTGTAATTGAATCATTCATTGTTCAAAATAATAGCAGAGTTGGAGTTCAATTAGTGAGGTAATTTAGTCTGTGAAAAAACAGGTGGTCCTTATTTAAAGGAGGAAGGCAGCAAATTTTGTACATGCTAGCTATAGTGCAGTGATGGCGAACCTTGGCACCCCAGATGTTTTGGAACTACATTTCCCATGATGCTCCACTACACTGCAGAGTGCCAGAGCATCATGGGAAATGTAGTTCCAAAACATCTGGAGTGCCAAGGTTCGCCATCACTGCTATAGTGCATTTCTCTCTGAAAATCTGTGTAAAATGGGTAGGTCCAGACATTGTTCAGAAAACAGTGTACTTTGAATAAAAGGTTGATTGGAGAGGGGAAAACATATAAAGAAGCGCAGAAACTAAAATGATCTCAGATGCTTTAAAATGGCAACCAAAACGTGGAAGAAAATGGAAAACTACCATTTAAATGGATCAAACAATAGCCAAAATGGCAAAAACTCAGTTAATGTTACCTGCGAGCATTGTAACAAGTAGAAGACACCTATGTGAAGCCAAGCTATCGGCAAGAAGCCTCCACAAAGTCCAATTGTTGAAAAAAAGGACATGTGCTAATGAGGTTACAATTTGCCAAAGCACATTTTGATTGGCCTAATGAGAAATGGCACAATTTTTTGTGGATTGGTGAAAGCAAGATTGCTCTTTTTGGGTCTAGAAGCCACATACAGTTTGTCAGACAACCTCCAAACACTGAATTCAAGCTAAAGTACACTGTGAAGATAGTGAAGCTTGGTGGCGCAAGCATCATGACATGGGAATGTTTCTCATATTATGGTGTTGGGCCTATTTATCACATACCAGGGATCGTGGATCACTCTAAATACATCAGAATTCTTAAAAGGGTGATGTTGCCTTATGACTAAGAGAAAATGACCTTGAAATGGGTGTTTCAACAAGACATTGACTCCAAATACACCAGTAAGTGATCATCATCTTGGCTCCAGACCAACAAGGTTAACATTATGGAGTGGCCAGTACAATCCCTGGACCTTAATCCAATAGAAAACTTGTGGGGTGACATAAAAAAATGCTGTTTATGAGGAATAACCAAGAAATGCAGAGGAATCGTGGAATGTAGTGCAATCATCCTGGGCTAGAATACCTGTTCAAAGGTGCCAGAAATTGGTCAACTCCATGCAACATAGATGTTAAACAGTAGTTATACAACTAAATATTAGTTCAGTGATTTACAAGAAAGCTAAATCTTCAAGCGTTTTTCAGTTTATATAGTAAATGTTTGAGTTTGTAAAGAAAAATGCAGACAGTGCTATTTTTTGGAAAAGCCTAATGCCGCGTACACACGACCGGACTTTTCAACATCAAAAGTCCGACGGAATGATTCCGGCAGACCATTCGATCGTGTGTGGGCTGCAGCGGACTTTTGATTTGCAAAAGTCTGACAGACTTTAGAAATGGAACGTTTCAAAATTTTGCGCCAGAACTCTGCCGGACCCAGTTCCTACCGAGAAATCCGCTCGTGTGTATGCTAGTCCGACGGACAAAAACCGTCGTGAGGGCAGCTATTGGCTACTGGCTATGAACTTCCTTATTCTAGCCCAGTCGTACATCATCACGTTCGAATCCGTCGGACTTTGGTGTGATTGTGTGTGGCCAAGTCCGTTCATTCGGAAAGTCCGTCAGAACTCTGTCGAAAGTCTGTCGGACCTAGTCCCTCGAAAAGTCCGGTCGTGTGTACGTGGCATAATATTCATTTTTCTTCTCTTCTGTAAAGCAATAACAAATATTCTTCATGTTTTGATTTGGAATAGACTGTGCAGTGTTTTCTGAAAGCATTTGCTTGTATGGATATAAAAGCTAAAGATTTGTAGCTACCATAAAAGTAAATGCAGGTTAGAAATGCACAGAAAAGTGCATCTCACACATATTGTTTAGACACCAGCCAAACCCATGTGTTTCTTTGACCATTAGAGGTAGAGTGAGTACTTTTTGATTGTGAAAAATCCCCTCTCACCATAACCTGTGTGGTTATACTGTGCCAAATCCCAGCGTTTATGTCTTGTTTTCTCAAAATCTAGGATAGGTTGACATATGTGTTGGCATTACCAAGTGGAAATCGTGTTTAGGGCGTTATGCATTCAGGGATGTACAGTATGTCCAAAATATTGACTACCTGCATTATAGCATCCAGTACTCTGAATAGCAGCAACATATTTCAACCTGTAATAGATTTTGAAAGACAAGACTTGTGTCTTTCTTCAACCAAACTAACTATGTAACTATATGTGACTAATACTGTATATTCACAGTTTATTTGCCTTCCATGTAGTTCTATACAGCTCATGGTTTGATCATGTGAAAGGATGGATGCAAATGAAGACAAATAAGAACTTCTTTTATATCACTTATGAGGAACTTCATCAGGTAAAGGGTCAGAATTATTATTTTTGGGGTCCTTTCTGTGATGACAGACATCCCAACCTGCAAAAATTCATTTCAGTGAGGTGGCGCTTCACGCCCACAAACGCTCCCCCGCCCCGGGGCAAAGTATTTTTTAAATCACTTTCTCAATATTTTTTCACAGTGCTTCTGGGGAAGGGGCTGGGTGGCAGTGGACGGTGTCAGTAGTTTCTTTACTTTTAATATTTAAATAATTACATTTTTTTTTTTTACACTTTAATTTGTTTTCAATTATTTTCACAATGAATTTTGCGGGAAGGGGGTTGGGGCAGTGGACAGTGTTGGTAGGGCAGGGGAGAATGGTGTCAGTAGTTTATTTTATTTTTTTACACTTTTTCATTTTTTAGAATTTTTTTACAATATTTTATTTTTTATTTTTGGGGGCTTTGGTGAGATGTCAGGGGTCTAAACAGACCCCTGACATCTCCCCTTTGAGACAGACAAAGGGACTGAGAACACATTCCCCAGTCCCTTTCTCAGCACTAAAGATGAATGAACAGGAGACAGAGGCTCCAGTCCATTAATAAACCGAGCAGAGTAAACATAGTTTACTGCTTCAGTTTAGCCGTCAGCCGCTCGAGGAAGAGACGGAAAGGCGACTGTCATGATCACAGTTGTCTCCCGCCTTCCGATCATTCCCGGAGATCGGAAGGTGCTTGCTGGTGTGCGGGAGCCGCCGTAGAAATCCGGGGGACTTGAGATGTCTGTGATTAGCTCTTCAATGCAATTCCAGTCTAGACTATGGTTCCCCAGCCTTTTCACTCAGGCAGCAGTTACAGTACAAGTTTTAGTACTCTGTTAAAATAGAATGCTTACCAGAGCAGTCTTGTGGGAATATTTAATTGCCGTAGAAGACTGAGTCAACCAAAGAACTAACATCAATACATGTACAGACATCTGAGTCCAACAAGCCCAAGATGGCTGCTAGGAGTCAAACTGCACATGGATCTACACAGAGCGCCTGTGCGTGGACTGACGGAGAACTATAGTTGGGCAAGCCCTTCGAGCCAAGCAAAAGTTCGGCCCAAACATTGCCTGTTTGCCCATTTGGCAAACACTCGATTTTGAGCGGCGCTCGGTGCGATATTCGCCCGCTGAGCCCCCCTATAATGCACTGCGCGCTGCTCAGTTAATGTTTAAGCCCTGATTGGGCAAAGCACAGTGAATAGCTGGTCGTTAAGGACCGGGCCGGAAAGCCTCCGGGTCTGGTATGGATTTTAACTACTTCTGGACCGCATTTATTATGGCAGGGCGGCCCTGGTACGCAAAATCACATACCTGTAAACAAAGCACACCGCTGATCTGTCAGGAAGGAAAAGTGAGAGATTGCGTTTCATCTAAGCTGAATCACGATCTCTCTCTTCCTCCAGTGAATCCACTTCCCCCACCTCCAGGTAGAAACACCTCCCAGGAAACACATATGACCCCTGGATCGCTCAAAAGTGTTAACTCCTTCCCTGCCCGGTCATTTATACAAGGGCCAATGCATTTTTTTGCACTGATCACTGTATTAGTGTCAGATTTGACCCTGACACAAAAAGTGTCACTTAGGGTCAGATTTGTCCACCGCAATGTCGCAGTCGCGCTAAAAATCACAGATTGCCACCATTACCAGTAAAAAATAAATAAAAATAAAAGTCCCTAAATCTATCCCGTAGTTTGTAAACGCTATAACTTTTGCACAAACCAATCAATATACACTTAATGGGATTTTTTTACCAAAAATATGTAGCAGAATACAAATTGGCCTAAATTAATGAAGAAATTTGTTTTTGTCATTTTTTTTCTTTTTTTTGGATCTGTATTATAATAGAAAGTAGAAAATATTGTGTTTTTTTTTTTCAAAATTGTCTGTCTTTTTTTGTTTATAAACACAAAAAAAAAAACTTTTGATAAAATACCACCAAAAGAAATCTCTATTTGTGGGAAAAAAAGAGATCAATTTTGTTTGGGTACAATGTCCAACTCTATAGAGAACTAAGTCAGAAGTAATTTGAATCTCATAAGTTCCACCAAAGACAGGGCTCCATAGAAAACAAGTAGTGTGGCTGATGAGAGCAAAAGCCATGAAAGAGGTAAGGTCATATGGCAACACCTCTCATAAGCCATTTTTTTAATAAGCCCACGCAGGCTCTAAGCCCCTAAAAGAGCACCAGACATAGGCTGGTTGCATACAATGGGTGGCATATACTATAGCGTTCCTTACACGTAAACAGAACAAAAGTTTGAAACGCTTTATTGAGACAACCTTTAGTAAAGCTGAAATTGAGCAAATCGTGCATTGTTTCTGTACACTGAGGCCAAACGTACAAAAACACTGGGAGCCCAACAAATTGCTTGAGGAAGGAACCACATTTTTCATGGGGGTGATCCCACTAACCCCCCCCCCCCCCCCACATTAATGATTAAACTCTCTACTATTTTTTACAATTATGATTATTCTGTCTTTCTTATTATCATCATCAGTCTATCATTTTGTGAATCACATGATTCATTGAAATGACGGAGCATTTAAGGTTGATATGTAAATATAAATGTACTCATGTATCATGTAGCAGTATGACTGTATCTGGTATTTGAATATTTGCAATTGATGAAAGGTTATAAAAAAAAAAAGAAGGAAAGGAAAGTGAACTGTTTTTAACTTCACTATGACCCACGATAAATGTTTAGGCACTCCTCAGGCTTACAAGGTCCAGTAAATTGGATGTTGTTGATAAGTGAGGGTGCAGGCTGGGAAGAGTTTTGTGCAGATCCAAAATACACTGTAGAAATAGAAAGAAAAAGCCTGCCCCCCCCCACACCTCTCCTGGCCCGACCTGAGTAGTTAGCAGGTAAAGCCTCAACTCGATTCATCCGGCCCTTCCCCAGTATGTTTCGCCCCACCCTTTCTATTTATACAGTTTTTAACTTCAGTAATCAGGGAAAATTTATTGGTATAATGTACCAATAAACTGAACACAGAGTACCCAGGTTCATGCATTAAAGGGTTGTCTTTTTTGTTTTTGTTTCAAACTATAGGCATATGCTGCATTTAAATTAATGTTGAAGATGCAATGCATTAGGAAATGGATACTTCTACTAACGATTTTTCTCTTCATCCAGGATCTCAGAGGAAGTGTGGTAAAAATTTGTGATTTTTTGGGGAAAGAATTACATGAAGCACAGACTGATTTAGTTGTAAACAATTCATCTTTCAAAACAATGAAAGAGAACAAGATGTCCAACTACAGTTTACTTCCTCAGGATCGTATAGATCAAACCAAAGGTTCATTTATGCGCAAAGGTAAAAATCTGATTTAATATATGCTATCAGTTTTAAATAAAGTGTCAATAAACCTATTTGCATATGCGTGGACTAATAGTGCATTGAATTACTGTACCTACCTTTTTTTTTCACTTACATTGGTCAATACCCTATTACTCCGTAGCTTAGTGTGGAATATGTGGGTAGTACTCTCTGCTAGAGTGCGATGAATCCTGCACATTTTCTTGTGCCTGGAGCAACAGCGCAGATTGGTGCTCTAGTCATGTGTCTTCATGTTTAAAATGAACAGGATCCAAATATTATATAAAGAATGTAAAATAAAGGCTATAGGCCAGTGATTCTCAACCAGGGTTCCTCCAAAGGTTGCTAGGGGTTCCTTCAGCATTGGGCAATTTCTGCCTCTCAGATAAGTTCCCACCGACACCATTGATCTTTTTAGCTATCTGTAAGGGGGTAATTCTTCCCAATGACCACAAGTGTGAGGACCATTCTTTCCACTAACCATTACACTAATGTATCATGAGTTGTAGATTTCAAATTTTTATCAGGGGTTCCCCCAAGACCGGAGAACTATTTCAAGGGTTCCTCTGTGTTGAAAAGGTTGAGAAAGGCTGCTATAGGCATAACAATTGGATACTGTAATTAAGAATGTTTATTAAAATAAAGATTTTTAAAGCTCTCAAAGCTGAAGTTGGAGTTTATCACCCCACCTGATGCACCTGTCACAGCCTGCAGCCTCTAACTCAGCATGCCCAGAATAAACTCTCTTCCTACCCAAACTACAGTACAAAAAATTATCCATAAACGGCCCTTTAATCACCTGCCAACCAGCCGGCATCATAATACTGTGGCAGGTCAGCACGATTCCGGCGAACCGTTGTAGGTGTACGCCTGTCCCTTTAAGCGAGATAGCAGGCGCACGCCTGCTGCACAGCGGGGGTGCCGATGCTTGTAACCAGTAGTGATGGCCGAACGGTTCGCCCAGCGGTCGTTTCGCGGCGAATTTCGGCTGTTCGTGGTCCGCTCGTTCGGCGGACTATTGCCGCCTTTCGCCCGGCGGACTTCCGTGTTTACTGTGTAAAAGAACTTTGACCTATGATGACACATCCATCATGGGGTACAGGACAGCCAATTGAGACATTACAGCACATGGACACTTGGACATTCCCCCTAACTTATAAATACACCCGATCTGGCGGCCATTTTACATTCTTTCTTCTGTCACTATAGGGAGAGGTTGCTGTGTGGAGCAGGGAGAGATTACAGTGACCTAAATCGCTAGCTATTTGGTACACAAAAGTTATTTTCAGGACTGGTATAGGTGTTAGGTGTAGTTCAGGATAGGCAGTGCTGTGCTAGTGATTGTTGCAGCAGCCTGAGTGTCTTTTGTCAGTTTAGAGAAAGGGACAGGACGGTGTGTGCTGCAGGGACAGCCAGTTTAGTCATTAGCTGTTACTATCAGGTCCACAAAAGTGCTACTTCAATTATTGTTCCAGTAGCCTCTGTTTTGTCAGTTTATATAGGGACAGGCAGGAAGCAGTGTGTGAGGCAGTGAGGGTCAGTTTAATCAGTAGCTGTTACTATTAGTTCCACAAAGGTTCTTTTCAGGACTGGTATCAGTGGTATGGTAATAGGCTTGTACACGTATAATATTCTTTCTTCCAAATATAGAAAGAATATTATACTTGACTGCTGCCCTTCTGCTGCAGTCTGCTAATCATTCACAACCCACTTGTTCCACAAAGCTCCTTATAAGGACTGGTAACTTGGTCTGTCTAGGGTGCTACAGTACATAGGGTTGAGTGAGGTACAGTCTGCCATTCCATAAGGACTGGTATAGGTCCACAGTACATAGGGTTGAGGTGCACTACTGCTGACCGCTGCCCTATACTGCAGCAGTCCTTCATCGGTATAGGGACTGTCGTACAGTCTGCTAATCACTCACACACAACCTACTTGGTCCACAAAAGTCCTTATAAGGACTGGTAAGGTATAGGGTGCTACAGTATATAGGGTTGAGTGAGGTACAGTCTGCTACTCTATAAGGACTGGTATAGGTCCACAATACATAGGGTTGAGGTGCACTACTGCTGACCGCTGCCCTATACTGCAGCAGTCCTTCATCGGTATAGGGACTGACGTACAGTCTGCTAATCACTCACACACAACCTACTTGGTCCACAAAAGTCCTTATAAGGACTGGTAAGGTATAGGGTGCTACAGTACATAGGGTTGAGTGAGGTACAGTCTGCTACTCTATAAGGACTGGTATAGGTCCACAATACATAGGGTTGAGGTGCACTACTGCTGACCGCTGCCCTATACTGCAGCAGTCCTTCATCGGTATAGGGACTGACGTACAGTCTGCTAATCACTCACACACAACCAACTTGGTCCACAAAAGTCCTTATAAGGACTGGTAAGGTATAGGGTACTACAGTACATAGGGTTGAGTGAGGTACAGTCTGCTACTCTATAAGGACTGGTATAGGTCCACAATACATAGGGTTGAGGTGCACTACTGCTGACCGCTGCCCTATACTGCAGCAGTCCTTCATCGGTATAGGGACTGACGTACAGTCTGCTAATCACTCACACACAACCTACTTGGTCCACAAAAGTCCTTATAAGGACTGGTAAGGTATAGGGTGCTACAGTACATAGGGTTGAGTGAGGTACAGTCTGCTATTTTATAAGGACTGGTATAGGTCCACAATACATAGGGTTGAGGTGCACTACTGCTGACCGCTGCCCTATACTGCAGCAGTCCTTCATCGTTATAGGGACTGACGTACAGTCTGCTAATCACTCACACACAACCTACTTGGTCCACAAAAGTCCTTATAAGGACTGGTAAGGTAAAAGGTGCTACAGTACATAGGGTTGAGTGAGGTACAGTCTGCCATTCTATAAGGACTGGTATCGGTCCACAATACATAGGGTTGAGGTGCACTACTGCTGACCGCTGCCCTATACTGCAGCAGTCCTTCATCGGTATAAGGACTGACGTACAGTCTGCTAATCACTCACACACAACCTACTTGGTCCACAAAAGTCCTTATAAGGACTGGTAAGGTATAGGGTTCTACAGTACATAGGGTTGAGTGAAGTACAGTCTGCTACTCTATAAGGACTGGTATAGGTCCACAATACATAGGGTTGAGGTGCACTACTGCTGACCGCTGCCCTATACTGCAGCAGTCCTTCATCTGTATAGGGACTGACGTACAGTCGGCTAATCACTCACACACAACCTACTTGGTCCACAAAAGTCCTTATAAGGACTGGTAAGGTAAAAGGTGCTACAGTACATAGGGTTGAGTGAGGTACAGTCTGCTACTCTATAAGGACTGGTATAGGTCCACAATACATAGGGTTGAGGTGCACTACTGCTGACCGCTGCCCTATACTGCAGCAGTCCTTCATCTGTATAGGGACTGAGAGTTTTGTCACAGGGTCATTTAAAAAATGAGAGGCAGAGGAAGAGGCAGGCCCTTCCGCAGGGGTGGTAGGGGTAGGGCAGGAGCAACAGGCTTGAGCCAAAGTGGGAAGTTGCAGAAGGTGCGTTCAATTACTTTAAAGGACGCACCAGACTTGGTTGAGTGGCTCGCTCAGCTTTACACTTCTGCACCCTCCTCATCCTCTCGATCTGCACCCTCTTCTTCACTCTCTGCTATGTGCACCCCCAAAGACACTACCACCAACAACACCACCACCACCACCACCACCACATACCTTCCGCTTGAGTCACAGGAATTATTTTCCGATCCATATCAAGACATTTCTGATGCGCAGCCACTCTTGGTATTGGATCAGGAAGAGGAGGCAGCAACAACCGCTACTCAGCAGTCTGACGACAGTACCCAGATCAGCCCAAGGAGGAGGTTGGTCCCCGGTGTTGCTGCCGACTCCGAGATCTCTACTTATAGCGGTGGGGAAGGTGATGTTGATGATGACGTGTCTAGTGATGTCACGTGGGTCCCCACAAGAGAGGAAGAGGAGGGGAGTTCAGAGGGAGATATGGACCAGCAGATAGGGAGGAGAATCAGGAATAACTTACATTGCACAGGAGGGACAAAGCAGACTGCAAATGTATCAGGAGCGAGTCATCGACCATGTACGGTCACATCTGGCGCTCCCAGGACACTGGCACATGGCTCCACAGTGTGGGCTTTTTTTAACGTGTCCGCTGCTAAAAATAGCGTTGCCATCTGCAATCTTTGCAGTCAACGCATTCGTCGCGGTAAGCCCAACACTCACCTAGGGACGACCGCCTTAAGAAGGCACATGAGCAGCCATCACCGAGCCGAGTGGGAGCAACGGAACACACAAAGCCACACCGCAGGCTCTCACCGTCCAGCCTCGTCTTCTACTTGTCCTTCTCCTCTCTCCTCACAATTGTCCTCCACTCCACCTTCCATCACGCTAAGCTCAGGTTTTTCTGCAAAAAGGCAGGCTTCCGTGGGTCTAATGTTCGAGCGTAAAAAAATGATGATGCCGGATAACCCTCTTGCCCAATGGTTGACGGCTGGCTTGTCAGAACTCATAGCCCGCCAACTACTGCCATATAAACTGGTGGACTCGGAGGCCTTTCGCAAATTTGTGGCCATTGGAACACCACAATGGAAGGTCCCAGGAAGGAAGTATTTCTCAGAGAAGGGCATCCCAGAGCTATATGGCCATGTTCAGCGGCAAGTGAATGTATCTCTGGCACACAGTGCCGGTGCCAAGATACATCTGATCACAGACACGTGGTCTAGCAAACACGGGCAAGGAAGGTATATCACTTTTACTGCCCACTGGGTGAACCTTCTGACGGCTGTCAAGCATGTAACCCGTGGCACCCGTGTAGATTTGGTTTTACCGCCACGGATTGCGTGCAGGCCTGACTCTTAATCTCCTCCTCCTCCTACTCCATCCTCCTCCCTCTCCTCCTCGGCTGACTCCTCCTTTTCCGCCAAAAGAAAGCTTTAATTGTGGGAAAAAAGTATGTTAATTTTGTTTGGGTACAGCGTCGCAATTATCAGTCAAAGCGACGCAGTGCTGTATCGCATAAAAAATGGCCTGGTCATTGAGCAGCCAATTCTTCTGGGACTGAAGTGGTTAAAAGCCTTTACAGCAGGCATATGCAATTAGTGGACCTCCAGCTGTTTCAAAACTACAAGTCCCATGAGGCATAGCAAGACTGACTGACAGCACAAGCATGACACCTGGAGTCAGAAGCATGATGGGACTTGTAGTTTTACAACAGCTGGGAGGTCCGCTCATTGCATATCCCTGCTTTACAGGTTACTAGTTTAGTTACACAGGAGGTCTGGTGTTAGAATTATTGCTCTTGCTCTGATGTTTGTGGTGATACCTCACATGTGGTGCGATCACCGTTTACATATGCATGCAGGACTAGGGTTGCCACCTTTTCTTCAAGCCAAACCCGAACATTTTAGTGGTGCGCGGCCCTGCGCTTGCTTAACTCACCTGAATGGGGCTGCGATATAACCGTGTGCAATGCACATGGCTACAGCACAATGGCAAGGGTTTTTAGGGATTTAAAACAGGTGATGAAGAGGCAACATAACTCTTCTTCACCACCTGTCAAATACCTTCAAAACACGATCCGCTATGGATCACTCTTCAGAGTGCTTTACGACTCCGTTTACACTTGTGGTTGGGGGTAAAATTTACCGGCAGAGTGGCATGGAGGGGACAGGCAGAGTGACATGGAGGGGGGCAGGCAGAGTGACATGGAGGGGGGCAGGTAGAGTGACATGGAGGGGGCAGGCAGAGTGACATGGAGAGGGCAGGCAGAGTGACATGGAGGGGGCAGGCAGAGTGACATGGAGAGGGCAGGCAGAGTGACATAGAGGGGGCAGGCAGAGTGACATGGAGAGGGCAGGCAGAGTGACATGGAGAGGGCAGGCAGAGTGACATGGAGAGGGCAGGCAGAGTGACATGGAGGGGGACAGGGAGAGTGACATGGAGAGGGCAGGCAAAGTGACATGGAGCGGGACAGGCAGAGTGACATGGAGAGGGCAAGCAGAGTGACATGGAGGGGGGCAGGCAGAGTGACATGGAGGGGGACAGGCAGAGTGACATGAAGAGGGCAGGCAGAGTGACATGGAGGGGGACAGGCAGAGTGACGTGGAGAGGGCAGGCAGAGTGACATGAAAAGGGCAGGCAGAGTGACATGGAGGGGGACAGGCAGAGTGACATGGAGAGGGCGGCAGGCAGAGTGACATGGAGGGGGCAGGTAGAGTGACATGGAGAGGGCAGGCAGAGTGACATGGAGAGGGCAGGCAGAGTGACATGGAGGGGGCAGGCAGAGTGACATGGAGGGGGCAGGCAGAGTGACATGGAGAGGGCAGGCAGAGTGACATGGAGGGGACAGGCAGAGTGACATGGAGAGGGCAGGCAGAGTGACATGGATGGGGACAGGCAGAGTGACATGGAGAGGGCAGGCAAAGTGACATGGAGGGGGACAGGCAGAGTGACATGGAGAGGGCAGGCAGAGTGACATGGAGGGGGGCAGGCAGAGTGACATGGAGAGGACAGGCAGAGTGACATGGAAGGGGCAGGCAGAGTGACATGGAGGGGGCAGGCAGAGTGACATGGAGGGGGCAGATAGAGTGACATGGAGAGGGCAGGCAGAGTGACATGGAGAGGGCAGGCAGAGTGACATGGAGGGGAAAGGCAGAGTGACATGGAGGGGAATGGCAGAGTGACATGGAGAGGGCAGGCAGAGTGACATGGAGGGGGACAGGCAGAGTGACATGGAGGGGGGCCGGCAGAGTGACATGGAGAGGGCAGGCAGAGTGACATGGAGGGGGACAGGCAGAGTGACATGGAGGGGACAGGCAGAGTGACATGGAGGGGACAGGCAGAGTGACATGGGGGGGGGGGACAGGCAGAGTGACATGGAGAGGGCAGGCAGAGTGACATGGAGAGGGGCAGGCAGAGTGACATGGAGAGGGCAGGCAGAGTGACATGGAGGGGGACAGGCAGAGTGACATGGAGAGGGGCAGGCAGAGTGACATGGAGAGGGCAGGCAGAGTGACATGGAGGGGACAGGCAGAGTGACATGGAGGGGACAGGCAGAGTGACATGGAGAGGGCAGGCAGAGTGACACGGAGGGGGCAGCCAGAGTGACATGGAGGGGGCAGGCAGAGTGACATGGAGGGGGGCAGGCAGAGTGACATGGAGAGGGCAGGCAGAGTGACATGGAGGGGGCAGGTAGAGTGACATGGAGGGGGCAGGCAGAGTGACATGGAGGGGGCAGGCAGAGTGACTTGGAGAGGGCAGGCAGAGGGACATGGAGGGGGACAGGCAGAGTGACATGGAGGGGGACAGGCAGAGTGAAATGGAGGGGGACAGGCAGAGTGACATGGAGAGGGCAGGCAGAGTGACATGGAGGGGGCAGGCAGAGTGACATGGAGGGGACAGGCAGAGTGACATGGAGGGGGACAGGCAGAGTGACATGGAGGGGGGCAGTCAGAGTGACATGGAGAGGGCAGGCAGAGTGACATGGAGGGGGACAGGCAGAGTGACATGGAGGGGGCAGGCAGAGTGACATGGAGGGGGGCAGGCAGAGTGACATGGAGGGGGCAGGCAGAGTGACATGGAGGGGGGCAGGCAGAGTGACATGGAGGGGGCAGACAGAGTGACATGGAGAGGGCAGGTAGAGTGACAGGGAGGGGGACAGGTAGAGTGACAGGGAGGACATGTAGAGGGCTCACACTATTCTCGCTCATATACAGGACACTGTATTATGCTGGCACCAGCCCTGACTCCCGATCATCACAACACAGAGGTGATAGCAAAGAATCCTAAGAATTCCCCCCTCTCCCCCCTCCCTCCTCAGATCAGTGTATTTCTTACCCAGCCCAGTAGTGTGGATGGAGCTGATTCTGCGGCTGGTCTCCTGCATGGTCTTTTCCCGGTCAGCTGTCTGTGTGATAAACTACATATTGTGTATACTGCTCGGCCGATCATGCAGCTCATATCCCCGATCTAGCGTGCTGTCCTCCAATTCTGCACTGACACCCGAACACTGACAGGTCACTGCTGGCCGGACTCTTTCGTCTATAGCGGTCTCCTCCTCTGTAAAGTTGTCCAGGGTTTGAGTGTCCTCAGTGTCTGCTGGCCGGTGTCTTGTCAAATAGCGTCCTCCATCGGATAGTGTCCGCTGCGTACTGCACATGCGCAGTACACAGGAACATAGATTCCGAAAAATGCCGAGGATGAACGGCGCCTGCGCCGTGAGTCCAGGTTCTATCCCCACTATCCAAGTGGACATAGAGTTAGAATAAAAAAGAGCCGAGCGCAACGAGGCCGAGCCCGAAGCGTGGCGAGCGAAGCTCGCCCGCGAGGGGCCCTCTCAAATTCACAACCCTATGTCCGCTTGGATGGTGGGGCTACCACCTCCACTCACGGCGCAGGCGCCGTTCAGCTTCGGAGATTTTCCGAAGCTTCGTCTGCTCCGTACTGCGCATGCGCAGTACAGAGCGGACACCATTTGATGGCCGGACTCTATACGGCAGAACACCGGGCACCTCTTCTGACCTGTGCATTCTCTGACAAAGGCATGTGAGCTGCGGTTCCCGGCAATTACCTTCCCCGGCGGATACTATAGAAGTGGGGTCCACACTGACTAAATTGTCCAAACAGCTGTAGTAGCATAATAACCTGTAGTAATGCTCCTGGCCGGCCCCCAGCTGAACAGATGGAGCTCTGATCCACAGTGCGGTCTGGATCATGGCGGCAGGAGCCCCGGACACGTGATTCAAAATTACTCTAAACCCGTACTGTCTGGGTGAATCTCGGACAGGTGGCAACCCTATGCAGGACCTATGTGCGCATTCACATTTTTGCATGAGCATGGGGGAACAGGGCACATTTAAAATATATATATATTTTATTTTACTTAAATTTATTTTTTACACTGTACTTTTTTTCATTTTTAGATTCATTTTATTGCTGTAGCATGGGCTGTGACAGGTCCTCTTTTTAGAGAGATCTGGGGTCTATTAGATCCCAGCTCTCTCCTTTGGCCTCCAAAGCATCTGATCAACAGAGATCAGTTTCATAAGATGCTTTTACAAGCCGGTAACGTCTTGTATACAATAAGCCGCGACTGGAAGTGACTAAATCCTTGACGATCTGGTTTCTGACATCAGAATAGGGGGGATTTTTTTTTCCATTCTTCTCAGTGTATGCAAACTTACAAACTGGTTGCTTTGGTCCCAGGCTTTCTGGTGGGATGGGGGAGCCCAGAAAAGGCGGCGGCAGGAGTAGGGGGACCCCCTTCCGTCTCCTGTAAAAGTGATTGTGCAAATGTATAGCCACTCAGATCACATTTACTTTATGTAGAATCACAGACTAAAAAAAGTACCGTCTCATGGTTGTAGTTGCAAATATGATATTGGTATAACCACCTCAATAGAAGGTCGTGTGTGTGTGTATATATACTACTGCTACTTGTGAATGGGGACAAGTAGCAAAAGCATAGTGGGGTCTTCTCAAATTTGACTGCAAAAGTAGAAAAACATTTTGCACTCTACAATTTTAGTAAGTCAACCCCAGTCTGTCCTAACAAAGGGTTACAATATACATCTAGTTTGCAACTAATAATGAAGAACCCTGAACACAGTACAGACAGGGTTAATTATGTTAAACATTACTTCACTGCCCCCTCCCAAATATTGCAAAGCAGGGATAGCATGTCAGAAAATTTAGGCAAGTAAAACACATTAACCACTTCAGCCCCGGACCAATTAACAGCCTAAGGACCAGAGGTCTTTTTACAATTTCGAACTGCACTGCTTTAACTGGTAATTGCGCGGTCATGCAATGTTGTACCCAAACGAAATTTGCGTCCTTTTCTTCCCACAAATAGAGCTTTCTTTTGATGGTATTTGATTGCCTCTGCGATTTTTATTTTTTGCGATATAAATGGAAAAAGACCGAAAATTTTGAGAAAAAATTATGTTTTCTACTTTTTGTTATAAGAAAAATCGAATAAACTCAATTTTAGTCATACATTTAGGGCAAAATGTATTCAGCCACATGTCTTTAGTAAAAAAAATGTCAATAAGCGTATATTTATTGGTTTGCGCAAAAGTTATAGCGTCTACAAACTAGAGTACATTTTCTGGAATTTACACAGCTTTTAATTTACGACTGCCTATCTCATTTCTTGAGGTGCTAAAATGGCAGGGCGGTACAAACCCCCCCCCCCAAATGTCCCCATTTTGGAAAGTAGACACCCCAAGGAAGTTGTGGAGAGGCATGTTGAGCCCATTGAATATTTTTTTTTTGTCCCAAGTGATTGAATAATGACACAAAAAAAAAAAAAAAGTTTACAAAAAGTTGTCACTAAATGATATATTGCTCACACATGCCATAGTTATATGTGGAATTGCACCCCAAAATATATTCTGCTGCTTCTCCTGAGTATGGGGATACCACATATGTGGGACTTTTTGGGAGTCTAGCCGCGTACGGCACCCCGAAAACCAATCACTGCCTTCAGGATTTCTAAGGGTGCAAATTTTTGATTTCACTCCTCACTACGTATCACAGTTTTGAAGGCCATAAAATGCCAAAATAACACAAAACCCCCCAAATGACCCCATTTTGGAAAGTAGACACCCCAAGGAAGTTGTGGAGAGGCATGTTGAGCCCATTGAATATTTTTTTTTGTCCCAAGTGATTGAATAATGACACAAAAAAAAAGTTGACAAAAAGTTGTCACGAAATGATATATTGCTCACACATGCCATAGTTATATGTGGAATTGCACCCCAAAATATATTCTGCTGCTTCTCCTAAGTACGAGGATACCACATATGTGGGACTTTTAGGGAGTCTAGCTGCGTACGGCACCCCGAAAACCAATCACTGCCTTCAGGGTGTCACGTACCTAGTGGACGAGCCCGGAATGCAGGGAGCGGCCCCTCGTATCCCCTGGCTAATGAACCCCTGGAGATGGTGACAGGAATTCAAAAGTTCAGAGGGCACAAGTGCCTGGCAGATGGAGACCGGTCCAGATAAGCAGCAGGATACTGACAGCGAGTAGGTAGGGCTGGTGGTACTTGGCTGGTGTAGACAGGCACAAGTGGGTAGACTGGCAGGCAGATGGACGTCAGCAAGGATGGCAGTCACAGGAAATCCAACGGGTAGGCAGGAACAGCAGAGTCGGGTGCAGGCCGGGTCAGCAGGAAACAGTCAGCGTGGTACAAGAGGATGAGGCAGAGACGTGGTCAGACAGGCAGAAGTCGTAGGCAGGCAGCAACGGATCGAGGTCAAGAACTAGCCGGGAATCGGGAACCAAGGGAACGGGTACAGGTATAGAATAGCAGGATCACAGAACACGCTGTAGACTGGACAGCAAGAATGGGATGGAGCAAGGGCCTTAAGAAGTCCTTAGGGCGCCAAAACGGTCGCACGACGGGTCAGCTTGCCCCCGCGAGTGGACGTGCGCCCGTTCGTGACCCCGCGTGCACGCGTGCGCTCGTTCATGTCGACGCGGGTGCGTTCGTTCGCTTTAGCGCGCGTCAAGGGGAAACGACGGGTTCTCAACGCCAGGCTTCTGCGGGTAAGTCTCCCGTGTAGGACAGGACGATCGTGACACAGGGTTTCTAAGGGTGCAAATTTTTGATTTCACTCCTCACTACCTATCATAGTTTCGAAAGGCCATAAAATGCCAAAATAGCACAAAACCCCCCCAAATGACCCCATTTTGGAAAGAGAGGCATGTTGAGTCCATAAAATATTTAATATTTTGCCACAAGTTGCAGGAATTTTACAATTTTTTTTTGCACAAAGTTGTCACTAAATGATATATTGCTCACACATTCTATGGGCATAAGTCAAATTACACCCCAAAATAATTTCTGCTGCTTCTCCCGAGTACAGGGATACCACATGTGGGGGACTTTTTAGGAGCCTAGCTACCAAACAAAACTGTTAGCGATCGCAGGGATCAGGACGGACTCTGCGATCGCTGCAGTTATGTTTTTAGTGTTTTGTAAGTGACAGTGATCGATCGATACTGCACTTGGGTGGGCTGGGCAGAGGGGCAAAACGCAGGTGCCAGCAGGTATCTGGGCTGATCCCCCTAACAATGCGTTTTTTTGGAACCCTAAACTGCTGGGGATGCTAGTATAGATCTGATCAGATCAGATATTGATCTGTTCAGATTCTATACCACTACGGGAGGTGTATGCTTTGCGCGTGGGTGTTAGCGGTACTGGCACTAACCTATCGCTGCCTGGGGCGACGCAGACCCTGACCCTAAAACCTAATTGATATCACCCGCCGGGTGATCAGGGGGTTAAACTTTTATTGGGTAATAAATGGTGGGTGCCCTGATGCTATAAAAAGCAAACTAACCAGAGTCACCCGTAACACTTATACGGTGATCACTGGTGAAAGGGTTAACTAGGGGCAATCAGGGGGTTCAAATTTTTATTAGGTAGTATATGGGGGTCCCTGGCGCTATATAAAAACCTGACGGGGAACCTAAATAACTAACTGGCTAACCAGCGTCACCAGTGACACTTATACTGTGATCGCTGGTGAAAGGGTTAACTAGGGGCAATCAGGGGGTTAAAACCATTATTGGGTAGTATATGGGGGTACCTAGCGCTATAAAAACCTGGCGGTGAACCTATAAAAATAACTAGCTACCTAGCGACACTAGTGACACTAATGCAGCAATCAGAAAAATGATCGCTTAGTGACACTGGCAAAAGGGGGTGAAAGGGTTAACTAGGGGCAATCAGGGGGTTAAAACCATTATTGGGTAGTATATCGGGGTACCTAGCGCTATAAAAACCTGGCGGTGAACCTAAAAAAAAACTAGCTACCTAGCGACACTAATGCAGCGATCAGAAAAATGATCGCTTAGTGACACTGGCAAAAGGGGGTGAAAGGGTTAACTCTAGGGGCAGTCAGGGGGTTAAACCTTTATTGGGGGGTGGTAGGGCGCTACCCTGGACCTAACACTAACTGCCCTGACAGTTTTTACTTTTACAACTGACACTGAATGCAGTGATCAGTAAATAAATGATCACTGCAATCAGTGACACTGTGACTGGGGGGGGGGGTGATTGGGGGGTTTGTGTACCTATGTGTACCTATGTGTTAGTGTAGTGTTTGGCGCGCTTACTTTTATTCTTCTCCTCGTAGTCCGGTCTGTGTATACAATACACAGTGGGAGGAAGCTTCTCATTGGCCAGGAGCGATCGAGAGGGGATGGCCAGAAACCAAGGGCCATCCCCTCATCCCAGATTGCTCCTGCAGCGAAATGGACTGCCGTACTCAGCGGGAGGGGGTCCGATCGGACCCCCCACCCACTGGAAGGCAGGCACGTACATGTACGTGCTTGTGCCTGCCGGTGCCATTGTAATGACGTACATTGGCAATACGGCGGTCCTTAAGTGGTTAGAAAGGTAACCAGCACCTTTTTTTAAAGCTATATTATGAGAACATGTGACATACTGTATATACCCCAATTTGCCTGCAAAATTGGAAATACGCTTTTAAGTTTACTTTGAAATCTGGACACAACTAAATAAGCAGTGTAAGCACGCATGATTAAATCGTTTGTTGACGTACTGTGCAAAAGTTTTAGGCAGGTGTGTTTAGGCAGGTGTGAAAAAATGCTTTAAATTAAGAATGTTTTCAGCAATAGATGAATGTTAATAGTTTATTTTTTATTAATTAACAAAATGAAAAGAAATGAACAAAAGAGAAATCCAAATGAAATCAATATTTGGTGTGAACAATGGTTTGGTGTGTTTACCTTCAAAACAACAAATTCTTCAAGGTACACGTGCACACAGTTTTTGAAGGAACTTGACAGGTAGGTTGTGCCAAACATCTTGTAGAACTAACCACATATCTTCTATGGATGTAGGCTGCCTCAAATTCTTCTGTCTCTTCATGTAATCCCTGACAGACTTGTTGATGTTGAGATCAGGGTTCTGTGGGGGCCCAACCATCACTTCCAGGACTCCTTGTTTTTTAAGCTGAAGATAGCTCTTAATGACATTGGCTGTATGTTTGGGGTTGTCCTGCTGCAGAATAAATTTGGAGCCAATCCCATGCCTCCCTAATGATGTGGCATGATATATAATTATTCTGAATATCTCAGCATTGATGACACCATTGATCCTGACCCAAGTCTCCAACTCCATTTGCAGAAAGGCATCTCCAAACTTGCAAGGAACCTCCTCCATGCTTCACTCTCGCCTCATTATCGTACCACTCTCTAGCCCTTCGGCGAACAAACTTCCTTCTGCTACAGACAAATATTTCAAATTTGGACTCACCAGTCCAGAGCGCACAGTTAACCCTTTGATTGCCCCTGATGTTAATCACTTGCCAGCCAATGTCATTAGTACAGTGAAAATAAATATTTTTTTAGCACTGATCACTGTATTGGTGTCACTGGTCCCCAAAAACTGTCACTTAGTGTCCGATTTCTTGCAAAGTCACTGATCACCACCATTACTAGTAATAAAATAAAATAAAAAAAATCCAGTAGTTTGTAGACGCTATAAATTTTGTGCAAACCAATCAATATATGATTATTGAAATTTTTTTACCAGAAATATGTAACAAAATACATTTTGGTCTAAATTGATGAACACATTAGATTTTTTTACATGTTTTCATTGGGTATGTTTTATAGCAGAAAGTAAAAATGGGGTAAGTGCCTAAATGGGCATAAACAACTAGACACATCTAGCACTTCCAATGCTCAGAACAAATCCATATTCTGGCCAAGACATGGCTTTTAGCAAATTTTTAATGTCTACTGACTTCCTGTTCTGATGTTTAGGGGGCCTTAAAGTGGGAGTAAACCCGCAGATGTTTTTTGTTTTTTTCTACCTGCAAAGGAAAAGGCATAATGCGCTAGTATTCACCGCATACTAGCTCATTATGAAATACTTACCTTAGAACGAGGCCCCGACATCTGGTCTGATCCACGCCGAGGGAGCATGTCAGCTTCTTCTGGGTATCGCGGCTTCTGCGCTGTGAGTGGCTGGAGCTGCGATATCGTCACTCCCGCGCATGCGCGCGGAAGATTTCATCCCGGCCGGGTCCGGCCACTGCCGGGCTTTCAGCCGAGAATCCCCTTGTGCGCATGCGCCGCTGCAGTCAGCGGCGCATACCGAGGGGAATATCTCCTAAACCGTACAGGTTTAGGAGATTTTTTTTTACCTACAGGTAAGCCTTATTATAGGCTTTCCTGTAGGTAAAAGTAAAAAAAATGAGTATACAACCGCTTTAAACAGACTAAATATACTTGTAGTAGCTTTTTTAAAGCGTGATAGTGACTTGCTAAACTGAATTCTACCTTATATGTATCAACTGTTTTATCCTTGCAGGGATCACTGGAGACTGGAAGAACCACTTTACAGTTGCCCAGAATGAATATTTTGATACAGTGTATCAAGAGAAAATGAAAGATTTAAATATGAAGTTTTTTTGGGAAGACTCATGATTTAAAAACACCAGACATCAGTGGAAAGCATCATGTTACTTTTTAATCAAAATATATATTTTTTATTATTTTATTGTTTGATTTTTATTAAAGTGTAGGAATAATGCAATAAGCAAAATAAAAAAACAGCTGCTTTCCAGTTTATTTTTAATAACTTTATTGCTTTATAGAAGTATAAACGGTGAAAAAAAGCAATCAGCGCCAAATACTAACATAAGTCAAAATGTAATTGTGAATAGTAATAAAAAATTACAATATTTCTACAGCTGCTGTGACACTCTCAGTGAATTACCACACCAAATATAGATTATAATAATTGTTAAATAGTACAGAGCTATAAAATATACATACAAATATAAAGTATACAATGCTTATTAATAATGATTTTCTCACACTCTAGTCCTTGTGTGACCACTCAAAAAAAATAATAAAAATAATATTGAAAAAACAACTCCTGTATTTTCTGGAAAATTTTTCTCATAAAATGTGGTGTAAACAGAAATACCGTATATACTCGAGTATAAGCCGAGATTTTCAGCCTCTTTTTTGAGGCTGAAAGTGCCCCCCTCAGCTTATACTCGAGTCATCGCCGTCTGACTGCTCGATCAGCGTATCGAGCAGACAGACGGCGGACATACTACAATTCGAAAGCCGCGCCTCCGCCTCCGCCTGTGATAGGCGGAACACTGAATTTCCCAGCAGCCTGTGTTCCGCCTATCACGGACATCGTCTCATCCTCGTCCGTAGTACGAGGATGAGACGATGTCCGTGATAGGCGGAACACAGGCTGCTGGGAAATTCAGTGTTCCGCCTATCACAGGCGAAGGCGGAGGCGCGGCTTTTGAATTTTAGAATGGCCGCCGAGGCGCCGACGAAGAGCGGCGATCCTGGCAAGGCACGGGACGGAGGCAAGGCAAGGCACGGCACGGGACGGGACGGAGGCAAGGCACAACACGGGACGGAGGCAAGGAGGCAAGGCACGGCACGGGACGGAGGCAAGGAGGCAAGGCACGGCACGGGACGGAGGCAAGGAGGCAAGGCACGGGACGGAGGCTCGGGACACAGGCTCGGGACACAGGTAGGCTGGACACACACACACACACACACACACACACACACATGGACACACACACACAGGGATGGATGGATGGAGACACACACACACAGGGATGGATGGATGGATGGAGACACACACACACAGGGATGGATGGATGGATGGAGACACACACACACAGGGATGGATGGATGGATGGAGACACACACACACACACAGGGATGGATGGATGGATGGAGACACACACACACAGGGATGGATGGATGGATGGACACACACACACACAGGGATGGATGGATGGATGGACACACACACACACAGGGATGGATGGATGGATGGACACACACACACACAGGGATGGACGGACACACAGGGATGGACGGACACACAGGGACGGACACACACACAGGGATGGACAGGCATGTCTCACCCTCGGCTTATACACGAGTCAATAAGTTTGCCAGTTTTTTTGGGGGTAAATTGGGGGCCTCGGCTTATATTCGGGTCGGCCTATACTCGAGTATATACGGTACCGCTGTGCAGATCCTCTCTCTCTTGAATATAATGCTATGTGCGCACCATCACCAGACAAAATGCTCGCTCACCTCACGGATGAGTTAAAAGCTCATAGGAAAGGTCTTGCATTCAAATCCTCATTCCTTTCTACTTCTCGGCTTATTAGTGGTAAGAATCGTATGCTCCTAAAGCCTCATACACACGATTGGACTTTATAAAAACTTTCCTGTGGACTTTTGTACAAAGGGCGTTGGCCCTGTACTTAAGCATACACACGATCGGACTTTTTCAGCCAACTTTCACCAAATCATGGGGTTTTTCTGCTCCTTACCGCCACCTTTGGTCAATTTCTGTATTGTTGTCTGATCTTTTGCATTGGTTCTGAGCATGCGTGTTTGTAAATTCCAATGGGTTTCTGTACACATGATCGGACTTTGCTCCATTAGACTTATGTTGTCGAAAAGTTTGTCTGTTCACACAGCCAACAAAAGTCAGATGAAAAATGAAAAAAGCTTGTCTGATGGAGCGTACATGTGGTTGGATGTTGCCTTAAAACAGCTAATTTGGATGTTTGTTTTCAAAAAGTCAGATCGTGTGTACAGACCATTAGACTGCCCGTTCACGCTGGTGACTTCACTACAGATGATTCCAGGGAACACCCTCCTTCACTCTCTCATTCAGGTTCAACTCCGCTTTAATCAGTGTGGTTTTATAACATGGAACAACACACACAACTACCACAGTGTTTCTCTGTTGCTACATTTATTAACCACTTCCCGCCTGGCCTATAGCAGAATGATGGCTGGGCAGTGGTTCAGTTATCCTGACTGGGCATCATATGACGCCCTTCAGGATAACAGCCGCCACGTGCCCGTGGCGATCGGTGGTGCAGTGAGTCAGTCTGACACACCGCTACACCGATCTCGATAAAGAGCCTCTGGCAGAGGCTCTTTACCACATGATCAGCCGTGTCCAATCACAGCTGATCATGATGTAAACAGGAAAAGTAGAGGAGAGTAGTGAGTAGAGGAGAGCCGATCGGCAGCTCTCCTGACAGGGGGGTTCTGTGCTGATTGTTTATCAGCGCAGCCCCCCTCCGATCCCGCCCAGGACCATCATCATGCCACCCAGGACCACCAGGATGGCCAACACACTGGACCACCAGGTATGCTCCCCCTAGACTACCAGGGAAATGCCAATCGGTGCCAAGGCAGCTGCCAATCAATGCCCAGGCAGCTGCTAATCAGTGCCCACTCACAATGCCTACCATTGCCACTGCCACCAGGAATGCCTATCAGCACCGCATATCAGTGCCGCGTATCAGTGCCCAGCAGTGCCGCCTATCAGTTCCACCCATAAGTACCCATCTTTGCAGCCTTTCAGTGCCCAACAGTGTCGCCTATCAGTGCCCATCAGTACCCACCAGTTAGTGCCATCAATGTGTGCCCATCAGTGCTGCCTATCAATGCCCATCAGTGCTGCATATCAGTGCCGCCTACCAGTGCCCATCGTCGGGCCTATCAGTGCCTGTTAGTGCCCCTCATTGTTGCTGCCTTATCAGTGCCCATCAGTGAAGGAGAAAGCTTACGTATTTACAAAATTTTATAACAGAAACAAAAGGAAAACTTTTATTTTTTTTTCAACATTTTCGGTATTTTTTATTTGTTTAGCAAAAATGAACAACAGCAGAGGTGATCAAATACCACCAAAAGAAAGCTCTATTTGTGGGAACAAAATGCTAAAAATTCTGTTTGGGTACAGTGTGGCATGACCGCGCAATTGTCATTTAAACAGCAACAGCGCAGAAAGCAGAAAATTGGCTTGGGCAGGAAGAGGTATAAGTGCCTGGTATTGAAGTGGGTAAAACACCCCCAAAGAGTTACATTTACAAAGTAAAAATGTCAGATAAGCATATAAAACATTGATTTGTTCAGCGCAAGTCTCACCCATGGTGATTAATGTGTTCTCACAGACTCGGCTCCTCCCCTCTATTCGTGGTCCGCTCTCTCATTGGGCTTCCTCAGTAGAACCTAAGTAGCATTTGCAAACACAATGGGGATGATTTCTTGTAGTAGAGCATGTTTCAATATTTTCAATTATCTTAGAGAATTAGGTGAAACAACGTGAAAATTCACTTTGCAAAGAATACCTAATCACTTTGAAAAATAAAAATGAACTTTGAGGGCTCGTTTACATGCAAGGCTGAGGGGTGTTAAAACTCCATGGTTGAACTGCACTTTTACTGCACACAACCACTACCCCCTTTAGCTACGGAGGAAACCTCCATGCGTGTACACATACAATGATGGTTTACTTGTAGTCGCCCCTATGTAATGCTTCAGAATATTATACTAATATTATACTAATCACTTAAATCTCATCACCAGTCCATCATGTGTACAGCGCCAGTTAACAGAGAAGGGATTACTCCATAGCTTTTCCTTTTAGGCTAAACATCTAAAGCAGACTTTTCATCTATGTTTTGAAGCCCCACGAATGCTTGTCAGCGCTCTGTGTCACTTATGTGCCTGGCAGCAAAAAGTGTTGTTCACATAGTCACATTGGCATCACTTCATGTTGTGCCAAAAGTTATCTGACATGTAGCATTCGGCTGGGTTTATCTCTCCCCAAATGCCTCCCTTCATGTCAATATAAATGTGCCACAAATGCCCCTCTGGCGTTAACCTACGCATTTGAGTTGTGTTTAGAATGTGTACTAGCCGAAATGATAGTACAAGAATCCATACAATATAAAACAAAGAGAGTTTATTGCAATTCAAAATCATCCAAAACATATTTTATTTTCGATCTGTAAAAAACAATATAAAAAATTATACTAAACAAAGTCCAGTTCATATATTGTAGCAGTGCTCTTCACTTGTATCCAAATTAAAAAATTCTTATCTAAGTTCAAATCCGATAGTAATATAAAAACGTGGTAGGAGTAATGACAGGTCCTTATTGTGACTTAGAGAAAGCTTCACCCAAAGTTCACTGCATGTGGCTTGGGAATCCCCTTTGGGGATGCACTCACAGAACACTTGTAATAATAGGCCTTCAAAAGTAATCAATCCTTTATATGGTTTCTCCTCCTCCACTAGATGTCAGTATTAGCGGGTTAGGGTTCCAGTATACCATGTGAAAGGAATAAAGAATAGTACCATAGTGTAATCCTAGTTCACAGTTTTATTTATACAAAGGCCCCCCAAAAATACATTAATGCCGCATACACACGACCAGACTTTTTGACAGCAAAGGTCTGATGGAACGAGTCCGTCAGACAATTCGATCGTGTGTGGGCTCCATCGGACCTTTGCTTACCAAAAATCCAGCGGACTTTAGAAATAGAACATGTTTTACATTTTTCCACCGGAACTCAGCCGGACCCAGAAATTTGTTCGTGTGTAAGCTATTCCGACAGACAAAAACCGACGCTAGGGCAGCTATTGGCTACTGGCTATGAACTTCCTTATTCTAGTCCGGTCATACGTCATCACGTACGAATCTGTCGGACTTTGATGTAATTGTGTGTGGCCAAGACCGTTCATTCAGAAAGTCCATTGGAACTCCGCTGAAAGTCAGTCGGAAAGACTGTCGGACCTAGTCCCTCAAAAAGTCTGGTCGTGTGTACCCGGCATAAGCGTACCAGAAATCACAAGTTTAAAAGCGCTAAGATAAAGTGCACTGTGCCTGTTTTCATGATCCTAAATGCCGGAAAAGGATAAATTGTTTGCTGTGTACATCAGCGGGTCACTTCTTGCTTCTCTGGCTCGTGGAACACAGGGATGAGGCTCAATCGTCACTTCTGGTTGGGTACGTGGCTGACGCATTTTGTCATTTCCGACTTCGTCTGAGGGCGTAACCAACCAACTGGAAGACGCTATTTATATTCATACCCAGATGTCAACGACCAATCGGGCACATACTACATTAGACAAACAGAACTCCCTTCCAATAGCGTTCACCATCGTGGGACGCCCACTTATCATGAATGTTGACAATGTTATAATATTAGACCCTGCGTATACTGATAAATATTTTTATTTATCAGTATGTCTGGTCATCCTAGGCTAGGCCTCACTCTGAATAAGTCCTGACGATTCCCTGATAGCCCATTAAAGGCAGGGATTTGCTGTCCCCTTTTGTGGTAGCAACCATTTTAGATGAGAAGAATAAATGTGCTAACTGACACTTGGTGGACTACTGATCCCAGCACATCCGATGCAAATCCCGCCAGCCCTCCTAGCTGTAGCGACTTGACTTCACAACAACCCCACAATCTCTCCCTCTGGCTCCAGGAAAGGGGGTGGGGAAGAGCGAGCGTCCTCCATGCCAAAGCACCTTGTCCCCATGTTGATGAGGACAAGGGCCTCTTCCCGATAACCCTACCCGTTGGTTATCGGGGTCTGCGGGCGGGGGGCTTATAAGAATCCGGGAGCCCCCTTTCATAAGGGGGCCCCCAGATTCTGGCCCCCTACCCTATGTGAATAAGTATGGGGTACGATGTACCCCTACCCATTCACCTGAGGAAAAAAGTGTACATAAAAAAAACACAACACAGGTTTTTAAAATACTTTATTAGACAGCTCCGGGGGTCTTCTCTTCTTCCGTTTTCGGGGGTCTTCTCGCCGGACTCCTCTGCTATCTTCTGCTCTTTTGCTAGCTTTCTTACTAGTGGAGGAGCCCGGCTTTCTCCTTCGGTCTTCTTCCGATTTCGGGGGTCTTGTCCCGCTCTTTGGAGGTCTTCTGCTTCTCCTTCTTCTTCTCTTCTTCTTCCTTCTTCTGATGTTGACACAACGCTCTCTCTGGCCATAATAGCAGGGACACGTTGTGCAGCGACTTATATAGGGACAAGAGGCGGGGTCACCGGGTAATGTCACATGGTGACCCCGCCCCTTATGATGTCACAGTCCCGCTGGATAGTCCGATCGCGTGTACGCGACATATGTATGCTGGTGAGTTTCTCGTCAATGAAAAACAAATCTATTTGCTGCGTGATGTCCATAAATTGTATGAATTGCTTCTTGCAAGCTTTGGCAATAGTCTGTTTGGTTGCCAGCAACACAGTAGTCAGTTGAAACTGGGATTTATGGAGGAAGAGAGGTTTTCAGTGATGGCAAGATAATTTCGAGAGCTGCATGTAGTAGGAGCTGTATAGGGTAATCCCTCATGATGGATTACACACACACTTAGATTTTCTCATAGTAAGGTTAGCAATTGTTGGAGATAAAGCAGTCACAATTTATATAACTGATTGGCACATTGTAGAATAGACAGTTCAGTTCAGCTTTCAGTATTACACTGGAATGTTACTGGGGCACAGCTTCTGCTGTACAACTGGTCTCAAACAGCCCACTGAAGGGAATCATATGAAGGTCATGTCCCTCAGGATGTCCCTACTTGCCAGGAACCTTTCCCTGCGCTTTAGGCTGTCCCTATGAGACAAATCTCTCTCCCTGGCCAGCCACTCACTCAGAAGCGCACCCAAAAGGAGAAGCTTCACTTATTTGCACCCTCCCCCCTCCACTGCCACATTTGGCACTTTTTGGGGGGACGGGGGAGCGGGTACATGGTTTTGACAGGCACCCATACCCACTTCCTGGTAAGATTGCTGCACAGCAATCTCCATAATATCCAGCCCCTATTCCTTGCCCCCTCTGCCTTCTGGTACCTATGTGTGTCCCAGAAGACAATGGAACCATTCAGAAGGTGCAGCTCGGCTCGCATTGCACCTGCACCTGAAACCGATGGACGAATCAGCTTGAGATGCTGACATCTTGGGGTTCCTGGCAGGGGCGGATCCAGAGCCTAGTCTCGGGAGGGGCACTGCTAGAAAATATGTTTTTTTGGGGGCAATTTATCCGGGAAATGGCTGGTATTGTCGCTTCAATCATCACAGCACCATGGTTGTTATGGTGTTAGGATGATTGAAGCGTATTATTTCTATTATTACATTGTAATATAAAAATAAATGGTTCAACTCACCATAATGCAGAATCAGTGGGAGCCCTGAGGGTGTCACTTTCCACGTCACTTGCCACACACTGCACATTGTCACTTGTCACCAAATGTGTATTGGCACTTGCCACGTCACCTGCCACACATTGCAGATTGTCACTTGCCACGTCACCTGCCACACATTATGGATTGTCACTTGCCACATATTGCAGATTTTCACTTGCCACGTCGCCTGCCACACATTGTGGATTGTCACTTGCCACGTTGCCTGCCACACATTGCAGATCGTCACTTGCCACGTAGCCTGCCACACATTTCGGATTGTCACCTGCCATGTAGCCTGCCACATGTTGCAGATTTTCATTTGTCACGTAGCCTGCCACACATTGCGGATTGTCACTTGCCACGTAGCCTGCCACACATTGTGGATTGTCACTTGCCACATAGCCTGCCACACATTGCGGATTGTCACTTGCAACATAGCCTGACACACATTGCGGATTGTCACTTGCCACATAGCCTGCCACACATTGCGGATTGTCACTTGCCACATAGCCTGACACAGATTGCGGACTGTCACTTGCCACGTAGCCTGCCACACATTGCGGATTGCCACTTTCCACATAGCTTTCCACACATTGCGGATTGTCACTTGCCACGTAGCCTGCCACACATTGCGGATTGTCACTTGCCATGTAGTCTGCCACACGTTGTGGATTGTCACTTGCCACGTAGCCTGCCACACATTGAGGATTGTCACTTGCCATGTAGTCTGCCACACGTTGCGGATTGTCACTTGCCACGTAGCCTGCCACACATTGTGGATTGTCACTTGCCACATAGCCTGCCACACATTGCGGATTGTCACTTGCAACATAGCCTGACACACATTGCGGATTGTCACTTGCCACATAGCCTGCCACACATTGCGGATTGTCACTTGCCACATAGCCTGCCACACATTGCGGATTGTCACTTGCCACATAGCCTGACACACATTGAGGATTGTCACTTGCCACGTAGCCTGCCACACATTGCGGATTGCCACTTTCCACATAGCTTTCCACACATTGCGGATTGTCACTTGCCACGTAGCCTGCCACACATTGCGGATTGTTACTTGCCATGTAGTCTGCCACACGTTGTGGATTGTCACTTGCCACGTAGCCTGCCACACATTGAGGATTGTCACTTGCCAAGTAGCCTGCCACACATTGCGGATTGTCACTTGCCACGTAGCCTGCCACACATTGCGGATTGTCACTTTCCAAATAGTATGCCACACATTGCGGATTGTCACTTGCCACATAGCCTGCCACACGTTGCGGATTGTCACTTGCCACGTAGCCTGCCACACATTGAGGATTGTCACTTGCCACGTAGCCTTCCACACATTGCAGATTGCCACTTGCCACATAGTCTACCACAGGTTGCGGATTGTCACTTGCCACGTAGCCTGCCACACATTGAGGATTGTCACTTGCCACGTAGCCTGCCACACATTGCGGATTGTCACTTGCCACGTAGCCTGCCACACATTGTGGATTGTCACTTGCCATGTAGCCTGCCACACATTGCGGATTGTCACTTGCCACATAGCCTGCCACACATTGCGGATTGTCCCTTGCCACGTAGCCTGCCACACATTGAGGATTGTCACTTGCCACATAGCCTGCCACACATTGCGGATTGTCACTTGCCACACAGCCTGCCACACGTTGTGGATTGTCACTTGCCACGTAGCCTGCCACACATTGCGGATTGTCACTTGCCACGTAGCCTGCCACACATTGCGGATTGTCACTTGCCATGTAGTCTGCCACACGTTGCGGATTGTCACTTACCACGTAGCCTGCCACACATTGTGGATTGTCACTTGCCACATAGCCTGCCACACATTGCAGATTGTCACTTGCAACATAGCCTGCCACACATTGCGGATTGTCACTTGCCACATAGCCTGCCACACATTGCGGATTGTCACTTGCCACATAGCCTGACACACATTGCGGACTGTCAATTGACACATAACCTGCCACACATTGCGGATTGTCACTTGCCACATAGCCTGCCACACATTGCGGATTGCCACTTGCCACATAGCTTGCCACACATTGCGGATTGTCACTTGCCACGTAGCCTGCCACACATTGCGGATTGTCACTTGTGTGGCAGCACGCAGGTAAAATCACCTGGTTGTATCCAGGATGGGAAATATGTGTGTCCTAGATTCAGGCTTTATGCAGACTTTTACAATTAGAGGGGAAGAGTTAATGAGCCCAGCTGTAGTAAGTGGGCTCATTAAGACCTCTACAAAAAACCCCAGCATGCATAGGAAGATGCTCCATCCTGGAACCAGTTTTGTGTTGTATAGACTGGGGAGTGTGTCACCTGTACTGTGCGGTGAGTTAACGCCTGTGTGGCAAAACCTTTACAACAAAGGCAGGGACTGGTACAGCACAAGGCTGCACCCAGTTGTTAGACAGGGAGTCTACGTGTGTAGTTAGAGGTGAAGCTGACCAGGATTTATTTTCTTGTTTTATTTTGTTTGGCTGTTACCGTATATACTCGAGTATAAGCCGAGATTTTCAGCCTCTTTTTTGAGGCTGAAAGTGCCCCCCTCGGCTTATACTCGAGTCATCGCTGTCTGCCCGCTCGATCAGCGTGTCGAGCAGACAGACAGCGGCCATTCTATTCAAAAGCCGCGCCTCCGGCTCCGCCTTCGCCTGTGATAGGCGGAACACTGAATTTCCCAGCAGCCTGTGTTCCGCCTATCACGGACATCGTATCATCCTCGTACTACGGACGAGGATGATACGACGTCTGTGATAGGCGGAACACAGGCTGCTGGGAAATTCAGTGTTCCGCCTATCACAGGCGAAGGCGGCGGCGCAGCTTTTGAATTTTACAATGGCCGCCGACGAAGAGGGCACGGGACGGAGGCAAGGCAAGGCACGGCACGGCACGGGACGGGACGGGACGGATGCAAGGAGGCAAGGCACGACACGGGACGGATGCAAGGAGGCAAGGCACGGCACGGGACGGAGGCAAGGAGGCAAGGCACGGGACGGAGGCTCGGGACAAAGGTAGGCTGGACACACACACACACACACACACACACACACACACACACACATGGATGGAGACACACACAGGGATGGATGGATGGATGGATGGAGACACACACACACAGGGATGGATGGATGGATGGATGGAGACACACACACACAGGGATGGATGGATGGATGGATGGAGACACACACACACAGGGATGGATGGATGGATGGACACACACACACACAGGGATGGATGGACGGACACACAGGGATGGACGGACACACAGGGATGGACGGACACACAGGGATGGACGGACACACACACAGGGATGGACAGGCATGTCTCACCCTCGGCTTATACACGAGTCAATAAGTTTGCCAGTTTTTTGGGGGGTAAATTGGGGGCCTCGGCTTATATTCGGGTCGGCCTATACTCGAGTATATACGGTATATGTATCACTGCATGTAGCATAAATAAACCGGATCTTTTGTTTTTTTAACCTACACCGCTGTCTGCTGTGCCTGACTTTGTGTTGTGAACCCATCCAGGGGGTCACACACACCCGCTGCCGAGCTAACCCCTCACACTTGCCATGTAGTCTGCCACACGTTGCGGATTGTCACTTGCCACGTAGCCTGCCACACATTGAGGATTGTCACTTGCCAAGTAGCCTGCCACACATTGCGGATTGTCACTTGCCACGTAGCCTGCCACATATTGCAGCTTGTCACTTGCCACGTAGCCTGCCACACATTGCGTATTGTCACTTGCCACATAGCCTGCCACACATTGCGGATTGTCACTTGCCACGTAGCCTGCCACACGTTGCGGATTGTCACTTGCCACACAGCCTGCCACACGTTGTGGATTGTCACTTGCCACGTAGCCTGCCACACATTGCGGATTGTCACTTGCCACGTAGCCTGCCACACATTGCGGATTGTCACTTGCCATGTAGTCTGCCACACGTTGCGGATTGTCACTTACCACGTAGCCTGCCACACATTGTGGATTGTCACTTGCCACATAGCCTGCCACACATTGCAGATTGTCACTTGCAACATAGCCTGCCACACATTGCGGATTGTCACTTGCCACATAGCCTGCCACACATTGCGGATTGTCACTTGCCACATAGCCTGACACACATTGCGGACTGTCAATTGACACATAACCTGCCACACATTGCGGATTGTCACTTGCCACATAGCCTGCCACACATTGCGGATTGCCACTTGCCACATAGCTTGCCACACATTGCGGATTGTCACTTGCCACGTAGCCTGCCACACATTGCGGATTGTCACTTGTGTGGCAGCACGCAGGTAAAATCACCTGGTTGTATCCAGGATGGGAAATATGTGTGTCCTAGATTCAGGCTTTATGCAGACTTTTACAATTAGAGGGGAAGAGTTAATGAGCCCAGCTGTAGTAAGTGGGCTCATTAAGACCTCTACAAAAAACCCCAGCATGCATAGGAAGATGCTCCATCCTGGAACCAGTTTTGTGTTGTATAGACTGGGGAGTGTGTCACCTGTACTGTGCGGTGAGTTAACGCCTGTGTGGCAAAACCTTTACAACAAAGGCAGGGACTGGTACAGCACAAGGCTGCACCCAGTTGTTAGACAGGGAGTCTACGTGTGTAGTTAGAGGTGAAGCTGACCAGGATTTATTTTCTTGTTTTATTTTGTTTGGCTGTTACCGTATATACTCGAGTATAAGCCGAGATTTTCAGCCTCTTTTTTGAGGCTGAAAGTGCCCCCCTCGGCTTATACTCGAGTCATCGCTGTCTGCCCGCTCGATCAGCGTGTCGAGCAGACAGACAGCGGCCATTCTATTCAAAAGCCGCGCCTCCGGCTCCGCCTTCGCCTGTGATAGGCGGAACACTGAATTTCCCAGCAGCCTGTGTTCCGCCTATCACGGACATCGTATCATCCTCGTACTACGGACGAGGATGATACGACGTCTGTGATAGGCGGAACACAGGCTGCTGGGAAATTCAGTGTTCCGCCTATCACAGGCGAAGGCGGCGGCGCAGCTTTTGAATTTTACAATGGCCGCCGACGAAGAGGGCACGGGACGGAGGCAAGGCAAGGCACGGCACGGCACGGGACGGGACGGGACGGATGCAAGGAGGCAAGGCACGACACGGGACGGATGCAAGGAGGCAAGGCACGGCACGGGACGGAGGCAAGGAGGCAAGGCACGGGACGGAGGCTCGGGACAAAGGTAGGCTGGACACACACACACACACACACACACACACACACACATGGATGGAGACACACACAGGGATGGATGGATGGATGGATGGAGACACACACACACAGGGATGGATGGATGGATGGATGGAGACACACACACACAGGGATGGATGGATGGATGGATGGAGACACACACACACAGGGATGGATGGATGGATGGACACACACACACACAGGGATGGATGGACGGACACACAGGGATGGACGGACACACAGGGATGGACGGACACACAGGGATGGACGGACACACAGGGATGGACGGACACACACACAGGGATGGACAGGCATGTCTCACCCTCGGCTTATACACGAGTCAATAAGTTTGCCAGTTTTTTTGGGGGTAAATTGGGGGCCTCGGCTTATATTCGGGTCGGCCTATACTCGAGTATATACGGTATATGTATCACTGCATGTAGCATAAATAAACCGGATCTTTTGTTTTTTTAACCTACACCGCTGTCTGCTGTGCCTGACTTTGTGTTGTGAACCCATCCAGGGGGTCACACACACCCGCTGCCGAGCTAACCCCTCACACTTGCCATGTAGTCTGCCACACGTTGCGGATTGTCACTTGCCACGTAGCCTGCCACACATTGAGGATTGTCACTTGCCAAGTAGCCTGCCACACATTGCGGATTGTCACTTGCCACGTAGCCTGCCACATATTGCAGCTTGTCACTTGCCACGTAGCCTGCCACACATTGCGTATTGTCACTTGCCACATAGCCTGCCACACATTGCGGATTGTCACTTGCCACGTAGCCTGCCACACGTTGCGGATTGTCACTTGCCACGTAGCCTGCCACACATTGCGGATTGTCACTTGCCACTTAGCCTGCCACACATTGAGGATTGTGAAAAATATAAAAATGTAGCGCTAAAAAAATGAACTCAAAAACCTAAAGGAAAATTTTAAGTGAATGTAAGTGACCTATACTCAAAAAAAGGAAAACTTTGCACTGATTATAAAACAGGTACAAACAACAATATGTGCAGAGTGTAATCCCTGGTGCTATATAAATACAACAACCAGTGATTCCCATGCTCGAGGGTTACGTACCTCAGGAGCATCCCATATTGCTTTTTTCTTAGTACAATTATTCTTTTGTGAACACTTTTTATATTTGTATAATACTTAATTTTTTATTAAAACCAATCGTTTTTTTTTTTACCTACACCATCCGGAGCCCTTTCTTTTTCTTATTCCTGTTATATGCTACCTGTATGAACTCTTGAATTGGAGGTGGGATACATTGGTTTCCTGAGGTACCGTCACCCTCGAGCATGGGAATCACTGGTTGGTAATTATTCGGCCCATCTGTCTTCATTTGGGATTGTGGACGCTCCTAAGAGGAATCCATACCGTGACCCTTCCCTGCAGAGGCTGGAGTACAATCCTTTGGGATTACAAGCTTTTTAGACCCATTGTCGTACGGCATGCGGGTCCAACAGTTTTTGTAAGCGTATCCATCTTCTACCTTCAAATTGTTGCATCTACAGATATCTCAACAGACTAATAGATTGCCGTGGTGTGTCTCCTTGTTACCTTGATTCAAGGTCCATATGAGAAGATTGGTCACTCTCTCTCCGTACAAGTGGACTTTTGTACAGATTGATGAACTGTTAATAGTTTATCTTTCAGGATTCATGTCATGTGACCTCACTGTTACTACATTGTTTATGCACTGTCGTATTTATATAGCACCAGGGATTACACTCTGCACATATTGTTGTTTGTACCTGTTTTATAATCAGTGCAAAGTTTTCCTTTTTTTTGAGTATAGGTCACTTATATTCACTTAAAACTTTCCTTTAGGTTTTTGAGTTTTTTAGCGCTACATTTAAATTTTTTTCACATTTATTACAACTTTGTATGTTTGAGTATTAGCTGCTAGTTTGATTTAAGTAGCGCAGTGTTTTGCTTTTTTCGTATTTACATATTGAGGATTGTCACTTGCCACGTAGCCTGCCACACATTGCGAATTGTCACTTGCCATATAGCCTGCCACACATTGCGGATTGTCACTTGCCACGTAGCCTGCCACACATTGAGGATTGTCACTTGCCACGTAGCCTGCCACACATTGCGGCTTGCTACTTGCCAAATAGTCTGCCACACATTGCGGATGGTCACTTGCCACGTAGCCTGCCACACATTGCGGATTGTCACTTGCCATGTAGTCTGCCACACGTTGCGGATTGTCACTTGCCACGTAGCCTGCCACACATTGCGGATTGTCACTTGCCATGTAGCCTGCCACACATTGCGGGTTGTCACTTGCCACATAGCCTGCCACAAGTTGCGGATTGTCACTTGCCACGTAGCCTGCCACACATTGTGGATTTTGTCACTTGCCACGTAGCCTGCCACACATTGCGGATTGTCACTTGCCAAGTAGCTTGCCACACATTGCGGATTGTCACTTGCCACGTAGCCTGCCACACATTGTGGATTGTCACTTGCCACATAGCCTGCCACACGTTGCGGATTGTCACTTGCCACGTAGCCTGCCACACATTGCGGATTGTCACTTGCCACGTAGCTTACCACACATTGCAGATTGTCACTTGCCACGTAGCCTGCCACACATTGCAGATTGTCACTTGCCATGTAGTCTGCCACACGTTGCGGATTGTCACTTGCCACGTAGCCTGCCACACATTGCGGATTGTCACTTGCCACGTAGCCTGCCACACATTGCGGATTGTCACTTGCCATGTAGTCTGCCACACGTTGCGGATTGTCACTTGCCACGTAGCCTGCCACACATTGTGGATTGTCACTTGCCACATAGCCTGCCACAGGTTGCGGATTGTCACTTGCCACGTAGCCTGCCACACATTGCGGATTGTCACTTGCCACGTAGCCTGCCACACATTGCAGATTGTCACTTGCCATGTAGTCTGCCACACTTTGCGGATTGTCATTTGCCACGTAGCCTGCTACACATTGCGGATTGTCACTTGCCACATAGCCTGCCACACATTGCGGATTGTCACTTGCCACGTAGCCTGCCACATATTGCGGATTGTCACTTGCCACATAGCCTGCCACACATTGCGGATTGTCACTTGCCATGTAGGCTGCCACACTTTGCGGATTGTCACTTGCCACGTCACCTGCCACACATTGCGTATTGTCACTTGCCACGTAGCCTGCCACATATTGCGGCTTGTCACTTGCCACGTAGCCTGCCACACATTGCGGATTGTCACTTGCCACATAGCCTGCCACACATTGCGGATTGTCACTTGCCACGTAGCCTGCCACACAATGTGGATTGTCACTTGCCACGTATCCTGCCACACATTGAGGATTGTGAAAAATATAAAAATGTAGCGCTAAAAAAATGAACTCAAAATCCTAAAGGAAAATTTTAAGTGAATGTAAGTGACCTATACTCAAAAAAAAAGGAAAAACAACAATATGTGCAGAGTGTAATCCCTGGTGCTATATAAATACGACAGTGCATAAACAATGTTGTAACAGTGAGGTCACATGACGCGAATCCTGAAAGATAAACTATTAACAGTTCATCAATCTGTACAATAGTCCACTTGCATGGAGAGAGAGTGACCAATCTTCTCATATGGACCTTGAATCAAGGTAACAAGGAGACTCACCACTACAATCTATTAGTCTGTAGAGATATTTGTAGATGCAACAATCTGAAGGTATAAGATGGATACACTTACCAAAACAGTTGGAGCCACATGCCATACGACAATGGGTCTAAAAAGCTTGTAATCCCAAAGGATTGTACTCCAGCCTCTGGAGGGAAGGGTCACGGTACGGAATCCTCTTATGCCGCGTACACACGACTGGACTGAACTCCGAAGGAGTTTCCAACGGAGTTCCGCCGGAGTTCCGACAGAGTTCCGTGGAAACGGACTTGTCTACACACGATCACAACAAAGTCCGCCCGTCTGGTACGCGGTGACGTACACCAGGGCTGACTAGACTATTAAACGGAAGTTCAATACCAAGTGCGCCACCCCTTGGGCTCCTTCTGCTAATTTCGTGTTTACCTCGTGTTAGCAGAAGTTTGGTGAGAGACGATTCGCGCTTTTCAGACTCATATTTTTCAGAACGTTTAACTGCTTTTCAGTTTGTGCTTGTGAGGTTTGTATCTGTTTTTTAGTGCGTGTAGTCAGGTCGTCTCTGTATTTTGCAGTGCGATCTGCTGCACTCGTTGCTGACTTTCAGCTCGCTCTTCACAGGCCTTGCTGTTCTTCAGTGACTTCTGTTAAGTTCGCTCTGACAAGCCGACCGCTTTGAAGCCATGTTGCGTGTACGTACTCGTCATCGAGTTCGTGCTTTGCTTGTGCTTGGGGTTGTAGTTTATTATTCAACCCAAGACCAGTCCCTGAACAGGGTGGGGAGGAGTTCATGGACGAAGAATTGGTTACTCCAGCGTGACCAGTTCTCTCACATGCCTTTGCTTCGTGAGATCCGGGAGAATAATCCTGATAATTTCAGGAATTATCTCCGGACCCCATTTTTCACCGTCTGCTGGCTTTGCTGACCCCTTATATCACCAGGCAGGATACCTGCATGCGGCAAGCCATCACTCCGGAGCAGAGGCTCATCGCCACGTTGCGCTACTTGGCGACAGGGAGAAGCCTTTAGGACCTCAAGTTCTCCACAGGCATCTCCCCCCAGGCTCTGGGGATCATTATTCCAGAGACCTGTTCTGCCATCATACAGGTCCTGCAGGAGGACTATATTAAGGTAAGATTTATCATTTAACATCACATTTTATTGTCTTTAATGTTTGCTAATGTCTTGTATTTCTTTCCTCAATCTCTAATTACCATGATTGCAATATGCTGTGAATGTCCCCTTTGTCCTCATGCATGCTGTAATCTTTTAATGCTCCTTTTTTGTCTTTCATGCATATTTGCCTTCATTAAACCTCACCAACATGCTATGGTAGGCCCATATCCACCTAGTCTAGTCACTTAAAATGTCTTTTGTCAGCTCCATTGTATTGCTTTATCCTAAAACCAAACATTTACTTTCAAATATTTTTATTGATAACAAGCATAGAAAGCAAACAGTCACTGCTACAAGCATATGCTCAAAAATACATTTTACAGCAAAGCATCAGACATAGAGAGAGAGTCAGGCTACATTCAGATTTGCAAAATGAACTACACGCTAGAGCGCGGAGTAGAGCTTGAGCCTACGATTCACATCATTAGTAGTACCACGAGGGCAGAGCCCAGTAAATACTGCAAAGAAAATGAGTGGGCGGGCCCTGTCCAGGTTACTGTGGCAACAGTGTTCATAAACGTATTATGCAGATTGAGCTTCATTATCAAGAGTGCATAATGGGTAAAAGGGAAGGGTAAGACAGAAAAAGAGAAAAGAGGAAAGAAAAAAAGAAGAACCGAAACTAAAGGTAGACCGTAGAGGAAAGAAAGGAACAAAGGAAAGAGTAGAGTTGGGGAGGAGGATAGTACTGACCAGGTGGCTCAAGGTTGTCACGAAGGGGTATGAGCCTCTCCGAACCTTTATGGGTAGAGCTCAGGGCTCCAGAAGCTGTCTATCGAATCCAGGGGGAAGGAAATGGTCTGACCAAGGGCGCCAGATTTTAAGATGATGTGGGATCATATCCACTATTGTGGCCTCTATTTTGCTGTGTATCATAGCCTGGGTGACCCTATTCTTAACTTCCGCAATGTGCAGAAGCGGGGACTTGCATGCTTTCGCTATTGTCTGCTTGCCAGCTGTAGTAAGTTGCAAAAAGAGACGCAGTTGCGACTTAGTAAAGTCTTGTGGTGGGAGGTTAAGTAGGGCAAGAGATGGGTCGGGAGAGAGGGCCACTTTAAACATGGTTGAAACCATTCGGAATATTGTTGCCCAGAAGCGCTGAACCACAGGACACGTCCACCAAATATGAAGGTGGGTGCCACCAGTGTCACAACCACAGAAGCAATTAGGGGAGTATGATGGTAAATATCTAGCAATCCTGGTCGGGACCAGATACCATCTCATGAGGACTTTATAACTGGCTTCTAGTGCAACAATATTCTGTGAGGAAAGCTTAGTAGTTGCCCATATCGTTGACCAATCGCTAATATCCAGGTCCGTGGCTAGGTCCTTGGACCAAGCAGAAGCATACGAGGGAGCTAGGGATGAGGTAGACGTGAGATATGCATAGAGGCTGGAGATTATGCCCGGGGCATGGGCGTCTGAGTCACATATATCCTCGAAAATAGATAATTTGTTCAGCACCCTTTGTGGTCCCAAGAGGGTTTGGACAAAGTGGGAAATTTGGAGGTACCGAAAGCACTCTCGGGAGGGGAGTTGCAAATGGGCTTGTATGGATGGAAAGGATTTCAGGACACCGTTCGAAATGAAGTCCCGCACACGTTCCAGGCCGGCACGAGTCCAGGCCAGGAAGGAGGCAGGCTGAGAGAATGCGGGATGGAATAGTGGGTGGCCAAGAAGAGATAGTAGGGGTAAATGCGGAGAGGTCAATTTAAAAGGTCTGCGTAATTTGTCCCAAATTTTCATAGAATGTAGGGTTATGGGATTAGAAATAGGTCCCCGGGCAGTGGCGGGGAGCCACAAGAGATTAGTGATGTTTATAGGATGAAGATATATTGCCTCCAGAGCCACCCAGAGAGGGATCTCCGTTTTCGCGTGGTAGAGGGTCAGCTGAGCAAGCTGAGCGGCCTGAAAGTAACGGAGAAAATTGGGAACACCAAGACCCCCATTGAGCTTACTGCGGAGTAAAGTCGATCGTGAAATTCGGGGGGCCTTAGTGCCCCAAATGTATTTATACACCCGACTCTGGATCGCTCTGTGGAAATAAGGTGGAATCGTGACCGGGAGGACTCTATATAGGTACAGCAACTTCGGCAACAAGGACATTTTCACAGCTGCGATCCGCCCTAGCCATGAGACGTGTAGAGGCAGCCAGGTGTCAAGCAGGTAGGACAGATCTTTTAACATTGGGAGATAATTAGAGCGGAATAGGTGGGCAGGGTCGCTAGTCAATTTGATACCTAAGTAAGAAAGTGAGGAGGAGGACCATTGAAAGGGGAAATTACTTTGTATAAGGTCAAGGATATCTGGAGGGAGAGACACATTAAGGGCCTTAGATTTCGCTTGGTTGACCTCTAATCCAGATACTCTTGCAAATTTAGCTAGGAGTTGTAGGAGGTTGGGCAGGGTGATATGTGGGGATGTAACGAATAACAAGGCGTCATCAGCGAAAAGGCATATTTTGTGAGTTGTAGAAGCAATGTCTATACCATGAATATTGGAGTCAGTTCTAATTAAGGCAGCAAGGGGTTCAATTACTAGGGCAAATATTAATGGGGATAAGGGGCAGCCCTGCCTTGTCCCTCTACTTATTGGGAAACACTCTGAACTAAAGCCAGAGTACCTAACAAACGCCTGCGGATGAGTATACAGAGCACTTACCCATTGTAAGAAGTTGGGGCCAAAACCCCAACGTCCCAAAATGTAGTGAAGGTAGGGCCATGAGACCGTATCGAAAGCCTTCCTAATATCAAGAGATAAAAGGTGCATAGGAATCTTACGAGACATGGCTATGTGTTGTAGAAGGACAACCCGACGTATGTTGTCGCCAGCCTGGCGACGGGGAATGAATCCCACCTGGTCCTTATGAATCAGGCCTCCAATAATTGGGTTAAGTCTCAGGGCGAGAATTTTAGCTAGGAGCTTCACATCTACATTTAAGAGGGATATGGGCCTATAGTTGGACCAGAGGGTATGGTCAGTATTGGGTTTAGGGATCATGGCAATAATGGCAGTCAGCGAGTCTCGACCAAGGGATTGTTGATGTAGCAGGGCGTTGAAAGAATTAGAAAGAAGTGGGGCAAGGGTGGTCGCAAATTTCTTGTAATATACAGCAGGAAGACCATCCGGGCCAGGACGTTTATGAGGCTTAAGTGATTTGATGGCGCCAAGGACCTCTTCTACCGAGATAGGTTTATCTATAGACTCCCGGCTAGCATCAGGCAATGTAGGTATAGATAAGTCTTGGAAGAGCATCTCTGCCTCAGAAGAGGGAAGAGACCCCCTCGTTTCATATAGGTTAGCAAGACGCTTACGAAATTCAGAAAGTACATTAACAGGGTTACTAGTATGAGTGCCATTAGCCAGCCGGAGTCTAATAGGTTTGTGAGTATGGTCTGGTCGCCGGAGGCTCAGCGCCAAAAGGGTATCTGGCTTGTTGGCTTTTGTGTAGATTTTATGGCCGGACCGGCGAATCTAGCTCCAACTTGGTTACTTCAAGCTGTTTCTTGTTAGTATTGGAGGGGGTCGCCTGGAATTGTAGGAACTGGCGTTGGAAGTCAGCTTCTAACTGTTGCAATTTGAGTCTTTTATCTCGCTTAAGATGAGTGGCAACTGAGATACAGGTACCTCTCATCACCGGTTTGTGCGCTTCCCAGAGCAGGGTTGGCGAGATATCCGGACCAGCGTTAAATTGGAGATAGTCATTAAGGGCCGTTTGAATATCAAGGCAATAGGACTGGTTAGTAAGGAGGGCCTCATTCATACACCAAGATTTGTTGTCAGGGCGGGGTATTAATGACGAGACCGTAGTTACAACAGCACAGTGATCTGACCACGTGATGGGTTGTATGGAGGATTGTAGTAGAATTGGGGAGGATGCGATTGGTACAAGGATATGGTCAATTCTAGAGAATGAGTTATGCGGGGGGGAATAGTAGGTATAGTTTTTCTTCAATGGGTTACACTCTCTCCAGGAATCCAAAAGGGAGTGTTGTTGCAGTAATCTATGAAATTGTGAAGCAGGGGAATAATGATCTGATGAATAGGGGGACTTATCAAGATGCGGATGAAGTACCAAATTTGAATCGCCACACATAAATAACGTACCTTTGGAGTGTGCCCTAACTACCTGCAGGAGGTGGGTGAAGAAGGGGATCGGGTTGACATTTGGGGCATAGTAGGAGACAAAAGTTGTTTCCACGTCCTGCAAAAGGCCCACCAATATAATATAACGGCCTGAGGGATCCTTGATCGCTGTTTGTAATTTAAAGGGCAAGGTGTGGTGGAAAGCAAGTAAAACCCCTCTGTGTTTAGTATCGGCAGAGGCGGTGTATACCAGGGGATAACGAGAGTTGAAATATTTAGGGGTGTTGCGGGCAGTAAAGTGAGTTTCCTGGAGGGCAACAATGTCGGCCTTCAGGGAAGAAAAGGTGCGAAAGGCCTTAGTTCTCTTATGTGGGGAGTTAAGTCCCTTAACATTAAGGGAGATTATATTTAAAGGAGCCATCTAGGTGAGCGGAGAAGGGTAAGTAGAAAAAAGGGGAAGAGAGGAGGGTGAGCCACCCGGCCAGTAAGGGAGAGAAAAAGGAAGGAGAAAAGCAAGAAAGAAGCATAGAGAAGGAAAGAAACAATAGGGGGGAGAGAAAGAAGGGAGAGTGGTGTACAAGGCGTAGGGCACCCCATTAATAGAGAAAAATGGAACAAAGTATCTGTAGTGCCCAACCAAATAGTGCGCTAGCTCCACAGCCAGAAAAACCGACCGAAGAGAGAGAGCACCGGAGGGTGGGGGAGCAGTGACAACTCCCCACTGCAAGCGGATCTAACAATTAAATCTATACAATTGAGTATAGGACAACATCCTGAATAAGAGTAACATAAACTAGACAAGAGGTAAACGGCAGTAGTTATAGCCTTCTAAACATAGGGGTTTTACAACTATCCCGTGTCGGAGGTGGGGACGCAAAAAGGATCAAGGGGGAGGGAGGCAGGGGGAATGGGTGGGTGGGGGAAAGAAAGGGGAAGGTAAGGGGAGGAAAGGGGGGGGGATTAGGAGGAGAGGAAAAAGGGGAGCAAGGGAGGGAAAAGGGGGAGGGCAAAAGGTACGGGAAGGAGGGAGGGAAACAGCCAGCCCACGAGTTGCATAAGTAGGAACAGGCTAGGAAAAACATAAATCACTGTTTACTGGGTAAGGCGCTGGAGGAGGTGTGGAAAAAGACACCCAGCGGAAAAGAAGGGGCGGAGCATAAGGGCGAGAGGAGGGGAGACAAGCAAGTCACGTCCCCACCCCCCGTCCAGCCCCCCCCTCCCCCAGCGGACAAACCGAAAAAAACATACGTAAAAAAAACTGAATAAAACATTCGTAGGAAGGATATACATGCAGGTGAAGTCAACGAAGTATATAACAGTACATACAACAAAAAATGACTGAACCAGTGCTACATCCCCAATAGGGGACGCAGAGATCTCATGGGCCACCTAAGTAAGGGCATCGCAAACACACCCAGTTACCGTTCCCCGGGTGGCAGCACAATAACAAATAGGTACGTAGAGCAAAAGGAGAAGACAAAAATGAAGAAGAAAAAATGAAAAAATGGAAAATGAAAAATGAAAAAAGAAAAAATGGAGAAACAAAAAATATATAAAACTTGAGGTGTCAAAAAACCGTTAGTTGTAGTGCTGCATCGGCGGGGCTGCAATGAGGGCCCAGAGGTCGGGGCCACAATGAAGTACTCCAAGAGTACTGAGGAGGAAAGGAGGAAGCACCCTTAGGCATATCAACGAGGTGTGCGGGACTTCGGGCTGAGAAAGGCATCTTCAGAACGACGTGAAGGGGTCCCCTTGCGGATAGATGCCGGGTCCAGTGGATTGCGCTTCGGTGTGGCCGAATATGGATGCGCCGTGGACCGAGCCGGGGTGCGGGGTAGCGCAGTCTCCGAGATTTGAGCCGGCAAGGTCAGGCGAAGAGATTCCAGTAGATGTTGCAAGGATTCCGGGGTTGAGCACGAATGCTGCTGGCCCTGATGTGTAAACTGCAGGGCGAAGGGGAACCTCCAGGTGTACTTAAGCTGGTGTTTCATTAAGATTTGAAGCTGGGGTTTCATGGCACGGCGTTTGGCTATAGTCAGCGGAGCCAGGTCAGAGAAAAGCTGGTATTGATGTGTTTGGAAGAGCAAGTCTTCCTTCTTACGGGCATCATTTAGCAACTGTTCTTTTGTGCGAAAGAAATGTAACTTCACAATAATATCCCGAGGGGGACCATCCGTTTGGCGGCGTGTAAGGGCTCGATGAATCCTGTCGAACTCAAGCCGCTCTATTGGGATGGAGGGTGAGAGTTCCTGGAACAGTGCAGTTGTAAAAGATTGTATATCATCTACAGTTTCGGGGATGCCGCGTAGGCGCAGGTTGGACCTGCGGGAGCGGTTTTCGGCGTCCTCTAAACGGGAAAGTAAAGTAGCGTTCTCCTCCCTTAGCACAGAGAAGTTCTGAGAATGTTCTTGGAGGGTAAGCTCCATATCATCGACTCTTGTCTCCAGGTCAGCCGTGCGTTGGCCTATTTCACGGATTTCCCGTGACAACCTGTCCGAGGTAGTCTTGAGAGCTTTTTGGAGCATGGTCTCCATGTGTTTCAAAAAGGTAGCTTGAGACATACCTGAAGAAGGTAGAGGTGGAGAACCGCCAAGATTAGAGTCCGATTCGTCGTCATCCCCACTTTCCGCCTGGTCCGAGGCCACAGGAGAGGTAACGTGGTGTTTAGCTAAGGCCTTAGCCGCCATTTTGGAAGAAGCCCGGGCCAGAGCTTCCTTGATGGGTTTCGGCTTATTCTTGCCCTTCGGTCCCGTGAGTACCATCCCGGGGAACGCCAGTATCGTCCCAAAGGTGATCCGTATTAAATCGCGGCAAAATGCAGGTTCAGACGGGTAAAATTGATCCGATCATGCAGCGGGGAGCGCGGAGCTCTAAGGGAGAACGTCTGCCATGTCGAGCTTCGCGCATGCGCACCCCAAAACCAAACATTTAATATTATTGCAAATGGTCTGTGTGTCCTTAACTGAATCCCCCCCCCCCTTAATAGTATCCCAAATGGTCTGTGTGTCCTTAACTGAATCCCCCCCCCTTAATAGTATCCCAAATGGTCTGTGTGTCCTTGACTGCATCCCCCCCCCCCCCCCCCTTAATATAATTCCAAATAGTCTGTGTGTCTTTAAATTTATGTTGAATTATATGTTGTATTTTTAACCCACTTCAACTGGAATGATTTCCCCCCTTCCTGACCATCAGCACTTTTTGTGATTTGGCAGTGCGTTGCTTGAATTGACAATTGTGCGTCCTTGTAACATGGCTCCTCTAGTAAATTATCGCCATTTTATTAGCACAAATAGAGGTTTTATTTGGTTGTCTTTGATCACCTCTGCTTTTTTTGTTTTTGCGATTAACCACCAACAAAACTAAACCGCATTTTTACAAATATGCATTATTTTTCAGTTTTCGCTATAAGAAATATACCCCCAAAAATATATTAACCAGAATTTTTTGTACATCATTTTATGCTGATAAGTATTCTTAAACATATTTGTTGATAAAATGAATCGCAATAAGCGTTTATTGATTGGTTTGTGCAAAAGTTCTAGCGTATACGAAATATGGTCTAGTTTGATGGCATTTTTTTAATCTTGCAATTTTTGGAAATAGTAATGGTGGTGATAACCGATTTTTTTTTTATTGTGACTGCCACATTATGGCGGACACATTGGACAATTTCCATACATTTTTGGGACCATTGTCATTAATACAGTGATCAATGCTCTAAAATAGTATTGATTACTGTAAAAATGTCACATGCAGTGAAGGTGTTAACCACAAGGGGGCAGAGGAATGGTTAAGTGTGTTCTGGGTGAGTGTTTATAACTGTCTGGGAGATGGGCTAGCAGTGACATGACCCTGATCACTGCTCCCGATGACAGGGAGCAGACGATCGGTGTCCTGTCACTAGGCAGAAGTGGGAAATAATGTTTTTGTTGTAATATACAATGTTTAATGTGCAAAAGTACTTATTTTGTTTTTTTATGCTTTGCCTCCCCAGTTTCCTTCATCGCCACAGGAATTGCAGACTGTGGCATCCCATTTTGCCACCCGTTGGGACTTTCCCAACTGCGGTGGGGCGATAGATGGGAAGCACGTCCACATCGTGCCACCACCCCATTCGGGGTCATACTATTACAACTATAAGGGGTTTCACAGTATTGTGTTAATGGCGGTGGTGTCAGCACAATATGAATTTATGTATGTGGACGTGGGGAAGAATGGCTGGATGTCGGATGGAGGAGTCTTCGCCCAGACGGAGTTCTACCAGCGTCTACAGACAGGTGGCCTGGGACTGCCACCTGATACAGATAATGTGGAAGGACTCCCCTTCGTCTTCATAGCTGATGAAGCTTTCAGTCTGGACGAGCACGTGATGAGGCCTTTCCCCCAAAGAACCCTCACCCCGGAGAGGAGGGTTTTCAACTACCGGCTGGCCAGAGCGAGAAGAGTTGTTGAAAATGCCTTTGGAATAATGGCCAGCCGGTTCCGCGTTTTTCTAACTCCCATACACATGGCGGAATACAAACGTAATCATGTTGTCCTTACATGTTGCATCTTGCACAATTATTTAAATAAGAACTCTTCTAATTATCTATCTTCATTTGGTCCTGAGGCTGGACTTGTTACCGAAAATATGACAGGCCTGGATACTGGCCGTACTGGCTTGGCCCCCCAAAGTGCCCCTGAGGTTCGGGAAAAATATGTGACTTCATTTAACGGTAGGGGGGCCATTGCAATGCCACGCAATCTTTAATTTTTAAAAATTAAAATAATAAAAGAAGATACAATCAGGAATGTTTTTCTTGCTTGCTTTTTGTTTGTGCTGTCTCCTATGTTATCCTAGTGCACTTGTAGTGCCAAGTGTATTTTCATTAATTAAATAAGGCCCATTGTCACTGGAAACACAAAATCACTTTTCCAAAACTGGTATTGAGCATTGAAAGAAGACGCCACACATTGTTGATTATTCCAATTTTTTATTTGGCCACATTCACATGTGCCTTTTTTTTTTTTTTTAGCACAATATAGTTTATTAAAGAGAATAAAGTAAATACAAAGGGGTGTAAGCATTACAGAAAATGTATAACAAAAAAGTAGATTATGGATATTATAGACATCAAATTTGTCGAAACAAGATCTTAAGGATGAATCTTATGAATATAATCACAACAGTAATTAGATTATAACAGCCAGAATATAAATATGAATAATGGTGAGTATAATCATATTGGTGTGTTGTAATAGACTGGGTATGAATGGTTGATGGTTTAGATATTATAGTGAACAAAAAGTACTAGGTAGGGTGAGGCAAGTAACATGTAGTGTAATGGGACTTTCCCAAGGATATTCTGTTACGATAGTAGAGAATATTCATGTGAACATGTCATGTCATGAGATTGCGGTAGAATTGTGTCTTACAGAAGTTACGCCAGGGTACCCACATGTGTCGAAATTGGGTGATTGAGCCCTTTTTGATTGCAATAATTTCTTCCATGTCATGGATAAGATGGATTTTACGGAGCCAGTCTCCAATTGAAGGTAGAGAGCTTGAATTCCAATGTAGTGGAATCAGATTTTTGGCTGCGTTAAGGAAATGTCTAATTAGAGATTTTTTATATGAACCATATGATAGGCTGTTTACGTGCAGTAAGCACCAGGCTGCATCAAGGATTGAATGTGTGCCTGTGATGTGGTTGGTCCAATAGCGAACTTGGTTCCAGAAAGGTCTTAGGAGTTTACAATTCCACCAAAGATGTAAAAAGGAGCCTGTTTCGGAACCACATCTCCAGCAGGATCTGGAATTTTGGTGAGACCAGTTATGTTTGGTGAGAGGTGTAATATACCATTGTGTGCGTATCTTATAAGAAACTTCTTGCATTTTTGTACTGAGTGCACATTTGTGTGTAAAGACATTTGCTTTTTCCCATTGTTTTGTAGAAAATTGGGCGTTAAGATCTTTTTCCCATTTGGTTTTATATTTGTCTTTTTTCGTATTATTATGGCAAAGAAGCCATTTATATAGTATAGAAGTTGTTTTTCTAATTGGAGTTTTCTTTAAACATGTGAGTTCAAAGATGGACAAGGGTCTAAAAAACTGAACTTTGCGTTTGTTGTTAGTTATGAAGTCATGTATTTGTCTGTATGACCAATCTGATAGGGTATGTGTTGGGAGTGATTTGTTTAGTTCCTGTCTAGATTTTAGGTGGTTATTGTGGATACAATGAGTTATAAGTAGAGGGTCGGAGGGGAATGTAGTGTACATCTTTGGGTTGTTAAGACCAGGTATGAAATCAGGATTATTGGCTAGTGACGAAAGGGGTCCCGTGTCTGTTGATAGTCCTAATGGGATTGCAACTTTTTTTAAAATTTTTAGTGTGTTATTAATAGTGGGGTGTTTTTTGATTGAGAGGGGGAGATTTGAGTAGGTAGTCCAAGGTAAATGTGGAATATCTAAGGTGGAGTGGGCTTTTTCCAGGTTTACCCAGTCCTTGTGGTTGGCGTGGCAGTGTCAATCTATAATTCTGGATAGTTGTGCCGCTTGATAGTATTTTTTGAAGTCCGGGAGTCCTATTCCTCCTTCTTGTTTTAATCTATAAAGGTATGTGAGTCTGATTCGTGGTTTTTTATTGGCCCACAAGAAATTTCTTTGTATACGGGAGAGGTGTGTGAAGAAGGTCTCTGGTAGCTCTATTGGGAGGGTGTGGAATAAGTATAATAGTCTTGGCAAGATTGCCATTTTTAAAATTGCGGCCCTGCCAAACCATGAAAATTTCCCTTTCGTCCATTTTTTCAGGTCTGTTTCTATTTTTGTCAGAAGAGGAAGGAAATTAAGTGAAAACAAAGAACTTGGGTCTTGGGAAAGACGAATCCCCAAATAGGTCAGGGAATTTGGTTCCCATTTGAATGGGCAGTTGGACTTAGTCAATTTTTCAGTCTGTGTATCTAGGTTCAGACCCAAAGCTTCACATTTTTTTTGATTAATTTTGAAATTGGAAAGGTGGTTAAAATCCTGGAATGTTTTCAGCAGGTTGGGAATTGAAATATGGGGCTGCGTGATATAGAAGAGCAGGTCGTCAGCATATGCTGCAGTTTTGTATTCCCTGTTTTGGACCTTGACTCCGTGGATCGCTTCGTGTTTGTTTATGGTTCTGATAAGGGGTTCGATCGACAGGATGAAGAGTAGGGGTGAGAGCGGACAACCCTGTCTTGTACCATTTTTGATTAATACTTTTTTTGATAAAGAGCCATTCACTTTAATGTTGGCGCTAGGGTTTGCATAGATAGCATGCATCCATCTCAGTAGGTTTTGTCCAAATCCCACATATTCACAAACTTTGAACATGAAATCCCACGCGACTCGGTCGAAGGCCTTCTCCGCGTCAGTTGACAGGAGAAGGCCTCCGACTCCCTCCTCCCTCATCCTGTGAATCAGATTAATGGACTTAGTTGTGTTATCTTTAGCCTCTCGGCCGGGCATAAAACCCACCTGCTCAGGTCCAATGAGCTTATTAAGTAAGGGTCTTAATCTGTTGGCAATAATTTTAGTTAAAATTTTGAGGTCTAAGTTGAGGAGTGATATGGGTCTATAGTTTGTGCACTCTGAAGGATCTTTGTTAGGTTTGGGTATGATTGTTATGTGGGCTGCTAAAAATTCACTGGACGGTTTACTGCCCGAGGTAATTGAATTATATGCAGCGGCTAAGTGTTCTGATAGGGTGTGGTCAAAGATCTTGTAGTATTGGGCTGTCAGGCCGTCTGGGCCGGGGCTTTTCCCGTTAGTTAGGTCCCGGATAGTCTTGGAGACTTCATCTGTGGTAATCGGTAATTCTAGGGAGATAGTATCAGTTATAGGTAGTGACGGCATTGTGCATTCAGTTAAGTAAGAGATGATTGCTTGATCCCTAGTGTTGAGTCCAGACTGCATTCTTGTTTGTGTAGGTAAGTTATATAAAGTTGAGTAGTAGTGGTGGAAAGTGTCCGCTATTCTGCTAGTGTCATGGGTAATAGAGCCTTGTCTGGTGCGTATCTTGTAAATATTGTTGAAGTTCATAGTGTCCTTAAGTGCTCTCGCTAGTAGTCTCCCTCCCTTATCCCCATGTTCATAATATAGGGAATTTCGGAAGAACAAATTCCGTTTGGTTTTATTATCAAGTAGGACTTGAAGTTCTTTCCTGGCTGATGTGAGTTCTGCTAGTCCTGAGAGAGCCATGGATCTTTTTTGTGTTAGTTCTAACTTGTAGATTCTTTGTGCAAGGTCAGTTATCTGTTTTTCTTTATCCTTCTTTTTTCTGGCCCCCCACCTGATCAGTTCTCCCCTTATGACGCTTTTGTGAGCTTCCCATATCATTATTGGGGAGATTTCGTCAGAGATATTTCCCAAAAAATAATCTTTTAATGTTTTGAGGATCTGAGCCCGAACAGTTGGGTCTGCCAGAAGAGAAGGATTTAGCCTCCAATTAAAAGAGGGAGGAAGGTTGTCTAGCAGGCTGAGATGAGATGCAATTGGAGCATGGTCTGAGAAGCCAATAGATCCAATTTTAGCCTTTGTCAATTTGTGTATGTCTCTTTGTGTGATGTAGAGGTGGTCAATTCTAGTGTATCTGTTGTGGACTGCGGAGTAGAACATGAAGTCCCTATCTGTGGGGTGCAATAGTCTCCATATGTCAATGAGAGCAAGAGATTGCAAGAGACTTTTAATTTTTTTTAAGGTGGAATAGGCTATACATGATTTTCCTGTGGAGGTATCAAGGTGTGGTTCTAATGGAATATTAAAGTCTCCTCCCAGTATTATACATCCCTCTGCGAAGCTTTTAAGTTCGTCTACAACTAGTTTACAAAACCTTACATGGGCGGAGTTTGGGAAATAAACGTTTGCCAAAGTGATCGGCTTGTTGCCTATTGTCCCTTTCAAGAATATATATCTACCTTCAGGGTCAATTAGTTGGTGATGGATATCCAGGTTAAAGTTTTTGTTTAGGAGGATTGACACTCCTTTCGTTTTAGCCAGTGGATTTGTGGCGTGGAATGCTCGTGTGTAAAGGTTATTCGTCAGTTTGGGGATTTGCGAGCTTTTGAAGTGTGTTTCTTGTAAGAATATTATCTGTGAATTGCTTTTTTTGAGTTCATGTAATAATTTGTGTCTTTTTATGGGGATGTTTAAACCATTAACATTGTGTGATATTATGGTGGGTGCCTTACCCAGTTCTAAATATGCCATAATCAACAGCTGAGAGGTTAAGGGGATAGAGAAAAAAAAAAAAGGGGTATAAAGAGGAGAGAAGGGGTTATTACTGAATAAGAGTAAAGAGGAGTAAGGGGAAGAAGAAGGTGGGGTTACAGAGAGGAGGGGTAGGAAAGGAAACAGAAAGTGGAATAGGGGTAACAACGTAAGTGACGTAAGCGTTATAACAGTCGTCTTTACGTCTAAACAATTGTGAGAAAAAACTTATAACAGGATGAAATCCGTAACTATGTGTGGTAAGAAAGAACGTTTCTCTGTGGGAGCGTGGCGTGAACCCACCGAGAGTAAGTACCAATTGATATTTACCAAATATGAAATATCTATCAATAAAACAAAACTGTGAACTATCATAAAAAATAACCGGGAGAGCAACGGCTCTTAATTAGAAAAAGAAAAAATTAGATCCGGATGGACTAGTAGCTCAGGGCCCTGAGCAACTCAACTGGTCCGGGGGACCAAAAGATTAGCCTGTGAGTTAAACATGTGCAAGAAAGAGAGTCATATGGGCAGCTTATGTTGAGGTGAATATAGTTATATCCCTACAGGCTTAATATGTAGGTATATCTTCTGTATCAGTATGGTTGAAGGGTAGTGAAGGTCTGTAGTTCCTTTAGTGTTAGGTTGTAACATGTTCCAATATCAGGTCAAGTGTTCACTTAGCTAAGAGCAAACTACCATGTCCGAGCTTTAGAAAGTTGGGCTGTTGGTGATGTCCAGATGCCAATGTCTGAGGAAGCAGGGAATAATAAAGGGCGGATATTACCTTATAAAGTTGTTAGAGGATCTGTGTGGTTGAAGGGTTGACTCGAGCAGCTTTAGTGTAGGTCACTGGGTCAACCTCAGGGAAGTCCGGGGTGTCGGCTAGCTGGGCATCTAGGCTTCAGTTGTTGGTGTTGTTCTTCTACATGGAGTATAGGTCCATAGTGAGGTTCCTGAGCTCAGTTTGCAAAAACAGAAAAAAGTACCGTATATACTCGAGTATAGGCCGACCCGAATATAAGCCGAGGCCCCCAATTTACCCCCAAAAAAACTGGCAAACGTATTGACTCGTGTATAAGCCGAGGGTGAGACATGCCTGTCCATCCCTGTGTGTGTGTCCGTCCCTGTGTGTCCGTCCATCCCTGTGTGTGTGTGTGTCCATCCATCCATCCATCCCTGTGTGTGTGTGTGTCCATCCATCCATCCATCCCTGTGTGTGTGTGTGTGTCCATCCATCCCTGTGTGTGTGTGTGTCTCCATCCATCCATCCCTGTGTGTGTGTGTCTCCATCCATCCATCCATCCCTGTGTGTGTGTGTCTCCATCCATCCATCCCTGTGTGTGTGTGTCTCCATCCATCCATCCCTGTGTGTGTGTGTCCATGTGTGTGTGTCCGTGTGTGTGTGTGTGTGTGTGTGTGTGTGTGTGTGTGTGTGTGTGTGTGTGTGTGTGTGTGTGTCCAGCCTACCTGTGTCCTGAGCCTCCGTCCCGTGCCTTGCCTCCTTGCCTCCGTCCCGTGCCGTGCCTTGCCTCCTTGCCTCCGTCCCGTGCCGTGCCTTGCCTCCTTGCCTCCGTCCCGTGTCGTGTCGTGCCTTGCCTCCGTCCCGTCCCGTCCCGTGCCGTGCCGTGCCTTGCCTTGCCTCCGTCCCGTGCCTTGCCAGGATCGCCTCGGCGGCCATTCTAAAATTCAAAAGCCCCGCCTCCGCCTCCGCCTGTGATAGGCGGAACACTGAATTTCCCAGCAGCCTGTGTTCCGCCTATCACCGATATCGTCTCATCCTCGTACTACGGACGAGGATGAGACGATGTCCGTGATAGGCGGAACACAGGCTGCTGGGAAATTCAGTGTTCCGCCTATCACAGGCGGAGGCGGAGAAGGAGGCGCGGCTTTCAAATTGTAGTATGTCCGCCGTCTGTCTGCTCGATACGCTGATCGAGCAGTCAGACGGCGATGACTCGAGTATAAGCCGAGGGGGGCACTTTCAGCCTCAAAAAAGAGGCTGAAAATCTCGGCTTATACTCGAGTATATACGGTAAAATCATTTATTCTGTTAAACATCATAGGTATCCTGGATGAAAGATTGTCAGTCCTTCTATGGTAAGATGCTGCCATCTTGTGGTTGAAGCAGAAAAGGTAAGATAAGTTACAAAGGCCCTCTATAGCTAGGGAAAAAGTTTAATCACAGGTGATCCTTATAAGTCAGTAGGTTCTGATCTTCGGAACAGCACATTACATAACTGTTTTAGCGACTGTCCCTGTATTTACTGGATTTGTGCGGTGGAGTGGAGAGATTAAAGTTATCGTATAGTTTCTGTTTCTTTCCACCCAAACCTTTCACAAAAGGCGATTTACTTGGTGTGACTCGCATGGGGGAGGCTGGAGAGGTGACCGGGGGAGGGAGCTTGAATTCCTGATACCATTCAGGTAATTCTATTTGGTCAATTTGTAAAAGATTGCAAAAAGCAGGCAGTTCATCTGGTGTGCGCAGCATGTGATTTTTCCCATTGTATAACACCTGTATAGCGAAAGGAAATTTCCATCTATACTGTATGCCTTTTTCTCTGAGGGCATCAAGCAATGGTTTGACAGCTCTCCTATTTCTCAAAGTGATAGGAGAGAGGTCCTGAAATAGTTGAATTGCTGTGTCGTTGAAAAATATCTGGTCATTTTGCCTCGCTTTTTGAAGAATTTCCTCTTTCAATGTAAAGCTTGTGAGACAGCAGATGATATCACGTGGTGGAGCAGGGTCAGGGGCTCTAGGACGTAATGCCCTGTGTGCTCTGTCAAAGTCTATGGGGGATTCTTGGGGCCTTTCTAGCAGCTTGTTAAAGACTGAACAGAGAACTGATCTTATTTGGTCGGGGGTAATCGTCTCCGGTATTCCTCTGACTCTAATATTTGATCTCCTTCCTCTGTTGTCAAGGTCCTCTAAATGTCTGTTAAGATTTATCAAATGCAGGGAATGTTGCTGTGAGACTTCTTCTAGCCTTTGAAGCGCTCTATCTCTCTGCTTGCCTGCCCTCTCCCCTGCTGCCATCTGCTCAGTAAGCATAAGTAGGTCTGCTTTAAGGTCTGTAATGGCCGTGGAGAAGGACGATTTAATGTCTGCAGCTATCTCCATCATTGCTGAATGAGTAAGAGGATGGTCTGAGTTGGAAGAGTGTCTTACCAGCTCCTCGGAGTTCGCCAGTGATTCTGTGTTAAAGTCCTCTTCCTCCTCCTCCCTCGTGTCAGCCTGCGCCATCTTAGCTTCCGACGGGCCTCTCCTGCCTTGGCCCTGAGGTAGGAAAATATCGGGGATCGCCCTGTTTTTGGCAGCTCCCGGTGTCCTCGAGTGGTTGTGCTGGGGTCCCCCCTTGGAGAGCCTGCCCATGGTGCGCTGTGTCGTTCCGGAGTGCTGTTAAAGCCGTCGCTCTGTACCGGAGCTCCGCTTCAGTCTTCCATCTCCCTCGTGCGCCAGGCCACGCCCCGTGCCTTTTAATATTTATATGTAAAATATATAATTTTCGTCTTAATTTTTTATTTATTTGAAAAACATTTTATTTGAATTTTGTTTATATTTTTTAACTTTTTTATATATTTTTTTTAAAAAAATTTTTGCTTTTTCATTAAAATTTTGAAAAATGTAACAACAATCAGCCCCAATATTTATAATTTGGGAAGTTCCAATCTTAATAAAAACAACGGAAATGAAGAATATGATCGATATTCTGGAGAAACGGATTATATTCTCCCCAAAATATCGATCATGTTCTTCATTTCCTGCTGCATATTGTCAAGCCGATTCTTCATGAGATCCAGGCTAGTTCACATGGCATCTATTTCCCCATTCCAGCCCATTATCTGTCCAATCAGCCTTTGTGCGCTGTCACTGGAAAACGGGGCCCTTTCCACAACCAGAACATCACCTACAATAGATGATAAAAAATGTTGGAAAAAATATGCAGTCATACATGGATTTAACCAAGCTGGGGTGTCAGACACTCACCTGGTGGGGTGCCCATCTCCCCTACTTCCTCCACCTCTCCTTCCTCAACCTCTCCTTCCTCCACATCCTCAGGGGGGGCACTGGTGCTTGGAAATGTGTCCCTTTCCCCAACCAGAACATCACCTAAAATAGATGTAAAAACATGTGTTTAGAAATATGCAGGTATACATCGATTACCTGAAGCTGTGGTGTCAGACACTCACCTGGTAGGGGTGCCCATCTCCTCTCCTTTCTCCACCTCTCCTTCCTCCACATGCACATCCAGGGGGGGATGGGGCTAACCTCACATTCATGCTGGCAAGGGCGGCAGTCCCTGGGATCCTGCTTTGTGAGTCTTTTCTCCCCTATGAGAATTTAACAAAACAAAAGGCATACTTAGCACACAGATATATGAGGCCAGAACTAGGAAGATGAAACATTGATTAGAAGTGTTGTACAATTGTCTGTTTATGAAGAGATGCAAAAGTTGAAGACATGATAAATAAATTCACTTTGCAAAAAACTACAATACTTACCTTTTTGGGCCAAGTTTCACAGATGCCCCCCCCCCCCCCCCCCACCCAAGTATACCAAGGAACCCCTGTGTGGTTTACCCTAATAAATGTTCTCTGGTGTCCCACACTTTTGCTCATGAGTGCAGATGTGTTAACTAGCTGCCAAGTGTCCTCTCCTTCAATTCCACTGAATGTTCTTTTCTAGTCATTGTAGTTTGAAACACATCTAAACAACAATGCCCTAATCTTTTTTTTCTTAAGACAAATTACACAGAAAAAAAATGATTATTAAACCCTGTATCATAAACGATGTTTGACACGAACAACGAACGAGGGTTTGTTATGAACGATACGATTACTGTATCCACCAACATGAAAGCAGCAATTTTACATTGTACAAAGGTAAAGAAAAGCATATGGATCAGTATGCAATAATCATAATAGGAACACACGACAAGTACTTACTTTTTTTAAGAACTTTCTTTATCCTTCTGTACTGATCCGGCTCCCTCAATTTAAGGTCGGACCACCGTTTCCTCAATTGGTCTTTTGACCGTCGTACCCCAAAAAGATTGTGCAGGGTCTTAACAACTTTGGCCATGATTCTGGCCTTGCGCAAGTTCGGATGGGTGTATGGTCCATGCTTCCCATCATAATCCTTACTTCGCAAGATTGCCACCATCTCCATCATCTCTTCAAAGGCCATATTGGAGGCCTTAAATCTCCTCTTCCCGGATTGGGACGTTTGTGGCTCAGGGGATTCGTGACTACTGGAGTCATTAATATGAAGCACCTGTTGTGTTTCCGCCATGTTTCTCCTACTGCGCACCGTAGAGAAAAAGGGGTGGGAAATATTCTTGGAAAAGAACGTCATGAGCGGGCAACGCAGGCGTGGTTTTACGCGGGCGCACTGTATATAACGCCCACATGCACATGTCGTACGTGCTTACGTACATTATGTGCGCTCAAAAGGGCAGGGAAAAAAGACTTGACCAAAAGAACGTCATGGGCGGGCAACGCAGGCGTGGTTTTACGCGTGCGCACTGTATATAACGCCAACATGCACATGTCGTGCGTGCTTGGAGAAAATAGGAACAGAAGTTGTGAGCAAGGAAAACGAAGGTGAGTTTAAAAAAAAATCCCCAAATCAGTGGCATATACTGCTTATAGATTGAGGTCTATATTGGGCTAAGATTAGGAGAGTCTGAGCTAACATTATTGTTTTTGGCTTGTGTATTGTCTTTCAGAAAAATTAATAAGACATTTAAAGATCCAGAATTCTTGAGCCTATTTATAGATAAGTACAAGGAGCTGACAAATCTGTGGCAAGTAAAGCACAGTGCTTACTATAATAAACAAGTAAGGAAGGCAACGCTGGAGAAACTTCTGGCATTTGTGCAGACTTGGATCCCAGAGGCAAACGTGGACTTTCTGGAAAAGAAAATTGGCATATTGAGAAATATGTACAGAAAGGAGCAGAATAAAATCCTTCAATCCATCAGATCAGGAGCATCCGCAGATGCTGTGTATGTACCTAGGCTGTGGTACTTTGACAAACTATGTTTTCTTGCCGACCAGAGTAAGGCCAGGGAATCACTTTCAACCCTTCCCTCCACCCTTCCATCCACCCTTCCCTGCAGCATTCCCTCCACCCTTCCTTGCAGCATTCCCTCCACCCTTCCCTCCACCGCAGGAGAGGCTGATGAGCAACCTGAGCCTTCCATCCTGGAAGAAGTGGATGCACCCAGCTTGAGCCAGGTATATTGTTACAATAAATATTTATTGTCATAATATTAATGATGTTAACTAGATGTTATAATTTAAACAATATTATTAATGTTACAAAAAAAAAGATTTTGACATATCAATTTACAGTAGTGGGCAAAAATATTTGTCACCAGCAGAAACAATAAATACTGGGGTCAGAATGATACTCTTTTATATGTATTAACAGAATTTTAAAGTCAGGAGCTGAAAAATGTTTATGATTGATGAACAAAAAACTAAAACGATGTCCCTTTTTTATACACAGGATGAGCTCAGCCAGGAGGAAGTTGTGGAAAGTGGCAGGCAGGAGGAGGCTGGGCCCACTGTCACCCAGGAGGTGGCTGGGCCCAGTAGGAGCCTCACCCAGTCGCAGGTGCCTCCCCTCCGTCTTCAGGCAAAAAGGCAAAAGAAGATGACGGTAACACAGGAGGAATCACTGCGCCTCATTAGAGAGGCTACAAATGTCTTAAGGAGCCCCTCCCCCAAAGCTGAAGAGGCCTATGGCTGCTATATAGCCAGCTGGTTGCAGCAATTAGAGAGGGGCCAACGCCTCCAATGTGAGCGAATCATTTTCTCGGCCTTGCAGAAGGGGCTGAGTGGCGAGTTAACTGCCACAAGCAAAATCGTGGATCAAGTTCCTCCTGTTCCTCCTCCTCCTCCTGCCACAAGTACACCACCAGAGACACAGCCTCACAGGAAGGCTGCAGAGAAGTCTGCAGGGAAGGGTGCAGTGAAGGGTGGAGCGAAGAGAAGAAAGTGATGACCTGGCTTCAGTCTGGTCTGACCAAAGACGCAGCCTGTTGTACCACAGCCTGGGGACATATATACCATCTGCTGCTGCTCTTGATCTCTGGGATTCATGGACCAGATTGTGATCCCCATTATATGTACTTCTCAATATGCCAATTTTCTTTTCCACAGACTTTAATGTTTGCCCTGGGGCCAAAAGGCTACACAAATGTCACAAGTTTCTCCAGTGTTGCCTTCATCTTTATTTTTTGAACCAGAATAAATGGATATTTTATTTTGAAAATATACTTGCCTATGTGTTTTTAGTCAAATGCATTTATAAAAGACAATGTAAAATGAACAAGGGACACCAACCTCATTGAGGTTCCAAAAAAATATGTTATTGTGGTAACTTGTCACCAGAATAAAAATAAAAAGGTTATTGTGGTAATGACACACACAAAATAAAAAGGTTATTGTGGTAATGACACAAAAAAAAAAAAAAAAGTTTTTTGGTGTTAACTTGACAGAATAATTAAATATGGAGATCACTAGAAAATAATTTGGAAATAATTATACAAAAAATATGGATGAAAGAAAAAAAAAAAAAGAGGACTACCAAAAAAAAATTTAAATACATTATTACTGAGATGGGGCTTTAAACTAAAAACAATATCATTCATGAGATGAGGAGAAAAAATCCAGAAATGTGTTTGTGAGAACTCTGTGTGAGTGAATATGAGCAGCAAAGCAACTTCGTTCTTCTAGCATTATAAAGAAGATGCGCTGCATTTAAACGAGCACAGAATTTGAAGCATGACGAATGTGCTACTTCCAATACGAACTGGAGTTTTACAAGACCGAGCACTTCCGTCTTGTACTTGCTTCAGAGCATGCGTCGTTTTTGGTCTGTCGGAACAGCATACAGACGAGCGGAATTCTACATCGGAAGTTCCGTTGGAAAAATTTGAAACATGTTCCATTTCTAAAGTCTGTCGGATTTTTGCAAATCAAAAGTCCGCTGCAGCCCACACACGATCGAATGGTCTGCCAGAATTGTTCCGTCGGACCTTTGATGTTGAAAAGTCCGGTAGTGTGTACGCGGCATTAGGAGCGTCCACGATCCCAAATGAAGACAGGTAGGCCGGATAATTACCAACCAGTGATTCCCATGCTCGAGGGTGACGGTACCTCAGGAGCACCCCATATTGCTTTTTTCTTAGTACATTTATTATTTTGTGAACACTTTTTATATTTGTATAATACGTATTTTTTAATTAAAACCAATCGTTTTTTTTACCTACACCATCCGGAGCCCTTTCTTTTTCTTATTCCTGTTATATGCTACCTGTATGAACCCTTGAATTGGAGGTGGGATACATTGGTTTCCTGAGGTACCGTCACCCTCGAGCATGGGAATCACTGGTTGGTAATTATCCGGCCCATCTGTCTTCATTTGGGATTGTGGACGCTCCTAAGAGGAATCCATACCGTGACCCTTCCCTGCAGAGGCTGGAGTACAATCCTTTGGGATTACAAGCTTTTTAGACCCATTGTCGTACGGCATGCGGGTCCAACAGTTTTTGTAAGCGTATCCATCTTATACCTTCAGATTGTTGCATCTACAGATATCTCTACAGACTAATAGATTGTCGTGGTGTGTCTCCTTGTTACCTTGATTCAAGGTCCATATGAGAATATTGGTCACTCTCTCTGCATACAAGTGGACTTTTGTACAGATTGATGAACTGTTAATAGTTTATCTTTCAGGATTCATGTCATGTGACCTCACTGTTACTACATTGTTTATGCACTGTCGTATTTACATAGCACCAGGGATTACACTCTGCACATATTGTTGTTTGTACCTGTTTTATAATCAGTGCAAAGTTTTCCTTTTTTTTGAGTATAGGTCACTTATATTCACTTAAAATTTTCCTTTAGGTTTTTGAGTTCATTTTTTTAGCGCTACATTTTTATTTTTTTCACATTTATTACAACTTTGTATGTTTGAGTGTAAGCTGCTAGTTTGATTTAAGTAGCGCAGTGTTTTGCTTTTTTCGTATGTACATATTGAGGATTGTCACTTGCCACGTAGCCTGCCACACACTGCGGATTGTCACGTGCCACATAGGCTGCCACACATTGCAGATTGTCACTTGCCACATAGCCTGCCACACATTGCGGATTGTCACTTGCCACGTAGCCTGCCACACATTGCGGATTGCCACATGCCACATAGCCTGCCACACATTGCGGATTGTCACTTGCCATGTAGTCTGTCACACGTTGCGGATTGTCACTTGCCACGTAGTCTGCCACCCATTGAGGATTGTCACTTGCCATGTAGCCTGCCACACATTGCGGATTGTCACTTGCCACATAGCCTGCCACGCGTTGCGGATTGTCACTTGCCACATAGCCTGCCACACATTGCGGATTGTCACTTGCCATATAGCATGCCTAGCATTGCTGATTGTCACTTGCAACATAGCCTGCCACACATTGCGGATTGTCACTTGCCACGTAGCCTGCCACACACTGCGGATTGTCACGTGCCACATAGGCTGCCACACATTGCAGATTTTCACTTGCCACATAGCCTGCCACACATTGCGGATTGTCACTTGCCACGTAGCCTGCCACACATTGCGGATTGCCACATGCCACGTAGCCTGCCACACATTGCGGATTGTCACTTGCCATGTAGTCTGTCACACGTTGCGGATTGTCACTTGCCACGTAGTCTGCCACCCATTGAGGATTGTCACTTGCCACGTAGCCTGCCACACATTGCGGATTGTCACTTGCCACATAGCCTGCCACGCGTTGCGGATTGTCACTTGCCACGTAGCCTGCCACACATTGCGGATTGTCACTTGCCATATAGCCTGCCTAGCATTGCTGATTGTCACTTGCAACATAGCCTGCCACACATTGCGGATTGTCACTTGCCACGTAGCCTGCCACACATTGCGGATTGTCACTTGCCACGTAGCCTGCCACACATTGTGGATTGTCACTTGCCACGTAGCCTGCCACACATTGAGGATTGTGAAAAATATAAAAATGTAGCTCTAAAAAATGAACTCAAAAACCTAAAGGAAAATTTTAAGTGAATGTAAGTGACCTATACTCAAAAAAAAAGGAAATCTTTTCACTGATTATAAAACAGGTACAAACAACAATATGTGCAGAGTGTAATCCCTGGTGCTATATAAATACGACAGTGCATAAACAATGTAGTAACAGTGAGGTCAAATGACGTGAATCCTGAAAGATAAACTATTAACAGTTCATCAATCTGTACAAAAGTCCACTTGTATGGAGAGAGAGTGACTAATCTTCTCATATGGACCCTGAATCAAGGTAACAAGGAGACACACCACGACAATCTATTAGTCTGTAGAGATATCGGTAGATGCAACAATCTGAAGGTATAAGATGGATACGCTTACCAAAACAGTTGGACCCGCATGCCGTACGACAATGGGTCTAAAAAGCTTGTAATCCCAAAGGATTGTACTCCAGCCTCTGGAGGGAAGGGTCACGGTATGGAATCCTCTTATGCCGCGTACACACGACCGGACTGAACTCCGATGGAGTTTCCAACGGAGTTCCGCCGGAGTTCCGACAGAGTTCCGTGGAAACGGACTTGCCTACACACGATCACAACAAAGTCCACCCATCTGGTACGCGGTGACATACACCAGGTCTGACGAGACTATTAAACGGAAGTTCAATACCAAGTGCGCCACCCCTTGGGCTCCTTCTGCTATTTTCGTGTTTACCTCATGTTAGCAGAAGTTTGGTGAGAGACGATTCGCGCTTTTCAGACTCGTATTTTTCAGAACGTTTAACTGCTTTTCATTTTGTGCTTGTGAGGTTTGTATCTGTTTTTTAGTGCGTGTAGTCAGTTCGTCTCTGTATTTTGCAGTGCGATCTGCTGCGCTCGTTGCTGACTTTCAGCTCACTCTTCACAGGCCTTGCTGTTCTTCAGTGACTTCTGTTAAGTTCGTTCTGACAAGCCGACCGTTTTGAAGCCATGTTGCGTGTATGTACTCGTCGTCGAGTTCGTGCTTTGCTTGTGCTTGGTGTTGTAGTTCATTCTTCAACCCAAGACCAGTCCATGAACAGGGTGGGGAGGAGTTCATGGACGAAGAATTGGTTACTCCAGCGTGACCAGTTCTCTCACATGCCTTTGCTTCGTGAGATCAGTGAGAATAATCCTGATGATTTCAGGAATTATCTCCGGATGACGGACCCCATTTTTCACCGTCTGCTGGCTTTGCTGACCCCTTATATCACCAGGCAGGATACCTGCATGCGGCAAGCCATCACTCCGGAGCAGAGGCTCATCGCCACGTTGCGCTACTTGGCGACAGGGAGAAGCCTTCAGGACCTCAAGTTCTCCACAGGTATCTCCCCCCAGGCTCTGGGGATCATTATTCCAGAGACCTGTTCTGCCATCATACAGGTCCTGCAGGAGGACTATATTAAGGTAAGATTTATCATTTAACATCACATTTTATTGTCTTTAATGTTTGCTAATGTCTTATATTTCTTTCCTCAATCTCTAATTACCATGATTACAATATGCTGTGAATGTCCCCTTTGTCCTCATGCATGCTGTAATCTTTTAATGCTCCTTTTTTGTCTTTCATGCATATTTGCCTTCATTAAACCTCACCAACATGCTATGGTAGGCCCATATCCACCTAGTCTAGTCACTTAAAATGTCTTTTGTCAGCTCCATTGTATTGCTTTATCCTAAAACCAAACATTTAATATTATTCCAAATGGTCTATGTGTCCTTAAAGAGGAAGTAAACCCTGATGGGTTTACTTCCTCTTTTTGTCCCTGCAAAGGTAAAGCATAATGGACTACTATGCATCGCATAGTAGCTCATTATGTGTCACTTACCTGACACAGGAGCCAGCGAAGTCGCCGCTGATCCCTGTAGTCCGCCGCGTCCATCTTGCTGGTGGCGTCTCGCAGCTCCGACCAATGACAGCGGCGAAGCCGCGATGACGTCACTCCCGCGCATGCGCACGGGAGTCGCGTCTCGCAGCTCCGCCGCTGCCACTCGGCGAAGCCGTGATGACGTCACTCCCGCGCATGCGCACGGGAGTCGACAAATTTGGCAAATCCATTCTTGGATTTGCCGCATTTAGTGCGCATGCGCGCCGCTGTCTACGGCGCATGCGCCGTAGACAGCGGTGCCCATTTTCGGGCAAATATCTCCTAAACCATATAGGTTTAGGAGATATTGCTTGGACCTACAGGTAAGCCTTAATCTAGGCTTACCTATAGGTCCAAGTTGTTTGGAAGGGTTTACTTCCTCTTTAACTGAATCCCCACCCCCCTTAATAGTATCCCAAATGGTCTGTGTGTCCTTAACTGAATCCCCCCCCCCCCCCCCTTAATACTATCCCAAATGGTCTGTGTGTCCTTAACTGAATCCCCCCCCCCCCTTAATATAATTCCAAATAGTCTGTGTTTCCTTAAATTTATGTTGAATTATATATTGTATTTTTAACCCACTTCAACCCTGGAATGATTTTCCCCCTTCCTGACCATCAGCACTTTTTGTGATTTGGCAGTGCGTTGCTTAAATTGACAATTGTGCGTCCTTGTAACATGGCTCCTCTAGTAAATTATCGCCATTTTATTAGCACAAATAGAGGTTTTATTTGGTTGTCTTTGATCACCTCTGCTTTTTTTGTTTTTGCGATTAACCACCAACAAAACTAAACCGCATTTTTACAAATATGCATTATTTTTCAGTTTTCGCTATAAGAAATATACCCCCAAAAATATATTAACCAGAATTTTTTGTACATCATTTTATGCTGATACGTATTCTTAAACAAATTTGTTGATAAAATTAATTGCAATAAGCGTTTATTGATTGGTTTGTGCAAAAGTTCTAGCGTATACAAAATATGGTCTAGTTTGATGGCATTTTTTTAATCTTGCAATTTTTGGAAATAGTAATGGCGGTGAAAACCGATTTTTTTTATTGTGACTGCCACATTATGGCGGACACATTGGACAATTTCCATACATTTTTGGGACCATTGTCATTAATACAGTGATCAATGCTCTAAGATTGTATTGATTACTGTAAAAATGTCACATGCAGTGAAGGTGTTAACCACAAGGGGGCCGAGGAATGGTTAAGTGTGTTCTGGGTGAGTGTTTATAACTGTCTGGGGGATGGGCTAGCAGTGACATGACCCTGATCACTGCTCCCGATGACAGGGAGCAGACGATCTGTGTCCTGTCACTAGGCAGAAGCGGGAAATAATGTTTTTGTTGTAATGTACAATGTTTAATGCGCAAAAGTACTTATTTTGTTTTTTTATGCTTTGCCTCCCCAGTTTCCTTCATCGCCACAGGAATGGCAGACTGTGGCATCCCATTTTGCCACCCGTTGGGACTTTCCCAACTGCGGTGGGGCGATAGATGGGAAGCACGTCCACATCGTGCCACCACCCCATTCGGGGTCATACTATTACAACTATAAGGGGTTTCACAGTATTGTGTTAATGGCGGTAGTGTCGGCACAATATGAATTTATGTATGTGGACGTGGGGAAGAATGGCCGGATGTCGGATGGAGGAGTCTTCGCCCAGACAGAGTTCTACCAGCGTCTACAGACAGGTGGCCTGGGATTGCCACCTGATACAGATAATGTGAAAGGACTCCCCTTCGTCTTCATAGCTGATGAAGCTTTCAGTCTGGACGAGCACGTGATGAGGCCTTTCCCCCAAAGAACCCTCACCCCGGAGAGGAGGGTTTTCAACTACCGGCTGGCCAGAGCGAGAAGAGTTGTTGAAAATGCCTTTGGAATAATGGCCAGCCGGTTCCGCGTTTTTCTAACTCCCATACACATGGCGGAATACAAACTTAATCATGTTGTCCTTACATGTTGCATCTTGCACAATTATTTAAATAAGAACTCTTCTAATTATCTATCTTCATTTGGGCCTGAGGCTGGACTTGTTCCCGAAAATATGACAGGCCTGGATACTGGCCGTACTGGCTTGGCCCCCCAAAGTGCCCGTGAGGTTCGGGAAAAATTTGTGACTTATTTTAACGTTAGGGGGGCCATTGCAATGCCACACAATCTTTAATTTTTAAAAATTAAAATAATAAAAGAAGATATAATCAGAAAATGTTTTTCTTGCTTGCTTTTTGTTTGTGCTGTCTCCTATGTTATCCTAGTGCACTTGTAGTGCCAAGTGTATTTTCATTAATTAAATAAGGCCCATTGTCACTAGAAACACAAAATCACTTTTCCAAAACTGGTATTGAGCATTGAAAGAAGACGCCACACATTGTTGATTATTCCAATGTTTTATTTGGCCACATTCACATGTGCCTTTTAATATTTATATGTAAAATATATAATTTTTGTCTTATTTTTTTTATTTATTTTAAAAACATTTTATTTGAATTTTTTTCTATTTTTTTAATTTTTTATATATTTTTTTAACGTTTTTTTTTACTTTTTCGTTAAAATTTTGAAAAATGTAACAACAATCAGCCCCAATATTTATAATTTGGGAAGTTACAATCTTAATAAAAACAACAGAAATGAAGAACATGATTGATATTCTGGAGAAACGGATTATATTCTCCCCAAAATATCGATCATGTTCTTCATTTCCTGCTGCATATTGTCAAGCCGATTCTTCATGAGATCCAGGCTAGTTCGCATGGCATCTATTTCCCCATTCCAGCCCATTATCTGGCCAATCAGCCTTTGTGCGCTATTACTGGAAAATGGGGCCCTTTCCACAACCAGAACATCACCTACAATAGATGATAAAAAATGTTGGAAAAAATATGCAGTCATACATGGATTTAACCAAGCTGGGTGTCAGACACTCACCTGGTGGGGTGCCCATCTCCCCTACTTCCTCCACCTCTCCTTCCTCAACCTCTCCTTCCTCCACATCCTCAGGGGGGGCACTGGTGCTTGGAAATGTGTCCCTTTCCCCAACCAGAACATCACCTAAAATAGATGTAAAAACATGTGTTTAGAAATATGCAGGTATACATCGATTACCTGAAACTGTGGTGTCAGACACTCACCTGGTGGGGTGCCCATCTCCTCTCCTTCCTCCACCTCTCCTTCCTCCACATGCACATCCAGGGGGGGATGGGGCTAACCTCACATTCATGCTGGCAAGGGCGGCAGTCCCTGGGATCCTGCTTTGTGAGTCTTTTCTCCCCTATGAGAATTTAACAAAACAAAAGGCATACTTAGCACACAGATATTTGAGGCCAGAACTAGGAAGATGAAACATTGATTAGAAGTGTTGTACAATTGACTGTTTATGAAGAGATGCAAAAGTTGAAGACATGATAAATAAATTTACTTTGCAAAAAACTACAATACTTACCTTTTTGGGCCAAGTTTCACAGATGCCCCCCCCCCCCCACCCAAGTATACCAAGGAACCCCTGTGTGGTTTACCCTAATAAATGTTCTCTGGTGTCCCACACTTTTGCTCATGAGTGCAGATGTGTTAACCAGCTGCCAAGTGTCCTCTCCTTCAATTCCACTGAATGTTCTTTTCTAGTCATTGTAGTTTGAAACACATCTAAACAACAATGCCCTAATCTTTTTTTTCTTAAGACAAATTACACAGAAAAAAAATCATGATTAAACCCTGTATCATAAACGATGTTTGACACGAACAACGAACGAGGGTTTGTTATTAACGATACGATTACTGTATCCACCAACATGAAAGCAGCAATTTTACATTGTACAAAGGTAAAGAAAAGCATATGGATCAGTATGCAATAATCATAATAGGAACACAAGACAAGTACTTACTTTTTTTAAGAACTTTCTTTATCCCTCTGTACTGATCCGGCTCCCTCAATTTAAGGTCGGACCACCGTTTCCTCAATTGGTCTTTTGACTGTCGTACCCCAAAAAGATTGTGCAGGGCCTTAACAACTTTGGCCATGATGGGTGTATGGTCCATGCTTCCCATCATAATCCTTACTTCGCAAGATTGCCACCATCTCCACCATCTCTTCAAAGGCCATATTGGAGGCCTTAAATCTCCTCTTCCCGGATTGGGATGTTTGTGGCTCTGGGGATTCGTGACTACTGGAGTCATTAATATGAAGCACCTGTTGTGTTTCCGCCATGTTTCTCCTACTGCGCACCGTAGAGAAAAAGGGGTGGGAAATATTCTTGGAAAAGAACGTCATGGGCGGGCAACGCAGGCGTGGTTTTACGCGGGCGCACTGTATATAACGCCCACATGCACATGTCGTACGTGCTTACATACGTTATGTGCGCACAAAAGGGCGGGAAAAAAGACTTGACCAAAAGAACGTCATGGGCGGGCAATGCAGGCGTGGTTTTACGCGGGCGCACTGTATATAACGCCCACATGCACATGTCGTACGTGCTTACGTACGTTATGTGCGCACAAAAGGGCGGGAAAAAAGACTTGACCAAAAGAACGTCATGGGCGGGCAACGCAGGCGTGGATTTACGCGTGCGCACTGTATATAACGCCAACATGCACATGTCGTACGTGCTTACATACGTTATGTGCGCACAAAAGGGCAGGGAAAAAGACTTGACCAAAAGAACGTCATGGGCGGGCAACGCAGGCGTGGTTTTACGCGTGCGCACTGTATATAACGCCAACATGCACATGTCATACGTGCTTGGAGAAAATAGGAACGGAAGTTGTGAGCAAGGAAAACGAAGGTGAGTTTAAAAAAAATCCCCAAATCAGTGGCATATACTGCTTATAGATTGAGGTCTATATTGGGCTAAGATTAGGAGAGTCTGAGCTAACATTATTGTTTTTGGCTTGTGTATTGTCTTTCAGAAAAATGAATAAGACATTTAAAGATCCAGAATTCTTGAGCCTATTTATAGATAAGTACAAGGAACTAACAAATCTGTGGCAAGTAAAGCACAGTGCTTACTATAATAAACAAGTAAGGAAGGCAACGCTGGAGAAACTTCTGGCATTTGTGGAGACTTGGATCCCAGAGGCAAACGTGGACTTTCTGGAAAAGAAAATTGGCATATTGAGAAATATGTACAGAAAGGAGCAGAATAAAATCCTTCACTCCATCAGATCAGGAGCATCCACAGATGCTGTGTATGTACCCAGGCTGTGGTACTTTGACAAACTATGTTTTCTTGGCGACCAGATTAAGGCCAGGGAATCACTTTCAACCCTTCCCTCCACCCTTCCCTCCACCCTTCCCTGCAGCATTCCCTCCACCCTTCCCTCCACCCCAGCAGAGGCTGATGAGCAACCTGAGCCTTCCATCCTGGAAGAAGCGGATGCACCCAGCTTGAGCCAGGTATATTGTTACAATAAATATTTATTGTCATAATATTAATGATGTTAACTAGATGTTATAATTTAAACAATATTATTAATGTTACAAAGAAAAAGATTTTGACATATCAATTTACAGTAGTGGCCAAAAATATTTGTCACCAGCAGAAACAATAAATACTGGGGTCAGAATGATACCGTCACTCTCGAGCATGGGAATCACTGGTTGGTAATTATCCGGCCTATCTGTCTTCATTTGGGATCGTGGACGCTCCTAAGAGGAATCCATACCGTGACCCTTCCCTGCAGAGGCTGGAGTACAATCCTTTGGCATTACAAGCTTTTTAGACCCATTGTCGCACGGCATGCGGGTCCAACAGTTTTGTAAGCGTATCCATCTTATACCTTCAAATTGATGCATCTACAGATATCTCTACAGACTAATAGATTGTCGTGGTGTGTCTCCTTGTTACCTTGATTCAAGGTCCATATGAGAAGATTGGTAACTTTCTCTCCATACAAGTGGACTTTTGTACAGATTGATGAACTGTTAATAGTTTATATTTCATGATTCATGTCATGTGACCTCACTGTTACTACATTGTTTATGCACTGTTGTATTTATATAGCACCAGGGATTACACTCTGCACATATTGTTGTTTGTACCTGTTTTATAATCAGTGCAAAGTTTTCCTTTTTTTTAAGTATAGGTCACTTATATTCACTTAAAATTTTCCTTTAGGTTTTTGAGTTCATTTTTTTAGCTCTACATTTTTAATTTTTTCACATTTATTACAACTTTGTACGTTTGAGTGTTAGCTGCTAGTTTGATTTAAGTAGCGCAGTGTTTTGCTTTTTTCGTATTTACATATTGAGGATTGTCACTTGCCACGTAGCCTGCCACACATTGCGGATTGTCACTTGCCGCATAGCCTGCCACAAATTGCGGATTGTCACTTGCCACATAGCCTGCCACACATTGCGGATTGTCACTTGCCACATAGCCTGCCACACATTGAGGATTGTCACTTGCCACATAGCCTGCCACACATTGCGGATTGCCACTTGCCACATAGCCTGCCACACATTGCGGATTCTCACTTGCCACGTAGCCTGCTACACATTGAGGATTGTCACTTGCCACGTAGCCTGCCAAATATTGCGGATTGCCACTTGCCACATAGCCTGCCACACATTGCGGATTGTCACTTGCCACGTAGCCTGCCACACATTGCGGATTGTCACTTGCCATGTAGTCTACCACACGTTGCGGATTGTCACTTGCCACGTAGCCTGCCACACATTGCGGATTGTCACTTGCCACATAGCCTGCCACACATTGCGGATTGTCACTTGCCACGTAGCCTGCCACATATTGCGGATTGTCACTTGCCACATAGCCTGCCACACATTGCGGATTGTCACTTGCCACTTAGCCTGCCACACATTGACGATTGTCACTTGCCATGTAGCCTGCCACACATTGCGGATTGTCGCTTGCCATGTCACCTGCCACACATAGCTGATTGTCACTTGCCACTTAGCCTGCAACATATTGCGGCTTGTCACTTGCCACGTAGCCTGCCACACATTGCAGATTGTCACTTGCCACGTAGCCTGCCACACATTGCGGATTGTCACTTGCCACGTAGTCTGCCACACATTGCGGATTGTCACTTGCCACATAGCCTGCCACACATTGAGGATTGTGAAAAATGTAAAAATGTAGCGCTAAAAAAAATGAACTCAAAAACCTAAAGGAAAATTTTAAGTGAATGTAAGTGACCTATACTCAAAAAAAGGAAAACTTTGCACTGATTATAAAACAGGTACAAACAACAATATGTGCAGAGTGTAATCCCTGGTGCTATATAAATACAACGGTGCATAAACAATGTAGTAACAGTGAGGTCACATGACGTGAATCCTGAAAGATAAACTATTAACAGTTCATCAATCTGTACAAAAGTCCACTTGTATGGAGAGAGAGTGACCGATCTTCTCATATGGACCTTGAATCAAAGTAACAAGGAGACACACCACGACAATCTATAAGTCTGTAGAGATATCTGTAGATGCAACAATCTGAAGGTATAAGATGGATACGCTTACAAAAACAGTTGGACCCGCATGCCGTACGACAATGGGTCTAAAAAGCTTGTAATCCCAAAGGATTGTACTCCAGCCTCTGCAGGGAAGGGTCACGGTATGGATTCCTCTTAGGAGCGTCCACGATCCCAAATGAAGACAGATGGGCCGGATAATTACCAACCAGTGATTCCCATGCTCGAGGGTGACGTACCTCAGGAGCACCCCATATTGCTTTTTTCTTCGTACATTTATTCTTTTGTGAACACTTTTTATATTTGTATAATACTTATTTTTTAATTAAAACCAATCGTTTTTTTTTTTACCTACACCATCCGGAGTCCTTTCTTTTTCTTATTTCTGTTATATGCTACCTGTATGAACCCTTGAATTGGTGGTGGGATACATTAGTTTCCTGAGGTACGTCACCCTCGAGCATGGGAATCACTGGTTGGTAATTATCCGGCCCATCTGTCTTCATTTGGGATTGTGGACGCTCCTAAGAGGAATCCATACCGTGACCCTTCCCTGCAGAGGCTGGAGTACAATCCTTTGGGATTACAAGCTTTTTAGACCCATTGTCGTACGGCATGCGGGTCCAACTGTTTTGGTAAGCGTATCCATCTTCTACCTTCAAATTGTTGCATCTACAGATATCTCTATAGACTAATAGATTGTCGTGGTGTGTCTCCTTGATACCTTGATTCAAGGTCCATATGAGAAGATTGGTCACTCTCTCTCCATACAAGTGGACTTTTGTACAGATTGATGAACTGTTAATAGTTTATCTTTCAGGATTCACGTCATGTGACCTCACTGTTACTACATTGTTTATGCACTGTTGTATTTATATAGCACCAGGGATTACACTCTGCACATATTGTTGTTTGTACCTGTTTTATAATCAGTGCAAAGTTTTCCTTTTTTTTAAGTATAGGTCACTTATATTCACTTAAAATTTTCCTTTAGGTTTTTGAGTTCATTTTTTTAGCTCTACATTTTTAATTTTTTCACATTTATTACAACTTTGTACGTTTGAGTGTTAGCTGCTAGTTTGATTTAAGTAGCGCAGTGTTTTGCTTTTTTCGTATTTACATATTGAGGATTGTCACTTGCCACGTAGCCTGCCACACATTGCGGATTGTCACTTGCCGCATAGCCTGCCACAAATTGCGGATTGTCACTTGCCACATAGCCTGCCACACATTGCGGATTGTCACTTGCCACATAGCCTGCCACACATTGAGGATTGTCACTTGCCACATAGCCTGCCACACATTGCGGATTGCCACTTGCCACATAGCCTGCCACACATTGCGGATTCTCACTTGCCACGTAGCCTGCTACACATTGAGGATTGTCACTTGCCACGTAGCCTGCCAAATATTGCGGATTGCCACTTGCCACATAGCCTGCCACACATTGCGGATTGTCACTTGCCACGTAGCCTGCCACACATTGCGGATTGTCACTTGCCATGTAGTCTACCACACGTTGCGGATTGTCATTTGCCACGTAGCCTGCCACACATTGCGGATTGTCACTTGCCACATAGCCTGCCACACATTGCGGATTGTCACTTGCCACGTAGCCTGCCACATATTGCGGATTGTCACTTGCCACATAGCCTGCCACACATTGCGGATTGTCACTTGCCACTTAGCCTGCCACACATTGACGATTGTCACTTGCCATGTAGCCTGCCACACATTGCGGATTGTCGCTTGCCACGTCACCTGCCACACATAGCTGATTGTCACTTGCCACTTAGCCTGCAACATATTGCGGCTTGTCACTTGCCACGTAGCCTGCCACACATTGCAGATTGTCACTTGCCACGTAGCCTGCCACACATTGCGGATTGTCACTTGCCACGTAGTCTGCCACACATTGCGGATTGTCACTTGCCACATAGCCTGCCACACATTGAGGATTGTGAAAAATGTAAAAATGTAGCGCTAAAAAAAATGAACTCAAAAACCTAAAGGAAAGGTGCTCGAGGGTGACGTACCTCAGGAGCACCCCATATTGCTTTTTTCTTAGTACATTTATTCTTTTGTGAACACTTTTTATATTTGTATAATACTTATTTTTTAATTAAAACCAATCGTTTTTTTTTTTTACCTACACCATCCGGAGCCCTTTCTTTTTCTTATTTCTGTTATATGCTACCTGTATGAACCCTTGAATTGGTGGTGGGATACATTAGTTTCCTGAGGTACGTCACCCTCGAGCATGGGAATCACTGGTTGGTAATTATCCGGCCCATCTGTCTTCATTTGGGATTGTGGACGCTCCTAAGAGGAATCCATACCGTGACCCTTCCCTGCAGAGGCTGGAGTACAATCCTTTGGGATTACAAGCTTTTTAGACCCATTGTCGTACGGCATGCGGGTCCAACTGTTTTGGTAAGCGTATCCATCTTCTACCTTCAACTTGTTGCATCTACAGATATCTCTATAGACTAATAGATTGTCGTGGTGTGTCTCCTTGATACCTTGATTCAAGGTCCATATGAGAAGATTGGTCACTCTCTCTCCATACAAGTGGACTTTTGTACAGATTGATGAACTGTTAATAGTTTATCTTTCAGGATTCACGTCATGTGACCTCACTGTTACTACATTGTTTATGCACTGTTGTATTTATATAGCACCAGGGATTACACTCTGCACATATTGTTGTTTGTACCTGTTTTATAATCAGTGCAAAGTTTTCCTTTTTTTTTGAGTATAGGTCACTTACATTCACTTAAAATTTTCCTTTAGGTTTTTGATTTAATTTTTTTAGAGCTACATTTTTATTTTTTTCACATTTATTACAACTTTGTATGTTTGAGTGTTAGCTGCTAGTTTGATTTAAGTAGCGCAGTGTTTTGCTTTTGTCGTATGTACATATTGAGGATTGTCACTTGCCACATAGCCTGCCACACACTTCGGATTGTCATGTGCCACATAGGCTGCCACACATTGCAGATTGTCACTTGCCACATAGCCTGCCACACATTGCGGAATGTCACTTGCCACGTAGCCTGCCACACATTGCGGATTGCCACATGCCACATAGCCTGCCACACATTGCGGATTGTCACTTGCCACGTAGCCTGCCACACATTGCGGATTGTCACTTGCCATGTAGTCTGTCACACGTTGCGTATTGTCACTTGCCACGTAGCCAGCCACACATTGAGGATTGTCACTTGCCACGTAGCCTGCCACACATTGCGGATTGTCACTTGCCACATAGCCTGCCACACGTTGCGGATTGTCACTTGCCATGTAGCCTGCCACACATTGCGGATTGTCACTTGCCATATAGCCTGCCTAGCATTGCGAATTGTCACTTGCCATATAGCCTGCCTAGCATTGCGAATTGTCACTTGCCACATAGCCTGCCACACACTGCGGATTGTCACGTGCCACATAGGCTGCCACACATTGCAGATTGTCACTTGCCACATAGCCTGCCACACATTGCGGATTGTCACTTGCCATGTAGCCTGCCACACATTGCGGATTGCCACATGCCACATAGCCTGCCACACATTGCGGATTGTCACTTGCCACGTAGCCTGCCACGCATTGCGGATTGCCACATGCCACATAGCCTGCCACACATTGCGGATTGTCACTTGCCACGTAGCCTGCCACACATTGCGGATTGCCACTTGCCATGTAGTCTGTCACACGTTGCGGATTGTCACTTGCCACGTAGCCTGCCACACATTGAGGATTGTCACTTGCCACGTAGCCTGCCACACATTGCGGATTGTCACTTGCCACATAGCCTGCCACACGTTGCGGATTGTCACTTGCCACGTAGCCTGCCACACATTGTGGATTGTCACTTGCCATATAGCCTGCCTAGCATTGCGAATTGTCACTTGCCACATAGCCTGCCACACATTGCGGATTGTCACTTGCCACGTAGCCTGCCACACATTGCGGATATAAATACGACAGTGCATAAACAATGTAGTAACAGTGAGGTCAAATGACGTGAATCCTGAAAGATAAACTATTAACAGTTCATCAATCTGTACAAAAGTCCACTTGTATGGAGAGAGAGTGACTAATCTTCTCATATGGACCTTGAATCAAGGTAACAAGGAGACACACCACGACAATCTATTAGTCTGTAGAGATATCTGTAGATGCAACAATCTGAAGGTATAAGATGGATACGCTTACCAAAACAGTTGGACCCGCATGCCGTATGACAATGGGTCTAAAAAGCTTGTAATCCCAAAGGATTGTACTCCAGCCTCTGGAGGGAAGGGTCACGGTATGGAAACCTCTTATGCAGCGTACACACGACCGGACTGAACTCCGAAGGAGTTTCCAACAGAGTTCCGCCGGAGTTCCGACAGAGTTCCGTGGAAACGGACTTGCCTACACACGATCACAACAAAGTCCACCCGTCCGGTACGCGGTGACGTACACCAGGTCTGACGAGACTATTAAACGGAAGTTCAATACCAAGTGCACCACCCCTTGGGCTCCTTCTGCTAATTTTCGTGTTTACCTTGTGTTAGCAGAAGTTTGGTGAGAGACGATTCGCGCTTTTCAGACTCGTATTTTTCAGAATGTTTAACTGCTTTTCAGTTTGTGCTTGTGAGGTTTGTATCTGTTTTTTAGTGCGCGTAGTCAGTTCGTCTCTGTATTTTGCAGTGCGATCTGCTGCGCTCATTGCTGACTTTCAGCTCGCTCTTCACAGGCCTTGCTGTTCTTCAGTGACTTCTGTTAAGTTCGTTCTGACAAGCCGACTGTTTTGAAGCCATGTTGCGTGTATGTACTCGTCGTCGAGTTCGTGCCTTGCTTGTGCTTGGTGTTGTAGTTCATTCTTCAACCCAAGACCAGTCCATGAGCAGGGTGGGGAGGAGTTCATGGACGAAGAATTGGTTACTCCAGCGTGACCAGTTCTCTCACATGCCTTTGCTTCGTGAGATCCGGGAGAATAATCCTGATGATTTCAGGAATTATCTCCGGATGACTGCCCCCATTTTTCACTGTCTGCTGGCTTTGCTGACCCCTTATATCACCAGGCAGGATACCTGCATGCGGCAAGCCATCACTCTGGAGCAGAGGCTCAACGCTACGTTGCGCTACTTGGCGACAGGGAGAAGCCTTCAGGACCTCACGTTCTCCACAGGTATCTCCCCCCAGGCTCTGGGGATCATTATTCCAGAGACCTGTTCTGCCATCATACAGGTCCTGCAGAAGGACTATATTAAGGTAAGATTTATCATTTAACATCACATTTTATTGTCTTTAATGTTTGCTAATGTCTTGTATTTCTTTCCTCAATCTCTAATTACCATAATTACAATATGCTGGGAATGTCCCCTTTGTCCTCATGCATGCTGTAATCTTTTAATGCTCCTTTTTTGTCTTTCATGCATATTTGCCTTCATTAAACCTCAACAACATGCTATGGTAGGCCCATATCCACCTAGTCTAGTCACTTAAAATGTCTTTTGTCAGCTCCATTGTATTGCTTTATCCTAAAACCAAACATTTAATATTATTCCAAATGGTCTATGTGTCCTTAACTGAATCCACACCCCCCCTTAATAGTATCCCAAATGGTCTGTGTGTCCTTAACTGAATCCCCCCCCCCCCCCCCCTTAATAGTATCCCAAATGGTCTGTGTGTCCTTAACTGTATCCCCCCCCCCCCCTTAATAGTATCCCAAATGGTCTGTGTGTCCTTAACTGAATCCCCCCCCCCTTAATATAATTCCAAATAGTCTGTGTGTCCTTAAATTTATGTTGAATTATATATTGTATTTTTAACCCACTTCAACCCTGGAATGATTTTCCCCCTTCCTGACCATCAGCACGTTTTGTGATTTGGCAGTGCGTTGCTTGAATTGACAATTGTGCGTCCTTATAACATGGCTCCTCTAGTAAATTATCGCCATTTTATTAGCACAAATAGAGGTTTTATTTGGATGTCTTTGATCACCTCTGCTTTTTTTGTTTTTGCGATTAACCACCAACAAAACTAAACCGCATTTTTACAAATATGCATTATTTTTCAGTTTTCGCTATAAGAAATATACCCCCAAAAATATATTAACCAGAATTTTTTGTACATCATTTTATGCTGATACGTATTCTTAAACAAATTTGTTGATAAAATGAATCGCAATAAGCGTTTATTGATTGGTTTGTGCAAAAGTTCTAGCGTATACAAAATATGGTCTAGTTTGATGGCATTTTTTTAATCTTGCAATTTTTGGAAATAGTAATGGCGGTGATAACCGTTTTTTTTTTATTGTGACTGCCACATTATGGCGGACACATTGGACAATTTCCATACATTTTTGGGACCATTGTCATTAATACAGTGATCAATGCTCTAAGATTGTATTGATTACTGTAAAAATGTCACATGCAGTGAAGGTGTTAACCACAAGGGGGCCGAGGAATGGTTAAGTGTGTTCTGGGTGAGTGTTTATACCTGTCTGGGGGATGGGCTAGCAGTGACATGACCCTGATCACTGCTCCCGATGACAGGGAGCAGACGATCTGTGTCCTGTCACTAGGCAGAAGTGGGAAATAATGTTTTTGTTGTAATATACAATGTTTAATGTGCAAAAGTACTTATTTTGTTTTTTATGCTTTGCCTCCCCAGTTTCCTTCATCGCCACAGGAATGGCAGACTGTGGCATCCCATTTCGCCACCCGTTGGGACTTTCCCAACTGCGGTGGGGCGATAGATGGGAAGCACGTCCACATCGTGCCACCACCCCATTCGGGCTCATACTATTACAACTATAAGGGGTTTCACAGTATTGTGTTAATGGCGGTAGTGTCGGCACAATATGAATTTATGTATGTGGACGTGGGGAAGAATGGCCGGATGTCGGATGGAGGAGTCTTCGCCCAGACAGAGTTCTACCAGCGTCTACAGACAGGTGGCCTGGGATTGCCACCTGATACAGATAATGTGAAAGGACTCCCCTTCGTCTTCATAGCTGATGAAGCTTTCAGTCTGGACGAGCACGTGATGAGGCCTTTCCCCCAAAGAACCCTCACCCCGGAGAGGAGGGTTTTCAACTACCGGCTGGCCAGAGCGAGAAGAGTTGTTGAAAATGCCTTTGGAATAATGGCCACACACATGGCGGAATACAAACTTAATCATGTTGTCCTTACATGTTGCATCTTGCACAATTATTTAAATAAGAACTCTTCTAATTATCTATCTTCATTTGGGCCTGAGGCTGGACTTGTTACCGAAAATATGACAGGCCTGGATACTGGCCGTACTGGCTTGGCCCCCCAAAGTGCTCGTGAGGTTCGGGAAAAATTTGGGACTTATTTTAACGTTAGAGGGGCCACTGCAATGCCACACAATCTTTAATTTTTAAAAATTAAAATAATAAAAGAAGATATAATCAGAAAATGTTTTTCTTGCTTGCTTTTTGTTTGTGCTGTCTCCTATGTTATCCTAGTGCACTTGTAGTGCCAAGTGTATTTTCATTAATTAAATAAGGCCCATTGTCACTGGAAACACAAAATCACTTTTCCAAAACTGGTATTGAGCATTGAAAGAAGACGCCACACATTGTTGATTATTCCAATGTTTTATTTGGCCACATTCACATGTGCTTTTTTAATATTTATATGTAAAATATATAATTTTTGTCTTAATTTTTTTATTTATTTTAAAAACATTTTATTTGACATTTTTTCTATTTTTTAACTTTTTTATATATTTTTTTTAAAGTTTTTTTTGCTTTTTCGTTCAAATTTTGAAAAATGTAACAACAATCAGCCCCAATATTTATAATTTGGGAAGTTCCAATCTTAATAAAAACAACAGAAATGAAGAACATGATTGATATTCTGGAGAAACGGATTATATTCTCCCCAAAATATTGATCATGTTCTTCATTTCCTGCTGCATATTGTCAAGCCGATTCTTCATGAGATCCAGGCTAGTTCGCATGGCATCTATTTCCCCATTCCAGCCCATTATCTGTCCAATCAGCCTTTGTGCGCTATTACTGGAAAACGGGGCCCTTTCCACAACCAGAACATCACCTACAATAGATGATAAAAAATGTTGGAAAAAATATGCAGTCATACATGGATTTAACCAAGCTGGGGTGTCAGACACTCACCTGGTGGGGTGCCCATCTCCCCTACTTCCTCCACCTCTCCTTCCTCAACCTCTCCTTCCTCCACATACTCGGGGGGAGGGGGGGCACTGGTGCTTGGAAATGTGTCCCTTTCCCCAACCAGAACATCACCTAAAATAGATGTAAAAACATGTGTTTAGAAATATGCAGGTATACATTGATTATCCTGAAGCTGTGGAGTCAGACACTCACCTGGTGGGGTGCCCATCTCCTCTCCTTCCTCCACCTCTCCTTCCACCACATGCACATCCACGGGGGGATGGGGCTAACCTCACATTCATGCTGGCAAGGGCGGCAGTCCCTGGGATCCTGCTTTGTGAGTCTTTTCTCCCCTATGAGAATTTAACAAAACAAAAGGTATACTTAGCACACAGATATTTGAAGCCAGTACTAGGAAGATGAAACATTGATTAGAAGTGTTGTACAATTGTCTGTTTATGAAGAGATGCAAAAGTTGAAGACATGATAAATAAATTCACTTTGCAAAAAACTACAATACTTACCTTTTTGGGCCAAGTTTCACAGATGCCCCCCCCCCCCCCCCCCCCCAAGTATACCAAGGAATAGTGATGGACGAACTTCCGACGGGACGTTTCGCGAACGCGAAACGCGAACGGGCACAAACGTTCGCGAAAACGACCGTTCGCCGCGGGCTCCATTGACTTCAATGGGAGGCGAATTTCGCAAACCTTTAGGTCGAATTTGCGGCCACGGGGTAATTATTAGGGGGTAGCACGTAGTCCCACCACCTGGACAATAGCATAATACATGTATGAGGTGAATTTGGGATCGATAACTACAAGCATTTTTTTTTTATTTGGGAAATTGTTCTGACAATTCAGGACTATGGAGCTAATGAAGGCAATGGAGGAGAGGGAAGGTCAGGGACCAGGGTAGGCAAACAAGAGGGTGCAGGAGATACAGAGCACTGACAGCAGCACCGTAATACAGAGCACTGACATCAGCACCGTGACATACAGCGCTGACAGCAGCTCCGTGACATACAGCGCTGACAGCAGCTCCGTGACATACAGCGCTGACAGCAGCTCCGTGACATACAGCGCTGACAGCAGCTCCGTGACATACAGCGCTGACAGCAGCTCCGTGACATACAGCGCTGACAGCAGCACCGTGACATACAGCGCTGACAGCAGCTCCGTGACATACAGCGCTGACAGCAGCTCCGTGACATACAGCGCTGACAGCAGCTCCGTGACATACAGCACTGACAGCAGCTCCGTGACATACAGCGCTGACAGCAGCTCCGTGACATACAGCGCTGACAGCAGCACCGTGACATACAGCGCTGACAGCAGCTCCGTGACATACAGCGCTGACAGCAGCTCCGTGACATACAGCGCTGACAGCAGCTCCGTGACATACAGCACTGACAGCAGCTCCGTGACATACAGCGCTGACAGCAGCTCCGTGACATACAGCGCTGACAGCAGCACCGTGACATACAGCGCTGACAGCAGCTCCGTGACATACAGCGCTGACAGCAGCACCGTGACATACAGCGCTGACAGCAGCTCCGTGACATACAGCGCTGACAGCAGCTCCGTGACATACAGCGCTGACAGCAGCACCGTGACATACAGCGCTGACAGCAGCTCCGTGACATACAGCGCTGACAGCAGCTCCGTGACATACAGCGCTGACAGCAGCTCCGTGACATACAGCGCTGACAGCAGCTCCGTGACATACAGCGCTGACAGCAGCTCCGTGACATACAGCGCTGACAGCAGCACCGTGACATACAGCGCTGACAGCAGCTCCGTGACATACAGCGCTGACAGCAGCTCCGTGACATACAGCGCTGACAGCAGCTCCGTGACATACAGCGCTGACAGCAGCTCCGTGACATACAGCGCTGACAGCAGCTCCGTGACATACAGCGCTGACAGCAGCTCCGTGACATACAGCGCTGACAGCAGCTCCGTGACATACAGCGCTGACAGCAGCACCGTAAGCAGCCCCAGGAGGAAGTCAGCACAGCACAGGGATGGTGTGATCCCCTCATAATAAGAACCCCCAGGAGGAAGTCAGCACAGCACAGGGATGGTGTGATCCCCTCATAATAAGAACCCCCAGGAGGAAGTCAGCACAGCACAGGGATGGTGTGATCCCCTCATAATAAGAACCCCCAGGAGGAAGTCAGCACAGCACAGGGATGGTGGGAGCCCCTCATAATAAGAACACCCAGGAGGAAGTCAGCACAGCACAGGGATGGTGGGAACCCCTCATAATAAGCAGCCCCAGTAGAAATATGACACCGCTCAACCTCTTCAAAGAGGAGGGTAGGGGCATATAGTACGGTGTGCTTTTTTGGGTCAGGGAAGTGAGCCAAATGAATTAAGAAGGTCTGTGTGCTTGATTCCAAAAATTGTTTATAGACATATACATGGTCTACTGATCACATGTGTTGAATTCCTCCGAGATCCATGCCTCATTCATTTTTAGAAATGTGAGGTAGTTAACACTGTGGTGAGCTAGGCGAGTACGCTTATCGGTCACAATCCCCCCTGCTGCGCTGAACGTCCTTTCGGACAGGACACTGGATGAGGGGCAAGCCAACAGTTCGATTGCAAATTGGGCAAGCTCTGGCCAGAGGTCAAGCCTGCCCACCCAGTAGTCTAGGGGTTCATCACTCCTCAGAGCGTCCACATCGGCCGTTAACCCAATGTAGTCGGACACCTGACGGTCTAGGCGTTCCCTGATGCTGGATCCGGATGACACCTGTCGATGGGTCGGCTGAAAGAATGACCTCATATCCGAAGTCACCAACACATCTTCAAACCGGCCTCTTCTTGCAGGCGCTGTTGGATTGGTACCCGCAAATCCTTCTCTGGGAGTGGGAATTGCTCCTCTGCCAGCGCACGCAAAAGCAGAATGCAGCATTTCTCGAAGCAAGGCCTGGAAGTGCTGCATTCTGACAGCCCTCTGCGACGGCGGTAACATTTCCGCCATTTTGTGTTTGTACCGGGGGTCTAAGTACGTTGCCACCCAGTACTGGTCCTTGACCCTCATGCTTTTTATACGGGGGTCCCTATTAAAACACTGGAGCATGAAGGCCCCCATTTGCACTAAAGTGGAAGCGGTGTGGTGGCCTGGCTCCTGCTCATCATCCAGGATAATGTCGTCCTCTTCATTCTCCTCTCCCCATCCTCGCACAACAGGGATCCCAGAAAGGTTTAAAGCATGCTCTTCTTGCTCCTGCTCATCCGCCCCGGCACCATCCTCCTCTGACTCCTCATCAGACTCCTGTTGTTGACTTGTCTCAGATAGAGTAGCCCCCCCTGGGAATTCATCCAGCATTGCGACTTCCTCATCTTCCCGCTCCTGCTCCTCCACAGCCTGATCAATGACACGACGCAATGCACGCTCCAGAAAGAAGGCATAAGGTACCATGTCACTGATGGCGCCATGGCTGCGACTGACCAGTTTGGTGATCTCCTCAAATGGCCGCAGAAGTCTGCATGTGTCGCGCATGAGCAGCCACTGGCGCGGTGAAAAAAAACCCAGCTCCCCAGAACCGTTTCTTTCGCAGAGTTCATACAGGTAGACGTTAACTGCACGTTTCTGCTGGAGCAGCCTATCAAGCATATAGAAGGTTGAGTTCCATCGCGTCGGGCAATCGCAAATAAGACGTCTGACCGGCAGATGGTGTCGCCGCTGAATGTCAGCAAGGCGAGCCATGGCCGTGTAAGATCTTCTGAAATGGGCCGAGATTTTCCTTGCCTGCCGCAAGATGTCCTGGACCCCAGGGTATTTGACAAGGAATCGCTGCACGACCAAGTTTAAGACGTGTGCCATGCACGGCACGTGCGTGATTTTGCCCTGTTTCAATGCGCTAAGCAGATTGGCACCGTTGTCACACACCACTTTACCAACTGTCAAATTGAGCGGTGTTAGCCACTCATCTGCCTGTGAACGCAAAGCTGAAAGGAGTGCCGGGCCAGTGTGGCTCTTTGCTTCCAGGCACAACAGACGCAGCACGGCATGGCAACGTCTCACCTGGCATGTGGAATAGGTTCTGGGGAGCTTGGGCGGTGCAGTGGAAGAGACGCTAGCAGCGGAAAAGGAGGAGGCAGCTGAGGAGGAGAGGGAGGAGGATGGAGTAGGAGGAGGAGAAGAAGAGTCAGGCCTGCATGCAATCCGTGGCGGTAAAACCAAATCTACACGGGTGCCACGGGTTACATGCTTGACGGCCGTCAGAAGGTTCACCCAGTGGGCAGTAAAACTGATATACCTTCCCTGCCCGTGTTTGCTAGACCACGTGTCTGTGGTCAGATGTATCTTGGCACCGACACTGTGTGCCAGAGATACATTCACTTGCCGCTGAACATGGCCATATAGCTCTGGGATGCCCTTCTCTGAGAAATACTTCCTTCCTGGGACCTTCCATTGTGGTGTTCCAATGGCCACAAATTTGCGAAAGGCCTCCGAGTCCACCAGTTTATATGGCAGTAGTTGGCGGGCTATGAGTTCTGACAAGCCAGCCGCCAACCGTTGGGCAAGAGGGTTATCCGGCGTCATCATTTTTTTACGCTCAAACATTAGGCCCACGGAAGCCTGCCTTTTTGCAGAAAAATGTGAGCTTGGCGTGATGGAAGGTGGAGTGGAGGACAATTGTGAGGAGAGAGGAGAAGGAGAAGTAGAAGACGAGGCTGGACGGTGAGAGCCTGCAGTGTGGCTTTGTGTGTTCCGTTGCTCCCACTGGGCTCGGTGATGGCTGCTCATGTGCCTTCTTAAGGCGGTCGTCCCTAGGTGAGTATTGGGCTTACCGCGACTAACGCGTTGACTGCAAAGATTGCAGATGGCAACGCTATTGTCAGCAGCGGACACGTTAAAAAAAGCCCACACTGCGGAGCCATGTGCCGGTGTCCTGGGAGCGCCAGATGTGACCGTACATGGTCGATGACTCGCTCCTGATACATTTGCAGTCTGCTTTGTCCCTGCTGTGCAATGTAAGTCATTGCTGCTTCTCCTCCCTATCTGCTGGTCCATATCTCCCTCTGAACTCCCCTCCTCTTCCTCTCTTGTGGGCACCCACGTGACATCACTAGACACGTCATCATCAACGTCACCTTCCCCACCGCTATAAGTAGAGTAGGCAGCAACACCGGGGACCAACCTCCTCCTTGGGCTGATCTGGGTACTGGCGTCAGACTGCTGAGTAGCGCTTGTTGCTACCTCCTCTTCCTGATCCAATACCAAGAGTGGCTGCGCATCAGAAATGTCCTCTTGATATGGATCGGAAAATAATTCCAGTGACTCAAGCGGAAGGTATGTGGTGGTGGTGGTGGTGGTCGTGTTGTTGGTGGTAGTGTCTTTGGGGGTGCACATAGCAGAGAGTGAAGAAGAGGGTGCAGATCGAGAGGATGAGGAGGGTGCAGAAGAATAAGGCTGAGTGAGCCACTCAACCAAGTCTGGTGCGTCCTTTAAAGTAATTGAACGCACCTTCTGCAACTTCCCACTTTGGCTCAAGGCTGTTGCTCCTGCCCTACCCCTACCACCCCTGCGGAAGGGCCTGCCTCTTCCTCTGCCTGTCATTTTTTAAATCACCCTGTGACAAAACTCTTAGTCCCTATACCGCTGAAGGACTGCTGCAGTATAGGGCAGCGGTCAGCAGTAGTGCACGGCAACCCTATGTATTGTGGACCGATAGCGGTCCTTACAGAACAGCAGACTGTAACGCACTCAGGCCTATGTACCGTAGCACCCTATACCAAGTTACCAGTCCTTATAAGAACTTTTGTGGACCAAGCAGGTTGTGTGTTAGTGATTAGCAGACTGTACGTCAGTCCCTATACCAATGAAGGACTGCTGCAGTATAGGGCAGCGGTCAGCAGTAGTGCACGGCAACCCTATGTATTGTGGACCGATAGCGGTCCTTACAGAACAGCAGACTGTACTGCACTCAGGCCTATGTACCGTAGCACCCTATACCAAGTTACCAGTCCTTATAAGAACTTTTGTGGACCAAGCAGGTTGTGTGTTAGTGTTTAGCAGACTGTGCGTCAGTCCCTATACCGCTGAAGGACTGCTGCAGTATAGGGCAGCGGTCAGCAGTAGTGCACGGCAACCCTATGTATTGTGGACCGATAGCGGTCCTTACAGAACAGCAGACTGTACTGCACTCAGGCCTATGTACCGTAGCACCCTATACCAAGTTACCAGTCCTTATAAAAACTTTTGTGGACCAAGCAGGTTGTGTGTTAGTGAAGTGATTAGCAGACTGTACGTCAGTCCCTATACCAATGAAGGACTGCTGCAGTATAGGGCAGCGGTCAGCAGTAGTGCACGGCAACCCTATGTATTGTGGACCGATAGCGGTCCTTACAGAACAGCAGACTGTAACGCACTCAGGCCTATGTACCGTAGCACCCTATACCAAGTTACCAGTCCTTATAAGAACTTTTGTGGACCAAGCAGGTTGTGTGTTAGTGATTAGCAGACTGTACGTCAGTCCCTATACCAATGAAGGACTGCTGCAGTATAGGGCAGCGGTCAGCAGTAGTGCACGGCAACCCTATGTATTGTGGACCGATAGCGGTCCTTACAGAACAGCAGACTGTACTGCACTCAGGCCTATGTACCGTAGCACCCTATACCAAGTTACCAGTCCTTATAAGAACTTTTGTGGACCAAGCAGGTTGTGTGTTAGTGTTTAGCAGACTGTGCGTCAGTCCCTATACCGCTGAAGGACTGCTGCAGTATAGGGCAGCGGTCAGCAGTAGTGCACGGCAACCCTATGTATTGTGGACCGATAGCGGTCCTTACAGAACAGCAGACTGTACTGCACTCAGGCCTATGTACCGTAGCACCCTATACCAAGTTACCAGTCCTTATAAGAACTTTTGTGGACCAAGCAGGTTGTGTGTTAGTGTTTAGCAGACTGTGCGTCAGTCCCTATACCGCTGAAGGACTGCTGCAGTATAGGGCAGCGGTCAGCAGTAGTGCACGTCAACCCTATGTATTGTGGACCGATAGCGGTCCTTACAGAACAGCAGACTGTACTGCACTCAGGCCTATGTACCGTAGCACCCTATACCAAGTTACCAGTCCTTATAAGAACTTTTGTGGACCAAGCAGGTTGTGTGTTAGTGATTAGCAGACTGTACGTCAGTCCCTATACCAATGAAGGACTGCTGCAGTATAGGGCAGCGGTCAGCAGTAGTGCACGGCAACCCTATGTATTGTGGACCGATAGCGGTCCTTACAGAACAGCAGACTGTAACGCACTCAGGCCTATGTACCGTAGCACCCTATACCAAGTTACCAGTCCTTATAAGAACTTTTGTGGACCAAGCAGGTTGTGTGTTAGTGATTAGCAGACTGTACGTCAGTCCCTATACCAATGAAGGACTGCTGCAGTATAGGGCAGCGGTCAGCAGTAGTGCACGGCAACCCTATGTATTGTGGACCGATAGCGGTCCTTACAGAACAGCAGACTGTACTGCACTCAGGCCTATGTACCGTAGCACCCTATACCAAGTTACCAGTCCTTATAAGAACTTTTGTGGACCAAGCAGGTTGTGTGTTAGTGTTTAGCAGACTGTGCGTCAGTCCCTATACCGCTGAAGGACTGCTGCAGTATAGGGCAGCGGTCAGCAGTAGTGCACGGCAACCCTATGTATTGTGGACCGATAGCGGTCCTTACAGAACAGCAGACTGTACTGCACTCAGGCCTATGTACCGTAGCACCCTATACCAAGTTACCAGTCCTTATAAGAACTTTTGTGGACCAAGCAGGTTGTGTGTTAGTGATTAGCAGACTGTACGTCAGTCCCTATACCAATGAAGGACTGCTGCAGTATAGGGCAGCGGTCAGCAGTAGTGCACGGCAACCCTATGTATTGTGGACCGATAGCGGTCCTTACAGAACAGCAGACTGTACTGCACTCAGGCCTATGTACCGTAGCACCCTATACCAAGTTACCAGTCCTTATAAGAACTTTTGTGGACCAAGCAGGTTGTGTGTTAGTGTTTAGCAGACTGTGCGTCAGTCCCTATACCGCTGAAGGACTGCTGCAGTATAGGGCAGCGGTCAGCAGTAGTGCACGTCAACCCTATGTATTGTGGACCGATAGCGGTCCTTACAGAACAGCAGACTGTACTGCACTCAGGCCTATGTACCGTAGCACCCTATACCAAGTTACCAGTCCTTATAAGAACTTTTGTGGACCAAGCAGGTTGTGTGTTAGTGATTAGCAGACTGTACGTCAGTCCCTATACCAATGAAGGACTGCTGCAGTATAGGGCAGCGGTCAGCAGTAGTGCACGGCAACCCTATGTATTGTGGACCGATAGCGGTCCTTACAGAACAGCAGACTGTAACGCACTCAGGCCTATGTACCGTAGCACCCTATACCAAGTTACCAGTCCTTATAAGAACTTTTGTGGACCAAGCAGGTTGTGTGTTAGTGATTAGCAGACTGTACGTCAGTCCCTATACCAATGAAGGACTGCTGCAGTATAGGGCAGCGGTCAGCAGTAGTGCACGGCAACCCTATGTATTGTGGACCGATAGCGGTCCTTACAGAACAGCAGACTGTAACGCACTCAGGCCTATGTACCGTAGCACCCTATACCAAGTTACCAGTCCTTATAAGAACTTTTGTGGACCAAGCAGGTTGTGTGTTAGTGATTAGCAGACTGTACGTCAGTCCCTATACCAATGAAGGACTGCTGCAGTATAGGGCAGCGGTCAGCAGTAGTGCACGGCAACCCTATGTATTGTGGACCGATAGCGGTCCTTACAGAACAGCAGACTGTAACGCACTCAGGCCTATGTACCGTAGCACCCTATACCAAGTTACCAGTCCTTATAAGAACTTTTGTGGACCAAGCAGGTTGTGTGTTAGTGATTAGCAGACTGTACGTCAGTCCCTATACCAATGAAGGACTGCTGCAGTATAGGGCAGCGGTCAGCAGTAGTGCACGGCAACCCTATGTATTGTGGACCGATAGCGGTCCTTACAGAACAGCAGACTGTACTGCACTCAGGCCTATGTACCGTAGCACCCTATACCAAGTTACCAGTCCTTATAAGAACTTTTGTGGACCAAGCAGGTTGTGTGTTAGTGTTTAGCAGACTGTGCGTCAGTCCCTATACCGCTGAAGGACTGCTGCAGTATAGGGCAGCGGTCAGCAGTAGTGCACGTCAACCCTATGTATTGTGGACCGATAGCGGTCCTTACAGAACAGCAGACTGTACTGCACTCAGGCCTATGTACCGTAGCACCCTATACCAAGTTACCAGTCCTTATAAGAACTTTTGTGGACCAAGCAGGTTGTGTGTTAGTGTTTAGCAGACTGTGCGTCAGTCCCTATACCGCTGAAGGACTGCTGCAGTATAGGGCAGCGGTCAGCAGTAGTGCACGGCAACCCTATGTATTGTGGACCGATAGCGGTCCTTACAGAACAGCAGACTGTACTGCACTCAGGCCTATGTACCGTAGCACCCTATACCAAGTTACCAGTCCTTATAAGAACTTTTGTGGACCAAGCAGGTTGTGTGTTAGTGATTAGCAGACTGTACGTCAGTCCCTATACCAATGAAGGACTGCTGCAGTATAGGGCAGCGGTCAGCAGTAGTGCACGGCAACCCTATGTATTGTGGACCGATAGCGGTCCTTACAGAACAGCAGACTGTAACGCACTCAGGCCTATGTACCGTAGCACCCTATACCAAGTTACCAGTCCTTATAAGAACTTTTGTGGACCAAGCAGGTTGTGTGTTAGTGATTAGCAGACTGTACGTCAGTCCCTATACCAATGAAGGACTGCTGCAGTATAGGGCAGCGGTCAGCAGTAGTGCACGGCAACCCTATGTATTGTGGACCGATAGCGGTCCTTACAGAACAGCAGACTGTAACGCACTCAGGCCTATGTACCGTAGCACCCTATACCAAGTTACCAGTCCTTATAAGAACTTTTGTGGACCAAGCAGGTTGTGTGTTAGTGATTAGCAGACTGTACGTCAGTCCCTATACCAATGAAGGACTGCTGCAGTATAGGGCAGCGGTCAGCAGTAGTGCACGGCAACCCTATGTATTGTGGACCGATAGCGGTCCTTACAGAACAGCAGACTGTACTGCACTCAGGCCTATGTACCGTAGCACCCTATACCAAGTTACCAGTCCTTATAAGAACTTTTGTGGACCAAGCAGGTTGTGTGTTAGTGTTTAGCAGACTGTGCGTCAGTCCCTATACCGCTGAAGGACTGCTGCAGTATAGGGCAGCGGTCAGCAGTAGTGCACGTCAACCCTATGTATTGTGGACCGATAGCGGTCCTTACAGAACAGCAGACTGTACTGCACTCAGGCCTATGTACCGTAGCACCCTATACCAAGTTACCAGTCCTTATAAGAACTTTTGTGGACCAAGCAGGTTGTGTGTTAGTGTTTAGCAGACTGTGCGTCAGTCCCTATACCGCTGAAGGACTGCTGCAGTATAGGGCAGCGGTCAGCAGTAGTGCACGGCAACCCTATGTATTGTGGACCGATAGCGGTCCTTACAGAACAGCAGACTGTACTGCACTCAGGCCTATGTACCGTAGCACCCTATACCAAGTTACCAGTCCTTATAAGAACTTTTGTGGACCAAGCAGGTTGTGTGTTAGTGATTAGCAGACTGTACGTCAGTCCCTATACCAATGAAGGACTGCTGCAGTATAGGGCAGCGGTCAGCAGTAGTGCACGGCAACCCTATGTATTGTGGACCGATAGCGGTCCTTACAGAACAGCAGACTGTACCGCACCCAAGCCTATGTACCGTAGCACCCTAGACAGACCAAGTTACCAGTCCTGATAAAGAGCTTTGTGGAACAAGTGAGTTGTGAATGATTAGCAGACTGCAGCAGAAGGGCAGCAGTCAAGTATAATATTCTTTCTATATTTGGAAGAAAGAATATTATACGTGTACAAGCCTATTACCGTACCACTGATACCAGTCCTGAAAAGAACCTTTGTGGAACTAATAGTAACAGCAAGTCTTTAAAATTATCCTCACTGCCTGACAACACTGCTTCCTGCCTGTCCCTATACAAATTGGCAAAAAAGAGTAGGCTGGAACGATTAGCTGGAACAGCTCTTTTGTGGACCTGATAGTAACAGCTAATGATGATGATGATGATGATGATGAAGAAAGACTAATCTGGCTGAGCTGTCCCTAAAATAGCAGCATACAGCGCTCTGTCCCTTTATCTAAACTGACAAAAGAAACTCAGGCTGCTGACCTAACACCTATACCAGTCCTGAAAAGAACTTTTGTGTACCAAATAGCTAGCGTTTTCTCTGTCCCTACTCCACACAGGATCCTTTCCCTACAGTGACAGAAGAAAGAATGTAAAATGGCCACCGGATCGGGTGTATTTATAGGTTAGGGGGAATGTCCAAGTGTCCATGAGCTGTCATGTCTCAATTGGTTGTCCTGTAACACATGATAAACGTGTCACGAAAGGTTAAAGTTCTTGTATACATTAAACACGTAAGTCCGCCGGGGCGAACGACGGAAAAAGGCGTTCGAACCCGCGGACGGCGAAAGTCGGAAATTCGCCGCGAAACGACCGCCGGGCGAACCGTTCGGCCATCACTACCAAGGAACCCCTGTGTGGTTTACCCTAATAAATGTTCTCTGGTGTCCCACACTTTTGCTCATGAGTGCAGATGTGTTAACCAGCTGCCAAGTGTCCTCTCCTTCAATTCCACTGAATGTTCTTTTCTAGTCATTGTAGTTTGAAACACATCTAAACAACAATGCCCTATAGTGATGGCCGAACGGTTCGCCCGGCGGTCGTTTCGCGGCGAATTTCCGACTTTCGCCGTCCGCGGGTTCGAACGCCTTTTTCCGTCGTTCGCCCCGGCGGACTTACGTGTTTAATGTATACAAGAACTTTAACCTTTCGTGACACGTTTATCATGTGTTACAGGACAACCAATTGAGACATGACAGCTCATGGACACTTGGACATTCCCCCTAACCTATAAATACACCCGATCCGGTGGCCATTTTACATTCTTTCTTCTGTCACTGTAGGGAAAGGATCCTGTGTGGAGTAGGGACAGAGAAAACGCTAGCTATTTGGTACACAAAAGTTCTTTTCAGGACTGGTATAGGTGTTAGGTCAGCAGCCTGAGTTTCTTTTGTCAGTTTAGATAAAGGGACAGAGCGCTGTATGCTGCTATTTTAGGGACAGCTCAGCCAGATTAGTCTTTCTTCATCATCATCATCATCATCATCATTAGCTGTTACTATCAGGTCCACAAAAGAGCTGTTCCAGCTAATCGTTCCAGCCTACTCTTTTTTGCCAATTTGTATAGGGACAGGCAGGAAGCAGTGTGTCAGGCAGTGAGGATAATTTTAAAGACTTGCTGTTACTATTAGTTCCACAAAGGTTCTTTTCAGGACTGGTATCAGTGGTACGGTAATAGGCTTGTACACGTATAATATTCTTTCTTCCAAATATAGAAAGAATATTATACTTGACTGCTGCCCTTCTGCTGCAGTCTGCTAATCATTCACAACTCACTTGTTCCACAAAGCTCTTTATCAGGACTGGTAACTTGGTCTGTCTAGGGTGCTACGGTACATAGGCTTGGGTGCGGTACAGTCTGCTGTTCTGTAAGGACCGCTATCGGTCCACAATACATAGGGTTGCCGTGCACTACTGCTGACCGCTGCCCTATACTGCAGCAGTCCTTCAGCGGTATAGGGACTGACGCACAGTCTGCTAAACACTAATACACAACCTGCTTGGTCCACAAAAGTTCTTATAAGGACTGGTAACTTGGTATAGGGTGCTACGGTACATAGGCCTGAGTGCAGTACAGTCTGCTGTTCTGTAAGGACCGCTATCGGTCCACAATACATAGGGTTGCCGTGCACTACTGCTGACCGCTGCCCTATACTGCAGCAGTCCTTCAGCGGTATAGGGACTGACGCACAGTCTGCTAAACACTAATACACAACCTGCTTGGTCCACAAAAGTTCTTATAAGGACTGGTAACTTGGTATAGGGTGCTACGGTACATAGGCCTGAGTGCAGTACAGTCTGCTGTTCTGTAAGGACCGCTATCGGTCCACAATACATAGGGTTGCCGTGCACTACTGCTGACCGCTGCCCTATACTGCAGCAGTCCTTCATTGGTATAGGGACTGACGTACAGTCTGCTAATCACTAACACACAACCTGCTTGGTCCACAAAAGTTCTTATAAGGACTGGTAACTTGGTATAGGGTGCTACGGTACATAGGCCTGAGTGCAGTACAGTCTGCTGTTCTGTAAGGACCGCTATCGGTCCACAATACATAGGGTTGCCGTGCACTACTGCTGACCGCTGCCCTATACTGCAGCAGTCCTTCATTGGTATAGGGACTGACGTACAGTCTGCTAATCACTAACACACAACCTGCTTGGTCCACAAAAGTTCTTATAAGGACTGGTAACTTGGTATAGGGTGCTACGGTACATAGGCCTGAGTGCGTTACAGTCTGCTGTTCTGTAAGGACCGCTATCGGTCCACAATACATAGGGTTGCCGTGCACTACTGCTGACCGCTGCCCTATACTGCAGCAGTCCTTCAGCGGTATAGGGACTGACGCACAGTCTGCTAAACACTAACACACAACCTGCTTGGTCCACAAAAGTTTTTATAAGGACTGGTAACTTGGTATAGGGTGCTACGGTACATAGGCCTGAGTGCAGTACAGTCTGCTGTTCTGTAAGGACCGCTATCGGTCCACAATACATAGGGTTGCCGTGCACTACTGCTGACCGCTGCCCTATACTGCAGCAGTCCTTCATTGGTATAGGGACTGACGTACAGTCTGCTAATCACTAACACACAACCTGCTTGGTCCACAAAAGTTCTTATAAGGACTGGTAACTTGGTATAGGGTGCTACGGTACATAGGCCTGAGTGCGTTACAGTCTGCTGTTCTGTAAGGACCGCTATCGGTCCACAATACATAGGGTTGCCGTGCACTACTGCTGACCGCTGCCCTATACTGCAGCAGTCCTTCATTGGTATAGGGACTGACGTACAGTCTGCTAATCACTAACACACAACCTGCTTGGTCCACAAAAGTTCTTATAAGGACTGGTAACTTGGTATAGGGTGCTACGGTACATAGGCCTGAGTGCGTTACAGTCTGCTGTTCTGTAAGGACCGCTATCGGTCCACAATACATAGGGTTGCCGTGCACTACTGCTGACCGCTGCCCTATACTGCAGCAGTCCTTCATTGGTATAGGGACTGACGTACAGTCTGCTAATCACTAACACACAACCTGCTTGGTCCACAAAAGTTCTTATAAGGACTGGTAACTTGGTATAGGGTGCTACGGTACATAGGCCTGAGTGCGTTACAGTCTGCTGTTCTGTAAGGACCGCTATCGGTCCACAATACATAGGGTTGCCGTGCACTACTGCTGACCGCTGCCCTATACTGCAGCAGTCCTTCAGCGGTATAGGGACTGACGCACAGTCTGCTAAACACTAACACACAACCTGCTTGGTCCACAAAAGTTTTTATAAGGACTGGTAACTTGGTATAGGGTGCTACGGTACATAGGCCTGAGTGCGTTACAGTCTGCTGTTCTGTAAGGACCGCTATCGGTCCACAATACATAGGGTTGCCGTGCACTACTGCTGACCGCTGCCCTATACTGCAGCAGTCCTTCATTGGTATAGGGACTGACGTACAGTCTGCTAATCACTAACACACAACCTGCTTGGTCCACAAAAGTTCTTATAAGGACTGGTAACTTGGTATAGGGTGCTACGGTACATAGGCCTGAGTGCGTTACAGTCTGCTGTTCTGTAAGGACCGCTATCGGTCCACAATACATAGGGTTGCCGTGCACTACTGCTGACCGCTGCCCTATACTGCAGCAGTCCTTCAGCGGTATAGGGACTGACGCACAGTCTGCTAAACACTAACACACAACCTGCTTGGTCCACAAAAGTTTTTATAAGGACTGGTAACTTGGTATAGGGTGCTACGGTACATAGGCCTGAGTGCAGTACAGTCTGCTGTTCTGTAAGGACCGCTATCGGTCCACAATACATAGGGTTGCCGTGCACTACTGCTGACCGCTGCCCTATACTGCAGCAGTCCTTCATTGGTATAGGGACTGACGTACAGTCTGCTAATCACTAACACACAACCTGCTTGGTCCACAAAAGTTCTTATAAGGACTGGTAACTTGGTATAGGGTGCTACGGTACATAGGCCTGAGTGCGTTACAGTCTGCTGTTCTGTAAGGACCGCTATCGGTCCACAATACATAGGGTTGCCGTGCACTACTGCTGACCGCTGCCCTATACTGCAGCAGTCCTTCATTGGTATAGGGACTGACGTACAGTCTGCTAATCACTAACACACAACCTGCTTGGTCCACAAAAGTTCTTATAAGGACTGGTAACTTGGTATAGGGTGCTACGGTACATAGGCCTGAGTGCGTTACAGTCTGCTGTTCTGTAAGGACCGCTATCGGTCCACAATACATAGGGTTGCCGTGCACTACTGCTGACCGCTGCCCTATACTGCAGCAGTCCTTCATTGGTATAGGGACTGACGTACAGTCTGCTAATCACTAACACACAACCTGCTTGTTCCACAAAAGTTCTTATAAGGACTGGTAACTTGGTATAGGGTGCTACGGTACATAGGCTTGAGTGCGGTACAGTCTGCTGTTCTGTAAGGACCGCTATCGGTCCACAATAGATAGGGTTGACGTGCACCACTGCTGACCGCTGCCCTATACTGCAGCAGTCCTTCAGCGGTATAGGGACTGACGTACAGTCTGCTAAACACTAATACACAACCTGCTTGGTCCACAAAAGTTCTTATAAGGACTGGTAACTTGGTATAGGGTGCTACGGTACATAGGCTTGAGTGCGGTACAGTCTGCTGTTCTGTAAGGACCGCTATCGGTCCACAATAGATAGGGTTGACGTGCACCACTGCTGACCGCTGCCCTATACTGCAGCAGTCCTTCAGCGGTATAGGGACTGACGTACAGTCTGCTAAACACTAATACACAACCTGCTTGGTCCACAAAAGTTCTTATAAGGACTGGTAACTTGGTATAGGGTGCTACGGTACATAGGCTTGAGTGCGGTACAGTCTGCTGTTCTGTAAGGACCGCTATCGGTCCACAATAGATAGGGTTGACGTGCACCACTGCTGACCGCTGCCCTATACTGCAGCAGTCCTTCAGCGGTATAGGGACTGACGTACAGTCTGCTAAACACTAATACACAACCTGCTTGGTCCACAAAAGTTCTTATAAGGACTGGTAACTTGGTATAGGGTGCTACGGTACATAGGCTTGAGTGCGGTACAGTCTGCTGTTCTGTAAGGACCGCTATCGGTCCACAATAGATAGGGTTGACGTGCACCACTGCTGACCGCTCACCTATACTGCAGCAGTCCTTCAGCGGTATAGGGACTGACGTACAGTCTGCTAATCACTAACACACAACCTGCTTGTTCCACAAAAGTTCTTATAAGGACTGGTAACTTGGTATAGGGTGCTACGGTACATAGGCTTGAGTGCGGTACAGTCTGCTGTTCTGTAAGGACCGCTATCGGTCCACAATAGATAGGGTTGACGTGCACCACTGCTGACCGCTGCCCTATACTGCAGCAGTCCTTCAGCGGTATAGGGACTGACGTACAGTCTGCTAAACACTAATACACAACCTGCTTGGTCCACAAAAGTTCTTATAAGGACTGGTAACTTGGTATAGGGTGCTACGGTACATAGGCTTGAGTGCGGTACAGTCTGCTGTTCTGTAAGGACCGCTATCGGTCCACAATAGATAGGGTTGACGTGCACCACTGCTGACCGCTGCCCTATACTGCAGCAGTCCTTCAGCGGTATAGGGACTGACGTACAGTCTGCTAAACACTAATACACAACCTGCTTGGTCCACAAAAGTTCTTATAAGGACTGGTAACTTGGTATAGGGTGCTACGGTACATAGGCTTGAGTGCGGTACAGTCTGCTGTTCTGTAAGGACCGCTATCGGTCCACAATAGATAGGGTTGACGTGCACCACTGCTGACCGCTCACCTATACTGCAGCAGTCCTTCAGCGGTATAGGGACTGACGTACAGTCTGCTAATCACTAACACACAACCTGCTTGTTCCACAAAAGTTCTTATAAGGACTGGTAACTTGGTATAGGGTGCTACGGTACATAGGCTTGAGTGCGGTACAGTCTGCTGTTCTGTAAGGACCGCTATCGGTCCACAATAGATAGGGTTGACGTGCACCACTGCTGACCGCTGCCCTATACTGCAGCAGTCCTTCAGCGGTATAGGGACTGACGTACAGTCTGCTAAACACTAATACACAACCTGCTTGGTCCACAAAAGTTCTTATAAGGACTGGTAACTTGGTATAGGGTGCTACGGTACATAGGCTTGAGTGCGGTACAGTCTGCTGTTCTGTAAGGACCGCTATCGGTCCACAATAGATAGGGTTGACGTGCACCACTGCTGACCGCTGCCCTATACTGCAGCAGTCCTTCAGCGGTATAGGGACTGACGTACAGTCTGCTAAACACTAATACACAACCTGCTTGGTCCACAAAAGTTCTTATAAGGACTGGTAACTTGGTATAGGGTGCTACGGTACATAGGCTTGAGTGCGGTACAGTCTGCTGTTCTGTAAGGACCGCTATCGGTCCACAATAGATAGGGTTGACGTGCACCACTGCTGACCGCTCACCTATACTGCAGCAGTCCTTCAGCGGTATAGGGACTGACGTACAGTCTGCTAATCACTAACACACAACCTGCTTGTTCCACAAAAGTTCTTATAAGGACTGGTAACTTGGTATAGGGTGCTACGGTACATAGGCTTGAGTGCGGTACAGTCTGCTGTTCTGTAAGGACCGCTATCGGTCCACAATAGATAGGGTTGACGTGCACCACTGCTGACCGCTGCCCTATACTGCAGCAGTCCTTCAGCGGTATAGGGACTGACGTACAGTCTGCTAAACACTAATACACAACCTGCTTGGTCCACAAAAGTTCTTATAAGGACTGGTAACTTGGTATAGGGTGCTACGGTACATAGGCTTGAGTGCGGTACAGTCTGCTGTTCTGTAAGGACCGCTATCGGTCCACAATAGATAGGGTTGACGTGCACCACTGCTGACCGCTGCCCTATACTGCAGCAGTCCTTCAGCGGTATAGGGACTGACGTACAGTCTGCTAAACACTAATACACAACCTGCTTGGTCCACAAAAGTTCTTATAAGGACTGGTAACTTGGTATAGGGTGCTACGGTACATAGGCTTGAGTGCGGTACAGTCTGCTGTTCTGTAAGGACCGCTATAGGTCCACAATAGATAGGGTTGACGTGCACCACTGCTGACCGCTCACCTATACTGCAGCAGTCCTTCAGCGGTATAGGGACTAAGAGTTTTGTCACAGGGTCATTTAAAAAATGACATGCAGAGGAAGAGGCAGGCCCTTCCGCAGGGGTGGTAGGGGTAGGGCAGGAGCAACAGGCTTGAGCCAAAGTGGGAAGTTGCAGAAGGTGCGTTCAATTACTTTAAAGGATGCACCAGACTTGGTTGAGTGGCTCGCTCAGCCTTACTCTTCTGCACCCTCCTCATCCTCTCGATCTGCACCCTCTTCTTCACTCTCTGCTATGTGCACCCCCAAAGACACTACCACCAACAACACGACCACCACCACCACCACCACATACCTTCCGCTTGAGTCACTGGAATTATTTTCCGATCCATATCAAGAGGACATTTCTGATGCGCAGCCACTCTTGGTATTGGATCAGGAAGAGGAGGTAGCAACAAGCGCTACTCAGCAGTCTGACGCCAGTACCCAGATCAGCCCAAGGAGGAGGTTGGTCCCCGGTGTTGCTGCCTACTCTACTTATAGCGGTGGGGAAGGTGACGTTGATGATGACGTGTCTAGTGATGTCACGTGGGTGCCCACAAGAGAGGAAGAGGAGGGGAGTTCAGAGGGAGATATGGACCAGCAGATAGGGAGGAGAAGCAGCAATGACTTACATTGCACAGCAGGGACAAAGCAGACTGCAAATGTATCAGGAGCGAGTCATCGACCATGTACGGTCACATCTGGCGCTCCCAGGACACCGGCACATGGCTCCGCAGTGTGGGCTTTTTTTAACGTGTCCGCTGCTGACAATAGCGTTGCCATCTGCAATCTTTGCAGTCAACGCGTTAGTCGCGGTAAGCCCAATACTCACCTAGGGACGACCGCCTTAAGAAGGCACATGAGCAGCCATCACCGAGCCCAGTGGGAGCAACGGAACACACAAAGCCACACTGCAGGCTCTCACCGTCCAGCCTCGTCTTCTACTTCTCCTTCTCCTCTCTCCTCACAATTGTCCTCCACTCCACCTTCCATCACGCCAAGCTCACATTTTTCTGCAAAAAGGCAGGCTTCCGTGGGCCTAATGTTTGAGCGTAAAAAAATGATGACGCCGGATAACCCTCTTGCCCAACGGTTGGCGGCTGGCTTGTCAGAACTCATAGCCCGCCAACTACTGCCATATAAACTGGTGGACTCGGAGGCCTTTCGCAAATTTGTGGCCATTGGAACACCACAATGGAAGGTCCCAGGAAGGAAGTATTTCTCAGAGAAGGGCATCCCAGAGCTATATGGCCATGTTCAGCGGCAAGTGAATGTATCTCTGGCACACAGTGTCGGTGCCAAGATACATCTGACCACAGACACGTGGTCTAGCAAACACGGGCAGGGAAGGTATATCAGTTTTACTGCCCACTGGGTGAACCTTCTGACGGCCGTCAAGCATGTAACCCGTGGCACCCGTGTAGATTTGGTTTTACCGCCACGGATTGCATGCAGGCCTGACTCTTCTTCTCCTCCTCCTACTCCATCCTCCTCCCTCTCCTCCTCAGCTGCCTCCTCCTTTTCCGCTGCTAGCGTCTCTTCCACTGCACCGCCCAAGCTCCCCAGAACCTATTCCACATGCCAGGTGAGACGTTGCCATGCCGTGCTGCGTCTGTTGTGCCTGGAAGCAAAGAGCCACACTGGCCCGGCACTCCTTTCAGCTTTGCGTTCACAGGCAGATGAGTGGCTAACACCGCTCAATTTGACAGTTGGTAAAGTGGTGTGTGACAACGGTGCCAATCTGCTTAGCGCATTGAAACAGGGCAAAATCACGCACGTGCCGTGCATGGCACACGTCTTAAACTTGGTCGTGCAGCGATTCCTTGTCAAATACCCTGGGGTCCAGGACATCTTGCGGCAGGCAAGGAAAATCTCGGCCCATTTCAGAAGATCTTACACGGCCATGGCTCGCCTTGCTGACATTCAGCGGCGACACCATCTGCCGGTCAGACGTCTTATTTGCGATTGCCCGACGCGATGGAACTCAACCTTCTATATGCTTGATAGGCTGCTCCAGCAGAAACGTGCAGTTAACGTCTACCTGTATGAACTCTGCGAAAGAAACGGTTCTGGGGAGCTGGGTTTTTTTTCACCGCGCCAGTGGCTGCTCATGCGCGACACATGCAGACTTCTGCGGCCATTTGAGGAGATCACCAAACTGGTCAGTCGCAGCCATGGCGCCATCAGTGACATGGTACCTTATGCCTTCTTTCTGGAGCGTGCATTGCGTCGTGTCATTGATCAGGCTGTGGAGGAGCAGGAGCGGGAAGATGAGGAAGTCGCAATGCTGGATGAATTCCCAGGGGGGGCTACTCTATCTGAGACAAGTCAACAACAGGAGTCTGATGAGGAGTCAGAGGAGGATGGTGCCGGGGCGGATGAGCAGGAGCAAGAAGAGCATGCTTTAAACCTTTCTGGGATCCCTGTTGTGCGAGGATGGGGAGAGGAGAATGAAGAGGACGACATTATCCTGGATGATGAGCAGGAGCCAGGCCACCACACCGCTTCCACTTTAGTGCAAATGGGGGCCTTCATGCTCCAGTGTTTTAATAGGGACCCCCGTATAAAAAGCATGAGGGTCAAGGACCAGTACTGGGTGGCAACGTACTTAGACCCCCGGTACAAACACAAAATGGCGGAAATGTTACCGCCGTCGCAGAGGGCTGTCAGAATGCAGCACTTCCAGGCCTTGCTTCGAGAAATGCTGCATTCTGCTTTTGCGTGCGCTGGCAGAGGAGCAATTCCCACTCCCAGAGAAGGATTTGCGGGTACCAATCCAACAGCGCCTGCAAGAAGAGGCCGGTTTGAAGATGTGTTGGTGACTTCGGATATGAGGTCATTCTTTCAGCCGACCCATCGACAGGTGTCATCCGGATCCAGCATCAGGGAACGCCTAGACCGTCAGGTGTCCGACTACATTGGGTTAACGGCCGATGTGGACGCTCTGAGGAGTGATGAACCCCTAGACTACTGGGTGGGCAGGCTTGACCTCTGGCCAGAGCTTGCCCAATTTGCAATCGAACTGTTGGCTTGCCCCTCATCCAGTGTCCTGCCCGAAAGGACGTTCAGCGCAGCAGGGGGGATTGTGACCGATAAGCGTACTCGCCTAGCTCACCACAGTGTTAACTACCTCACATTTCTAAAAATGAATGAGGCATGGATCTCGGAGGAATTCAACACATGTGATCAGTAGACCATGTATATGTCTATAAACAATTTTTGGAATCAAGCACACAGACCTTCTTAATTCATTTGGCTCACTTCCCTGACCCAAAAAAGCACACCGTACTATATGCCCCTACCCTCCTCTTTGAAGAGGTTGAGCGGTGTCATATTTCTACTGGGGCTGCTTATTATGAGGGGTTCCCACCATCCCTGTGCTGTGCTGACTTCCTCCTGGGTGTTCTTATTATGAGGGGCTCCCACCATCCCTGTGCTGTGCTGACTTCCTCCTGGGGGTTCTTATTATGAGGGGATCACACCATCCCTGTGCTGTGCTGACTTCCTCCTGGGGCTGCTTACGGTGCTGCTGTCAGCGCTGTATGTCACGGAGCTGCTGTCAGCGCTGTATGTCACGGAGCTGCTGTCAGCGCTGTATGTCACGGAGCTGCTGTCAGCGCTGTATGTCACGGAGCTGCTGTCAGCGCTGTATGTCACGGAGCTGCTGTCAGCGCTGTATGTCACGGAGCTGCTGTCAGCGCTGTATGTCACGGAGCTGCTGTCAGCGCTGTATGTCACGGAGCTGCTGTCAGCGCTGTATGTCACGGAGCTGCTGTCAGCGCTGTATGTCACGGAGCTGCTGTCAGCGCTGTATGTCACGGTGCTGCTGTCAGCGCTGTATGTCACGGAGCTGCTGTCAGCGCTGTATGTCACGGAGCTGCTGTCAGTGCTGTATGTCACGGAGCTGCTGTCAGCGCTGTATGTCACGGAGCTGCTGTCAGCGCTGTATGTCACGGAGCTGCTGTCAGCGCTGTATGTCACGGTGCTGCTGTCAGCGCTGTATGTCACGGAGCTGCTGTCAGCGCTGTATGTCACGGAGCTGCTGTCAGCGCTGTATGTCACGGAGCTGCTGTCAGCGCTGTATGTCACGGAGCTGCTGTCAGCGCTGTATGTCACGGAGCTGCTGTCAGCGCTGTATGTCACGGTGCTGATGTCAGTGCTCTGTATTACGGTGCTGCTGTCAGTGCTCTGTATCTCCTGCACCCTCTTGTTTGCCTACCCTGGTCCCTGACCTTCCCTCTCCTCCATTGCCTTCATTAGCTCCATAGTCCTGAATTGTCAGAACAATTTCCCAAATAAAAAAAAAATGCTTGTAGTTATCGATCCCAAATTCACCTCATACATGTATTATGCTATTGTCCAGGTGGTGGGACTACGTGCTACCCCCTAATAATTACCCCGTGGCCGCAAATTCGACCTAAAGGTTTGCGAAATTCGCCTCCCATTGAAGTCAATGGAGCCCGCGGCGAACGGTCGTTTTCGCGAACGTTTGTGTCCGTTCGCGTTTCGCGTTCGCGAAACGTCCCGTCGGAAGTTCGTCCATCACTAATGCCCTAATCTTTTTTTTCTTAAGACAAATTACACAGAAAAAAAATTATGATTAAACCCTGTATCATAAACGATGTTTGACACGAACAACGAACGAGGGTTTGTTATTAACGATACGATTACTGTATCCACCAACATGAAAGCAGCAATTTTACATTGTACAAAGGTAAAAAAAAGCATATGGATCAGTATGCAATAATCATAATAGGAACACAAGACAAGTACTTACTTTTTTTAAGAAATTTCTTTATCCCTCTGTACTGATCCGGCTCCCTCAATTTAAGGTCGGACCACCGTTTCCTCAATTGGTCTTTTGACCGTCGTACCCCAAAAAGATTGTGCAGGGTCTTAACAACTTTGGCCATGATTCTGGCCTTGCGCAAGTTCGGATGGGTGTATGGTCCATGCTTCCCATCATAATCCTTACTTCGCAAGATTGCCACCATCTCCACCATCTCTTGAAAGGCCATATTTGAGGCCTTAAATCTCCTCTTCCCGGATTGGGACGTTTGTGGCTCCGGGGATTCGTGACTACTGGAGTCATTAATATGAAGCACCTGTTGTGTTTCCGCCATGTTTCTCCTACTGCGCACCGTAGAGAAAAAGGGGTGGGAAATATTCTTGGAAAAGAACGTCATGGGCGGGCAACGCAGGCGTGGTTTTATGCGGGCGCACTGTATATATAACGCCCACATGCACATGTCGTACGTGCTTACGTACGTTATGTGCGCACAAAAGGGCGGGAAAAAAGACTTGACCAAAAGAACGTCGTGGGCGGGCAACGCAGGCGTGGTTTTATGCATGCGCACTGTATATAACGCCAACATGTACATGTCGTACGTTCTTACGTACGTTATGTGCGCACAGAAGGGCGGGAAAAAAGACTTGACCAAAAGAACGTCATGGGCGGGCAACGCAGGCGTGGTTTTACGCGTGCGCACTGTATATAACGCCAACATGCACATGTCGTACGTGCTTACGTACGTTATGTGTGCACAAAAGGGCGGGAAAAAAGACTTGACCAAAAGAACGTCATGGGCGGGCAACGTAGGCGTGGTTTTACGTGTGCGCACTGTATATAACGCCAACATGCACATGTCGTACGTGCTTGGAGAAAATAGGAACGGAAGTTGTGAGCAAGGAAAACGAAGGTAAGTTTAAAAAAAATCCCAAAATCAGTGGCATATACTGCTTATAGATTGAGGTCTATATTGGGCTAAGATTAGGAGAGTCTGGGCTAACATTATTGTTTTTGGCTTGTGTATTGTCTTTCAGAAAAATGAATAAGACATTTAAAGCGGAGGGCCGGTTATATAAAAAAAAAAAAAGTCAGCAGCTGCAAACACTGCAGCTGCTGACTTAATAAACACACTCACCTGTCCAGGGCGCCCGCGATGTCGGCCACCCGAGGCCGACCCGTCCCTCGGCTCTCGGGTCCCGGTGCCGCCATCCCTTGTAAGGGAAACAGGCAGCGGAGCCTTACGGCTTCACCGCCCGTTTCCTACTGCGCATGCGCGAGTCCCGCAGCTACTGCGCATGCGCGAGTCCCGCAGCGCTTTCTGAATGGGACACACAGTTCCCAGAACACAGCGCGACTCATCACCCAGAAGACGCCGCGACGAAGAGAGAAGACAGAAGATCTCCGCGGAGGAGGAAGAGGAAGATTAGGATAAAGTGCCTAGCAACAGGCATTTCTGGTAAGTAAAAAAAAAAATTTTTTTTCATTTTTTTTTTTTTAGATTTTTTGTAATTTTTAACATTTTTTTGTTTTTCAGGGTGGCCCTCCCCTTTAAAGATCCAGAATTCTTGAGCCTATTTATAGATAAGTACAAGGAGCTGAAAAATCTGTGGCAAGTAAAGCACAGTGCTTACTATAATAAACAAGTAAGGAAGGCAACGCTGGAGAAACTTCTGGCATTTATGGAGACTTGGATCCCAGAGGCAAACGTGGACTTTCTGGAAAAGAAAATTGGCATATTGAGAAATATGTACAGAAAGGAGCAGAATAAAATCCTTCAATCCATCAGATCAGGAGCATCCGCAGATGCTGTATATGTACCCAGGCTGTGGTACTTTGACAAACTACGTTTTCTTGGCGACCAGAGTAAGGCCAGGGAATCACTTTCAACCCTTCCCTCCACCCTTCCCTCCACCCTTCCCTGCAGCATTCCCTCCACCCTTCCCTGCAGCATTCCCTCCACCCTTCCCTGCAGCATTCCCTCCACCCTTCCCTCCACCGCAGGAGAGGCTGATGAGCAACCTGAGCCTTCCATCCTGGAAGAAGTGGATGCACCCAGCTTGAGCCAGGTATATTGTTACAATAAATATTTATTGTCATAATATTAATGATGTTAACTAGATGTTATAATTTAAACAATATTATTGATGTTACAAAATAAAAGATTTTGACATATCAATTTACAGTAGTGGCCAAAAATATTTGTCACCAGCAGAAACAATAAATACTGGGGTCAGAATGATACTCTTTTATATGTATTAACAGAATTTTAAAGCCAGGAGCTGAAAAATGTTTATGATTGATGAACAAAAAACAAAAACGATGTCCCTTTTTTATACACAGGATGAGCTCAGCCAGGAGGAAGTTGTGGAAAGTGGCAGGCAGGAGGAGGCTGGGCCCACTGTCAGCCAGGAGGTGGCTGGGCCCAGTAGGAGCCTCACCCAGTCGCAGGTGCCTCCCCTCCGTCTTCAGACAAAAAGGCAAAAGAAGATGACGGTCACACAGGAGGAATCACTGCGCCTCATTAGAGAGGCTACAAATGTCTTAAGGAGCCCCCCCAAAGCTGAAGAGGCCTATGGCTGCTATATAGCCAGCTGGTTGCAGCAATTAGAGAGGGGCCAACGCCTCCAATGTGAGCGAATCATTTTCTCGGCCTTGCAGAAGGGGCTGAGTGGCGAGTTAACTGCCACAAGCGAAATCGTAAATCAAGTTCCTCCTGTTCCTCCTCCTCCTCCTGCCACAAGTACACCACCAGATACGCAGCCTCACAGGAAGGCTGCAGAGAAGTCTGCAGGGAAGGGTGCAGTGAAGAGTGGAGCGAAGAGAAGAAAGTGATGACCTGGCTTCAGTCTGGTCTGACCAAAGACGCAGCCTGTTGTACCACAGCCTGGGGACATATATACCATCTGCTGCTGCTCTTGATCTCTGAGATTCATGGACCAGATTGTGCTCCCCATTATATGTACTTCTCAATATGCCAATTTTCTTTTCCACAGACTTTAATGTTTGCCCTGGGGCCAAAAGGCTACACAAATGTCACAAGTTTCTCCAGTGTTGCCTTCATCTTTATTTTTTGAACCAGAATAAATGGATGTTTTATTTTGAAAATATACTTGCCTATGTGTTTTTAGTCAAATACATTTCTAAAAGACAATGTAAAATGAACAAGGGACACCAACCTCCTTGAGGTTCCAAAAAAAAAAAAAAATAATGTTATTGTGGTAACTTGTCACCAGAATAAAAAAAAAAAGGTTATTGTGGTAATGACACACACAAAATAAAAAGGTTATTGTGGTAATGACACACACAAAATAAAAAGGTTATTGTGGTAATGACACAAAAAAAAAAAAGTTTTTTGGTGTTAACTTGACAGAATAATTAAATATGGAGATCACTAGAAAATAATTTGGAAATAATTATACTAAAAATATGGATGAAAGAAAAAAAAAAAAAGAGGACTACCAAAAAAAAAAATTGAAATACATTATTACTGAGATGGGGCTTTAAACTAAAAACAATATCATTCATGAGATGAGGAGAAAAAATCCAGAAATGTGTTTGTGAGAACTCTGTGTGAGTGAATATGAGCAGCAAAGCAACTTCGTTCTTCTAGCATTATAAAGAAGATGCGCTGCATTTAAACGAGCACAGAATTTGAAGCATGGTGAATGTGCTGCTTCCAATACGAACTGGAGTTTTACAAGACCGAGCACTTCCGTCTTGTACTTGCTTCAGAGCATGCGTCGTTTTTGGTCTGTCGGAACAGCATACAGACGAGCGGAATTCTACATCGGAACTGGGTCCGGCGGAGTTCCGTCGGAAAAATTTGAAACATGTTCCATTTCTAAAGTCTGTCGGATTTTTGCAAATCAAAAGTCCGCTGCAGCCCACACACAATCAAATGGTCTGCCGGAATTGTTCCGTCGGACCTTTGATGTTGAAATGTCCGGTCGTGTGTACGCGGCATTAGGAGCGTCCACGATCCCAAATGAAGACAGGTAGGCCGGATAATTACCAACCAGTGATTCCCATGCTCGAGCACCCCATATTGCTTTTTTCTTAGTACATTTATTCTTTTGTGAACACTTTTTATATTTGTATAATACTTATTTTTTAATTAAAACCCATCGTTTTTTTTTACCTACACCATCCGGAGCCCTTTCTTTTTCTTATTCCTGTTATATGCTACCTGTATGAACCCTTGAATTGGAGGTGGGATACATTGGTTTCCTGAGGTACCGTCACCCTCGAGCATGGGAATCACTGGTTGGTAATTATCCGGCCCATCTGTCTTCATTTGGGATTGTGGACGCTCCTAAGAGGAATCCATACCGTGACCCTTCCCTGCAGAGGTTGGAGTACAATCCTTTGGGATTACAACCTTTTTAGACCCATTGTCGTACGGCATGCCGGTCCAACAGTTTTTGTAAGCGTATCCATCTTATACCTTCAAATTGTTGCATCTACAGATATCTCTACAGACTAATAGATTGTCGTGGTGTGTCTCCTTGTTATCTTGATTCAAGGTCCATATGAGAAGATTGTTCACTCTCTCTCCATACAAGTGGACTTTTGTACAGATTGATGAACTGTTAATAGTTTATCTTTCAGGATTCATGTCATGTGACCTCACTGTTACTACATTGTTTATGCACTGTCGTATTTATATAGCACCAGGGATTACACTCTGCACATATTGTTATTTGTACCTGTTTTATAATCAGTGCAAAGTTTTCCTTTTGTTTGAGTATAGGTCACTTATATTCACTTAAAATTTTCCTTTAGGTTTTTGAGTTAATTTTTTTAGCGCTACATTTTTATTTTTTTCACATTTATTACAACTTTGTATGTTTGAGTGTTAGCTGCTAGTTTGATTTAAGTAGCGCAGTGTTTTGCTTTTTTCGTATTTACATATTGAGGGTTGTTAAGTGCTACGTAGCCTGCTACACATTGCGGATTGTCACTTGCCACATAGCCTGCCACACATTGCGGATTGCCACTTGCCACGTAGCCTGCCACACATAGAGGATTGTCACTTGCCATGTAGCCTACCACACATTGCGGATTGCCACTTGCCACATAGCCTGCCACACATTGCGGATTGCCACTTGCCACATAGCCTGCCACATATTGCGGATTGTCACTTGCCACGTAGCCTGACACACATTGCGGATTGTCACTTGCCACATAGCCTGCCACACGTTGCGGATTGTCACTTGCCATGTAGCCTGCCACACATAGCAGATTGTCACTTGCCACATGGCCTGCCACACATTGCGGATTGTCACTTGCCACATAGCCTGCCACACGTTGCGGATTGTCACTTGCCACGTAGCCTGCCACACATTGCGGATTGTCACTTGCCACGTAGCCTGCCACACATTGCGGATTGTCACTTGCCACGTAGCCTGCCACACATTGCGGATTGTCACTTGCCACATAGCCTGCCACACATTGCAGATTGTCACTTGCCACGTAGCCTGCCACACATTGCGGATTGTCACTTGCCACGTAGCCTGCCACACATTACGGATTGTCACTTGCCACGTAGCCTGCCACACATTGCGGATTGTCACTTGCCACGTAGCCTGCCACACATTGCGGATTGTCACTTGCCACATAGCCTGCCACACATTGCAGATTGTCACTTGCCATGTAGTCTGCCACACGTTGCGGATTGTCACTTGCCACGTAGCCTGCCACACATTGCAGATTGTCACTTGCCACATAGCCTGCCACACATTGTGGATTGTCACTTGCCACGTAGCCTGCCACATATTGCGGATTGTCACTTGCCACATAGCCTGCCACACATTGCGGATTGTCACTTGCCACTTAGCCTGTCACACATTGACGATTGTCACTTGCCATGTAGCCTGCCACACATTGCGGATTGTCACTTGCCACGTCACCTGCCACACATTGCGGATTGTCACTTGCCACGTAGCCTGCCACACATTGCGGATTGTCACTTGCCACATAGCCTGCCACACATTGCGGATTGTCACTTGCCACGTAGCCGGCCACACATTGCGGATCGTCACTTGCCACGTAGCCTGCCACACATTGTGGATTGTCACTTGCCACGTAGCCTGCCACACATTGAGGATTGTGAAAAATAAAAAAATGTAGCGCTAAAAAAATGAACTCAAAAACCTAAAGGAACATTTTAAGTGAATGTAAGTGACCTATACTCAAAAAAAAAGGAAAACTTTGCACTGATTATAAAACAGGTACAAACAACAATATGTGCAGAGTGTAATCCCTGGTGTTATATAAATACGACAGTGCATAAGCAATGTAGTAACAGTGAGGTCACATGACGTGAATGATGAAAGATAAACTATTAACAGTTCATCAATCTGTACAATAGTCCACTTGTATGGAGAGAGAGTGACCAATCTTCTCATATGGACCTTGAATCAAGGTAACAAGGAGACACACCACGACAATCTATTAGTCTGTAGAGATATCTGTAGATGCAACAATCTGAAGGTATAAGATGGATACGCTTACCAAAACAGTTGGACCCGCATGCCGTACGACAATGGGTCTAAAAAGCTTGTAATCCCAAAGGATTGTACTCCAGCCTCTGGAGGGAAAGGTCACGGTATGGAATCCTCTTATGCCGCGTACACACGACCGGACTGAACTCCGAAGGAGTTTCCAACGGAGTTCCGCCGGAGTTCCGTGGAAGCGGACTTGCCTACACACGATCACAACAAAGTCCACCCGTCTGGTACGCGGTGACGTACACCAGGTCTGACAAGACTATAAAACGGAAGTTCAATACCAAGTGCGCCACCCTTTGGGCTCCTTCTGCTAATTTCATGTTTACCTCGTGTTAGCAGAAGTTTGGTGAGAGACGATTCGCGCTTTTCAGACTCGTATTTTTCAGAACGTTTAACTGCTTTTCAGTTTGTGCTTGTGAGGTTTGTATCTGTTTTTTAGTGCGTGTAGTCAGGTCGTCTCTGTATTTTGCAGTGCGATCTGCTGCGCTCGTTGCTGACTTTCAGCTCGCTCTTCACAGGCCTTGCTGTTCTTTAGTGACTTCTGTTAAGTTCCTTCTGACAAGCCGACCGTTTTGAAGCCATGTTGCGTGTACGTACTCGTCGTCGAGTTTGTGCTTTGCTTGTGCTTGGTGTTGTAGTTCATTCTTCAACCCAAGACCAGTCCGTGAACAGGGTGGGGAGGAGTTCATGGACGAAGAATTGGTTACTCCAGCGTGACCAGTTCTCTCACATGCCTTTGCTTCGTGAGATCCGGGAGATTAATCCTGATGATTTCAGGAATTTTCTCCGGATGACGGACCCCATTTTTCACCGTCTGCTGGCTTTGCTGACCCCTTATATCACCAGGCAGGATACCTGCATGCGGCAAGCCATCACTCCGGAGCAGAGGCTCATCGCCACGTTGCGCTACTTGGCGACAGGGAGAAGCCTTCAGGACCTCAAGTTCTCCACAGGCATCTCCCCCCAGGCTCCGGGGATCATTATTCCAGAGACCTGTTCTGCCATCATACAGGTCCTGCAGGAGGACTATATTAAGGTAAGATTTATCATTTAACATCACATTTTATTGTCTTTAATGTTTGCTAATGTCTTATATTTCTTTCCTCAATCTCTAATTACCATGATTGCAATATGCTGTGAATGTCCCCTTTGTCCTCATGCATGCTGTAATCTTTTAATGCTCCTTTTTTGTCTTTCATGCATATTTGCCTTCATTAAACCTCACCAACATGCTATGGTGGGCCCATATCCACCTAGTCTAGTCACTTAAAATGTCTTTTGTCAGCTCCATTGTATTGCTTTATCCTAAAACCAAACATTTAATATTATTCCAAATCGTCTGTGTGTCCTTAACTGAATCCCCCCCCCCCTTAATAGTATCCCAAATGGTCTGTGTGTCCTTAACTGAATCCCCCCCCCCCTTAATATAATTCCAAATAGTCTGTGTGTCCTTAAATTTATGTTGAATTATATATTTTATTTTTAACCCACTTAAACCCTGGAAGGATTTTCCCCCTTCCTGACCATCAGCACTTTTTGTGATTTGGCAGTGCGTTGTTTGAATTGACAATTGTGCGTCCTTATAACATGGCTCCTCTAGTAAATTATCCTCATTTTATTAGCACAAATAGAGGTTTTATTTGGTTGTCTTTGATCACCTCTGCTTTTTTTGTTTTTGCGATTAACCACCAACAAAACTAAACCGCATTTTTACAAATATGCATTATTTTTCAGTTTTCGCTATAAGAAATATACCCCCAAAAATATATTAACCAGAATTTTTTGTACATCATTTTATGCTGATACGTATTCTTAAACAAATTTGTTGATAAAATGAATCGCAATAAGCGTTTATTGATCGGTTTGTGCAAAAGTTCTAGCGTATACAAAATATGGTCTAGTTTGATGGCATTTTTTTAATCTTGCAATTTTTGGAAATAGTAATGGCGGTGATAACCGATTTTTTTTTTATTGTGACTGCCACATTATGGCGGACACATTGGACAATTTCCATACATTTTTGGGACCATTGTCATTAATACAGTCATCAATGCTCTAAAATTGTATTGATTACTGTAAAAATGTCACATGCAGTGAAGGTGCTTAACACAAGGGGGCCGAGGAATGGTTAAGTGTGTTCTGGGTGAGTGTTTATAACTGTCTGGGGGATGGGCTAGCAGTGACATGACCCTGATCACTGCTCCCGATGACAGGGAGCAGACGATCGGTGTCCTGTCACTAGGCAGAAGCGGGAAATAATGTTTTTGTTGTAATATACAATGTTTAATGTGCAAAAGTACTTATTTTGTTTTTTTATGCTTTGCCTCCCCAGTTTCCTTCATCGCCACAGGAATGGCAGACTGTGGCATCCCATTTTGCCACCCGTTGGGACTTTCCCAACTGCGGTGGGGCGATAGATGGGAAGCACGTCCACATCGTGCCACCACCCCATTCGGGATCATACTATTACAACTATAAGGGGTTTCACAGTATTGTGTTAATGGCGGTGGTGTCGGCACAATATGAATTTATGTATGTGGACATGGGGAAGAATGGCCGGATGTCGGATGGAGGAGTCTTCGCCCAGACGGAGTTCTACCAGCGTCTACAGACAGGTGGCCTGGGATTTCCACCTGATACAGATAATGTGGAAGGACTCCCCTTCGTCTTCATAGCTGATGAAGCTTTCAGTCTGGACGAGCACGTGATGAGGCCTTTCCCCCAAAGAACCATCACCCCGGAGAGGAGGGTTTTCAACTACCGGCTGGCCAGAGCGAGAAGAGTTGTTGAAAATGCCTTTGGAATAATGGCCAGCCGGTTCCGCGTTTTTCTAACTCCCATACATATGGCGGAATACAAACTTAATCATGTTGTCCTTACATGTTGCATCTTGCACAATTATTTAAATATGAACTCTTCTAATTATCTATCTTCATTTGGGCCTGAGGCTGGACTTGTTACCGAAAATATGACAGGCCTGGATACTGGCCGTACTGGCTTGGCCCCCCAAAGTGCCCATGAGGTTCGGGAAAAATATGTGACTTATTTTAATGGTAGGGGGGGGAGGGGCATTGCAATGCCACACAATCTTTAATTTTTAAAAATGAAAATAATAAAAGAAGATAAAATCAGGAAATGTTTTTCTTGCTTGCTTTTTGTTTGTGCTGCCTCCTATGTTATCCTAGTGCACTTGTAGTGCCAAGTGTATTTTCATTAATTAAGTAAGGCCCATTGTCACTGGAAACACAAAATCACTTTTCAAAAACTGGTATTGAGCATTGAAAGAAAACGCCACACATTGTTGATTATTCCAATTTTTAATTTGGCCACATTCACATGTGCCTTTTAATATTTATATGTAAAATATATATTTTTTGTCTTCATTTTTTTATTTATTTTAAAAACATTTTATTTGACATTTTTTAAATTTTTTAACTTTTTTGTATATTTTTTTTAAAGTTTTTTTTGCTTTTTCGTTAAAATTTTGAAAAATGTAACAACAATCAGCCCCAATATTTATAATTTGGGAAGTTCCAATCTTAATAAAAACAACGGATATGAAGAACATGATCGATATTCTGGAGAAACGGATTATATTCTCCCCAAAATATCGATCATGTTCTTCATTTCCTGCTGCATATTGTCAAGCCGATTCTTCATGAGATCCAGGCTAGTTCGCATGGCATCTATTTCCCCATTCCAGCCCATTATCTGTCCAATCAGCCTTTGTGCGCTGTCACTGGAAAACGGGGCCCTTTCCACAACCAGAACATCACCTACAATAGATGATAAAAAATGTTGGAAAAAATATGCAGTCATACATGGATTTAACCAAGCTGGGGTGTCAGACACTCACCTGGTGGGGTGCCCATCTCCCCTACTTCCTCCACCTCTCCTTCCTCAACCTCTCCTTCCTCCACATACTCGGGGGGAGGGGGGGCACTGGTGCTTGGAAATGTGTCCCTTTCCCCAACCAGAACATCACCTAAAAAAGATGTAAAAACATGTGTTTAGAAATATGCAGGTATACATCGATTACCTGAAGCTGTGGTGTCAGACACTCACCTGGTGGGGTGCCCATCTCCTCTCCTTCCTCCACCTCTCCTTCCTCCACCTCTCCTTCCTCCACATGCACATCCACGGGGGGGATGGGGCTAACCTCACATTCATGCTGGCAAGGGCGGCAGTCCCTGGGATCCTGCTTTGTGAGTCTTTTCTCCCCTATGAGAATTTAACAAAACAAAAGGTATACTTAGCACACAGATATTTGAGGCCAGAACTAGGAAGATGAAACATTGATTAGAAGTGTTGTACAATTGTCTGTTTATGAAGAGATGCAAAAGTTGAAGACATGATAAATAAATTCACTTTGCAAAAAACTACAATACTTACCTTTTTGGGCCAAGTTTCACAGATGCCCCCCCCCCCCAAGTATACCAAGGAACCCCTGTGTGGTTTACCCTAATAAATGTTCTCTGGTGTCCCACACTTTTGCTCATGAGTGCAGATGTGTTAACCAGCTGCCAAGTGTCCTCTCCTTCAATTCCACTGAATGTTCTTTTCTAGTCATTGCAGTTTGAAACACATCTAAACAACAATGCCCTAATCTTTTTTTTCTTAAGACAAATTACACAGAAAAAAAATGATGATTAAACCCTGTATCATAAACGATGTTTGACACAAACAACGAACGAGGGTTTGTTATGAACGATACGATTACTGTATCCACCAACATGAAAGCAGCAATTTTACATTGTACAAAGGTAAAGAAAAGCATATGGATCAGTATGCAATAATCATAATAGGAACACACGACAAGTACTTACTTTTTTTAAGAACTTTCTTTATCCTTCTGTAGTGATCCGGCTCCCTCAATTTAAGATCGGACCACCGTTTCCTCAATTGGTCTTTTGACCTTCGTACCCCAAAAAGATTGTGCAGGGTCTTAACAACTTTGGCCATGATTCTGGCCTTGCGCAAGTTCGGATGGGTGTATGGTCCATGCTTCCCATCATAATCCTTACTTCGCAAGATTGCCACCATCTCCACCATCTCTTCAAAGGTCATATTGGAGGCCTTAAATCTCCTCTTCCCGGATTGGGACGTTTGTGGCTCCGGGGATTCGTGACTACTGGAGTCATTAATATGAAGCACCTGTTGTGTTTCCGCCATGTTTCTCCTACTGCGCACCGTAGAGAAAAAGGGGTGGAAAATATTCTTGGAAAAGAACGTCATGGGCGGGCAATGCAGGCGTGGTTTTACGAGTGCGCACTGTATATAACGCCAACATGCACATGTCGTACGTGCTTACGTACGTTATGTGCGGACAACAGGGCGGGAAAAAAGACTTGACCTAAAGAACGTCATGGGCGGGCAACGCAGGCGTGGTTTTATGCGTGCGCACTGTATATAACGCCAACATGCACATGTCGTATGTGCTTGGAGAAAATAGGAACGGAAGTTGTGAGCAAGGAAAACGAAGGTAAGTTTAAAAAAAATCCCAAAATCAGTGGCATATACTGCTTATAGATTGAGGTCTATATTGGGCTAAGATTAGGAAAGTCTGGGCTAACATTATTGTTTTTGGCTTGTGTATTGTCTTTCAGAAAAATGAATAAGACATTTAAAGATCCAGAATTCTTGAGCCTATTTATAGATAAGTACAAGGAACTAACAAATCTGTGGCAAGTAAAGCACAGTGCTTACTATAATAAACAAGTAAGGAAGGCAACGCTGGAGAAACTTCTGGCATTTGTGGAGACTTGGATCCCAGAGGCAAACGTGGACTTTCTGGAAAAGAAAATTGGCATATTGAGAAATATGTACAGAAAGGAGCAGAATAAAATCCTTCAATCCATCAGATCAGGAGCATCCGCAGATGCTGTATATGTACCCAGGCTGTGGTACTTTGACAAACTAAGTTTTCTTGGCGACCAGAGTAAGGCCAGGGAATCGCTTTCAACCCTTCCCTCCACCCTTCCCTGCAGCATTCCCTCCACCCTTCCCTCCACCCCAGCAGAGGCTGATGAGCAACCTGAGCCTTCCATCCTGGAAGAAGCTTATGCACTAAGCTTGAGCCAGGTATATTGTTACAATAAATATTTATTGTCATAATATTAATGATGTTAAGTAGATGTTATAATTTAAACAATATTATTGATGTTACAAAAAAAAGATTTTGTCCCTTTTTTATACACAGGATGAGCTCAGCCAGGAGGAAGTTGTGGAAAGTGGCAGGCAGGAGAAGGCTGGGCCCACTGTCAGCCAGGAGGTGGCCGGGCCCAGTAGGAGCCTCACCCAGTCGCAGGTGCCTCCCCTCCATCTTCAGGCAAAAAGGCAAAAGAAGATGATGGTCACACAGGAGGAATCACTACGCCTCATTAGAGAGGCTACAAATGTCTTAAGGAGCCCCCCCCCCCCCGAAGCTGAAGAGGCCTATGGCTGCTATATAGCCAGCTGGTTGCAGCAATTAGAGAGGGGCCAACGCCTCCAATGTGAGCGAATCATTTTCTTGGCCTTGCAGAAGGGGCTGAGTGGGGAGTTAACTGCCACAAGCAAAATCATGGATCAAGTTCCTCCTGTTCCTCCTCCTCCTCCTGCCACAAGTACACCACCAGAGACACAGCCTCACAGGAAGGCTGCAGAGAAGTCTGCAGGGAAGGGTGCAGTGAAGGGTGGAGCGAAGAGAAGAAAGTGATGACCTGGCTTCAGTCTGGTCTGACCAAAGACGCAGTCTGTTGTACCACAGCCTGGGGACATATATACCATCTGCTGCTGCTCTTGATCTCTGGGATTCATGGACCAGATTGTGCTCCCCATTATATGTACTTCTCAATATGCCAATTTTCTTTTCCACAGACTTTAATGTTTGCCCTGGGGCCAAAAGGCTACACAAATGTCACAAGTTTCTCCAGTGTTGCCTTCATCTTTATTTTTTGAACCAGAATAAATGGATATTTTATTTTGAAAATATGCTTGCCTATGTGTTTTTAGTCAAATACATTTCTAAAAGACAATGTAAAATGAACAAGGGACACCAACCTCCTTGAGGTTCCAAAAAAAAAAAAATAATGTTATTGTGGTAACTTGTCACCAGAATAAAAATAAAAAGGTTATTGTGGTAATGACACACACAAAATAAAAAGGTTATTGTGGTAATGACACACACAATAAAAAAGGTTATTGTGGTAATGACACACACAAAATAAAAAGGTTATTGTGGTAATGACACAAAAAAAAAAAAAAAAAGTTTTTTGGTGTTAACTTGACAGAATAATTAAATATGGAGATCACTAGAAAATAATTTGGAAAAAATTATACTAAAAATATGGATGAAAAAAAAAAAAAAGAGGACTACCAAAAAAAAAAAATTTAAATACATTATTACTGAGATGGGGCTGTAAACTAAAAACAATATCATTCATGAGATGAGGAGAAAAAATCCAGAAATGTGTTTGTGAGAACTCTGTGTGAGTGAATATGAGCAGCAAAGCAACTTCGTTCTTCTAGCATTATAAAGAAGATGCGCTGCATTTAAACGAGCACAGAATTTGAAGCATGGTGAATGTGCTGCTTCCAATACGAACTGGAGTTTTACAAGACCGAGCACTTCCGTCTTGTACTTGCTTCAGAGCATGCGTCGTTTTTGGTCTGTCGGAACAGCATACAGACGAGCGGAATTCTACATCGTAACTGGGTCCGGCGGAGTTCCGTCGGAAAAATTTGAAACATGTTCCATTTCTAAAGTCTGTCGGATTTTTGCAAATCAAAAGTCCGCTGCAGCCCACACACGATCGAATGGTCTGCCGGAATTGTTCCGTCGGACCTTTGATGTTGAAAAGTCCGTTCGTGTGTACGCGGCATTAGGAGCATCCACGATCCCAAATGAAGACAGGTAGGCCGGATAATTACCAACCAGTGATTCCCATGCTCGAGGGTGACATACCTCAGGAGCACCACATATTGCTTTTTTCTTAGTACATTTATTCTTTTGTGAACACTTTTTATATTTCTATAATACTTATTTTTTAATTAAAACCCATCGTTTTTTTTTTACCTACACCATCCGGAGCCCTTTCTTTTTCTTATTCCTGTTATATGCTACCTGTATGAACCCTTGAATTGGAGGTGGGATACATTGGTTTCCTGAGGTACCGTCACCCTCGAGCATGGGAATCACTGGTTGGTAATTATCCGGCCCATCTGTCTTCATTTGGGATTGTGGACGCTCCTAAGAGGAATCCATACCGTGACCCTTCCCTGCAGAGGCTGGAGTATAATCCTTTGGGATTACAAGCTTTTTAGACCCATTGTCGTACGGCATGCCGGTCCAACAGTTTTTGTAAGCGTATCCATCTTATACCTTCAGATTGTTGCATCTACAGATATCTCTACAGTCTAATAGATTGTCGTGGTGTGTCTCCTTGTTACCTTGATTCAAGGTCCATATGAGAAGATTGGTCACTCTCTCTCCATACAAGTGGACTTTTGTACAGATTGATGAACTGTTAATAGTTTATCTTTCAGGATTCATGTCATGTGACCTCACTGTTACTACATTGTTTATGCACTGTCGTATTTATATAGCACCAGGGATTATACTCTGCACATATTGTTATTTGTACCTGTTTTATAATCAGTGCAAAGTTTTCCTTTTTTTTTGAGTATAGGTCACTTATATTCACTTACAATTTTCCTTTAGGTTTTTGAGTTAATTTTTTTAGCGCTACATTTTTATTTTTTTCACATTTATTACAACTTTGTATGTTTGAGTGTTAGCTGCTAGTTTGATTTAAGTAGCAGTGTTTTGCTTTTTTCGTATTTACACATTGCGGATTGCCACTTGCCACGTAGCCTGCCACACATAGAGGATTGTCACTTGCCACGTAGCCTGCCACACATTGTGGATTGCCACTTGCCACATAGCTTGCCACACATTGCGGATTGCCACTTGCCACATAGCCTGCCACACATTGCGGATTGTCACTTGCCACATAGCCTGCCACACATTGCGGATTGTCACTTGCCACATAGCCTGCCACACATTGCGGATTGTCACTTGCCACGTAGCCTGCCACACATTGCGGATTGTCACTTGCCACATAGCCTGCCACACATTGCGGATTGTCACTTGCCATGTAGTCTGCCACACGTTGCGGATTGTCACTTGCCACGTAGCCTGCCACACATTGCGGATTGTCACTTGCCACATAGCCTGCCACACATTGCGGATTGTCACTTGCCACGTAGCCTGCCACATATTGCGGATTGTCACTTGCCACATAGCCTGCCACACATTGCGGATTGTCACTTGCCACTTAGCCTGCCACACATTGATGATTGTCACTTGCCATGTAGCCTGCCCCCATTGCGGATTGTCACTTGCCACGTCACCTGCCACACATTGCGGATTGTCACTTGCTACGTAGCCTGCCACATATTCATCCTCCTCATCCTCTCTCACCCAGTCTCAGGGTAGTAGCAAAGCAGCTGCCAACGCATCGTCTTCCCTCCTCTCAATGTCATCATCAGTGACTCCTTCCCTAGACCCACCACGTCCTCCTGAGGAGTCTCCTGAACTCTTTGAGCACAGTGTTGGGTACATGCTCCAGGAGGATGCCCAGTGTTTTGTGGGCTCTGATGATGACACTCAGCTAGAGGAAGGCAGTAGTGTGAGCGCAGAGAGAGGGGATGCTCAAGAAGGACAGCAATCTGGCAGTCATGTTCCACAAGCAGCAGCATACTGCCAGGTTTGCTACAGCGATGAAGAGGGAGGGGATGATGAGGGCACTGACTCCACGTGGGTGCCTGGAAGGAGGGAGGAGGAGGAGGCACATGTCCAACGAGGCAGGATGCCCTCCGGGGGCCAGCTTAGGGGCAGCACACCGACTGAATCACACCGCAGAGCTCCGCCTGTGCAGAGCGCTGCCTCTGCGCGTTATTCTAAAAGTTCTTTGGTGTGGGCCTTTTTTGAGACGAGTGGATCAGATCGCACCGCTGCTATTTGCAACATATGTCTCAAGCGTGTCTCACGTGGCCAAAACATCAGCCGCTTGGGCACCACATGCTTGACCAGACATATGTTGACCTGCCATGCAGCTCGGTAGCAAGCGTACCTCAAAGACCCACACCAAAGAACAAAGCGGACCTCTCCTTGCTCCTCATCAGCTGGCATCTCCAACCCCACTAGACCTTCAGTCCTCTCTGAAACCTGCTCTGAGAGGAATGAAGGTGTAGAATTAGGTGTGTCACAGCCAAGTGCTTCCGGGAACTCTGCTAGCGGTACACCCACATCCGATTATAGCAGGCAAATGTCCCTGCCCCAGCTGCTGGACCGGCGGAAGAAGTTTACTCCCAGCCATCCACATGCCCAGCGGTTGAATGCTAGCTTGACTAAATTGCTAGCACTTCAACTGCTGCCTTTTCAGTTGGTAGACTCGGCCCCCTTCCGTGAGTTTGTACAATGTGCGGTTCCTCAGTGGCAGGTCCCCAAACGCCACTTTTTCTCACGGAAGGCGATTCCGGCTCTCTACCAGCATGTGGAAGGCAATGTCCTTGCCTCGCTGGACAGGGCGGTCAGCGGTAAGGTGCATATTACCGCTGACTCATGGTCCAGCAGGCATGGACAGGGACGTTACCTGTCTTTCACGGCCCATTGGGTCACTCTTCTGGCTGCTGGGAAGGATGCAGGACAAGGTGCAGTAGTGTTGGAGGTTGTTCCGCCACCACGCCTCCAAAATGCTACTATTGGTTGTGACACACCTCTCTCCTCCACCCCCTCCTCTTCTTCTTCCTCCATGGCCTCTTCCAGTGCTCTGTCCTCAGAACCAGCGGTGCTCCGTAGGCGTTCCAGGGGCTACGCAAGTACGCAGGCAAAACGATGCCATGCCGTGCTTGCGCTGGTTTGTTTGGGGGATAGGAGCCACACTGGGGCGGATGTTTTGTCAGCTCTGCAGGGGCAGGCCGAGAGGTGGTTGACGCCACGCCAGCTTAAGCCAGGAATGGTGGTTTGCGACAATGGCACCAACCTCCTCTCCGCCCTCCGACAGGGATAACTGACCCATGTGCCCTGTGTAGCTCACGTCCTTAACCTGGTGGTGCAGCGGTTCTTGGGCAGGTACCCCGGCTTACAGGATGTCCTGAAGCAGGCCAGGAAAGTCTGTGTGCATTTCCGCCGATCATTTAATGCCTGTGCTCGGCTGGCTGAGCTCCAAAAGGAGTTGAACCTGCCCAAGAACCGCCTTATATGTGACATGCCCACCAGATGGAACTCAACATTGGCCATGCTGCAGCGGCTGCACACGCAGCAGAGGGCCATCAATGAGTACCTGTGCGACTACGGCACCAGGACAGGGTCAGGGGAGCTCGGTTTTTTCTCACCACGCCAGTGGGGCATGATCAGGGATGCATGCACTGTCCTGTCACCGTTTAAGGAGGCCACAAGGATGGTGAGCAGTGACAGTGCATGCATCAGTGACACTGTACCTCTTGTCCACCTCTTGGAGCATACGCTGCGTGGAATAATGGACAGGGCACTTGAGGCAGAACAGAGGCAGGAAGAGGAGGACTTCCTTGCCTCTCAAGGCCCCCTTTATCCAGACAGTGTTCCTGCTGTGCCACCCATCACACAGGAAGAGGATGAGGAGGAGGAAGAGGAGGAGGAGGATGATTGTGTCAGCATGGAGGTGGAGGCTGGCACTCAGCATCAGCAGCAGCAGCAGCAGTCTTGTAGGGATGATTTACAGTCCCAAGAAACACGTGGACTTGTACGTGGCTGGGAGGAGGTAGCTGTGGATCATGTTGCCCTTAGTGACCAAGAGGACTCCGGACCGAATGCCTCAGCTAACCTACGCTGCATGGCCTCCCTGATCCTGCAAAGCCTGCGGAAGGATCCTCGTATTCTTCGGATCAAGGAGAGGGACCATTACTGGCTGGCCACTCTCCTTGATCCACCGTACAAGGGTAAGGTTGCCGACCTTATCTTGCCATCGCAGAGGGAGCAGAGGATGAGATATCTCCGGGAGGCCTTGCAGAAAGGTCTATGCAACGCGTTCCCAGAGACTGGGAGGTTACAAACTCCTGGTCCTGGACAACGTGTTGCTGAGGCATCGGTCAGAAGGAGCGGTGGAGAAGGTGGCCGCCTGACTGATGCTTTCAGACAATTTTTTAGTCCGCAGCCCCAAGGTATGATCGGTTCCAGCACCCATCGCCAGCGTCTGATTTACATGGTGCAGGAATACCTAGGGGCAAGGTCAGACTTGGACACCTTTCCCACCGAAAATCCTCTGGCTTACTGGGTCTTGAGGATGGATCACTGGCCAGAGCTTGCACAGTATGCAATTGAGCTACTGGCCTGTCCTGCATCCAGCGTTCTTTCGGAACGCACCTTCAGTGCTGCTGGTGGCTTTGTTACCGATCACAGGGTGCGCCTGTCCACCGAATCAGTTGATCGACTGACCTTCATCAAGATGAATCAGTCTTGGATCACCCACAGCTACCAAGCACCTGAAGCTGATGTAACCGAATATTTTTTTTTCAAATACCACATCCCTTCAAGACTGCCTATGCTGATGCTGAGTGACTGTCCTGTTATGTTGATTGTTTATCCTCTTCCTCCTCCGCTGATATGTTGGAAGAACATTTCTGGTTCTGGTTGATGCCATCAGCCCAATTTTTCTGCCCCTGTTTAACAGGGGCGTTTAAGTACAATTTTTGATGCAATGCTTTGCAGCAGGGCTAATTCCTGCAATAAAACTAGAGTATATGGCAGAGGTTGCAGTGTGGTGGCACCAGCACCAGTGCCTAAGGCCCAATTTTTCTGCCCCTGTTTAACAGGGGCGTTTAAGTACAATTTTTGATGCAATGCTTTGCAGCAGGGCTAATTCCTGCAATAAAACTAGAGTATATGGCAGAGGTTGCAGTGTGGTGGCACCAGCACCAGTGCCTAAGGCCCAATTTTTCTGCCCCTGTTTAACAGGGGCGTTTAAGTACAATTTTTGATGCAATGCTTTGCAGCAGGGCTAATTCCTGCAATAAAACTAGAGTATATGGCAGAGGTTGCAGTGTGGTGGCACCAGCACCAGTGCCTAAGGCCCAATTTTTCTGCCCCTGTTTAACAGGGGCGTTTAAGTACAATTTTTGATGCAATGCTTTGCAGCAGGGCTAATTCCTGCAATAAAACTAGAGTATATGGCAGAGGTTGCAGTGTGGTGGCACCAGCACCAGTGCCTAAGGCCCAATTTTTCTTCCCCTGTTTAACAGGGGCGTTTAAGTACAATTTTTGATGCAATGCTTTGCAGCAGGGCTAATTCCTGCAATAAAACTAGAGTATATGGCAGAGGTTGCAGTGTGGTGGCACCAGCACCAGTGCCTAAGGCCCAATTTTTCTGCCCCTGTTTAACAGGGGCGTTTAAGTAAAATTTTTGATGCAATGCTTTGCAGCAGGGCTAATTCCTGCAATAAAACTAGAGTATATGGCAGAGGTTGCAGTGTGGTGGCACCAGCACCAGTGCCTAAGGCCCAATTTTTCTGCCCCTGTTTAACAGGGGCGTTTAAGTACAATTTTTGATGCAATGCTTTGCAGCAGGGCTAATTCCTGCAAAAAAACTAGAGTATATGGAAGAGGTTGCAGTTAGGGTTGCCACCTTTTCTTCAAGCCAAACCCGAACATTTTTGCGGTGCACAGCAATTTTTTTGTAGTACACACTATAGCAGTGGTCCCCAACCTTTTTGGCACTGGGGACCGGCTGCGTGGAAGAATATTGTACCAAGGCCCAGCGAGGGACTGGGGGTGATGTACGCACACGCGTGGGGGGGGGTAAGCGAATTTTGCTGGCAATTTATCGGACAATAGCTGGTGTTCGGCTGTTGGTACTTCCATCATCATGGCACCATGGTTGGTATGGTGTCAGAATGACTGAAGCGCATTATTTCTTATATTACATTGTAATATGAATGAAATAGTTCAACTCACCATAATGCAGAATCAGGGGGAGCCCTGAGTGTGTCACTTTCCATGTCGCCTGCTACCGGATTAGAAATGCCACTTGTCAGGCTGCCTGTCACCAGTTGAGGAATGCCACTTGCCACATCACCCGCCAGTGCCACCAGATGAGGATTGTCACTGCATTGGTGACACTGGTTCAGTGGTCTTTCTTAAATGAGGGCAGGAGGGCAGAGATGCGGGGTGGACAGTGAGAGATGATGTCATCTCTCTGCTCCCACCCGCACCTCTGACATTCTGTATGCTGTGAGGGCGGAAGAGCAGGGATGCTAGGTGGGCGGAGAGAGATGTCATCTCTGCTCACCAGCCCGCTTCTCTTATTCGCCCGCCCGCTTTCCTCTCTGATCCACCGTTGCCTTACAGCCTGCCGCAGTCCGGCTACATAGACGCTACGGCCCGGTAGTGGGCCGCGAACCAGGGGTTGATGACCCCTGCACTATAGGATTGTAAAATATCTTGCGTTACCCAAAAGGAGTAGTAAGAAGGTATGCTATGGTGAACAGTGGCTATAGCCAAATTGCATTAACAGTGGGGGAGAAGACTTAAAGGGGCATGGTAAAAAACAAAAGCATTCGCGTATACATAAAATATGATTTGATTAATAAAAGAACTGTCAGTGAAAATAGCCTACCTTAAAAGTGGACACTGTCGGCTAGTAGAGCAGAGGACGGTGTCAGTAGGGCAGTGGACGGTGTCAGTAGGGCAGTGGACAGTGTCAGTAGGGCAGTGGACAGTGTCAGTAGGGCAGTGGACAGTGTCAGTAGGGCAGTGGACAGTGTCAGTAGAGAAGTGGACAGTGTCAGTAGAGAAGTGGACAGTGTCAGTAGAGAAGTGGACAGTGTCAGTAGGGCAGATGACGGTGTCAGTAGGGCAGTGGACGGTGTCAGTAGGGCAGTGGACGGTGTCAGTAGGGCAGTGGACGGTGTCATTAGGGCAGTGGACGGTGTCAGTAGGGCAGTGGATGGTGTCAGTAGGGCAGTGGACGGTGTCAGTAGGGCAGGGGACAGTGTCAGTGAAGCAGGGGACAGTGTCAGTGAAGCAGGGGACAGTGTCAGTGGAGCAGGGGACAGTGTCAGTGGAGCAGGGGACTGTGTCAGTAGAGCAGGGGATGGTGTCAGTAGAGCAGGGGATGGTGTCTGTGGGGTAGTGGACGGTGTGAGTAGAGCAGTGGACGGTGTCAGTAGGGCAGAGGACGGTGTCAGTAGGGCAGAGGACGGTGTCAGTAGGGCAGTGGACGGTGTCAGTAGGGCAGGGGACGGTGTCAGTAGGGCAGGGGACGGTGTCAGTAGGGCAGTGGACGGTGTCAGTAGGGCAGTGGACGGTGTCAGTAGGGCAGTGGACGATGTCAGTAGGGCAGCGGACGGTGTCAGTAGGGAAGTGAATGGAGTCAGTGGAGCAGTTGACGGTGTCAGTGGAGCAGTAAACGGTTCAGTAGAGCAGTGGACGGTGTCAGTAGAGCAGTGGACGGTGTCAGTAGGGCAGATGATGGTGTCAGCAGGGCAGATGATGGTGTCAGCAGGGCAGATGATGGTGTCAGCAGGGCAGATGATGGTGTCAGTAGGGCAGTGGATGGTGCCAGGAGGGCAGTATATGGTGTCAGTAGAGAAGTGGACGGTGTCAGTAGGGCAGATGATGGTGTCAGTAGGGCAGATGATGGTGTCAGTAGGGCAGATGATGGTGTCAGTAGGGCAGATGATGGTGTCAGTAGGGCAGCAGACGGTGTCAGTAGGGCAGCAGACGGTGTCAGTGAAGCAGGGGACAGTGTCAGTGGAGCAGGGGACGGTGTCAGTAGAGCAGGGGACGGTGTCAGTAGAGCAGGGGACGGTGTCAGTAGAGCAGGGGACGGTGTCAGTAGAGCAGGGGACGGTGTCTGTGGGGTAGTGGACGGTGTGAGTAGAGCAGGGGACGGTGTCAGTAGGGCAGGGGACGGTGTCAGTAGGGCAGGGGACGGTGTCAGTAGGGCAGTGGACGGTGTCAGTAGGGCAGGGGACGGTGTCAGTAGGGCAGGGAACGGTGTCAGTAGGGCAGGGGACGGTGTCAGTAGGGCAGGGGACGGTGTCAGTAGAGCAGGGGACGGTGTCAGTAGAGCAGGGGACGGTGTCTGTGGGGCAGTGGACGGTGTCAGTAGGGCAAGGGACGGTGTCAGTAGAGCAGGGGACGGTGTCAGTAGAGCAGGGGACGGTGTCAGTAGAGCAGGGGACGGTGTCAGTAGAGCAGGGGACGGTGTCTGTGGGGTAGTGGACGGTGTCAGTAGAGCAGTGGACGGTGTCAGTAGGGCAGTGGATGGTGCCAGGAGGGCAGTATATGGTGTCAGTAGAGAAGTGGACGGTGTCAGTAGGGCAGATGATGGTGTCAGTAGGGCAGATGATGGTGTCAGTAGGGCAGATGATGGTGTCAGTAGGGCAGATGATGGTGTCCAGTAGGGCAGCAGACGGTGTCAGTAGGGCAAGCAGACGGTGTCAGTGAAGCAGTGGACAGTGT